>NW_027072089.1:4811761-6097915 GCF_038088225.1 Cyrtonyx montezumae
TCCTTTCCTTTCCTTTCCTTCCCTTCCCCTTCCCCTTCCCCTTCCCCTTCCCCTTCCCCTTCCCCTTCCCCTTCCCCTTCCCCTTCCCCTTCCCCTTCCCCTTCCCCTTCCCCTTCCCCTTCCCCTTCCCCTTCCCCTTCCCCTTCCCCTTCCCCTTCCCCTTCCCCTTCCCCTTCCCCTTCCCCTTCCCCTTCCCCTTCCCTTCTTTCCTTCCCCTCTTTCCTTCCACCCTTCCTTCCATCCATCCTTCCTTTACAAAAGACCAAGAATCAATAAAATAGAAAATAAACCATCATACTGCTAGTGCTAGTATGTATCACATCAATAATACAACTTCTTTGAAGATTGTGCTTTCAGACTTTCAGGTAAGGGTTAGATTACTGTCTAAATTTCAAACAAAAAATAAAAATAAAAGCAAGGAAAAAAAGAAGAAAAAAAGCTGAAGAAAAAAGAGTGTAATACAGTGTATAAAACTAAGTACAGAAATAAAGAAATGCCCTGACTTTGAAAAGAGTGATGAATAAGGAATGTCATCTGTGTGGCAGCATCTCCTGATGTCTCTCGTACCTGAATAGATACAGGAGCTTGTCCCATTTTTGACAAATTATTAAGACTGAATAGCATCCAAACAGTGCAAACTTTGATGATATCTGTGTTTATTATTCACACATATACTTTTCTTTATTTCTCTCTCACGCAGTTTGCTTTTAATCATGACATAGTTTGCAGTGTCACCACCCTGGAAATTAACTGAATAATAAACTGTGCAAACAATAGGCTTGCAGTTAGACTGCAATTCTAACAAAAACAAAACAAAGCAAAACATACAAGCAAAAGGCTTGGCCAAGAAAGAACAATTCCATTTCTAGCATATATCTGGAAGCATTTCCATTTTCCATGTTTCATGGAAGCAGGTAGGATCCCTTGGAGTAGATGAAGGCTCTGTTGTGTGCCCTTTGTGCCAACTCAGTCTGTCTGTTGTTAAAAAAAACTGGCAAACAAGGGTGGTCAGTATACAGAGACTCTGCTGCTGACCTGCACTCCCTCACAGCAAACTCTGGGATATCTGTGTGTATTGAGGACACAGTACTTTTTAAATTTTTTTTATTTTTTATTTTTTTTGCTTATAATCAGCCATCTGGTATCTAAAGCGATGTGGATGGGAAAGCTTTTTTTAGCCAGAAAACAGTCCAGGGCCTGTGGTTTATTATTTCAGGGCATTTAGCACCATCTGGTGGGTAGTTTGGAATTTGCTTTTTTTTTCTTTTTTTCCACTACTACATCTACAGTAAATTTTCTGTAAAGATTGATGCATTTCCCACTTCACATAACAAATGTATTTCGACGGTCTCTCTGGATCCATCTGTTCCAACCTCTGCTCAAGCATGGACTCACAGAGCAAGTTGCCCAGGACCATGTCCAGGCTGCTTTTGAAGATCTTCGTGGAGAAGACTCCACAGCTCCCATGGACAATCTGTACTAGTGTTGCTCCATCACACACGCAGTACAGATGTGCTTCCTGGTGGTCAGAGTCCATATTCTTGCCTCTCGTGTTCCAGTTTGTGCCTAGTACCTCTTGTTCTGGCACGAGGCACCACTGACAAAAGCCTGACCCTGTCCTCTCTACACTCTCCATTCTGATATTTAAGGACACTGATGAGATTCCCAGAGACTCTTCCCCAGGCTAAACCATCCCAGCTCTCTCAGCCCTTCCCCAAAGGAGAGGTTCTCAAATCCCATGATCATCTTAATCTTTATTCTCTCCAGTTGTATAACTGGAGTTGTTTTGCAATAAAATGTATGACTTTTAAAGATCAAAAGTTTCGCTTGCATGATTTGGGGTAAAATATCTCTTTAATAATAATTCTAAATCAGGGGACTTTGTTGTTCCTAAAAGGACTTCATGAAACATACTAACTGATTTTTGATCCTGCCACTGTCTTGTTCTCAAAAAGCCCTTTCTTCCCTCTAGCTGTTGAGCAATCCAGAGAAGATAGCAGAACAGATAAGCAAGGACCTCGCTTGGCTTTGCTCCCATCTCCTGGCCCTGTGGACCCAGTTCCTGGAGGTGGCGACACTCCATCCAGAAGTCACAGCTTATCTGACTCAAGAGCATCATATGCTAAGGGTAATGCTCGAAAGCTTAAAGCAAATTCTGTAATGGTAATCTCCTAAATGACATTAATGATGTTTATGGACAGATAGTTCTCTTACTCTTATGCATTTATGAACATTTAAGGGAGATGAATTGGGTAGAATAAAGAGTAGAAAAGAGGATTTAAAAATGCAAATTTCAGTTTTTGGAATACTGGAAAGATGTTGCTATAATGGTACCCATAATCCTGTGTTAAATGAGTGCACTCTGAATACCAGAATCCAGCATGGAACATGAGGTGAGTGGAAAGAGGTAGAGATGCCCCTTTTTATTACTTATCCAGCAATCAGAAACATGTATTTTAAAAGGCACAGACAGCACAATGACAAGTATCCAAAAGACGAGTTTCTTCCAGCTTCTTTCTCAAAGCACAAAATTATGACGTGAGTAATGCTCTCTTCACTATGTCACATCTATGTAGCTAGTTATTGCCTTTCTCCTTCTGAGTTTCACAAAATGAAATATTAATACTCCACGTAGAAATTGGTTTTTGGTAATAAAGAAGGCATAAAAATGATTGCCTTTTGAATTGACTTTGTCAGATCTTCATACCTGAATCGTTAAGCAAATGCTGAGCCTTCCATGGGGACTTTTTTTTCTGGGGACTGTTCACCACTTTCATCACTTCAGCTGAGCTGAGCTTGTAGCCTGATCTAATCCTTAGATTAGTATCATACAGAAAATGATAGGATTCGTCTTGCTTTGCTTTATATATCTACAGCGTAGGTTTAAGCATTCCAGCTTACATACTGGTACTTATTAATGTTATTGGAGGTCTGGCCACTGGAGATGAAAGAGTGTGAATGGTTTCAAAAGGTAGACATAAGATTCAAGAAGATGTGAACAATGTTGAGACTCCCCTCATTATTTTGGCTGGGTCCCCCTTGATTTTGAGGGGTCCAGGATGGCTCCATCAGCCAAAGAACACAGCTTGACAGGCCCCCAGCTCCAGCAAGGTGAATCTCAGCATCAACAGATGCCAGCTACTGTCATGACCTGTGGCACATTATGTATCTTCACATGCTTCAGTTTCTCGCCAGATAGGCTGCATGCAATAATACTTTTCCAGTTATAAAAAACAGTTTGAGAGCCCCAGATACAAAGACTCAGTATTTTTAAGGGGTGTTAGTCCTTCTTTTATTAGAAAAGCCATTTGTTGATGTCTGGCTGGCATTTAGGGAGTTGCCATTTATGTGCTTTTCACTGCTATTCTCTGACTCCATAATAGAGGTTGCTCTTACAGATATTCTTAGTAATGTATGGGCTGCAGTTCAACAGTTCATTACTCTGCACATTATGATGGGTTGACTGAAACTCAAAACTTATTCCAGATCAGACAGAAACACTGAATTTTTTTATACCTTATTTTGCACTCTGTCTTCTGCTAGATCTTCAAATCTGTGGCTACTTTTTAAATTGATTATCAAAGTAGATCAAATGCCCTTGAAGAGATATAAAGAGCTCTCTTTTGTATGTATTGTGACATAGGCTGATATGTTTCTACCATGATAGGGCTTAGTCTCCTCTGGACTGATGTGTAAAGCTTCCTTTAATATCTTGGGAATTGTGATTGTTCCCATAGAAATGATGATGAGTTTTGAATTATTCTTATCTATTTATTCACTTTAATGAAAGTATTGGGAAAATACACTAAAGAAAATCTTGGTTTACTGTCAAGGGACAGTTCTTCCAGCAAAATATGCAACAGCACTAACTGCTAACTGCTTGCTAAACTGGAAAAGCAAAGCAGAGTTGAACACTTTAATTTTTTTTCTGTCACCAAAGTGGTGCAAAGCAAATAGAACATATTAAGGAATCTAGTTCTGACAGTCATTGCTCTGCTTTCAGCTTAATTGCACTTGGCACCTTTCAGTAGATCTTAGGGTTTAACTTCCATATTTCTCACCCAGGTAAGGAGATTCTCAGAAGCCTTCTTCTATACTGAACATGATAAACCTGCTGTGCTGACGTTCCAGGAAGGACTGTAAGTAACAGATTGAATCTCTCCTGCTACTGGTATAGCTGAAAATATAGTTGCTTAATACATTTTTCTACTAAGAATGAGATCTCTTCTGCTGTTTATGGTGAAGTGCTTTGAGAGAAGTCACTACTTCTATTCTAGCTCCGTATAGTAAACCCATTGAAAGGAACATGATAAGATGAGGCCCCAGATCATTAGATTTAAAATTCTTACAATTCCTATAAGATAGTTCTTATTCTTACTCCCTCTCTCACATTACTTTCAGCATCAGGAAATGACTAAAAACTGTAGCAAGAGCATTCTAGTGATAAAACATAAGAGATTCTCTTTCCCTAGTTATTTCCCAGTTGGATGCATGTATCTTCAGAGCTTATCTCCAATAACAACACCAACATCAGGGCAGACAGAAACATCTTTGATGAGTTTGCTCAATTAAATTCCTCTACAAGATCTAGTAATGAAAATTTTAATAGGATGCAACTACTGAAAAGCAACAAAATATAACATTTATGAGTTTGTTTTCTACTCTTTCTTGTTACATTTTGGAGTATAGTCATTCATGGATTTATTTAGAAATTTAGTCTAGACCTACTTTCCATAGCAGTGAAGATCAATAACTGCAGAACCTTGATTTGTGATATGGTGTATGCAGAGATGTGTACATTCACTGGATGCAGCACCAGATGAGGACAACCTCCACATTAGCTGGAGGAAGTATAGGAGTGATGTGAGCTTAGGGTTGATAGTTATTTGATTAAGAATCATAGAATCATTAAGGTTGGAAAAGAACTCATCTAGTTCAATTGAGAATCAACAGTACAAAACAGTCTGGGAAAATAAATGTGACACTGGGCTGAATTCGCAAGAATATGCTATGAAACATGAACAAGATAATTATTTCCTTCTGCTTGACACCTCTTAGTGCCAATGAACCCAAGTGAATAGCATGGGTAATACTAATGACTCAACCCTTGAAGGCAGAGTTCAAGGAGAGCTCTGCAGATTTGAATTTTAAAATAATGAGGGATGTCCTGATGATATCTGCATGAACATAGGAGGACCACAGCATTACCAGAACAGAAACCTGTCTTTCAGAAGTGCCTAAAAGGTCATGATAGCCAATCCTGTCATAATCATAGGGCTTAAGTGAGACATCTGTTTCCAACCAAGAGCAAAGAAGAGCATGACTTTTTTAGAGCTGTCACTGGAAACATTGAGGCCTATTTAGCTCTGGAGGAAAGGTCTGTGATTTCATTAGTGGATGGGTTACCTTGTTCTATCAAATTAGAGTACAGTCATGGCTGCAAGGACCCAGCTGTGCTCACTTAGTCACCTTTATGTCACATTTTAAGTGAGGTGTGTACAAGGAAAGCCCCATGTCAGTACCCAGTCGTTAGGGCATATATCACCCATGTCCCCATCTAATCAAACACAATCCTGCACAGAGGGAAGCCTAATTGCATGAAGTGCTTTTATTTCTCCAGATAACCATGAAACCAATCCACTTCCTATGGATATCTTTTTCTCAGTGATTATTTATGTGAGAGAGTACACAAAGTAGAATATCTAACAAATGCTAAATATTGGCCTTCATTTCATTTCATTTCATTAATTTGGGCTATACAGGCTTCATGGCAGAATGCTCTTTTCCTTTTGGTTGGGCTATATAGTGCATTTAGAAAAGCAGAGTATTGGCTGCCAGAGTATTATTACTGGTGGGGGTGTGAGCAGGGAGTTTTAATTTGGCTCAGAAACACTCCAGATGAGGTCAGCTCTGTACACTGTACAAACACTTCAAATACACTGTACAAACACTTCAAATGTGAACATACTTTTTCCCAATTCTGTCTTTTTTGTTACCACATAAGAACCTTGTTTTTGCCTCCCATACTGTGGTTGTAAGTCCCTAGAAACACAGAATCATACAATTATTTGAATTGGAAGAGATATTTAAAGGCCATCTAATACAGCTCTCCTGCAATGGACAGGAACACCTACACCAACATCAGGTTCCTCAGAGCCCCACCCAGCCTGACTTGTTTTAGGCCACGCACCTACAGGATGCATGGCAATATTTTACTACAATAAGAAATACCATTTCTGATAGATTTCATATCACAGAGGGTGGCATGTGACATAGTCTTCCAGTACTTTATAGAGAAAAATATTGGTATTAATGATTCATTTTTCTTGTACCAGAGACTGGTCCCAGAGAAAGTTCTTGTTGTTGTAATTGTTACACATTGTCTTAAGTATAACTGTTGATGCTGTTTATTAGTGTCACTAAGAACTTCATTATGGTGCTAGGTCTGAATTCCAGGTATTGATGCAAACAAGAATGAGCAGTTAGATGTTTGTGACTTTTGCCTGAGTCATGTTTTAGCAAACAGTGACACACTTATCTCTGAGGAAAAAATAGCTTGTAAGAGCAATGATGGTCAACAATAATTATGTTCTCAAGATGAAGTCAATGATAGTTTGCATAATTTTTTTTTGAATTCCAAATCTGTTGTCCGAGTAATCCTTCATAATATGTAGAATGTTTCTGCTAGTTAGCTAGCACATGATGATTACCTGCCTTCTACCATTGATAATCTGAAAAACTGCCCAAATATGGTCCTGACTCCAATCTTTGCCAGGCCCACATTCCTCAAGATCACAGACTCAACCAGGGCATGGCTGCTCAAGCTCAGCTGCCTCCAGTCTTAATGCCTTTAACTAGCTCCTCTGCATTGGTGAGCACCAGGTCCAGCAACACTTCACCTCTGGTTGATTGGTCTGTCCAATACCTGAACCAGAAAGTTATCATCAATGGACTCCAGGAACCTCCTGGATTGCTTGTAGCACACTGTGTTGTTTTCCCATTAGATATCTGAATGATTGCAATTCCCCACCAGGATGAGAGCCTTTGAACACACTTGTTGCAGCTGAAGCAAGAAGACCTTGCCAACAGGCTCCCCTTGATCAGGTTGTCTACAGTAGATCCTACAGTGTATCAACAGCTGTCCTTTATTGATCCCACCCCTAATCTTAACCCACAGGCTCTCAGTCTATTCCTGATTTGTTTCTCAGAGGGAGCTCCTTGCAGTCTATCCACTTCTTAATACGGAAGGCAACTCTTCCATCCCTCCTACCTTACCTGTTAATTCTAAAAGCCTAATGCCCCTCAACAGTATCAATATGTCACTAATATTACCTGCCCACACGTTTGCCTTTGCTGCTTGGCTTGCAGGAGAGACTGAGAAACAGTGTAGTAACTCAAACACACAATTTCTTCTTTGCTGCCAGGATCCAAAGTCATGCACAGATTTCTACAGAAATTCGTAATTCGGAGTATTTCACCAGCATGCCCCCACTGCCAGCAGAATGTCTCGACATCGATGGGGACTGGAACACGCTTCCTGTTATTTTTGAAGATAGGTATATGGATTTGCCATGCAAAGGTGAGTGAAACACCCTGAGTACAGCTTCATGAGGCAGTTTGAACTGAGGAGGTTGACTTTCTTGCCCAAAGTATTTGATCTCACCTATCATGGACTGGCTCTGCTGTGGATGAGAGCATAATCCCCTACAAAATAGAGCTGAAATCATCTATTTTTTTCTGATATTGAACTTTAGATTATTTACTGTTACTTCATGGTGGGTTTGTTGTTTTTTTGTTTGTTTGTTTTGTTTTGTTTTTGTTTAATTTAACATAGTGTTAAGTTGAAAGAAAGGGCTGGAGGCAAAATCCAGAAAGAGAAACTAACATTTGGACTTTGTGACGGTAACAAGTAGCACAACAAATTTCATACTCAGAGTGACATCTAGTGTTAGGAAAAGTCAGAACAACAGTTCTCACAGTTTTGTGAGACCAACAGTGTCCACAAAAGGCAATGTTGCTTTTTTAAAAAATAATTTCCCCTTTACTATCTGAATCAGATTTTTCATTAAGAAAATATTCTGCAACACTGAAGTACAACCTTGCAGTCTTTGTTTCTTTTCTCTTTTTAATCAACTATTAATATTAGCAGAGAGGTAGTATATATTAATACCATAAGTGACCATGTTCCAGTAAATATGATTTGTTTTTCAAAATTTCCCTTCTTCTAGAGTTATCAAATTGCCTAAATTTGACAGTGATAATTACTGATATTTGAACGATTAAACTATGTAATAAACTGATTCACAAGCAATATCTACACTACATATAACGTGGTACAACAGTTGGAATGTAAAGTGCCAGTTCTTAATGATTTATCAGTGCTAGAAACTAGCAGTTTAGATAGCATCAATAAAATACACTTCTCTCAGTATAATTCTACCTTTTTTTGGCCTAGTTTTAACTTGTTTACTGATTATAATCCAAGGTTAATGAACTCTGGCATTTGCATTTCTAATATTTTTTTAATATAGAAATAATTTATATAGCAAAAATATACATACTTTTCCAGACCGTACAGCCACTTTTCCAAGTCCCGCATCACATTGAGGCAGTATGTTGTATTCTTGCAGGAGCAAATTCTTCTTTTCTTTTTCTTTCAGATCAGAATTTGAATACTTTCCCAGATTTCGAGGTTCCTGCAAATACTCAAATTGATATAACAGATGAGAAGGAAAATCTGGCATCAAATGATGCCACTGTGGAAATGAAAGGAGACTTTGGGAAAGGTACTTTGCTAATACACACAGACAGGATAAATGGGAATCCCTGCTTATATAGTGATACCGAAGGTGCTGCTTTTGCAGCCAAGGATTTAAACCAGCACTCCACATCTCAGGTATGTACAGCAAACAAAGAAGGCCAAAGGAAACCTGAAAATATTTGTGTTCCAAGTAAGGAAACTATTTCTGTCTCAGTGCTAAGCAATACAGAATGTGCATCAGAAGAGTCTAAAACTTCTGAGGAAGTTTTATTAAAAGACAATAGGCATTCAGTGGGTATTACTTCTGAAGAGAAGAAATCTAGCAATAAGGGTGCCCACAAAAGTGAGCCTCTGTTGACTGTCAGTGCTCAGATTGAATGTGGGGCATGTGGAACTGATGGCTTGGAAGGCAGGACTGAAATACATAAAATGACTGAATGTGGTCATCCTGAGAATAATTTCAGTTCTGAGTTTGCAATGAATGAATCCACCAGACTTGAAAGAACAGCAGAACCAGATAGCAAGCCTCTGCCACCTGTTTTGAAAAGTTTGCCCTCCCACAGCTTGGAGGTGAAGTTGTTCACAAAGGAGCAACGAACTGAGGAGTGTGAAGAATTTACCCTGATGTCAGGGGTCATAAAGAGATCCTCCTCTATAATTTCGGATTCGGGCATTGAAAGTGAGCCAAGTTCAGTGGCATGGTCTGACGCTCGGAGCCGGGCTCTGGAATTGCCCAGTGATCGAGAGATCTTGCACCACTTGGTACGGAGACATGCCATCCATCGGAATTCTCTGGAGGGTGGGCACACAGAAAGCAATACCAGCCTACCCAGTGGTATACAAGCTTCTCTCACATCCATTAGCTCGTTGCCCTTTGAGGAAGAAGAGAGAGAAGTGGAGCTTACCAAACTGACCAAATCTGTCTCAGCTCCTCAGATCAGTAGCCCGGAGGAGCCTGTGGAGGAGGTGGACATATCTAAACACACTGAAGCAACCTCAGGAGATTCAGGAGGATATTTAAAAAGCTGCAGAGAATCGGAGAATGGAGATGGGCAGGTAATGACAGATTTTTCTGTGTGTCAGATCTTCACTGAAAGTGGGCAACTAGAACCAAGAGGACGTCCCAAACCCTCTGCCAATGACAGTAGTGGTAAGATAGAATTACGAAGGGAGGAGGCAGAGGAAGATTTCTCAGAGACTTCTTGTAGTTTGGAATGTGCAAAACCACCTGGACATAGTACTCTCAGAGATAATGACTGTGAATGCACATCGCTGGAGAGTAATGATGAGTGCAGCTTAAAAATACCAAGGGCTATTAACTACTTGGACAAAAGTATAGATGAGTTTCATTCGTACATAAAAGATCCAAAGGATGTGTCTAAGCCGGACAGCTTAAAAATAGAACAAGACTTGTACATCAACATGAGAAAAACAGAAGAAGACAATTTCTCACAAAGCATAAAACTGGTACCAGATATTTGTAATCCTGTTTCAGGTCCTTCAGAGACTTCAACAGAATTTGCCTCAATGCAAGGAGACTCTAGTTGCTTTCTTGCTGATGAGAGCCTACTGGTATATAAAGAAATGCAGGGGTTACAGGAAATTGAGCTCAACGATTCACCTGCCTCTGCAGATCCTGCTGCAGAATCCTGCCAGGACAAATATCCTCAGGAACTTGACAAAGAGGAGCATAAACTTGTAGCTAATGGCACTGGGTTTCACTCAGTTACAATGGAGGGGGTAACGTTGGAAAGCAGAAAAGCTGTTGATGTTGTTAACCTCTCTGTCTCTTGCACGGCCACATGTCTTCCCTTTTCTTCTGTGCTCAAAGAGACACCTGCGATGGTTGGCTTCTCTGCAAAGCAAGTTGCATTTCCCATCACACGCCAACCTCTCGGCTCTTTTGGAGTTGTCTCTTCTCATTCAAATGAGGTGGATGAAGAGGCCAATGAAAGAATGCTGAAGTAAGAATGTCTAATTTTTTAATGAATGTTATTGTCGTCTCATGACACCTTGAAAAAGTTCAGGGCCCTAATATGGAAAGGGGTTGTGACGAGGTGGGGATCAGCCTTTTCTCCCAGGAAACAGTTAGGACAAGAGGTAATGGCCTCAAATTGTGCTAGGGGAGGTTCAGATCAGATATTAGGAAGAATTTATTTTCAGAAAGAGTGGTAAGGTATTGGAATAGGTTTCCCAGAGAGTCGGTAAACTCGCTGTCCCTGGATTTATTTAAGGAAATGGTTAATGAAATACTTACGGAAATTGTGGGTAATGTTGGTAGTCTGTGGACAGTTGGACTAGATGATCTTAGAAGTCTTTTCCAAACTTTATGATTCTGTATTCAGAAACAGTTGCTACATGAGGAATTACAATCTAAGAAATCTTGAAAGGGTTGTGGGGCATTTGCTTCAGTTTCTGAAACTGGAAAATGGGAGAACGGACATGGTACCTAGAGAAAAGTTTCTTTTTTTCCCTTCCTGTATCTTAGCCTATTATCTTCCTACATCCTGATTTCTCTCAATCAGAATAGAACCTTCTCATTTGTAGTTTGAGGTTTGGCTGTTGAATACCCAGTTCTACTGTGATTAATTAATGTATTCTCCAGTTTTTATCAGGCCAAAGAAAAATTTAAAAAAGAAATGAAGATTGAAGGATTTCTGTACAGTGACTTATCTGTACTAGCTTCTGATATCCCATATTTTCCACCAGAGGAAGAGGAAGAAAATTTGGAAGATGGAATTCACCTGGTTGTCTGTGTCCATGGATTGGATGGTAAGATGAGGAGGAAGAGCTGTGTGTAAGAGTCATTCTGGTGTAAGCAACTAAGAAAAAAGCAGATCTACAGAAAGTGTGAAAGAACAGAGAGTCTAAGGAAAATGTTTATCTTAGAGTTTAGTTTTTATGTTATTATAATAAAGAGTCTGGAGATTATTAAGTATTTAAGAAATGAGTGCTGCAGCATATTTTGTTTGTTTTATTTAAACAGGATTTTATACCAAATTACATCAGTCCTTCAGTGTGCAATAAGAGTGCATTACAGTAATTCCCTGTGGCTTTTTGGAGATATCTGGCTGTTTAGCTATATGCCACCAGGATAAAATCATTATTTACCAAAGTACACCAATGTTGCAGGAAAGATTTTTTCTGGCTTTAGAATGCTAAAGAGTAATCAGTATTCACTGCAGTGGAAGGCTGCCTGGAATATTTTCAGTGGATGGTTTCTAAGCAGAAAATGGATATGCTGAAGTTGAAACTTTACTTGAAGTTTGGTTTCAGTTTATTGTTTTCAGTGGGCTAGGTGAAGGTGTTAATCTTGAGACTACAGAGAAGGAGAAACTGAGCCTCAGAAAAGTGTGAAACTCTCCCTGGGTTATGCAGGCATCATTTACTATTCAATATCCCAGCAGCAGTAATGTGCTCCTCATAAGAAGTACATCCTTTTCCAGCAAGACAGTTCAGAAGTCCTCAGAATTTGTCAAATATGAAGTTGGGGCATTTTGGTCATCTTCCAAAATGTTATGAGGCTGCATTTCAGCACCAGGTCTACTTGCAAGTACAGAGAAGCAGGATACTCTGCATGTGATGACCTATCCTTATACCCTAAGAACAGGTGATAAAAGACCCCAGAAGATCTGTGTTGACCCTGGTGTTAATCACTTGGTGCAAATTGGAAGGGACAGATGTATGCCTTTTCATGACCCCTTGTGTTACCTACGTGGTTCAGAAAATAGGGAACTGACTTATTCTGAGCTCAATCTTTGCCCTGTCCTCCACACTATTTGTGCAGTTCATGCTGTACCCAGAAGCAGAAGGTGAGATTCAGCACTCCTTCCACAAATTTGAATGGTTTTGCTCTCCAGCTGTTTCAATGCATGATCCTATGGTGTGGTAAGCTGTCATGGTAGCACTTAGCAAGAGCTTCCTGTTGCAAAGATGTATTAAAATATAAATGTATTAAATTAAGCCTCAATTATTTTCTTCTGTTTAATTACATTTTTTAAACTGTCATTTGTTTCTAGGTAACAGTGCAGATCTACGGCTGGTAAAGACCTTTATAGAACTGGGACTCCCTAGTGGAAAGCTGGACTTCCTAATGTCTGAAAGAAATCAGGTAGTTCACAGTTAAATTTTGTCTTCATTCAGATTTCCTGCAAGCTATTAGTCTTGCTGAAACAGAGCCTTCAGCAAGGCTCTTTCACAAGCCAGATTAAGCAACAATACTGGGAAATTCAATGAGTTTTCGTAGGATTGAGCTGAAACACCTGTTCTGTGTAAGATTGTAGGGAAATCAAACCCATTTCGAAATATTTATAGCATTGAAGTCAAAACCAATTAGATTATCACTTAAAAGACTAGAACTTACACAAAGCAAATTGATTTGGTATGTCAGTTTGAAACCTTAGCAACCTCTGCCTGTTGGATGTTGAGTGACACAGTGCCAACAGAAGGCTGCATGTTTAATGATGTTAAATTCTCTGGAGGATGTAATATATCCAGAAGGTGTTGTCAACTTCTTTTGCTGCATCAGTCATTGTTTCTCCTGTTACAAGTTTTATGAGATTTATATTCTTGAGTCTTTCAGGAAAATTCACTGCTAATCCAAGTAGAGGAACAGAAATGAATTCTACACTCTGCTTTGCAATGAACTCATATTTATGACACAGAGGCCTGCATTTATGCATAAGATAAGAATTTCTAGTGCTGGGTCAGAAACATTATTGTGATTTCAGATCAGCTGAGAAACTTGAGTCAAAACTTTCCACCCTGCATTATTCAATAGATTTTATACTTAGAAGTGATTAGTTAGCATTGGTCTATGAATTTGCCACCTTCAGTGAACATATTCTTAGCTCTTACAGCACCTCTACTTACATCCAGAGTTTGAAAAGATGGAAAAGTTCCCAAAGCAATGGAAATAGAATGGTTTCTTTTTTTGTTTCTAATATAACTGTTTGGATTCTTTAAAGCATCCAGTCACCATTTTTTCCCTACTCTGGGAACTACTCTGAAAATGATCCACAAAATCAAATGTTTATCTGAATTTTCCTTAAGAGAAGAAGCCACCTTTTTTAGTCAGTCTTCTACTTGAGAAGCTCAGTCAGGTTGAAAAACTGAGAGTACTGAAGGATAGATGTATAACCTGGTGAAATATGACTTTTGAGGAATAGATTTATAACCTGGTGAAATATGACTTCTGATGTGTTTTGGTTGTGATTAATGTCTAAGCTGGCATTTTTCCATTTTTAAACAACCTGAAAGATTTGGGATGATGAGCCTAAGAAGAAATCATTAATTATCAATGCAGACTAAAGAAACAGGAAAGAGGCTAGTGGACTGTCTGTTATTTATGTGAACATTTATTTTAATGCATTATCGCAAAGTGAATATGCTCCTGTTTTCTTTTGCTAGAGCTGCAATTAGCAAGATGGGTTGTGTCACAAAAGCATTAATTACTAGATATATTTGCTCTGAATAGCTGTTCCAACACTTGATTATTGTTTCTGTGGTAACTTGTTAGTTATTTGGTCTAGAGTCCTGTTGATTTGCCAGATGACACAGTTCTGAATAAGATCTGCCTGCAAATGTGTAGATCAAACAATATATTATTTCTATTGAATCGCAATTGCCATTATTTTTGGAAGCAACGAATTGTTTAAGTCTCTCTTTGGCACTCACTCTCTTACTGATATTGTTGAATAACAAACATAAAATATTCATACAACATGTCATTAAATGGCTTAATAATTTTGTGATCCCATCCTCAGCGTCTGCATCACATAAGTATGTGCAATGCATGTAGCTTGCTCTGAAAGTAATGCTTCCTGTTTATTTTCATGGAAACTACAACAGATACAAAAAACACAATAACACTGTTTGATGGAGCAAATTCTCAGGTACAAAACACTGTTTTTCAACACAGTCACCACCATTAGCTATGCATTTTCACCAGCAATGAGCAGGAGTTTGCATGCTGTGCTTATAAATGTATTCACCAGCAGAAGTGACCTGGTGTCACCAGTTCTGAAGCATACCACCCACCACCTCACTGTGTTCACATCCACTGTTTGTTTTCCATAAGCAATCAGTAAGCATCTGTTAATGTCAATGGGTGC
Source organism: Cyrtonyx montezumae (assembly GCF_038088225.1). Classification (NCBI taxonomy): domain Eukaryota; kingdom Metazoa; phylum Chordata; class Aves; order Galliformes; family Odontophoridae; genus Cyrtonyx; species Cyrtonyx montezumae. The sequence goes on from NW_027072089.1 coordinate 4,826,636, forward strand.
CATTTTTTCCACATGGAGAAAATCAGTGACATACCTTTGCTTCATACACACTTCCAACTTAGGTGCCATTCTCTCAGACTGCCTCACTGCTGCCATCTGTCACACAGCAACAACACATAACAGAATACTGGTGGGAAGGATGCATTACTTTCAGAGCAACTCTTGTATAATGATGTAAACTATTTTATCATAGTAATCTGTTCAATTCTAAATGTCAGAAGCTTTTATTCCCTGTGCAGATTTTGCCTCAGAGGCTGAGCATTAGTAATTCTTACCATTGTTAAGTCAGGCTACTTCAAGTATTACTTACGAATCAGAAATCACAGAATCACAGAATTGTAGGGGTTGGAAGGGACCGCTAGAGATCACTGTCCAACCCCACTGCAAAGCAGGATCTCTAAAGTAGGCTGAGCTGGTAGGTAAAAAGACAGGTCTTGAATATCTCCAGAGAAGGAGAAATCACTCAGCCTGATATTGTTAGACTTATTAACAAATTATAGGCCCAGGTTTATATTATCATGCCTAAGTTAGAGACGTGGTCATTGAAGAAAACAGAAGCAACCACAGAAGATGACTTAATTCCCTTAAAATGCTGTCTTCTGCACAGTGCTATTTCCACTTCCTACAAAGGAGTGTAGGATATGTCTTGTCCTAAATTTAATACTCAGATAATGTGTCTGAAGCTATAAAACAATACTAGGTCAAATAAACTCTGACAAATGATTTTACTAGAGCTCAGTGAGGATGGTGAATTTCCACACGGGCTGTACTTACGTCCATGTGATCGTTAGTAATCAGTTGTTACTGGTGATGCAAGTAATAATAGTTTTGTGTAAGTCTGGAATAATTTTCTAATAAACTGAAAGAGAAAATTCACGACTGTTTTCAAAGAGCTTAAATTTTTAGAAGATCAGGAGACTGAGAAAATTTCTGCCCCCAGTGAGCATACAGAAAATTTGGACTAATTATTACTTACGTGCTTTTGATTTATTTTGAAAATAACAATAGCCTGATATATATGTATACTGCAATAATTTTTCACTGACTTACTGAAACCTTTATTCACCAGACGGATACTTTTGCTGATTTTGATACAATGACTGACCGATTGTTGGATGAAATTATTCAGCATATTCAGTTGTATAACCTCTCCATATCCCGAATAAGGTAAGCATTCTGACAGTTAATTGTCTGTAACTATCTGTGGTACCATAAGCATCATTCAGTGAAATGAGCTTTTCCAAAAGTGAACTATGTCAAAAGCCATTGAGGTCAGCGAGCTGAATTTTTACATTGTAATAAGTGAATTATTAATGAGGGTGAACAAAATATAAAATGATAGCTAAATGGTGCTACTAAAAGCCAACTGAGAGCAATTTATGTTGCCCTTATATTTAATTTAAATATTGTATGCACAGTTTTTGTATTTATATTATTCTGTCTTTCCCAACAGTTTTATTGGACATTCCCTTGGTAATGTCATCATCCGATCTGTGCTAACTCGCCCCAGGTTTCGCTATTACCTCAACAAGTTACATACCTTCCTGTCCCTCTCTGGGCCTCACCTTGGAACCCTTTACAACAACAGTACTTTGGTTAGTACAGGTAAGAGTTAATGGGAGAGCACCAACTCTGAGTGCAGAGCAATGAAAGACAAACTTGCTTCTGCGGTGTTCTTCCACTTGTCTTTATACTGCCAATAAGTAGAGGCATCTCCAAAACTGAAGAAAACACCATAGTGTGGGAATTGAATGTCCCAATGTTCAGCCTTCCTGTATGTTTATGTTACCACAACACTGGACAAGCCAAGTGAGACAGACACCTAGACTCTCTCCTTGTTAATTAGCAATAAAATAGGAAGCAAAGACATAAAATAGGGGAGTTAAAGTGTTAATATTACTGTATTCACTTTGAGTTTATTAAAGGCACATAACTTTAATCCCTTTGGTTGATATTTAGCAAAAAGGTAAAAATATACACAAATTTTCATTGCAGGACTGTGGCTCATGCAGAAATTGAAAAAATCAGGGTCGCTTTTGCAATTGACCTTCAGGGACAATGCAGATCTGCGCAAGTGTTTCCTCTACCAGCTCAGCCAAAAAACAGGTGAGTGGGGTTTAATATAATTGTACAAATGCTGGGATTCCAAAGGATTCTGCTAGATTCTGCTATGATTACCATGTCCTCCAAGGAGTAAAAAATATACACACTATTATTGATCTTTTTTAAAATGTTCTGGCTTTCAAGAAGGGCTACCCTTTCTAAAATTAATATCTGTTTTATTTGTGCCTTTTTTTCTGCACCAGTTATAAATGAATATAGTTGCCAAACAGTTAGTACCTAATTAAAGCCTCCATGATGAAGCAAACCTGCACCTAAATTCATACTCTCCAAGCAAGAAATAACAGGACGCCATCACTGAATTTATGTTAATAGATGCAAATCATTTTTTTCTTCTTTTTATTATTATTTTTTAAATTTATTATCTCTTATCTCTAGGACATAGATTCTGTGAGATGAAGAGCAAATTTTATTCATGTCTATTGTGACAGCTCTGTACTGCAGAGTGAGATATATGGCCTCACAATGCAAAAATGTCTGCATAGAGATAATTTTACCTCTCCTTTGATCTGCCATGAATAAATGAAATGAATTATGTTTTCCCTAAGAAAATAAATTTAGTGTAATCCTTCTGTTCAGGCAAATATATTCTTCTAAGTAAGAGTTATTTTTAATGTTGCATATGAGCAAATTTGTGCTATGTATGCATTTCCTGGTTTTGTTTCTACAATTTTTATTTCACTGTTACTTAATCACTTGTTTTGAGCATTATTCCATTTTTAAAATAAGAAAGCTGTTTCATAAAATATATTACAACAATTACTAATTTCTTAACAGGATTTAGTCTGTGAGTTGCCATGACATCTATGGGCATTCTAAGTTTTACTTAAAAATAAACAAGTCACCTGCCTTTTTCCTAGTTCCTTGTTCCTGACCAGACACCCAAAGCTGCAAAGATAGAATCAATATTCATATTTTTAGAATCTGCTTTCTACGTGGAGAGTCATTAATTGATACTTAATTTTTTCCTTGCGCTCCGTTACGTTGCTGTTAGAAAATCAAAACCGTTTGAGTACCATGTCTTAATAATTTTTTCTGAGAGACATAGAGCTGTTTTATAATTTTCTGAACACAGCACAGGATCTTGTTAATGTTCCTTATGCTTGTCTTAAAAGAAAAAAAAAAACATTATTCTCTATTGAGACACTTCACATAAGATTTCAGTTATTGTAAAACTCACTGATGCTTCATCTACGTCTTGCTCCGAAGCAGAAGCCACAGACAAAATTGATTTGATTACACAAGAAGAAAATGATGGTCTCAGTCATATTTATCTAAGGTATTTAGCAGAGCTCTCTTGTGGTGGTGATGATCAACTTTTCTATGAAATCTATTAAGCTGAGGAATCAGTTCAGGACCTAATTTCTATAAGGGGAAGGAAAGGATGAATGTCAGTCACACATGACAGTGCTGAATGAGGGTAATGGAAGACTCAAGAGACCACATACAGAATAAGCAGAAGGAACTTTTCTGTAGCCAATGGCAGCCCCATTGCCTCCAAGTAACTGTGAGAATAATTGGTTTTGAGTCCATGTACCATCACCATGTATTTATCTCTGCATAGCACAGTGACTGGATCCCAAGGCTCCTTCTGTACTTATGTAAATAGTATAATGTCATAGCAATGAAATTGATTTCTTTCCTCCCTCTCTGAATTTTATTTCTATTTTACTAGTTTTTTTAATGTTATGTTTTGAACATTATCACAAATATGTGAATTGTAAGTACACGTTTTTCCAATGTTTACAAGCATAAATATTTGCAAGATGAACATTCTTATCAATCACTATTTGAAAACAAGAGTTCTTACTTTTTTTGTTGCTATGATATATATATGTTGTTATGATATGCAATTATGATATATAATTGAACTTTATGCACATTGATAAGTAATAAATAGTTCACAAAAGAAGAATAAATTGTTTTAAAGCTATTCTTATGAATTTTACTTTGTGCATTATGTTTTAATTATTCTGTAAATGCTTTGCTCTACTAAAGTGTTATTTAATATGAGTGTGTTCGTACTGTCCGTCATTGTGCTGGACCAGAGAAGCTTTGTGTGCCCCATCTCTAGAGACATTCAAGGCCAGATTGAGTGGTGCTCTGGGAAGCCTGATTTGGTTTCTTATTTAGTGGTTGGCAACCTTCCCTGCAGCAAGGGGGGTTGGAATGGCTTCTATGTTTCTATAATGGATCCTACTTTTCTATTATAAATGTACTTAATTCTATTGTTTATTACAGGTCTTCAGTACTTTAAAAATGTTGTATTAGTGGCCTCACCCCAAGACAGATATGTACCCTTTCATTCAGCAAGAATAGAAATGTGCAAAAATGCACTCAAAGACAGGCACACAGGTATGTTTAAGATCTTTTCTGTGTTTGGAAAGCTGTTGAGAAGTAGTGTTTTTGTGCAACTGAGGTAGTTCTATCACAAGAGCCTTTCATCAGGATGATCAAAACTCTGATGCTTATTTGATAAGGAAGAAAGTGTTGTTTTCCCACAGGAAATGACTAAAATCAAGAAAAGCTTTTAAAGACAATATTTGTTTGATTAATATAAATTTCAATTAGGTTTTGATCAAAGATTTCATACTGATTGCTCTCCTTTCCTTCCCATTTTTTTAAGTGATGAAAATAGAACTAGTTCTTAACAATGTTTCTGAACTAAGTTTACTGAATTACTAGTATTGTCTGATATAATGAAATTCTCTCAGCATATCCAAAATTAATGAGTTTTCTCTTTGTTTTCAATAATTTTGGGGTGATTGCCAGGTAATTTGAAAGATCAAAGATCATAGTGGTTTGTAATAAAATCATGAAGAACACATCAAGACTCAATCCATCAAATGCCTAGCTCTCCTATGAGCTCAATCTGTGGATTGTTTCAAGCATTACCTTTGTTATTTGTAGTTTCCTTCATTTATATAATATTCCTTGGTTTCAATCTGACACTACTTCCAGAAAAAATGTCTTTATACCTGTTTCACATGTATGATTACCTAGAAATGGAAGTAATCCTTGGAAGAAGAGGCACCCAAACCTAAGAATCAACATGGTTGCCCTTATGCAGTTCTTTTTTTTTTTTTTTACCCCAGATATGTCTCAGAGACATCTTTGGTTTAGTAGATGCCAGATCTACATTCAGTGTGCATTCATGAGTACAATTTTCCTGAGCTGTTGTTGTTCCTCTATAAACTCCTGAGCTATCTGCTGAAAGACATGATGGTCTTCCTGCATCTGATTCCTCAGAGAAATCCCAGTAGACCTCTATGTCTTGCCAGACTGTTGCATTCAGCTTCACAGACTGCATGAATCTAACCCTTTTTCCTGGAGGAAACAGGAGTATTTCCTTCCATTTCAGGAGAAATAGGACTAAGTGCTGAGGTGTGTCTCACTCTTTGTGCTAGCAGCTTCACTAGATTTCCTCGGGTAGAGAATGAATAATGATATTTGTAACATGCTGTTACTTGGAAAATCTTTGTAATAAATTGTTTTTTATTCTATTTCCTTGTTCCCATTTCCCATTGAGATTGTCCTTTTATGACATGGAGGGAAAGAGGAGATCTAGAATCTTCGGCATGTAGCTGTAACATCTACAATCTTTTGCAGGTCCTGTTTATGCAGAAATGATTAACAATCTACTTCAGCCTTTAATTGGGGCAAAAGACTGCACTTTGATCCGACACAACGTGTTCCATGCTCTGCCGAACACCGCGAACACATTGATAGGTCGAGCTGCCCACATTGCTGTGCTGGACTCTGAACTTTTCCTGGAGAAATTTTTCCTTGTGGCAGGACTCAACTACTTCAAATAGTGCCTGAAGTGTGGAGTAACAGAAGCAAAACATTTCACTGAATGGAGAAGAATCCCTTAGCCAAAAGCTTCTAGTATTAGAAATGAGATCAGGTGGGACTTTCAGACTGTCTCCATTTCCATTTCTGTTTCCAGAAAATAAAGTGCTATGGCTTTAAGGCATTCAGGCTTCCAAATATTGGTGCTTTTGGAAGAAGCAAATATTCCTTTTCAGTTTTTATGTCGTTTGTCCACATAAAGACATGAGTGAATTCTGAAGGAGAGAATCAGAATATAGATGGTTAAATATCTAAATGAGGTGTGACCAACGTGTTTGTGATTCCTCTCGAATACGAGCCCAGGAACTTAGCTGTTCTTGATTTAATGCTTATTTATGAATTAACAAACACATTTGTAGCACTTTGAGATGATTAGAGGAAAGAAATGTGTATGAACTCAGGTTAAAACCTCCTTTATAGTGTACTGAAAGTCAGCATTTTATGAAAGTTTCAATGTTTCCATTTGTCAAAAGAAAATGATTTCATTATTCATAATGATTTGTAACATGCACATATTCCTATCATAGAAAAGGGGGGAATATTTAACATAGAATTAACAAACGTGGATATTTGTCTTCTTTTAAGAGACCCTCAAATTAGTTCAACTTTTGTTCAAATTAGAAGCTGCCAAACTGATAAAAGTGTATTGGATTACTTGTGAAATAATAGTGGCATCGGTTAAGTCTTCTGTTTACATTTATAAAATACAATTATTGTGCTTGTCTTTACAGATGTAGAGTTAAAACTTTCACATTTGTATCAAAATACATTTCCCCCAAGCTAGTTGTTTCTGTATATCATTCTCAGCCTGAAATTCAAAATTTGATCAGTAATACCCCTTTCAAAAACAGTCCAGTGAAAATGGGTTGGTGACCAAGAGCAGTAAGGATCGTGGAAAGCTTAAAAACAGAAGGCTTACTCTGCAGTGCTCTAATAAGGTTGTACTAATGCCCATCTGCAGTGCCATGTGCAGTCCTATTTTATAGTTACAGCTTACTATAACATTTACAAGTTTATTCATGAGATGATATTAGAGTTCTTTTTAAGGGTACGGAAAAGAACCCATTTTTTGCTTTTTTATTTTGCTTTTTTTTTTTTTTTAATTAAAAGTTACCAGCATTTTAAATGACAACTTACAGCAAATTTCTGCAAGTATTCATACCATTTTTATAAATTTTCAATGTCACAGCAGTTTTTGCAAAAAAAAAAAAAAAAAAGAAATAAAACAGAAAAAACAACAAAACTAAACAAAAAAAAGTGAATAGTTCTTCAAAAATATTTTAGTTTGGAAGGAAAACCATTTTTTTAATTGCAAAAGTAATTTGTTTAGAAACATAAGTGACCAAGCTTGTATAATGAAGGAAATGAACATAAATTGTGACAAAGTTGGTTCCCGATGTCAAGACTGTCAGCGCAGATCTAAGATAAACTAGTATAGATTTCTGAAATAAGAGAATTGAAAAATGAAAACAAAATAATTCACAGGGAAAATCCTAGGGAAATATTTGTACACAAGCAGGAAAAAAACTTGCTGTGTTCTAAAGAAGAAAAGTGTAAAAATAACAGAATTAGTTCAAGAAAAGAGTTGCTACCAAATTGGAATAAAGGTGATCTAATAATGTAGGCATATTTTGAAATAGAATGGAATAATAAGGAATATACAGAAAGTTGAGATTAAGATCATGTGAAAAAGGGAAATTATATTGCAGTTAAAAATAATCTTCTGCCCTTCTACAGCAACACTGAAATTAAATAGAAAGAGTTAAATGGTGCATTTCAACAGTGACAAGTTTTGTAAACATTAAATATTGCTGTAATACTTGAATAGATAGATATTACTGTCAGTTGCTTTTTTTTTCTTTTTTTTATTATTATTACTTTTTTTCCTTTAAAAAAAAAGCTAAAAGCTGAATTTACTCAGTTAAAAATAAATTCTCAGTCAGGAACCAATAACTTTTGTTACCCAGAAAAATTAGAAATTAGTGGCCCTTTCAATACTCTACACTGCTGTCAATACTGTGATTGATGGATGAACATATCTAAATTTTCCTGTTTCGGTTTTTCCTATACATACAAAGTTCTTCCAAGGCCTCCAATCTGATTTCAGTGGAGTTTGATTAGGTCTATGCAACTTGCTGCTTGGAAGATATGATCGAAAGCTTCTACAGAGCCTCTGAAAAATCTAGGAGATATCATTCTAGTGAAATGATGTAACACAGATTTTATTTTTCCTGTACTGCTAGAACATTATGGGAAATATTAGCAATAACTGTCTAGCTTATCTTTCATTCTGAGGTTCTCAGAACAGTCTCCCTCTTTTTTTATTGTTTTCTTCTTTTTAATACGATACTGCCCTGATAATAACACAGGATATTTTAAGTTTGCTCTAACAGCATATAACATCTAACAATATACAACATCTGGACTGGTTGGACTTATAGCAATCAACACTGACTCATTTTTAGAAGGTTTTTATATATTGATTTATATATAGAGAAATATATATTAAGAATTAACTTTGTAGCAAATCAACTGTACAGTCAGCATCTTTTGTGTTAACCTTTGGAATCTGAATGTATTGTCCTTTCATATAAAGATTATTTATATAAATTTAATTCCATTAGCAGTATTGATATGGGTTTCCCTTCAAACTGTTCAAACTGCAAATGTTTGCTTTGATATATCTGTGGAGGCTGTGCTTATTTCCTAAGCAAAGCTTTTACGTTCACAATGAAGAAGACAGTTTTTCAAAAAGTTGGACAAATTGGGGGACATGACTGTATTTTACGTGAATCTTCATCTCTGTGGGATTCTTCTCTAAAGAAGAAAAAAAAAGAAACAAACAGGAACGTAATCTTTCTTCTTGAGCACCTAGATGGGTTGTCTTACAACCAGCATTGCAAACCTCCAGGCTCCAGTGAATAAAATGAATTTGTCTAGTGAGGTTTTTCAGCTAGCCCAGGTGAATAAATTCTCTTGAAGAAAGGTGATAGATCACAAGAAGGAAAAGGGCAACAACGAGTGAGGATCCCAGGACTTTGAAGGGCAATATTAAAGATTAAGGGAGGGAAGGAAGATAGCAAAGTTCACTTCATGTAAGACTTCTTTTGGGTGCTTAGAATGTATGTGAAAACTGGACTGGATCACACTTGTAATTATTAGCTATTCTGTTTTTTATTATGAGGTGCAAATTTTGACTGGTACAGCTGGATAACAAGAAAACACTGGAGACAAATCAGGATCATTTAACATTTGGCTAGAAATGTGTCTTTTCTCAGCCTCCAATGATGCCCATTTATCTTTAACAAAATCACTTTTGTTAAGTCCACAAACTTTTTTGTTCGCTTGTTTTCAAAATCAGGTCTTTCCATTGACAGCAGTGGAAGCTGAAATGGATTGGCTTCAACAGATTGTATCCTAAAGGTTTGAAACCTTAGCACAGAGCTTTGGAAATCACTAGCAGGAATAATGAGCACTATTCTACTTCAGAGCACTTCAAAAATATTCACTGACCAATCCTCTTTACTGTTCCCTTGCTTAAGATAGGCCAAGTTTGAAAAAGAAAGCTATTCCATAGAATCATAGAATCATAGGGGTTGGAAAGGACCTCAAGAGATCATCGAGTCCAACCCCCCTGCCAAAGCAGGTTCCCTAGCTCAGGTTGCACCGGTAGGCTTCCAGGCGGGTCTTGAATATCTCCAGAGAAGGAGATTCCACAACTCCCCTGGGAAGACAGTAACTGAATTGTTATTGTCTGATAATAGCTTGATTTTCATTAATTCTTTTCTGTATTTATCAAAGGCCATAGGATCAGGCACACAGAATTCTATGGAATCCGATCACGTTAAGCACAAAATCACTTCTTCTGAAAACCGTGATGGTAATATCAAGGAAAGGATCCACCTTTTACGTCCTCCCAAAATAAAATCTTTACCATTTTCAGAGGTATTTCATCTTCTTCATATTGGCTTACAGAACGCAGCAAGCCACTCAGGTAGACACTAGTCCTCTGGAAAACTTCCCACGCATTGGTTCAGTTCTCAACAGAAATAAATGGAAGGAAAAACTCTTAGAGAAATCCTTTCTTTTACTTAGTCCTTACCCTGCTGCACGGTACCTGTATTCCATGATTGTCTGAAAACTAGGAATTCAGGCCGAAGCTTCCATTAGGTCTCGTAGGTTCCTCTGGTGGTTTCTACATGTTAAGAGAAGATTTCTTCCTTTCTACTGCTGCATTTGACATAGCTAATTGATAATACAGGAGGAAAGAGAATTTCTAACAATAGAGTTAGATCTTTCTGAAGGCTTATGTAAGTATCTCATTATATAATGATTAGTCATAGTGCACTTCTGCAGTAGTCGTAGCATGCCAATATGTATCAAACTAGCTGAATGATTGCTTTCTTTACGACTTAAATTTCCATTTGAAAATCATCATAAAGACAGACCGTCGTACTTCATTCCAGCTGGTCGTTAGGATGCTAAAGGTCTTGCCCATGGAGAATTCTCTAGGAGTGTTTTTATTCAATACATATTTGCAACAATTTTTAGTTTAAATGTTATTAATTGCCAATTCCTAGGTCATTCTTTAGTATTTATTTATGCCTTCTCTTTGAAACTAATGCTGTGATTACATCAAGATCTCATGGTTCTCCTAATATCCTATTCCTTGAGTAACTTAAATTGCCTTAAGCAATTTTACTTTGCTCAGTCATTCCAAAGTTTGCACAGTTGCTTTTCCATTAACTGATTTCATTTTCTGATTTTTTTTTTGCCTAAAGCTTCCATGAATACCTTTTCTCTTCATCCTTCAGTCCTTACCTTCAAACAAAGCTACAAAATTATCACATTACCTGAACTGCTTTGATAGCCTCAAGAATAACTGGTGAATGTACCATCAAGTGTATCATATCACCACCTTCTGTAGGCCTCTTTTTCAGCATCTAATACATCTAGGCCTAATTCATATGCTCACATGCCCACTATGATGCTAAGTGTTGCACACTTATTTAATGTAATCTTAGTCATAGTTAATCTTGAGGTAAAGATTGTGACACATAGAAGCACAATGTGGGTTGTCTCCATCCTGGCATTTGAGAAAGCTATGTTTTCTCACCTTGTGACCATCAGACCTATGACATGCTGCTTCCCAACAGGTTGTGTGCTCTGAAAAAGCTGCTGTTTCCTCTCTGTTTCAGTAAGACTATAAAACGCATGCATGCTTTCCTAAGAGAGGTCCATGCACTGGGTGGAAGTGGTTATGAAAACAATTTCATCACTATAGAGATGTACTAAATGCAGATGAGCTAGGCCTTCTCTGAATAGGATAAGAACATAAAGAATAAATATGTATAAGCTCTGCTTATGCAGAAGTTCAGGCTGAATTAACTTCTATTTCAACCTTGAAACTTGATTTATCTACTTTTCCAACTGTCTACTTCCACACAAAGTGCTGGAAGATCCTATTATTCGTGTAGTATACTAGTCACATCTGTGCAAAACTGATTCTCACATGTACCTAGCATGCCAGAAGTCCATTAGGTTTATGCATGAAGTTAAAAATCTTCAAGCAACTTCTTCATTAGAAGAATACAAAACTGCATCATAGTAAATAAGACTGCTCTTATTGAGTCTGGCAAGTGGTTCAGACTTGGAGAGCCATAAACTGCAAACAAAGAGCTCATCCAAAGGAACAAAAAAATCATCCATGAAGACTATTTGAAGTTCCAATCTCAAATAACTTCTTTGTTGTTTGTTTTTTGTTTTTCTTTCAGAGTTAGTAGTTCAAATACTGTGAGGGCCTCAATTATTCTACATTTTCCATACAAAGATTACATCTAGTAAACAGAACAGCCAGGAGCCCCAGTATTTCAGTTTTCATGATGGATTTTAGCAATTAATTTAAGAACCTTTTAATTCCTTCCTGAACACTGAAGTATTAGTAAAAAATCTAATTTTCCCAGTTCTGGAAAAATGCTCACTTACATATGTGGATGTCTACGTGCGTTACTACTCATAGTGGAAAGGCATCAAGATATTTCTCATACAGTATTATAGATGCAGCAATATGTGCTGCAGATCTTTTTGATCTGAGATGTCATCACTTTCATTGAAAATAACACAAAATTTAGTTCTTGTATTCCCTAGCATACCTATGTACACAGAATCTGCCTTTTCCCTGATACATTATATTATTATATATTATATTCTTACTGTATATATGTAGTGTATATATATCAAACTGTACTTTGAAGCTGGTGGTGACTACAGAGTCTAACAGGTTTCTGTTCCTTTTGGGGGAACATTTTTGTTAACATCCAGAGCTCCTGTGAAGGAGAAGTTTGCTGGCTTCCTCACCTCACTGGAGGAGAGTTTGGTTTGCACAGAGGTTGCCTCTTGACAAACCATTCATCTACTTATTTTATCTAAGCAGCTTTAAATTTGCTAAGTGTTATTTACCAGCTCTGTGGCTTCCAAGGTCAGTGTAACAAGTCAAACCCAGCTGTACTGTATCCTGAGACAAGAAGCTGGCCACCGCTTTAAAATTTTTCTTGACATTCATCCTTTTCTACTGAGTATTTATTTTTAAGCTGATAGATCAGTGATTAGTATGCTCTTTTACTTGTTGTGTACACTTGGCTATACATCCAGTTTGGGGAACTCCTTCTTCTTTTAAATCTCCTCATGAAATATGTGGGAGATCAGTCTACACAAATCATGGTACTCCATTTTGAATGTGTCTAAATCATATAATCAGTAGGTTTTTTGTTCTAGGTTTATTTACACTGTTTTATCAAGAAAGAAGCAAAATTGGGGCTTTGTCCCATGAATTTTAAGATTATCTTGAGTGAGAATCTGGATCAGTATATTCCTAAACACAAGGTTCAGAAATAAACTGAAATCCATATATATGTCTTATTTGTACTTCAATAGCAAGATTCATTATATCATGAGAAGTTTAATGGTTCAGTTTATTGGAGGATTGGACTTCACTGACTTTAATAATGAATCCTAGTAATGAAGAATTTTTCTACCATGTTGAGCTAAAGCCTCTATCGTCTGTTTAAATCTATTAATGTATACTCATACTCAAAATCTGAGATTAAATTTCCATCTTTCATATTTCCCACTTAATGTTCAGACAGTCTCAGCATCTAGGATGTCAGTAAAAATTTTATCTATAATTAGAATTACCTTTAACAAATAGTACAAACTTTATTTGGGAGGACTGACTTTCTGGGGGACTTCTGGTCTTGCTAAGAGGGAACTCATGGCAACAGGTTTGTTTAATTTAGGTAATTCACAGGTACAGGCAAATCCCCACCTCTGTCCTATCCCTGTGTTCCATGCAGCACATTTCACACTCAGGTGTATAAAATCAGAAAATTACAGTTCATAATCCAAACAAAACACATCTGTTAGGCAGGACTTGCTTGTTTTCATATCTTTCCCGCTATGAAATGTGCATAGGCAAGTACTGTTTTTGACACTGGAACCATTGTTTTGGATTGAGTCTTGGAAAACTTTATGAAACACTCTTTAAAAAAACATTAAGATGATAACATTTAAAACCCAGCTGTAACTTTTTTGATATTTAAGGTTAGCAACATCACCAGAAGTAACTTCTGAGCTGCACGGTATCTATTCAAGTGGAACATCTTACAATGCTGGATTAATTCTCAACTCAATGATAACACCTTTACTGTTCCTAAGATAACAAGTAGAATAGAATTTGTTCAAAAGAAGTGCACTTGTATGAAGAGACTGTTTATTTTTTTTTATTATTTTTTTTGTTTTTCAAAATAAAAAACTGACTAATACCATGGGGCTGAGTTTCAAGTGATTAATTGCAATTTTAATCAATTCAATTAAAAGAAAAATAATGATTAAAAAAAAATCATGAATCTGACCCCAGGACCCATAACCTTTTGTACCCATCACAATGGTTGTAAAGTACTAGCTCTGGTAAACATGTTCATATTTGTACACACAGGCTGCAAAGCAATGCATCAGAGATACATTATTCTCCAAATACTTTACTTGATTGTTCAGGGAGAAAAATATGCATGATATAACAGGTACATGTACCATCTTCTGCAAATTTGGGTTTAAAGCCAGTAATTTCATATGGAGGTTGAACTTTGCAGATGACTAATCGGTGGTATTTTTAAGTCCAACTATTTCTGTGGTCTGAATACGAGAACAACTGATTCTGTCATGTAGCACTATAGGTTGCATTTTTAAATTATATATTATTACATTTGATTGAGGCAGTTATGTTTCTTTGAAATTATATTTCAAATCAGACAGAAGAGGCAATAATTAGAGTTTGTGAGCTTTGAAATTTTGTACTGTGTATTTATTTTTAAGAATATTCAAAGATTTACAACACATGTTCTGTTCTGCTTCTCTCTAATTTACTTTCTTTTCCCTAATGAGCATTTGTCAATTGCCATATACTTTAATTTTCCTCAACTATGTCTGTCAAGATATGAGAGATATATCAAAAAACAAAACAAAACTCACAAAATGGAAACAAGTGAAGTTGAATCAGTTACATGATGTTTTGAGGAAAATGCAGGCACTAATCAATTTTCTTGAAATGTATGTTCTAATTCAGCATTCACAAGGTCTTGACTGAAGGTCTGATCCTGAGAAATGCTGCTCAAATGCACTTTTCTATAATGGACCAGGTCCTGAAGTGGATTAACGTGGTAAAGAAGTTTATACCATGCAAGAATCTTGCTGAAAGGCAGCCAGTAGCATTCATGGCATCTCATAGATGGACCACCAGAAGATAAAAAATGTCCTGGGTTCTTTCTAAGGCCAATTTTCCAATTGGTCAATTTTGTTTTAAAAGTAATGTATTTTTAGACAAATGCAGACCTCTTCAAGGGATCAAGTCAATGGATTAATGTGGACAGATCCTCATAGGTTAAGGGAAAGGGCTTTTAATTTTTAACTCGACTACTTAGAATCATAATCATACAAAAAAAAAAAAAAAAAAAAGAAGAAATATCTGACATGGTCCCTTGTATAAACAAGATCATGAATGTAAAGCTTATAATGCCACTGTGAAATTTTAATGCTTATTTATTATGGTTATGATGAAACCTGTACAATAAGATGATGATACTAATAATGAATAGTCATCAGTGCCAATATGATTCTACTATTTTTCTACATATGCTTTATTGTGGCATTTTGTGTAGCTTGTGTTCTGTGTAAAGAAATGTCAATAAAATCTTTGCTTCCTTTTGTCTGTACTTTGTGTGGTTGTTACACAAGAAGTCACAATTATTTTTTTTGTCTACGTACTGTGAGAGAATATGATGCCAGAGGTAAAGCAGAATAAAAAAAATCTGAAAGAATGAAGTAAGAAAGTGCATGAGCTGTATGAGGAATCTTGGCCTATTTGTATTAGGAATTTCTGCTTGAAGAGACACCAAAGCATTGAATCAGTAATGCATGGAAATTATTGAATAAGCTAATCTTGACTTAAGAGGCTTTTAATGTGGAACTTATATTGCCTTATTAAATGAAACTGGTAAACACCAAAGGCATCAACTTATTTAGTGCTTGAACGCTTCTTCTGTAGGCCTTTGTATGTCTCATGCTTAAAAACTAATTTCAGGAATATGATTCATAACCAGACGTCTCTGGTACCAAAAAGGTGAAGCAATGAATATATATGCAGCTACATACCATCATCGAGAACTTACAGAAATTGCTGGTGGAGTGGGGATGTTTCCTCTTCTTCATGCCTCTTTGGAAGTGCCTGTACTAGTTAAATGTACAAAAAAAGGGTATTTCTTCTTTTTGTCAAGTTCTGATTAATCCCAGAGATTTCCAGAAAAATACATCTACACTTAAATTTGGCCAAGGGTTCATGGGAACAATACAAGTATCACAGAATCACAGAATTATAGGGGTTAGAAGGGTCCTCCAGAGATCATTAGTCCAACCACCCTGCCAAAGCAGCTCCCTAGACCAGGTTGCACAGGTAGGCATCCAGGCGGGTCTTGAATGTCTCCAGAGACATTGTTCTGTCGTTTCCCTAAAGGCTAAATTCATCCTATCATTCTTGTAAGTGAAAATGTGGTTCTGTGTGGTAAACTATATCCTCATCAGACTCTGTTCTGCTTGGGATTCTTAGTGAAGAAACATCATCGCTTGTTATTATGACTGTCCAAGATGAAGTAGATGCTTTCCAGAAAGAGCTGTGGTGCAGTCTTACCTTGTCTAAATTATGATTGGAAAGATAAAAGTAAGTAGGCAGGCTAATGAAATGTTGTTGAATATAGCCCTAGGTGAATTTAGGCTAAAATCTGTTAAAAAACTGATACCACCATGCATTCTGCATGGCACAGCCTTTCTATGGTTAAGTTTTCATACCCAAATGCAAGATATCTGTAGCTGTAACCTATGTCCCTTCTCATAATGTTTGTAGGCCAATTTGTCTCTCCTTTAAGCTATTCCCCAACACACACACATCCTTTTCACATTACCCAAAGACAAAACACAATTTGGCACATGATGAAAGACTGGCTGAAAAATGTCAGGAGATAAATTTAAAATTAAAAAGACTGGGTTGGTGACAACCCAAATACCTACTGACATAACTAGGACTTGAATTTAGCAAACCAAGAAGCTAAAACTGGTTTGCTGGACTTCGAATTAATTTCTATGCGGGAATTGAGGCCTAATTATTCAACAAAAGAGTAAATAAGTGTGTTCATCCTTTCAGATGTTATTCAACAGAAGCTAATGTGTGAAGTGTGGACATATTAGCAACGACATATTAGCTTCAGCTTGAATGGTTCCTGTGAGCTATCACTGGCCTGATCAGGTTTTAATCATGCCCCAAAGATTTTCCCTCTCTAATTTGAGTTAGAAAAGGAGTGCCACAAACATTTACATGCACACTCCCCTCTCATAATATCAGCATCTGTTTTCCTTACAGTTAATATTGCTGTAGGCCTATGTCCAAATAGGCCAGCTAATAGCTTCGTATTCATACAAAATTGTACACATTTGGAAAGCTTGGGATGCTATTTTCATCCTTGAACCATGAAATTGCAATTAAGAATCAACATCCAAACTGCAAAGTCTTCTAGCATTGCTTGCTTTTCTCCTCATTATATGTACTGCATTTTGTAGTCAAACTCAACTTCTACTTGGTCAGTAATAACAGTGGCAGCCTTTACCTGCATACAGAACAAGTTTATCCCACAAACAGCATGAGGTGAGATTTAAAAACAATTCATTGCTGGGACTGCAGAGTGCTGTTGTTCTTCAGAAATTCAGAAGAGTCTGGCTTGCACCGTACAGTAAGAGATTATTTCAGGTAACATGGACCATGCTCCATTTACCTGTGATTTTAATGGATCTTGGGCATCAGTGTTATAGAATCTATAATTATACAACAAAGGTGTTCCATATGCACACCTGTTTGTATAATCCAAAGCTGCTACAAGCTTTTTAGCTGCAGCTATTTATGGATTACCCTGTCAGATTTTTTATATGGAACACATACAGTACATTTCTGTACTACTGCACTCCACTTTGCTAACTGTAAGGAAGCAGCAGGCAGCTCAGAAAGAGCACCCGTAAGAAGCTTTGATAAATCACAAAACCAACCCCTATGTGGCAGGGAGGCATAGCTAGTCAAAATGAAATTATTTTAAATCACCACTGAAAGTAACTTTCTGTGTCTAGGACAGCCTAGGTTAAATGGGAACTTTCCTAAGAGCATATTGTGCTTCACAAAGATGTGATGGTGCACGTTGCCTTGGCTCCTTATGAATGTCTATTGGCTAGCAAGGTCATGAGAAAGGCTAAACAGGCAGCAAATCTCTTTTACTACTCATCGCAATAAGCTTTCCAGTCAGCATATTGTCTGTATATCCATGTCATCTCCTACATAGCTGAAATGCCAGCGACTACATAAATGAACTGGCAAGCTGCTATTACCAACCTTAAATTACCTGCAAAATAATTTTGTGCATAACATGAAGGATGACCCATGTCTCTGGAAATTTTTAGAAGAAAAAACAAGGCAATATGTTGATTCTTTTTTCTTTATGCTGGCTTCCAAGCCCCAAATCGCTAACATCCTTTTAGAAAGCACAGTGACTGATAGTCCTACACTGCAGAAAGTCACAAGGGAAGACTGGAGAAGAGGTTGCCCTTTGCCAGGCAGCCACACGATGTCAGTGTTGGAACATACAGATACAATGAGTTGAGCATTTCCTTGGCTGCCACTATTCACTTGTGGAGAATTGTGACAGGACAAGGTTATGACATCAGGATCAATGCCAGGTAGGTGGCAGACTGCTTCCAAAACCAGAAGCAGACTGAGTTATGTGTTCTGATGTGTAATTTTGCCTCTAATAAATCACTTGTCCTTTCTAAACTCTTATCCTGTATCCCAGGGATATATGAATTTCCCTGTTTTTCCAGTCTTAAACAGTTTGAAAATGGAGTTTTAGAGCCAGCACATCACAAATTTAAGCTTAGTGCTCATAGGTGTTCTCTACTTCATTAATTTCTTAGAAGCTGTCCACAGATTTCTTAGAAATCCTATTTCTTTTACATTCTGTTAAGTACTTGCTGCTTCTCATTAACAGTGCCATGAGCTCAGATCAGGCTATTGCACTGTATTGTATTGTATTAAAAAGCACCTGGGCACAGAGCCTGCTGGAATTTAACAGGAAGCGTTCAATGCATCAGACTCTGAGCACGGGAATTGCCATGAGGCATTAATCAAATACCACCCTTGTGCAACTACACTTCCTCATTAAATGAACGGTAACTCTTTGATACAGACATGGCCTCCAGCAGAAGAGAAGGCTTGTCTGACACAAACCTTAAATGAAAGCTTGGTTGTATTTTTTCCATTAGAGAATATGCTAATATTGAACTGGAAATGGAATGAATCTGCTCCTTTCACTTGGCTGCTGAACTGAGTTTCTTCTTCAGGGCTGAACATCCTTAACTTTTTAATGAACAGCACTGAGAGCCTGTAGTGAAAGCTTAATACATTCAACTGGTACCATGTCAAATCTCAGCTGAAAGCATATGCTGGATACCTTCTTATGTAAGCCTCCTTATGTTCATAAGGTTTCTAGTGTTTTGTATTTTTTTAAAACATGATTAATACACAGAGGAAGATTAGCATTGCATTAGTACAACCCTTTTGTTAATACTTATATAACTTAATGTTCTCTCTGTTGCTATATTTTTTCACAGTATAAACACAAATAACAAAAAAAGTGAAATCACCAGTAAATACTGAAATCCTCTTAAAACCCTCTAGTGGGCAGCCAGCTGTTGGAGTTGCTACAGTTAAGCAACAAATTTGTATTTTTTAACATGATATTTTTTTAATAGTCTTCCATTGTTGCCCTCTCTGGAAAAAAGAGATATGTCAGTTGGGCCAACTTCTCACCATTTTGTCACCATCAGGCATTGCTGATACCCTTGGCTGCTCTCCAGGGGTATCACAGCAGTTTTCTATGTGTCTTACGCCTCTGCCTCTTTGCTGTGAGGGATGCAAACAGATGGCTATTAGAAACGCTAAGGTCTTTTTAGGCTAAAGGTGCCTAGGAGAATTCTGTAAATATCTTGATATTACAGATTTTTCTGTTTGGGATGGAACAAGCCTATTTGCCTAACCTCTGGGCTGGTACCCTTTGCTCCAGGTCAGATTCAAGAGTCACTGTAAACATCTCTGCTCCAGAAATGAAAGCCAAGGTGAAACCATGTACGAGCTAAACTGGGAAGTATTTCAGTCCTTTTGGCTTCCTCAGCAAATAACAGGATCAAACTGCACCCCTGCTCTTACTCTACCATTCTCTCTTACTCTAAAGTGTGGAGGGAAAAGAAATATGATGTATAATATCTATGTGCCAAACATCATTTTCTAGACAGTACTTGAATAACTAAATCATACTCAAGACTGGGAGAAATAAAGCAAAACAAAAATAAAGTTCTAGTCATTAATTTTGGCTCCTTAGTTTAATGCAATGTAAAATAAAATAAGATAGGGCAACACATTCAGACATATGGTTTGATTTTTTGAATGGTTCAGGAGTTGGACTTGATTCACCCATCCTTCTTACCTGGAGTATTCTGTAATTCTCATCTTAGAAGAAACTCTCCACCATTTAGTAGAGGTCCCATTGTACAAACACAAAGCTCAAAATATACATCTAAGTTCCTCTCCCTCTTCAGGATTACCCTCATCAACATCATGTGTTCACTGTTCCCAAGGCAGAACTGAGTGTGTTGGGAATAGTATTAATTTACTGTCAGAGATTTTGGCAGTTCTATTCCTATATTCTACGATTTCTGTCAGAGGCAGGCTCTACAAGTGGAATTCCTACATGGTTGTCCTTGTTAGAAGAGTTTGTGATACTACTTCAGAGAGGTGCTGAGAAAGCCATGTTTCCCTCAACTTTTGTTTGTTATGCTGTTCTTGTAGAATATTCCAACTCAGTGCAGCGCCCTTGAAAGTGAAGGTGTACCAATCTCCTTTTCCCAACCCAGATGGCAAATGGCTTCATAAGACATTTGGCAAGACCCTCACTCCCACCTTGAAGTCCTAACGTAGAAACTCATGTAGTAGGGAAAACTACTATGAAAAACTGTAATAGAAGGTAAAGCTTTTGTAGAAAATATTAGTCTTTCTATAGACAGTCAGTCAAGACTCTGCCAGAGGTTTTAAAAGCTTCAGAGACATTAACCAAGGTCTTTCAGATACCTCTGCAGTGTTCACTGTACAGAGAGGAACAAAACACGTTGTCGGGCTGACGTGCTAAAAGAAACAAGGGCAGTACAAAAGAAAAAAGAAGAATAAAACCACTCATATCATTCTCAGTCCTTTCATCATCTGGTTTATCCCCACTGGACAATTTTGAAGAAATATTTCTATTAAACAAGTATAGTTCAAAGGTTTCTTAACAGAAATTCCTGAATGGTTCTGCAATCAGTGCAGATATTGACCTGAACCCCTCCTTTGAACAAGACAAGAAGGAAAAGTGAAATCAATTAAGCTCATCTTCTGATGCCAGTGTACAATGTACAGTGAAAGAGGTTTGCAATCAGTTCCAAAGGAGTATCAGTGCTTCACGTCTTCTCTCAAGATAAAAGTGTTTTCAAAATTCACTCAGCAATTTTACAGATTATTTCCTTGAGGAAATGAGGCTCATACTGTCCTGCTAAGTAATTCAGCTGGAGTCCAATTTCATCTAAATTTGATGGAAGAAGAGTTCACTAAGACGTTACATTCTCACTCTTTCTGTAAAGAGGAAATTCTGCCAGAAAAAATAAACAAACTAGCACAAAAAAATCAAACAACTGAAGTCTGTGTCTCATTTTGCTGATTTCCTCACTTTTTTCTTTAGCACCAGAGTTACTCAATGTTAGAACAAAATTAATTTATACCTTTCTGAACTCACATGATTATTCATTGCTTTTGAAATTACTATCTGTCATTATGATGGCTAAAAAGAGATCTTGATCCTTCATCTTTCTCTCATTTTTCCTCTTAAAATTTATAAACACATCTAACCTGCTTTGCTACTATCCAGGCTTTTTGGCTCCTTTTACTTTTCTCTAAGACAATTATTGAGTTATTGTACTCATCTGAATGCTAAAACAACTTTCACCTACGCTATATATTTAGAGGGGATTTAAATCTTGTGATTCTATGAAGTTATAATTTATATGCCACGAGAAAAAAAATGGAAGATGTAGAAGCTATAGATAAAAGCTGAACTCCAGGATCTCCTTGAGATTTATGTCCTGCATTCATAGAATCATAGAATCATTCAGGTTGGAAAAAACTAACAAGATCTTCTAGTCCAACCATCAACCCATCTACCATAACACTTAACCACGTCACTCAGTGCCACATTTACCCTGCTGCATTTTGTTACTGCATTGAGTCTGCCTTCAAGGATGGATGGCTTTCTTCACAAGTAAAGAGGAAAGCTACAAAAATCTTGTTTATCTGTTTTCACCGGTGGCAGAGTTGGAGAATGCCCTCTCTGAGAAGTGTGTTACATGCAGTTTGCGGGTTATAAACAATTACACCAAATGTAATTTAAAGAAAAATGATTCTAAAAATACCTGTGACTTCTGGGTTCCCAATCTCTTGACCACAGTGGCTATGTGCTTTCTAATAAAAAAATATTTACTGTCTTTCGGAAAAGCTGATGGGAACAGAAACCTCATCTTTGCCCTACTGTCATCACTACAGGAAGGCCAGCACTGCCACTTACTTAATTAATATTTCACAGCCTGCTCCACAGTCCCTTCCAACCAGGTTGAGATAGTTTTGTCCTGGAGCCAAACCAGAGCTAGGTGAAAAACTGCTCCTGCTTTGCTTGGTTGCCATCAAGCTGGAACTGATGGCTTTTGACAAAGTGCCTGTGTCTGTTAAAGCTCTCAGATGCAGAAGACTTCTGATAATCTCACAGCACAGACTCTGTGGTTTTTGTATAATGGACAGTTAGTTCAGCTTTCTTGGCTGTTATTCTCCACAATGCTGTGGTATGATGAATAGCAAACTGTCCATGTTATCTTTTCTCTTCTGAGGTTTTTTATTTTTAGCTGTAACTGGGCTTCTGGCAGAGCTGGCTGGGACACCTCACAAATGAAATGCTATTTGGGGAGGATTACGAGTCTTTCAGTGCTGGATCTAAATTACATAGCTCTGCTTCAGCAGAGCAGAATATGACTCTTCGTAGTCTGCGGCTGCTCCTTTGGCCAGGAAGTATTTATTTTGTTCCATCCCTGCTGTTATAAAGGCTATGTAATTATTATAAAATCCAGACTGCTCAGTAGTCCTGGCTCGTGTTGGTCCCCATAGTGCTGAGCTGTCTGCAGATTTCCCTCTGGATGCAATGGGAAGTTTATAAGCTGGTGTCTGAGGTCTATATTTGCTCAGAGGGAGGTGAAGCACTGGAACAAGTTGCCCAGAGAAAGATGCTTCATTTCTGGAGGTGTTTGGTCTGGTTGGAAGGAATCCTGGGCAACCTGACATAGTGGTTGGCAACCCTGTCCATGGCAGGGGGTTGAAACTCAATGATCTTTAAGGTTCCTTTCAGCTCTATGATTCTATAACACATAAGATGTGATTGGGAAGACAATCAGACCCCAAACATCTGTCTCCTTCTACAGTTCCTCTAATTGAAAGGATTCATATATTATAGACAATAAAAACCTAATCATTTTTTCATCCAAACATGGAATGGGGGAAAAAAAGATTAATTTAAAAGAAAGAAAAAAGGTTATGGATCTTATCTGTTGTACTAGGTACCAGTGAACCTCATCTCAAACTGAATGTACAGCTCTGGCCATTTTTGGTTAATCCGTGTTCCAAAAAGACTAAATGAAACGAGACAAAAGACTGTAAAAATGGATTAATGTCACCAAATTAAAGAATTGTAGGGGGTGGGAGAGACCACTTGAGGATCATCTAGTCCAACCCTCCTGCTAAAGTAGGTTCCATACAGTAAGTTGCAAAATAAATAAATAAATAATGAAAATATAAAGAATAAGAAATAAAAATTAAAAAATAAGAAATAAAGAAAGAGGGAAAAGGGGAATTCTTTCAAGATCTACAAAGCTTAGTTTTAGTCTAAAAAATATTAAAATCAACGTATAAAGGTAGCAAGGTTGCCCAAAAACTTAAAGGTGAGGAACTGATATTCCAGGACACTGTTTTCTGCAGTAAGAGTGAGATGAGTTCTGAGAGCTAAGAAAGAAAGTGAAGTTTTTGCCATTCAGTGAATCCAAAATCATGGGAAAGGATTGAGAGTGCAAATTAATATTGAGTTTCTAAAAAAATGTTCATAGTCAGTTTTTAATGATGAAGATAGGTGAGAAATATTCATATTTGGTAAACATAATAATATTCCCAAGTAAGTTGAAATGTGAGAACTGCTTCAAGAGGAAAGTAAGATTATTTTTAAATGACATGCACAGCTGAAATTTTCGAAGTGGCTGAATGGTTTAATTTAAGTCCTGCATTCAAGTAATTACTTGAAAATTGAAGTACCATTCACCCTGAAAAAGATGCAGAAGCTTAAGACATTCAAATACCTTAAAAATAAATATCCTCTGGTTTATTCTGCTGTCTTTCAGGGCACCCTGTATCAGCCAGAGAAGATGTGAATATGAGAATCTGACTTAAAATATTCCTAACCTATTGTCACAGTGAAGAAGAGTTATTTACAGTCATTTCAACTGATACTAATGCTGTACACTAAATAAAAATATAATTATTATGCCTGTTAAGAACAAGCATATGATTGCATCGTACCCTGGTTATCGAGCTGTCACTTAATCTGGATATCTTGGACTTTTACATTTCAATCTTTACCTGCGATCTTAACATCTAACTTCAATTTTTAATCAACCATCAGTGAAGATATGAATAGGCTGCCCAGAGAAGTTGTGGATGCTCCAATCCTGGAGGAGTTCAAGGCCAGGCTGAATGGGGCTCTGGGCAGCCTGATCTGGTGGGTGGTGGTATGCAAACCTGCCCACTGCAGGGGGTTCAAACTAGAAAGTCTTTGAGATCCCTTCTGTCCCAAGCCATTCTATGATGTACAATTGACCACCCCATCATGCACGTGAAACCATTAAGACAGGTCCAAATTTTGGACCTATTAACAAATACTGAGCCTAGACTGAGTCACTGAGAGTTTAGTGAATATTCTACCAACAGTGGAATTTCACCTGTTGTTGAAACACATTATATCATGATTTCACTCACATTGTGTTAAGCACTACAACTTAACAAAATTCAAAGAACAACTGACAGTTTCTGCCTTCATGTCCCCACAATTCCTAAGTGTGACCAAGAGATGACTGGGAACTTTCAGAAATGAAATAATGTGGGATAAAACTGTCAGCTTTCATGTGCTAGTCACGCAATTGAATTACCTTCTTGAGTTTGATTTCACTTTACTGGGACCAAAACAGGGTGCAATCTGTAGCCTTTGAGAGAAAAGCCTCATCAGCAAAATGAAAAGGGAAAATAACCCCTAAAATAGTGCTGAGGTAAAAGCCCTTCCACTCCTGCTTATCCTTCCAAATGGTTGGGGGTGAGAAAGAACATGTTGCTAACAGTGTAATGAGGCACAGATTGAAAATTGCTTAAAAGCCTGTGCACAGTAATGGGGAGGATTTTACCCAGTGGCACTCTGAGAAAATTATTGTAATTGCACTTTTTAGTTATTATCAACTTGGTCTCCAGGACCTTGGTAAGTGCCATTAGACATCTGCTGTGGGAGTATTCTCAGCAAGCAAAGACGGCACCAAGTCCTTTAAAACATATAAATAAGTGGGGAGCACACAGTGTATTTTTTCCTGTAGTGAACAGTGTATTTTTTTTCCTGTAGATATACCTTGAAAGTGATGTTATAGAGAGCTTTCTTTTAATAACTTCAAATATTGCCATTGAGGTAGGTTGTCATTTGTTATTTGCTTTAATGAGTACTTTCCAGGTGAGATGGATAGGATTTATTCTACTCATTTTAATAATTATCATAGCTGAACATGTGATTACAGTGAATTTTCTAAACAATTAAAGAAGGGTATGCTAGAAATTGATAGAAGTTGAGTGTTTAGAGCTCTCACTTCTAAAATTGCTTAACAGGTATTTGCTTTAATTCTTCCAGTGTTCTGGATAAAGGAGGGGGCAGTGATTGAAAAGGGACTAAATTCAGAAAAGAACATGTAGATATATTGGAAAAGTAATTATCTCTTCCAACAGACCACAAGCCAGAGCTGTTGCTAAGGAAAGGCCTATGATGGAACAGGCTATCCCCCTGCTTTGTGGTGGGTAGGATTGTGATGGGAGCATCAAATTTTTATCCAGTCTCTTGGATTATTTCAGATTTCTAATAAAAAGTGTTTCTGGAAGAAATACATAAAAGGAATATATGCACATAAAATGAAATGTACTGGCATTGAGTAGTCAATATCTATATTATATATAGATATATTATATATCTATATAATATCTATATTATATAGATATATTAAAACCTCATACTTTCAGATTAGGATAGCTGCAGCCAGTCCCGACCACCAGCTGTTTGCTTCCCAGGCCAAAGTTACTTAATTACTGGGGAATAATTGCAAAAAAAAAACCCTAATTTTCATAACCAGAATGACTGAAAATATGTTTTTAAAGAGGTTTGACACTAAGCATATTTTCTTATGACATATGTATGATTGAAATGTGAAATAGATTCATAGATTACCCTTAGTTGGAAGAGACCCATAAGGATCATCAAGTGCAACACCTGGCTCCACACAAAATTCAAACTCTATGTCTGAGAGTGTTGCCAAAACACTCCTTGAAATTCAACAGTTTGGGACCATGAACATTGCCTTATGGAGCTTGTTCCACTGCCCAGCTGCTTTCTGAGGGAAGATTTTTTTCCTAATGTCCAATCTGAACTCTCTTGATGTATCTTCATGCCATTCCTATCCTATTCGTAACATTTTTTTCTTGCATTTACTTCCTACTTCATCAAAAAGAAGCATTTCCTACTTCTTCCTATTTATGTCCACTCTCAATTTTTCTTCACAACAAAGCCAAGCAAGGTCTTTCATCCTCTCAGCAAAAGCCACCTCTGAAACTTCCAGGGTTTTAATCCATTCTACAGATTCAAATATGTTAGAGTATTTGATGACTGGCATAGGTGAACTTACATGTAGACTTGTAATTAATTAAGAATCAGTAAAATCATTAACAATTCATTTTTGTTAGAGCTGTTTTCCTTAAGCAGTATATAAAGCAGTAGTTAATACAAATATACAGAATACAAACTGTGCATTTTCCAGGAAATTTTAGCAAAACTAAATTTTTTTAACTGTTGTTTAATCAAACTTTTAATAATTACAGCATTAGATCACCATCTGATCACCAATGCTGTTTTAAAACTCACTAGCACATGTGAAACCACTCTGTGGCTAACGAGAAACCAGAAACCACAGAAGTAGAATGATTGCAAGGTGTATTTTAAATGGACCCACCTTGTCTGGTCTTTAGACTATATATGTTATTTTTGGTTCTTTTTATTTTGGCAGTGTTGATTAATAGACAGGAGTCTTTCTTTGCAGATGGAGTCTTCCACTTGCAATAGGCACATAGCAGGAAATGCTTAGCTGGGATGGCAGGAGTGTGTGTGGAAGAATTCACCCTTCAAAAGGATTTGTTCACCTCAGAAGGGATTTCACTTCTCTCACTGTCTACCCAAGAAAGGCAACGTGGTAGGGCAACAAGAAATAACTGCTCTGTGATTCTGCCAGGAAACCTTGCGTTCTTCCTTTCTGCTCTATATTGTGCTGGTCTTCGCACACCATTAAGGCAGTGTGTAATAGTTAGGCCACTAAGTATAAGCAAAACTAGGTCCTCTCACAGAAATAAGACCTCAGCCTTCTGCTTATTCCTAACTTTTTATTATTACTTTTTTTTTTCTTCCAGGTGGACTTGGGAATCAAATACAAAGCTGTTCTCCATCCTTTGGAAGCTGGTAAGACAAAATGGAGTGCCTAGAAGGGAAAGGTAACTGCAGAAGAGCAGGCAGCTATTCAGTTGCAAATCAAGCCTCGTGAGCTGTTTCCTGTACCTTTTCTTCTAGGTTTCCCCCTGTTCAAAGTGCAGCCTTCACAGTCTGCATAATATATGAAACTGCGATAGCTATCAGCATGCTCTGGCACAGAGAGCTTGCATGTGTGCAGGGAGACTTTGATGTCTGCATGCTCCAATTGCCTCTAATAGCTGCTCTTCTCCTGTTTGCTACTGCATCCCACAAACTCCTGCTCAGGAGCAGAACGACGGATTTACAAAATTTCCTTATTTTGTTGACTAGGATGGTCTTTTTCTCTGTAAAGGAAGCTAACGCTTCTGGAGCTATCTAATGCCTAATGAAGCAGGTGAAGGACAAGAATCCTACCAACACAGTGAGGGATGAGAGGAGGAGCAAAGCTTGTTTAGAGACACCAGCAGTGATGGATAAATACAGGGCAGTGTCTCAGAGTGGAGCAAAAAAACATCCCCAACTACTGCACAAAAGAAAGGGATTAGCCCTCAGAGTTGAAGCTATGCTTTATGACAAGCTTCTACCCTGCTTTGAAGCACAAGCGTGAGAAATTGAAAAGGAAACAATCCTTAATCCTACTTTTTTATGATTTAGTGATAAAGTCAAATCCACTTTGCTGTAAGTAGCTCAGCTGATTTTTAGAAGCCAGGCTATTTCCTGAGATACAAGGCTTTGCTTATGTAAAGAGATTGACATTGTTTATTGTGAGTGAGGGGAGGGGAAGAGTAGGCAGTGGTGTGTGGGAGAAGTTTGGATCATCTTTTCAGAGGGCTGCCTCTTGGTTTCATTATTGGTATTACAATAACTTATTTGCTGCATGATTCAGGGGGTGGGGGATAGAGAAGTAAGAAGAAATATGAGAAAAGAAAGAATACAAGTGGCTTGAGCAATGTAAGATATCATGTATTCCTTTTTATCATTCCTATGATAAAAAAGAATTGATGTTTTGATTATTTTTAACAAGAAAGTTGTAGTTTATATATAAAACCACCCCTGAAAACCAAACAACCCAGTGGCCTTTTATGATGGTGTCACTACATCAAAGGAGAAGGGAAAAGCCACTGATGTCATCTGTCTTGACTTGAATAAGGCCTTTGGCACAGTACTCCATATCATCCTTCTCTCCAAATTGGAAATATATGGATTTAATGAGTGGATGAAACGTTGGCTGCAGGAGCAAGTCAAGCGAGTGGTGGTCAATGCCTCAGTGTCTGGATGGAGATTGGTGAAGAGTTGTGCCTATGGGGATCAGCTCTGGGACTGATACTCTTTCATTTCTTCATCAGTGCCAATGACAGTGGGCTTGAGTACATCCTTAGCAAGTTGTGGGGTGCAATTGACACACTAGAGGGATGGGATGCCATCCAGAGTGACCTAGACAGGCTTGAACAGTGGATCCAGAAGAACCTCATGAGGTTCAGCAAATCTAAATACAAGGTCTTGCACCTGGATCAAGGCAGCCTTCATCACCAATACAATCTGGGAGATGAAACGAACGAGTGCAGCCCTGCTGAAAAAGCCCTGGGGTTACTGGTGGATGGGAAGCTGGACATGAGCCAGCAGTGCACCCTCACAGCCCAAAAAGCCAACTGTACCCTGGGCTGCATCAAAAGAAGCACGGCCAGCAGAGTGATGGAGGTGATCCTGCCCCTCTTCTCTGCACTGGTGAGACTTCACCTGGAGTAAATGCATCTGCATGTGGAGTCCTCAGTACAAGATAGACATGGATCTGTTGGAATGCATCCAG
Source organism: Cyrtonyx montezumae (assembly GCF_038088225.1). NCBI lineage: Eukaryota > Metazoa > Chordata > Aves > Galliformes > Odontophoridae > Cyrtonyx > Cyrtonyx montezumae. The sequence continues at coordinate 4,855,985 of NW_027072089.1, forward strand.
AAGAAGGCCACAGGTATGCTCTAAGGGGTGGAACACCTCTCCTATGAGGACAGGCTGAGAGACCTGGGGTTGTTCAGCGTGGTGACCTGATAGCAGCCTTTCAATATCTAATGGGGGGCTGTAGAAAAGAAGGGGACAGACTCTTTGGCAGAGTCTATGGTGACAGAATAGGAGGAAGTGATTTCAAGCTTAATGAGGATATATTTAGGCTGAATATAAGGAAAAATCTTTTACAGTGAGTGTGGTGAGGCACTGGAACAGGTTGTCCAGAGCTATGTTGGCTTCCCCATCCCTGTTTCCCCTGACTTTCGTGGCTAGGCTTAATAAGGTCCTGGGCAACTTGATCTAGCTGTAAATGTCCTAGATGACTTTTAAAGGTCCCTTTCAACTCTAATAGTTCTATGAAATTAACGCACTAATACTCATGCACATGTACACACACACAAAAAACAAAGGTTAAAAATCAAAATAACATCCACTCAGCTTCATTCTCAATACAGCTGCTGTACACACAAAGGATCTTAAAGATTCTTACCAGTGCATTTCAAGGGCTAGCCCAATGACAAAAGCTAACTATAAAGAGATAAACAGCCATAAAACCATTAAAACAGTGTATAAATGTCATTAAACCACAATTGATATTTTAAATCAGGAAGCTTTTGTGAATCCACCTTGACACTGAGAGTTTGGATACAGGGAAAAATATCTTGGAACAAATGAGAAAGGAAATTATACTAGTTTGGATGAATCCTATGGTTAGTTTAGTTATAAATTCACAATCCCACTATTGGGGAAAGACTTTACATTGTTTATTCAAGAAAGAAGGATGTATAAGATGACTTAGTAAAAAATAAGTTTTTAATGGTTAAATAATACCACAGTTGGTAGCAAAATCTATCAAAAGCTTTAAGTGCATGCTGAAAAGGGAAATGTTGAATTCATTACATTATTTTAGCATCCTGGGAGCAGGATTTTAAAATAAATGAAAGGTTGAGCCATAGAACACAAATATGAAAATCTTGCATTTTCTCATTTTTGGTAAATGATTTTTGTTACAAAATGAGAGTACAATTAAATTTTGGTTTTTGTTTTAAAATTTGTGAGGATCTTGGATCAGGATTCCATAAGTAGAAAATGAAAAATCTTAAGTTTTCAAAGTGCTTTCTTTAATATCTAATTTTAATGAAATTTGCAATTCCTGGAGTCACCAGATAGCCTCAAATTATGTGAAGCAATACCTTTATACCCCTCTCCAAAACCTTATCAGTGCCATCTTTGAAGCAGTCCTTTGAATACATACACATTCATAAGTTTTCCTTTTTCTTTTTTTTTTGTTTTTTTTTTTCTCTTCTACCTGTACATCCTCTCTAGCTGCCTATGAAGCTTAAATAACCTGAAAGTTCAAGTGGAGTGTTGCACAGTTCAGAGAGTTATAGCTCAGAGTAAACTTTCATTGCCTCTTGCATCCTTGTCATCTAAGACAGTCAGTTTCCTTAAATGCATTATAGAGGTGACAACAGATCTGTCTGAAAAATCATCTTATCTCTGTCTCCTATGACAGACAGGTTGGACAATATACTTTTTTCTCCTCCATTACTTCTTCCTCTGTTTTATATGCCTTTTTCCAAACTTTTTTTCTTTTTTTTTTTTTTTTACTATGGAATTTTCACAAAGTAAAATAATGAATCTTGTAGAGATAAACTTGCTAGTGAAAATCTTGAAGGAATTCTGGAAGTCAGCTTTTATGAAGGAGAAAGATTGCTCTCAACTTTCACCTTCAACTAAAGATCTGACAAGATAGGTGAGAAGTGCAAAATGAAATATAAATGGTAAATTAACTCAGGAAATTCACGTTGGACTGTCACATATAAGTCAAAGCAATTCTGCTGAAATGCAGGCATTCATAGTAGGAGATATCTTCTTTCACATCTTCTTCTCGCTACTTTCATTCTCTGCCTTTCATTCACCTTCACTCATATGTGCCCTTTGGTTCATAGTGTGTTGCCAGTTGATGTCTTCATTCGAAAGAGGAGATATGACTTAAATGAAGACTGGGCCATGGTAAATATCTGCCACCACCACTGGTAGTTTGCCCAGGGGCTGTACTAGGCCTTATCTTAAAACACTAGTGATATTACTTTCTATTGCTGCCTTCAACATATGCAAATTCCTGCATGATACCCTTCTAATCAGGGTTAATATAATGTAACTAATACCAATTCTTAATCAGGGCTACAATGAAGTACAGAGCTGTGTATTTTGCCTCCCTATATGTAAATTACTTAGTGCTTGTTTCAAGACAGCAATGGTCTTAAACTTATACCTTCCCCTACGTTAATTCAGAGTTAATTACACATTTATTTCTTCACTCCTTAATCATGTTTTTTCTTGTTCCACTTTTTGAAGGGACAAACAGAAAACCTTGCTATCTGCTTCCGGATGGTCTGAATTTCAACCTATGTAACACTGCACAAAGTTAAGAAGAAAGGAAATAAATGCAGAATGATTCTTCTGAAATATTGCTACAGCCAGATAATGTAGAAGATACAAACGCAGAAGTGTTTTATAATGGGAATATATGAGTTAGTAAATGAAAGTCAAATTCAGTGAAGAAATTCAATCTATGCCTACAGAAACAACAGAAATAATTTACTTTTTATGTTTATCATGAGATGACATGACTAAGTCTCTTTTCTATTTCATACATGGAAAATATGTTGAAAAGACAATAAAAGAATTTGCTTGTCTCTATACAAGATAACAGAACAATATATGTGACAAAAAATATGGAATAAAGCCATGGGATAATCCCTGGTATAACCAATTGTATCCTGCCAACTTCTATTTGAAAAGAGACCTCAAATCTGTAATACGAGTGGAAAATCTTTTGCTACTTCAAAAATGCATTTTTACTGCAAAATATTTTACTTTCAGGTAGATATCAATACTATGAAATGTCATTTAAAAATATTTTTTGCTTTTATAAATCTTTTAAACATCATAGTAAAAGTAGCGTTTAATTGATATTTCTTGTACTGTCACTCAGGCAAATAGAAGGGTTAAAAAGTCAATGGAGTGATGATAGCGATACTGTGCTACTCTGCTGAATATGAAATTAAGTGGCTAAGAATATTTTTTATAAAATAACCTCTTGAGGAAGTATTTGAGAAAACTAGTTCTGAGTTCATTGAAAATCTAAATCTTTAAATAAGAATTTTAAAACATTTTAAGAAAACGTGTGCCTTTGCTTCTATTTTTGAAAACACATGTAACAAATTATGATGTATTAATAAAACCAAGACCAGACATAGGGAAGCACAAGATTTCCATAAAACCACCTGTTTAAATTCAGGCTCTGGTCAATCAACTTCTTCATCCAAAACAGGGATGAAAACAGATGCTCATCTTTGCAGTTTAGGTAATCCCTTGAAAGCCTGATGTAGGAACTCAGACAGTGAAGATGTTCAATGTGCATTACATTTTATAGAGTGATTGTTTTGCTCAGTACACAAGAATACGTTCATATACACTGTCATTTTGAAATTCATGTATTCATTTCAGTACTGCGATAGAGTCCCATGTGTCATAAAATGAACTTCTTAGTCTCTTCCTGAGCTGTGCGTGAGTAGTTTTGTGATTATATAGACTCGGCTACAAAAAGATTTTTCTGGGAGGCGGCTAATCCAAAGTGCTTGAAAAAAAAAAGTTTTAGTTTCTTGGGCTTAAGAGGGTCAGTTGGTGCAAGGCAGGCTCTTTGGAAAATGAGAAAATCCAGAGCCACTGGCCACTTCCCAAATTTGCTTCTGGTACTGTTACAGGAGAGAAAAAGGGAAGATATATTTAATCTTGGAGTGAGCTACAAGCCATGAATCAAAAATCCTGAGTATTCTCTGCTTGGTTTGAGGAAAAATACTGCCATCAGCTGCTAACATTTGATGAAGCTAATTAGAAATTTTGGAAATTACACTTTAAAGCATCTTTTCTTCGGGAAACTTTGAATAAAGCAGCATTGCCTCAAGTTGTTCACCCCTTTCAACAGTAATCCCTCTATTCTAGGTGACTTTCTGTATGTCTTTTATTGTCCCTTGCTTATGAGTTACACAGCAGAGCAATAGTCTAATCCTTATTCTCTGGTTAGTTTTTCATTCATTATGTTGGTAGTGTTACTACGTTTATCATTATTCATTTGATCCTTGCCAGGTCTCTATGTTTAAGGACATTTAGTCAGATAAAAACATCAGCGCTCAGTCTTTGACTGCAGTATGACTTAGGTCTCCACATAGATGTTAGCCCAGGCTTGGAACTCCAGTAGCATGGTATTTTACCAAACTGCACCTCTGGCTATGCCAACAACTTGCAGCATATCCTTAAACAACTTCTTATGTAATTTATTTCAGTGTCTCTGCAACTCAACTGATAAAGCATGAAAACAAATGCATGCAATGTCATAACAAAGGAGTTCGGTTTCTATTCTATTGCCAATGTGCAAACATTAGCATTAAAGTAAATTCCTTAGGTTTTGAAGGCATTAGGATGTTCCTTTCATTGCTATTGCCCCCACATTCTCATCTCAGCAGCTCTCTGGGGTCCAGGCTCGCTCTGTGTTGTCCATACTATTTCTGTGCTAAAACAAATTGCTTGCTGTTTCTCCAGAATTTTACATCAACTTCTGTTTATATTTGATAAGCTCTCACCCATAACGCATGCGCTGCGTACTACATGGGTAACTGGAGGTATGGAGAATTTTTCTGTCTCTGAAACACAATAGGAATGTGCTTTGAGATGTGGATATGTTAATGAAGGGGTGGTGCCTGCAAATCCTGCTTTTTCACCCTTTTTCCACTGTGTCTGTGAGAAAAAAAAAAAAAAAAAGAAAAAAATGAACTGTCTGATACAGTTTTCTCAAAAAAAAAAAAAAAAAAAAGGAAAGATTCACTGCCAGAGTGATAATTAAGTTCTGTGGGTTTTGTTGTTGTTTTGTTTTTGTTTTAGGAAATTTGCCTAAGGGTACAGTAGCAGTAGTCAATGGCTTTCATGTCCTAAAAGTCTTGCAAGAAGAACCAATTCTCAGCACCAAGTGTGAGACTAAAATGATGAAAAGACTAAAGATGCAGAGAGAAGGAAGGTGTCAAAAGGAGAGCATCCAGACCTGTGATTCCTGTAGAGATTTCAGTGACATAAATAAAGAACTCAGAGTTGTTATAGCAGAAGCTCCCTAAGGGAATGATCATCCCTGAGGAACTTTAAAGGGATGCATACATTTTTTAACTTGACAACGCAGTTCATCTGCTATTTATTGCATTTCCGTAGCAACACAAATGTACTTAAAGAAACAACTCCTTTTTGCACAAAAGAAGGTCAAGGTCTCCAGCTGCCTGAGTGCATTGATTGGAGAACTGCATGAGCCCTCCCATACTTACTGCATGAAGGTCAACATGTCAGGTGAACATGCATGGAAGAGATGGAATTCTTTCTCTTAAAGCTTTCTCAGGAATGTACGATGTCTTTTCCCAAAGTAATTAAACATTTAGATTGTACTAAAGCCCTAAGATGTCAACCTTGCTGGCATAAGGTTACGTACTGTGCAACGTAGTAATGACTGAGAAATTCTCCTGAGTGTTATGAGAAGCTTGAAGTGCTACCATCAGTCTCATATTGGAGCCATAGTTTAGACAAACCATAGGTTCATAGGTTCATAAGGTTGGAAAGGACCTACAAGATCATCTAGTCCAACCATCCTCCTATCACCATCCCTACCCAACTACTAAATCAAATCCCTTAGCACCTCATCTAAACGCTTCTTGAACAGCGCTAGGGACGGTGCCTCAACCACCTCCCTAGGCAGGCCATTCCAGTGCCTGACCACTCTTTCAGAAAAGAAATGCTTCCTCAGGTCTAATCTAAATCTTCCCCGGCGCAACTTGTGGCCATTCCCTCTCGTCCTGTCATTATTTATCAGGGAGAAGAGGCCGAGCCCCTCCTCACCACAACCCCCCTTCAGGAAGTGGTAGAGTGCAATAAGGTCTCCTCTGAGCCTCCTCTCCTCCAGACTAAACAATCCCAGCTCCCTCAGCCGCTCCTCATAAGACTTGTGCTCCAGGCCCCTCACCAGTTTTGTTGCCCTTCTCTGAACACTACCATTCAGGTAGGCATGCTCAAACATTCTCATCTACCTGCACACACACATTGTGCGTACAAGAAGCACAAAGGAATGAGAAAGCAAGCAGAAAGTTAAGAGCGAAATGGTCTGCTTCTAGGTGAAATCTGCCATGCTGCATGAAGTCTCTGGTCATTTTTTGGAGTGTGCATGACCATAGTGACAGAAAAACAGGCTCCCAAGTACTCTGAGGGTAATTTCTCTTTCTTGAATATTTTCAGATGGCAGTAGTTCCAGCAAACAGGAACTACTATAATAGTATCCAGCAAAACAGGATCCCACAGCACACAGAAGGTTTTTTTATTTTTCATATTTTCAAAAGCTATGAGTGACTGAAGAGGTAAAGACTCACAGACATTGTTGGTAAATGTATTGTTCACTTTCCCTGGGACAGAAATGGGAATCTAGCTGTATCGAGCCCTGAAATAAAATGATGTGTAACAGAGTGGTATTTGTTGTCTTTGCTTCCATTGAACCACATCTGAAAAGTTATTAAATACAGAGAACTTTGTTTTCTAATTTCAGCGCTGTAGCATGAATGAGTAGGAAATATGTAGATGATGCAAACAAAAGAAAGTCACATATTGAACAAATAAAAGCAAAGGTCAATAAGTTCTTTTTTTTTTTTTTCTAATGTAGCTGTCCAATCAAACCTTTCAGTATTCTCTTTTCATTCTTTCAATTTATTCATAACCAAGCACAGACAAAAATACAGTAGTATGCATTTGTTACTTCATATGTTAAGCTATGCATGACCAGTTTTATCCAGTTCCCATTGAATGGGTGCCCTTGACTTTAAAACCATCATTATGTCTGCAATCAAGAGAACTGTCTGAGTATATCCTTGACTGTGGTCAAATAGACAGAGGTGGTAGTTTTAATACTAATGCAAATTATTTGCTTAGCATGAATATCTTCAGGGTTTTCTTTCCTCCTTTGAACTGACAGTGATTGTGCCTGCTCGCTCTTTTCTTGCACAGTGGCAATCCATTTTTTTACCTAAGGGTGCAATATGGGAACATGGTACTAATCAGAGCAGGTGTCCCTTCCTGAAGATCTAAGTTTGATGATACATGGAAGGAAAAAATAGAGAGCCATGCAACCCTCTCTGGGGTTTGATTACTTTTCCTTTCATAGTTTTTTTTTTTCTTTCCACTGGCTCAGTGAGTTTTCAGCAGCTTGAATTTCCTTTCGAAATGAATTGTAATGAATGCTGGGTCTTCTGGTAACAACTGGCCCAATTCTGTCTACAGCATGACTCTAAAGCTGTAATTGCATTAATGGTGTCCCTTCCTTTGTTCACAATATGCTCTTTCCTTAGCTTTAAATAAAAAATGCTCTCTGCAATTCCTTTCTCCTTGAATTTTGTGTTCCTCCCTCTCCCTCTCTCTCTCTCTTTTTCACACTTGGCCAAATAATTATAATTCCTCCCTTCTCAGTAATTGGCTTGCTAATTCTGAGAAGCTTCCAGTCCACCTACAGAATTGTAGCTCAGTAAGGGATGTGCTGATTTTTTACCTCATTACTGCTCACACCTTACTGTAGGTGCAGGTTTCTACCCTGCTGTCTGTTTTCTGTGCTCTGCTTCTTCCTTCCAAAAGAAGCTTGCAGGTTTGTTTTTCCAGAGTCCTCTCACTTGGTCCTAGTTAACTGGTAATGCTTTACTTAGTTTAATTATATTCCATTAGCTGTGAAATTTCTTTGGTGATTACAGCGTCGACAGAGTATGCTATGGAATGCTTGTTCCATTAAAATAAATGAAAAAAAAAAATCCTGCTGGGATTTAATACAGGCAGAAGGTGATCCATGCCAACTTATTTTTTGTTAGATGTGATTTTGGTTCAATTTCTCTGTATCAACAGCTTTCTTTAGGAATGCCATTTGCTCTTGGTGATTTTTATTCTGCGTATTTTCTTTCTTTCCCTCTCCATCTTTCAACACATATAGTCTCAGGACTCATGGAATAGTGTCCTTTGTCATCCCAGCATAGTGTTCTAGGAGAGATATGTAAGTGTGAACCTCACAGTGTCACTTGCTATGACACTGCACTGTGTACACCATACTGTTCTTAAATGAAAGACTGCAAAAAAATCTGGATAGGAAAATGATGAAAATAAATGGTTTATTTGTTCTTACAAGGCTGTTTTGAAGGTATTTTGGTCTAAAAACATTACCACTCAGTGGAAAAAAAAAAACAGCATCTCATTGCTGAGACTAAATGTGAAGGTCCTTTGTTGCACTCCTGATCTGTATCAGTTCATGCTGCTGCCTTCCATTGCGTTTTGCACAGCTGCTTCTAAGCTTCTGGGGACAGGTGGAATACACGTAACTGTACCCTAGTACAGCTGTAAATCAATTTGGCTAAAGACAAGAATAAGAACCTCATGAGGAAAAGACAAGGCTTATGTTATTGAGCATGAGCTCTCAAAGTGTAAATAAACTGTAGTATTTGCAGTATTTTTAAGTTCTGGGCTGAAGGGATTTCCTATAAACACAGGTAGCAGTAGAACAAATGAGACAAGTTACTGATGCTGTGATTACATAAAATAATGTATTTATGGAAGTGAATGCAGTCTGAATCAGAGATTCTTTCAAGTTGATCTCTAATTTTTCTTTCCAAAGAATAAGAAAAAATGTAAGTTTTGTAGTTATAATAGCATGTACAATCTTAATGAACTCAAATGAAAGCAGCAACCTTTTAAAATGCATTCTCCTGTGAATAAGCTGGAAATGTGACAAACCCTATGCTAATTAGACTAATAACATTCATCTGAAATGGCTCCAAGGAGGTTTTCCTTTCAAAAAGTGGATGTGATGATCCAAAGATATTGCATTATTGAAAGGACCATTATTATTACTGTTGTAGGAACAGATTCTGTGTTTACTCAGGGTTTTACTTATTTACATTTTAAGTTTCTTTTCCTTTTTTATTTTTTCCCTTTGGGTAATTTTTGCTCCTACTGAAGTTTATGGGAATGGATATGAATCATAACACCTATATCCTTCTACATGCATTACATATATCTCACTCTCTCACTATGAAGCCAGTGGATATGTGAACTAAGGGTCTTTGTCCTCTCTGGAATCTTCTGCTTTAATTTTTTGGTTTCTGGATAAATTTTGGTTGCTAAGTTTCTCAATTAACATTTTCAATTTAAGACCACTGCATTTAGTATAAACTAGAGCTGGATTCATCTAATCTATTCTTGCTTGTTTAGACTGCAGGAGTCTCCATTTGCATGAGGAATTTGTGTTGTTTTTATAGATTACAAGGATAATGTAATAAAATTACTAAAGTTTAGGAGGTCCCTAGAACCTATTGAGTGCTCTGACCATAGAGGGAGCATGTTGAGACTTAATGGCATGGATGTACCAGTATGAGAGACAGAAGTGGTCAAACAATCATTCAATTGCTCTGTTAAATTAATAGATTTGATAGATATCTGACTCTTAAAGTGGTGTTACCAGATACAGCAAGTAACATTTCACCCTTCCCAACACAAGATATCTTCTGGGATCAAGGTCTGGATTTTCTTTAATTGGGCATGAAATGGAGCAGGAATGCTTGGGTTTGTGTCATGGCCTTTTGGCTGCTGCTCCAGTGCCTTTCTTCTCTGATTGCATGGTTTTAGTTTCCCACACCTGGAGCCTATGGGGAATTGTTATATGTACAGGACTGTGCAAATACATCATACGCAGCTCCACTTTATTTCACAGACGTCACAGCAAGTGCAATCATGTTGCTTGAGTACAGGTGGAGAAGAAATGAGAAAGTACTGAATTCTTGATGGGAATATATGAAGGCTATAAAGCCAAAACTATTGGGAACTGAAGCTCCTAGATTAAGACAAAAATCAACAGACAGACAGAGCATAGTCACACAGGAATGAAGTGTTCTCTATTTTAAAGAAATGACTTCAGCCCTGTAGTTATGTTTCATGCCCACTGCTCCAAATAGAAGTGTTATCTTGTTCAACCCTATGACAGCATATTCCTCTTCTGAAATCTGACACAAACACTTCGAGAAAGGCAGAGCATAACCATCATCGAGCACACATTATACACAGGACTAAGAACAATGTGCCGTGGTCACAGAGCTGACATGCTTATAGTCCTTTGCTTGCCTTACCTATTAGCCTGCCAGAAAGTGACATCCCATAAAAAAATAAATAAATAAAAAATCCTAGATAATTCAAAATCCCCAGACCTTATAATCCTACATAAACTCCCCAAGAACCTCAGAAAATGGATCTGACACTGATGTTGACAACATAAATGAGAATGGTGGCTAGGAATGGGGTGGATTCTGGTTCTCATTTTAGACTTCAGTTTCTAAATAATTTGCCAAATCTGCAGGAAATACTGACTGTATAATGGGGACAGATGCAATGCTGATTCAAACTGGAAGGGGGGAAAAAAGAAATCTGTATAATAAAATCACAGATTCATTAAGGTTGAAAGGAACTACTGAGTTTATCTAGACCAACCATCAGCTCATCACCACCATATCCAGTAAATCATGATAGGAGGATGGATAGATGAATTTGTAGGTCCTTTCCAACCTAGAGTTTCTATGTTTCTAAGTTTCTGTGTCCCTCAGTGACACATCTAAACATTTTTTTTTTAAAACCTCCTGGGCAGTCTGATCAGTATTACCACTCCTGAGAAGAATTTTTTTCTGATATCCAACACGAACCTCTCCTATGTTGCAGTATGGATTTGTCCACAACACAAAGTGCTCCACAACCTCATACAGACACAATCCTCTCGACACTTGTGAGTTTTCACTTGGCTCCATTCAGGGCCTTGTAACAACAAAGTCAAGCAGTGTATATCCAAAGGCCCCTTCCAACACTGACAGTTCTGTGATATCCTTTGTGTGTCACAAACACACAGATCTTCAATGCCCAAATCACGTAAAGAACATTCTGCCCCTGCAGCTTCTCACAGTAGCCATGTGTTATTTCTTAGACAAGCCTTTCAGACAGTCTCCCAGGTGTGCATTTACTTTCTGCAGTCTTGGCCAACAAACATTGAAGGGAGAGACAGAAAGCAAGTCCCCGGATTTATTTCTCCAGGCTTTCTTTGATGATATCCTAGTTTTTCAACTTGATTTCAAACTAGGTGCTGTAGTTATTTTAAGTTTTAAAGAAAGAAACACTACAGAAAAAAAATAGGAAAGGAAAAGGATATTAGGAGCACAAGGTGATTTTTAGGGTCATAAAGTCTGGTCTTCAAGCTTACAGCCAACAAGGGAATTAATGTTTGGTCCACAGAAGGTATACTTGAAACTCTCGAGCAGAAAATATTTTCAAACAGCCCACATGAAACTTAAATTTCATAGGGAAAGAACAAAATCTCCAATGTGATGTGTGAGAGGGAAAAAATGTAAGAGGTTCCATGCTGCCAGTGTATTCATCCCCTGCAAAAGCCAATGATGACTTAGGAAAAAATCATGTGTGACTCTAGAATACCATACTTTTCAGGACTGCAGAACTTTGTCTCACAAGTTTCCTTCTGCTTGCAGATTGAAAATCATGGATAGATGATATGTTGTCCTCATAACTGAGTGATTTCTGTATGGCTCCAACCCTCAACTCATCCCACTCTGTACCCCTCAGCAAACCCTGAAGTGTCAGAGGAAAAAATGGAACAAAAAAAGACAGACAGTAATTGAAAACAGAAAGAACTGATGAGCATGGAAAGGAAAAGAGGCAGATTTCTTCTCCTAGTGTTGGAAGTCTTATCTTTGCAGATATTCAAAACCTATCTGGATGCCTTTCTGTGCAACCTGCTGTAGGGAACCTGCTTTACTGTGTGTGTGGGGGGCGGGGGGGGAGGGGAGGGCCAGGATTAGATGACTTCCAGAGGTCCCTTCCAATCTCCACAATTATGTGATTCTGTGAAATTTCAAAACACAAGATACAGAATAAATGCAAAGCAAGAAATACAACCCAAGCAACCAGAAGCTGGGTCCCTTAAGATCTCTGACAACTGCATAATGGTATGAATCCCTGATGATCTTTTCAGTCCCACTTCTCCTATCTTTTATACAGGGAAATGAGAACACCTTTGTACTCTCTCTTGTTTCATCAGCCATAAGAAGGTACAGAAATGTGTGATCCAGCACACTCCTACAGCAGATGGAAGGAATAATTTACTTGGAGTCTGCCTCTATAATAGTGCTTTGCCTTCTCATTAAAGTAAATCACAACAAGTGTTGTCATTGCATGCTTTGGGCCTAAAGAAGAAATCCTTAGGTGGTCATTTGTATCCTAAAGGACAGACACAAAGGAAAATTCTGAATGCCAGATGGAGAAAAAGCTTCACAGTAGGAATAAAAGTAAACTTTCATTGTGCCTACCCTTGAAAAATCAGATTTTGCAGTGTATAAAAAAGTCCCTGAGATTACATATCTTTGGTTATGTCATTGTATTGAAGAGTTTCAAATAGTTGTGAATGTACATCTGTGGCTATCACTGAGGAGTGGTGTCTGTGTGTTTGTGTGTGTTTTCCTTACTGAGAAATTAAAGAGACAGCTTCATCCTCTAAGAACTAGGTTGCAAAATTATGAAGATTCAACATGTGTCTCTGGAGAGCTAGATGCATATATTTGCAAATACCCACAAATGAATGTGAAATACAGGTGTATATATGTACCAGTGATATTCAAGGGCAGGACCAGGTCCAGATTTGATCATGGATCTCCATGTGTTGGTTTTTTGTTTGTTTTTTTGTATGTTTGTTTGTTTGTTTGTTTTTTCCTTCTATTTTTTCCCAAGCTTGTGATACCATCTCCTCACCTCCATGGATGCTTGAGGAGCACGTGTAGACTCTGCGACAGGTAACCACTAGCACCACAGGGACATTATTAAGTACTATGCTAGGTGGTTACTTCTCTGTGTAGCCCCTGGTAGCTCTGCCAAGTGGCTCAGAGGCTCGTGTGTCCCTTGAATCACTAGATGGCAGTGTTAGCTTAAAATCATCGCACACTTTTCGCGACTGCCTCCTTCCAAGCTTCAGACTCAGGGAAAATAAATAAATAAATAGCAAAGAGTCTCTTTGGGGGGTGGGAAGGAGCAGTGTGAGAACGACTGGTAAAATAATCGACACTGTTAATATTGCCAGGTTCTTCAACTGGTACAGGTCCTGAAACGGCCCAGGACTGCTGCAGCCTCAAGGTAAAAAGCCTCAGGCTGATTTGACTCCTGTTGGGATGCTGCTTGCAGAAAGCCCTGAGTTGCACTTCCAGCCATAGGTGGGCTGGCTCTGTTCTCCGCTCCTGCCACGGAGTGATTGTGCCTGCGGCAGAAGGATAAACACAACATAAGTTGTCTTGTTAAACCATTACTGTCCCTACAGCCTGAGAGCCTGTGGAATCAGCCCTAGCACTGAAGTAATAGGAAGAAGAAATGCCAGTGACTGTTAGGAAGATCACAGTTAATTAAATTCTTATCTGAAAACAAAACAAAACAAAGCTCAGGTTTCTTGTCTTGAGCGAGCTGATATTTTCTGCCTCTGATGGTTGATTAATGGGAGAAATTATATGCTGGTCATTGCAGGATCCTTGGCAGTTTGAGTCAAATGCAGGAGTCTGTGTCAATTTGTACATGTAATTGCCAGTGCTTCTGCTCTCCCTCTGCCAAGATCCTACACTTGCTGCCCATTCTGTATTGTTGGATTGCTGCTGGGGCCAATGTAGCTGCAAAATGAATGTGAGAGCCCCCTCCTACACCTGGGGTAGCATTTCCTGGCAGCAGAGAGTGCAAAGCTAGGAGGACTAAAGAATCCCAGCTGAAGCAACTGGGATTCTGGAGAAAAGGAAGTTCAGAGGAAAACTTATTGCTCTCTACAGCTCCCTGAAAGGAGGTTGTAGAGGGGAGGTTGGCCTCTTCTCTCAGGTCACAATGCTGGGAAGACATAATGTCCCTAAGTTGTGCAATATAGTTCAGTTCAGGGCTAGAGGCTGGTAATTCTTTATAATGGTAGTGGTGGCTGTAGTAGTGGGAATTTAGATTTTACCTGTATTTCTGAGAAGCTTTGGGTCAAGTCCAGTGCCCTCTTCTAGACTGACACCACTATCACATCTTCTCTTTTCCTGTCATTGTCAAAAACCAGTAAAACTGAGTCAGAAATTATGGCTGTCCTGATATATTGCACTGCACTAAATACTTCTGGCATCCTTTAAGGACTTAGTGACAATTAACACTGTGTGATTTCCCAGTGAGAACAGAGCAAAGGTGAAATCACTCCTCCATGATTCAGCATGAGGAAATGAATATTGGGCACTTAAGAGATTCAGGTGCTACAACTCATAAATTAATTTGTAAGCTTGAATGAGGTGCTTGGACTCCAAACATGGTGAAGATGAAGAGGGAGGAATGTAAAAAATGAGACCTGAATACACGGTAGCAAAAGACAAATGCTAAGAACTCAGCTGAAAATATAATTCCTTCATAGACTAGGGAGTTGAAGCTTCACAGGCACATCCACCTTTTCTTGGGGGCCACTTACTTTGATAATTCCACGCCCAAAGCCCTATAACAAACTGCAAGGAAAACTCAATTCTTGCAGTTACAGCTACAGGTTCCAGTAGTGCCAGTGTCTCAGTGCCTTCTCATGGAGAATGTCCTTCACAATGGATCACCTTTGAAACTAGGGAATGGAGATTCAATTAATATGTAAATATTTTAATAGAAAATGCAACAGCTTTAATGAAACAACTAAGTTGACCCTGTTCTCCTACTCCCACCTCCCTTCCCTCCAGGATAGTTTGTTGCCTGATGGTTAAAGCTTAATCTAAGCAATTCAAGACAAGCTATTAACACTTTGTCTTTCTCCTTCTATAGTGCTATAATGCCCTAGTGAAGAACACTGCAACAGTAAAATTTCTTATGCAGGAAATAGAAAAGGTATTATATGAAGGACTGATATTTTCTCTTGATTCTGATATGCTGGAAGTTTTGTGCTATTTCTTCTGAATGCTGAGGACCACGACCAGTGCAAGCTGTGGGGAAATGTATGTGTGATGGAATAAATCATAAAAAACATCAAGAAGCTTTAATAAAATGTGAAAACATTGGCATGGCAAAGGCAGTAGCTCTATAAAGAATTAACAGTGGATGATTGCTTGTGAGTGCTGTGTTGAGCGTTAATTCTGAGATCTCATCATATGGGAAAAAATCTCATCTTACAAGTCACCAGATGTGTGTGGGGAGTGTTTTTTCAAGAGATATCCTTTATAGTTTCTTTAAGCAGCAGAAGAAGGAATCCATTTTTCTTTTCCTGTTTGTCTCCCTTATCCGTACACACAAATACTTACATGAAGTTGTGGTGAAAGCACAAAATATCAGTTATCCCCAAATTTCTAATTCCTTGACATATTTACCATTGCAGTCAAGGTCATCTGACACTTTTGTAATCCTGTGGCTGCTGCCAGAAGTGGAAAGATGAGACACAAACCCTGCTTTTCCTTCAACACATGCCAGTTATTGTTTTAGAAGCTGCACATGTGGCAGTACAAATCAGCCAGTTTTACCTCTCACCAAGAAGTCATCACCGTCACAAGAGCTGCAATGAGTGCTTCTAAGATGAGGCTGACTTTTGAGTCTGTTTTTCATTAAGTTGGGTCAGGTCAAAAGTGAGGACTTTCAGGAAGAACTAACACACTGCAGAAGGTAGAATGCATTAACGCTCCAAGTTAGTTGTCAGCTGTGAACGTTTTCTTGAATTGTCACTTCTAACTTAGGAGGCTGAATTATATTTCACTTCTGTGGTTGATTGAAGATTGATTTAATAAAGCATCTACATCTGTGAAGGGACCACTTTATTTTCTCACTGTTTTCACAGAAAGACTTTCTGGGGAAAAAAAGGAAAAAGAGCATAGAACAGCTGCATGTCCAGATTCTTCCTCTACCCCCAGTCTGTCAACATCTTTCAACACATCTCTAAATAGGCATCTGTCTGTATAGAGCTGTATGTAATTACCTTGCCACAGATACCACTAAACACAGAATAAGCAACATGGTTTTATTTTATTTTTTTCTATATTGTAGAAGCTCATGTGATAGCTTACATCAGGTTTTGAAGTAGATAAAATCCATACCCGTACATCAGGGATAATAGGAGTGGAGAGGGGAGAAGGAGAGAAGGGAAGAAAGGAAAAGAAGGAAGGTAAGAAGAATGGAAGGAAGGGTGGGAGGAAGGAAGGAAGGAAGAGTGGGAGGAAGGGTGGGAGGAAGGGAGGAAGGGAGGAAGGAAGGGAGGAAGGGAGGGAGGGGGTGAAAAATAAGAAAAGAAAGAAAAGAAGAAAGGGAGAAAGATTTCATGAAAACAATTTCATAAAGTACATTTTTCTGTACACTCATTTAAATACTGGAACGATGGTCTTGCTTTTGGGAAACAGTATTTATGGATACCCCATCGCTGGAGCTGTTCAAAGTTGGATGGGGCCCAGGGCAATCTGATCTAGTGTGTGATTTAGTGGTTGGCAACCTTGTCCATAGCAGGGAGGTTGGAACTAGATAATTTTTGAGGTTCCTTTCAACCCAAGCCATTATATGCTTTTATGTTTTAAGTCAGCTCTGGTATTTGTGCAAAGGTAACAGTCCGGTTTTCCTCAGCGTAAGAATAAGATAGAAGGTAATTGTTAATTTGCTATTGGAAGGTATCCAGAAGCTATGGTGAGATGGCTAGCTCTCTCACTATAGGATCTGTAGAGAAGGGAATAGCCCCAGAAGAAGTGAGGTCAGTTGATACGGTGAAGAAACAGTGCACATTTCTCACTATGCTTCCACTGATAGCAAAGGTTTTATTTCCACCGACAACACCAAAATCTGCTGGAGCAATGAGCAAGAGTTTAATGTTCACTGTTTGTTTGTTTTGTTTTCTATTATTATTATTATTATTATTTGAAATGTTAAAAGGCATCAGAACCACCTATTCGGAGTCAGTAAACCTAATATTTTTGAGTGAAGTTCACTGAGCCATGTAAATGTTTAACTTTTATGTTACTTGCCACATAGGGGAATGCATGAGCTAGGCATCAGTGCCCTAAAATTGCTGTACAGTGAAGGAAGAACTAAGTCAGGTAATAGGAAGCACTGATGAGAGCATGCATGAAAACCATCCTTTGTGTATATAAGATAACACTGACTTTAAATTGACTGGAAATTCCTTGCAGGATAAACTGATTCTGGACGCCACATTTGCAAATCCAAAGGAGTCTCAGAGGTAAGAACAGCCAAGAGATCCTCAGCTCAACCACAGTGGTACAGGTCTGGGTAAATATAAGAAAGTGGGATTGAGATACAAAGTGGTTGGAATGGGATCAGTCTTGGGCTATGGCCCTAGACTTGCACTCTGTACAGACATCTGGTGTACTCTGTAAACAGGCATACCACAAGGATAATGTGTTCTGGGGATGTTATGGCTGGCTGTTAGGACAGTGTGAAGTAATGTAGTGTGATTTACAAGTCATAGCAACATAAAACTTTGACACCACATAAAACTCTGACACCAAAAGGAAACATCACTCCTGCATTGCCTCTGAGGGAATCATGCACCTCATTCGAGGTTTTGGAAACTTGGTTGAACCTAGAAGGAGTGAAGACCCAAAGTTAAGCTTTGTCTTTAGATATACTTTAAGATTGTCTCATTATCTCATTTTATTATCAGCTAATGGGTACAGAAGGTCCAGCATTGTGCTCCCATTCCAGTCATTCTTCTTATGAGAAAAATCAGAGCCCACTTCATTTGGTGAAAAGAGGATGAGAAGGGGGTAAGGGGAGGGTGGAGTGATAAGAAGAAAGTGAAATAAGGCTCCACTACAAAGTGTAGTTTCTACCTTCAGGATGGGCAATATTCAGAATTACCTTAAAAACGTTTATAGTTAAATGAATTGAATTGTATCAGATGAGTTTTGTTTGTTTGGTTGGGAGAATTTAACAATCCAAATGGCTGAATAGATTTCTTTCCATTTCTAAATGAAATGACCGCTTATAACTTAGGAATTTTGCATATTTTTTATTTGGTTGTGCTTTTTCGGTTTATTTGTTTGTTTTTTTCTTTTAAGCATAAAACATCTAATGTGAGATTAGGGAATTATTATTGCAGGGAACAGATGTACTGGTTTTATTCACAAGCCAGGAGTGTCCCAGATTGTCTTATCAATGACCTCAATCCTGGATTGCTGTGACTCATCTAAGGAAGAAGTACAATTCCACCACTGGGCTTACCAGAAATATCCTGAATTCCACCAGTCCACTGGGACCAATCCAAAATCCTTCTTGTAGCATTTGATTTATCTATGAGACAACTCATACATAACAGATTTTTCTAAACCCTAAGATGCAATCTTCAAATGTCATCACTACTTCCCAATTTCTCTGACGATACTTGTAAATCCTGTCTTGATTCTCTACTATTCTTTTCTTATGTCCTGCCTCAGGATGTTGTACCTAACAGTAGAAATGGTCATCTCCTTCTGTGTTTATGAACATCATTTTGAATAGCTTCAGACAAGCTGAGAGAGGTACAAAGCTGTAGTTGTGACTCAAATATCCTCTATTGCCTCTCAGATAATACTCTTAAAGTGAAGCCATCTCTGGGGATTATTTTTCACCTATCCACCAGAATGAGGTATACAGGAGTTTGGGAAAGGACCTGTAGCACTTTAAAGAATGCAAGATATTCCTCTTTCAGAGATAATTTTGAGCCACTATCTAGATAGATCCATAGGAATGATAGAAGCTAATGTATCTAACTCCATATCATTGGAAATCTAATATTTGAACATAGCACAATGGAAGTGATGACAGCTTTAATATATGTGGTGTGATTACTGAGTTCAGGTGTCAGCAGCCCTTCAAACAACAGTAATACAGTCAATTAAGCAGTGCCAGTATCAGTGTGAAAGGCAAAGAGACCTCAAAAGACAGAAGAGGTAAGTGATCAATCTGATTTGCTTAAATATTGGGTTAAAAACTGGACAGTAGCTCTAATCTCCTCCTTTAAAGGATAGTGCTGACCTTGTGTGCATGGAAGATACTCACGTTGCCAGTGCAAGGCTTGAAATTCAGTGTGTATTTAAGTATCCCGAGGCAAGGGCATTAACAAAGAATTTTGCTTGCAGAATCCTGTAAGCATTAGAAGAGTTTGTAAAGTGTTCAGTAGAACACTGAACTAAATAGAGCGCTCGCAGTGGATTTTAAGGTCAGGCTTGAACCTTGCGACTGTAATTAAGTCACCTACCATTCTTGTGCAGCATGGCTGAGAGGCTTGACTTCAGTCCCCCTCTTTGTTCTTCTCTTCATTTCTTTGTTCCAAGATCAGCCCTGCATAATGATTGATGTTGTAGCCGGGAATGGGAAGAATAATCCTTTTCTTCTTGTTTTGCATTCCAGTCTTGTTCCACTCTGCTGCTAGCAGATGTGCTTAGAGACAGTTTTCTGACTACACTTACATCTCCTTCTACTGCTGTGAGGGAATGTAAGTCATCCAAGTCTCAGCTTCAAGGTCTCTGTGGCTACAAGGACACAAATGAGGATCAGCTGTGGATGTGGTAGGTCTTGTCCATGGTTAACTTTAAATCTTCTACAGAGAACCAATTCACCCCTCAGAATCCAAGAGGTAAGGTGATTTTACATCACGATAATATTCCTAAGGAAGGGTTTGTTGAGTTCTTCATTCAGTATGTCATTTGGTGGTTATCAGAGCTGTTTCATGCTTTCCAGTGACCAGGAATAGTTTTAAGTGAGATCAAGGCTATCACTAAAGATCTCAAGTATCCCTCTTTCTTCACAATTTTACTCTGCATTACTCACTGGATTCAAGAGCAGATTGATACCTGACAGGTACTTGGCAAACACTAAAATTAATAAGAATGGTGGAAAGGCCTGTAGGAAGTGCAGCATATGTATACATATCCCTCATGCTGTCCTTCCAGATTCCCTTGGGCAGGAAGCTCTTCACTTAAAGCTTTGTGAATGAGAACATTTCTCAAAGAGACTTTTAAGGATTTTCCAAAGTAGAAACTTGATTATATGTTGTCACTGATTTTCTAGTAGCTTCACATGAAAGCTTTTTGGCTTGAGTGAGTGTGATGACAGATTTTGCTTATATAGACACCTACTCCAACAGATATTAAAGGATCTGAATTCCTTCTAATATTTGTTAGCCATGTCAGGGCAAGATGCCATGCAGATATGGATGGTAAAGATATCCAACAAAATACATGTTCCTCTCACATTACACAGAGCTCTCTCACTATACCAGGAGTGTTAATGGAAGGAGTTGTTTTCCATGGCCACCTGGGAAATCTTTTTAACCAGGCATCCATTCATATAAATTCCTGAAGTAAGCAGTTGTTTACATGGAACAGATTTGTTCTTGTAAAGAATGAATTGATACTTGTGATTTCATTCTATTTTCTCGACAGAACCCTTCTGGTACTATTTATAGCACCAAAATATCACTTCAGGGTGAATTTTCCCTGCCATGGAAGCCGAATTTTGGAGAAAGATGAAGGATTGTATAGTGAAAAATCACATCATCCTCTTGAAGCACTGTTAATACAATTTCCTGCCTTGAAATCTAAGAAAGAGTAAAGTTAGATTGGTTGCAGAAAATGATAGTTTCCACAGAAACAGAAAACAACAACAACAAAAGCAGGAAAAACAGGCATGATGCTGCAGGAATCTCTCTGTGACTCTGATACTCCTCTCTACTCTTAATTTGGAAGTCAGTGATGCTCTGTGCCCCAGATCCAGAGTCCCACAGATGCTATGCAGTGTCCTCTACCATTGCCCTAAATTCTGGAGGCCCTTCAGAAGGGACAGTTGATGGCCTTGAAAGGAATCAGTTTATAATGTTGAAATACCCACATCGTGGAGGGCTGCATCTCCCAAGTAAACATGCAACGGTATAAGTATAAGCTCCTGCTAAATTATATTTCTGAAATTAAAATAATTATAAGAGAACTCTCAAGGAGTGCCAGAGATGCCCTGAACATCAGTTCTGGGGAACTCCAGAATCTGGAAGTTCTTCCACAGCCTAAAGGATGAGGGAATGTCATGAGTACAGGTGTGCCCAGCAAGATGGACTTTTTGAGAAGGTGGACAGGTTGATGCATGGTATTGTGCAGTGACACAAGCAGATTGACAGCTCTGTCTTAAGTTCCCATGAGAGGAAGAGGATAATTATCTGCCCAGAGATGGTGAAAGACCTGTCCTTGGAGACATTCAAGAACAGGCTGAACCTGACTCTGAGCTACCTAATCTAGCTGTAGATGTCCCTGTTCAATGCAGGAGAGTTGGAGTAGATGACCTTACAAGGTCCCTTTCAATCAAAAACATTCTATGATTCTATTAGAAGGCTTCCAACCCTGTTAGTAAACACATTCATAAGGGAGACTGGACTCTCGTCTCTGTTTGAGGAAATAGGAGATGCCTTCCCCTTACTTCTGAAGTCCCCCTAACCAGCAGATATGAAGCCCTGGTGTGGAAAGAGAAGAGGATATGGATAATGATCCACAACTGAAAAGGAGTAATCACATTAAGATGGTCCAAACAAGGACCTGAGTCAGAACCAGTGCCAACCAAAAAAATGCAAAGAGACTCAGCAATTGGGAACTCCATGCTGAGGGGCACTGAGTCATCCATTTTGCCACTCCAGTAATCTCTCTATAAAGGTTTGCTGCTCAGATCCTTCATTCAGGACACCAGAAGGGGCTATCAGGTATGATAAAGCCTGAGGATTAAAAAAAAAAATCTTCTGTTTTTTCAAGCTGGATCACATGAGGCTATGACTGGGAAATTATTAGAAGTCTGTACACCACTTTGGAAGATGTTGAAGGGATCAGAAGCATGGGTAGTGTTCTTGATCCTTCTGGTTGAAGACTGGAAATCAAGAGTATTCAACTCCTGATTCATACTCCTAATCAAGGAGAATGGATGAGTTGAATGAATGTCTGCATGGATGGTGTCAGACTCAGGGTTTCAGTTACAGTGATCTTGGACACACCTTTGGGACTCTGGGCATGTTGACATTAGATGGAATGCAATTGAGCAAGAGGAGCAAGAGTACTCTGGGCAGCTAGCTGGCTGGGTTCTTCATCGGAGTTTTATACTACATATGATGGGGGAAGGTGATGTACTGCTGAGTCAAGACAAGGGAATACTGTTACTATAAAAAGTAGAGGGGGAAAACCTCAGATTTGTTCCAGAAGAATTTGGGAGGGCTCTTACAAGAAGATAACATAGCCAGCTGAAGTTCCTCCACACCAATGCACACAGTATGGGAAAAAAGTAAGAGAAAATGGAAACTGTGACACAGTTAGAAATCTATGACCTAGTTGGTGGGATGACTCATACAGCTGGAATACTGTGATGGAGGGCTACAAGCTCTTTAGAAGAGATACGCAATGTAGGAGGGGTATGGGAGTTGCCCTCCATTTTAAGAGCTTAATAGACTGTGAAAAGCTGTCTCTTAGAAACAGGCATGACCAGGTTGAAAGCTTGTGGGTTAGAGTTAGGGACCAGAAAAATAGAGGAGACCTGGTGGCTGGGGTCTACTACAGGCTGCCTGATCAAAATCAGCTTGTTGACAGGTAGGGGTATTGGAGCTAGATGATCTTTAAGGTCCCTTCCATCCTAAGCCATCCTTTGATTCCATGATTCAATCATATTACAGTTTATTGTAATTGAAACAGCAATCTATTTTTGAATTAGAAAAGAGGAAGGCAATATAAGTTATTTTGGGGAGAAACAAGAGGGCTTGGGTTGTTAATAGAGAACTTATTTGGAGGGAGCCAGGTCGAGGGAAGTTTTGGTACTAACAAAAAGTGCTAGCAGCTGATTGTTTCCATTTTAGAGGTAAGAACTGCTAAATGAGCCAGCATAAAATATGCTTCCAGAAGCCTGAACAAAAACAAACTAATCTGCATTCTCATTCACTTTGTCAGAAAGCTGGTGCTTTTCTATGTGTTCACTAGCTGCCTCATCTCCTCCAGAGGAAACTCTTCTCTGCTGGTAGAGCATCATCACATCCTCAGATTTCATTTTTCTGCTCTGGTGTTTTGCCTCCAGCCAAAGGCAGATGTGAGTTTAATTTGGGTTATGCAATTTCATGTTATGCTCACTATGTTGTTGGGTTTTGGTTTGGTTTGTTTTTTTGCTGTTTTCTACACTACACTATTATATCTCATGTATTGTAATACTGTTAATGTATCATAATAATGTGTCATGTATTGTAATACTTAGAAATGGCTTATGAAATAGATTTGATTTCATCTCATGTTAGTAGGGATTCAATCATAGCTAATCACAGGCGTGATGATTTTGGTGGGGATGATGAGAAGAACAGTGCCTTTCACTGAAATGGTTTGAGATGGCACAAGTCAGTCTGCATCTCAGATAGCTCTAATAGGGAGCAAAGCTCTCAGTGGTTTATTTTCATGATGCCAATCTTTTACTGCACAAACTGTCTGCTGCAAAAAAAAAAAAAAAAAAAAAAAGACTGGTAGAGTGCTAATTCTTACATACATGAAACTGCCCTGAGAAAAATATTCTAATATTCTTTAAGCCCTCTGTAGGCCACAAAATGACATTTTTGAGACATTCAGCTCACTAGTAATGAGTGTATAAAAGTCACCAATAATCCTTCTCCCTTCTCCCTTGCTTCACATTATACCTACCCATGTACTTCCACCCAAGTAATTAATATCATTTAAACTAAAATATTCAGAAGACAAGCCTTTCTTGAAAATAGATGTCCATGCTTACTCTTCAAGAGTTCTCTGAAGTTTTTATTGGACGACCACATATAAGGAACATGGAGTTTAGTGCTATCAAAAGTGTTCTTGTCATAAGTAGTTTTTAGTTTTTCTCAGATCGTTTACCTTTCTAATGGAACCAGATCAAAACCATATGATAGAAACAACTTCTGATCAGTTTTCCTTTTTTATTAATGCTTGTTGGTTTGCATTTATTTATTTATTTATTTTTTCTGAAGCAGCCTGGATTTGAAAGCAGAGCTTTGAATGAACCTGACTCAGCTGTTCATTCCTCATTTTCAAAAGCCATTTTCATCAGTATTACCAGCCTTATAAAGTAAACTGTCTAAAATGTAACAATAATGAGAAGTCCAGGCTGTGCTCACAGAGATAAATCAGTTTTCTTTTGTATTTCAAATTCCCCTAAAAAAAGGATTCCAACTTACGGGAAAAATAGACTTTGAAGATCTTATATCCCTAAGGATCTGTTGCTTTTGTTTATTTTCTCTATTCATTAATAACCAGAATTAGCTTTATTAGACAACAATGTCCTATATCCAGTAGATGGTGCTGTTAGTTTCAGGTTTTCACTCCATCACACCTGCTGAGCTTTCAGAAAGAAGTGGGTCAAAAAAAGGCAGAGTCGAATTGCAGATTTGGATTGTGTGCAGGTTGTTTGGAGTCAGGGACAAAGGGACCAGTCTGTGCACAGCTGACTTGCTTGGATGCTTCAGATTTCCCTGGCTGCAGCTGGCAGCACTCAATGCATCCATCCAATAATAACCCCCTGAGATCATCACTTCTGCCTCTGAGCTCTTTAGCTGGACAAACATATAATTCCAAGGGCAATTTTTTCACTCCTAAATGTATAGGCATCTGACATTTCTCAGGTACAAAACCTGCTATACAGTTGGCTTTTGGCTGGACTCCAGTGGGATTAATTCTGCACTTTCTATTACTTCCCTCTACATGTGGCTGTCTTACATGAAAAGGACAGTCATTACAGAGAGTGTGCTTCAGAAGAAATGACCAGTTCCCAGCTCCATCCCTGGGAAAAAAAAGAAAAGAAAAGAAAAGCATAAGTGAACAACAAAAATGCATTCTCAAATGACCTTTTATTCTTTCACAAGGACTTTTTGCGCAATACTGACAGTGCATGGTTCTGCAAAGGTAATTTGGTGGGTTAGAGCAAACTTCCATAATATGCAAAAGGAGATCATACAATAATATATTTGGCAGCTGCGTGGAGGTAGAGTGGGCTCCATGACAGCTGATGTAAAAAGCACTATATTTAAGAAAAAATGAACAACAAAAATGGCCTGGAATAAATGGCCATCCACTCTCCGCTTTTCTCACAGAAGAAGATAAATATATTTTTGGCTTCTTTTTGTTCTTTGCTTTTTCTTTTATTTTTTTCTTACTGCATTCACCAGAGGAAAAAAAAAAACAAAAAAAAACAGGCGAAATGAAGAGGCATCATGCTCTAGTAAAAAAGCTTTAAAAAAAAAAAAAAGCAAACTGAACTCCAGCAGTCTGTGAGATGGAGAGTTAATGAAGCCTAGTTTCTAAGGATCTATGTTTTTCAACTGATAAAATTTTAACTATAAAGAGTTTTTTCTCATATGTTTCAACCTCTCAGTGTAAAGTGTGACCATAAAATGTAGGCTGCCATGTTTGATTACAGGAGCTAGCACATAAAAGATTTCAGAAACAAGGGAATGAACACTCAAGGCATGAGTTACTCAAAGGACTGAACCCTGCTAGTGTTTCCTAACCAAAAAATAAAATATAATCAGGGCTATCCTTGGGGTAGAATTGCTTATTTTGACATTTCTAGATCTCACACAGGCCATACAAAGTCCCTTCCTTGGAAGCTTTGAAAATGAGAATCAGTTACATAATAGGGTAAGTCGCATCCCTTCCTTGCTTTCTTCATCCTTTTTACTCAACAGCCTTGCCTGGGCAGAAGCAATGCTGCCTCATGCAAACACAACCTAAATAAATGCTACTCCGACGTGTTTTACTTGGATTTACTAGTGACCAAGAACCTATAAATTCTGATCAAACCTTTGCACTGGAATATTCAGTAATTCTGTAAATTTTTGAGGGTTTTTTTTTGCGTATTTTTTTTTGCGTATTTTTTTGTTTAATTCAGCTGATTATAATATCTGTAGGAACTCAGACATTAATTCTCTATTAATTTATGACATCAGTCATTACTTTCAAAGCAGTCAGGAGATTATGGTGAAGCCACACATACCATTTATATTCATAGAAAAATAAGAATCACAGGGGTTGGAAGAGACCTCTGGGGTTCATCAAGTCCAACCCCCTGATTAAGCAGACTCCCCACAGTAGGTTGAACATGGAAGTGTCATTGGGGCCATATGAGTCTGGGTGCTTAGGTAGAACACATAAAAAAAACCTCAGCTTGAAGCATGCATTGATTTAAAGTGAAATGTTCAGGCAGGTTGTGGAAATTTTTGGTACCTTCATGCTCATTTAGTGCCTGTTAGTTAATTTTTTACTTTCTTAATGCCATGTTTTGCAGTCTGGCTCTCCTGATGAGAGTCAGAAATTAAGTACTTCTGCATAATTCTCCCACTCCATTCAGTTTCAGTTAAGATGCTCTTAGTAAATCCTTAGAGGATTTTTAAATCTAACTCAATCCTCTCCCACTCTAAAACCTCTTCCTTGAGCTGCTGCTGCTGCGATGAACCCTCTTCATGGATGCCTTGGGACAACAACATCCCCAGAACCATGAGGCCAATTTAAATGATATGTTTTGATCTCCTGAGTAGCCTTGTGATGGTCAGGATGAAAATGTCAGTATTCCCAGTCTAGACAGCAGGCACTCCAGACTCAGAGATGAGACTGGATGTCTGTGCAACTGTTTTTCCAATTGCTGTCAGCCACAATTATAGTCCAATCTGATCCTGCCTGGGGAATTTTCAGGCTCACTCACATGTACACACTCATACACAAGCACATATGCAAGAATATATGTGACAAAAAAACCCCACATACTAAGTAATATAATTTCATGAAATTAATATAGGCACATTTAGAGGCACTGGGAATAGGGAAATATTCGCTATAATTGCTCCTCACTACAGATTCATTTTAGGATGATGACGAGACTGAAATAAACTACTCTTGTAAAGAGGCTATTCAGTGGGAGCAGAAGAGCTAATTTTGTCATTCAAGTAGCTGTCTCATCACTAGACTTTCTATTTTTCACACATGGAATTTTTTTTCCCTTTTTTTTTTTTTTTTACAGATGTGGCAAATACAGAGAAAACATACAGAACAATGCTATGTTTTCCTTTTGTAGAATAAGCATGTAGGCTCTGTATTTAACAGATATGTGGCTCCAGGAGGTATTAAAAACTATTCTGCATTTAAAGACAGAGCAAATAGACATGGTCATTACTGTCTGTTAGCAGCAAGAAACAAGGATGCTCCATCATCCCTTTCACCTCACTTTGTGAGGCTGCTGATTCGTAATTTATTTCTTGTATACAAATATGCATATGACATCCAAAAACAAAAAAGCTATTCAAAATGTGTGACAATCTCACACATCTTCAGTTACACTGAGTAATCCAAATTGAACTGGGACTAAATATTTCAAATACTAGTGTTCCCTTGTACTGTCTTCATAACAGTGATCCTTTCAGGAAATTCTGGAATTCTCATATTTAAAGCTAAACATTTACTGCTGTATCACATATGGTGGACTTATGAACAAGTAGCCAGGCTAGATGGGGCCTTGGGAATCCTTATCTAGTGATCTTGTGGTTGGCAACTCTGCCTGTGGCAAGGAAGTTGGAACTAGATGATCTTTTAGATCCCTTCTGACACAAACCATTCTATGATTCTATGATCTTATAGGGACTAGATGCATTCAGCTCTTCGTTGTTTTGCAGATTTATTTATCTATGGCACTTACTGAAGAACAGACATTTATGAACTAGTATAGAGAACTGAGAGGAAACAGAAAGCTAGCTAATACTATGAAGTTGTACAAAAGAAAAGGAAGTGATCAGCATTAAGGTTGTAGGCGCCATAGCAATCACGGAATGGTAGAATCATAGAGTTGTTTGAGTTTAAAGGGACCATCAAAGGTCATGTAGTTCAACTCTCCTGCAATTAACAGGGACATCTACAGCTAGATTGCTCAGAGTCCCGTCCAGCCTCAACTTGAATGCCGTGTCCCATGTCCTGTGCACTTCCTGAGAGGTCAGACAATTGCAGCTTCATGACTGGGAAGCTTCCTTGTTAGGCTTGTTCTCTGTCTTGTTCCCACTGTGAGTAACAGATTAACAAGAGAATTTCAGCCATTTCCAGCACAGGTGTACAGCTCCATCAGATGTCTGTATAATCTTTACATGCTTTTCTCACACTTTCATGAAGACAGAACTAGGTTTTCAAAGTTTGCACCCTACTCATCAACAGGATTTGATCTTTCAGTTATGTGAAGTTCTCCCTTCCTGAATGTGTAAATGTGGATTACTGAAGGAATCAGTCCAAGGGCTACATTGCCCTTCCCTGACCCCGAGCTGTTGTGCAGAAGGTCACTTACTCCACAATCCATCCAAGCCTAGTCTGCAATAGTGGCATGAACCAGTATAGAAGGTTAATATAGAGAATTGTTTAATTGTTAAATTTTAAAATGTGTTGACCTCCCACCTGGGTTCAGCAGTTAAAATGTGTTTTAACTGGAGACTTTTCTCACTTTCTCACAGCATCTTACTGGCATTAAATAAGTGTTTTACTTTTTTCAAGGTTGAGGTAGATCCAAGCGTGAATTCATCACCATCCTTTGTATTCTTATAAGTATTTTAAGAAGGTCAAGATACATTTGCATATCTTATCAGATAGGTGAAAAACAGATACATGAGGATCTCCCAATGACTACCTGGCTGAATTAAGGTTTGAAACTAGTGAGGAAGATGGGATTGGGATAATCACTCTAATTAGATTCAGGGACTTAGCAGCACTGTTTTAGACCCAAAGTTCTTTGAGATTCAGGAGTCTTATGCATGTATATATGTGTTTTCTCCTACAAGTCATAGTGGAGGCGTCCAGCTCATTCTGTCACTTATGTAAGGAATCTTATCTCCTATCTTTCTACAGATTGAATTTAATCTACAAAGTAAATCTATTTCTTTGAAAAAATTAGGCAGCCGCTGCAGACAAGAAGAATGACATGACTCTTGCGCTTTCAAACTAACAGCTAACATATAATCCTTCTAAATTAACAGAAA
The DNA here is from genome assembly GCF_038088225.1 of Cyrtonyx montezumae. Taxonomy (NCBI): domain Eukaryota; kingdom Metazoa; phylum Chordata; class Aves; order Galliformes; family Odontophoridae; genus Cyrtonyx; species Cyrtonyx montezumae. Next base: position 4,885,182 of record NW_027072089.1, read on the forward strand.
CATGATGCCTTTAAAGCTCTACGTTCATTTTTCCTCTTTAAAACATGAAACGTAGATTCTTTACTATTAGATTATTTTGTAGTATGTGCGTATGCAACACTCATTGAAGAAAAATAGAGACCTAAGGCATCTAAAGAAAGAATATGACCCTGGAAGAGTGGGGACAACTTGGTACCAAAGTTCATTTACTGTCAAGACCAAGGAGCTTGTAACACTATGGAAAATTGTGTTCTCAGCTCTCACAGTGAGACGACAATTTGCTGATGATTTCTGGAGAGATTTCATACTGTTTGGAGATATTTAAACAATTATTCGGTGTGAGGCACTGCACAGCTCTTTTACCATACTGCATCAGTAATTATTTGTTCTGATTATGCTTGAGTGGAGATGGAAGGACTGATACGCTCCACACTAATAGGTGATATTTACTTCCCTATTGGTGCTGAAAAGTTGTATGAAAGGAAGCCGAGAAAGCAAATTACCACCTTTTGTGTTTGCCATTTGAAGACATGGTTATAGATATAAACAGATCAACAGTTAGGCTCCTTAAAGTAAATTCTTTATCTTAATTTAGATTATGAAAGGTCATTTGGTTCTAGTTTCATCTTTAGACAAATCTAAAAGAAAGGAAAGCAAACATGAACAAAAGCTAGCCCATGTGTCTTCCTTTTTTTTTTTTAATTGTTTCTATTGCCAGGTTTCTAAAAATAACACAGCACTGGGGTGGATTTTAAGGGTTATATTTGATCATGGAAATACGGGAGTAATCCAGGTGTTCTAGGAGCTGGAAGATGGTATGTTACAATAATACAAGGTTATCTCATTCAAGAAATCAGTAGATCTTTAGATTGTTGTATGCTAGAATTTGGAGATGCCTTAAGGATGTTACAGCATCATATTTTTGGAAGATTACTTACAAATTAAAAGTGCTTAAGGGACAATGAAAACATCATAGAGACTGATGATGTGCCCCATCCCTTATTAACAGTCCTTGTGTGACTAAATAGAAGTAAATGGGGGTTTAAGAAGGAAGAGAACTGACTCTTTATCAGGTTGTGTTGTGATAGAGCAAAGAAAAATGGTTCCAAACTAGAAAAGGTAAGACTTAGATTCAGTATAACAGTAAGAGTAGTGAAGCACTGGAATAGGTTGCCCAGGTGGACACCTGATCCTTGGAGTCATTCAAGGTCAGGCTGGAAAAGGCTCTGAGCAGCTTGTTCTAGCTGTAGATGTCTCTGTTCATTGTAGAGGGGTTGGACTACATGATCTTAGAGGATTTTTTCCAACTCAGATAGTTCTATGATTCTCTAACACACTTGTGGTCACAAAGATCAAGCAATATGTACATATTCCTTTGCTTAGTAATAATGTCCAATGTAGAAGGGTTTTTGTTTGTTTGTTTGTTTGTTTGTTTTACGTGCAGGAGCCTCTTTCATGCAAGCCCTTTGTGCAAAGGTGTTATTTTTGGAGGGCATTTTGATACCTGTAGATATGAGTTGATAGCCTCCGTTTTCATTCTCTGCTAGTTGTTTTCTCATGTATAAAGTATTTGTCATGCAGCTGCAACAAAATCAATTTGTAAAATGCATTTTCTTTTAAGATTAATAAATCCATAGGACTTATTGGAAAAGCCAATAGCTTGGCATATTTCTAAGCTCTCAGGCCCAATAGCAGAATTCTGTTCTTAATTATACCTCCACAGTCCAGTGTAACCAAATCAGAATTCAGGCTGCTGTCACCTATACCCTATTATCCAGACAGTGCAATTATAGGCTATCATTATATGCTCAGTTAGAATGATTATGTATGGGACTGATTCCAGGTTAACAGCAAAGGCTAGATTTTGTTTATCTGTTTGTAAGGCTTCTAGCACATTTCAGCACACAATAAATAAGAACCACTACTAAGCCTTACAGTAAAAGAGCCCTGTGCAAATGGAAAATGATATGATTGCTACAGTATTTGCTTGTTCCAGAGCCCACCAGTATGTCTGCAGAAAAAAAAAAAAAAAAAAGAAAAAAAAAAAGAAAAGCCAGTAGTGAAATGGACTTCGAACACTTACAGTACTTGTTTATAAATCCATTGTATCCACTGAACTATTAATTCAAAGGAGGATGCCAACAGCACAAAATTATGATGTGTCAGTTTATCTTCCTGGCAAACAGCTGTGTGCTCTGTTCAGTTCTCTCCACACAGAGACTTCTGTGCTTGAACCAACAACAAAGAAACAAAGACCATCAGGAGCACAAGGATGTGAGTCTATTAAGAAGAGAAAGGAGGTTTTTGGATTAAACAAGAAGAGAATATTTGTGTATTCCAACTGGTGAACACAAGTTACTGACAAACGAAGAGGAAGGAAGAAAATAAAGTGATCTGAAATGCTAGAAGATAGATAGATTAAAGGAAATAAATATGCAAGCACTCTCATGCTAATTTTAACAGATTCAGCTTGAAATTTAAGATCTATTTATAGCCCCTCAGGAGAGTGGCTTGAATTTCAAATGTGCTTCAGTGATATCTCTGGCCAAGCCACAGACTGGAATATTAAATCTCTGAGTTTAATTTGCAGAACTGTACATATTCAAAATGCCTCTTAGTAGAAAAACAAGAAACAAAAGAAAAAAACACCACCCCTCAAAAAATAAAAAAAAAGGGAAAACAACAAAACAGACCAAAATTGACTTCATTCTCCACTTCTCCCTTCTTTCAGAAACACCAGATCACACAAATGTTTTAGTTCATCCGACTCTAGGATTATTTATCAGTCCTTGAAACCAGAGGGAATTGTTTCCTCCTTTTTCAGAAGCTGCTATGCATTTTCATTTGATTCTTCTCAATCCATATCCACTTACTTCTTCACCTACATCAAATGCTTCTTTATCTGAACTGTCTTTCTGGGTTGCTTTCTTTACTGTGGAATTCTCTGTATTTCTCGAATTCTATGATTCTTCTCCCTGTATCTTACAAGTAATGGCTGGTCTAATACTATTCATAATTGTTTGACTTCGAATGGAATTTTGCTAATAATTATTATACTGTATTCATCCGTTCATACACTTTCTTTAAATCCATCTGGGAAGTAGTTTAAATTAGTTAAAATGTCACAGTCTGTCTGTAGGTGGAATCAGACAGCAGGTCCTATGTTCTCACCGAGATTATTCAAACACAAATTCCAGCATGAGATTTGTGCAATTTCTTTTTTTGTGTGTGTGTATGTAAAGTGTTAATATTGCCTATCTGATCTTGCACACACCGTTTTCTAATCTTCTTCTTAACATTCTTTGAAAAAATATATCCGAGGTGATTCGACATGACTTCACTGCAAATTAAGCTTATATTTATACAAGAAAGTCAAGCATCAGCCAGACAACAGTGTGAAACTCCATCTAAATGAAGAAACCTTTTGGGGATCCACTGTCTGAAACTTGAGCACTGTTTTGCTGCAAAGAAATAGGATGGCAATCTAATTTACAGTACAGAAAGACAATTGCCAGCTATAACATCTGATTTTTTTCCAAAAGCTTTCTGGTATTCCCCTAGAGTCAATTTTTCTGAGCACATCCTCAGAAATCACCTATCATTCAGTACATTTCAATTCAAAATTCAAATTCCTTTTCATGCTTGCCTTGCTGTAATTCTGTTGCACTTTCAAATGATGTCTATGAGATCACACTGGTATGATGCTACCAGAGGCAAACACAAAGCACGCTAAATTGTGCCACAAAAAATGTCCTCAGTACACAAGTTGCCCTCCAGTTGCTTCAGATGACAGATCTACTGCTGATATGTCAATGAAAACTACAGAAAATAGGAATAGCAACTTGAGAGTATCTCAAATATCACTAACACATAAGATTAAGCAATTGAATCAAAACTGATAGCTCTGTTCCTGTAGGAAAGATCATATAAAATTCTGTTATCTAATAGTAGATGTTGTATAATAGTAATTTAAAATCAGTAAGTATCTCAGACATCAGAATGGGAGTAGCAGATTTGGCATAACAGCAACACAAGAGCTATTCTCTTCTGAAATAGCAACAGGAAGGCAGTTGAGATTTATAAGTGGTACTACACGTGTTTTACTAAAGCAATATTTTAAATACTCATCCAGTTCCCTTGTAGACACTGGCAGATTGTAACCCAAGTGCAAATTTCTTTTCCTTGATCAGATTTCTCCACAATTTCAAATGAAATCTGCATATCTATGAAGCCAACCTCAAGGACCTCAAGTAAATGGAAAATAGTATTCTTCAAGTTCTTCCCAGCTCATGTTCTGCCCCAATCCAGCCTGGCTTCATTGATGTGCTCCAATATTTAAATCAGTTAATTAACAGAAGTGAATTTTGTTTAAGCAAGCAGTCATCTTCTGTACCTCAAGCTTCAAATTCCACGGGTTCTTAGTTCCACTAAAATGTAGACAACTTGGAAATAAAAGCATTTCTCCCTCTCTATGTATCTGTACCAAACATGTTTACATATGTAGGGACATGTATGTATGTACATTTAACATTTTTGCAGTTTAGTCATTAGCAGTTTTGGAGCTATTCCAGATTTTAAGACCATATAATGAATACAAGATTTTTGAAAAAAAAAAAAAAATCCTTACCTGGGAAATCCAAGTAGGTAATCCAATAACAGACAATGCTGCTACACATAGACATCACTTTTAGCCTTTCTGTATGAATTTAAGTAAGTGTCATTCAACAGAAACACTAAGCAAACCATCACATTTTCAGGCAGATTGCTCTTCACATGCTCTTTCTCTCAGTGGTCCCCCTGTAGTCATTATTCTACCTATCAATCACATTCATGGCCAAGATGGATGGTCTTCGTAGTGGCCTGAGAGTATTCTTATCTTTGTCACTGAGAAATTACAAGAGGCTTTTGCTTTATTTTTCTTTTTTTTTTTTTCCTGCAAGAATAGTATGAAGAACAGTTCTATTGCAACTGTAAGAAGAACAGTTCTATAACAACTGTAAGAAAATATTAATTTTACTCTCTCATTTTTTTCTTCCTCAAATACAGAACAGTTATTGTTGTCTTGGTCAAGTGAGTTTGTGATTGATAAGCCACAAAGTAGAACCTGAGAATATACACCAAGGGAAAAAATAGCAAACCAAAAAAACCAGTCATCCAACCAACCAAACAAGAAAACAGCAAAATTTTTTTTTTCATTTGATAACCCGATATGAAAGATGGCACAAATACCCCAGTACCTCTTTTCTTTGCTTTCCTGAGCTGCTTAGAAGAAGTTATTCAGGGTGGCAATGCATGCCAGTGAGAGAGAAAAAGTTTCCAAGGAAAAAGGATCGCAAAGATTATTTATTTGTTTGTTTGTTTGCTTGTTTATCCATTTATTTATTTATTTATTAAGAAGAGGACAACTTTGTCAGTAAGACAAAAGGAAAGACAGGAGTCCTAGGGACTGATATTACTGGACAAAGGTGGTCCATGGCTAGTCTGGACAGAGCCATGTAGTAAAAATAGAAAAGCAAGACTCCATCTGCAGCAAGAAATATGGCATCTGAATAGTGAGTTCTGGAGATATGTTACAGATATACATGACTGATGAAGTCCTTTGTTTCAGTGATCTGATCTTTTCATTTTTTTTTTACTTTAGCTTTTTTGTCAAGCTACTTTATCCTCATACTAATGTGTATCCACTAGAGTTGTTTGAGGAAATGGTATATGGGCAGAAACACATATAGTACACCTACAGTGATGAATGGGGAAAAGAAGTGGCTCTTTGGTGACTTGCAGAGACTGAGCTCCTTGAGTTACTCTTTCCTTTGAATTTAGAGTCAAAGAATCGTTCAGGGTAGAGAGGATCTCAGGTTTTCTCCATTCCAAATACCTACTTACAACAGAACCAATTCTGAACTCTTATCATGTTGTTCAGGGCCACCTGCATTTGGGTCTTGAAAACTTTGAAGAGGGGAGACCCCATCCTTTCTGGACAGCAAGTTACCGTACTTGATTAGGTCCCCCCAAAGGCATCCCTCCAGCAAGCTTAATGAGTCTGGCTCCTGACCTCACAGTGCTCCACTCCCTAAGCATTTGAATTATATCCTCAGAACCAGCTCCACTTTCTTTGTTACATCTAATTTCTAAGCCAAGATGTACGACTGTCTTTGTTAACGAAGACTCCATTAGAGTTAGTACTCTCATAGGAAGAAACAGAAGAATGTAACTTGCATTCTTACAGCTGTGTCTAGGCCTATCTGGAGCAGCTCAGACTTATGGAGATGACTGAGGTGCTTTCTGAGAAAATACACCCTTTCTGATGGTTCTAGTAGAGCAAACACATGAGGACCCACCTATCAATAGCTGAGGTGGAATTCAGTTGGATAGACAGGCTACATTAAAAGTGTCTACACTGGAAAGATTTTAACATTTCTGTTAGTCATTGAGAATACAAATCTGTCTATAAATCCTGTAGATTTGTTAAGGAGATGAGGTTGAAGCATTTATGAAGTATCTGACTACCATGCTAGCAAAAATTCTTCAATCAAAATATCTTGCAATACAACCAGGCTGAAAGATCTGTGTTAACAAACAAGAAAATGAGTGGAGTTTTTAAAAAATGGAAGAATAGAGAGACTGAAAAGGAGCAGAGGCAACAGAAATGTGGATAGCATAGTGAGCTACCAGTGCAGTATTATGGCAGGAGAATGATACAACTCTTGGATGCATGCTTCAGAGGAGAGTGAGTAGCAGTAGATGAGTAAAGTAGGTGAGTAGCAGAGCTGAAGTCTTGAAAGTAGTGCTAGCGTTTCTTCATCCTTTCCAGTGGGAAGCATGAGTTAGAAGCACTGACTGCCTCCTGCACAGACAGAAGAACTATCCCCTACACTTGAGTGAGTGCACATAAAAATCATTAGAACAAGGAAATGCTTTAAAGTGAGAAAACAGAACTGCTGCATGAGACAGACTAAATAGAAGAGTGTGAAAATTATCTTCCTTTATCAAGCAAATCTGCAAAATTGTTTTCTCCAGCTGTTCCATGGAGAACAATATCCTTCCTTCCAGTGAGCTCTGCGACAGCAGAACAAAGACTCAAGCAGCTTTCTGTCCCCCTTCCAAGCACCCCTTTAAAATGACACAGATTGTGTGCTGTATTCATCCTACAAAATCATTTGGGAGCAAAGTAAATGAACCACTTACAACCAGTGTCCATTGTGTTCTGAGTATTTCTTAGCAAAACAAGTTGTTAGACTTCAAATGGGTTGGAGGGTGAAATTGTTTGTCATTAGACAAGTGGTTGCTGTTTGTCTTAGGCTCACTGCACACTTGTTGAAGAGTATAAGTTCAAAATGAATCAAGTCAATATGCAGAAAAGGCTCCAGTAGCATCAGTTTATAGGCAAAAATTTTAAGTTCCTTTTCATTTCTCTATACATCATTCTGCTCTGTTTACTGAAAGATGAGCATTAACATTTTTGTTCTTGCTTTTCTGTCACCTGTACTGCAAGAATCAATGCTCTACTTACAGAAATTATTCAGCAGGTATTAATGTTTCTTCCTAAAACTCAATATCTATTTTCTATTTTTATTCCCTGTTATGAATTGAAATCCACTATGAAAGTGTTACTGCTGCAATCACAGTTGACTGAGTATGTAAATGGATACAGAGGAAGAAACAAAAAAGAAATAATTGAATTATAATAATATGAATGCATGAGGTGCTACATGCAAAATAGGGTAAGGTTTTTTGTGTTTGATTGGGGAAATCAAGCCAGCATCATATTAAGGCAGCTTGCCTCTGTCATGTAAATGCACAATGTGTTAGAAAGAGAAGCAGGAGAAACATATAAATAGTTCTTCAAATATAAGTAAACTTCTTTCAGAGCTCACTGAAGTCACAATTCTTCCTCAAGTCACTTCAGCATAAAATAGGCAGTAAGCAATATAATGTGTTAATTAAAATGAAGAGCATCCATTTCCACTTAGAGTAGGAGTCCAAAACACTTTCACTGGCAGTAGACAGTGTCACATATCAAATGAAGTAAATAAAATTGTTTCATCAAGGGAGCTTTCCTTACTATAGAGATGCCAAATATGAATGCTAATACTTGAATTTCTTCCTTCTTTCCCTTCCCTTCCCTTCCCTTCTTCCCTTCCCTTCCCTTCCCTTCCCTTCCCTTCCCTTCCCTTCCCTTCCCTTCCCTTCCCTTCCCTTCCCTTCCCTTCCCTTCCCTTCCCTTCCCTTCCCTTCCCTTCCCTTCCCTTCCCTTCCCTTCCCTTCCCTTCCCTTCCCTTCCCTTCCCTTCCCTTCCCTTCCCTTCCCTTCCCTTCCCTTCCCTTCCCTTCCCTTCCCTTCCCTTCCCTTCCCTTCCCTTCCCTTTTCCATCTGACAAGTATTAATTACTTTCTACACCTTAAAGAGTATAGCAGTAGTGGAGATAGAAGTATTAGCAAGTATTGTCATAGGGCAACAAGTATTTCTGATATACTACCTTAGAAAAAGGACCTGGTGTTAAAATTACTCAGACCTAAAGAAGCTATCTTAAACATCCATAACCAGGACCTCCTGAGCTGCTGCTTACTCCCCAGCTAGGCACTCTGCTTTGTGATACTTCTTTTTCAGGGACAAATGGCATTTTTTGTAAAGAGATATTCCATTTAATAGATACATTTAGCGCAAGAGGTAAACTAGTCTATGCAAAATATGAACTATATAATGCATTATTTCTCAGTTCTTTCCCAGAGATTTTGGTTAGAAGGGAATTAAATTCATTTCTGATTCTTGTTTCTTCTCTGAAATGAAAATAACAATACCTTTCATTAGTTTCTAGAACCATCCTACTATACAGATCAGCCTCCTTTCCCAGGCTCAGTTCACAGCCTGTAATCCATTTGTATGATTCAGAGTGAAGCTACCATACCTAGATCAATGTGAGCACTTAATTCAAGACGTGCTTGCATCTGAGAGGATGCATATCAATATTTAATAAATATCAGTTAAAGGCATTCTGTTAGATATAATAATACTGGTGACTATTTCTTTTTTGTTTAGGCTCAGTATGGAGGATACCGAAGTATATGGAAATAATCCAAATCATAAAAAATAAAAACCAGAGACAGAAAAACTAACCACCTACCACCAGCACCAACAAAACTCATATTAAGGAAGAAATAAACATAGAACAGAATTTTTCAGTTTAGATAATTAATAAGTATAAAATATAGTACCAGCTTGCAGTCCTAGAATTATTATCTTTACATATAGGAAATATTATCAACAAAGGACCCATAAAATTAATCTTGGGATACTTTGATATTTAGAGAGAGCTGACACAAAGAATTAATGAAATAGTTATAAAAAGATGTAATGTTTTATTGCCAAATCTAATAGTGACAAATATATTCAAGATGTGAATGAGTCCTGATTACCACAGAATATGTATGTTTCCAGCATGGGTTTCCCAGCTCAGGAAACTTTTTCTGTACCTATACCTCTACAATTACAAAAGTAATGGGAATGTAAACTTAATACTGTTAGGTCCTCATGTGGAGTCAACCCGATAGATGATTAATAGCACATGGAACATCTGTATAAGATATTTACTTTTCTAAATCAACCTTATTTCAATCCAGTAATATCATCCTCTAAACACGTAAAACATATAGATCATGCAGGCTTTTACAGAACAAGCATTTTTTTTCCCAAACCAGAACTTCTATTAGAAATATAAACACAGCTTCTAGATGCTCATTAACCTATTTAATTTCTTCAGTGAAAGTCAGACTGAATAAAAAAGAAAATAGAAAGCATTAGTCAAAGTGGAAATTTTTGGTCATTCATATAAATGTTTCTAATTTTAAAACCTAACTTGACCATTTAAATGCTAGCAAACTGGTGGAAAATTGTTTGTATGAAAGGTACTTTTGGCTTTTGCAACTGAAAATGAATGATGAAACAATTACTCTCCTCGACTAAAAAACACTTATTTATAAATAAAACCCAAAGTATAGTACATTAGCACTAACAACTAAATAAGTAATTTCTACCAGTATGAAGTGTTCGAGAGAGGTCTACATGGAGATAAATTATTCTCACATATTTCAGATGTTATGGAATTATCATTTGCTAATAATAATAACTGCTCTAAGCCATCCCTGTATAACTCTGTATTAGACAGTTAGAAGACTGTGGGCAGATGTAACTTTGTCCCAGTCAAGAGGCTGTTTATACATAGAGCTTGAGATACTACTGCTGTTATCTGTTAGCTGGATCATTAAGACAGGTGGCAGACATCTGCGTATTAGAGATAAACCCTCTGAGATCAGCTGTCTGTTGCAAACTGTGGCAAAAGCTGTATCTGAAATTTTCTGAATATCAAAGGCAGGAGAAAAACGTCTGAAGGAGGAATATGCTTTTTATCATAAAAGTGTGGATGATACTGTTTTCGTATTTCACAAAAGTTAAGATGGATTAGCTACATCTTAATGGAATGAGCTGCGTGGCGTTGGTGACAGAGAACTTATTTACAGCTGTGCTCCATATGTACACCAAGTGAAGAGTAATTACATACTAAGTTAGAATAACATTGGTTTTTCTCTACTGTGCCCATGAGACGTCTTTCTAAAAATTCCCTCTCCCTCCTTTCCCTTGTTCTTGATCCTCTCAGGCCATCAGCCTCAGGAACATCTAGTTTTTTTGTGTCATTTTGAAACTATAGCTTTTCCAATCTAAGCTGGTGCTTGGTGGCTACTACTCATTTCAGCTACCTATGCTACTGCCTACAGTATTCTTTACAAAGATGAACAGAATAGGTTCATACTCCTTGAATGTGCAATCTGTTGAAAGTAAGCAGATGTTGCTGATCAATACAGTTTCTAGTCTAGAAGAAGAAAATATAGACACTGTCTCCTGCAGCATCCTTCTAGGTAGACTTATGAAGTATGAGCTAGATGAGAGGACAGTGGGGTAGACTGAGAACTGACTGACTGGCAGAACTCAGAGGGCAGTGGTCAGTGATGCAGAGCCCAGTTGAAGGCCTTTAACTAGCTGTGCTCCCCAGGGGTCTGTGCTGGGTTTGGTCTTGCTCAGCATCTTTATCAGTGACCTGGATGAGGGGATAGAAAAAATCCTCAGCAAGTTTGCTGATGATAAAAAGCTGGGAGCAGTGGCTGACACAACAGAAAGCTGTGCTACCATTTAGTGAGACCTTGTCAAGCTGGAGAGTTAGGTAGAATGAAACCTGATGAGGTTCAACTAAGGCTAATATAGAGTCCTACAATGGGGAGAAACAGTGGTGCACATTGGTACAGGTTAGGAGCTGACTTGCTGGAAGTGAACTCAGAGGAGTAGGACCTGGGGGACTTGATGGACAACAGCTTGGCCATGAGCCATCAGTGTGCTCTTGTAGCCAAGAAAACCAGTGATGTCCTAGGGTGCATTAAAAAGAGCCTGGACAGCAGATTGAGGGATGTTCTCCTACCCCTTTATTCTGCCCTAATGAAGCAATATCTGGAGTACTGTGATCAGTTCTAGGCTCCTTAGTTCAAGAAAGACAGGGAACTTCTAGGGAAAGTCCAACAGAGGGTCACAAAGATGATGGGGAGCCTGAAGCATCTCCCTTATGAGGAAAGACTGCGGGACATGGGACTGTTCAGTCTTTTCTTGGTGAAAAAGATATTGGGAAGCGATCTCATCGGTGCTTAGAAATATCTAATGGGTGGGAGTCATCAGTGCCCAGTGATAAAACAAGGAGAAAGGGGCAGAAACTGGAACACAGGATGTTCCATACATACATGAAAAAAAAAGGTTATTTGAGGATGACAGAGAACTTGAACAGGCAGCCAACAGAACCCAGGGAGTTTCTTCAGAGACATTCAAAACCTACCTTAGATACTTTTCTATGCTGTAGTAAGGGGGTGGACTAGATGATACTCAGGGGTCCCTTACAATCCTTGTGATTCTGTTAAATTTCATAGCTGTAACTCTTATTTGAATATTAACATCCTAATTGACAAATAATGTGTAACAGAAAGCAGCAAGAAGCCAGTTTTAGAGTGCCTGGGAGCTAGGATACATCGTATCTGAGATGATAAATATAGAACTGTAGGTATAAATATATAGATAAATATCTGATAAAAACTGTTTCTGTTTTGCTAAGTACAACAGACATTTTCTGTTTACCCATTACATAATATAAAAGCTAATTCTGGAGTATGTTAAGGAAAGCAAATGAAAGTCTTCGTTGTTACTGTCTGCTTGTCTCAGGAAGTGATCAGTTATGGTCAATAATGTTATTTGGGGAACTTCAAAGGAACATTTTGCAATGGGCTCAACAGAGCCTTGTTATTCTTGATTAATAAAATCAAGAAGTGACTTTGCCAAACCCTGTTGTGCTTTTTATTAATTACTATTATTTACTGTTTGGCACAATACATAATAAGGAAAAAGCACTTACTTTACTTAAATGAGTTCAGAATTGTATTATCTTCTGTGGTAAGAAAGAAAGCAGCACATTGAAACTATGTAATTAACTTGTACCATGACTGATGTGGTAGAATACAAAGGGTAGTGCAGAGCTAATGCTGTAGATGCAAAATAATGTGTTCTCATGCACAGCATTCTGGAGGTTTACATTATTCCACCATTTATTATGCTTCCTGAATTATGTTGTTTGGAAAATAATTTGAACCAAACCAAAACAACAACAAAAAACAAACAAAAAAAAAAAACAAAACAAAACACAGCCTAGATTGTATGCTGTTGTGCAGAAAAAAATCTAAGTATAAATGCAAGTAGGTTTTCTTCCCTGATTGTATAAAAATGCAAAGAGCATTGTATGTCAAGGAGCACAACATAGCAAATAACCTATTTGCAGCTTAACTGCCTGACAGTCCCAGGAGCAACTTTGGAGCCATCATCACAACTGTTCTGGCTGAGGTCCATTGGTTTGCTTTAGTCTAGTCACTTTGTATTAGCAGTGTCACTTATTGTATTATAGCAGGACAGACAAAGCATGATGTTTTGTGTCACGGGAAGGAGCTGAAAGAAAATGTTCCCTGAAAATTGAGTTGTTTTTATTCTTTCTTGAAAAATCTAAAACCAAAATATTGTTCCCTTGTATTTTTTTTTATTCTTAGGATTCCCACAGCAATTGTCAGCTCTGTTGGAGAAGGAATCACTTCACTCACCCATTTAATGGAACTACCTCTGGCATGGGCAATGATAGACAAGAGGCAGAAAGAGCATTGGTGTGGGAGAGGGAACTCTGGCACAAGAATATCAGGGATGGTCTCTGAAAAGCACTTTCGACAGAACACTAAAAAGTTTTTTCCTTTTCCAACCCCTGTTTGAAAAGACCAGCTCACTTTCTAGTTGGAACAGATTTCATCTTGGAATGAAAAGAGCATATCAGATACAGAAAACAACAAAATATTTGAGAACTTCTGCCCCTCCAAATACCAGAATATCTTTCAAAATAAAAATAAATAAAATATGGAGACAGGAGTATTTGTGGAGAATATTTTTAAAACCTGTGTGTTAAAATGTTGACAGTATGAAAATAAGTTTAGTTTCCCAAAAATATTATTACCATCAGAGACACTCTGGATATCTATGACATCTGCATGTGACCAATGAATATATGACAAACAACATAAAGATGTTGTGCATCTTGTTAGAGGACAGCTAATACACTGTAAAGTGTCTGAAATAACACTGAAAATCTTCTAAATTTTTTAATTGAGCCACTATACTTACCACCAGAAGTCCAGAAGAATGATTACTGTTATTACTCAAAAGATCTCTTTCTTTTCTGTTTATCTGGGATCTTTTCCACCACCATTCAAACACAAGGTGGAGTCATTGAAACTAACTTTAAAGGAGGACTCTCAGTTCAGTCAACACTTTCATTCTCATATCTTCTATCTCTAGTTGACCACTTCTTATTAGAAGTGTCTGCTGAAATGTCTGGTTTGTATGTGAGCAGTGACTAAGAATAAAGTTGCAAATTTTATAATATTGTTTATTGAAGACAGTGTTGCTCAAGAGACTTCAAAAACAGCCAGAAAATATTCTTCAGACATTGACATTATGTGACCTAAAACAACCACCCCAAAAAGAAAGAAAAAGGTTTTCACATTATTGACATACCACCTGAAGCTATCAGTCTATGAAGTATAAAAAAATATTGAGAGCTGTAACAAATTAAAAGCAAGTAGCAGCTCATTTACTGGGATGCAAGATCTACAGAAAAGGAAAATGAAGAAATAGTTGTGTTTTCTCCTGTTTTTCCTCTTATATAAAATTAGAGTACAGTTGTTGTGGCCTCATTTAAATCATTATGTTGATGTGTAACAGAAAGTACTCTGCATTGCTGTCAATGGTTTATGGGCTGGTTTTGCCTAGTTCCATGACTAATAGGCTGAGAAATCCACAGACTTGTGGAAAAACAGGAATGCAAAGTCTTCTGGGGTATGTACTTCTCTTCTGAGAACCAGGTACCCAGAAATTTGGCAGTCCATGGACTTAGAGCATTAACTCTTTAACTCCAAGTGCCTTGCATGATGTTATGTTGTGAAATACTGATAACAGAAATCATAAAACCATTACAGTTGGTTTCTTCTTCCCAGATCTTCCCAATCTCTTCTTTTTTTTTGTTTCTCAGAACATAAACTATTGGCATAACACTTCTGTTACCTTGCTAGTATAAATAAAATACAAGTCCAAAAGGGAATGTGTCTATCGTGTCATATTACGTTTGTGCCACAGAAGACATTACCGTGATAGATACAGGCAGTTCCACTCTAGACTTCAACAAACATTAAGACTTTCACACTGAAACTTTATCAAAATACCACCATAGAAGAAAAAAGAAGAGAAAAGTAATCTGGATTTGCTTTCATTTTCAATTTGCTGCAGAAAGTACAGGAGAAGAAAATGAGAAAAATTCTGACAAGGTCCATGATAGTCATCCTTATTTAACACTATGTTCCTGTTTTCTGGATGCAGAAGCTAGAGGCTTTGTGATCATGCTTTCCCAGTTTTTCCCTCTGAAATCATCAAGATCTGACAATTCTTGTAGTCAATAGCCAAAAGGTTGGGTCTGATGGCTTGAAAGAGGTCTCCCATTTGTTCTAGAAGTCACAGAATCAGTCCCAGGTCCTTCCAACATAACAGCAAGGCCACAGAAAGGGCTCATGAGAGACTTCCTAGTGAAGTTAACACAAAGCTGCCTCTGAAACTGTCATTTGAAACAAGTAGCATTGGAAGGTCTCTTTTAGTGTCATATTGTTTTGCTAATAAGTAACACTTTTATTGCTAGTATTCTAATGATCATGTCTTGTTTGGTCTAATGCTTTAGTGGTCAAAGCTATGAATCCTGTCAGACTTCTGTGGGATCAAAGATGTAGGACAAACTGATGGCAAGACTGTTCTTGGTATTTATGCAAGTTGAAGAGCAGGAAAACCTACTGACAGTGAAAATTAAATTAAAATTCCAGCAACCACAATCTTCATAGTTGGCTTTCACACATGGGGATGTTATTTTTCTAGACTTTAGGTAGTGACACTATTAGAACTCCTTACCACCATTCCAGTTCTTACTGTTAAATACTTAGATGGCTTCTCAGCTGAAGACTAAGCGCTATGTGTGAAGAAAAAAAATATTCCCTTCCATCCCTCCAGATACCAGAAAAAATCTTCTGTAACAAAACTGTTAGGTAAGGGAGATAGAGATGTGAGGAGTCTTTCATAATTGTGATGAATAGGGTAACAAAATATGTCCTCAGTCCATGTCCCATTGAGACTGAGTCCTTGGCCATGGTTCCCTCCCATCCTTATGATATGTATTTGTTCAGATCAGAAGATTGACATCATATTTGGAGAGTTGTGAGTATCTGATGATAGAATCACAGTTAAAATATCAGCTGACCTTAACTCCTACTGTAATCAATGAAGATTCCTCCAGAAGGATCTTCTTTCACTTGACTGCAGAAGAAGCCTGGAAAGACTAGACTGCACTGATCTTTTTCAGTTAAGTAAAATTATTATAAATGATAGTTTGTAGGGAAACTCTGGAGGTCTCTATCAGGGCTATCTCCAAATTTAAGCCAAGTTGCAGAGGATTCATTACAGTTCAGAAGATTTCTAGAGATGGAGATATCACAGCCTTTCAGGTCAACCATTTCCCAGAGTTCATCACTGTTCTATGGACAAATATTTTCCTCAGTTTCTATTTAGAATTATCTTTCTTAATGTTTGGACCGTTGCTCCTAGTTCTCTCATTCAGTATCTCAAAGAAGAGTTTGAACTTCTCTTCTTTTGAAGTCTCTTATGTAATGTTGACAGCCCTTTCATCCGCCATTACTCTTCTCTCTGGTGAATAAACCCATTTACCTCAGCCTATCTTCACGTACTATGTGCTGAAGACCCCAGAACAATTTAGTGGCCCCTCACTGTACTCTTACAAATCACGTTAGGTGTGTCTTGCCAAGACATTCTAGTTAATTCACTAGCAAACTGATGCATTAAAAGTTCCAAAAAGATTCTTTCTAAAGACAAACAAAAAATTCCCCAAACTAGAGAATCTATTTTAAGATCCCTTTCAAAATGCATCTGAGCTGGACAACTGCAAAAACTGACTTTTGCATAAATTCCTTATGTATATCTAATCTAATTGTTCATCACAAGAATACCAATGCAGAAAAATAATTAGTATTTAGAATGCAAAGGAAAATCTATATAAAAGTACAATCATTTTATAATTTCTTCTAAAGAAATGCAGAGGTAGACCTGCCAAAAAAGGTGATTCAGTATGGATCACATATGACCTAACTAGCTCATTTCCATCCGGGATCTATTCTAGTAAATCACGATTATCCAAATAAACACAAATATCCATACTGTTCCACTGTATTAATAAACTGAGCTGCATGAGAATGAGTCAACATGTGAACATGGGCTGTGATACCCAAAGTTTAGTCAAGTGGGATTAATTCCTCTCTTAATAACATAAAATAACGTTATTTTATCTTAGAAATAGAATAATTCATGACTAAAAATGCATTGGTAGAAAAGGAAGGCCAACAGAATATTATACATATTTTCTACATATTTTGATTTCCTGTATTACTGAAGGAGATTGTCTCCTACATCTATAAATGTATACACATATATAAAATGTACATTTATAAAAAAAAAGTATTGACAACTTTATAAAACACTTTGAAAAGAAAGTAATATGTAATGATTTTAATTTTTCATAAGACTTGTGAGTAATGATTCTCAGCATTTATGCATTATTTACACATGGGAATGTAGCTTTACCAATGATTTTGAGCTATATCCATGCAGACATGCACAGACACTGGCATACACACAGAAAGACTCCGCCAAAGCACCAAATAAATAACTTAATCTCTCTCACTTTATGAATTTCAGTGTCAGCAAATAGAAAGCCAATTATTACTATGCAGACAAATTTCCCTAAATTACACCTTCAGCCATTTTTATGACAAAACTGACAGTGTTATTACTGAGTAGAAAAGAACCCCGTGTTGAACAGTATTTTCCTGCTTTCACTGTGAAACAAAGACAAAGATGGAAGAAAAAAATAGAGCCTTTTTTGAATATCTCTTTTGGTGATGTGCTTTTTATGCAAATATCTTAGTTTTCTACAGTAATGGTACCATTAAATGCCTTGAGATTATTTGTAAAAGAAAAGTGTTACTTTGAGATTAAGACATAAAGTACTAAGTGCATTTTTGGAACAGAGAAGATTTCTCTGTAAAGAAGTTAATGTTCCAAAGAAAGCTTTGTTTATTTGAAAGGCTTTATGGCTATGCTGTTTTCTTCACTTAGCACCTTAATTCTCTCAAACCATACGGTTGTCCAGATGTTTAAAATAAAAAGCCCATTTGGGTATTATCAGAGATTACTGAGAAAAGATATATAGACATGATGTTTAGCTATGCAACATAAATTCTCAGAGCATATAGTACCCAATAAATGTCACATCCTAGATCTGATGAAACTGAACCCATAAATCATAAAAACTAGACAAAGGTCTCATTATACTATTTACCTCTAGCCAGATGTCACAAAAAAGAAATCTACTAGCTGGGTGAACTTCCTTCTTTTTCTTTTCGTCTCACCAAAGTATTATTATGGAACATCTTTTACCAGAGTGTGTTTATGCCCAACTCATGTGCACTTTTTGTACGTCCTTGTTGCATGTAATGATTTGAGAATAGGATTGCCTAACATCAAAAATACATATATTCTTCTTATTGCCTGAATCTTCAATCTCCTCTCTTTCAGAGTTGCCTAATATGCTCACCAAGCTATTATTGTTTTGCTTTAGATAGCTTGGCCCACTTGCCGAGTTTCATTTGCTGTCACACAGTCACAAATTACAGCATTTACTGCAGACTACATTCAAAAGTATCACTTTCTGGTTGCTGAACTGGAGAACATGATGATGAATCAAGGAGCATTTGCGCTAATCCATTGCAAGTTGATTCTCCAAAGACTGCAGCACAGTAGTTGTCTGTGGCATTTCCTTTCCATTTTAATTTGCTGGTGCTGTTTTCTAGTATCCGTTTGCTATCCCAGGCTTTGTTTCAGTCACAGCAATTCGCACTCACTTTTCTTCCTTGACTTGTTACAGATTATAAAAAAATAAGGGGGGGGAAAGAAAAAGGAAAATGAAGGGGAAAATGATTTCTGCTTGTTACTTTCTTTTTACTTTCATGAACAAATCTTAAAAGCTGGCTGGATTTTCTGCAGGTGTAAATCATTCTAGCTCCACTGTGCATGCCATTTTATGCAGGCTGTAATATAATACTTCTAAAATACCACTGATGTAGCTGTTGTCTACAATTTACTTTGAGCTATAGACTCACTTCAACTAGAGGAACCAATTGCACCATGTTATCTATGTTCACTGGAAAATTCCATCTTCTGTTTCAAATACTTCGTGAAACATTTACTTCTAAGTGTGTGAGATTTCTACATTTCAGTAAGCAATGAAACATCTACGTGGGAATTGATTGACATGTGTTTGATGAAAGGTTTGGTTGACAGGTACTGATTGAACTGCTTGGCATTTATATTTTACTTAGTATGCTTCATCAATGATTCAGAGTCTGGATTACAGATTAAGCCCCTACTACAGTAGCTGTTGTGTCTGGACAGAACCAGATGAGAGGCGTCCCTTTTGAAAGAGTTAATATCTAATGTTACTCTTTGAATTCATCCATGTAAAAAAAAGATAATTGGAAATCTCAAATATCATATCTGTTATCTTGTATTCTATTCCCCTCATCTCACTAAAAATTTCAATGACATACTTGACAAAATGTGAGCAAAATGATTTTCGTTTATCAAAACTACTGACTGTCCATTTTTGGGTTAACACTATGGGTAATGATGCATAACTACTATTGCTGTGAGTATTTCAGCTTAGATTTCCTCGGTATTGCCTGTTCAAATTGATAAAACAATGATACTATTTTTTTCTCCTCAGTTTGATTTGCATTGAAGTCCAATTCCTAAACACAGTGGCCAGCATTACTTGCATGTATCTCTCTGATCCTCCAAAATAAATGCACTGCCATTTTGTAGAAAGTACCTACTTTCTTTCTTTCAATAGTTCTCAGAAAATCTAAGTGATATTCTCATTAGAGGATATAAATGGAGTGGAACTAACATGTCACAATGAAAACTTGCTTGATAAAGTCTTGTAGGTTTAGGCCTTGAAGTAACAAGGTCACCAGTCCATTGTGCCAGCATGGAAAATTAACTAGTTCACTGTACTGTCATATATAACCTAGGACTTAGTGTTTGGTTTACAGACACTGAGGTGTGCCTTAGAAATATGAAGGATGTAAGAAAGGACAATATTTCTACTGACAGATTAGTTTGTTGGTCTTTCTTGTGTGGGGTTCTGGTATCCTATTCTACTGAAGCACTTATAAGGGCTTCTAAAGAAATATCTTGCCTAGTTGAGGTTGCCAAGAATTGTAATTATTCTTATTAATTCATAACAATCCTAAAAATATGTAGCCATTGGTAGTTTGCTTAAGGAGAATAGGAAGTAGATAGCCAGCTCATTCTGCTTCATGAGAATCATTCTTGGTGGAATGGGAAATGTTAACTATTCCCACAGAAAGCCTCACAAAAATTTTGGGGCATCACCTATTTCTTTGTTTTGCTCTGACTCATTATTCTGTAATTATGAAGTTAGAGCACTCTCCTGTGATTTGGGAAATGCTGGCTGATACCCACCTCTACTTGTAGATATCAAGTCCTATGTCTCCTGTCTTCTGAGTAAGCTGTTTCAACTGTCTCGATGAAGAACAGAATGGGGGAAGGAAGGAATTTGTGCATATTGTTATTGTTTACTCCCTCCTGAGGAAAGTATTCTATTAGATAGCTAAATAATTTGAGATTCATGAAACCAAGCAGAGCATAAGTGAGAGTGTAAGTCTGTAGCTTAGTGATTAAGACCCCCTGGAGACCTAATTTCCTCCTACAACATAACCACTGCATGTGAAAACTGTTAAGGGATAAGGTATGAAATATTTACTGATTTTTCACTCACTTCCAAAGTGTCCAAGTATGATGTCCTTTCACAACAATGATCTTTTGAACCAACAGTGGCCATGTATACAAATGATTTAGCAGAAATGGGGCATAACCTAATAGTTTGTAGTGATAAACTCTTGCAGTTGTTTAAATTACTTATGTTTGCACAATGACTTTGTTTCTTTGGTAATGAAGAATCTAGTTCTGATATTTTTATTAAGCCAAAAATCTATTGTTAATCTCACCAAATACTTAAGAGTGACCAAGTAGATTCCTCAACTTGCTAAAGGTACTGGATTGCCATACCTTTCAAATTAAAAACAGAAGCAGTTACTAAACCTAAAAAAATGTAAGATAAATGCCATTTTTTAAATCCTCTAGAAGCCTCCCTTAAAATTGTTTCTCAAAATTAACATTTACTGTGAAATTTGATATTTCCATTTTCAAGTAGCGAGCAGAGACAGTGGACAGACACAAAAGCTTACATAGCAGTTTTTGTACTTCACCAGGGGAGATTCAGGCTGGAAGTTAGGAAATACTACTTCTGTGAAAGAGTAGTCAGACACTGGAATGGACTGCCTAGGGAGGTGGTGGAATCATCAACCCTGGCGGTGTTTAAGAAAAGTTTAGATGTTGTACTGAGGGACATAGTTTAATGAGAGAACTACTGGTGATGGATGGATGGTTGGACTGGATTATTTTGTTGTTGTTGTTGTTCTTGTCCAATCTTGGTGATTTTATGATTCTATGATTCTCCTCCTGTCACTCTGTGAGCTCAGAAGCACTGGTGTTGTACAAAGGGCATGGTCCCTGCCATTCACAGGAATAACTACCTTAGCACATCGGAGCACTTAACTGAAATCTGTGGGAAAAGTTGAATACAGGCACAAGTTACCCAGAGGGAGTGTGGAGTCTCCATCCTTGGAATTCTACAAAACCTGATGGGATACAGCCCTGATCAACGTGCTGGGACAATTCCCAGGTTCAACTGGTTTTAGTCAGGAAGCATAGAGAATACTTCTAATTTATAACTGAGATGATTTAGGTGATTTCTTTTACCTCTTTTCATGGAGCTTGATACTGATTTTGAATTAGTGTCTTTTCTATCTATATTAAAAATAAAATATTTATAAATCTCTCCTGAATTACATTTTCTATTCCAGTCATACCCATAGCCTTTCTTATGACCTTTGAACTAGTGCTTATCATGTATACTTAATTTTACTTCAGTGTGTAGAGTTAATCAATTGTCTTTCATTGGTCTTGGTGCCCATGAAGACCTTTGCATGAGAAATTCACTCTTCAAATCTTCCTGTCCAAAGCAAAGTTGTCTAGTGAACTGTATCACTGTTAGCCTTCCAGGGTTGGGTTGTTTTTTTTTTTTTTCATTATTTTAGCTGATAAAAAGTACTGGGATATCTATTTTTTCTTTGTTAAATGTACATCTTTATGGTTTCTTTGTCCCCTAAGACCCTTTATGTTATTAAGACTCTCCACCTCCTCCAGAAAAGTTAGTGGTGAAAACAGTCCAGTACTGAGCTGGATGTTAAACAGAATGACCTCCAAAGATCCTTTCAAATAAGTATTTCTTTCACTCTGTGAGAAGTGTTCTACTACTTCAATAAATTTTGTCTTGAAGTATAACATCAATTTTTTCATTCTAAAATTTAGATTATTTAGATTGGTATTTCTGATTCTGCCCTCCATGGACATCCATTTTCTTCTTTCAGTAACTGAATACTGTTGCTGTATGCTCCCACTCTTTTCCTCTATTAGCTGAATACTTGCACTTTTGCAGTCTTTCCTAAATATAATTGTTTCAGGCATGCAATCACTCTCATTCCTGTCCTCTGGCTATTGTCCATGTCTTACTTGGATATGTTCTAGAAGAGACCTTCTAGTGCTGAATAAATTAGAAGGACAATAGCGTACGGTTTTGAAGGTTATACTACTGTTTTTACATTCAAAAAAGAGGAAGGAGTTGAAAAACGATGACAGTGTTGACAACATTTGCTTGTGATCCGTTATAACGTCCAAATCCTTTTCTGTATAATGACTGCTGAAGCAGCTGGTCCCCATTCTGAAGTTTTACAACGGATTATGCTTACGAAGTGTTAAACTTTGCATAAGTCCCCAGTGAATTTCATCTTATTTTTTTTCAACCATCTCACTTGTGTGTCTGCATCATTTCAAATTCTAGTCTTGTACTTGAAATTCCTGAAGCTTGTTGTCACCTGCAGATTTAATAAGTGCATTTTCCATCCCATCATTTGGGTCATTAACAAAAGTATTGAGTAGTTGCAAAATGAAGACAGTCCCCTGGTGGATCCTGCACAATGGTCCTCCTGTTCTGACTATGAATGACCGGTATATAATTCCCAAAAACAACTTTGTAATTGTTTTTGCAGCTAATGGTTTTTTCCTCTAGTCAAGATTTCTCAGGTTTACTCAGGAAAATAACCTCTAAGACAGAGTCAAAAGTCTTTCCAAAGGCAGAATGTGATGTTTACAACTTCTACTCAGTCTACAAAGTATTTTACAGAAAAAAAAGTCTGACATGCTTTGTTCACAACAAATTTCAACTACTTGTTATTCCTTGTTACTTGTAGATAGTCAAAAAACTCAATAGATTTTTAAATGCACAAATCACAGTCACAAACTAATGCTCATAATTTCATATATTCTTTCTCCAAAGAAATGTTATCATTTTTAAAAAGACAGTTAAGAAAAATTTATCTCAAAATTATGTTACAACAAATGCTATCACCATACTAACAAAACTTCAGTGCTTTGTAGTGAGAGTGCTTTTCAACATAACTAGATTTATGCACAGAGATGCAAAGTAACTTCATTATCTATGCATAGTACCTTAAAATAGTCTGCTCTACAAAAACGCAAATATCTATAAGTCTGCAAGTCCATCAGTTTTAAAAAAGAAAGGGGAATTAGACCTCAGACATATATATGATAGAAGAAATAATTGTATGGTTATTTCAATTGCTAGTTATTCTGATTGTGAGGATGGAATTGTATGAAGGAAATGGGTATTCTTATTTTATGCAGATAGCTTCTGTACCTAAGTTTGTATGCTAAGCTTTTAATATTACCTGTAGAGAAAAGTAAGCTCTGAATCACCCCCGAGAGGTTTTCATTTAGGATTCAAAGTAGAAGTCTACAGTCAGGCTTTGTAATTAACCTCTATTGTTCCTTTCTCTTTTCCTCCATTGCCTACCAGTCTCATTCCTCCCTATCCTCAGATGTGTGTCCATCAACTTTATTTTTTTTCATACCTCTCAAGTTAAAAGCCTTAGGTCTTGCCCTTAATTTTTCTAATGTGTACAAAATTAAATAGATTACAGTCTAAATCCCTAACTGCAATTCCCTTTGCTTTATTGTTACTATCACAAGTAGGATGAAGCATAATAGTGTGTTCAGGTTGGCTTTCTTTAAACAGATATATGCTGGGCTTTGCTTCTGCAGGGAAATCAGAAGCTGGCAGTGCTTACTGCACTGTGCTTGTAGGTTCAACTGAAGGCAAGGCATGATCAAGTTCATAAAGATTTCCAAGCCTTACTTCCCACTGTTTTGTACTGCTGTACATTCTGACACTCTGCAGTGAAGCTCTTTAGGGGATCCTCGTGGGATGATCATTAGTGTTTTCTAATTGCTCCACGCAGTGGGAAATAACTGTACATGGCAGGACTCCACCATCGCTTTAGCCTGTTTAACTCATGAGGCCTGAAGTTGTAAGTGTCAAACCACAGAGAACAACCTAATGAGAGAAAGATTAGTGTAACAACCCTCTAATGTGTTATCAGGAGGGCTTATGCTATTGCACTAGGCTGCTTTTTTCAAACTAATTTCTGTATGTCTGTACTAAGCATCTGTTGTTTCCTGTCTTGATCTCCTTGCTCTCTCATCCTAGGTTCTGCAACAGCCCAGCCTACTCAGGATGGACATTTATTTTTTGCCTCATATATCCCAATAGGGATTTGTCTCTGAATTTGCCACTTGTATGCTTTAGGAATGGAAAATAAAGAATCATAGAATCATAGAATATCCCAAGTGGAAGAGACTCACAAAGACTGAGTACAGCTCCAGGTTCCACACAGGACCACCTAAAATCCAAACCCTGTGTCAGAGAGCATTGTCTAAGCCCTTCTTGAGCTCCTGAAGCTTGGGGCCATGAAAACTGCCCTGAGGAAGCTATTCCATGCCCAGGGGCTCTTGGTGCAGAACATTTTCCTAACACCTAACCTCACTGCCCAAGTGCCTTTCAAATATTCAGTGCAGCAAACAAAAATAAATCTCAGAGAAGGAGAGATATGGAATGGGAATTAAAAGGAAAAATGGCCTCACACTCAGAACAAAGGAAAGCTGAAGTAATACAAGAAGAAACACAAGAAGAAAAAAATTAGAATTCTATTTAGAATAATATTTTTTTTAATCTCAGAATAATAACTATTCTTACTGAACTATATATATTTAAATACTTAAGAACAATTTCATCTTTATGGCAAACTCTAAGAGTTACTAAAGGTAAAAAAGAAAAAGTAGGTAAGATTGTAAGGTAAGAGCCTCATATCATGAGTAATGATTAAAATAAATATGACGAAAATCATAGTTGGGAACAAATTCCTGTACTGAGGTATGAGTCTGAAGAGATGCGAACTTCACTATCTTCACAAACAACGCCAAAAGGTTTGAACAACTATGAAAAGCTGGAATTTTAAACTATAGTTTTACATAAAAAGCTGACATTTTCTTTGCTAGTGCAGTAATGCACCTGGTCACAAGTATTTGTTGGTATGTTGGGTCCATCTATACATAGAATAGAATGAAGAAGCAAGACCCACAGTGGTTATCTGCTGAAGCAGGCTATTGGGATAAAGCATGGTACAGTCAGTGCCAAGAGGTGTGATAAGGTGACCTCTGAACCTATCAGATGTTTTAAGTAATCTGACAACACAAGGCTTCTGCAGGGAAATGTGTGTCACAGGGCTCCTCTTTACTGCTGCAGAAGCTCACGTTACTCAGAATATGCCAGGTGCACAAATTGAAGTAATAACTGGGGAAAAAAATATGATGGGGATCAAAAATGCATATATATTTTGAAACTGGTATTTAGGAGAAGATGGTACTGGGCATTCTGAAACAGGATAAATCTATGTAACTGGCTTCCTAATTCCAATACATGTTCAGAAGTAAGATTTGGCCCTTCCACCACAAGCTCCTTAGTTGATTGCATGGCAGTGCTGAAACTTATTCAGCTGAAGCAGAGAAGAGCTGATTCCTGATCCTATCATATTAAAAACAAGGAAGATCAATAAAAAGCTATTCAAAAGTTTAAATGCTAATTAGTTCTTTCAGTATACAAAACGTATTTCCATAATTCTGTAGCAGGATTGTATGACAATGAAATCTAACAGCAGCTAATGTAGCTGAACAGCAGAGAATTGATTCAATTTGCCAGAATGATCATTCTATATATTTGTTTGTTGGATTTTTTTTTTCTTTTTTAATGGGATACGAGTTTTGTTGTTGTTGTTTGGAATAAGAAGAAGAGGAGGAATGAAGAGAAGAAAGGGAAGGCAAAGAAAGGAAATAAAAGGAAATAAAAGGAAATATCCTGTACTTTATTGTCATTTTCATTAAAATGTAGTGAAAACACAACTCAGAACTTTCTTTTTCCCAATTTGCAATTTTTATCCCTCCAAATGGTTTCTGTTAATCTACTTTTCTGGAATAGCATTTGCAAACATTTGGCAGGTGCCTCAGAAGGTGACCTCTTCAGTGGCCATTGACCACTGAAATTGATAATAAATCAGAGATTTTATTTCATTTCTATTAATTTTTCTTCAGTTTTAAAAATAAGAGTATCCAAAATAATTAATGCCTTCGTAATTCTTATGAAAAAAAATCATATTTTGAAGAAAAATAGATAAAATTGTTGTTTCTTTTTCAGATGGGGGTGATACAGGTCTTAAATTTAAATTTATTGGTTTTGACCTCAGGTTCTTAATGAAATATCACCCTTTTTTGTAAAGTTTGTAAATAAATTCTCCTCCATCTTCTAGTACTAAGAAATAAACTCATAATCTTAACTTAGTTAAAAACTAGTGTCTTCCATGAAAAATGATATTAATAATTAACAGTACAACAATAATTAATTAAATTAATTAAAGATGCCTGATATTTCACCAAAATGTAGAACTCTCCAAATTATAACAGACTTTCCTGACGATGAATATGTCAGATTTTAAATTGTTCAACATTTCTTAGTTACTTTCAGAGGAAATTATTATTGTGTCCACTGACATCTATTTTTATAAAAGGGAGATAACAATTTTGTCTGCTTCTTGAAGATATATGGAAGGACTGTCTAAATTTGTGTACTATGAAGTATGTTTGGTTAAATGTCAAACAAAACATCCTGTACATAATGAGACAAAAAATATTTTACAGTCTAAAATCTGAAAAACAGAAGTATTGGAATGAGGCATCTTATGATTGCATACTTACCATTTTGCAGAGTTTCATTTGTAGTTTAACTTTTTTTTACTAATAAAACTTATTTAAATTTAAAAAATCAGTATGGAATGCAGAACATTTCATGTATAAAGTACAATTCATGCATTCTAAAATTGTTCTTAAATTGAAATAGAAGAAATTAATTTAAATGACCTTTCATATGAAGTATTTACAAATCACACTAGCTGTTTATAATTAAAAATGTCTTGTGAAAGATAAATGAGTGCTTCTACTTATTCAAAATTCAACTAGATATGTTAAACACAAGATATACTAAGCACATAGATATCTTAAGCATTTAAGCTTCTGAATAGCTTGGTTCACACCATTTTTAAACATTCAAAAACTTTTGGACTTAAGATCTTCACTAAAACTTGTAAAATGGTAAATTCTCTCATAGTAAGATGTGGCAAATACACTGACAGAATATGGCTTTGAGAGTCCTTCTATTAGGAAATCCAATGAAAAATCAGTTCTGTGCTGTGATTGTACCCATGGAAGAGAGTAAATTTCAAGCTATTCAAGTGCATCCTATACCAGTGATGAGACTATGCCCTGAGTACCTCTTTCTAATAGTCATAGCCATTACAAAGAAGTCTCTCCACTTATGTGCAGAGGTTTCATCTAGAATACAATTTCACCAGTGGACCATGAAGTAAATGTGTGCATATAACATAGAGTTTTCTACTCTACAGCTTATCTTGTATCAGAATTAAGCCTTCAGCTGTTTCCTTTAATGTTTTCATTAATGACATAAATGCAGGATCTGCAGGCACACTAAATAAGTTTGCAGACCCCACTAAATTGGGAAGAACTGTTATATCCCTCAAGGATAGAAAGTCTTTGCAGAGAGATATTGGCAAATTAGAGGGCTGGGCAATCAGCAACTGCACAAAATTTAACAAGAGGAAGTGCTGGATTCTGCACTTTGACTAGAGCAACACTAAATATGTGTTCTGACAGGGGGATGATAGGCTGGAGAGCAGCCCCATGGAAAGAGATCCGGGGGGCCTGGTTGACAGCAAATTAAATGTGAGTCATCTGTGTGCCTTGGCAGCCAAAAAGGCCAACTGTACCCTGGTATACACCAGGTCCAGCTCTGCCACTGGGTGAGGGGAGGGATTGTTCCCTCTGAACTGCACTGTGCAGCCTCACCTCCAGCAGTGGAGGCAGGTTTGGGTGCCATCATATAAGGACATAAATGTTGTAGCATAAATGCATAAATGCAGCTGAGTTGCCTGGGTTTGCTCAGCAGAGTAGGCCGAAGGCCGCCTCATGGTGGCTGAAGCTCCTCACGGGGAATGGAGGGGCAGTGCTGAGTTCTGCTCTCTGTGACAGTGACAGGACCCAAGGGAATGGCATGGAGAGTCATTAGACACTGCTCTCAGACATGGGGTTTGATTCTTAGGTGGTCCTGTGTTGAACCAGGAATTAGGCTCAATGATTATCATGTGCCCTTTCAACTCAGGAAGTTCTATGAAACTGTAATTCTATGATCCATAAACATACTTTTATTGCCTGCTGAGCAGTCTTCATCATACCCCATATTGACACCCCTGATCATCAGCTGTAGATAAGAAGAAAAAACGTAACTAAGATCTTGTAGAGAAGCTGCTAAAATAGGAGAGAGTGGGACTATATCCTTGTCTGTTGGCAATATTGATAAGGCCTCCATTATGGAGTTCACTAATTACAGGACAGATATAATTAAACAAAATACATGTTGGTGTAGCATGAAGAGCAGTGAATAAGCCTTCATCATCATCTGTCAGATATCGCAGTGGCAACCTCTAGCATGTTAAGAAGTTAATGTGACTTTAATATCATAATTGTCCTAATAAAGTTTATAACTATTCACATCAGTAGCTAGATTCGTTTAACACTTTTGTTCTTGGGGTTGCATGTCTCAAACCACAGTTGATCTTCAACAGGGGCTGAGCGCTGCTTTAGTGGAATTTAACAGAAAGAAACAATGGTCCACCCCTTCTCAAACATTAGAAATAGAGAAGATAGAGCTAAGGATCCTGCAGGTCAGTTTATATGTGCACCAAAAGCTTCCACTTCAGGGAGAGGAAGAGATTTCAGTGTACCCAGGATGCATCCC
This sequence comes from Cyrtonyx montezumae, assembly GCF_038088225.1. Classification (NCBI taxonomy): domain Eukaryota; kingdom Metazoa; phylum Chordata; class Aves; order Galliformes; family Odontophoridae; genus Cyrtonyx; species Cyrtonyx montezumae. Next base: position 4,914,364 of record NW_027072089.1, read on the forward strand.
TTGTTCTTGGTCATCCTGTAACTACTGGAGGTCAGTTCAAAGTCTATCCCTGCATGCAATAGCCAAGCCAAATATTGATGAAAATATCACATTGCTTTGTCCTGTATTCTTTGTTGTTGGCTGAATTGCCTGGTGTAAAATGTTTCTATTGAAGGATAATTTTTATCCCCACCAGCTCTAATCGATACATTCACCTTAATCTGCAAGATCGTTGAGGTGAATCCTGTCAAATAGAAAACCTTTTGTGTGGCCACTTACTTGGTACTGTAAGAAAAGAGAACAATGTTCTCCAGAAAGGACTCAAGGATGATACCTCTAAATATCCTTACAACTTATTTTGATGGCCATTTAGAAAAAAAGTCAATAACGTTAAACTTCTCTTCGATGTCATGCTCCCCTCGACCAATGCATAAATGTTTGTCCTTCAGGAAAGTTAACAAATCAAGGGTTGATCAGTCCCACATCACTGCACAAGGAAAGTGACAGCAATCCCTGGTTTTCAGAAAGGGCAATACTGCATGAGAAAACGTCGAGGGGACAGGAGGCCTTTGAAAGGCAGAAGAGTTCCATTTATTTGAACTTCAGTTTATCTGATAAAAATAGCTGTCAGATATATTCAGCTTCTCTTTCTTCTTTTCAGTGACTTTGAGACAGGTCTTATTGAGATAAGCCTAAGAAAGGAAAAAGGGCAGATAGTCAGCAGTATTGTATAAAGTGACAGAAAAGAAGGGCTGAAGAGCTCAGCTGGAAGTCCATAGCTAATGCTTTATATATTGTCCTATTCAGTTTAAGTGCTGGTCAAAGCAATTTCATGTTAATGACAATTCAGCTTCCAAGGCATTATACCTAAAAAGAAAGCAATGCTGCTAATAAGTTCAGCACTTCTTCAGAGCAAGCTGTGCTTCACCACAGAGGACCATGGGAGACAGTGGGGATTGGGCCCTGAATTCGAAGGCAAGAGAAGTCTTTCTCTGTAACTCATGAGAAATTCTGTGTCCTCCCAATATGTGCCGAATGACAGTGAAAAAAATTGTTGAGAATAGATTACTCTGTTCTTACATAATGATGAATGGGAATGAAACAATATCTCCAATGTCTTGAAGAATTACATAAATTAAGATCTTTCTATTCCCTTTCAAATCACTCTGCAGAAAACAGAAAAAACAAAAACAAAACAAAAAAAAAGCAAAAGACAGAGAATATCCATTTGCACTTGAATCTCATAAATAAACAAAAAGAAAAAACTAGGAAAAGAAACTTGGATCCATCCTACCACTTGTCTGGCAGCATTTTTCCTGTTTATACTATATAATATAGTTGCTGTGAGTCAAAGCAGTTGGCATTACAAGCATATAAAAATCACATTATAAGATTCTCAGACTGAAATCTAAATGTTAAATTGTAAGAACAGTCAATCATTTTCTTTTCTCAGACTTGGTTTCAAAACTTCCTACTCCCCTGTGTACTGCATCTGGCTGGGATGGTGTTGACATTCTGGCTGTTCTTTGTACTTGTAGCTAGAGCAGCATTGATATCACACCAGTGTTTCATCCACCACCGAACATTTTTGGCACAGCAGCAAGATTGTCTACAACAATGCCACTAGATCCGGTTAGTGAAGGGTGAGTAAGAGGTAGGGAGGAGGAGACATCACCAGGGCAGTAGAACAAGCTAGAACAATCTAGGACAACCAGACAATTATTCCATACCATCTGATGTTATACTCAACAGAATAAAAGAGACCATAAATAGGATGTTGTCATAAAAACTGACCTCCCCAACAATCAATATGCACATGGAGGTCCTGCCTCCCAAACAGGTCTGCACTTGCTAATGTGAAGTAAATAATAATGACTTTCTTCTCTTTCTTCTGCACATACTTTGCTTATTTTCTTTTCTTTATCTTTTTCTGTTTTCTTTTTTAATCTGTTATTTAATTATAGTTATCTCAATCCATGAGTGTTTTTTCTTCAGTCATATATCTCCCATCTCTTTGAGGAAGGAGAGTGAAGGAGTAGTTGTGGTAGAGGTGAACTGCCAATCAGGGTGAAACCACCACACCCTGTCAGGGGTACAACAGTAAATCTGATTGAAAAAAAAACACAAAAAATGTCTTCAATACTGTAGTCATAGACTGTCCTATATTCAGTACTCTAATTCTCAATTATAAGAAGCGTTTTGAGATTTTCTGCCACTTCCTGTGCACTTATTTTTGGGCAACATTTTAATCTTGTGAATATTCACTGATTTATGGACTGCTAAACAACTACTCATACACTAAAAACCCACTTAACCAAAATCCTTACATGTTCTTAACTTAAATATTGGCCAATAGAAAAGTAGCAATGAGAGACAGTCATAGGTTAGGCCAGAAGCATATTTGGGAAGCACATTGACTTTGCTTAAACAGAATAGCAGCTTAGCACATTTGTAATAAAGGTAGTAAAGAGAAACATGTTGGATTATGCATAGAATCATAGGATCACCAAGACTGGAAAAGGCCTTACAAGATTATCCAGTACAACCATCCACCAATACTTCCCACTAAGTCATGTCCCTCAGTACAATATCTAAGCATTTCTTGAGTACCTCCAGGGTTGGTGACTCCACCATTTTTCTGGGCAGCCCATTCCACTACCCACCTATTCTTTCAGAAAAGAAGTATTTCCTAATGACCAACCTGAATCACCCCTGGTGCAACTTGAGGCCATTCCCTCTAGTCCCATTGGTAGTTACACGGGAGAAGTGGCTGACCCCCACCTCATCACAACGTCCCTTCAGGTAGTTGTAGAGATAAGGTCTCCCCAAGCCCCCTCTTCTCCAGACTAAATAATCCCAGCTCCCTCAGGAACTCCTCATATGACTTGCACTCCTTACCCCTCATCAGCTTTACTGCCTTTCTCTGAATGTGTTCCAGGGCCTCAATGTCCTTCTTGTAGTGAGGGGCCCAAAACTGAACACAGTACTCAAGGTGCAGCCTCACCAGTGCTGAGTACAGAAGGATGATCACTTCCTTGCTACTGCTGGCCACATTATTACTGATACAAGCCAGGATGCCATTGACCTTCTTGGCCACCTGGGTACATTGCTGGTTCATGTTCAGCCAAGCACTGACCAATACAGTCAGGTCTGTTTCTTCTCCACTGTCTTTCAGCCACTCTGCCCCAGGTTTGTATCATTGCTTGGGTTTTTTGTGGCCAAAGCACAGGACCCAGCTCTTGGTCTTGTTGAACATCATCTCATTTGCCCCAGACCAGCAATCCAGCCCATCTATAAATTAACTATGTTTCCAGACCAGACCCCATAGATGCCCCCATAAAAATTGTCTAACAAAATAATCTATGACAGTAAGAGTATGATCTGTGTTATTACACGTGATTTTTTTTTTTCTGAAAATGCATGACCGTGATAGCTGTCCAATTCCAGAAAGCATCCTTGCCTTAGCCTTTAAGCCTCCATTCCATCAGTAATTTATAGGGATGGAGAAACTGAACATTTATTTTTCTTATTGTTTATTTTCTGTCTTTCAAAATAGTTGCAAGTATTTTGAGACAAAGACTACTTCTTTCATTTTTCATTCACTACTTTGCCTAAGCAGCTGCTTGGACTACTGCAGTTGGACTTTAATATTGCTTGTGGAATAATGTTTAACACTACTGCATATTTAAAGATTAAGGAAAAAGAAAAAAAATGGTAAAAGATCTATTTTTCTTCACCTAATCAAAGAAATAAATATAAGAAACAAAGTCTCTGATGAGCTTTGTTTGCTGCACATATAAGTTTGTGGTGAAATGGATAGACTTAATGTAGAAGCATTTAAATTTCTTTACTCCCGAGCTGGTCTGTGAAATCTAATGATTGCTCCAGAAACAGATCTTTTGTAAAGCTGGAGAGTAATAAAACACACTGTAAAAGACATGACGTTTTCCTCTTGCACTTCCATTTCCAAGGAAACAAATGTAAGATAACTTGACAACCTGGAAAAAGTCTGCATGTTTTGTTTTAAGGGAGTGTACTGTTCATAAAATGTTATGAATATGGTTTCTCCACAGATGTGTGGAACTAAATTTCATGAGACATAAGTTTAATCATAACACATGAAAGTTTCAGAAGACTTCTGGTTGTGATGTTTCATTATATGTGCACGTAAAACCTCTAGCAAGACACACAACATGTGCGAATGATCCATTGACATTTTCTGCTAATTAAAACCACAGTTCTTGCAAATTCTAATACAACCAAGACAAACCTAAAAGCAATTGCCTAACATTCTCTCTATTCATGAGAATTTTTGATGCTTCCATCATTATTGTTTTGCTTTCTATATGCCTCCAGATTTTTTGCAATAAATTTTAAAACAATAATTAATGGGAGTATAAATATGTAGTGAATGAAGCCATTATTCTCTCGGGTCTCAAATATGATTGATAATGTTAGGGACAAACATTTCTAATGAAATCATATGTTAAATGAGTTGAGCTCCTTGACTAAATCAGAAATTCATTATCCCAGCTGGTTGCTGGAAATCACTAGCTGAAATGTCAAATATTCGTATGTCTAGAGGAAATCTGTCAATTGCTTCCACATCCTCTTTATATGCCTTTTTGACCTGCAGCTTTTGAACTGGTAGTAGTACTGTGAGTAATTCAGAACTACCTTGTATTTAGTGGCTATACATGGCTAAGTGGCAGCCCTTTCATCATTCTGACATACTAAGAATAAATAAGGGATGAATTATCAGCCTATTTCTCTCAGTGGGGACAGTAATAAGGTCTATACCCTAAGAAGCCACCGTTTTTTTTTTTAATATATCTTCATTTTATTGTTGTTTATACTCATCTCTTCAGTGTTCTTAAAAGTAACATATGAATCCCAAAGTAATTGGTCAAACGGTATTAACAAACATAGAGGTGACAAACTCATGTGTAAACTTTGTATTTTCAGGAAATTGGGGCAAGAATACTAAAATTTATTTGGGAATAAGAAAACAACAAAAAGAATGCAAACCAAGGAAAACAAACAAGCAAAAAACACATCTCACAAACAGATACAACAACAAAAAAAGAAAAACAAATAGAAAAAAAAAGATAGAATACACTGTAAAATCCAACCTCCTGCAAATCCATATAAAAGGTCTAAGGTCAACACTTCTATGTATACCAGGAATATGTTTGAATCAATTAGAAAGTAATCAGTAAATGATATCTTACATAGATGTGATGTTCAGGGACATGGTTTAGCAGTGGGTTGTTAGAGTTAGGGTAGCATGGTTAGGCTGCTGTTAGACTTGAGGAGCTTGAAGGTCTTTTCCAGCCTGAGTTCTATAATTCTATGAATCTATGACCGAAGTCAAACTTCACAGATCTCATACTGCATTGTGCTTCATTAGGCACACTATTGTTTGCCCCATTATTTCTTGTCCATATCTCAGAAATTAGTACTGCAAGGTACCAAGTCAGTCCAAGGTTTCAAGATGTCATCAGATAATACAACCTCTGCTTCCTTGTAGAGAGAGTCTCTTTAAGAATTGAGCTTTGGTTAACAATAACTAAATAGATAAATCATTTTCCACTTAGCTGTGAATCACTTGTCAATTATCTGTCTGTTATGCAGATATCTTAAGCTGGCATATTAAAAATTATATGACTCTTAGTTTTACTCTTGCTTAAGATTGTTTTCAGCAAACCAACCTATACTCATTTATTAACTAATTTTTCTTTTCATTATAATCTTTTGAATTTTCCTCATTTCCTTGGAAGAAGAACAACTATTGCTAATTCTTCCAAGTATCTCCAGCTGCCCTGGATATGAATTTGTGGTACTATGTCAACGCTTCCACAATTTGACTTGAAAGAGTCTTTTTAATGAATGCAGTATTTCCCTCCCTCCCTCTGCCAGCCCAGCCTCTCTCTGTTCAAGGCTTGTGACAACAGATTATCTCCTTACTAAAAAACCAGCTGAACTGCTAGGTTGAATTAGTAGTCCCTTGGAGGTTTTCTTAATCCCAGCAATGGAATAAATTAGTAATTATTCACTTAGAATATCCATTGCAACAACTCAAGACAGTGCTAAGCTACGGTGGTTAAGTTTACCTCAAATATGAAGAAATTAGAGATGCAAAATACTATAATGCTGATCCATATTTCACTTTCATCTGGGAATCAAAACACAACAAAGAAAATATTTTTTTTTCTCATATTTCATCACATGTGATTTCTTTAATTGTTCTAAAAAGCATCTGAAATTGTCTACAGGGATTAGCATGATATAATTGCAGCTGATATTTTTTCAAAAAGTTTAGGCTAAATGAAGGGTGAAAACTCACAAGATTATTATTCCTGTTACTGTTCTATTCCACTAGTATTCTAATTGTAATGACTTCTGTAAATTGGCAATTCTGTGTTAAGGTGTACGTGTCCCTTCCAGTTGAATGTGTTTTTCAGAACAATGTGATTCTCTAAATGACCTCACTTCCCTGGGTGTGAATTCAACCTTGTGGAAAGTACCATGGAGATGACTGTCTTGGCAGTCAGCTATGCACAGCTATAACAGAAAGTGGAAGTCCTCAAATTGCCTCTGTGACATATCTGTGGTCTCCTGAACCTGATGGAAGGAAAAACACATCACATTTTGTTGTTGCCATGCCAGGGGCCTGTGGAGTCCAAGTAACAGATCATGAAGTCAGTAGTCCTTGCTCATAAGAGGTCTGTGTAATACTTGATGAAAAATTGAACTACTTTTAAATTAAAATCCCTTGCGAAACAGCTGGGTCTGCACTTTGCATGTGTGTGTGCAGGCATGGTACGTTACTCATCATATTACTTTGTGTAGCTTCAGACAATTTTGTGTCATTATCCACCCTTGAGCTGGCTGTTGCATTCTTACCATGGGCCTAGCTCCATAGTTAGCACATTTTGTGGCTTCCACAACTTTCAGAGCAGCTCTTGTACGTTATGTTACACTGACATATTTCCTTTTTAGAAAACTACATTTATTTTGCCACATGTAGACAATAAACCATGTGCTAATGTGAACTGCATTTATCTGTTGCTTCTGTTGAAATGAAAAGCTTTATGTATCGAAGGATTTTATCTATAAAATCTTAATCTTCCTTTAACATGTTATTACATAATTTCCTCTGTTAACCAATTTGATTGTAAAATCCTTCAGATTTATTTTCCAGCCTCTTTTTAGTACTTAGAGCCATTCTGTTTGATTTCTAACTTTTTAAAAATGTGAAATAAAAAAAAAAGCATTAACAGTTGATTCATATATACAGAAATGAAAAAAAGAAGCTTAGACTAATTCAGTACTTAATAAAAAATGTCATTTCAGAGGATCTTGAACTTGAACTAACTGAATAACTCTGGTTAAATTTAAAAAAAATGCATCAATGCATTTGTAATAACTGAAAATAATTTGATAAAAATTTTTGAAGAATTTTTTTGCCTTTGCACTTATTCTTCACTGGTTAATGTTGCTAGTTATCTGTCCATTTATTTATAATATCTAGAGTCTTGAAAAGTTACAGATTTGTTACAGAATAAAGAGTATACTTTCATTTACAGCATATTAAAAATATTAAAAATATTGAGAACGATAGGTAAATGACAGATATCTTCTGAAACCAGAATAAATAAACCCAAAACTTTCTGCCTCAACTATTATTCAGGTAAACCTTAGAAAAAGTGGTATGCATTCAAGGAAACAGGGCACAGACCTTGACTCTCAGAAAAGCATTGGTTGCTGTTTGATATCACAGTGCTATTCCTACTTCCACATGGGACTCCTAAAGAAACCAGCCAGAATGAACGATGACTCCGTTAGTGTTTTGAAGTCAGTAATTTTTATGGATATTTTTGGAGTTAGTTCACTGATAAATTGATTACCAGAGACTTGAACTGATTTATTTTACTACTTCTTCGTTAGAAGTTAAGTTGTGAGGATAGACTCATTGGCCTTCTTGCCCTTCTGTAAGCTGTAGCTCAGATATTGAGAAGATTCTTTAAAGAAAAAATGCAAAAACTGATATATATAAAAGCAACTATTATTAAATTTTGAAGGTCGTTCTGTCCTAGGTATACCAGGCTTGCTGAAACAATGGCTCAAGTCCAAGTGTTATATGAAGAATATGCTGGAGTATTCAACATATTAAGGAAAAAAAAAATCAACAAAACTCCAGCTATTTCTCATTCAGTATAATCCTTCCCTGGAGTTCTGCAATGAGCTCACAATTATAATTGTAAATTTCCAAAGTTTTACATGCTAAGATATACATTGTGTTTGGGGACAGAGATCTGGAAGTCAAGCTTTAATTGTTTTATACCCAAAGAGGCATGGGATGAAATACCAAGCAGCAGTCACAGCAACAAAATATTCTATATCAGGAAAACTTAAACCAGAGACAGCAGTAAACAGACCTACAGAAATAAAATGCACTCATTCCTAAAAATGTACTTTGTTTTAAAATGTAAATGAAATGTGCTTCGTTTCACTGTTCAATGCTGCCGTGCAGATTTGCATATTATCTCTTTCTCCCTTTTCAGAATCCTCGACCAACAGCTGTGACTTGTCAAAACTTGCCAGCACAAGGGAAAAAGAAAATGAAGGGGCATATTGGAAACTGTGTCAGCTTATCTTTTGCTTTCAGTAAAATGTAATTGCTGAAGATGCCATTAAGGGGTGTCTGAAAAAATGTGTTAAGGCTGCTTAAATTGTATTTTTTTCTTCTCTGACTTCAATAGCAGTATATGATAGCAATAGTATACCTGGGAAGTACAGAGGAGAGAGAACAGAATGCCTTGTGCACCATTCTCACAAGTTGCCTCCCTGTGATGAAGGGCTGCTGAAGCTGATATCTTTGCAATGGTTTTGACCGAGTCCTTCATCACAGGTATTTTGCGGTGGCCTTTGTATTCCTTCTCTTGAATCCTTTTCATCAGCCCCTCTCCTTTCTGATGCTTGTTCTTGCTCTTGAGATGTCATATCGTACAGCAGAGAACTCAAGGCATCTTTTTTACCACACAGTGGGATGAAGGAAATTTCTAACTGCAAGAAAGCTCCCTGAAACACAAACTTCCAAACTTTTTCCTTTGTGCTAGTGAGAAACATCAAGCCTGTGTCATTGCTACTGAAATCATGCTATGAAAAAACGTCATGTATTGTCAGACAAATAACAAGCCTGAGAAGATGCACTTGCAGACCAAGAGGCCAAAGGAATCCTGGGTAGCACCAACAGAGATGTGGCTAGCATGGAGAGGGAGGTGACTATCTTCCTCTACTCTGACCTCAAGAGTCCCCCATCTGGAGGACTGAGTCCACACCCACAGTCCCTAGCAAAATAAATATGTGGAGCTGTTGGAGCGGGTCAAGAAAAGGGTCACAAAGATGAACAGATGGACGGAGTGTCTCTGCTATAAAGACAGTCTAAGGCAGTTGAGCTTGACTGGACTGGAGAAGAGAAGGCTCCAGGAAGAATTCATTGCAGCTTTCTAATACTTAAAAGAAGCTAAATAAGTGGAAGAAAAACTGACTTTACATGATCGGATAGTAATAAGATAAGGGGGTGTGGTTTTAAACTAAAAGGGATGAGATTTATATTAGATGTTAGTGGGAAATTTTTCACTGAGAGGTGTTGGAGCAGGCTACCCAGAGAGGTTGTGGTTGCCCCATCCCTGGAGCTGTTCAAAGCCACATTGGGTGCCTGGCAGCCTGATCTAGTGCCCCCTTCTGTGGTCGGAAACACTGTCTGCAGCTGCAGAGCTGGAAATAGATATCTTTGACATCTCTTCCAACCCAAGCCTTTCTGTGATTCAGTGGGTTAAAATCTGAACCTCAGCTTGTTCATAAAGCTTCAGCACTTTACTGGTCTTGTTGTTAGGTAGGAAATAAAAGATGCTCATAAATTAATGTAATAGCAGGTGCCTCTCTTTCTCATGTGTTTCATGTGGTGCATACTAAGAATCAGAGACTGCAATATTCCTGTGTGCTGCACAAGACCTCAATTTCTCAAAGATTCCTTGAGTGGTCCCAGATGCGAGTCCTTGCTCATCATCATATCTGGTAATATTGGGTCATTTGGGTGCATTTCTATCATGCATTGGTAGTGATAAATTAGACAGTAAGAGCTCAGATTTTTAACTGAGTAGGACTAGACCCTACAGAGACAGCTAGACTACACGCACCCAGCTATAGGGAGCCTGCTTTATCAGAGAGGTTGAACTTGATGATCTCTAGAGGTCCCTTCAAGCTCTATGTTTCTGTGACTCTGTGTTTGTGATACACAGTATCTTCTATTATCACTATGGCCTTGCATTTCAAACAGATAAGGTCCATAATATTATGTAGGGTTCACATACAAGTGGGAATGCTTTGACAGGAGGGCTGGAAAATCAAACTCCTTGTATGAATTTTCTACAATATAAGAAGAAATTTAGCTCGTTGTTTTCTTACTGTTAAGGAAAAAGAAGAACTGAAAAATATATATAAAAAAATAAATAATAGGTAAAGGAAAGATGTAAGCAGTGGTGGAAATCTCTCTTACCCTGCAGATGACAGCTCTATGTGGAAGTTAGGATGTCAACAGAGCGTTTAGAAATGGAGTCTCCAGCCTGCCATGGGGTGATTTATGGAACATAGGGTTATCAGATTGCAGAGTAGAAATGGGCTGAGCAACACTAAATTATCTGGTGCTTTTCTGACAAGTGGATGAGGAGTCTTTGTGTTTCCTGGCTGGCCTCACTAAGTTTCTATAATTATCATTTTATTGATAAAGTGCTGCCCTTGGTGAGACTCAGGGGATGCTGCATAATTATAATAACAGACTATGTGAATGTAAGATAATATACTAACAGAACAAAACTTGTCTTACAGAAAGACAAGGCTTAGTACCCAGATTCTTCCCTAACACTAGAACTGAAGGGGGATTACCTTCCTGGCAGTGAAAAATTCATACCTTCCAAAGGTATATTTTTTATAAACTAGTCTATTTCTCGTTGGAATTGCTGAGGATCTGTTGTCAATCCACCAAAGTACTAATGTTCACCTCTTGTCTCTCTCAATCCTTTTGTGACAAATCCACACTCTTATTTTTATAACTGTAACACTCGAGTTAGTTTTCCAATATTATGAAAAATAACTCCAGATCACCAAAATATGGTGTTGAACTCTTCAATGAAAACGAACAAACAAATAAAAAAAATACACCTCACCCAAAATCAAACATAGGAATACAGAACAGACACCTAGATCAACAGAGTAATTTAGGCATACAACTATTTATCTGGCTAAAACAATCAGATTGAAAAGGATAGATGAAATGTCTTCACTGAAGATGGAAGTATCAAGGTTGACAGGCATTCATAGTGATGGATGAAATGTATATGCACTCCATGCAGAGGGAAGAGTTAGGTTCATACTAGCCCAAGGACATGTTAATTCACAATCAGGAGTAATTCCAAAGACATCTGTCCTCAGTGTGAGATCATCTTTCTCTAGAAAATCACATTCATGTACACCTTTCAAAGAGCGGATATTTCTCATACTTAAGAATCTGCTGGTAATAAAATTAGCATTCTCCAAATTGCTTTTGTAAAATTTACCCAATTATTATCTAATTAAACATTACATATTTCATTTATTTCAGAATCAGGGATGATCCCTGTTTGCCTGTTACTAAGTAGTGAGATGTGTATGACAAGTGCTAAACTAGCACCTTGGCAAGATACAGATACTCAATCACATCATTTATGTGCCTGAACTTGTTAGGCAAAGTTTCCTTTGAAGATGATACAGGCTCCTTAATTCTGTGTAATTAGGATCCCAGTCACTCTCCACAAAGTGAGTTTTGGGTCATTAATGAAAAGGTTGTGGTAGACTGAAAAAGGTCTTTAAATAGCCTAGCCACCAAGGCAAGAGGGATACTCTCATTCATTTTAATGTTGATTGAGTCCACGAAATTATGCAAAATCTTTTTCTTCTGTGAGATTACTTGCACTGCATAAAATAAATATTTATTTGCCACTTTCACCTTCTAAGTAATGCTGACATTCTTCTTTTAGTTGCTTCATAGTTTTAAATAATGATATGTAGCACTTGTTAGGCTGCTTCCACACTCATAATGCTCTGCAAATGTAAAATATCTGTCACTGATTTTGTATTATAAAATATTTTTAGAGAAAATACTAGGAACCATTTTAAAATTAGAAAGACAAAAGTCCCGCAAGAACTTCACCTGACCAACTCTGTTAAAGATTAAAATAAAAAGTGTTTTTACAAATATATTAACAGTAGGATGACAGCAAAGGAGTGTCTTCTACCTTTAGTGACAGTGGCAGGGAACACTACAAATGAACGTGATGAAAATTCTGAGGTTCTCAATCCCTTCTTTATTTCTATCTTAAATAGTCAGGCCAGTTATCCTCAGGCTACTCAGTCCCCCAGAGCTGGAATACAGGGATGGAGAGCTGAAAAAATCCACCATACTTCAGGAGAGAACAGTTAGTAACCCACTACTCCACCTGGACTGTCATAAGTCCATGAGGCAAGTTCAATATCTTTATTGATGATCTAGATGAGGAGACTGAGTTTACTTACTGTAAATTCAGTAAGTTTGAGCATACACCAAGCTGGGAGTAGGTATTAATCTGCCTAAGGGTAGGCAGGACTTTCAGAGGGATTTGGAGAGGCTGCAGTGATGGGCTGAGACCATCCAACAAACCAGGTGCAAAGACCTGCATTTTGATTGAAAAAATCCGTGCATTGGTACTATCTTGGGACCAAGTGACTGGAAAACTGCACAGAGGAAAAGGATCTGGGAGTGTTAGTTGACAAATAGCTGAAAATGAGCCAATAATGTGCCCAGGTAGCCAAGAAGACCAATGGCATCCTGACCTGTATCAGACACAGCGTTGTCAGCAGGAGCACAGAGGTGACTGTACCCTTGTTCTCAGCTCTGAAGAGGCAGCTCCTCAAGCTGCATTTAATTTTGGTCCTTTCTCTCAAGGAAGAAATTGAGGGCCTGGAACACATCCAGATAAGAGCAACAAAGCTGTGGAGGATCTGGAACACAAGTCTTGTGAAGAGCACCTGAGGGAACTGGAATTGTTTGTTCTGGAAAAGAGGAGGCTCAGATAAGACCTTATCATGCTCTACAATTCCCTGAAAGGAGGTTGTAGTAGGTGAGGTTCAGTTTTTCTTCTGGGTAGCAGTGATGGGACAAGAAGTAATGGCCTCAAGTTGCTAACTGGGAGGTTTGGGTTGGATATTTTGAAAAATTTCTTCTCAGAATGATTGGTGAGATATTGGAACAGGTTGCACAGAGGGGTGGTGGAAACAACATCTGTGCTGGTTTTTGAGAAGTCAGAAATTAGGGACATGGTTTTGAGTGGTCAGAGGCATGGCTTGATAGTTAGACTAGATGACCTTATTGATCTCTCCAACCTTAATGATTCAATGTATCTATGACCCTATGAAAATATTTGTCTGCAGTTTCTTGGGACAAAATAAGGTTATATACAAATTAAATTACATCTTCCTTGACATATACCTGAAGGCAGCTTTACTTTATCCTGGAAATAAAAATGTGTTCCATATGGAAAAAAAAAAAAAAAAAAAAAAAGAATACACAAATTCCTTTATTTCAGACTGCAAATGTAGACATTCAAAGTTGTGGTATGTGTATAAATCACCTATCCAGATCTAGTCTACTCTAAAAGTAGAATCTTGGGAGAAGGATCCAGCCCATTGCATTGCTTGTTTAGGACAACTCTGTCCAGCTCTTCATCCCTTGGTTCCCAGCATTACTACTCATCCTACCAGCAACAAAGGTGACCAGGAATCAGATGCTCAGGAAAGAATGGGCTGTTAACTACAACTGCTATGAACATTTCAGAAAAGAAATTCTGACCACCCCACTTAACCTTTGTGAAACTCTTTGTGTAGGTTCCAAAGGTTTGTTGTCTGAAAAATGTCACATAGTCAAATGAAACACTGTAAGTGCTGGTAATCTTAGCAAACAACTTGTTTCTACAGCAGCAGGTCTTGTATTTGTTTACCTTACTTGTACAAATATCTCTGGACAATATAAGTGGTTTGCTACACTGACTGTACATCAAATTTTCATTCACATGCTTAATGACTTCAGTCTATTTCAAACAGCTTTCTATCTACTTAAATACATCTATGTACATAAAAATATCCATACATCTGTGAGCATATATCTCCACATATAAACGTGTGTACATGTATGAAATTATCAGATCTCAAACTCTGAATAGTGGCTCAGGAATTTAGAAATGAATCCACTGCTGCTTTTCAGAATGCTATTTGTGTGGTAATGGAAGTAGAAAGACACAAGCTACAAGCATAAGCAAGATCCAAAATATAATCTCACCCCATTGAAAGTAATAAGAGAAAAGGAAGTTTACCTGAATGACTCATGAACAATGGCTTGTTTGGCACTAGACTTGTCCACCTGAAGAAACATTTCACAAAACTAGTAATATAAAAAAGACAATGTTAATATCTACTGGAGTCTATGTCTTTCTATTCCTCATATTAAAGTAGTAGAAAATCTGATATATCTTGAGGCTTTACTATTTTAAAGTTCACTTATTTCTTTTCTATACATATTCTTCAGCCCTATGAAATCGGTGATCATCAGTGTTAAAAGTCCTCAGTATAAACAAAAGGGTACAAACACAAATATATGTACACATTCACAGATGTGGTTTCTTTACATGTATATATGTGTGCATGTATGTATAGAATGGTCTATTTTATTCAGAAATATAGCAGCCTATATATTAAGAACATGTTTATTTCCCAAATGAAACAGTACTTTTAAGATCAGTGTACAGAACTGTTATTTTTGTCCTTACATTGGAGTTGTCTAATAACAACATATTTGGAAGGATTGTTAGGCTAGCATCATTCCATTTGCTGCTCAATACCTGTGTCCAGAAATGAAAGATGATACACAATGAACATGCCAGATGGAAAAGACATTTACAGGGGGAAGAGGCTTGGTGTTTTGCCACTGTATGGACTACATTAGACAGTACAGCAAGCCAGTAAAGTAATGGTGTGGAAAAAAATTAAAGGTTACAGAAATGAAATTCAGAAGAATGGTGATATTTCTACGGAACAGAAGGCAAGGAAATATTCCAGATAAAGAGGGTAGCCAGAAATGAAAAATAGAACTGTTTTTAAGATACCAACTGCATGTGAAAAATAGGAAAATGTATGAGAGCTCTCTGTGGCAAAGTAGAATGGGCTGCTACGTGGAATGGACACCCAGAAAAAATGATTTTCAAAAAATAAAAGATAAAAGAGAGAGGAAAGAAGGATATCTAGTGGAAGAGGAAGAGAATGAATGAAGGGCTACCCATGACAAACCAAAAATCAAGATTAAATGATTGGATATAAGTAAAAAGTTTTTTACAGTAAGGGTAAAGAAGCACTGGAACATGTTGCCCAGAGATGTGGTGGATGCCCCATCCTGGAGGCTTCCAAGGTCAGACTGAACTCTGAGCAACCTGATCCAGATGTAGGTGCCGTTTTCATTGCAGTGGATTAGAGGACCTTTAGAGATTTCTTTCAACCCAAACAATTCGATAATTTTATGAAGTTAAAACCTAAGCAGACTGTGGGTTCCCTATATTTCAAATCACAAACTCTTGTTGTACATGGTTTCAGGTGGTTTGCAAGTATTCTATTCGATGAAAGAAAGCACACTTCATCAATTTAGATAAAATTTAAAAGTTTTATTCCTCTTTGAGAACTGTGGAGGCCATAGGAATGATGAAAAAGCATGATCTTTCTTTGGGAGGGAAAAACAGAACCCAGTTCTCAACAGTAATTGAGAGAAAAGCTGGAGGAAATGAAATCTGCACATTATTTTTTCAATTGTTCACATTATAAGATATACAGTGCACATTTAGGAAACATGTCCAAAACAGCACAGAGTAATAGAACCAAAAGTGAGATAGTGAAACAAATAATACAAAAATATGTAGATCAAGTCAGCACGAGTGCACTTTCTTAAAGAAACAAGTCAAATGCTGTCATTTTTTTTAAATAAAGCATGCATATTTAAGGTAAATCTATAACAACAAAAATAGAATTGCTGTCTGAATGACCTAGGAGAAATTGATAGATATGAATGGACAAAAAATAATCTTCATTTTACATATATTATATATATCTATGCAGATAAATGTGATATATACATATTAGAAATCATAAAATCATGGAATCATAGAATCATTTAAGTTGGAAGGAACCTTTAAATGCTGTCTAATCCAACCCCTCCGCAATGAACAGGGATATCTTCAGCTAGATCTGATTGCTCAGTGCCCCATTCAGATCAATCCAGAGGACAGTTGTGATTTGCAGAAGACTTTATCTATAATCCCTGATGTGTTTCTGAAAGCTGCACTGGAATTCTTTGAGCCATCCTTACCTTCAGAAGAGCTCACCATCAGCCTGTGGTCCTGTGAATTAGTCTCCAAACACTCACTGAACTTCATGCACAGTAGTCCTTGTCTGAGATTTTCATAGATTCATAGATACATTAGGTTGGAAAGGACCTACAAGATCATCTAGTCCAACCATAAATTTCAATTGTGTTGGAGTTGAATTTGCAACTCCTAGCGCTGTTTACATGGTGATGCTGTTACTTTGTCTTGGAATTGCAAATTTCCTAGTTATGGAAATCAGCAAGTAAGAACGATCTCTCTTGTGGCCAAACCTTAGGACACTAACAGAATGGAAGAAAATGTCACTACTGGCATCTTGGAGAAATGCCAAGGTAAACTACCGGCTGATAAGTGGAAAATTTCGCTCCATAAGCATTTGGCCTGAGATTTCATCAGCCAGAATCAGTGAATATTAGAATCAATAAATGCCCGACTATCCATCAGAATCATGAAACATGGTTTATTTATCATAATATGCAATTCTTTTTTAATGAAGAATACCATCAGAATCTTCTATTATTATAAGTGGATGCTTCCTCCTTTCACCCTCCTTTAGCCTATTGTTTCAAGTCAGAAATACCTGACCTAAATCTTCCCCTCCTCTTCTCAGGGGAAGAGTCTAGGCTTATGCCACTAAGCTGATAGTGGTAAGAAATAGGTCAGGTTCAAATGCAATTGCTCTATCTGACACTTTTACTGATACAGAACAGTTTCATGAAGCTTTCCCATTCCTGAATCCCCTGTTGCTATTGGTATCCACCTGTGTCTAGCAGATATGGTCTTTTCTGAAGCCTCTCTTTTAAATGACTGGACAGTGGACAGTATTCTTTTGTTGCTGGTATTTTTTTTCTTTGCCAAATACCTATCACAGATTGCCTAAGCATTGTTCAGTGAAACTAATCAACAGAATAAGATATTGCTAGGTTAAATTTATAATTTTTCTCTTTACAATTGTTTTATGAAAAAAAAGCAAAAGTTCAATTAAAAGTTGTCTCATTATAAAATAGATCTGTTGCCTGGTAAGCATTCATGAGAGAAAATATAGATTAAGATAACTTTTGGAAGCAGGTTTGTAAAATGAGAATGTGAATTCCCTCATCCCCTTGCAGCCTGTGGTACTGTGGTATTGCAGCATGGAGAGGATTTCAGAGTCTCCAAAGCGTTTTCTTTCAGAAGGAGCTCTGCAGCTGAGCCATGCATCAAAAAAAGACCTTCTGCCATGTATTTCTTGTAAATATGAGATGCATATGAGGTGGTGTTTGACAGGTCACACCTTCCACAGACTGAACTCTGGGTAACAGGAATGTTATATAAAATGCCTTGACCTGGTATGGGAATGGACAAACAGCCAGATCACAATCCATCATAGTAAGACACAAGTCTTATCACTGCTGGGTCAGAGACTCAGATATTTGTCAGATAGCATTATAAACCAAAGGGCTCTTTTAAAAGTAGGAGCTGGATGAAAATAGAGACTGAGAAATGAGACAGCACAACTATTTCACAGCAGGATTTAGGTAACCAGCTGTTACAGGCTTTTTTGACAGCCTCAGATTTAAATGGACATGCGACCATAAAATATTAATTTAACTCAGTGCTGTTCTGCACAAGAGCAGCTCTGTAGATGTTGGTACATGTGAAAGAGTCTCTGAGACACATTCAGTGCCAAGTCAGAGAGCAATACTTCTACGAACAAAGTAACTACAGAATGTTCTCTCTCAACAGTGTGTATAGATCCACAAACAAAATTCAGAACCTTGAAATTGTATCAAGCAGATGCAAAAAAAAAAAGTCAAGTGCTAGTTGTTTCTTGCTGCTTCTTTTACTTTATTTTGTGTTTGGGATGATTCGAAGAATCACTTTTCTTTAACATCTGCTGCCTGCCTGTAAATGATGAACTAGATTCCAGACAGTTTCAGTAGGTAACCAGCTGTGATACCCTGCAGTGATTCATAATACCAAAGTGTTTATGGAGATTTTTGAATTTACATGTTTATGAAGTTTACAGTGTGACATAAGAGGAAATAATTTAATTGATATTGTTTATTTTGCTGCAACCATGGCCCTGCAGTGCTTGGTACAGTAGATAAATTTCATGTGTACACTTCACTGTATGGTTGCAAAGCTATGGTCAAGAGGACAAATCTTGGGGAGAGAGAATTCTGTGAGACCAAGAAGAGAAGTGAACATTTGTCTAAATTACATTACACTGTAATGAAAGACATCCATAATGTAATGTAATTTAGTCAAAGAATTTAAATTGTTCAAAAATGACAAGTAATCAGGAAGGGAATGGTTTTCACTTGTTTTTATAGAATTAAGTATCCCTCTGAGAGGATAGAAGATGAGAGAAATATTGACTGCAGAAGTATCTTGATGCATGTAACAGGACAGGAACAGGTTTACATGAGATGCTCCCAAAGCGAATCGTCGTTCTAGGATTTTTGTGTAATTCAATAACTCCTCATCCTGACTGAGAAAGACGCAGAGGGGATGCATCTGTTGGTATGTGTTCAACACTAATTGATACAAAGGACTGTGTTTTGGCACAGAATATATGGAAAAGGTTCACTACAGTTGTTACTGAAGCTGGGGCTGGCCCTGGGCATTCCATCAGTTTGTACAGCATCACTCAACATGTGACAATAACTAAGCAGTCTTCAAAGTATCAGTCTACTCTTGGTCTTTTCATGGAAACTGTGTGCTTAGAAGAATTTGTGAATTCTGAAGAGAACTGAATCATTGTCGCCAAATTTTGCCTTGGTCCTTTGATTGTAGGTTGGGAAACACCAGCAAGCAACCTTCTTGGAAACTGAAGAAAGAGAGAACAATTTGAAATGACCCAGTTTGCTTTTTTTTCCCTTTTCATCCTTTCATTTCTTTTGGCCTGTCGTGTTGCCTTTTCCCTGACAGCACACAGGCTTTGTGCTTGCAGGGAGAGCAGATTTGTAGACACAACTCTAGGCAGCCACCTGTTTAATTCCTGTATAGTGTTTATCATACAAATAACCATCTTTATAGATTAGATTAAAAAAAAAAAAAGTGTGAGTGGAAAAAAAGGAAAAGAAATAGTGTCAGGTCCTGTTATTTGATTGCACAGGCACTACATCATGACTTTCATCCGTATGCTAATCTCTCTTGTCTTCCAGAAGAGGATGGCTGCTTCCAAATTGTTTTCATGAACACTCTTTGTCCTGCACTTGCTCCAGTGCCTGGGAACATCTAGGAAAGATTTGGGAGAATGCTGTCTAATGCTGTACAAAATTCGGCTGGGAACTTGCTTACAATTAATTTATTGATATGGTTTATGGTGAAATAATGCCTTGTCACGCATCCAAATAGACATCTTGATGCAACTCTGAACAACAAATCTGTAGTAAGGCAGACAGAAATCACAGCTCCAAACATTTTTGCTTGTAGGATAGAATCCAGTTTTCTCTAAGCAGCCAACCATTTCAGGGGGAAGATTTGTGCTAAGCAATTACATCCACATGCTGTTCTTATGCTTGGGCTGGTTACCATTCCTCTGGCTAGCCAATTTGCAAATAAAGATGGAAATGAAGCAGTGGAAAGAATGAAAATGAACAGAAGAGAAAATAAATATGAAATTAACATTTCAAAAAGCAGTTATAGATGGGGATTATAGAACAAGGGAAAAGTCATGACGTTGATAATGTTTAAGAAAAAATAATTATAATTAAAAAAAAAAAAAGAACAGAAACCAAACTCAGAATCTCCCAAAAGCAAATTAAAGAAAAAATTAAACATTCAAAAATAACCATTTAGTTTGTTTGTTTGTTTTGTTGGTTTGTTTGCTTGCTTGTTTGTTTTTAATTAGGAAAATAAATAGGAGCTATATCCAGATCAGTAGAATGAGAGGTGGATATAAACTTCATTTTCACCAATTTTCATTTTTCAAAACATCACTGTCTCTTCCACACTCTAGTCCTAAAATATGTTAGCTAAAGTATATTGTTAACACTTCTTAAAATCGTTCTGTTTTGTACTTCATGCTTAGAGAAAAATTGCATGGAATTTATTGGGACATTTTAAGCATTCAATATGTTGCTTTTTCCTTAACCCAATCATCTAGCATTTAATTGACAATTAGATTCTAGCTATTGAAGTCCACAGGATTACTCAGACATTCTACAAATAATAAACTTTTTCTCCATTAAGTATATTAGATTTTTAGAGTAATTGATTAAGTCACAATTAAATTCTAAAGTACTTTCCCACCAGGATACTAACAATTAACACAAACCAAATTCTTCACTGCCTGGCATTTTGCGCAGAAAGAAAGAAAAATGCTTTTGATGTGGTATCATTGTACACATATTTGCTATGTATTGTGCATTAGTGCAGAGCCCACAAAGTGCTCTCCGCACATTTTTCTCTCTCTTCTTTAAACACTTAATTTTCAGAGTCTGTAATAGCTCCTCACATGTCCTATTCTGTAATTTATCATTTTGGTTGTGTCACAGTCTTGTTATTTTTCTAAATAGTTTATTGATGTCCTTTTTTATGTTGTGGGAACTAAACCATGGTCTCTACTTCACTGTTAGCTAAGGTACTGAAAGAAATTCACACAATCCTTCAGATCACATTCAAGTATCTCCTATCAAGCCTTTTTGGCAGTAGGCTTGAAGAAAATTTTTTTGGTACTTTACATTAGTCTGAATATGAAACCTGTGAACATCAGTAATAAGGTAGAGACCTACTGAAGGTGAATTACAGCTCTGACTTGTAATTACAGACAAAGAACATGTTTTTATTAGATCATGTACTGGGAAAAAAGTGGCTGGCTTTTCAGACACTCAAACTTTTCAATACTTTTAAGTGTCTCTGTCTGTACATTTGTTTTATTAGTGATATAAAATCACAAAATCAATGTATTTGGCAGGCACTTCTGTAGACTGTCTTGTCCAACTCCCTGCTCAAAGCAAAGTTGGCTGGTGCAGTTTGTTCAGAGTCATGTCCAGTTGAGTTTTGAATATTACTGAGAAGGGAGACACTGCCACCTCTCTGGGCAATCTGTTTGACCATTTGTACTGTGAGAATCCTTTTATTTGTTTTCAAGGAGATTTGGGTAATCTATCTGTATTCCTCTTGGATCACCTGGCTTGGATTCCAGCTTGAGATTTGTCAACTCAGTTTAGTTTGTGGTGAAACAAGGCAACAATTCTTCCTGCTGTTCCTGACTCAGCTGTGTCACTTTCATCATGAATCATGAAGCAAAACATTAGTTAATCCAAGGTTATTCTTCCTGTGAGCTAATTACACACTTGGTACAAACACCTATAGTAAGGAACTTTGTTTAGAAAGTAATGGATAAACTTAATATATGGATATTCCTTATAGAAGAATATTACTTACTAAGGATATAATTTCTTAATTTAAGAGATCTCTTAATACAATGTAAAAAATGTTCTGTCTGACTTTTGCATGGCAACATGCAAAAAAATACAAATTAAGATTTTCAGTGAAAATGATTATAGAATCCTAAAACATGTCATAGTAATGTGATTGTGATAGCAAATAAAAATAAAACAAATAAACAAATAAACAAAGTAAAACCAGAACTTTATTACAAATTTCAGAAGATTGCTATAACAGTTTTTTATATCATTTAATCATTTATATCATTAATCATTTTTTATATCATTGCAAGCAAACATGCTTCTCCATGAATTTTGGCTTCTCTAAAAAGTTCTAGCAAAAATATTCCCAGATCCTATTTATAATCCTTAACTGGAAAAAAGATTTGTGACTGCAGATTAGCAGATATACCCTCTAAGTAAAGTATATAATTGCCCTTTGACTTTAGGTCTGATAAGCATGTCAGTAAGTGGTATGATGATACTGGTATAGAATTATTTTACTGAATACTCTCTTCCAAAAATAAATTTAACTTACTGCTTATTTAACTTACTGCTTATTACTCACTCTCTCTCTTTCACTTCTTTGACTGTTTAACAAGATTTCTAATTTAAAACAAATTTAAAATAGAGATTAAAAATCTATATTTAGCGTACTAGTTACTAGCCTGTTCAGTAGGCTGAATATTACAATAGGTTCATAAGGTTCATAGGTTCATAAGGTTGGAAAGGACCTACAAGATCATCTAGTCCAACCATCCTCCTATCACTATCCCTACCCACTAAGCTACTAAATCAAATCCCTTAGCACCTCATCTAAACGCTTCTTGAACAGCGCTAGGGATGGTGCCTCAACCACCTCCCTAGGCAGGCCATTCCAGTGCCTGACCACTCTTTCAGAAAAAAAATGTTTCCTCAGGTCTAATCTAAATCTTCCCCGGCAACTTGTGGCCATTCCCTCTCGTCCTGTCATTATTTATCAGGGAGAAGAGGCCCACCCCCCTCCTCACCAGAACCCCCCTTCAGGAAGTGGTAGAGTGCAATGAGGTCTCCTCTGAGCCTCCTCTTCTCCAGACTAAACAATCTCAGCTCCCTCAGCCGCTCCTCATAAGACTTGTGCTCCAGACCCCTCACCAGTTTTGTTGCCCTTCTCTGAACACACTCCAGGGCCTCAATGTCCTTCTTGTAGTGAGGGGCTCTTGTAGTGAGTGTTGTGTGATCTCCCTCAAGATCATCTGCTCCATAACTTTCCTTGATACCGAGGTCAGGCTGACAGGTCTGTAGTTCCCCGGGTCTTCCTTACGGCCTTTCTTGTAGATGGGAGTCACATCGGCAAGCCTCCAATCTTGTGGGACCTCTCCAGATAACCAGGAATGCTGATAGATGGCAGAAAGTGGCTCGGCAATCACCTCTGCTAGCTCCCTCAGCACCCTTGGGTGGATCCCATCTGGCCCCATGGACTTGTGGCAGTTCAGATGGAGGAGTAGATCTCTGACTGTCTCTGCTTGGATCACAGCGGGTGCATTATGTGCTGTGTCCCGGACTTCCAGGTCAGGGCAAGTACCCTGTGGACAACTGCTCTGTCTATTAAAGACAGATGTGAAGAAGGCATTGAGAAACTCAGCCTTTTCCTTATCATCTGTGGTTACATTCCCTGCCTCATCAAGTAAAGGAGAGAATTTTTCCTTAGTTTTTCTCCTGCTGTTAATACATTTGTAAAAGGGTTTCCTGTTCTCCTTTACAGCAGTATCCAGTCTAAGTTCAAGCTGGGCTTTAGCATTACTAATTTTCTGCCTACAAATCTTGGCCAGTTCTCTGTAGTCACCCCAAGTAGCCTGTCCCATCTTCCAGAGGACATAGACTCTCTTTTTCTCTTGGAGTCTCAACAAAAGTTCCTGGTTCATCCACACTGGTCTTTTTCTCCTCCAGCTCGACTTACGGGACTCCGGGACAGTCTGCTCCTGTGCCTTTAAGATTTCCATCTTGAGGAGCATCCAGGCTTCCTGGACCCCTTTACCCCTCAGGAGCAAGTCCCAAGGGACCCTTGCAACAAGTGTTCTGAACAGGTCAAAGTCTGCCCTCCGGAAGTCCAAGGTAGCAGTTTTGCTAGTCACCCTCTTGACGTCACCCAGAATAGCAAACTCCACCATTTCATGGTCACTCTGGCCAAGACAATCTCCAACCTTCACATCTCCTACTACTCCTTCACTGTTAGTGAAGAGTAGATCTAGCAGGCTGCCAGCTGTATGCCTTGTAGACCTTTTCACTTGCCTGAGATAGACAGCTCTACCAGATCATCTGCAGAAATGGAACGACCACCATAGAACGAAGACTGGGGCTGTAATATTTTGAAATGAAGGCAATAAATTTTAAAGCCAGGACTGCAGCTCTAGCCTCACTTGAGATAAGATATGGGACCAAATACATACCTTGGGGGAATTAAAATTAACAAAAAAAGTGTTAATATTACATGATGAGCCACAATTTCTTATAGCTTCCAGAAGACTGTAGATGCTACATATATAAGACCGTGCAAGTGTTACCCAGCTCTGTTTTCCTTTCCATCTGTAGATTGTAGTTTTTCTCCTGAAAGACTTAGAAAATTTTGCAAATTTGATTCCTAGATGACAAGAGGATCCTAGCCTCTGGTCTAGAGTTTTTGAGTTGGTGTTGAATGATCTCTTTAATGTCTGGAATTTCTAACATGGAATGGAGCATCACCCTTCAGTTTAAAGAACAGGAAAAAACAGGACCTGGTGAGTCAGCGGGCCTTCATTTCTACTGCTATGTGAGTGCACTGTGAAAGCCATTTCTCATAACCCAAACTGGTATATAACAAAAGAACTCAAACACCTGCACAAAAAAACGAACAAAACAAAAACAAAAACACAGCACAAAAAGGTCTTCTGGGACTAAAGAAAGTGATTAGGTTTCTGCATTACATAGCACTATGATAAAATATGTAAATTCAAGGTTGAAGAAGCATGCATGAGAAAAGATATGCTCTAAGTAGATTTATTTACAATGAGACAGAAAAAAAGTGCTAGATAAAGGCAGCAGTTTGATGCCATAGGGGGCTAAAACATAGTTCAGAAAGAGAATCTTCCTGTTTTTTTTTTTCCTTTCATGTTATAAAAGCAGCTCACACTGAATTACTACATTTACTTGCAAGATGTATCATGTCAATCTTTACGTTATTTCATTTTGCTTTTAGTGGAAAAGAACAAATGCTATTTTGGTATGAGTGAGGATTGTATACTGCAAAAAATAATCCTCCTCAAGGAAAATACCCTTTCACCACAGTCTGCATGTGAATCCAAAAGACCTAATGAACTGTCATACATATATCTTATGGTGAAAAAATGGTTTTATTCTGAACAATGATTGTATATTTAGGTAAATAGATGTACACATACCTAAAAAAACAGTTACAAGTGTGGAAAGAAGCAGAGGGAAAAACATGAAAGAACAGAAATACATTTTTAGGGATAGAATTTACATCAAATAGAAAAAACAGAAATCTTATTGTTACCGCATCAGGGAAATCATAACTTTTATTTAATGTTTCTATTCAAGCCCAGCATAAGAAAAGACTAATTAATTCAAGCAGAGAAAACTCTTTCTCATATCTTCCCTTTTTCCTCCAACTTCCTTACCTATACTTGCATCAAAATTTCATAAAGAACTTTCTGTTCATGTGAGATAACTTTTTGATTCATTATCATGGTCTTTTCAACCTGAAAAGAGAAAACCAAAATTCTTTACCTGTGATATTTCTGGTTCAGTCTAGATTAGTTGCATTCATTTTTTAAAAAGGATCAGTTTATGACATTTAGTAACCTCCAGGAGCTTGGCTGAGTCAGATAAGCTGCAGATAAACATCTGACCTTTGCAGAGTTTATCCAAAGTGATGAGAAGTTATTGAAGTGCACCTTGCACTAATTCTCCACTTGTTCCAAGTGGGAAAGTTTCACTGACGCTAATAGGGTCTCTGTATAGTAAAGAAAAGGAGATTATCCAACAGATATCCACACAAAAGAGAAGTTAACATCAGAATATTAATTAACAAGAAGACAGGGCTAGAAAATTTACTCTTGCAGTGAGTCAGGCAGTTTGCTTTTTTAAATGGCAATATTACAAAAGAAATCTAAATCGAATAAATTAACAACTGAAAGTAAACTTCTGCTTTCAGCATATAGTTTTGCTTCAAAACTGCTTCCTTGACTTTCCTTTGCAAAAAAACTTGCTTTCCTTTGCAAGATATAAAAGACTTTCTAAATTTTTAATTACCAAAAACAGTTTGAACGATTTATACAAATTTATTTGGTGGATGTAACTTCTTCGAAGTGTGGAGGTGAAAGCTGTTTCTTGATTTCATTTCACTCTTAGCAGTACTGAATAACAGAATATCAGCAAAATATTCCTGCCTTCCTAACATTTAATTGGTCCTTTTCTTGTTTATGCAAAACCATAATAGATTAATCACCAGTACGTGGCACAAAAATTGTTCAGTAAGCCCTCATGAAAACTGGTGTTTGAGATGTTTCTGCCAGGAAAACTGGCTGGCTGCTGTGCTGCTTCCTAAACTTGCAGCCTTGAGAGACACCTAGCAAGAAAAACTCCCATTACTTCCTGATCTGACATCTCGACGTGGAGCAAAACTGGTCATTGTGATTAATCCAAAGTCTAAAGCTTTGATTTAGAGGTTTGTATGATGTAGAAATGAGAACGTTAATAAACCAAACAAGCCAACAAAAACAGTTCATAGGCATGAGTCACATACTGGTAATGATCTGCTGTCATGATTAATTCCCTCTGGTCTTGTCCTTAGAATTCCACTAGGAATATCTAGCATGGACTGGAGCAGTTCACTGGAAGTTAGCAAACAGGATTTACACCCCCAGAGATAGGCCACAGAAGCTTAACAATGGCTTTCTCAAAAACTAATGGAGAGAGGTAAGCTATGACAAGAACGATTTTTGCAGAATTAATATTGCAGCTGCACCTATTTATAGCAGCTGCAGATCCAGACTTCTGCCTATCTTCTTCCCTGATAAAGCTGTATGTCTTTAGCAGAGCAGAGACTTTTCTTATTTTTATCATTTTTATTTTTCCCTCAATGTGTTACATGTTCATTGGAATGTAGAGCTAACCTAAGCTACAGATTCACTGAATCTGTATCCTGCATGGCAATGCTTATCTTCAAAATCCTGGCTAAGAAACCTTGACCTGTGCATTTCCACTATCCTACCTACCCATTTTATTTATGATATTTTTTACATGACACAGAGAAGGAACAATGCTAGAGATGTGAATGCATTTCCTTTCTCCTTCAAGCAGAACAAAAGCTAGTCTACCTCAAGTCTCTCTTTATGGGAAGAAAAAAAAAAGAAAGAATTAATAGAATAAACATAGGACATATCCCAGAATTTTAACAGGAACTCTAATCCACTGAGTCGGGACATGTAATTGTTAACATTTTGTTTGTCATTATTGAATGTTTTGTTCTTTGGGTACTCCAAGAAATGAACATCTGGTATTAATAACTTCTCAGAATGAAAAGCTAAACAAAATTGCTACCTATTGTAGTTGGCAGCTGGGTTGCAAAAAAGAAGAAAAATTGCACAAGACACCAGCTAGATTAATCCACTGCAATATAGATCCTGATTTAATTCAAACAATGCATAATGCATTGACTTCTAACAATAGCTGGCTATTGTGAGCAGTCTTTTTGTTACTGAGGCGTATTCACTAATGACTATTCATGTAAACAGGCTTTTTGTTTAAAATTAAGCACTGAATTGTTTTGACTGGTGTGTTGGTTCCAGCTTTGATGAGAGATAGTACATGCATACTGTAGAACTGAGAGTCATAAAAGTAGATAAACTCCCCATTCCAGAAAGCTTTTGGCATTAAGTGCTACACACCATTCTCTTAGCAGTAAGAGGCTGAATGATAAGTATTTTCCGTC
This sequence comes from Cyrtonyx montezumae, assembly GCF_038088225.1. NCBI lineage: Eukaryota > Metazoa > Chordata > Aves > Galliformes > Odontophoridae > Cyrtonyx > Cyrtonyx montezumae. The sequence goes on from NW_027072089.1 coordinate 4,942,191, forward strand.
CTCCACCCCTTTACCTGACACTAGCTGTGAAGAATTAGGGAGGGTTTTGTGTGAGATGACATATGGCACCATTTAGAAATGCATTTGCTGCAATACTGGCTTGAGTGGAAAACATTTGAATGAAGGAAAAATTGCCATTGACTGTACTGCCACATCTTTCATTTGAAAAAGAGAGATCAGGTTGAATAGACACGTAAGTTGTCAGCCCTGCTTGATCATTACTGTTTGGCTTCCTATATTTTGCAGACTTGAAGGCTGTAGTTTCTAGCAATTTCTTTCTTTTTCTTTTCCTTTTTTTCGTTTCTCTTTTTTCTCTCTTTTTTTTCTCCCTTTCCTTCTTCTTACAGAGAAGTTTAAGATAATCTGTCCAATTTATTTTTCTTGTTTACAAACCCAGAATGACTGGGTCACAACAAACCCAGTGAAAGAATTGAAATTGCTCCTGATGCTGATTCGTATTATAGTAAGCAACACAATTCTAACAGAAATGTTTTCACCCTGAACTAAACGTAAGACTGTTCTGGCTTTATGTAATAGCCATGGATGAAATGGAGCAGGTACCTGTCCCAGAACGACTGAATTATTTATGAAAGAATACTGTTTTCATTCTTAAGGGGAGAAAATATGTGGGGATGCCTTGCATGCTTCTTTGTCATCATCCAAACAAAGGGAGAGAATGTCCTTTCCCAAATCAAAAGAAATCCAGTGTAATAGACATAGACTACCATAAAAACTGAAGGGGAAGAAAACTTAATAGAAGGCAAGGAAGGCTTTTATAACTTGTTTCTATGCTTGGCCTTGGTAACTTTTCACAGCAGTGTGCTGCCCAATGAACTTATATCCTATGTGAAACATTTCCCTCGGCAGCTCTTTATACTTTAATTGTGAAACTGAGTAATTTTTGCTTTTTTTTAATTTAAATCTTGTGTATACTACTTGTCACTTGGTACTCATCTATCATATTCTACACTGTATTACTTACTATTCAAATTAATAATTCCTAGTCAGAATATGGATGTCAAAGAACTGTGGGTAAATTCACACTGGAAGGGTCCTCAGGAAGTCTCCAACCCAGTTTCATGCTCAAAAGAGGGACGGCCATGGGCTGGGACAAGGACACTCAAGGCTTTGTCCAGCTGGTTCTTAAAAACTGATGAGAACTTTGTGCCTTCATACTCCTCATACATTATTTCCTTCCAAAAGAAGGTGGTTGCATTCAAATCACCCACTAAGAAAGGCCTACTACCAGAATTGTTTCCAGAATCCTACTTAGTACTGTTTGGTAAAGTGTTGCTGGCCCAATAGCCCATTTCAGCTGTATAAATAATTGCTCCAGTGCCTGGAACCATTCCCTGATGCTATTGAATGAATAAATTAATGTTAACATTGCCTGAGTTTATACAGTGTCTCCTGGTACAGAAATCCATAATTCTGTCTGTTCAAATTGCTTTTCTGTAAATCTTTGATTCCAGATGCAATGACTTGGATGGAAAGAACAACAAAAAATAAACAAACAAACAAAAAAACTTCAAGTGAAATGTCTGGGATAAACTGGGGAAATGGGAACAATGCTTTCAGAGAACCTGGGACTACAATCCCATGTGTTTAATGTGTGGCTGACGAATCATTGCAGCATGTTTAAATGCAGTGAAGTCCACAAGGACAGCGTTCTGCTGTTGCATTGGCTGAAAGGTTATTGTCTGAGTCAGTGATACAATAGATAATTGAAAATCAGTGTAGTTACAATTAAAAGATGTGAGAGTTGTTTTAGTATGAAAATTCTTAGGCAAAAAAAAACAAAAAACAAAAAAACAAACACAACACAGAGGCACTGTTTTGACATTTCTGAATCCTGCTGGAGTGTTTGTTGTCCTCTTTCAGTGTCTTTGTAATAACTGGATCCATAAAGTTAAAGAGTAAAAAAACAGGGATTAAACTAGAGCTTTAAGTTATAATCTCCTGAACTGGTTATTATCATTGTACTCCCAGGCACGGCTGTCACTTGCACTGCCAAGCAGCCTACCACATGGTATCTGGGCATGGTTTAAAGGTTAGGGCAGTACTCATCAGGCAGTACGGAGAAGATAAGGTCATGTTCATCTCCCTCAATCCGAACTAGTCCAGCAGGCTTTAACCTCAGTTGGTTATAATATCACATCATATTCTGAAGTGTGAAAAGTATTATTTTGTTACAAAAGCATCACTGTGTTGGGCTTCAATGCAAAGATGGCACTATTTCACGTATCTTCATCTGGGGGAAAAAATGGCATAGATGCAACTAGCAATAATACTTTCTCAAGGCTGGAAGATGTCTCAAGAAAAGGAGAGGTAACACAAGGCCCACTGTTAGATGGTACAGAAGGAGTTTGCTCATGAAAATTAGGTACTAAGCCTTGTTTTATTTAGTGATAGAAATCATAGAATCATAGAATCACCATGGTTGGAAAAGACCTCCAAGATCCAAGTCCAACCATCCTCCTGCCATCAACATTTCCCCACTAAACTACATTCCCTAATACAACATCTAAGCTAAGTCAATTCCCTGATCCAAGTCATCATTAAAAATATTAATCAGACTCCAATACTGGCCCCTGGGGAACACACTCATAAAGGGTTGCCAGCTGGATTTAACTCCATCCGCCACCACTCTCTGGACCCAGGCCTTCTGCCAGTTCTTCACCATGCAAATAATGTACCTGCTGAAGACTCAGGCTGCCAGCTTCTCCAAGAGAATACTGAAGGAGACAGTACCAAAGGCTTTACTGAAGTCCAGATAGACTACACCAACAGTCTTTGCCTCATCTACCGGGCAGAGAACCTGTGATGGCTAGGCATGATCTCCTGGTAGTCTGGCACATGCCTCACTCAAGATGATCTCTTCCATTACCTCTCTCTCTCCATGGCACTGAGGTCAGGCTGATAGGTCTGTTGTTCCCCAGATCCTCCTTATGACCCTTCTTGTAGATGGGAGTGACATTGGCAATTCACTGGTCTTTTGGGACCTCTCCAGTTCACCATGAACACTGACAGATTGTGGAAAGCAGCTTGGAAGTCACCTCTGCCAGCTCCCTCAATATCCTTGGGATTGCATTGGGTCCCATAAGCTTGTGACAGTCCAAATGGAGTAGTGGTTCTCTGTTTCCTCCTGAATCATGGGGGGTTTATTCTGCTCCCCATCCCAAACTTCCAGGTCTGGAAGGGTCAGTGTACCCTGATGGTAACTGCTCTGACTTGTAAAGACAGAAGTAAGGATGACATTGAGAACCTCAGCCTTTTCGTTATCCTCTGTAGTTCCCAATGCATCCAGTAAAGAAAGGAGATTTTCCTCTCGCCCCCCCCCCCCCCCCCACCCGTTTATAAATTTGTAAAAAGTTTCTTGTTCTTTTACTCCAATGGCCAGGTTGAGATCAAGCTGGGCTTTTGCCTTTATAATTTTCTCCCTGTATATTCTAACAAGTTGTTTTTACTCTCCCCAAGTTGCCTATCCCTTCTTTCTCAGGTGGTACAGTCTGTTCTTCTCCTCGAGCCTCAGAAAAAGCTCCCTGTTCATCCATGTCTGTCTTCTTCCCCACTGGCTCATCTTGTGGCACAGGGGGATAATCTGCTCCTGTGCCTTTAAGACTTCCTTCTTGAGGCACATCCAGTCTTCCTGGACACCCTTACCCTTCTGGACTGAATCCCAAGGAACTCTCTCTACCAGTGTCCTGAATAGTTAAAATATACCCTCTAGAAGTCCAAGGTAGCAGTTCTGCTGACCTCACTCCTGACATCACTAAGAGTTGAGAACTCTACCATTTTGTGGTCACTCTGCCCAAGACAGCTCCTGAACTCCACATCTCCCACCTGTCCTTCCCTGTTTGTGAACAGCAGGACAAGTGGGGCACATCCCCTGGTAGGATCTTACCAGCTGCATCAGGAAGTTATAGTCCACACACTCTAGAAACTTCCAAGACTGTTTCTTCTGTACTGTATTCCATTTCTAGCATACATCAGGAAAGCTGAAGTTGTCCATTGGAACAAAGGTTGGAGACTGTGCAACTTCTGCCAGCTGCTCATGGAATTGCTCACAGAATCTAGCCATAATGAATGGCAGGCATTAAGTCAGACCAATTCTTTCTTGATATCCAATCAGTGAAGCAGCAATTTCTATTTATTCCCTTGCACTCTGTTTCCTGTTTTGTACCTAGTTACTTGGAATTACATTAACAAAGGTATTCTGATCTTTGGGTTTCTTGCAAAGCAAAGTAAGAAAAGCAGGTTAGTTTAGTAATCAAGGTCCCAGCTTGAGTTTTCAGATTGTCCTGATCAATCCACATCTCTTATAACCAAGCTACTATGATCCTTTTCCCTGCCTCCCACATTATTGTTTTTAATATCTCAGCTGCTTATATTGTAAAATCCTCCAGGAATTAGACTGTTTCTTACAAATTAGCTCTAATGCATCTATCTCTCAGTCCTAGTTAGTGCCCAGGTATTTTTATACTGAAAATAAAAACAGAATTGGATGAGAGCCTCCTGAAGGAAATCTTCATTAGAAAGCACTTATTCAAGGGCAGTAGCTTTAGCTGGAAGATACAGATTTATAGCATGGAAGATCTTGAAATATAGCTCTTCCAGGTCCTGAAGCATCTCAGATTGAAAAAAATAGGAAGATCAAGAAAAAAAATAAAAATAAAAATAAAAATCAAGTTACAATTTATCCAAACAAAAAGGAAGTTACAAAAAGTTTGTAAGAAAAGTGAATGTTTCTGTTTGCTTGTTCTGCTTTGTTTCCTTTTTCATTCTTTCTTATTTTCTTTTGAATAACAAAAAAAATATTTTGTTCAAAAATGAAAAATCTGTCCCCTGCCTGAACTTAATAAAAAGCATGCAGTTCATCATTTTCTTTTATTATTATTGGCAGACCCCTTGTCAGCACCCAATAAATCTGAAATATTACTGGGAAATCTTTTAAGATATATTAAATATTTAAATCAAGGAGCACCATTTTTATTTTTTTATTCCAGAAAGGTAGTATTCCATGTAACTGTCATACTTGAAAAAATAGCACTTTTAAACCAATAATCACCTAACAGCACATATACCATATGCAAATATGTAATTCACATGAGATTGGCTCCTGAGGGAATTCCTATTAGAAGCATGAACTGTATTGAGGGTGACAGTCTTTTTAGTGCCATTAAGGTAAATGAGGTGGTAATGGGAAGTGCAGATTACACAAACTTCAATAATTTATTTCATGCCTCCCATCAGGGTAGCTTTTATAAACAGCCAGTGTTGTTAATTGAAATGTAAATGAACGATAAATTATGAAAAATGTATTATGAAAAGGAAAATGGAGTAAAATAAAAAGGGAATAAAAACAAAATTCTTAAAGCAGATGAAAAAGATGAGTTTGCATGTTAATTAGATAGCACAAAATGATAGGAAAACAAGAAAGGATGCAGATGAATGCCTGTGTGAACACAATGAAGCACACATATCCCCAGTATTAATACAGTGCTGCCTGACTGTGCTGAGCATACATGAACAGCAGTGTATGCACTCCTCAGTCCATTTGTCTCTCTTTGAACATGTACTGTTTGAAGTGTGTATTACTGAAGAGAAGGTTTGTATTTCAAGACTTCGCTCTGCAGCAGGGGAGTGTGCATTACATTCTGGCTCTTCTGAAACATCCTGGTAAGGATTTTTAAAGGCAGGCAGCGATTTTCATAGAATCATTAAGATTAGAAAAGACCGCTAAGATCATCTAGTCCAAATGACCAAAATATTGCCCATTGACCATGAACATCCACCTGCATGTTCCTTGTTCCAAGGACAGTGACTCCACCACCTCTCTGAGTAGCCTTTCCAGTGCCTCACCATTCATTCTAAGAAATTTTTCCTAATATCCAACCTGAACCTCCTCTGGTGTGACTTAAGGCCATCACTTCTTGTTCTATCACTACTTACCTGGGAGGAGAGGCCTCTGATTGTTTCAGATTTGCTTTTTCATCATATTCATGTTGAAGGTCCTAGGAGTCATGATTCAGAGAATTATGTCAGATTAGGCACACAAATGAGGTTTCTAATTAGCAATTACAAAAAACCTTGATATTTTCTAGTTAAGATGGCTTTAAATAGCCCCATACATAGTCTCATAGACATGCTTTCTTTCCTTAGACACCTGAAAACTAAAACATTTGAAAGGATGGAAAAAAAAATGGAAATATGAATCATATTCTCTTGTACAGTTGCAGATAAGTTACAGTATGTTATCACTTTTTGAACTATTTCCATATTGCAGCAAGAGAGTCCACAGAATATAATTAAAGTGTTGTAAGATTGCAGGTCTTGGCAAGTAGTACTGCATGCTAGAAATAAAATACATACAATTCTGCAATCTCTGGAAATGCTTGCACAGGTCTTTGCAAAGTATCTCACATATTTGAAGCAGCGAAGTTCTTACTAAAGATTAAGTAAGTGTCAGGAATTTCAGAAAACATTTGAGTATGTCTTTGTAAGAAATTGGAGTATGGTGCTTTCTACACTTTCAGTAAGAGATAAGTTTACTGAAATTAGTTTTGGAAATTAAAAAAGTTGAAAGTCAGTAAGTCTTAAAATAAATTAGAAGTACATTTGTTCAGAAGTATACAAAGGGTAGAAAATCCTTACTCAAAGTAAGCTCTGAGTCATTAAACATAAATATATTTTTCCTTATCAATTCCATAAGACATATCCATAATAAAAATTAGGAAGTACTCTAAAATTTCACTTGCTGAGAAGATGTCACACCATCTTCACTATAAGGACAGCTGGACAGTATTCAGCAAATCCACTGCAGAGAAGCTGATCTTCGAACAAAACCTTGTGTGATGTCAAGAGCAATGTGTACAGATGAGATTGCTCTATCTCACAACAGATGGCACAAACACTGCAAAGAAAATGTGTCCCGTTATTAACTGAAGTCTTTATGTTTCCTTTAGAGACAAGCAGCTTACTGACCTACTGGCAGAGGAAATCACCAAGATGATTCTCAAGGGAATATTCTTTACTGAAAATATTCAGTAGAATGTTTTGTTAGAACCATAGAAAATAAAAAGTTACTGCCAAAGATAAAACAATAGATTTATTTATTTTTAATAAAAAAACTTTTGGCAAGTAGTTCAGAAGCTCAGTTTCAGTTTCAATAGTGACCAGAAAATAATAGAAACATGGTATAAATACTGAAACTAATGGATGACCTGCTTAGAATTGTGAATGTTGTCAAATATTTTTACTTATTATACTGGGATAATTAACCTTTAAATCTGTCAGTGCATGACATTTCTGTAATAATTCCAAAATGTAGGGAGGATAGACAGATGCACTCAAACAACACTCATTTTCCTATCCCATGAGCCACCAGTCATAACTATAGCTGTCCTTATTTTCATTTTATGTCCACATGTATGGTCTAAGAAGCACTTTTCCTCTGCTTTAGGGAAGATAGATAGTCTCATAAAGAGGCTGTAAGATGCCTTGGGAATCCCTGTCACCAGGCTGCTTGTGACATCTGGAGTCATGGTCCTTGTAAACATCTTCCTTGAATGGTCCTCAAGGTTTTGACAGATGTCATTGTGCCTACAGGACAGAAGCAAATGGATGAAGAACAGCTGTTTAGAGGAATATCTGGGAACCTAGAGGCAAAAGCAGACTGTCAGACAAAATCACTTTGGAAAGACAGTTGGGTACTTAACCTACCAGCCAGTCAGGCAGCCTAGTCCTTCTCCTGTGTAATAGTAACAGTGGCTCAGCACATAAAAATGGTTTTGTGGTACTCTCACATCTTGCACTAGACAGAAAGACTTTCCTCTTGGTCCTGCAAACTGTCATGCTTAACTGAGTTTTAAAAAAGAAATAACATAGCTATTATTGGACTGAAAAATATACGATGATACTTGTTTCATGAAAATCACTTGTTTTTTTGTCATAATCATGGAATTCCAGCATGGTTAAAGTTGGAAGAGAATTCTGGAGTTCAACTGATCCAATCCCCTGCTCAAGTAGGGACACCTAAAGAAGGTAGACAGTGATCATACCCAGATGGATTTCAAGTATCTCCATGGAGGAGACTCTACAACCTCAATGGGCAATGCAGTGCCAGTGCTCATCTACCTGCACAACTCACAATTTCTTCCTTATGCTTAGAGGGAGGCTCCTCTTTGGGCCCAGTGCCTCCTGTCCTGATACTAGGCCCCAGTATCTGAGAGAGCCTGTCCTCTCTGTATCTTTGCTTTCAGATATTTATAGACGATGTTAAGATTCCTTCCTATTCTCCAGGCTGAACAATCTTGATTATTTCTCAGACTTTTCTTGAAGAACTCTCGTGCTCCAGTCCATTCCTTCTCTTTGGTGACCCATCAATGAACTCCTTCGAGCAAGCTCATTTCTCCCTTATAGTTGTTGAAGTGGCAAGACCAAAACGGAATCCCCAAATCTTCTGGAAAACACTGCTGAAGCCCATGATTCAACCAGAGGACCTTTGGATTTTTAGTCTAATACTCTCCCAGGTGAGCTACTTCAGCCACATTTAGGCACATGTAATTCTTAGTGCTTCTTGATGTTCATACAAAATCATCTGTGCTTCATTTTGTGACCAGTGCCTCTTGCCCTATTACTGAGCACCACTGAAAGATGCTTCCTCTATCTTTTTCACACCACTACTTTGGGGATATACTTTATAATATACTTATATACTTTAGTTGTCTCCCTTGAGCATTTTTTTTACACAAGAAGTCCCTGCTTGAACACTGAGATCTCTACCTCCAGAGAGCTCTCCCAGCAACAGTTATTCTGTGATTTTGTGTCACCTAACACTGGAAGTCCACTGCTAAACCACATCCTTTAGTGCCATATCCACGCCTTTTAAATCCCTCTGTGTTTGGAGACTTCACCATTTCCCAGAACAGTTTATTCTAAATGCCTAATTAGGGAGGAATAATTGCATGCACCAGTACAGGCTGGGGGATGACTTGCTGGAGAGGAGCTCTGTAGAGAGACACCTGGGTGTCCTGGTGGACGACAGGTTGACCATGAGCCAGCAGTGTGCTCTTGTGGCCAAGAGGGCCAATGGCATTCTGGGATGCATTAAAAAGAGCGTGGCCAGCAGGTCAAGGGAGGTGATCCTCCCCTTCTACTCTGCCCTGATGAGGCCTCATCTGGAGTACTGTGTCCATTTCTGGGCTCCCCAGTATAAAGAAGACAGGGATCTCTTGGAAAGAGTCCAGCGCTGGGTCACAAAGATGGTGAAGGGCCTGGAGGATCTCCCCTATGAAGAAAGGCTGAGTGAACTGGGTCTCTTTAGCCTTGAGAAAAGAACACTGAGAGAGGACCTGATCTAGGTTTATGAATATCTGAGATGTGGGGGATGAAGTGGCAAGGCCACACTTCTTACAGCAGTGTGTGGAGACAGGACAAGGGGGAACGAACAGAAACTGCAGCACAGGAGGTTCTGCACAAATGTGCTCAAGAACCTCTTTACGGTGAGGGTGATGGAGCACTGGAACAGGCTGCCCAGCGGGGTTGTGGGGTCTTCTTCTCTGGAGATATTCAAGACCCATCTGGACACCTACCTGTGCAACCTGGTGTAGGGTTTGGTGTAGGTGCTTTGGCAGGGGGGCTGGACTCAATGATCTCTTGAGGTCCCTTCCAACCCCTATGATTCTATGATTCTATGATGATTCTAATCACTCTGTCTGTGAAGAAATTCTTCCTTATATCCAACCTAAATCTCCTTTTGAGACTGTTGCTTCATGTCATATTACCTGTCACCTGAAAAAAGATACTGACCTCCTCCTTGCTCAAACCTCCTTTCAGGTAGCTAAAGAGAGCAATGAGGTCTCTTCACAGTCTTCGTATCTAGCCCCACTTGCCAAAATCACACATCTTAAGTCTTGTTTTCTAATTTTTTTCACCAACTTTGTTGCTATTCTCTGCACACACTTGAGCAACTCCCCATCCTTTTTGTAATGAGGGGCTCAAAACTTAACAGAGTACAGTCTCGCTGTATGCAAGGTTCAGCCCCTTCTCTTAACCTGCTGCCACACTATTATTTCTGATGCAGGTTAAGATAACCTTGGTCTTTGTGTCCATATTTGCACACTGCTGGCTCTTGTACAACCAGTAAACCCAGATCCTTTTCTGCCATGCAGCTTTCCAGTACACTGCACTACACTGGTATGATACAAGTGCAATATTAGATGTGAAACCACTTGATTTAGGAAGATCAGCCTGGAACACAGGTTTTGAAAAGCCATAATTAAATTCTAAGTTGCTAAGTTGTTTTCTCTGTCTCCTGCTTTAATAATGGTCTTCCTAATTTTCCACTATGTGTTTCACTTATTATTTACCTGTGAAAAGAGGAAAAAAATAAAGATCATTTTGAATGAAATCTCACTGAGAATATACATGAGCTTAACTTTCAGCAAATTACATTATTTGGATGTATTCCTACTCCCAAGACAAATCAAAGAATTCCCCAAATTCTCAAACTATTTTCCAAAAATGGTTCATAGTTTTCATTGCTTCTGCATTAGGGTCCCAATTTTAGATCTCTGTAAAAGCAATTACAAGCGAAGGAATGACATCTGAAACCAGGTACTTTAAAGAAGACCACCTGGTCATTTGTGTAATTGCAGTATTCAGTAATTGACTTGATTTGAGGATAAAACAGAAAATTTCAGGATCTCAGGAAATTATATCATCAAGTTTTGATGTTATGGTTATTTGTGTTCAGCAACAAACACGTAATTCTAGTTATTCTGCTAAATTTTAATCCTTTTTAACATTTTTTTATGTCTAGTTTGGAAATCTGTTTATAAAAATGCATAGTTTTTTTTTAGTTTTCCTTACTTTAACTAGTTAAATTTTCAGATTTGGCAAGGATACTCCACTGCCGCTGAATGGAATGATTGTTTGCTTTAAGATGTTAGGAGTGAGACAAGACGTTTCTGTGGATGGATGGATGATTCCATTTGGTTTAGTGCTCTTTATTAGTCTTCAATTGCTCCCTTTCCTTATTCTTAGATCTATTTCAAGATGATATATTTCTGTGTATTTCATGCTGATCATTCAGAAACAAATTTCCCAAACGATAGTTTACATGTTGGCCGTTGGGAATGCCTTCAATTTATTTCCATGACAACTACAAAAGATACAATAGTACTATTTGATAGTGCAAATTCTCAGCTACAAAATCCTATTTTTCAACATAGTCACCACCATTAACCACATATTTTTTCCAGTGATTAACAAGAACCTTCATATCGTGCTTGTGGATACCTGCATGGCCATCCAGACTGTAGTCTGCCTTTCATATCATTGTCACCACTGCTGAAATGCATGACCCACTGTTCCACTATGCTCACATCCACTGTTTGGTCTCCAAAAACATCCTACAGGCATTGATGAATGCCAATGGCTGCCATTTTTTTCCTGTGTGAAGGAATTCAATGTCAGACCTTTGTTTCATATTCACTTCCATGTCATTTGCCATTCTGTTAGACCGCCCCTCTGCTGTCATCTGTCATATGGCAATAAAATGTAATAGAATATTGGCAGGAAGGTTCATCCTTTACTACCATAACAACAACATCTGCCTCTGATGTCATAATTCAACAAAATAAAATAGGAGGCATTACTTTCAGAGCAGCTCCTATATATGGCTTAGGCATATAATCAGGTTGTTATCTTTAAGTCTGGACAGAGCTACCTACTTTCTGAAACTTTTATGAAGTTTACAGATAAATTGAAGACTGAAGCAAGTATCAGTGAATTAAATACACCGAGTTTGGCTTTTAAAGTTTAATTAATTAGTGCCCATAAAACATCTTGCAATTCTCAGAATTAAGGTCGATAAGCACACGGAACAAAATACAATTATTATTAATCCTGCATCTCCTTGTGTGTAGGAGTATCAGCAGAACCTCTTAGCACAAGCACTATAAATTACAGAGCCCTAAACTTCCAGAGCTACCTCTCACTGCTGTAGCTCCATTATTTTTGCTGCTGTTTTCCTGGAATGGATTTTTTCTTTTTTCTTTTTTTTGCTTGTTTGACGAAGAATTAAAATGAAGGACCACACAACCTTTTCTTTAAAGCTGTGTGCTTTGTCTCACAGGAGATTCGTCAGCTCTTGCAATGACAGAGTGCCATTCTGATGAAATAATGCTGCAGACACTTAATAACATGGAAGGAATAGATACAACCTAAACATGCAAATATGGTAATTACCAACCTCAAACACAATTATCTCATGTGCTAGTACTCGTAATGGGAACAATATTTCAGAATTGTTTTTTTTCTAAGAGTCATTTGCAAAGCACATGCTCTGTTTCCTTCCTTGTGGATATTTGTCTCTCCCACAAAATTTCATTTTCCATAGTGACACAAGAAGCACTGGTTCAGTGACCTTGTCAGCTCCTTTGTAGGGTATATAACTTATGCTGTCTTTTCACCTTTACATGAACTGTGTGTTTCGGCTTCACAAGTTGATCAGGGAAATGTGCTTTAGCCCAACATGTGCATGGCTGAGGATGCAATTACTGGAACTGGCTTTCCTAGCTGCCTGCTGCAGGAGCAAGAGGTCAGGTTCTCTGCGGCTGTAAAAACTGCTCCAAATTCATACTGGCACCAGGATGATTTATGCTGGTAGAGGGTTTGTACCAGTTTTTATGTTCCTATCAAATTTGTTTGTATAATAACACTTCTCTGAGATGTTACACAGTACAGTAAGTACAGTTGTTTGCTATCTTTTTTTTTTTCTTTTTTCATTTTTCCAGTAATGGTAATGCACTGGTTTACTAGCAAGAGTTGCAGAGTTAAGGGGCTACTGCTATGTGCACAAAGTCATCTGTTGAGCAAAAATAAAAGACTGATTAGATTTGATTTGATTTGAGAGTGGTAACATTAATCTTTCCTTCAATTTAGATGAAAAAGTTAACTTTCTTCTAATTTTATAGAAGGCTTTATAGGGTGGTTCTTGTTATCCAGATCAGCTTTGGTTCTGAAATATCATCAGGAACATTGCAGTAGAAACATTCAAGAGTTACAGGAGAGAACCATAAATCTTCATGAAAGGCTTTTTTGAGGGGGTTTATTTTTGTGATATTTTCAGCCTGTATTTTTTGGATGATATGTTAGTCTGGATATTTCAAGCAGTTGGAGTCCTGCATCTTCACATGCATCCACATTGTACAGCCAGCAGCTGTTTAAATACAGATAACTCATTTATTTCTGTATCTGTGAGGCCACGGCACAAGCTCATGCTTTTTTTTTTTTTTTTGTAGGAGTAGTAGTGGTAATAGTAGTAGTCTTACATTAACACGGAATAGCTGGATTGAGCCTAAGACAGGGATTTTGAAACTACTCATTTCCAAGTACATCAGAAAGTACCATACTCAAGTCAATAATTCTTCTGTTTTATCTTTTACATTACAGGCAAGAAGATAAACTTGAGTGTCTAGAGTGTTTTGAATATTTTTTTGTTCCAAGTGCCAAGTTAGAGCTAGGACACTGGAAGAAGAATTAATTGTATAGTTCAATGAACCAATGGGGACAGCAAGATTTTGTCCCTTGAAAGGCAGAGATCAGCTACAAGAACAATGTATATTTTTTAAAGAGTCATTTGCCATCTCATTCCCTCCATACATGTGCAGTGGTTCTGCTAAACTGTTGATGCCCTCTTACTTCCTCATCAGGATCATAAAACTTATATTCATTGATGATTTTGCAATTTGATCAAATATTAATATACTTTGAAATTACACTCCAAAAATTACATATAATTTTATGGATCAGCATTATGGATCACATATGTATGATGTTATGGATCATTATATACTATTAGACACAACCAGAATCTGAACTCCATTTGTATTCCGTAATCCATTTGTTTGTGGCACCAAGAATCCATGCAGTGCATATGTAAATAATGAAAACAGAAACAATTACTGATCATTAATAAGTATATTGACAGCAAAACTCATTAAAACAATTCTCAGTCAAGATTGTCCCCTTCCCAGGAACCTGCTGAAGCTTGCATATTTCAAGTCCATTTATGCATCTGTACTATAAGAAACCCCACAATTTCTACAGTGGTTACATTATTAAATGTCTGTGGCTCCATTCAGTAAACAGGATGATTGAAGGACTTGCATGCATGAAAAGAGATCTTTTCCATCATTAGAGCACAATTTGACTCAATTTGTAGAATAATAACTTTAAAGTAATCAGAATCACAGCAAGGTTGGTTAATGGCAAAGCTTTCCCCTGAGCGGGTGCAAGTGGCAAGAGAGACAACTGAGATGTGAAAATGATTCCAGCAAATACACCATGCTGTTTCAAGAACAGAGGAGTGTGAATGACCAAAAGTCTGGAGTCTCTGAGCACTTCTATGCATTACAAAGGAAAGGTCATCGTCTGGAGAAGCAGCAAGTCTGCAGATTTGAGCCAGGATAATATATTATTCTACATCAATGTAAGGAACTGTATATAAAACACACAGTAGAGAATCAGTATCATTTTTAGCTCTGGTTTTGTTAGAAGTTCTGACTGAAGCTCTGAAGATGACATGAATGGTTATGGTTAAAAGATACCTCTGGAGAAGAACCTGTCCCACTCTCCTGCTCTAGTAAAAACACCTACAGCAAGCTGACTGGGACTATATCCACATGGATTTTACATAACTCCAAGAAGGACTTCACTGCCTCACTGTGCCAGTACTCAATCACATAATGCTTCCTGGTGCCCAGAGGGAGCTTCATACTTTCCACAGTTTGAGCATGTTGCATGGAAGCACTGGGAAACAGACAAGACCATGGTTCATCCTCTCTGCATCCACCCATTCAGATATTTATGGACTTTGATGAAGACTCCTTCTCTCAGATCTCTCAACCCTTCCACAGAGGCTCCAGCTCCTCTTATTTGACAGAATATGTCCATTTCTCTCTTTTAGTGACAAGGCCAGAGCTGATACTCCAAAATCTTCCATAAAACACTGCTGAAGCCCAGGGTTGATCCAGGGACCTTTAGATCTTCAGTCTAACGCTCTCCCAGCTGAGAAACTTCAGCCCACTCTGTGTATGTATCCTCCCACAATCTGATGGAACGTGTTTTTTCAGTCCTTTATCATTCAGACTTATTTTGTAGACATTTGACCCTTTCCTATTGTTAGATAGAACACTACAGTGGGGAAAACACTGTACCCCACCAAAATCACTGATATGAAGTGAGTGGATTTGTTAAAGTCTGCAGACACTAACTTGCAGATAATTCTTTAAACATCACCATCTACATAGACATAATTCCAAGAGACATCAATCAAAAACTTAAAATTAATAGGTTTTAATTTCCTATGGAAAAAAATAGGAAAATTGATATTTTAGCACAGATCCTTGCTGAAAGTAGAAAGAAAACAATTTAAATTCGGAAGAGATTAATTTTGGAATAAGTTAAATTCTAAATTTATGCATCAAATTTCTATGCAGAATTTACACGAAATAAAACTAGTAAATTAGAGAACTCATCAGTTAATTTTTTTCATCTTTTCAAGGCAATTGAATTCTAATCTCTATATCACAGGTGTGTTTTTGTTTTGTTTTGTTTTCCTCTTTTCTTTCCCTGTGTTTTAAACTCCTTCTTTTAGTTTCTTTTAAAAATATATTTCTCCTACCTTGCTTTGACATCTTTTCTGTGGACCTGAATTTTGATAGGTTTAGTTCAAATTTATTTTCTTTGTAGGACCTTACAAATGGTACCACAATGCCTCTCACAATGCCAGTTTTCACGTTTCCAGTATATTACTTCAATTTGCCTATGGTGCAGTTCATGTGAATGAATTTTGACATTTCCATCTGAGACATCCTTCTGATCTATGAAAAGATAAAAGATGCTTGTGGGGTCTGAATTTAAACTTCTGAAATAGGTCATGGGAATTGTACTTACTCATTCATGCCTGTTCTCTCAGCTGACTAGAAAGAACCCTACAGTGAGTAACACAGCTGGAGACACCTACACTGAAGATATCTGAAGCTGAAGGAGATGAATCCCATCCTTGTTCCCCAATAAAAGGAAATTTTCAGCAACAATGGAAATTCTCACTTGTTTGGACCCTTGTTCAGCCACTTGAGTCTTTGCAATATGATCGTAAATAAATCATCACTGACTTTTATAGCATTTGGGACAGACCTACTAATAGCACAGCCTACAGTGAGAAAGATTTTTTTTCTGACTTGCTCAAGTAAAAGACTGCATTTCTCTCCCTTCATCATAAAAGCCCTATGACTGTTTATCTCGACATGAGAACTTAGATATTCTGTGATCCTTTCATTGTAGATGGGCAGCAGACTGGGGACTGAGAGGCCTTCATTTGCAATTCAGAAGAAACCCAAGAGCTATTTAGAAGCTTGCTTTTTATTCCACTTTCTTCTTAAAAAAAATAATAATAATATGATGAATTATTTTGGAGAACTTGGAATCCAAGCAGGACTTGGCCTACTTTATTATTATTTAACAGTCAAAAGAATTTCCTCCCTTATCTCTTTTTTTTATTATTATTATTTTTTAATGAAATGTAAAAATCAAAGAGCAACATTTTTAATGCAGGAAATATTTCCTGCCCGGAGAATGAGCCTGTTAGTTTAACTGAAAATTTTAAAACCTTATGTATTATTATACTTTTAATCCATGCAACTCATGAATAGTCTTTGATACTTACAGGGAACGCTGGGCAAACTGACTGGATGAAAGATCCTGTTCAGCTGTTCACAGGGTATTATTATTTTTCATTACGTGAGCTTTTTCATTACCATTCTTGAATTTTCAGACTGTAGAGCAGTTCTTCTGAGACCTCACAGATAATAAGTTACAAATGAAAATGGAAATACTCAAGTCTGCCTATGTTTTAGTTTTCACCCTTAACTTTTCTAGGAGATTTTCTTGATGCCTTCTGTGTGTAGATATTTCTGTACATAAAAGGTAGTGTGGTCTTTGAAACAATTTAGCTTGCAATTCTCTGAACAATGATCACATCACCAGCAGGAGTTAGCTTCCAGCTGGAGTTATCCTCCAAAAGAGGAGTTCTAGACTGCATTGATAAGCCATCTAAGTCTCGTTTGTAGAATTTGTACCTTATATTACAATTCCTTTCTGCCATTTGCTTTTCATGGTCTTTCATATTCTTTTCCCTTTCTCTCCATTAATTTTTTTTTGTCATTTTGGGAAGTGGGAGAAGAAAATAAAGGATTATTGAAGATATGTCACCACTAAGCATACTTCCAAAATAACAAAACCTGCTGTTCCCAAATTTAGTACCATGCACTAGATTGTAAGATAGCAACAGACCATAAATTACTATATTTATGACATGTAATATAAGATGTGGACCATTTTGCCAAATTTCTGTGACAAGTGCACAAGAATTATTGGAAAAATATAACCCTATTAGGGGGCTGGATTCAATGGCAATTTATAGCCACCTTAGTTTCCATACCTGGAGGAATTAGTGTCAGAAGCATATTTCCTTTTTTCCTAATCTTCAACCTTTTATGCCTGTACATACAGCATGACACATGTACATACAGTCAACATTCATCTACTGAGAAAAGGAGTGTGTGTATTTGTGTGTGTATGAGCACACACACCCTCAAAGCAAATTAATTCCTTTATCTGGCATTTTATGTGCACAGGTTTTCCAAACAGATAATTTGTGAAAAGGTGTGAGCTGAGAAACAGAAAAAGGGAGCTTGCTGCAATTAATGTTAGGAAGCTTCCTATATAATACATTCATTGGAACTCAGCATTCTTGTAAGCATATGAAAGATTGTTGGCATTTATATCAAAGAAGGCTGGTTTCTCCTATCAGTTTCTACTAACATCTGAAATAACTTCCAAATAATGAAGTTAGCATGGTAATAGTGTGTCACCTTTGTAAACAAGTCCCTAGATCAGCTAGCAACCAGGAAGAAGAAAAAGACAGTAACTAATTGGGCAGCTAATTATGCTGGATCAAATTCCTAGCTAACATAAGCTGCTCCTTCTTAGGTGACTGGTCTAGAATCTACAAGACTTTTCCTTTAATGTTTAATGTCCTGTTCCTCAAAGATAACTAACTCTACATTTTAAAAAGATTACTTTAGGCTGATGTGTCCACCTGGATGATCCTAAATGCAGCATTAGATCCTCAGAAAACACTATCTGTCTAATTTTGAAAGACTTCTGCCATTTGATAATCCTCTGACACGGCCAGAAGTCTGTTTCTGCCAGGTATGTTTGGGATTTCTAATAATCATGGCACTGCAGAGGGACAACTAATATCTAAATGCTTTGAGGACCATGACATTACATAAAGGATCTTATCAGCAAAGTCCATAGTCATTCCTTATGGGATGAATCTGCTATTTTAGGCATTGTGTGTCACGTAACTAAGGAAACATATAGTAAACTGTCACCATTTTTACTGCCTCCTTACCTTTTAGTTCCAATCTTTCTATGTACCATAAAGAATACTTCCTACATGCATGCTCTAATCACTAAGCTAGGATATTCTGTGTAAGACACCCTCAATCTCTATTGCTGCAGCAGTTCTGTTTTGCAACAATTAAATATTCTTTGGACTAAAGAAAATTTAAATAAAATACAAGGCTGAAGGAGGTAGGGTTGACTGAGGGAAAAGTGGCTATCTAAACCTATGTGGGGAACTCCATTACAGTGCTGAAACATTTTGGAGTTTTATCCTGTTTTCCCTTGAAATCCATAGTAGCTGCTGAGTTGTAGTAACTTAATTTCTCAGTGCTTCATATAAATGAGGTAATAGTAATTCTTCTGTTGGTAAAATTACCAAGGTAAACTCATCTAGACCTGTGAGAATCTCAGGAACCATTCTGGTTGGCCACTTTTGAGGAAAAAAAAAAGGAAACAAAAACCCAACAAGTCATCTAGAAAATATACATATAGATAGCTCTGTTGTTTGATCAAGCTAACACTGATTATTATGTATGTGCCTTTGTATGGTTCTACATTGAAAAATGGGTCTGATTATGTCTCATTTTCATTTAAGAAAGCTCTGATTTGCAAGCAGGGGTGTGGAGAAGAGGAGATTAATCTCTGTCTTCTCTCAAGGTTATCCAACAACTTTGGACAGGTACTTCTATACCTGTTTTCCAGGTGTAAGTCTTTCCTCACATCACAATTTTTTTTAATTTCTAAATTTGTAGATCTGGTTTATGCAAACAAAAATATTACAAAATTAACACCTTTTCTGCTGAATTTGAAACCAAGTTGTAATATAAAAACATTAATTGATTCCTTATTATGATAGATCAGTTGAGTTACTGTTGTGGGTGGGTAGTCTGATCTAGATCTTTACGGATGAGTAGACCCAGAAGATGCAAAGATCACAATCTGAGGGCAGATTTTGTTTTAATAAACTTGTCTCACACAAGATTTCCCAGTACTCCTTTCAATCAAACTTCAAACATATACAACCTCAGAATATAAATGATAATTTACCTAAATGTAACTTGGAGATTCAGCTCAGACTCAAGACTACTGATTAGTGTTCTCATTTGCAAAAGAGGATGGATCTGTGCCTGATAAATTTTGAGACATAGTACTTATCTGCCTCTTGTGTCCTGGACTCAGGTTTATTTTTGTTTCTTCCTCTACTAACTGAATCAAATTGTAAACCTCACAAGGCCTAAATGAATCTTCAGAGCTAGGTTTTGTAATAAAAATAAATAAAGGGAAGACAACTTTCTCTGGCAATGAGACGTTACTGACAAAAGGTCACAAATAGCATCAGACCATCTTCTGAATTCATTTGATAATGAAAGTTTCCATAAATACAGAGATTACTTCTCCTCTGTTTGGAGATTACCCTAAATCCAGTATGGATTTGCCTATCCTCTACCTCCATCTATGCTTCTATACTTATAAAATACAGTTGAGTTAATTTAATAGCAAGAAGATATCCTTCTGCTAGCAACACATCACACATCATGTATTGTTTGATACCCAGCTCAGCTCTAAGCCACATGAATTAAAAAGTCCTCATTTGACACTCTTAGTTCTCTAGGAGCCTCCCTGAAGAAATCCAACGAACTGCCCTTTTTCTCTGGTTATCATACCTTTTTCAGATTGCATCTATTGCATTCTAGAGGAGTAGCTTTTTCAATTATCTAACTTTTTATTTTACACTTTTCAATTAGTATAAGCCACTTCTGATGTTTTGACCCCTGTTCTTCATGTAATATTTTCCGTAGAACATAACCATTAAAGAATTATCTGAATCTCTGTCAGAAAAAGAATTTGTAAAAGGAAGTGTAAAACAAATATCTGTTGCTTTTTTTCGGGATCAGTTTTACCATGTTAAAATCATCCTCTTAGAGGAGAGACAAAAAAGAAGGGGCAATGGACGGGAAAACAAAAGCACTTCATAGATAGGTATGAAAGTCCCAGTGTGAAAGAAAACAGACAAACAAACAAAACTTAATGGGCAAATCCACAAAGCCAGTAACTTCCATGAAAAGGTGATTTTGACCTAGTTATGTTTCCTTAAGCAAAATATGTTCAATCAATACTCTTATCTATGAAGATTAATTAATCATTAAAGTACCCACTGTGACATTTATAGATGAATATGAGGAAAACAAAGCTGACTGTATGGCTGTATGTAATCTTACCTGCTCCAATGATTATCTCTACATTAGTGAGGCTCAAAAGAGTGTTGCATTAAAGAAAAAAAGCACTGCAGAATAATAAATCAAAATGTATTGATTTCAACTACAGAATATTGCATCACGATATTTCCATGTATAGAATTTTCTCTAAAATGTTATGGTGTTTCCAGGAAAAATATTGTGATATGGTTGCAGGATGTGAACATTAGGAGCTCCTGACAAATAAGTAGGAAGAAGCTAAATAATCTTCCTAGTTCTTTGTGTTATTAAAAATGTTTTATAAATGTTCAATATGTGCTGTAGATCTTGGCAGTGCCATTCCTCCAGTTGCAGTAAAAGCAAAGTCCAAGACCAGCTATGATCAGTCACAATTCCATCAATCTGACTGTTAAAGCTGGCATTACCACATGTGTTTACAAGGGTTTTCCATCAACTCTGATTTGTTCACTTAGCTTCAACACTCAAAGAGGAACTTTGGTATTTTGGGTAGTTATGTTCTTCTAACAGGACATCCTGACAGAGAAGGACTTATGGGTAGGGAAAAGTATTGTATCTACTAGAATAAATTCATCATTATGATATGGAAAGTGGTTCTAAGCTCATCCATATTATTTGTACCGGTTGAATAGGTAGATGATAAATTTATCAGTCTCTGAGAGAAAATAATTGTTGCCCTTCCTACATCAAAGAAGGAATTTGCATCAAATTTCCTCAAGTTTATTTTTCTAGCTGTAATTTACTTCACAAAAATTCAAGCTTGTATATCAAAAACACTTCAACCAGATAGAACTGAGCTGAAGGATGATTTCAGTACTGCTGAGTTCTCTGCATGGGACTGGACATAAATCCTTAGTAATTCTGCATCCCTTTAGATCACTTTTCTTTTCAGCCTCCTTTGAGTTTTCACCTTCATACGTGATGGATTATGGCAGAGGTGATGAGGAGTGTAGGCTGCAACTATGTAATACCTCCTTTATTTGGAATACTAGTTTTATAAATCTATTAACTTGTTTTCTTTGAACTTTAAGATCTCAGCTGTTAGCTCTGTGTTATGAAGTGAGCTCTTAAAACTGTAGAATCATAGATTCAAAAACAAAACAAAACAAAACAAAAAAATCAACCAAACACCTAACTGAATAATCCAGCAATAAATCCCACTCTCTTTCTCTGTCAGTCTCGTTAATTGCCACTTTATTTAATACCTTCCTCTTCTGCTAAAGGTTATTAAGAAGGATGTTGAAACCAGACGCACTTTCAAGCTGTTATTT
The DNA here is from genome assembly GCF_038088225.1 of Cyrtonyx montezumae. NCBI lineage: Eukaryota > Metazoa > Chordata > Aves > Galliformes > Odontophoridae > Cyrtonyx > Cyrtonyx montezumae. Next base: position 4,964,155 of record NW_027072089.1, read on the forward strand.
TATTAGACAGAGTGAGACACTGTGAGATTTTTATCTAGGTTCTCACAATAGGGACTCCCTCTGCTCACTTCTCCATAATGACTGACCTACATATCTTTTCCGACCAGGATTTTGTTGGTTGACTGCAATACCCAGCAGAATATGATTCCTCTCTCTGTATTCATTTTTCACAGCAATTAAATTCATGTGTCAACTTACTGAATGCAGGCCTGGTTTGAGATGTAGAAATGTTCATGATTCATTTCTTTCTTTTTGGCCATGGCACTACTTCTGCCCAAATTGCATTTGGGTGTCTTTGTGATACTTTTAGCTTGCTTAGAAATACCTTCGGCATTTAGGGACAATTAATGATCATAACCTTCCATTCTGTAATATCTCTTTATTTCTCTATTTCTCCTTGCTTTTTGCTACCTTTATGTTCAATGCCATGTCCTCTCTTGACGGTCTGATGTGGAAATTACTGCACTTTCTCACAATCACTCTCTTAAACAAATCTGTATATGCACTGTGTTCCTGATTGGAGATGTCAACAGGTAATGAGTATGCAAATGAGGAATTGAGTATATATCTTTTGAGGGCTAAATTTCGTAAGATAGTGGTGCAGAAGCTTGGTGCAAACCATAAACTCTATGTACACGGTCTGAAAAATATAGCTAGAAAGATGTTGGAGAGCAGAACAGTACTGAAACTCAACAAAATATTCAGTCCCTCACGTAGTACTTAAGACAGGGGAATGGTCTGGTGTCAAACACTAGTTCACATCCACATCCTTCAAGGAAATTCAAACCTCCCTTTCTCAGAATTTGGATGTGAAAAAAAAAAAAAGATATAAAAGATCACTAAAATATCTGAATTTGCTGTTGATTTTCACTTTATTTCAGCCTTCCTCATGGTGTCCAAAATGTTCAGACAATAGATTATTTGGTGCTATAATGTACCAACTAGAATAATTTTCGCTACACATAGGTCTTGGCAGGGTAGTGCTGAGCTCATATACTTCACTGGGAGAGACTAACAATGTTTTCTGTTCCAGAGGCCATTTTTTCTTAAAACTCAGCTCAGGAGGATTTGGAAAGCATTCCTGCTCCTTGCTCCTACCTTTTCTCCTTGGTATCCAATGATAAACATATGAGAACAACACAAAGTTGTGTCATGGGTTGTTCAACCTGAATATTAGAAAACATTTTTTTTATCTTGACGGTGGTCAAACAGAGATAGGCTTCCTAGAGGGGCAGTTGGTGCACCACGCCTGAGTGGTCAATAGACATTTATAAAGCCTTCAACAATGCACTTTAACTTTTATTTAGCCCTGAAATGGTTAGGCAGTTGGACTGTGTGATTTCTGTAGGTGAACTACCCAACTGAACTACTCCCATTCCATTCCATTCCATTCCATTCCATTCCATTCCATTCCATTCCATTCCATTCCATTCCATTCCATTCTTCTTCTAAGATAAAACCTGCATGTTTACAGTGATCCCTAAGGATATAAATACCAACTACTAAATTCCTTCATAAAAATGAAAAGTTTAAATCTCATGCTTTCCCCTCCAGGAGAAAAAGAAGAGCAAGAGGATAGTACATGTGTGGGTGAGAAAATGCTAGGAGGAATAAAAATGTATGATATTCTGAATTTTCCCTATTACTCCAGGTACAGCAGAGGACAAAGCCAATATTCTGTCACAACATGGCGATTTTCACACTCCTAGTGAATGCTCTTAATATTTTTGTGGTGTGTTAAATGCAGGAGATAGACTGGAAAAAAGATTTAGGGATTTGATGTGTCTATTTTCAAGCCCTTACTTTTGCACAGCTTTGTAAATATGGGGAATAGATAAGATCCCTTTAGAAACAGACTCGGGGCAATGAGTGGAATGGTAGTTATGATTTTAAGGTACTGGCAGAAAGAGGGATCTGAATAAACTTTCTTTTCTTTTTCTTCATATGATACTCAGCAGATCCTATGGTCTTCGAGCCCTCTAAGGAGTCTGAGTTATCCCATTCAATGTACAGTGACTCCACACCGGTTTCACTGCAGGCACTACACACCTACAAGCTGGAATATGCATCCCCAAGTCCTGTGAAGGAAGATTGAAATAATTTTTCTTACACCTGCAAATGAATTCAGCTTTCACTTCTTCTTATCATTTATCTGAACTTTAAAATGAAGAGATAACACATTTTTACCTCATGGTGCTCTTTATTTATTGATCTTTGCTATATGGTTACTGATGTGTAGGAAGGAGGTTTTTTTTTACTATATTTAATACACAGGCTAGGATCAATTATGTTATTCCTCATATTACACATCTTGTACTAAGAGATGGTCACAACACCACAGGATTTGCAAAACATTTAATAAAATAAGAGCTTCTCTTTGTTTCAGATACCCTCTCCATCAAGGTGAGACATGTCAAAAGTTACATCAGTTTATTATGTAAACTGTCTCCTTCCAGTGTCCTTAAACCTTACCATGGCCTAAAAAGAAAGTGACATTTAGAATTGAATATTTATTGAATATACATATATATAACAGCTTCAAATCATGCCCTGTATAAGAGCAGATTCCCAGTGTCACTTATTCCTGGAGACAGAGGCAGATAAGCAGGATGAAAGGGATAGCAAGGAGAGGTTTCCTTGGCAACCTGTGCTTGAAAGGTTTCATATTTTTACCAAGACATGAAGTTTTTTCCTTTGTTTGAATGTGATTTTTTTTTTCTCTCTCAGTTTTTTCCCCTATTCTCATGTGAAGGGGAGGTAGAAATGTGAATCAAGTCGCTGAACCTGATCACTTGCAGCTGCCAGAATCACATGCAAACATTAGACACGTGGTTTGCACTAAGTCTTCTGTCAGGGCTCTGAGTCCACTTCTTGTGATGGACTCCAGCACCTCTAGGAAGAAAATCAAACTCTCCTTGATGTGTCAGAATGAAAACTGCTGCTTAGACCAGTTGGGATTCACTCACCCACAGGCATTTTCACTTTTTCCTTTTATTCCCTTGAGTGTAAGCCAAAGAATGAGGTAGAAAAATTTGATCAAAGAAACAACTTCCTGGATTAAAAGATTTTAAAAAGTATGTTCATATCACCTAATTTCAGACTCCTAATTGGAAGCAGAATTGAATCTTTTTACATTCTCATTCAGCAGACAAACAAGCAGAACAATTCAGCTATTTGGAAGATATTTTTTACCTTCTCCAGACACAGTTAAGTGGAGTTAATTCAGTGTTAGAATGACACTATTACTGTATTGTGCTACTTACTATATTTATAAAGTTAGACAAGAAAAGACCCGGCCTTTGAGACTATTTCCATGAAAAGAGGTAAAATAAAATAAAAAAGAATGCAATCTTATAACAGTTTACTATCAGCCTTGCAGCTACAGGACTGATTCTTTCTATTACTTTCTCTGATTTTCAAAATAATAATTTATCTTTTCAGGGTTATTCAACTCTGTTAATCTACACAATACTATGTTAGATTTATGGAGTTAAGGCAAGAGGACAAATTAGGCCTACAAATATACAGGATGGTAGGCTGGCCCTAGTAAAGCCAAAAGTCAGTGATGACTGAAGTCATCATTTCATTCTGTAGAACACTTATCAATAGTTTTAGTAGGTTTCTCTTTAATAAGGAATCTACTCAGCATTTCAGCACTGGAGTTAATCTGATGTAAATGAGGAACGCCATACCAATATTCTTGCATCATTTATAGCAATCCATTTTCTCAATTCTATTCTTTACTCTGCACCAGTTTTCAGTATGTGTCATTCTCTAGAGACTGCTAGAAGAACGGTACCCTGTTTAGTCATCTGGAAGAAATTATGAGAAGGAAAATGAGGACTGATGACTTTTTCTTATACTGACCCAATAAGATAACCGTGATTGGAGCAGATAAACTGTGTTACCTAGGTTTTTGTTTCTTATGAACTAATCCAACACATTTAATAGCATGACTGTGCTTGTGTGAAGGAACATTGTGTGTGGTTGCAAATAGACAACTGAAACAGCAATAGGCAATGGCCAAGTAATAACCTGCTTCTATAATGGCTTCTATAGTCTGTCGCTAGATTAAAAAAAAACCAAAAAAACATATAAGGGCAGATATAATTTTGGAAGTTTGGGATAATTTAAGAAAAAAGGTTCAGAGAAAAGTGACAGGCTGAATTAAGTTCAACATCATAGTCATGGAGTAAAAGTCTATGACCTTTACTACAAAAGAAGTCAGGCTGATAGATCAGCAAGTGCGTGAAATGAGGAGAAATATGAACTTTCCACGAGGAGCAGACTGGAACATAGAGCAAGAGGCTCTATTTACTTTCTTCAAGCTTTGATTTCTTTAAATTCAATATATGGGGTGTCATATAATTCAATATGAACCTTACACCCTTCTTTAGCTTGTTTGCAAAGAGCCTACTTGGTCTTTGGAAGTAATTAGGGTATTTTGGTTTTGCTTTTTCTTAGCAGATATTCTGCATATTCATTTGTTTTCATAATTATTCATTTGAACAAGTTCCAAAAATACGTTTTAATACATTTGCAATTCTCAATAGAATAAGGCAAATTGTGTTTTAACATCAGAGGACAAATCAGTGACTCTTCTGGAAGCACTGGAATCATGCAAATAACAACCCACTGGGAACCTTGCAAAAGCTCAGCTTCTTATTTGTTTAACCATAATTGCATATTTATAAATTACAGAAGACTTTTCTAATTAATTTTGTATCATGCGAATAACATTGCTTTGTAACAACCTGCTATATTACTAAAATTGTTGCCAAGAAAACATAACAGTCTGGAGTCACATTTAGTTTAAAGGGAAGTGAAACGCAGCCAGAGTAGAGACTAGCTTTTTGTTTCACTCATGAGAGGTAATTATCAGCTCCAAAATACAAGGATAAAAGCCTTTCAATAAGCTGACACCTTCTGCACATTAAGTCCCCAGAATATTTTTAATTCTGTCAAACACAAAGGAAATGTACAAATAAAACTATGATTTCAAGTCAAGCCAACCAAAGTGATAGCATTTGGCAAAAAATGTGATTATGACGGATTTATTTCTGTACCTAACCATTCCAAATACGGAAAAATGCGAGGTCCCATCCTAGATGTGCAATTCAATCACACCGGATGCTTAGATCTTACTGCAGTCAAACCTGTGGTCTGTATATACTTAGGGTATTGTTTGGATGGCAGACAAAACACAGAATTTATGGGAAATTCAGAAACCACAACAGCTGGAAGTTGAGAAGTATGTCTCAAAGGGCATTAAACACTTGTGTTTAGGTAAATGAATCCTTCCCTTGCTCTTTACAAGCCCAGAGTACGTGGTCTTCATTCTACCTGAGCTCAGACAGCTTACAAGTCCCATCTGTTGTTACATACTTAATCTTGTTAAAGACAAAGGAAAGCACATTTGATTGGCAGAACTGAGAATTTCTTGTTAGGATAATTAAAATATCATCTTTCCATTTAAAACCACTACAGTCATTTTTATTAGGCCAGGTTTGCCATTATATCTTTCTACCACTATGACTGTTTTGGACAAACTCATCAAACTCCACAGTTTGATGAATTTCCTGGGTATATTTTATGTTTTCTTAACACAGTGTGTAATTTTTAATTGGAAACCAGCTAAAGTTTGAAGCTTCATCGACACTTTTCACAGTTTCACTTAACAAGATGAAATTATTTTTACACGATGACTGTTCAGGTTTGTTAGAGTTTTCCATAGAGGACATTCACAGAGATAAGCAGTTCAGCTAAAATGTTTTAGGCTATGGTCACCTGACAGCAAGGCAACTGTTACTGCAGGTAAAATCAGCTCAGGCAGAGACTAGCCTGGACAGTTTCAGATGCCTACCTTGATGAGTTATGTTGATGGTTTGTCAAAGGGATACTCTTTTCAGGAAATGCCAACCTTTTTAGATCTTTTTTTAAAAGATCTCTAAGAATCAAGTAATATAAAGAACGAGCATTTTTTCCTTGGAAACACAGTGAACAGATAGCCAGGGCTCCTCTTTTGAATTTGCAGTGATTCTAAAGGTTCACCTTGAGCATGCTAACCCATCTTGTGATTTGCCCATCTTGAAATCACAGAATCAAAGAATGTCCTGCGTTGGAAGGGATACACACGGATCATCAAGCACAACTGCGGGCCCCACACAAGATCACACAAAAATTCAAACCCTGTGTCTGAGATTGGAGTCCAAATCCTCCTTGAACTTCATCTGCTCAGGGCCATGCCCATTGCCCTGGGTAAACTGTTCCATGCCCACCACCCTCTGATGTAGACCCTGTCCCTAACCCCCAGCTGCCCCCCCCCTGACACAACTCCACGCCGTTCCCTCGGGCCCTTCTACTGTCACAGAGAGCAGAGCTCAGTGATGCCCCTCCACTCCCTGTGAGGAGCTGCAGTCACCATGAGTCCTCTCCTCAGCCCCTCTGCTCTGGGCTGATGCTTGGAATGATTACTTAGAATGATTACTAGGAAAACTACTAACATTGACCTGATTACCTCAAATTTTTTCTTCAAAGAAATATAAAGTTAGCGAGGACAAGACAAAAAAGGAAAAAAAAAAAAAGAAGAATAAAAAGTAGACCAAATTGTTTAATAACCTTGAACGTTTTCATCTCTACTAGACCTACAAAATGGTTCAGGATAGGGCAGAAAGTCATGGCAAACCTTTATGTTTCATTCCCCACCTTCAGTGTGGACATTATTTTTTAAAATCCTGTGTCTGCAGCACAAAGTTGTGTAAAATACAGGTAAAAAAAAACACAGTTTTCTTTCTGGAGAGAAGATGAGAGAGAATGAATTGCACCTGACCAATATAAGTCACAGTATTTGAGTCACTGCTGACAGGAATTCAAATGTTACAGTAGAATAAATAAGATTATTACTAATATCTTCCTTATACATCTCACTTGATTGATTGGTAGCAGATCATTTTCAAGTCTATTTGCACTGCAAATCTTAATTGCAAAGAGGGTTTTCAAGCTGGTGTAGATAATTTTACTAAAAATCTAGAATTAATATACTACTTCTGAAGAGTTTTTGAGTCTGATAAATGAGATCCCTTGCATTCTCATTCTGTAAGCTCTCATCCAAACTTAGTGTTAATCAGTGTAGCTTCATTGATGTGCACTGATTATCCCTCAGGAGACACATGTTGATGTAAACTGAGTAATCACCAAAGTTGTGATGATTTGAACTAGTTGAAAATATGGCTCATTTTTTTCTATTCAGATCTTGTTACTAAAAAGCATCTTGAGGAGTGTCTGCAGATGAAATATGCACATACCTTCTACTGCTTGGATTTGGAGGTTGTTGGTTTTTTTCTGGTATATTATGACAATTTTTGCAGTCAGAATTAGTGTTCTTAGTTTTAATATGTTTACTTATGTGAAATGCAGATTGTAATTAAATGTCAGGCTGCTTAATTGTGCCTTCATTTGTATAAAACGGAATGTTGCTATAGAAAAAGAAAAGAAATAAAACACCTTTCATTTCCTTTGCAACATTATATTTGTATGAATAGTTAAATAATGGGAGAAAAGATATTTTCTGGAAATCTGTGTTAATTGGTATTTCACAGTCTGAAAGGATATGTTGCCACAGAGCATGTATCTCTTGCTTCACAAAGACAGAATGCTTCAATAAAACGTTTTTCTGCCCAGGGACCAATGAATGAGCACTGTGGTTCAGCAAACTAGAATTCAAAGGCTTTACTTCATCCTGCTTTTAATTGTTTAGAGCCAGCTCTGAGAAGGAAAATGGCCTTTTAATATGGGATTTGAGTAGCATTAAAGCACCTGAATCATAGAATCATAAAATCATAGAATCATTGGGGTTGGAAGGGACCTCAAAAGATCATCGAGTCCAACCCCCCTGCCAAAGCAGGTTCCCTACACCAGGTCACACAGGTAGGTGTCCAGGCGGGTCCAAAGTAACTAATTCAGGACATTCTTCTACTTGAACTTAAGGCACCTGAATTATTAGAATTAAGTTCATGTTTTTGTTCCAGTGAGCACACTGACAGTGTTCAGAGCCCTGACAATGTACTGTAGATTGAATTGCCATTTTGTATAACTGCCTGACAATCAAATTGTCTTTCCAGAAGCAAGCAGCCTGCCTGAGGTCATTGCTTTCCTCAAAGAAGTGCAAAACTATGTCAAATTTTTTGCAAAGGCACAACATTGCAGGAAGGGTATGGCTGTTCCACATTTCCTCACATGAAATATTGCCAGTAGGAAATGCTGACTTATAGTTCCTGGACAAGGGACAAGGAAAGAGAAATTAGGATAATAAATGGGTAATCTGCTCTATAGGCAAATGACTCACCAGGTCCTAATGATGCTTTTATTAATTCTCTTGCATTTTTTTTATGTGGGAAAATAGTTGTCTAGTGTAAAGGTGCTGCCTTGGTTGCAGGGATCAGGTTCTGACCTTCAGGGCATTAGGCTTGAATGATTTCATGTACAGGGGTAAATTTTCTGAGAAATGGGTGGGAATTACACCTTCAATCTGCAAGGTCTTTCTCCCCAAATTAAGTTATATGGTTACAAGCTTTTTTGATGCAGAAAGAACAAAGTAATTATTTTCCTTGCTTGGTAGGATATGCTCATTATTCACTCAGCCCTAGCTGAGTTCACTTTTAATTATTTGTTTGTTACTGTCTCTGTGAGAATTCTAGATATTGCAACTAACCTTATAAATCACAAGTCACTTATTAATCCAACGAGCATATTTTCAGAGGACCAATCAGCAAATGAGAATTTTTGAGTTCTTCAGTGGATTACTCTTTTCTTGCACTGGTGGCTGAAATGAAAGCAGCACTTATGTTAGCCATGATGTAAGGCACTATGGGCAGGTGAGGTTGTTTGCAAAGGAAGCATCAAACTAGCAGGACAGAAGAGCCTCAGAGCTGTAAAGAATGATTGGATTCTTGTCCCTATAAAAACGACTAGTAGATGACTCTCTGTGCTGCTGAACTTCTCCTATGAGTAAAATATTGCAAGAATAGGGATTTTGTTGCTAATAAAGAAGGAGGCAGGGAGAGCAGAGGAGAGCAGGCACTCCCAGAACCAGTATCTGTAGGGTTTCACAAACAGCTCGCTGTAGTGAAATCTAATGGACACACTTCATGGACAACAGAAACTATACAAAGAGATACTTTGTTATTTTAAATGTGAAGTAAATAAGGACTTCATCTTTCAATGTTTCTCTTATATTAACATTGGCTTGCTTTTGTCTGTAACAGGGTAGGTCTCATTCTCCATTGTACAAGACAAGTATTTCTTCAGAATGACATACACAACAGTAAAGCATATATGCCTATGATGGTTTAAAAACAGTAAGTAGTACTAGCAGGGGATCACCTACATCTTATTATGGTCTTGTTTCCCTCTGGAAAGGTGACTACATACAAAACACATTGGAAAGGTTTCCTAAGATGTACTACGCACTGTACTATGCATTAGTTTTGTATGGGAAAATATCAGCTGGCTCAGACACAAGCTAAGCCAGGGATGAATAAAGCACATCCATAAGGGATGTCTTTTATCTCTATTTAAACAGGTATAATCTGATTTGAGAAATGAGTTGTATTCCTGTGCTCAGTGGCAGAAAGCAGAGAAAGTTATTATTCAGAGAATCATAGAGTCATAGAATATTAAAATCATTGAAGGGCTTGATTTGGAAGGGACCTTAAAGATCATCAGCTTCCAACTGCCTGTCATGGGCAGGGTTGTCAACAACCAGATCAGACTGTCCAGGGACTCCTTCAAGGAGGGAGACTCCACAACATTTCTAGGCAACCTCTGCCAGTGCTCAGTCACCTGCACAGTAAATAATTACTTTCTGATTTTCACATGGAACATACTGCATTCCAGTTAGTGTGCCCTCAATTGCTTTCTGGGATAAACAATAGTTTCATCCTCAATTTTAAGTGTTATTTAATTTCCAAGTCTCTATTTTTCCACATAAAGATTTTTTTAACAGTTTTATTATTTTTATTCATACTGTCTTGTCTAAAATCATTTCTGCTTTATTGATACAATCTACTCTTTTACTGTGTCAAATCATATTATCAAGCAATATAGAGTTATGATTAATTTTATTATATATTTAAGAACCTATTATGTTTATTCATATGGTTGTACTCCAAAACTTCAGTAAAGGGAATGATTGCACTGTACAAAATGCTGTGCAAGACATTGATAGATATTCCTTCCATAATCTTTAGGGAGATTAGCAAATTAAAGTTTTAGGAATAATAACAGGCTTATTGAAATGATTTATTTATTTCTTTATTTTTTATTTCGGAACTAGAAAAGCACTGTTATCACAGCAAGAATTACAATTGAACAACAGTTTCCAGGATCAAGTGAGCTTTCAGTTACTGGTAAAATTTATCTTTAATCCATCAGTTGAAACATTCCTAATCAAACCATTCAGAATCTTTTTAAGGCTGCTTGACTCATCATTATTCATGCAGGTGAAAGCACTTCTTATGAAAAACTAGAATGACCTAGTTGATAAGTTTCTGATAAAAATGTAGCTGACTACAGCAGAGAGGCAGCATTTGCATGTGAGAGATGGAAAGAGGCACTTCCTTCCACTTGCTTGGAAGGTCAAGGAGAACAGGCAGAATCTGAGTTTAATACATATTTTCATATGGTTTCAGTATGGTTTTTGTCTTGTTGAACACTAATATAGACTTTCAACAAAAAATAGAAAAAAATAGTCACGTGTAGATTAACAAATTTATATACACCATGTTTCAGATCAGACAAAACACTACAGCTAGTCAGAATAACCTATTTAATATCTTGATTGGTTGGTTGGTGGGTTTGTTTGTTGTCAAAATTAAAAGTACTTCAAAGAATATAAAATTTCCATTTATTCTTGTAAGTTTATAGATTCATAGATTCATAGATACATTGGGTTGGAAAGGACCTACAAGATCATCTAGTCCAACCATCCTCCTGTCACCATCCCTACCCACTAAACTACTAAATCAAATCCCTTAGCACCTCATCTAAACACTTCTTGAACAGCGCTAGGGATGGTGCCTCAACCACCTCCCTAGGCAGGCCATTCCAGTGCCTGACCACTCTTTCAGAGAAAAAATGTTTCCTCAGGTCTAATCTAAATCTTCCCCGGCGCAACTTATGGCCATTCCCTCTCGTCCTGTCATTATTTATCAGGGAGAAGAGGCCCACCCCCTCCTCACCACAACCCCCCTTCAGGAAGTGGTAGAGTGCAATAAGGTCTCCCCTGAGCCTCCTCTTCTCCAGACTAAACAATCCCAGCTCCCTCAGCCGCTCCTCATAAGACTTGTGCTCCAGACCCCTCACCAGTTTTGTTGCCCTTCTCTGAACACGCTCCAGGGCCTCAATGTCCTTCTTGTAGTGAGGGGCCCAAAACTGAACACAGTGGCCTCACCAGAGCTGAGTACAGGGGGATGATCACCTCCCTGCTCCTGCTGGCTACACTATTTCTAATAAAGGCCAGTAGTACATTGTTTCTTTAGGTCTTCGTTTTCTTTTTCTTGAAGAGGTGTAATACACTTTCAAGGAAAAAGCTGTTAAAAATTAGAAGTATTTTTTCTCTACGAATAATTGTTCCTCCTGGAAACAAATATTTTTCCTGATTTGTAAATGTCTTCTTCTAATAACATATATTATATTAGGCATATACTAATGCTCATATTACTAGGCATATTTAATCTCACTCCAGAAAACTCTGAGCCAACTGAAGGCCATGCAGCCACAAAGTCATGGCAAAGGAAAAGAAGTTACCTCTGAGAGAGGTAATGTCCATTACTGTCTCCCAAATATTCTTTGAAGTGGTTTCTGTACTAAGATTTATTGGCTGAGGGATAGCATGTTAATTTGATGCTAATGCGTTCAAACAATTTCTGGATCCAAATTAGCTTATTTAGTTATGTTTTAAATCTCTCTGGAATTTAAAATATTGTTCCTGATCTGCTAGTTCCTACTTAAAAGCCTTCACTGAGAGACGTTATACAAGTTGAACTTTACAACAAAAATTAAAAATGAAGATAGTTTAATCAGTGGATTCTATTTGAGTTTTAGAAACTTTTAAACTCTTGGATTATATGTATTTCCAATTTCCAGATATCTTCAATGCATAACCTTACCAAGAGCCTTTTGAAATTCAAAGTTGATGGCAACCCCTGTGGTTTGCACATTTTACCATAGCAGGAATAATTTCAGCAGTCTGTTTCTTTGTTTTGCAGATTCCATCCTGATGCTCCTGAAAATATGGTCACTATCACTGAAAGCTTTTTATCTTCCTCTGTTATAAAAGAAACAAACAGAACCATCTAGGCTTAGAAACAATTGCTGATATCCTAACCTCTGTTTCTGACTCCAAGCTTCTTTGTTGATCTGAACTTATGGTGGTTTGTTTTGTCTTCTGTCCACAACAATTATGCTGGGAAAAGCTCCTGCAGTTATTTATCTAAATAAAAATCAAAGACTGCAGTTCAGTGATCAGAAAGAAGCAGGTGCAAAACTGAAAAGTGATGCACTGGACAAAAATTTTAAAAAAGAGGAATAAGAGCAAGAATGAAAGAGGAAATTATAAATATTAGAAAAAATAACCCAGTGTATAATTTATTTTCTACATAGATTTCAGTTTATTTTTAATTAGTTAGTCTGTCAGCTACAGAGATAATATTTTAGTCTGAGTAATATTTTTATGCTACACTATTAATTTAGGAAGTAACAATTTTTTCCTTTATTTCAGTCACTAACTCCATTATCAGGTGTCTTCTTATCTCCCTGCACATTTTTGCACCTTATTATTTCTCTTTTCTACTATTCTACTACTATATAAATTCATGATGATCTTGACCATCTCTAGTTTAAATTTTCAGTTGTACCTTAATCTGAAGCTTTTTCTACTTTTGAGTATTTAATTTGTTATCATCTTCAATAAAAAAAAAATAATTGAATATTCAATCATTATATCTGAGGGACTGTCCTAATATATTTATCTTAAACTTCTGACAGTGGAAGCACTTGTCTTCCAACCAGTGTTTGTTTGTTTGTTAATCTAGCCGAGGCATTTGGGGAGTATTAGAACTTCAGCATATTTATTCTAAATGTAAGGTAATAGCCAGTTACAAATATGGATTTGAGTTGAATAAACCATAGCTCCTAGTCATCCTTCTTGGGCAAGTAATCTGCACATCTTTTTTACCACATATACAGCTTACATAGTTTTCACAGAATCACTGAATAGTTGAGGTTGAAAGGCAACTCTGGAAGTTACAAGTGCTTGAGTATGAGCACCTGGAGCTGTCTGTCCAGGACCACATTCAGATGGATTTCAGGCATATCCAAGGAATGAGGACTCCACAACATTTCTGGACAAACTGTACCAGCACTCTGTACTCATCACTGCAAAATGCTACTTGTTATTTGGAACCTCTTGTGTTCCTGTTTGTTTCATTGCTTCTTGTCCTGGCTCTAGGTGGTACCAAGTGATTGTTCTGTCCCCTTTCCACCCTCTCTTCAGACTCTCATAGATATTGATATCTATCTCTAAAACTTCAGTTTGTCCAGACTGAAAAGACCCATCTCTCATCCTCTTCTCATTGTAGCCTTTCCTTTTGTGTCTTTCCTGGATATCACTGCCTCTCTCTCAGTAGCAAGATCAGAACTGAAGCTCCAGAATCATCCATAAATCATTGCTGAAGCCCAGGGTTGAACCATGGACCTTTAGATCTTCAGTCTAATGCTCTCCCAGCTGAGCTACTTCAGCTCTCTCTAACCAAGTGTTTTCTCACAAACTGATGTAATGTATGTCTCTTTCAATTCTTTATCATTCACACTCATTTTGTGGACATTAGACTCTTCTTTTTAATACACAGAACACTACGGGGGAAGAATGTTTTGTCCCACTGAAATTAGTGGGACAAATCTCTAGTGGGAAACTCTGCAGCGCGTGGATCTGGTAAAAGTCTGCAGACACTAACTTGCATATAATTCTATAAAAATCACCATCAACATAGACATGATTCCCAGAGACATCAGCCAAAGACTTAAAATTAACAGGAATTTATTTCACAGGATCACAGAATTGTAGGAGTTGGAAGGGACCTCTAAATATCATCGAGTCCAACTCCCCCGCCAAAGCAGCTCCCTAGACCACATTGCACAAATAGGTGTACAGGCAGGTCTTGAATGTCTCCAGAGAAGAAGACTCTATCACCTCTCTGGGCAGCCTGTGCCAGCGCTCCATCACCCTCACTGTGAAGAAGTTCGCACACTCATTTGTGTGGAAATTCCTATGCCTCAGTTTGTGGCCATTTCCCCTTGTACTATCACCACACACTGCTGAGAAGAGTCCGGCCTTGTCCCTTTGTCTCCCACACCTTAGATATTTATAGACATGGATCAGAACCTCAATGAGTATTCTTTTTTCAAGGCTGAACGGCCCCAGCTCTCTCAGCCTTTCCTTGTAAGAGAGGTGTTACACACCCTTTATTATCTTTGAAGCCCTCTGTTGCACTCTTTCCAGGAGATCCCTTTATTTTTTGTACCAGGGAGCCCAGAACTGTACACAGTACTCCAGGTGAGGCCTGACCAGGGCAGAGTAGAGAGGGAGAATCACAACCCTCAACCTCAACCTCAACTGGCCACGCTTTCTTTAATGCACCCAAGGATACCATTGACCTTCTTCATTTCATCTACCTATACTCTCACTGTGCTTTGAGTTGCATGAAAATCTTAGCTATAACTTCCTCATTACCTCCTCAGTTTAAATGTCTTGAAAGATCCAGTTCATCAACTCAAAAGGCAATCAGCTCAGCAAGCAAAGTGAACACAACAGAGAAATCTATATTAGTTAGCATGCAAGGAAGAAACACTGAGATTGATTCATTAGAGTCTGCCCCTCTTTTGCTAGCCTGCTCAATCAAAAAACACATCCCGTTGAAAGTTTATAGGAATTCCTGATAACTTGATAAAAATATGGCAGTAGTTGCTTTCTGTCAGCAGATTTAACACTGCAGTTTCACTTTTGCTTCACGTCCCCTGGGTAAAAAATCACCCCTTTAAATTCTTCTTATGTTAGAAGCAGAGGTTCTTAAGACATGAAATCACTTACAGCTAGCCTGAAATTATGTGTAAGGTTGCTTTCTTTCAGGAAAACTAACAAACAAATAAACTAACCAATCGGAGAGAAAAAAAAAAAAAAAACAGAGAAATTAATTCTACTGCAGTCTATTTAGCATTAATGGGTATCAAAGTTGCAGCCTAGGGGCACCATGCATCATAATCTATCATGACCAAGATAATTTATATCCAGATTTCCTTCACTGCAGGAGATCAAGCTGCAGAGAGAAATTTCAAGTTATCAAAGGACATTTACTAAGGGTACTAGAAACAGCAACAGACCAAGTGCTTATTTACAAACCTCAGAATTCTTTTAGGAGCTAGGCATATACCTAAGTGTATAAACTCAAAAGAGTCTGTGGAGTTAACGAACTGTGAATAAGTTTTGCTGATGAGCATGAAGCTTTTAAGATTCAAATTCACTGTGAATGAAACACTCTCGTCCTGATAAACGGACATTCTAAATTAAAGATGCAGCTACTGTATTGGATCATCAAGCTCATATCCTTCCAGCTCTGAAAAAAGAATATATTTCCAGAAGGAAATATTTTTAAAGGATTTTTTAAGGATTAAAACTGTCTATTTTAATGCATGAACTGTTTCTTGACAATCTCACTGACTCACTGAAGTGCCTGTTCCACAGTGCATCAGTTCAGTGTTTGTCTTTGGCTCTGAGAGCAGCAGTGCAGTTACTGTGAGTTACTTACACTTGTAGCACTAAATGCAAACCCTCTTCTTTATTTCACTCAACCCTCGTGGTCTGGGCAAATAATACAATTCTCTTAAAAACATTAATGAAACTTAAAATGTCTGAGTCATGTCTTATGTCTTTATTAATAATGTAATACTGACAGTAGCTGATAGTTTTATTTCTTTCAGGTTTCCAAAAATCAGTGTATTGAATTTTCTTGCTGATGTGTAATAGATTCTTTTTAAAATTATTCTAATGTAATAACATCCTTTTGCGGCTTCATCCTACAGGCATTACCCATTAAGCACACTCAGTGTTTAACTCAAATTTGAAATGCTTCTATACAGGGTTTCATATGTAAAAATGTACTTAAAAATAAGATATCCAAATTCTCATTATAGTGTGTAATGTTCAGCACAGCTGATTAAACTTGATGGACTTTTTGTTTCTCGAAAGAAAAAACGGTGCATTATGATTTCCTTTTTGCTAATTTTCTAGTGCTATTTGAGATATCTAAGACATCCTCTTAACTATCAGATATGAACAAGTGTACTATGACATTGGAAGTACGTGGAAGCCAGGAGTTATATTGTATCCTTAGGGATCTCAAGCATTTTTGTTTAATGTATAATGTGGTACATTTCCATCAGAACATACAGGTAGATACTTACATTTAAACATCTTTAACTATAGTTGAATTCCATCTTTCCTCTACAGTAAAAACAATCCTGTCTGAGGATATCTTGTTACATATTCATCTCAGCATGTTTAATTAAAGTAGAATTGGGTTGTTTTCTTGCAAGTAGGATGAGATTTCTGAACTCTCTCTGTAATGGTAATGTGAAAATGCTTTAAAATTATACACACACTTCCTTAAGAAGTCTGGAAAGATTTGTCCATGTCTGTTATGATTAAAGAGTTGAAAAGAAATTCATTGCTAGATTCTCTGAAAATAGTGATATGTTGAAGTCAGTGTCATTCACTTATTCATATTACAGGAATTTTTTTGTATAGGATTTCTAGAGCTTATGTCCCCCAGATTCTCTTTATGAACCTGTTTGGGAAACATTTTCTCCTATCCCAAAGTTCTTGAATTCACTTTGATGTTAAAGGTAAGCTACAAAAATAAAACTATCATTTTAAATATCATAAAGTATCTGGTTAGGTGTAGGCTGCTCATCATTAAGATTTGGGAACACTCTGATTGTGTGTATCATCTGAAAAACAAACAGATTGAAACTGAGCAAACAAACTGATCAAACAACAACAAGAAAAAAGTACAAATGAAAAAGCAAGATGTATATTTTAGTAATTTAAGTCTTGCTCATCTTCAAGCAGACTTAATATGTTATATTACAATCTAGTGATTTACAATCAGATCAAAACAATATCAGGTGCACAATGGTCTAAACTATGCTTTGACAAATGAGAGCATTACTAATAGCAGAAGGGGGCACTAGTAGCTATCTGGTATATATTCTGAATCTGATATATACATTTATGATATGTATTGAAAACAAACATGCACACAAATAGTCTCACTTACAAGCTAGTTGCCTTTCTGACCTTTCTCAAGATCTAGTGGATGTTCTGTGATATGAATTCTGTCTTTACTTTTCATGACCAGTACTCTTTACCTGCTCTACTATTACATAAAAGATAGCCTCTTCAATAGGCCCAGTAGGGCTAATTGTGCCCTACAACAGTCTCCTTTTAGGAAAATGTGATGGCATGGTTTCAGCGATGTAGAAATAAAATATTACCTTTAAAAAAATAAAACAAATAAATAGTAATAATAAACGTATTTAAAGTATCATCTATTCTTTCTTTAAAAGAACAACAGCAGATTTTACTTTGCAATGAGAGTGATGAGGCACTGGAGGAGGTACAGGTTTCCCAGAGAAGTTGTAGATTCTGCTTCCCTGGAAGCATTGGAAGCCAGGTTGGATGTGGCCTTGATTTAGTGGGGTTGGAACTAGATACTTAATGTTCCTTACAACCTAAACCATTCCATCCTTTTGTTATTCAAAGCAAACGGATGACTAACAAAAGATCTGACAGTAAAGGCATAGCTTATACCTTGTTGGAAGAACACCCAAAAAGGTCTTGAGAAGAAAGGATTACATATATTTATCTTGGAATCTCGCTTACTTTCCCAGGATATCTACACCTTTGACTGCTGTACTGATTTCATTCAACAATTTTTAATGAAGATCTCTCCTTTCTCTTTTTTTTTTTTCCCCCATAAACTTGAAGATTTTAGGTTTCCTTTCACTACAGGCATGATATTAGGAAAAGAAAACCATTCAAAACAAGAGTGATCACGACAGCAGTAGTTATCCTGTTACATTAAAAGATTTAAATATAAGGATGTGCAGTATTTATTGCAGTAATTATTTCATTTTCTTTGACTTCACTCATTTTAGTCTTCTGTGATTCGTTACCTTTCAAATACAAGAACAGACAATTGTTCTTAGAATTACAGTAAGCTGTGTAACCCAAAGAACTTCTCTGTGAAGTATATCTTCCAGATTTTTTCTTTTCTAATTCTAACTGTCTCAGGATTTTGTCTCTTCCTTTGAGAAGCCAAGGATTTTTCCATGGGTCAGTAGGTTTTACACTGGATGCTTTTTTTCTTAATTTCTTTGAAATCATTTGCAAGGTTTTTGTTTCAGGGATTGAAGGCTGCGAAAGTAGCCATACCAGACACTTCCAGATGGGTACAAAGCACAATAATTGCAGGCCAGAGCTAGAGCCATGAGTGATGCTGGTGTCACCGCTGCATTAGCATATTTAAGAAAGTGTAAAAAATGCTTTTCATCAACTGAGGGAGAGAGATGTGGGAAAAATGTGAGAGAAATGGCCCTGCAGACATCAAAGTTATTGCAGAAGGAAGGCAGGAGGTGCTCTGGGCATGGAGCCTGTAGCTGAAGAGAAACCCATGGTGGAGCAGGCTGTTGAGCACCACATGGAACAGATCTCCATGTGCAGTCACAAAGAAACTCACAATGCAGCAGTGGATGTGGTGAGCACCCTCAAGAGCAGGCCTTCGGACAAAGCTACAGCCATGGAGTGGAGTCCACGATGGGGAAGGAGGGCTGGGGGAGCTGCTGCTCATAGGGATCTGTTCATGAAGAGCTCCATCCCATGGGAGGGACCCAACACTGAAGCAGAAGAAAAGCTTGAGGATGAAGAGTGGCAGAAACTAAGTAATGAGGCAATGGAGTCAAGACTAAAGGAGTGAAGTTGAGCCTGGGAAGAGAGAAGGAGAGAAGGAAGGTGTTTTTTAATTTTGTTTTTATTTGTCACCACCTTAATCTATATTTAATTGAGAGTAAATTCAATTCCTCAACTTAAGTCTCTTTTGATCACTGGGAAGCAATATCCCTGCCCCTATCTTGACCCACAGATTTGTCCGTTGTGTTTTCTCTTCCTGAGGAGAAATGTAAGATAAGTTTTTCTGGCAACTGTCATCCAATCAAGGCTAACTCACTGCAGAAGGCAACAGATAAGCTGAATTTCTTCTTTTCAAATTTTATTCAGTTCAAATTTTATGTTATGCAATCTCAAGCTATTATGCATTCCTATTGAGAAGGCCTACAGAAATCTTTCATCTCCCAAGTGTCCTGAAATGTAATAAGAAAGGAGAGGAAATGTGCTTTAAAAATTTATATTGAGGGGTTATAGTGGATGACACTGCAATTAGAGGTTAAGGAAATGCTAAAGGCATGTTGTCCTTTTAATGGAAGTTCCAATTCAGATCTTTTTTCTCCCTGGGTAGAAGCAGGTGTACAGGGACTCCGAAATGGATGCATGCAGAACCTGCTAAATGTGTTTCTAATTGTCTGAGTTTAATAATTGATAATATAGACATAGCTTGCAAATTTTTCTTTCACATAAAAGATAATTGTGCCTGAGTATAGCATAGTCTGAAATTAAATGTGTTAAGTGCTCCAGGGACTAGTATGTACGTGCTATGAAAGATCATTTCTCTTGATCAGAGTAAGCTAGAATCTGAAACAACTTTTATTTATTTGCCTTGTAGTGGCATTCAAAGAGCTAAAGCATGACTTGATGCTAGATAACAGGTGCTTTCTATTTTTTCTCTTCCTTTTCCATAAGGAGTCAGTATAAGCTGTTGTTTACTTTCAATCATCTCTTTTTTTTTTAAATTAATATTAGACTTGGACAAAAACCTATTTATAAAACTTAAAATCTAAAAGAATGTCAGTTTCTAAGAGCTTTGGATTAGAGCCCAGTGGATTTGATCTGTTGAGCTGCAGTGATAAACATGTAGGCCTACTCTGCCATTGCTATATGACAAAGGCTGATCATTTTGTCTAAAGGTTTGTTGGACATTTACTATTATGCAGTACGCTTATCAAACAAAAAATATCCCACTGTCAGGGAGTCACCAGCTGGATTTATCTCAGTTCACCACCACCCTCTGGGCCTGGCCCTTCAGCCACTTCTTTACCCAGCAAAGAGTGTACCTGTCCAAGCCACAGGCTGACAGCTTCTCCAAGAAAACACCGTGGGAAACAGTGTTATTGCAAAGACATTGTAAGACTATGTTCTTGAACCATCACATAAGCAGACAACAAAGGATGCAGGGTTGGATTTTCCTGGCTTCACTTTGTTTTGTAAAGATGCTCTTATGTACCAACCTAAACAACAGAAATAACACTCTGCTGACAAAACTTCTGTGACTTTCTTTGGTGTGCTCATATCAAATGCTTGTGTGTGTTTGAAATCATGAGCCTTCCTCTTCCATTTTAAGGCACAGAATTCTCTAACTTACGTAGTCAGATGTTTGCAATTGCTTTCTTTCAATACAAGGAGCTGACCCTCCAGAAAATTGGACATGAAGTCTTTGTACAAGTAAAATTCTGTATAAATATGATGCTTTTGTTATATTTCAGAACTAAAACTGGCTTAATGTAGAGAGCTTTCTCACCACTTGTGCTCTCTTTTATACAAATCAAAGAAATTTTGTGAAGAAGTATACTGAAAAATAGTAATGAAAATAAATAATACAAATAAAAATAATCTGTAATTTTAAATCATAGGTAAAAGATAACCATGACAATAAAAAATTAGAATGAAACACAGTGATTAACTTAAAAACAAAAAGTACTCAAGAAAAGCACTTTTCCAGTGATGTGAAAATCCAAGTGCAACTATAGCATGTAATAAAGGACACTGCTGACTGCATAGATTTTGATAGTGAAGATAAATGACAGTTATGCACATGATGATCCAAGAAGCTGGCTAAAGATGACTACTTATTACAGCAGAAATAGATGATTTTTGAAATGATTCATTGATGACAAAGGAAAGCAGTTATTAAAGCAAATCTAGAAAAACGCAATGCTAGAGATGTGTTTGCTTTATATTAAAGACATGCTCAAAGTTTGTGATAGCTTACCAATTGGATAATCAATTCCTGTCTCTGAAGTCTGTAAGTTTCAAATAAACCCTAATTACACTTATCTATACGTTCTTTAATTAATGGATCAGAATCAGTACATGCATTGCTAACATATATTAAAGAATTGAATGTTATTAATCTTTTTTTATATTAGCTTCTTCTGTTTGCTTCATAGAGTAAGGAACATTGGTGTGATGGGGAAGCAAAAATAAATTTAGAAATGTTCTCAGGGATAAATGTAAACAGAATTAACAAGACACTTGAGAATGTGTAAAAAATACCAAAACACTTTGCAGTTTCCTAAATACTGACACTGATGAACATTGATGTTAATAGTGGCTAGTCTGCTCACAGCTGTTATCTTTCCTGTGTGACTAAGGATGAGCACATCTTAGTTTGGAAAATGGGAAAAGGCAAATGCTTTTAAGCTCCTTCTTTTTCCGTGGGTGTTATGGCCAAACAGGCCATTATGATCTTTAGATCAAAAGAACCTTTAAATCACTGTCTGTCCAGTAAATTATTCTGCTTATTTTTTATATAGAGTTTTATTTCCATTCTTGAATTAGTCTTGAAGTGTGGAACATTGTTAATAAGGCTGTGAATAGTCAATAGAAATTCTTCCTACAGGAATGGTCATGCAGAATAGTCTCTTTAAAGTAGTTATGACATTCAAGAGAGTTTTTTGTATACACCTTGAGTGGATATACCACTCTGTGGTTTTACATGCTAGAGTGGTTGTGTAGAAGTCCTGCCATCTATATCCCACCCTCCTCAGAGAAGCTGAGAGAGCTCAGGCTTGTTCATCCTAGAGGAGAAAAGGCTCCAGGGGGGACCTTATAGCAGCCTTCCTGAATCTGAAGGGGGACCGGAGGAAAGCTGGGGAGTGACATTTATAAGGGCATGTAGTAACAGGATGAGGGGAAAATGACTTAAAACTGGAAGAAGGTAGATTTAAACTAGATATCAGGAAGAAATTCTTCACTGTGAGGGTTGTGAGACAATGAAACAGGTTCCCCAAGAGGTTGTGGATACCTCCTGCCTGGAAGAATTTGAAAACTGACTTGATGGGGCTTTGAGCAACCTGGTCTAGTGAGAGACGTAGCAGGGAAGCTGAAACTGGATGATCTTAAAGATGCATTCCACCTAAACCATTCTATGTAACCCTTCATGAAGAATTATCCTCTTCCAGAATCTCCATTCATTACTTTAAAAAGTCTACGTGTCTGTGTACCACACAGTACTGTTCATTGATGTGTAAGTGAAAAAAAAACACCAGACTAGAATAGGTGTTGAGACAAGTGACTAGTGAAAACTAGTTCTCATGGGAGTATATTGGAAGAACGTGGTTTATTTAACACAGTAAAAAAAAATCTGTCGAGGAGTATAATTGTGATTTATAAATATGCCAGGGGAGTAAATGTTAGTTAGAAACAATAACTGGTTAAGCTTTTTTTTCATATAGCTCCTATGAAGTGGTTTTTCACAGACAGATATTGAATGATGGATGTCACTTCCCATTAAAGAACTGAGATTTAAAATTAGATTAAGAGTAATATGGGTAAAAAAGCTATAGCATTTTATGCTGAAGCTATTAGATTCATGAAAGAGATCATAAGATGCATGTCTAGAACTGCAAAACAGTGGACTTAGCGGCTCATGAAGAACTTTCCTTTCCAAATATTTCATGATTTCCTTTCAAATTATTCGAGAATACAATGTTTTTAATGGTTTTATAGTCTATTTTACCTACCAGATTGAGAAACCTAGTGATAGCTACCACCACAATTGTAGCTTGTGATTTTCAACTTAGAACATAGGTCTTTGGGAATTTTGTAATTTGAATAAACATGTTTTGTGGCACTTTCCTGTTCTAGCCATGTTTCTGTTTGTGGCTGGGATTCCTGAATTCAAACACTGAGCAAAATGAGATGTTTTCAGAGTTATTTAAGAGTTGAAGAATGCTAAGTTTTGTGTTCAATCCAGTCTGTGAACCAAAGCCTGCATAGCTTTGACTGGCAACATTACGTACTCTGGAGTGTCAATGAGCAAAGATATCACTGATCTCTAGCAGAAGGTGCTATACTCTCATGTGTTGGTGATTAGGATTAATGATGTCTTCAATTAATCCACATGGTATTGATTATAAAATTCTCCATGCTCCAGATGTACCTGATAACCTGTCTTCCGGACAGAGCCTCCAAAGCACAATTAAGCTACCTTGCTGTCTGGAACACTGAAGGCAGATTTCTATGACATAAGAAAACAATCTGAATGGACAGACAAATCTAGGGGGCTACAGGTTTTCTCTGGATGTTTTAATAACACCCTTATTTGGTCAAATACAATCCTAATGCCACCTAACACCTGCAAGATGGATTTATAAAAGGCTGCGTAACTAAATGTTCTGTTTCTTTTACAAGACTCTTCAAAGTGACAAAATTTAATTTCTGCTTCTCTGCACTAAAGCAAGATGCTCAGGCATGAGGGAAGAAAGATATTTACAAATGAAAATGAAATAAACCAACAGCTGAAAATAATCACAAGTCATGTTCAATCAGCTCTTTTCCTTTTTGGATATGATATTTAATGATCATATTTTTCTGAATTCACTCAGATTTCAGCAGGCACTCATGAGCAGCATAGGAGTCATTAGAAGTGATAGCTAGCTTTTTGCTCATTTCTCTGAACTCTCTTCAATGTATTTCAGTTCAGTCCAAATAATCAGCGCAATTTAGTTTGTTCAATGCAAATCACTGGATTTTAATTGAGTCCAATTACGCCCAAATCAATAAAACTCAATTCAAACTAATTATCTTCAATACAAATCAATACGATTCAATTAAAATCAATGAAAGCCCTATCTTCCCTAATGACTGACCTGTTTCCCTTTCTATTGTTATTAAAGGACTCTGCAGTTTGTTCAATGTAGTGGCTTTTGGCAAATCTTTCTCCATTTGTATGGGGATAATCATTAGAGAAAATATGGAGAAAAACATATGTAACTGGGTTATCTTCTTCTCCATTTCTTACTCTTCTACAGTGATTATTTTTCCAGTGAAATCTCTTATTTCGGATTATGCAGGTGGTTGAAAATGTGCCCAATTTTAGCAATACTTGAAAACTGAGATTTGCAGTCACAGGAACAAAATAAAAAAATGATGAAAGTATTTGTTCTCTTCTACACTGTTTATTTTTACCCTAGAAATCCTATTTTTTCTAATGTGATAGAGGTTTGAAAAATTGACCTGAAGTCTATAGTTAGCTATGCTTAGCTTAATTGACATCAGCTTCTTGTTGGTGTTAATCTATAGAATGAGAAGTGCTTCAGGATAGATCTTAAAAGATGCTTTTATAATATGCATTACAAAGAAAGTCACACAAATAAGTAGGGAAGAAAGATTATGCACTACAGTAATTGATGAGTCACAAAATGGCTGGTATTGGAAGGGACCTCTTGAGATCATCATGTTGCTTGGGACTACAACAGATTGGGTTTTGAAAGTCTCTGCTGGGCTACATAGACAGTGATAGAGGCTTGGGTAGGGTGTGCCTCAGGAAAAGTATATGAGAGCTGCTCTGTAAGTAATACATACTATTTGATTATGTTGTCCCATGACATCAGAGGCAGATATTGATGTTATGGAAGTAGAGGCTGTATCTTCCTACCAATATTCCATTACATTTTGTTTCTGTAAGACAGACGTCAGCAGAAATGCAGTCTGACAAATTAGTGTCTGATATGGAAGTGCAGATGAAGCAAAGGGGTATCATTGATTTCCTCCATGTAGAATAGAACTGCATCCAATAAAATTCATGGATATTCACTGAATGTTTAGAGACCAAAAAACTGGACATGAGCACAGTTAGGCAGTGGATGGTGTGTTTTGTCAGTGGCAACAGTGATATGAAAGACGAGCCACGCTCTGGGTGGCCATGCACAGCTGTTACACCATGAAATAAAGAGTGCCTTGATCAGCTGTCAGCGGTTTGCGGGCTGGTTTGACCCAGTACTGTGACAACTGAGGCAGGGGACCCATGGGCCCACGCCCTGGGGAAGAGGAAGGGGGAAAGGAAAAAAAGGAGACAGAGCTGGGCCTAGGAACAAAACAGCAGCAATGATCTGAGGAGGAAAGCTAATTTACTAAATAAGGTATCAGAAAGCAAAACACAATATAATACAATATAACTGGAATGGAGGCTAATGGATCAAATAAAATGAGCAAGAGAGAGAGTGTCCAATAAAACGAAGGCCTTACGCTAATGCTGAAGGCAGACGGCTGCAACAAACACCCACTGCCGAGCTCCATCCCGAAGGGAAGAGAGAGTCCCGTGACCACAGACAGTTTTTATCTTTCCCTCCAGGCAGAAACATGTAGAAACACAAAGCATCACACAGTCCTCTGGGGAATGTAGTTCTTCAGTTCTGAGACAGGCATATCTGCAATTACTGATGATCCACAGAGCTAGAGCATTAACTCTTTAACTCCCAGTACACTACATTATATTACGATGTAGAATATCAATAATACAATAAAAATCATAAAACCATGACATCAGCTCATTTTCATAAATTTTTTAACAGTGGTGACTATGCTGAAGAATAGTTTTTTGTAGCTGGGAATTTACTCTGTTGAATATTGTTATGCCCTTTGTATCTGTTAAAGTTTTCACATAAATAAATAGGATGCATTACTTTCTGAGCAACCTATGCATTTACTGGATCCCTCAGGCAAGTATAAAAGTCTCTTCCTATCCTCATGATTCTCTCCCATCACTGCTCACTGACTGACGTGTAAGGACTGACTCTGAATTCATCAAATATTCCATGACCTTTTAATGAAAGGTGGACATCATGGGGAGGCAGAGAGTGGATCATGTGAGACTGAAACCACTTATGAGTGTAGAGAACTACCCACATCTCTCACAAGAAAGGAAAAGACTCAATAATGAGAAATGAAGTAAAAAAAAAAAAAAACAATAGCCCAACACTGAGAATTTAGAAAACTGGACATCTAGCAATACTCTAAATCCCATGTTGAAAATAAGTTCCTTCTAGCAAAAGCAATATCAATATTCTTTTGAAATGAGGGAAATAAAATAGTCCCATTTACAACCAAAAGCATGATAAGATCAGTGGGAAGTTTAAAAGATACAGTGCAACATTATCTTTCCAATCATTTTCCAAGTTCACTAGTGTTTGCAGTTCCTATCATCCCTGTAGCAGCTTTTCAAAAGCTGCCAATTACTTCCAGTGAAAGATCTTTCATGAAGGGAATTACATTTCTAGTCTATTATTAAAAGCTGTGTAGAAACAGAAATTTCTATGATGAATAGTAATTTAGAAAAGATTTCTTTAACACTTATATAGTAGCAAGGAAATAGTTCAGCTCTGATAAAACCACTTATATGCTTTTGATAGCTATTCAGAAACATAACAGAATAAAAAGCTTCTGTATTATAAAAGAGCTAATTATTAAGAAATTATACCTTGTTTCTACTAATAAATCAAATTTAATACTCTCAATAGCATAAAATATAATGTGTTGGTCCCATGTGTCAGAATTCTATCTGCTCTGGACAATTTTTAATGTAAAAACTACTGTGCAATATATAGTTTTTCTGAAATCCTGAGAGGCTCAGTTATTTATAACTAGATGTTATTACACTCTTCTCTAACAACTAGTTTTAAAATGAAATTTCAGGTAGAGTGCATCAAACTCAGAACATGGAATAAAGAATCAGAGGTCCCATCTTGGTTTCAGATGCATTTATTATTAACACATCGTTTAATATTCATTTTGAATGCACACAGTATTTGCAGTTTTGAAGAAAAAAACATATTTCTTTAGTTTTAAGAATGGCAAAGCCATATGTCCTTTGTAGTGTGCAAAGATTGGAAATAGAGTCTGTACGTAAACCAGTATTTACTGATCAGATGGCAGACTGATTCAGTTTGGTGAACTTAAACAAAATTTCTTTTTTCTCTACCTTGGGCGATCAACATTAAAAATATCATAGATTTCAGTTATATGTTTGACATATATTAATACTAGGAAGTAGGAAGGTATAGTTGGATGGCTCATTATAAAGCAGCAGGGAAAAGACAAGAATTTGAAACCTTCCAGATAAGTTTGCATCTTCAGTTAGGCTTTCGTAATACAATTTGAAAAATTGAATTGATGACACAGAACAAGATGTACGAAGTGACTGCTGTATGGAGTCAATGTGTAGCATGGGATCAAATTCCTTAATATTATACCTTAGACAAGAGTTTGTTAAAATTTGAATGATTAATTCAATGGCTCCCAAGCTTGAAATATATCACAATTCTTTGTTTACTGTAAGTGGAGTCACAAACAGAAGTTATGTCTCTTCAAGTAAGGTGATGGAAATTTCTGCCCTAAAGCCTCATTAAGAACAATAATACTCATTTTCTCCAATTCAGATTCATCCATAGATGGCCAATTTCACATACAGTACTTTATTTTCTCTTTTATAAATCACTATTTTTGTGCCAGATATTTCTTGCTCATGCTGAGTGCTAACTATTTAAATGCCTCTGCTGATGTCAATAGCTGTATTTCAGATAGCATTTGACTTCCTACGGGTATTGTACTATGCCCCGTGTATGCACATATAAAAATAGCATTGAAATTACTACAATTCCAAAACCTTTTTGGAGAAATACCAAATAAAATGAGAAGTTCTTTTTTTACTTATTGTTTTTTTTTTCCCCTCCTTCCATGGAGACATTTATGAAAACATGCAAAAACATTGCAATAGGTATTGTTAACATTAAATGTCATCAATGTTCTATCATCTCAAGTGTAGTGATGGTTTAATAGAGCCTACTATCAGTTTGTAACATTTCTTTTAAAGTGAATGGCCAGCCACTAAACTCATGTAAAGGCAATGCTGTTCCTAAATGTTGCTTGAACTGATAGATGGGCTGGGATTGGAGTCAGGGATAGAAAAAAAAGTGAATTATACATGACTACATAATTCCATGAATACACATATATTTGCAAATAAGTGCTGAAAGAAAGGCATAACAAAATTAGATTAAATCTTTATTAAATTACTATGAAAATTTATCAAATATATAAGTTGTGTGGTATATACAAAATATTTTAAAAAGAAGAAAGTGCCATTGACTATAAAAAATGATCAATTAGTTTACCATTGATGTGACATTTTTTATTAGTTCCAAAATACATAATAACATAAAGAATCAGAAAAACTGGACCAAAGACTCACACATGTTAGTATGTAGTACACTGGGTCTCAATTAACTGATAGTAAGTCTAAATCATTTCTACAGAACGTTAATAGCTGAAATATGTGTGTAGAAGTTGGAACTTATTCTTACAAAGTGTTTTCCCTTTGTTGTTGTTGTTGTTGTTGTTGTTGTTTTTATGATGAAAACAAGAGGTTTAGGGCACAAGGTCATTAAGTGAGGAATGAAAGCAACTTACTGAAAACCTTGGAATATTACAGTACTTAAAATACATAGAGAAACTGGAAAGAAGTCTTAGGCTTTGAGATAAAAGAGAAAATAAAATTTCACCTATAACTAAACCCAGGGCCTATGGAAAATTTGGTTGATATGTGTAGAACTATTTTTTTAAACCTCAGATATGAGATTCACTTCAGATATAACATTGAAAACATAGCACCCTGAACTCATGTTACAGCTAGGTCCTTGTCTGCCATAGATCTCTTGCAAACAGTCCAATTTTCCACCTCATTCTGTTTCTGTGCTCAGTGGTACAAGAGATAAAGAGAAAGCATAAAACCTGAATCTCTTTAGTTAGACCATTTGGCCTTTTCCCCAACGTTTTTTGAATTTTCAGTGGAACAAATGGGATGTTCTGGATTGTTCAGCCCCTAGAAGATTTCCAGACATTTGTCTGAATTCTCATTTTGGCAAGCATTGATATGAATGTGGCTTGGGGATATAAACACTGTCTGGTAATACCAGCTGTATTTTCCTAGGGTCACCTCCAATGGTGGCAATAGAGCCAGCTTCATTTAATAGCTGCTAATTCTCTTCCCCTTCAATGTCACACTGAATCAAAAGTTCTCATTTCTATTTTCTTTATACTTTATTTCAAAGCTAAATGGATTGTACATATTACTGGTCTTAATCCTTCATGGAACCATCACAAATTAACATCGTATACATCTCGGAATAGGACTAACATTAATTAGAAGTCTCATGCTGATTTATTATCCTCCCTCTTCATTTCATTTTTAATTCCAGTGAGTTTCAGATTGGATTTAAAATAATTCCTTTTCCAAATATGAATAAATTCCAGCATCAATTTCTCAAGCAAAAATCTCAGGAGATATCTATACATTGATAATATACAAGCCCAAGTGACAAAAGGAAGTTTCCTGAATTGGCCAGCTCTCTAGAAAATCCTAAGCCACTTTTGCAGAATTTAGATAAATAGAGATGAATGAACAATCTTTTAATTGCTCTTCCAATTAAGGATCATGAATCGTAAGCTTATGATTGTCACTAAAGAGTTGCCAGAAAGAAGAAGGCAGTGAATTGGTGGAGAAAGTTGAATGGGAAGTAGGTCTTTAAGCTCACAAAATTCAGTACACTACATTCACATCTTAAGCAGAAGGATGCAGTATCTTTTTATTCTGTGTATGTGTGCTATTGGGTAACTCTCCTATCATTAACTAAGCTATAATAAACAGATCCAATACCAGTAGCTAAGTTGGCATGACAATTTGCATAATAAGAACCTTCTTTTGGTGAATTGAAAAGGTAGGAAAGAATAACAAATTTAGCTTTTACTGTTTTGGATTTGATTTCTCTAAGTATTTGCCATAATTCTGAGAATGTATGCATTGATAGTTGTTATTAATATCTCAGAAAAATAGATAGGCATTTCATAAAGAACAGGATAAAAAATATATTTATTTACACAGTATACTATAGAAATCATAAAATTATTTTTAGAAAGGACATCAGAAATCATAAAGTTCCAACTCCCCTACTGTAGACAGGATTGTCACCCACTAGATCAGGTTGCCCAGGGCTCTGTTCAAGTTGGCCTTGGTCATCTTCAGGGCTGGGCACCCACAGTCTCTCTGGTCAACCTGTGCCAGTGCCTCATCTCAATCTGAGGAAAAATCCCCCATATCCCATCAGATAGGACCCCTACTAGAGATATGGCAGCATCTCCATTCTCAACTAGTGCTCAATCCAACAAGTCTAAAGGAGGGCTCAGGATGTTGCCTTCATTTTTCCTCTAGTTGTTGAATGGCTGTAGAAAATATATGAATGAATGGAGAAAATACATGAGATCACAGAGCTGGTGATGTTAGCAGAAGGCTCTGCGAGGGCATAGCTTCACTATCACATGACATGAGGAGGTATGTGTTGCTCATGACAACCCACATCTGAGAAACTGGAAAGGCTTTAAGTTTCTCCACCAATTATTTACTTTTCTATTTTTCTTTCTTTTTTCTTCTACTCCTGCTCCCATCACTCTTGATATTTCTTTTACTGCTGTACATATTCACAGCACTTTGTTTTCTCCACGTTGCAAAGGAGGAACTGAGAAAAGCATCTTTCTTCCTATCAAGAAGGAGATAGTGCAGGAGAATATTCATCCCTTTAATGTTACACAGAACTGGAGGTCAGACCCCTCTGCACTCATGTCTAGCTGCAGGAAGTAATTACAGTCCTATTCATCTGCATGTGAAATTCAACATGCAAATATAAAAACAAAGAAGCAGCTACCATTTTTTGTATTATTTTTATTTTTTTGCAAGAAGTTTTATTTATTCATGAAATTGTTCCTTCCCATAATTCTTATTGTTCTACCACATTAGTCTTATGCTTGTATGAATTGTCATCTAGTGGCATTAACGCATTATGGTGTTATTAAAAGCTAAAAAAATGTTACAATTAGTTCAGAAGAGAGAATAGAAGATGTAATTCTGATCGTGCTCACATTCTGCCTGTTGTAAAATTATGTGCTGAACTGGATTGAATAATGTAATTATACAAGATTTGCTGCCATGTAATTATGCTCTCTTGACAAAAGTCAATTTATACATCAATTTGTAGTGTTTGAATAACAGTTTCAAAATAAATTATTCCATTAAAAAACCTCTATAATCAGAAAGTTGGGAGTAGAAAAAAATAACAAAATATTTTTATACTTTTAAATATATTTCCTATTCCTTTATGTTGTGTATAATATTTGTTTATTGTGTTGGTTTGTCAGTAGCTAGAGAATTCTATTTGCTCCAGCTGACAGGGCCAGCAAAACCCTACATATAATTTCTTAGTCCTATTCTGATTCTATTCTACTTTTTACACCATATCATTACTACAGCAATGGGGTCTTCCTTTAAAGTTCATGCAGCAGATTCGTTGGTGTTCCCAATGCAGAAGTATCCTCCACTGTTTTCCTAATTTTTCACTCCTCCCTATGAAAACATTTAATGAAAACATTTAAATAAATAAAGAAGTACATTACAATGTATTAATACTGTCTGCTTTTATTATGTAAAATATATTCCAATCATCTCTTTTCCATACAAAATGGAAAACTGAAATTTTTCATGTAGTCTCAGAGCTTGTGGACTTTGGGAAACTGGTGTGAAGCCCTTATCCTGAGAAAACTCAGAACTGCACTCCACACATGTACACTGCAGGACATGAAGCTGTAGGTGCACATGGTGATTTCAGAGTTTTTTTTGGGTTTTTTTTGGTTCATGGACACATTATTTCATTAAGAACTTAATTGGAAAGTAGATTCTGCTGGGAATCCTACTGTCTTGGAATACATGTGACTCAATGAAAAGTGATGGAATTGTATGAATGTAAATACTGCAAATGTCAAACAAGTAGCTGGAGAGACAGGAGAGGGGAGGTTGTTCTCCATTTGTACAAAAATTTCCAGCTCCTCAATTTAGATGTCTTTATTTTTTGGGAAGATAAACTGTCTATTTAATGGTAATTTATTTCCTTTATAATATTTACTTGTCTGTATTAAATTTTAGAACAGACTATGAAAAATAGAGGAGCAATGTCACTTGGTTAATGCTGCTTTGAATAAAAATAGGTTGGCAAAGAGCAACATTGGTAAAATTAATGGCACTGCTATTAATCAGCTGACCTGCCAGTTATTAACTCCAAGTCACTTGTGAACTGGATAATCTATGCAATTATTAAAGCATGAATGTGAATTTAGCTAATGCCCTCATCCTCCACATCATTATCTTAGGCATAATCACCCTTTGGTCCTTGAATGTCTGTTTCATCTGAGTGCTGAAAATCTTAGCATGCTGTTTTCCTTAATGACTGTGAGACAAGGAAAAATTCCAAGCTAACATGGACCTCATATTTTCCAATATTCCTCTTGTGTATTTGGAGATTTGTTACATCACAATGAAGATACATAACTAACTCATTTCATAAACACATTATTGTACTGCATGTAAGTGCCTTAATTACACTGAGGGAGAAGATGCTTCTGCAAAGATAGATTTATTACACTGGGCATTTTGGGTAATTTGCCCTCTTCCAGTGCCTGCCTTTCTTGTCTGACTGTAGAAGAAGCCTCCATGAGTAACTCATTTTCCCCTTTGTTGGTTGTTGAATCCCATTCTGACTTGAAGAGTAGAGTGACTGAAGTGGCAAAATTCATGCTCTCCTCCCTCACAGAAATTGATTATACAGAATGAACAAGGCACTCTTTGCTGTCCTTTCCTATATCCCTTGTACCTCAGTTTCTGAGTTTTTCATGGTGGTGACTCTTCAATTGTTTGTTACTTACTTTTATCAATATAGGAAAAATGCTTAGTTTAGTGTTAGTGAAAACTACTAAATGTCTTGTTTATTTCTATCTGTCTCCATGTGTTGTTTTTTTTTTTTTTTGTTTTTTGTTATTGTTTTCTCAGTATTGATTTCATCTAATTGAACAGAAATATCTATATTATTACAGGCTACATAAGCAAGAGCTGATAGAGACCAATTTTGGAGCCTGAGAAATTATATAGTTGCTCTAGGTTCTTGTGCTTTTTGAGGTTAAGTATGGCATGTCACAGAAAGTTGCTATGTGGAAATAGCTGATGTCTCTTATTCCAGTATCCTAATGTGTCTTGCATATTAGTAGACACTTAAGTGTGGGAAAATTGATCAAGTTCTTAATGTCTACTATTATAGATTAGTGGTTTTCTTTGTAATATGTACTGATCATTCTTTATAATCTGTGGAAAAGAGTAAGCATTTTTAGTGGATAGTGTAACTGACCAATTTAGGCTGACCATTGAAGTATATATTTCAGTCTGTTGAGTGTCAAAGAAACATGAATGACTTACATGCAGAAACATTTGACAGAATGATGCTTGCACTAAGGGGAATGTATGTACTATTTTCCTTGGTGAAGAAACAGCTGTTGTGGTTCCAGGTCTCATTTGTGCTAATCATTATCATGACTGAAGAGTCTAAGCATTTAGAATTGCTTCAGATGTTTCTAATACCCAGCTTATGAAATTTGGTTATAAAAACTTATTCTCTTCATACATGTTTACCAGTAGTGTAGAAAATTAGGGCAGAAAGTCTGACATCAGTTTATCATGCTCTATGGCTATATTATCAATAGAAATGATATAATTTCTGATTTCTATTTTTGATTGTAATAACATTGTTTTATTTTTTCTATGGCATAATTTAATTTCACCTAAAACTTTACTCCAATGAAATTGTAATCAATATTTTCATAGAGGCAAGAGAAGTCAAATATTAAAATAAGGTCAGAACACAGATACATTTTGAGTTGTGTATTTTCTTTGTCTTCAATGACTCCTGTTCAACTATTTGAAATTTCACGAGAGGAAAAATAGCATTTTCCAGATACTTACCAATGGCTTGTAAGTTATCATAGTGCAGACATTTAAAAAACTGCTGGAATAAAAAAACAGTGGCCCCCAAAAGCCCCAAACAAGCTACGTTAAACTGTAAAGCTCTTATTTTACCCTATCTGTCCCATATAGTGGCACACGGTATGTAGCTGTAACTGAGCTAATATAGATTTACTGCCTGTGGTGCAGGTCCAGGCGAGTCAGGAAGGTTAGACAAGTATGCCTGGGTCAGCCGTTTGGGGAAAGATAGTATGCTATATATACTGTGCTCTCTGAGTAGAATTGCTGTAAGTTTTACAAAGCTTAATTGGGCAATACACTAAAAGATGGTAAATCAGAAGGCTTTCACTGGTTTCTCATCACCCACAAAAAAAGGGTGTGTGGTTAAAATTCTTGTATGTGGTGCTGTGCCTTTGTTCTGTATGTGATTCACAACTTAATTTTCTGTTTACTGTTACTTCAGAGTGAAGAAATCACATTTAATTCCTGATGGATGACCATGTAATCTTTAAATCATCAGCACTGATGCATTTGTGTAGTGTCCTCATGAATTTTGATGCAGGAAGATGTACAGAGTGAGATATGTACCTAAAAGCTATTGAAGAATTAATTACTGAGGGTAAAAACAAAATTAAAAGCAGATTTACAGAAGTGGACTTTTATTTAAGTTACTCTGTGACAGAACTATGAAGTATTAACATAAATTTTTCCCATTTTGGGATGTAGATAATTCAGTGTTTAGTCAGCTTGATAGCAATAAATATACATCAATTTTTCAGAATGAAGTGGTCCTAATTACCTTTTTGTACTATGCCTTGTAAGATACTCAATTTTTTTCTCCATTTTGACAGTCATTTAATGGTATGTATACGGTCATGTGTGTAGAAGTGCTTGTTGGGTAAACTGTTATTAAGCTACTATATAAGATCTCTGTTAGTGAAGTCCTCTCCTTCAGAAATGTAACAGCATTTTCGGTTTTCAGACAATAATACTATTTGTGCCTTTATGCCACGAACAACTTAGACCTTACAGTTGTCTGAGCTTCACAGGGTGAAAATTTTGAAGGATCTGAGTCCAATCAATCATCAAGGATATATATTTTGGTAGTATTTTCTTGTGCCATGAATCTTTCTAACAGTATTCTCTGTGGTGAAACATCGTTCATGCTTCCTATCATTCAACTGTGTATTGGGACTGGGATTTAAAGAGCTACATGAGCTCTAACTTTGCCTTGTTTGATACTAGTGCAATCAGGTCATGGTGAAGGAGTTGCATTTTAACTGATGAGCATTATTAATAATAATAATCGTTTTATGCTATTGTAAAAATACAGTTTGACTTTAAATAAGCCACAGATCAAGCAGTTGGTCTGTGAAATATAGCCTCTGATCCCTGGATAGCTGCATTTCATTTTGTAGTTACTGAGAAGAAAATATTAAGTAATTCTCTAGTAAGCTTCTGCTATTTAATCCCGAACTATTTTGTTCATTTTCAAGGAGAAAAACACATTTTAGATTTCACCACTTCTATCATTATGATAAAAGCCCAATATTATT
This sequence comes from Cyrtonyx montezumae, assembly GCF_038088225.1. Classification (NCBI taxonomy): domain Eukaryota; kingdom Metazoa; phylum Chordata; class Aves; order Galliformes; family Odontophoridae; genus Cyrtonyx; species Cyrtonyx montezumae. The sequence continues at coordinate 4,999,883 of NW_027072089.1, forward strand.
GTCATGTTGATTGAAAACAAAAATGTCTACTTATTTCAAATTGATATTATATTCCTGAACTATTTATTCCTTCCAGTGTAGGTTAATAGTAGCAAAAATAGCTAAGTAGGGAACAAACAGAAATTCATCACCTGACTGGATGTCCATAGAGGAAGTAAAAAAAAATCTTAAGCAACTTTTTTTTTTCAAAAATGTATGATATCTAACATTTACTTTCACTAAGATATGGTCAAAATTATCTATATTTAAAAGGAAATGTGATGTGCAATTAAAAAATATTATCATGGAAAATAAGCCTGAAAGAGATACTGAGAACTCATGTAGTCAGTTGCAAGGGAATAAAGCATTCCCCTATTCTCAGAAGAATCAGTGCTACTTAAACTATTCAATTAGAAGTTTAATTTAACTTCTCTTTTAATTAATGCTTTATTTTGCACATAGACACATATTTAAATGAAGAGAAGTTTTGAAATAATCACACTCCAATTAAAAAAAATCTTCCCAGTAAAATTATATTATTCCAGACAAGAAAATGTCACTCAACCTTTTATTCTTTTTAATATAAAAACCTGAAATCTTACCATGTTTTGTACATGACTTTGAGATGATTGCAAGTTACTATAACTACGTTATTTGAAAGTAAGTTCCAAGACATTCTCTCTGGAATTTTATTTATTGGCTTTAATTATCTGCATGCTTATGGCAGGAGTGCTTTCATCTTTCTCTCATTAAAGCAAAAAAATAATTATGAGGAAGTGAGTTTTGCATGGACATTGCCACTGCCACTGCCTTCTACTGGTCAGCTCTTAGTGTTGCAGCACTGCTGGTTGAGAAGCCTGGGAAGTCGTAGGGTTGACGGTGTTATCTCAGATACATTAGTTGGTCTTCTCTGAGAGGTGCTACAGACTGTTGAAGTCTATGAAAATAGACTTAGATGTATTTGTTGTTTGCCATGTATCATGTCAGATGAGAAGAGAAAACTTGGAAATTAGAAGGTGAACATAAATTTTACATTTCCATGTGCATGTGCACAGAACAATCCTTCTGTGATTCTTCAGCTGGGCCTTTAACTCAAAGCTGTATTATGAGTTAAGCCATATATACACGGTAATATCAAATCTTTCTCAAACTAGCCATTGGAAACACAAACTGCTTGAAATAAACTAAGTGCAGGAAATAGGTCTGAAAACTTTACTTTTTTGCAAGGGCTGTTGATGTTCTGAATTAAGAAAATCAAATCACTTTATGTAAATTTCTGTTAATTGTCAGGATGGTCAATCTAGAAGTACCTGCTTCTTACAAGCAAGGTGTTCTCTCAACATGGATTTACAGTAGTATCACCATGTACTTTCCATACTATTCTCTGTCCTCTCTTCTTACACTTTAAAATCTTCAGACAAGAGACAGCGTCTGATGATGTGTGCACAAAACACTGAATATTACAAGGTTGATCCTGGCCTTTGGTATTGTTTGAATAAAAAAATAAAAAATATATAGATATATATATAAATATATAAGGATTGTATGCAGGAGAACAACAGCATTAGAACCAAAAGAGTATATTTTTTTGAGTTCACATTTCAATATTAATAAAGTTTATCTGACAGAATGATCTGTGGGAGACACAGGTTCAGTGTAGCCTACGTCATAGAATCATAGAATCACAGAACTGAGTTGGAAGGGACCTTTAAAGGTCATCTAGTCCAACTTCTCTTCAATGAACAGGGACATCCGCAGCTAAATCAGGTTGCTCAGAACCTTGCCCTTTCTCCAGGGACAAGAAATCCACCATACATCTAAGCAACTTGTTCCAGTGCTTATCTACCCTTATTGTAAAAAAACAAAACAAAACAAACAAACAAACAAACAAACAAACAAACAAAAACAACCAAACAAAAAATATATCATTTATCTCCTGTCTAAATCTTCATCTTTTATTTTGAAACCATTTTCCCTGCTAAAGAGTCAGTCTCCTTTAGATACTGGATACTGAAAGGGTGCTCTTAGGTCTCCCTGAAGCCTCCCAGGCTGAACAGCCACAGCTTTTTCATCCTGTCCTTATATAGGAGATGTTCCATCCCTTGGATCATTTTTGTGGCCCTCCTCTGGACATGCTGTACAGGCCTGTCTCCCTTCATACATGTATGACATGACATAGGAATATAATTTAGGAAGGAAAAATATTTCTGATTTACAATAAATGTTAAGCAATTCATTAATATCTTAAATTGTATTGATTTCTTCTATCTAAAGTGTTCATACATACAGTCCCAAATCTGTTTCTTTTCTTTTTTTTTTTCAAAAAAAAATCTCAATTTTGTGCTTTGTGATTTGCTGAAAGATTACACCATTTGCTGTTGCTAATAAAATAGATTTGTTTTGTTTTTTGCATGTGCGTAATTTATTGATCTAGGACAGCTCAGCAGAGATGCAGCATCTGGTTGCTCAATGAAGTCTTGCATTTCGCCCAATTTTCCACCTGGGTAGACTAAAAAATATAAATCTAAACTTGATAAATACCAACCACTGTTTCTCTGTCTGAAAAATTAATTTCCAAGCTTCATCATAAAATACTATAGCAATCAAGAGCACACACAAGAAACAAAAATAATACTGGTTCAGTGTATTATATTGGCAGCAACAACACTCACCCTTCTGCCTCAGGTTTCATTTGAGAAATATTCAAATTCACAGTTGTTAAAGGAACTGATTACAGAAATATAGAATCGGTAGGGGTGTTAGCCCTGCTGTCCTGGCTAAGTTCCAGTTCAGGTAATTACATTCCACCTCCCTAAATTCATGTATTGTTTTATTTCTTCACTTTCACTCTGACTACAGAGTAAGATTCTTCACAGATATTTATTTGTCTTTTAAACAATGTATTTTTTGTGAGTATTTCAGCTGGTTATTTCCTTTCTGTAAATAATAGTATGCATTTTTACCCACATCCATGCCTAAACTTATAAAATAAAATATCCTGTTGTTTTCACTTGTAGTAAGTCATAAGCAAAAAAAGACTGCAGCATGAGCATTCCAGGAAAATTCTTAATTTCTTCTCACCTATGTCTAAGTTAGGGGAACATTTCATTTTTCTGTGAGTTCCCAGGTACAAGGAAGTCATAAAATCCCATTTTTAAGAAAGAGAGAAAGGATGACCTGGGGAACTACAGGCCAGTGAGCCTCACCTCAGTGCCTGTGAAGATCATGGAGCAGATCCTCCTGCTTACTATATTCAGGCATATATGAGACAAAGAGGTGATCCGAGACACCCAGAATGGCTTCACCATGGGAAGATCTTGCCTGTTCAGTCTGGTGGCCATTTATGATAGAGTGACGGCATTGGTGGACAGTAGAAGAGCGATGGATGTCATCTACCTGGATTTCTGCAAAGCCTTTGTCATGGTCCCTCACCACATCCTTCTCTCTAAATTGGAGAGGTATGGATTTGAAAGATGGAGTGATGGATTAAGAACTGGTTGGCTGTTTGCAGGCAAAGGGCTGTGATCGATGGTTCTATGTCTGGGTGGAGACCCATTACAAGTGGTGTACCCCAAAGATCAGTCTTGGAACTGGTGCTCTTCAACATCAATGACATAGATGATGGAATCAAGTGCACCCTCAGCACATGATACAAAGCCTCAGCTTTGTTATCATGTTATCAATTCGGCTGATAAAGCAGACTGACAACCTAGACAGGATGGAGAAGTGGGCCTGTGTGAAGCTAATGAGGTTCAACAAGGCCAAGTGCAAGGTGTTGCACTAGGGCTGGGGCAATCACAGGTATTTATATAGACTGGGCTTGTTTATCTTGGATAAGAGAAGGCTCCAGGGATACCTCATTGTGGCCTTTCCAATACTTGAAGAGAGCATAAACAGGAGGGGGAATGATTTTTTACACAGGTTGATAATGATGGGACAAGGGGGAATGGTTTTAAACTGAGATGGGAGATTTAGGTTAGATGTTAGGAGGAAGGTTTACTACACTCAGAGGGTGGTGATGCACTGGAGCAGGTTGCCCAGAGTGGTTGTGGATCCTCCAACCCTGCAGGCTTTCAAGGCAAGGGTGCATGTGGCTCTGTGGGTCTATTGGTTGGTTACCCTGCCCATGGCATGGGGTTTGAAACTAGATCTTTGAGGTCCTTCCAAACCCAGGCCATTCTGACTCTATGATTATATAACTCATAATACCTACACTAACTACCTGGGTGTTGTTTTGACGCAAATACAGAAGTTTTTTGATGTTGCCACTGAACCTGATTTCTTGTAACTGAGCAGTTTTGCATTTGAAGCTAAGACAGAAAAATTTTACTATCACTTCCACAAATATATTGATAAGAGGACAATTTATCTTGTAATTACATTTGGTCGCAGATAAAAATCTATTTTAAAATCCTGCCTCCCAGCCTCATTCTTAACAAATTCTGATAACAGATAAAATCACCTAATTACTTATTTTTATTAAAATGTTCTGTTAGTGAGGAGAATCATTTTGATGAAGAGTAGTCTAAAAGTATTATGTTAAAGGAAAATAGTATGTGTTAATATATTGATTTGAAACCCAATTCCTTCTGCTCCTGGTAGGAGCATAACAATGATATTGGCCCTGTCTTGTTGAATGGTTGAAATTCTGTCTCTAAATAGTATGTAGACATAATTCTATAAAGATTTAAGTTTCATTTTATACACCAAGGACAAGTTCATCACAGTTTGTTGTAAGCATTGATTAGAAATCTCAGTTGGGATTATAATGTGTTTTATCAACTGAGTAAGTCAAAAACTGCAGAGGTAAAATCACATTGTAGTGGAAAAACAATCTCTAGACATGTCTCTTCTTCTGTATTCACTGTAAACAGGGACTAACATAACAGCATTCCCTACACAAGCAAAAATCCAGTGCTTGGTAGGAGGTATCTGTATTTATATATATCTATATATATCTATATATATATCTACAGTTGTTGTATGTAGTTACGATACTCAATTTGCAAAATGGTTTTAGTGCCAATGAATCCTTCTAAACCAAGGTGGAATTACACAGTGGCAACAAAGTGTCTTTTGATTCACTGGATGCCATTGAAAAGCTTTCAAAAGTGTGAAAGAAATTGGAATTGAAAAAGTAATTTCAGACTCTACAACTGATTTAGGAAATTTTGGGTGTTAGAACACAGTAGTAATCTCTTCTGGACCCTGTTCATTGACCAACATGTTGATTTGACATTTACATTTCTACCTGCAGCAACGCTCAGAGCTACTCCTACCAATTTCAAATATGTTTTGTGTTGTCGAAGGCATGACAAAAACCTTTGAGTGGTTATAAAATAACCTGTGGCTTGTAAAATAAACCACATGCTGTGTTCCTTGCAGATTTAGAGTCTGTTCTGAAATAATATGTAATGTGTAATTGTAATAACAGCAGCTTTATTTTGTCCTTCTGAATATTTAAGTAATTGTATGGATTTCCTTTCCATTTCAATAATCTTCATGTTGCATTTCATGCTCCTGTATTGATGCCATAGAGACATGTCTAAATACAGTAAAAGGAGGTCTGTGGCTTTGAGGTTGAGCAAGGTTGCAATAAAACCTATTTCCCATGGCTTCATTTTTATTTATAAGGGTAATCATCTTTTTTTTATTGCTAATAGATATTTTACAATTGACATACTTAATCTCTAGACCTCCTAATTTCAAAAAAATCAACTTTTCACAATGAAATATAGATTTGCAATAAATATGAGAGCTAATTGGCTTGAAAGAATGCATTAAAAATATACTATTGGATCATTAATTGGTGTCTCAGTTTCTAGAAATTAAAAAAAAAAAAAAAGACTGCTGACTTGTAAACCACATATGAATAATAAATAGAATTGAGACTAGACTGTTTAAATAAAACTATCATGTACTTGCCAACCTGACATTTAAAGGATATGTCAACAATATAAAAGCTACCCATATACCAATGAGATATTTAATCCATCAGGGTTATATTAAAATCTCAGATTGCTGACACTTTTCTGACTGCTAGTCTTTTGCAGAATAGAGCTTCCTGTTTGTTATTATGATTATCTTAGAAAAAAATCAGCCTTTTCCTTCCATTTAATAATGATCTTGCATTTTATTAGTGGATATGTTTTTGTTTTCCAGATTTATACTAGGTGTTTGCTGGATTTTTGATAATCTTTATTTTGTGTCCCAGAAGAAATTAAGATATTAAATAGGATTAAGAAATTTTTTATTTTGGATTTTTTTTAAATTATTCAGCTTGAATTACTAGACGAATATAAATGGATTGATAAACTCAGCTAATATGGAGATAGGTTGTGGTGTTTTTTTTTCCTGCATAATATAAATAAATATAAATAAAACTTTAAACACAATTAAATATAATAAGTAAATAAAGTAATTTATTTCTAGTCTTGTTCTCTCTCCAAACTCTATGCAGACAAAAATTAATAATGTACTGCATTTTTAGGAGAAGTTAATTTGTATGATAAGAAAATGCAGAGTACCAGTGTTCAAGCTACTTTAATATTTTTTTCCTCTTAATGTTCTTGTCATTATCCTTCCACATTTTTCCTTCTCAAATAACTAGATCACAATAGTTTTTCCTAATGATTCTGAACCTTTTTTTGTGTCTAATGAATGTAAACTGGACTTTATTATGTGTTTAGTTAGCTTCTAGTGTCTTCTAGAGTTCTCACAGGATTTTGCAATTTGAATGACAATTCTACTGCTCTCTACTAAAGCTAAGGTTTCATTGTGCTTTGAGTCAGTTTCAATCCATGAGCTTGAAAGTTCCAATGTAAATGGTGGAGGCGATCAGAAAAAGATAGAAATAATTTGAAATGAGATTAATAAGGCTAAAAAACAGCTCTGTGAGTCTACAAGGATTGTCACAAAATAGTTTGCAGATGGGGACACTATTACCTTCTGCCAAGTGAGGGAAAGTGATACTGTAAAGAACGCTGAGTCGAAGCCAAGAAAGTAACGTGTGAAAGGGATTGAACACACATCCTGTGAGGAGAGACAGAGGGCACTTGCATCATCTATGCTGGAGAAAAGGAGGTTGAGAGGTGACCTTCCTTTATCTTTGAAACTTCTTGAGAAAAGCCTTACTGCCTCATAAGTGGTGACAAGATACATCAGAATGGCATATAGCTGCACCAGGACAGGTTTAATCCGGACAATTAGAAAATATTTATTTATCATGAGTTTAACGAAACATTGGAATGTGTTTCTTAAAAGAAGTACTTGATGGCCTGTGCCTGTCAGTGTTCAAGAGGCATTTGGGTAATACCATTAATAATATGCTTCAACTTTTGGTTAGTTGTGAAGAGGCAGTTGGGATTGATAGTCTTAGTCCCTTTCAACTGAACTATTCTGCGTTGATGATTTCAGGGTCCTGTACTGGAGCAGTAGACACAAATACTGGCTGTATACCACCCTTCTCTCCTTCCTCTTTACTAAAGAAATGTAGCCACTTGTTGGTAAGAATTATGAGATTTTAAAACATTCTGGCAGATTCTTAGATGGGGAAAAACAGTGGTAGGATGCTGAGAATTGCAATAACTTAATGGCACAAATGTGATGTAGGACACTAAGAAAGATAAACTAGATAACACAGCTCATTCCCAGAAGCTCGGTTCCTCAGAGAAATATCTGATCTTTATTTCAGCATCTGAACAAGCTGATAAAAGAGCTGTGATGCATCACTAATAGTTACTTTATAGATAATAATTCATATATTTGTATGCATTGGCATCAGAAATGTTTAATGAAACCTTTTTCAGCTGTGTTAAAGACCAACACATTTCCCTGGCACAACCACATTCAAACAATCGTTATGTTCTAGTATGAGACCACAACAATACAATAGTAATTGACACATAATATGACACAGTTTGAGAACTCAGTCAAAGGTCTGGAAAGTGTCAAGGTTATAAGAGAAAGCGTACTCTTAGTTCTCTTGTAAATTACGTATTTGTTTTTGTTACTGAATTTTTATCCACCACTACTAGTTGGTAGTGGGGCTTTGTCCACTAAGGTGAATTAGATGGATTTTCTGTTGCAAAGTTTGGCTCAGATTCTTGACAACAAGACTAAGCTTTATAAGTTACAGAACTCTAAAGATTTGCAAAAGATCTGACAAATGAAAACAATATATTGCATTGTCTCAATATTATCTGGAATTATTAAAAAGAAGAGTACAGAACTTCAGTGTGCGTACCGAAGTGATATTTATTCATTCCCAAACCATGTTCCTTTTAGAAGATGATGAAAGTATTTATAGCAATTTGGCACTAATCAACCTCTTCTGCACTTGAGCTGCCAACATGACATAGCCAACAGGTAATCAAATCTGCAGATTAAAATGAGAACAAAGAATATAAACAAGAAAATGTGCTAAATCATTTGAAAATCATGTTGCTTGTTATAAAACTACAAGGACTGACATTTTTTTTAACAGCTTCTGGTAGCGTTTTGTTGAAACAGTATTACTCCACCATTTTTATTGGAATATCCAAGTAACTCACTTTTTATTTTGAGTGAGACAAATCAAGTAAAAACTTGAAATTCTTTTTTCATTTTTAATCTCAGAAATTTCTGACTCTGAACATCATTCAGCTGGGAGAGTTGGCTTTAATGGAGAAAGACACAGATTCAAAGATTTGAATCTGTATGTCTTTCATGTGCCTGAGCAAAATCCCATCCAGTGTAAGAGCGGAGCAAGTCTAAGACCACCTCATGAGTCTGAATGTGTACAATACCATGCAGACTGCACTGTCATCCACCAGGACACCCAGGTCCCTCTCCTCAGACCTCCTCTACAGCAGGTCATTCCCTAAACTGTACCAGTGCATGTGGCTACTCCTCTCCAGGTGCAAGACTCTACACTTGTTCTTGTTCAACCTCATGTGGCTCCTTTCTGCCCAACTCTCCAGCCTGTCCAGATCTTGCTAAATGGAAGCACAGCCTTCCATTGTGCCAGCCATTCTTCCCAGCTTTGTATCATTTGCAAACTTGCAGAAGGTGGAAACATGAGCCAGTAGTTTGCACTTGCAGCCCAGAAGGCCAGCAGTATCCTGGCCTGTATCAATAAAGGAAGGGACAACAGGGAAAGAGGGGAGATTGTCCTCCTCTACTCTGCCTTCTTGAGGCCCCATTTGGAGTGCTATGTCCAGGTCTGGGTCCCCCATCACAGGAAGGATGTGGAGTTGTTGGTTTGGGTCCAGAAGAGTGCCACAAAGATGATCAGAGGGCTGGAGCACTGCTTCTATGAGGAAAGGTTGAGAGAGATGGGCTTGTTTAGCCTGGGAAAACCTCATTGCGGCCTTCCAGGACTTGAAGGGAATGTAAAACCAGGTGGTAGACCAACTTTTTACATAGTCTGATAATGGTAGGACAAGGAGAAATGGCTTTAAACTAAAAGAGAGATTTAGGATAGATGTTAGGAAGAAATTTTTAATTCAGAGAATGGTGAGGCACAGGCTGCCCAGAGTTGGGCATGCCCCATCTCTGGAGGTGTTCAAGGTCAGGTTTCTGGGCAGCGTGATCATATCAAGTTGCTGGTAATCCTGCAGGGACTTGGAGCTAGGTGATCTTTAAGGTCCCCTCCAACCTAAGACATTCTGTGATACTATGATTCTTTCCTAGAATCAAGTAGATTAGTAATCTTCACTTTTATTCATTTATTTATTTAGGTAAAAACACCTTATCTCCAGGAAGAACTGAAGAATTATAATTCTGCTACACTAAATGAGAGTTCATCTCTGTATCTGGCTTTGCAAAGTGTGTAAGAAATAGACAAGAACAGAAGTATAAAGCAAAAATATTAGTAGTGTAATGGATGGTCTACATTAAGCTCTGGAGTTCTTTTTCTTAAACCTCAATCTATTTTTCAGCCTCAGAATTCTGTAGAGTGAGGCAGGTCATCCATCACTGAAGCACTCATCAGACTTAAAGCAATTAGATAGTGACTGTTGTCCTGAAATAATGAAGGTCTGGTTGTTTGCATCTGTAGCTGAACAATGAAATATAAAAAAAATAAATAAAAGAGGAAAAAAAGTGGATAAGGGAACAAAAAATGTTTCAAAGGTAGATTTCGGTTTACGAGCAGCTACTGTTTGAAATCAAAAACAGGACTGGAAGTTGGTGTAATTTTGCTTTCTTGACCTCCATTTTATAGAAGAGTAATTTTGCTTCTTGCAAAGCAATTTTTATTGTTGTCACTGTATATTCATTCTGAAATATGAATTTCTGGTGACAACTGCCTATGCAGTTTGGGCTTAAGCATATGAATACACAGATCCATGCAGATTCACAAATACAGACAGAGTTCTGGAAACACAATTTATCCAAGTCCTCCTTAAACTCTTATTTCTAATGGTGCTTTGCTCTGACTCTTAAAAAACCTAACATCAAAGTGGTGGTATACCTGAGGAACTCAAAACATTATTTGTGATAGTGGCCAGAACTACTTTGTTGTTTCTTATATCTCCTTCACTGCCTGTTTTCTACTTATATTTACTAGCAGAAATGGGTACAGAAAAAAATATTACAAAGATGCAGTAAGGATGACTGTTAAGCTATCATTCAAAATGACTGATTAGAGGAAAAAAATCAGAATTGTTAAGTTCAGTGGATGAGTGATGCAAGTTCCACTGATTTCAGTTTAAGATATTCTGCCATAAGGACAAGTCTATATCCATATTGCTTGTAGTTTACAGTATGCCATGTTGAGACTTAATTATTTGTAAATAAAGATATATAAAAAAATCCGATTTTCCTCATGATTAAAAAAACAAACAAACAAATAAAAAACAACAACAACAGATTGGAAGCGGATATCCCTACTTTTCTATGATGCATAGAACCATGAAGAGTCATTGGATGATTATTCTTGGACAGGAATATGTACTAGAAAGATTTTTGTGATTTTGGTACAGAAAGGGTGTAATTCTCTTACTTGGAAATAACCATATTAAATTAAACCTGCAGCATCATAAGCAGATGTTACAGTATTTGACTTTTCATTAGATTTTTCCACATAATAGTATCCAATCTCCAGCAGAGATGGATTTGAGTTACCTCCAGTTTCCAATACATTTTGGGAGCATGCATTATCTCCATAAAACAAAAAAAAAGTTATTAAGGTCATTTAGGTGTCATCAATACTTCTGATCATAACATTCCCACATAGCTTCATGCTACATCGCATTCATGGATAGTGTGCTGGTCATATTTTTCATAAAAGATTCACTTATTTTTCAGATCACCAGCCACAGATTTGGCTAAAGGTGTGGATCACTACTCCTGTCATTCATCATGGGAAGCCCAAGAATTTTGAATATGTCTGGCTTTCCTGATGACCAGTTATGTCAGGTATTTATAATTCATTTCCTCTGCTGTAGAAATGAGGTTGTTAACACTGTCATATCTCAAAGAGGCAGTGATATGGCATGTCATTCATTCATATAAAGGAGGGATGATATAAGTGCTGCCTTGATTATTCCTGTCTTAATGTTCTGTCTAAAAGGAGGAATTTTCTGTTCACTAGAACTGCTTATAAGGACTCTAAGAGATGAAATAAATGTCTTGTAACTATAGTGATCTGAAACTTGTCAAAAAGTGAAGAAAGTGGGGCTTATTAAAGCATTATCTTGTTCTTAGCATATTTCATTTGGGGAAAAGGTGCAAATGGAAAAATTGGACAGGCACTACTGTCTATTACTGCCAGGAGCCTGGAGGTACCACACAACACATCCAACCTTCATTTACAAACTAGTAATTTAAAAGCAATCTTAACCTCTGTGCAAAACCATTAACCATCCTCTGAATGCACTAGATTGGAACCATAATCCAGGGCTCAAATTTCCCTGCAGTAAATGTGCCTATCAGTTAAGACCTTCTGTCACTCTTCACTGGAAAGCAATCAGAAACATCACCAAGCGGAAAAGCTAATTTGTCTTTTCCTCTTGTCCTAAGACATTGTTTGCTTGTTTGTTTTTCATTATGCAGGTCTGGAAAGAATATAGTTCAGGGCAAAAAAATCTTAAATGGAAAGTCCATCAATATCTTAGTAGAAGCTTTCGTATTTCCAAACTGAATGTATCTTAAAAGCAATTTATGTAGATGAAATTTATGTTCCTGTTTTGGAGGGCTTCTGGTTGTATCCAATATGCCATTTTCATTGCTAAAATGATCGAGGAGGAAACTGCAGTAACTTTTCCAGGAAACCTCAAGGACCGTATCTATGAATCTTTTCTGAAATAAATAAAACATACAGTTTTAGATTTACAAGGTGTACTCTCAAAGATGCAAGATGCTCTGTTTCTCATTTGGTTGTGTATCACTTCTACTTTCTCTATTTCAAGTTTGTTTCCTATCCAAAAATATCTCCGCTCAAAATCTCCTATTGAACTCACACTCAAATACTTTCAAGAGAGAACTTCCATATATTTTAGATGAAATTACAAGACGTTAACATCTGACTTCAATAGGACTGTATTACGTGGCTTTTGGAAAAGAAAAGAAAAAAGTTTAGGGTGAATTTCTGATTCAAGGCATCTCCAAGCTAGTAATGGATGAAACTGAGGTTATGTTTAGTGAAAGCTTAAACTGCCTGAGACTTTGACTTCTACATTCTGAAAGAATCTGCTACTGATAACTGATGAAGAAATATCAAATCTAAACTGACCACGAGTTCACATTACTGATTCATTTCTCAGTATTGTACCATCTCAAAGTATGAATTTCCATTGTATGGAATTTTATTCTCCCAGAATGAATTCAAGTGAAAGTAGCTCTCTCTGGCCCTTTAACATACATTTTTGAGCACTCTTCTCTCAACGTCTATGTCTTAACTATTGCATTTAAAATAATTTGTCACTGACATTTTTTATTCCAGATTTTGTGTTGAAATGGATACAAATAAATACAAAGGCAAACCAAAACAACATGCTATTTTTGAACTGCATTAATTATTATTTCATATGCTTTTCAACTATTTTGAGAGAGTATTCTACTCCAGAGGAGACATTATCAAGTAAAATACTTCATGTCTTTTACTCATTCTGAGTTTATGTGTTGATGACTAGAACACTAATGCAATTTACAGTTTCATTATCTTTATAGATGTATATTGTAATAACTTAATGGAAATGCATTGGAGATGAACACTGCTGATGAAAATTATAGAGAGAAATGGAACACTTGAGTAGAGAACATATCACACAGAAAGAGAGTTTGGTTGGGAATATCAATCAGTCATATTTTTAAAAAACACATTTATGTCCATATTCCATATTTTAGCCATTGTTTTGCAAAACAAACAAACAAACAAACAAACAAAAACCAAAGGTTGGTAAAGGTAGTATGGCAGTTGTTAAAATACAATGAATATGTCACTCATCAGTAGATCACAAAGATATAATTTTTAGTTCCAATAATTCTTACATTCAGAAACACATCAGAATAATCTTTTTTTTTTCTCCAAAATGTATCAATGAATTAATAGCTTCTGCTAACACAGTTACAAATAAAATTCATATAAAGTGACTTTAACATCATCTCTGCTAGTTTGCCTATGTTAAGACTGACTGGGGACTGTTGCCAGTTCTTGAAGTGCCAAGCCAGGGAGAAAAGGAAGGAAGGAAAAGAAAGCAAACGTCATATATGCTTTGAATATTCTAAATTATTGTAGAAGATCAGAAGAGGAAAAAAAGAATCCTAATAGCTTACTCAAAGTCAGAGCTACAAATCTCAGACGTGATGAGGCAGTAAAATTTTTTGGTTCTGTATATAAAGACATACCTGGAGACAACATTTAGACAGGGGTTTAGATAAAGACACCCCAAAGTCAAACAATTTTCATAAAGTCACCACGTTTAATAGAAAAGGTTTGTGATATGAAAGTTAGAAAATGTTTAACGTGTGATATTACACAAATGAAACAGATAAGAAAAGGTAGGTCACATGAATTCTTCTCTAGTATCCCACTATGTCTCTATTCATTAATTTTTAAGTATAAAATTCATTCAGAATTTATTGCCACACAGTCACAGTTCACTGTGAATTCAAGATATCAAAACTCCAAGCATACTTCTTTATATTCATACCAGAGGCAAAATCAAATAGCTGTGTAATATGTTCACCCTAGAATTTCTTTGGAACTTATGTTCCATGGGACTTACTAGACACTCCCTCTGAGAAGATGAAACTTTTCGCTGATACAATTTATTAGCATTGAAATTTAGCCCTTAATAGACCACTCACTGACTTTAAAATCTCTTAGACTATTAGTCCTTAAAGAAGAATACACATAGCCATAGAGTATGTGGATGATTTGATTGACCAAATTGCTATGGGTCCTTTAGAAGGGAATGACTAACACAGAGCTAAGTTGTATGAGGGTATTCTCAGCTAAGTGCAGCTTGAGTACCTTGTAATACCTCTTCTCACATGCTGAGATGTGTATTCTCACAGATGCTCCTAATCTGTATCACTGGGGATAAAATGTTATTTTTAATTCTGTATATATGTTGTGTGGTACATACTCCAGTGCTTTGTTATGTGTTAAGATAATCCTGGAAAACATGAGAAGGTGTTAATCACATCTTCTGCTAGACGAACCTGCTCTCTCCAGGACTCTTGTCTATATATTTAATACATTTGAGGAATCAGAAGTCAGGAGCAGAAAAACTGTCAAATGATTTTAATTTCAGATGTTTAAACTTCTAGAATAATGAAAACTTATGAAAAAAATAGTTGCCTTCCTGTTCATGAGTTTCAGCAATTACTAATATGCCAAAAGAAAATTCACACATGAATAGGAAGTCTAAGGAACACACTGTTCTGTAAGAAGCATTAAGAGATTATCTTCAGGGATTTTGGATGAAATACTCTGTGAACTACCTTACAACAAGTGAATGTGTCAAAGCTGTGTTCTATCCCACAGTGGGAAAAGTTAAGATTTATTCTATTGCAAAGCATTAAGGCACAGAGGAAAAATCAGCTCTCAGGCTTTATTCCTGGAGCTTACTGCTCAAGTCAGAGAGAAAAAGCTTTCAGCAAGAAGGATAACAAATGCCTAATCAGGTTCCTGAGGTTCCAAAAGCTCATGAGAGTCAAGGAATAAATAGGTGTTGTGTGAGATTATGAAATGAAGCAGAAAATGAGAAATACCAAATTCAGGGGCTTGAACATCTAGATCAGAACTTCTGTATAGAGCCTGTGCCCTGCTCTTGATACAGGGATAAATCACATTTATTAAAAAGGGAACAAACAAAAGTCCCAGGAATCAAGTTTATTTTTGGTGCAACTCTTCTAATCTAGGGAGAAACATATCATAGCAGAACAAGTTTCTCCTTTTTGCCAAAGTGAGGTGAGATACAATTATATTTATAAGAAGAGCTTCACATGTGTATAAGTAAGTTTATGTATCTTAGAATTTGTCTTGTGGCGTTGTTGGCAGTATCTATATTCAGATGCTCTAATTTACTAGCAGAATCCATATAATTTAAATATGAAAAAAAAACCCAAAACCTATTTCTGTCACTGGAAGACAATAATATTTTCTGTCTTAGTTTGGCTCAAGCAAAAGAGGAGAAAATGAATCAAATTTCTTAATAGGCAATTATAAAATACTAGCATGAGTAAGCAGTTTCTTCCACAGATCATTATTCTTTTAAAAATAGTTAGAGAGTATGCTCTGGCACATGCAGACAATCTTTACATCTACTGATAGACTTCCTGAGGAACTAGAGTTAAAGAACATTAATATTTTTAGGAGCTTTGAATGATGCTGCACACACACCTGGTTACATGATCTTTCCTAAGAAATGTAGATTAATCTTAGAACCATAGAATTATTTGACTTGGAAGGACCCTTTAAAGGTCACCTAGTCCAGCTCCTCTGCAGCAAACAGGGAGTTATACAGCCAGATCAGAATCCTGTCCAGCCTGACCTTGAATGTCTTCAGGGAGACATATGATAACAGAAAAGACATTCTATGGAAAATAGTAAAGGAAGTATAACAGGACAGGTAACCTTTGAGGGGTATAGGGATACTGTTAGGCTGTGTAGGGATGGAGTCAGGAAGGCTGAAGTCCAACTGGAACTGTACTTGGCAAAGAGTAAAAAGAAGGACAATAAAGGCTTCTATGGCTACATCAACCAGAAAAGTAAGTCCAGGAGGGCTGCTTACCCTTCATAGTAAGCAACACAGGCAGGGTAGTAACAACAGACAAGGAGAAGGCTAAGGTATTCAACAACATTTTTGCCACAGTTTTCATTAGTGACTGCTCTTCATGCAGCACGTTTATGAACAGTTCAGAATGTGGGAACTGGTGGAGCGATGCCCTTCCTGCTGTAAATGAAGATAGGGTTTGTGGACACCTGAAGAACATTAATGTCCAAGAGCTTATAGATCCCAACGAGATACATCTCAGACTCCCGAGGGAATTGACAGATGGTGTAGCCAAGCCAATCTTGATGATGTTTGAAAAGCCTTGATGGTATGGTGAAAGCCTTGGTGACTAGAAAAAGTCAATATAGCATCCATTTTCAAAAGGATCCATTTTGGAGGAAAGAAAAGATGACCCCAGCAACTACCAACCTGTCAACTTTACATAAAAGATCAAGTTTGTCAAGCAGTACCTGACTTTTGTGATCCCCTGGTTGCCCTACACGTGCTGTGTAAGCTCATTCAAGATGATCTGTTTTATAACCTTCCCTGGCACTGAGGTCAGGCTGACAGGCCTGGAACTCCCCAGAAACTCCTTACAACCCTTCTTGTAGACAGGAGTCTCATTGGTATGCCTCCAGACCTCTAGGACCTCTCCACTTGATTAGGACCACTGGCAGATGGTAGAAATTGGCTTGGCAATCATTTCCACCAGCTCTCTAAGCATTCTCAGGTGGATCCCATCTGATCCCATGAACCTGTAACAACCCAGGTGGAGTAGTAGTTCTTTAACTGTTTCCACCTGAATAATGGGGGATTTATTCTGCTCCCCACCCTAGACTTCCAGGTCAGGAGGCTGAGTAGCCCGAGGATGACTAGACTGTTTATTAAAGACATATATAAAGAAGGCACTAAGAACCTTGGTGTTTTCTTTGTTCTCACTGGTTGTGATCTCTTCAAGAGCAAATAAAGTCAGTGGAAAGAACAATTAGGATCCTAAGCAAGAGAGAGGATTTACTTCTGAAGTTTCTTGTTGATCCTAGAAAACTGCTGTTCAACTCATTCATGTTTACAAAGGAAATCAGTTATTCATTGCAGTGTTTTGACAAGTCAATTCTACACATAGTCCTGAAGTTTGTTTATTAGTTTGCTTTCACTGGTCATTTTGAGTTTAATTATTAAATCATATCATGTTTTCTATTTCAATAGACCAAAAAAGAAAAAGTATGAAAGTGTGCACCAAAGGATGAGAATTAGTTTAATACAAGAGTTGTTTTTTTTCCTGTGTAGTATTTGCTAATCTCATTTGCATGTAGCCAAGAAATAGAAACAGTGCTGTTTTTTGGAGTTAACAATGTGATGAGTTTGAAGTCTTTGCCAATAAACAATCAATTTCTGCTGCTAAACAAAACTTCTAGAACTCTCGCTCTGTAGTGAATGACTGGAACAGGGAGTTTGGGGATAAGATTTGTTTAATCTGTCTGTTGGTATAGAAATATTTATATACCTACAGTTGAGCTGACTGTTTAGGCTTCCATTACGGTAAATGTAGTCTAATCAATACAGTCAATAGGGTTTAATGTGATTAATTTGGACAAATGTGTACTTTAGGGTGAGATAAAACTCCTCAGACCTCAGTTCTGCTGAGTTTATTGACTAACTCTCTACAGACTCTAAAACTCAGAGTAATTTTGTCAGATGTTTTTACATTGCAGACATCCATAGATAGTTAAATAAACTCCAAGGTTCATGATGCTCATAATCATGGAGTTAATAATCCTGAGCAGTCAAATATTCTGGATTATAGAGTTAAGATTTATCTTTTTGAATTGTGCCATTTGGTAATTGTTAGCAGTCAAAAACAAGCAAAGCAAACAAAAAAAAAAAAAAAGGAAAAGGAAACAAACAAACAATAAATAAACCTTCAGCCATTCCATCTTAACAAAACTGAAGTTTTCCTCAGAAGTATTTAACCTTGGCTTATGGTCAAATTGAACATTTCTTGGAATACAAAACCACAGGGTACTTGATGAAATCCTGACTTGCACTGGTTTTCATATCAAGGAAATAGCAATAGCTGTGAGCAGTCTGTGCTTAGCAGAAAGAAAAGAATACAATTTCCCAGGGTTCTCTTCCTAAGATAAAAGCAGCTCTGGTCCCTGTAATTTCTTGGGATAAAAAAAAGTCACAAAAAGTTTGTTAGCATGCTTATTTTCTGTTTTTTGGTTTTTTTTTAATTATTCCATTCCATTTTATGTCTTCATTTTATGTCATGTTTTTCATGATCAGCTTTCAGCTGAAGAGTCTCAGCCTCCTTAACCTCTCCTGACATAAAAATCACCCTACCATTTTTATTATGCATTTTCTTTCTCTATACCTTTTTTCTTCCTTGTTTTCCTTTTTTTTTTTTTTTTTAACAATTTCATTGTATTCTTTACTGTAAAATAACCACATAGATCTCTGCCACTTCCATCCTACAAGAGCATTTCCAAATACACAGTTCACATACTAGCAATAAATCAAAAGACAGGTATTTCTTGAGAAACTGAGTCCACAGCTGAGGATTGTCACGACTGAGTCTAGATTGCATTAATGAGAGCCAACTTGGCAGTTCACTGATTTCCCAGGCAGGTGGCTCTGAGCAGGATCTGACCTCCTCTTTGTGAGGTTCTGGTTCTGATGAGCACTCCTAAACACAGATTCCTTTCCCAATTCCTCTCCCATGGAATTCTGATGTCTCAGAGCTTGAAAATAATGCAATAATCCTCTGCCAAGTGGTACATTCAGGACTGTTTTCCAATTAGATTTCACCTCTCAGAGTACCTGAAACAACAAAGAAAACAGTTGCACAAGAATCAGAACTCCTCTGCCTCTCCTGAGGTTATCAAACACAAGCACAATTTTTTTGCCTTGCTCTCCCTTTTCATAGCATCCTTGGATTTGTTCAGTGTCTCTAGAGGAGAACCTGTCCTTTGAAATCCCTCTATACATGTCTTTTGGTTTTGATAGCTAGCTACTTTAGCTTACAGCTTCTGAAAATATTTCATCCATATTTCATTATTCCTTAGCTCTTTTTCTGTATTTCTATGTTTCCAATCTTTCTTTTTCAGCAACTCATTGAAACGGTGTCACTTCTAGTTGAAGTTTTGGTGTCCCACCAGCGCATCATTCAGCAGAGATGTGCCCTGCAGGATTTGTCGTTGGTTAGAAAAAGATGGATACAATTCATGCTTATGATTTTAATCATAACAGTTAACTTATAGCATAAGTTGACAGATTTATTCCAAAACTGATAAGAAAGAAGAAAAAAAGGTACAGAAGACATAAAAGTCTGACTTTTAAAATGCCAGTCTCTTGTAGGGTGCTTCAAGCAATTTAGTCTGAGCTTCTTTAAATATCACACCACTTCAAACAGAAAGAATTTTAAAGACAATCTTTCACATGAAATAGAAGAGTAAAAAATGAATAATTATGATATTTGCCAGCAAAATGACTGTTTTTCTTCCAATACAGTTACCACAGTTTATTGCAGTGTGAAGATTTCTCCTAAAAAGTATTTAAATCTGTGTTATTTTCACTAACCCCATTCCAAAGGTGTGTCTTCTCTATATACTTTGTATATAGATGCACCATATGTTACAATCCTTTGTAAGAAACTCCCCTCAGCATGGCCCAGCATGCCTCTTGTCTCCATCATTCATCCATTTTTTCTGCCTCCTTGTATGATCCCTCTGGTCTGATCTTCATAACCTTGTGTTTAATGGCCACCTCTGTGCTACACAATACTAACCTTGATGGAAATGGCAGCAATATGTTCCCATACAGATTATAACCATAACATTTAACTATTTAGAAGCTGATTCTCCACTATTCCTGTTCATTTGCCTCTGTTTTAATGCTCCTTTATTATGATAGCTGTAGCTAACATGAAGCAATGGGCAGACAAAACCCTTCTTTTGACATTGAAAATCAGAAACAAGGAGACAGCAACAGAAATCAGTAATGACATGCTCTCCCTCCTTTCGTCTGGGTTTTGTTTATATTTTTACCTCTAAGAATCTTAATTGTCCATCTGCCAATGTTGTAACAACAGATAGCTTCTAAGCGAGACATGCTCTTGATCTTTGCTAGGAAGAGTGGTTAGAAAGCACACAAAAAATAACAAAAAGATCAGAGGATGGATTGTCACATTAACATACATTTTCAAGCTCTCATTTGTGTGCCTTCTTTTCTTCAGTTTCAGTCTGGGGGAGGGAAATGAGAGCAGTACTGCTTTAAAAGCCATAACCTTTGGAATTAAAACGAGTTCCCAGCACAAACTGAGCAATAAAAAAGCAATCATATCACCAGGCTGCTGGCCCTTATTATTTCAGCATCAGTGTGATGGGCTTTAAAAAGCTTTAGACATGCTGGGAAAGTTAAATACACGTGTTCTGTTTAAAACTGACCAGCATTTAAATACGCGGACACCTGCCATGACAAGCAGTCCGGGGATTGCTCTTTCATTTTCTAAATGGAATAAAACTGCTCAGTAGAATGGCATGACATCTGTGTGGATATTTGTTTAGTTGCTAGCGGTGTACTTAATGTAAGGGATTTAGAGTATTAGGCTCAGACAGAATTTCTGCAGACTCCACTTCCCCACAGTGACTTGTCTATTGAATGTAAGATTTAAGTAGTTGAACAAAGTGATCCTTTTGTCTAGCATGAAATAAAGAAGAGGTGTGTAGGGGTGAGATGGTTTGTGTTCCAGTTTTCCCTTCGTGCAAGAAAACTTTTAGCTTTTTAGCAGCATGAGCATTACAATGCATGCACTCTTGAGATGCCAGCACTAGGGTAGTAGGAGGAGAGAAAGAACCGTTTTGGTACCCTGGGCAACTGGAATAAAAATCCTGTTTATCAGAGAAATTATTAGAAATCCTTTCTCTTATTTCACTTCAGGGGTGGTTTGAACCTTTTTAATGTTCACATTCAAGTTAGTTTTGAACTGAAAAATTCATTGCGCTGAAATTACGTAATGTTTTGAAGTACCAGAACTAAACATTATGATTTTCCATATATTTCATCCAATTAATTCACCCAAAATTACCATTCACTCATTGTGTCTTGAATATGAGCAGTTTCTGCTTTCCCAAATATGCCCGAGAAGTGATAAAAATGTTTTTGTTATGGCTGGCTTTTTTAACTCCCACGAAGGAATGAATACACACAGAGAATAATATAGATTATTGCCAGTTCTGATAAATATCAGTAAATCAACTTTTATCTTTTCCTATGTGTTGATTTTCCTCTATTTCTTTTCTCCATTCCACCAATCCAAACAATTGCTGTGCCATATATTTTTTTTAAGCTGTCCTCCTTCCATTGGCCCTTTCAATTTGTTGTGAACATTCTTCAACTGAATATCTTGATAGTAGCCTGTCTTTCCTTCTCTACTATTGACTGCTATGTGTGTTGGAAATGAATTACAATTGGTAACAATGAGGGAAGAAGGTCATTTATACCAGAGGAATGAGATGTGGCTTTTAATTATCCCACATGAATAATTTGTCAGTGTCCCATTTCTGACCCTCTGTAAAAAGTGTCTGGCCTTTATTGTTTTACAAAGTCATAAAATCATTAAAACTAATTTGGTCTACTGTTTTCCTTGCTGCCACAATTTCAAGGTATGAAATTTACAGTCCTCTTTATAATATATGGTACTGTTAATGTAATATAAAGGGCAACAAATCATAGAAAGTTAACCACAATTTTGTATCCCTGGATTATTATATAGGAGAATTGTGAAGACAGATGACTGTGTTTGATTTCAACAGTTATGCAATATTTTTCATTTAATAAAAGCAATGTTGCACTTCCTTATGTCATCCAAAATCTGGGAACAAACTCACTAACTCCTATGTGTTGTTAGTGAGCAGGTGTTCTTTATATGATGTCAGATACTCAAGGGGATTTCTTCTCCCTAATCATTCATGCCTTGCACAAAAGGACTTCAGCTTATGTACATTATTTGATTAACTATGAAAAAGTTTCCCTGCACAGTACATTCATACTGAATACTCCCCCTAAAATCACTATCACGGGGTTCTGACTCCTTGCACATGCTCAGTGATTTTGGTTGGTTGTCTCAAAATCCTCATGATGAGGTAAGCAGTCTTTCTCTTCACGGTTGCAGATTACTCTCCTCTTGTTTTTTTTCAAGTTGGCAGTTTCAGAGGGATATACTGGAGGGAGCACCCACACTGATCTAAACAGTGATATACTGGGTTCCTTAAGTACGTAAAGTGTTATGTATGGCTTAGTAACAAGAGTGTTTTGCTTAGCATTAAACCAAATGAGTTTTGCATTGCATCAGCTAGTTTTGTGAAAGCAAGTACTGTTCAATTAAGAATATCACTTATATCCCACTGAATGTCTTGAAGATTCCCACTCTGTATATTGATTCTTATCTTCTATATAGGGCATTAAAAATAAATTCTAGAACAGCTGGACAGAGAAAAAAAAATATATATATAAAATAGGAGACAGAAAAGACAAGAAGCAAGTTCTATTACATGTGTACTTGCTCATCACCTCTGTACCTTCCATCCAGTTTAAAATTTCATCCTGCTTGAAGGAACAAAATATTGCTAATCCTATTTTAGAATTAGGAGACTGAGAAAGAAAACGAAGACTTTACCTCAGAGTTAACCAGGGAGATCTGTATCTCTGCCAGAACAACTGTACTGCTGAGGTTTTCTGACAGCTCTCTATTCTGCACTGAGTAATCTGAGGAGTCCATCATGCAAACGTACAGTACCCCTGCAGATAACCTACAATCCCCTTTTGGATGTTTTAATCTGCTTTTTCATTAAAACAAACAAGCAAAGAAAAGTACTACCAGCCTTGAATGGGAGCAAAACCCATGCTATACATATCAGCTAATCCAAGCAACAAGGATCACTGGATGAAAGGAGGCTTTAGTCTATGGGATAGTTAAGAGCTTCCAACAAGTGAATATGTGGGCTCTGAAAGGATGTAGGCACTAGAGGATTCATAAGATCAATGGAAAAACAGAAACATCAACAGTCTAGAGCAGAAAATGATTTCACACTCTACTTGCTTTTATTATATTCTCCCTATCCATTCTCAATTCTGATCCCTGTCTTTTTTTTTTCAATTTTCATTCTTGTTTTAGCGAATTCAATAAATCGTGAGCAAATTTATCATGGCATTGTTTTATTTCTCTTCCTGTACACTAGACTTTATTGAATATAGAGCAACTCTCTCCTAACTATTTGTGTGTGTGTGTGTGTGTGTGTGAGTTAAAATATCCTAAGATTTTAGCAAAAATAAATCTTTTTCTCCTTATATTTCCTGTTTAGGATTTATTAATAACAGAAATTTAAATAGAAGCTTCAAAATACTTCTGGTGTCTTTTTTAGGTATGATCTTGCAAATACTTTGAAAGTCATCCTTTCCTACCTCGGGAAATTGTGTCACTGTGATCAAGTCAGACACACACCAAAATGTCACTGGAACATTCACTTGTGGTGTAAATGAGCATATAGGTACTGACTGTAAGGATACATCCATCCATATTCTAGCTCCAAAAATGCGATAGTAATTACTTATTGATTGGTCACAAATGAAGTAGGAACATAAAATTGCTATTCTACATCAGCCCAGTCCTCAGCCATTTAAGAAGCTGAAATGAGACAAGTGGGCTAATGCTTCATCTACAAAAGCTTTTTGAATTCTAGATTTCCATCAGAGAATAGAATGCATAATCTTGTCTGTTCACAGAATCCTGTGACCCAATATCATTAACTCTTCAGACTGATTGAGCTATAATGTAAGAGCAGCCAGTTCATTATGTATTTAGTAATCTTATCTGGCTTTTATTACCAAATGATCATATGACTTACAGCTACATAGGCTAATGACTGTTCTCACTAGTTAAAATTCTGAGAATTGGACAAGGATCACATTTGTGAAAAGATGACCAAGATATTCATCAAATCAGTTCTAATTAGGGCCAAGTTAACCAAGTCACACTTCTTTTTTTGTGTCTGTGGTGAGGACTTACTGAAGTACATCTGCAAAATTTCGAGGGTCAAGTCAATGGGTGTCATAGGATAACAGTGTAAACAGATCATGACTGCCTATATCATTTGTTCAGTTTTCAGCTTGATCACATGGCAGCTGCAGCTATGAACTAAGCAAAGGACCACTCCCTCTAGGCACATTGTTGCTTACTGAAAGGCAATTAAGTTCATCTCTATGAATCTCTGTGCTGTATCAGATAAGAGCAAGAATCAGCTTCAGGTTCATTAATAAAATGGTACATCCAGGGTTCAAAAACTGGGTAAAATTTTCTACTTAAATATTCCTTCAATGCCTTTCAATTCTAATGTTGTTTTTCAGTTCTAATTCTAGAAAACTTATTTGAACAAGATCTTGCATTCTTTAGCTTTGATCTTTCAAGAGAAAGACCCAGTGCATTACCAAGTAAAGGTGTTCGGTGTTCTTGTACTTCTGTGTGAAGGTATACCCTATACTAAAGGTTAATAATATTATTAAAATGTTATCTGAGAACTGAAGGGATAGAAGTCTATGAAAGGGAAAGCCAGTGCCCTGATGCCTGATTGAAAACCACAGAATGTAATGAAAAGGCTTCCGTGTGCATTGGATCAGGCTGCAGCCTAGTGAATGTGAGGTATCTTTAATGCTGCCAGCACAGCTGCAAGAGGAACACGCAGAAATAAATGATGAAGGGAGAGTATTTTCATCCTGGCATCTGGGTCTTTTGACTGTCATTTCAACAAGGAGATGGGAGGAGCCTTGTAAAATGCTGTGATAATCGGCCTCTTCCTGCCCTATTGAAGACTATCTCATGGCTTGAAAAGTCAATTCTCACTCATCTTTTATTATTTTATTTCCAACCAAATGAATGCAAGTGGCAGAACTCAGGACCTCTAGCTCTAGAAGGAGAGGTCCTCAAGCAGTAGTCAAAGCAGCAGCTCTGGTAGCTCAGCCAGAACAGGGAAGTGATGCTCACAAACTCAGCTTTTATACTTCACTCTGCAGTATATTTCAAATACATAAAAATAAATTTCAGACTGAATTAAGTTCACCTCAACACCCAAATGTTTTAGCCTGGCTTCCCTTACGCATAGCTTACAAAACACAAAGATACTTAATCCCTAGTAAAAATGGAGCAGAAACTCATTCAAAAAGTGACTGTGTTAGTGCTTGCCCACCACCTGTCAGCTTCTTCCAATAGCCATCGTTTTTAAAACAGTATAAAATAGGTGGCCATAAATTGTTTTACAGTACAGCTCAAACTTCACTTCTTTTCAATTATAAATGTCACAAGAAGGAACAGTGTGAAAATGTAAACTTTGTCCATCAACTTTGAAAAGTTTGAAATTGTACTCAGTTAAAGATTTAAATTTAAACCAAACTAGAGAACATTTCTGACTGAATTTCAGCATTTTAAAAGGTAACATCTTCTAGTCTGAAACACTCAAAATACTGGCTTATTTTTTATATTATATATATATATATATATATATTTAATTGGCTTAGCACTGCTTAAAACTTATTTATTTATTTTAAGTGAAAGTGTACCTTGGAATATACATGGCATACCGTGGTTTCTTCTTTCAAACATTTTTTCTAGAGTGTAAGTGCCAGCATTATTTTGATCACATTCATGTACTTTTTTTAGATGTCAGTTTCCAGAAGTTTTGATAGAAAACTATTCAGTGCAGAGTTTAACTCTATAGATGATCTCTGCAAGAGTCCCTTGATGTTACTGTTATGAAACACAATACAAAAGTTTTAAAATGCCATAGAAGCAGCATCCCAGAGTTTAGACTACATTAATTCCATGCCCACCAGTGGATGACCCATTCTTGGACATATTTACACTCAGGCTCAACCAGGCCTCTCAGCACCCTGATGTAGCTGTAGGTGTCCCTGTTCATTGCAGGTGAGTTGGACTAGATGACCTTTAGGGGTCCCTTCTAACTCAAATAAGTCTACGATTCTATGAATTCCTATCATTTTGCAGTGAATGTGGTCCCTCAATGACTTAAACTCTGTTCCAGATTTTCTGCATCGACTATAAATCATGCTGTCAACTATGCTGATTCAAACACATATGAAAACTGATTCAAAAATCAGGATATTTTCAAAAATAAAATTGATGTGAAATCTAGAAGGAGAGATTATAGACATATATAATACTCTACAATTTCAGTCTAATTCCATTAATAATTTAACACATATTTTACAGAAGAAGAAACACCTACCAGGCTGTTCAGTGGCTTCTTGTCTTTGATCAACCAGAAGAAATAAATCAAGATGGGTCTGCTGTGTTTCTAGATATCATTATTAATTTCTGTTTATTTTGGAAGGCTAAATTAATTAACTGATCGTGAACATAAATCATCTACTTGAAACAGCAACATGTGCAAACTGGAACACTGAAAATTCCATCTAAGCATGAGAAAGAATTGTTTAGTGTGTGAGTGACAGAGTATTCCAATAAGCTGCACAGAGAGGTTGTGGAGTCTGCTTCTCTATAGATACTCAAAACATGCCTAGATACTTTCCTGTGTAACTTTCTTTACAAGACTAACTTTCTTTACAAGAAAGTGCTTTACAAGAGGATGGACTCAATCTCCAGAGGTCTCTTCCAATACCTTTAGTTCTGTGATTCTGTGAAATAGGTATGGTTTTGCATTGAATTTTTTTCTCTGATTTTTTTTCTGCCTCACTAAATAAACAACAGTTATATAATTTAAATCACTGTGCCCCCTCACAATGTTCTTGCTTCTTGTTTATTACTTGCATAAAGTCTTTGGAGACTGAATAGTAAGACTGTTTGTTCCCACTCAAAACATCAATCAGAAGTAATCAGCTTCCATAAATTTATTCTAATTTCATCTACAAAACCACTTTTTTTCTGTTTGTCTTATTCTTTACACACTTCCTTTCTTTCCTTTGAATTCTATTTACAGAGTCTTTTTATTATCCCATTTCAATCCTCTATATGTATGTATAATTTTATGAAGATGCACAAGGTTATAGTCAGTATAGCAGGTCAACCTTTTACTAAGCACATCAATACTACACCCTTACTGTATATCAAGGCGAGCTTCCAGAAATCTTTTTTTTTTTTTCATTATGACTTTCCAGAAATAGTTCTTTCTGCCTGACTGTAACACAGACCTATCTGGGGTCAATGTCTGGGTACCTCTGGAGTAGCCATTTTTACAGCTGCTGCTGTTCATTATTATTATTTTTTTTTCGATACCTTAATGCCATGTTCCTCTGATATGAAGGTGAGGTAATTGCACACTTTATTCTGATGGAAAAAATCTCCATACTTTACTGATGAGTGCCTAAAACTGTTTGAGGCCCCATCATTATACATAGCTTATAATTCTGCTTTCCCTTCTTACTCTGATGTTTTATCATTTATTACTCATGAGAAGTTTATTCACAACACAACATTCCACAATGAAAATTCTCCCCTTTTCTATCAATTAAAATCTTACCTTAAATTTTACCGTGTATGCTAGAATTAAGATTGAGGAAAATTGTGTTCTTAAAGATTAGATCTACAAAGTGATTAAACACATGGGATAATATCCAGACCAGAGCTGTAAAGCATGAAAATGCAGTATGTTGCCTGAGAATGATGACTTGGCATACTGAATATAGGAACCTGGACTGCATGAAAAAAAAGAAAAATAGGTGCCTCCAAAGTGTGATACAAAAATTCTCCAACTGAAAATTCAGCAACAGGCAAATATTCAGGATTAGTTTTATTTCTGTCCTGCATTGATGCAAGTCAGTTTGGATATAGGAAAAAATTTCTTCTAAGAAATAGTAGTGATGCATTGGAACAGCTGCCCAGAGTGATGGTGGAGTTGCTGTCCCTGGAGGTGCCCCAAAAACATGTAGATGTGACATTGAGGGACCTGGCTTAACAGGCATGATAGTGATGGGTTGATGGTTAAATTAGATTTTAGCAGTCTTTCCAACCTTAAGATTTTATAATCCCACGATTCTAAGTTGTGATGTACAACTCTGTCCCCAGAACAGTAACCAACATGAAGAAGGATCACTCAGACAGTTAACATTGCTGCTACTTGTCTTTTGCAATATATTCCTAGGCTTATAACACTTAGGAAGCATGAATGGTTTTTCTGTTCTCCACCTAAAGGCATTTGAATATAAACTTTGCACTTTCCTAGATCACTGCTTCTGGAATTAATGAAGTCAAAGCACCTGTCATGTGACTACTGATCACAAAGTGTTGTGCAGGTTCAGAATGTGACAGAGCTCATTCAAAAAGTAGTGCTGATCTGTTGTCTGTCATACACAACCAGTTTAAATGCTCAGCTGAGAGGTGAAATAATTCTGATTCAGTTCCCATATTTTATTTTGTTTTTAAATGTTTATGAACTACAGAGTTCCAGGAATTATTAATGTAAAAAGTGAGCAAAGACACTAAAGATGCAGATATTTTTTCTGTGAATCTGAAACTTATAACAACATTGTTAGTTCCTGCCTCAACCTGACTTTCTCCTTTTTCAAGCAATTTACACCCTTGCACTCAGTAAGAGTTGAAAATAGACCAGACACTGTCATCTTTTATATCTAATGCCTTGCAAGAGAATAGGAAAAAGAGCAGGAAAACAATGAAGTTCAGATCCTGAAAACTATCAGGAACTCAGTGGTAGGTTTCAATGAGAAGCTCCTTTTTTTCAGGTGACAGGATAATGGGATACAAACTGAACTGAGACTTAGTTCTAATTGTTCTGCTTATTCTCAGATTTTCTAACGTTTAATGTATTCATGTATAAAACAGATACAGGGGTAACATAACAGTGTTGGCAGAGCTAACCATGTAAGCTAATGTTTCTACGCAGTTACGGGCATAGCTAGGTGCAGGTTATGGGGAAATCTTCCCTTTAGAGTCCTAACAGAGTCTCTACAAACACTCCTATTGTAAAAAGTTGATTGTAGATTTTAGAAGGAATAGAAGAGGAATGAGATTATTACGGAATTTTCTTTCAAAAGTAAAGCTCTTTCACTAATTTCCTTTCATTATAACAGATGGTTATAGCAAACCCTAGACATAAATATTTTGGACATAGTTCTCTAAACTAATCATTAAAGAACTTTTCTTTCTTGGATTGGGGCTTACCTTCAGCCTGTTTTATACTAAAATATTTATCTAGGATAAATGGAAGTCAACAAAGCCATTTCTAGATTTCATCTGTCTTGGATATCTATCTCAACGTAAGAAGAATTACTTCTGGAAAATGAATTTTTTCTTCAGGAAGAGATGTAGACTGTTGTTATACCTCAGATCGTTTATGCTTGTCCCTTCAACATCCATCTGGCAATGAAGAGCCTAATGTTGGTGTTATGTCATTCAGGGTCAGTTAAATTGTCCTGTGCTGCCTGCATCTTGACCTCTTCCATTGTTCAGCAGAATAGTATGCACTCTGTTCTTATTAAAGTATTCTGCCACGATCTTCTAGAAAAACAGATCAATATTTCAGTTGTTATATGGGTAAGTAAGTGTCATTTAACATGATTTCATCATATATAAATTGAATATTTCTGTAAGTATTTTGGATTAAGAAAACTGGCTGTGCAGAAAATGAATGTTCGGAAATGTTCTCCTTTGCATGGTTGTCAGACAGAAAAAATAAATCTAATCATTTGGGTTATTTGTGGAACAGAATCAGTCATTTACATCAAAGCAAGTGGAAGATCTCACCCAATAGTCTCTCACAGGAAGGACTGAACGACTTGTTCTGTGTAGGATCTGATTTGTGGCTTGCCTTGCATTTTCAATTAGGCCCTAATTCTTTAGCCTTTATTCATGAGAGTATTCTCATTACAGGAAGAGACTAGAAGAGCATAGGTTGTTTAGTCTAGCCAAACAAAGACTGAGAAGAGATATGATTATAGAGTCTATGAATATATCATTGGGGTAAACAGGAGAAGGAGCAGCACTGTTTAAGTTTAAGGACAATGTTGGCATAACAACATATGGGTATTAACTGGCTATGAATAAATTTAGACTGGAAAAATTAGAAGAAGACTTCTGCTCATCTGATCAATGAAAACGCGGAACAAACTGAGTCAGGATTGGATGACAGAAGAAATAATCTACTCTAAAATAAAAGTACTTCAGGCTGTAGAAAAGTTATGCTGAAAGTGTTGCAATTGCCTGCAGTTTGTCTGGTAAACTCTTTCTGATCTTATTCTATTAATATGCTACAAAGTTGGTCTTTTTAAATTGAATACTTAATAACAATCTGAAGATTAAACTGTATTAGAAAACTCTGCTGAGTGACACGTATAGCTGGAGCTGGATTTAACATACTCATCAAT
Source organism: Cyrtonyx montezumae (assembly GCF_038088225.1). Taxonomy (NCBI): domain Eukaryota; kingdom Metazoa; phylum Chordata; class Aves; order Galliformes; family Odontophoridae; genus Cyrtonyx; species Cyrtonyx montezumae. The sequence continues at coordinate 5,030,473 of NW_027072089.1, forward strand.
ATCTTCTGCAAACAGACCTCGCAAAACATTCAGCAAAACAAGAATATTCTGCATTAACTGAAGAAAAAATGAGATTACATCTCGCAAGAGTTTAAAACTGCATTTGACTGAATTTACTAAATTTTTGCAAACTTTGAAGCAAAATAAGAAAATATATCAGGAGAAAAAAATGATCTAGCTTTCAAGACAAAATTGAAGCAAAAACAAAAAACAAAAACACTGAAAATTGCTGAGAAACAACAATTCACACAGCCTGTAGGCAAAGTAGTTTACTTTGCTGAAGTGCAGCTCAAAAGTGGTACAGATGCCACTACTGCAATCTTGCAACCAAGAAAATATGATGTATCTGCCTTTTTTTTATTGTTATTGATTGTTTTCTACATATGTCGCTACAGATACCATTACCTCAGTATGTGCTCAGTGTGTACCTCAACATGTCATACAAGCATGGCCAGACTGAAGATAAATCAGAGACTAGAGTCTCTGTCCATTAGAGTCTGTGTCTATGTTTGTGTGCTTTGAAATTATGGATGGAGCCTGGAAGCAGAACTGCACTGTATGAACTTTTTTTTCCTTTCACCTTTACTAGTTGATGTAAAATACATTCAGCTTTGTAGGTATAGTCAATCTGTACCTTCCTATCTTCACTGACTTTCCTGTCTGTAGCTGTTTGTAGAATTGCTTGGTTGAGTATCTAGTTATAAAACACCCCTGGGTAAGCTTTCTGTTCTTGTTCTACACTTACCATAGAATAATAAAGTTTGGAAAGAACATTAGAATCATCTAGTCCAACAATCAACTTCCTTAGTGTCCAGAAGTTTGAGAGCCTGGTTCATATTTGGATCTCCTGTGCATCAATGCAATAAAAATATATTTAATGATAGTTAGGGAGAACAGTCACAGAAAATCCATAGCGAATTCCATCCATTTTCCCAGGCTACCCTATTTCTGTTTATGAATGAATAACTGTCTGAGTACAGGTCTGGCTTTTGGGAGGAGACATTACATTAACATGAATCAATAATGTCTCCTCAGTTAGAAAAAAGTGTGTACTCTAGCTAAGATCTGTTAGCTTAGAAAAATAACATAAATTTAATTTTTTATAGGACTGAAGATGTTAGGCAAAATACTTAAACCTTAAACCAAATCTTTTTTGTAATCAGACTGTAGGAAGATTACTTCAGCAAAGTGTTTTAGTTCTTAAAGAAATGATTAATAATATAGACTTCTCCTCAATGTACATTATTTATTCACCAAAGCTGCATAAGCTGTCAGTTCAAAATCTGATATCACTTACATAACAGACACATTTAAAGATATTTTTTTTTATTTTTATTTGCAAGTTATACAGTGCATATTATGTATTCTTACTTTTATTGCACTTCAAGAGACAAATAGTAGGTCAGAAAACAACTTTGAAATTAACACTGCAAAAGGACTTTTCTAAAATATATTCAGTTCATTCAAGAAAAAAAATTAAAATCCATACTGGTGCCTGTAATAGCATGCAGAAAAAAATGACATGTAGAAAGAATACAGATGAAAGCTATATTATGAATTTAAAAATAGTAACAGCGAAGTCTATGCACACATATGAGAAGAAGGCATTCAAACAAAAAAAACTTGCTGAAATTCCTGTTGAATTTTTCAAAGCTCAGTCCTCTCATAGTGAATCATACTCCTTCAACAGCAGAGATGATAAACTAATCAATAAACTATAAAGTTAGACACTCCTACAGTAAAAGTCAAGTCTGCATGCTTTTCTGGAAAGTGTTAAAATTGTTTGGGATGAACAAATAGAAAAATTTGGGGAAATCTAATTGATTAGAGTAAAAATAAGATCACATGGGTTGATCAGCAGTTTCAAAGAAATACCCTAGCTTTGTAAATCTGCAAATCTCCATGGAAAAAACAAAGTAATGTAAGAAGAAAGGAGATAAGAGCAAATAAAGTTATTCAGTCAATATGTAGCTGCAGTAACAAATTCATATTCTCATAGCTTGTATAGCACCTCATTTTTAAAAAGTTGATTCATTGCACTAGGTAGTTTCTTAAAACTGCAAAGGTTGTGGCTAGTATTTATCTATTAAAACTAAATTCTGCTAATTGTACAGATAAGTACTTGGTATTGCTTAAAATTGTATGACATTAATATCGTGATCGATATACAAACCCTAATAATAGAGTCAAGACTGCAATATACATCTTACACTTCCAAAGCCACAGAATTTCAGTAGGTAGCAACTCAATCCAGAGCTCACTGTTTGATGTTGACTATTGTTGTTTTTCATTATTGTTGGGTTTTTTTTTGGGGGGGGGGTTGGACTCAATTTTTGGAGGTCCCTTCCAAGCCCTACAAGTCTGTGATTCTGTGATTCATTGTGGTTAAGCTCAGACTAATATTGCAAGCCACAGCGATTTAATGCACCACCTTTAAATTTGACTCTATTAAGTGATTGCAATCTAGTTTATACAAAGTTTTGATATAAATGATACTTCTTCATTGATAAGTATTCAATTCAATATTAGCAGGCTCATATATGGAGTATAATTCTCAATCTTCTTTTATCTGCATCTCTTTTCCCTTCTCACTACTGTATCTCAGTACAGCTCTTTTCCTTTTCAAATATTTCTGAATAATTCCAATAACAAGATTGTATCTTAGAGTTGAAATATGAATACCTATACTTTATTAAGAGACTGATGGTAAAAAATCTAGTATTTCCCCCACACTAATCCAGACAGCATTGTAAATGAGTACTTTTGCCAGAGCCACTTTCCATCACAGTCTCATTAGACAGAAGGCATTACATTATGGAAAGCTCAACACTGCATTAGATGTCCTGATTTGTAAATGCTTCCCAAACTTAATTTCTCTCTTTAACAAGGTGATATCTCATTTGAATGGATAGTTTTCATTAACTTCCTTAAATTATTTGTATTTATCATTCCTACAAATGCATCCCTTGAAATATTTTTCAGCTAGAAATCCCATTACTGTGGGATTCGTTCAAACACTTCAAGATGGTCTCTGGCCTCTAGATTCTCATTCAGACATTCATGAATAGAAATAGTTTTGTAAGCTTTATGATGAAGTAATTCAAACAAGTCAGAAACCCTTAAATGTATGACTGCTTAAATATCACTGAAATCAATGATAGTTAAATCCCTTAATACATTTGACAACCAGGATTGAGAAATGAAGTGACTTTTTGCAGGCTGTACAAGCATCCATTGCCAAAACCAGGAATAATTTCATGTAGATAAAATTTTAACCCAGTACCTTAACACAAGATTATCCTGTATTTTACATCTTCCACAAAGAAAGAAACAGTGAGCATTTGAATGAATACTAGAACTCAATATATATATATTATAACATGGAAAAGAATTGTCAATGATAGCAGGAACATGAGAGTATGCTGAGTTGAGATACATAATTTGTGAGAGATTTTTATTTATTTTCCCTGGATTACTGATACATGAGTGCTTCTCTGGCTAAATAGATGGATCTTTATTAGATGGAAGGCATAAAATAGGCACATATTTGGTAGAGATAATATGACAAGCGGTATCTCAAATTTTTTCTGGTCATAGATGTTTTGTTACTCTCTCTGCAACACGTACTCATAAAAGAGAGATGCAGAATAAGATAAAACTTCAATTTTTTATCAAGAATTTAAATATTAATAATATTTTTGGAAAGTAGGGCCTAGAAATAGATATTGTGGAGAGCTGTATTCATCTAGACAGCTGTGATTTTGTACCACTGAGTCCCTGCAGAAGAGATGATCCCTCTGCAATCCACAGGGCTTTTTCCAGATTCAGGGACAGGGGAGTAAGTTTGGGATGGTGGTGGTGGTTTATACAGAAGTTCTGTCTTGGTGAAACCTGTTAGCAGAAAAGTGTGTCATTAATCCTGACTACCTGATCTATCTGATAACTCATATAACTGAATAACTAATAACCTGAACCTATATTTTTTAAATATAGGTGTGAGTAATATCATTGTTATTGAACTGATGACCTACAAAAATAGGAAGCTATGAGTATATGCTGAAATAATGCATCTTTTTATTTCTTAAATTTCCTGTCATTTTTTTCAGTTCATGTGCTCGGTGGGGGTAGCATATACTTTCCTTTTATTTTTGTCTTAAATTTATTGCTGTAGTCACATTGTGAGCTACCCTTTCTTGTTTTATGGGCATCAGAAATTCACAGATCGCTGTTTGAAATAATGTGCAGAAGAAAATGAATACAATTAACACAGCATCTGAGTTGGCATCTCTTGTTCCTAAACTGCTATTCCAAGGTCAAACAGGACTCCTACTGCTGCTTTGTAGGGATCTTACATACAGGTCATGGTTTCATTCAAATGGTTCTTGTCCATATGTCTGATAATTTATTTGCTTATGCAGTTCTTTTCCTATAATGTTCTTTACTTAGATGAAGGGAGAAGTAATGAAAATGTTCCCAAATCTACTGAAAAAGGGATAAAATTTCCTGCTTTTTCCATGCAAAGTATTGAGAATTTCAATGCATTTAAATTGTAAATCTTTCCACCATGTACAGCACCCAAATCCTCTCTGATGATAACGTAATACGTTGTAATATATAAAGCAGTGTAACAGTGTCTGGAAAATACTCAGATACCTGTTAATAGCAGTTACTCCAGCTGTTAACCTAAATGATGAGGACTCCCTGCTGCCAAACCAGCCTCTAGAAAGGTGCAGAAAGCAATCTTGCACTTACTGGAAGGAGAAAGCTTCAACCTTCTCATTCCTGTTAAGAAAAATATACTATTTCTTATCCGACCCCTGCTGAATCCAGAAAGCATCCAGCCTGTTATTCATGAATTAGGTGCTGTGGGACTCAATTGCGTTGCAATAGAAACAGCTACAGCAATTAGCACGTGTCCAGGCAGCAGCTCTACCCAAAAAGGCTGCTCTATATGTAGTCGCTCTCTCTTAGTGTATTTCTGCAAAGGCATCTATGGGAGCACCACCCCAGTTTTCACTGAGATCAGCTGAGCTGTGTGTTAGAATTCTACATACCACAAAGACAGAGATACGACTGCCTCTAAACCAGGTTTCAGTGCAGTTATCCAAACAGCCTAAAAATATTTTCAGTAATCTTATTTTCTTATCCTCTGCATAACCATAAGAGGGATGAATCCCATGTTCACAACTATCTTTGTCCAATTTTACTCCTACAAAGAACTCTGTGTGCCACCAGCAATGCAAATCAGCTCTACTTCAATATTTTAAAACTTGTGCATTTTTGAGCTTCACTTCTGTTTTCTAATTTCTTTCAAAAGAACATCATCTCATTTCATGTTTGTCTGATTTTTCTCAGTTTAATAAATGAATATTTGATTACATTGAGACATAGGACAGTTAGTCTTTGTTGGTATTCTTAGCGGCATATCTAAATATTATTTAGATGAAGCCACTTTCCAATGAAATTAGTCTCTGCAGGGGCCTGAAAGTGGCAATTTTTTTTTTTTTAAATTGGAATTTGTGCAGTGTTTCACGCATGTGAATAGCTGGAAGCAGTTGCTTATGGAATTTTAATAGCTAGATTATAACCTCTATTTCTACAAAGAGGCACAGTTATTACAGTTTGAAGTATGTTGTAATTTTTTAAAAGTAATTGTACATGGATTCTCTTAAACCAATAATACACCTCAGACTGATTTCTTACATTTAATATACACTCTGACACAGAGTGGAAATGTGAGTCTTCAGCGTGAGCCTTCAGAACTAAGGAAGAAAATTGTAGTTAAATGATGTTTATTCAGAAGACCTCTTTTCCTTCTTTAAATCTTAAGTGTAGATTTAAATCTTTCTCCCTTGGCATGATTAAGAGTCAAGAGGGAAAGAAAAATATGTGGGGGGGAGGGAATAGTATACTCAGCAAGAAAGAGAGAAGCTGCAGATGTAGATTCTGTTCTGAGTGTAGCCCGTTACTAGACCCTATGGAAGTTGTATTTCCTTGCGATTTTGTCTGCTTAGGGCATAAACATATGGCTATATACACATCCTTTTCTCTGAAATCTCATCAAAATGGTAATCAAACTTCTGTATCATCTATCTGTCTCAGTTATCTATATATCTAAATATATTGTTTTTAACCTTCAGGCTATTTTTAGTCAGCTACACCAAAATGGCGGCAATTACTCCGACTGCTGGGACAGAGCTTCAAGTGGTGCAGTGAGCAATTAGGGGAAGATCCCACCTCACACTGCTTGTACATTAGTGCAACCAGTCTAAATGGAGCCTCTTGTGGGCATGGGTGACGAGCTGGTGGTCTGACTAGATTATCTCAGTGGTCTTTTCCAACCTTTTGATTTCAGAAATGGGACTGAGAAATACTGTCACATGGAGAACTGACAAGCAGTTGAGATGGAATTTTCTTCCTTAGCCCAGTAAATCTAGATCCTATCTTGTCTCAGCAGCCACAAGGGGAAATATCTAAACATTTAAATGAAAAGTGGCTCATCAGACTGATGACTTCTCCTTTGCCCAAGGGACGTCTGATTTTGACTGAAAGAGCCTCTTAAGAAATACTCTGTTTCATGTTCAAAGATCTATAGAAATTTTGAAAGATCTGCATGCACTGCTCCTCTTTATGATAAAAAAGCTCAGAGCTTGTAAATACAATAAGAAGTCACAGAATTACAGAATCAGTCTGCTACCAGTGATTTATTCTGTGTCTAAAGCAGCAATTCAGTTCAGAAAATCCTATCTTTTTGTTTGTTTGTTTGTTTCTGTTTCGGTTTTGATCTCTACTGTCTCCAGATAGGCAATGACAAGCTAACATCATCTATGTGTAGATGCATGTGGAAGCTGCAATGCTTCACAGAGTGACCTGGAGAAGACATTTATGGGACTGTTTCTTCCTACAAGCTTTAACATCATATGTGCAGTGGGCATGTTTGATCCAGCTGATCAGAATATATTTAAAGTAAATTAATCTCTGATCTTCTTATGTGAGAGATGTGGGCAAATAATACCAGCCACTTCAATCCAGCATTATCCATTGCACCACATTCATTGTATGTGTTGATGTCTGCACTGAATTCTTGATTTGAGTGAAGAAATAAGCACGTTGGCTTCATATGAGCAAACTATCTTAGGAAGACAAGGCTTCTGAAGATCTCTGAGACTAATTTTCTTTTACAGAAAACAATTCATATGTCCTTTCCAGGTATGGATAAAACTTAAATATATGAGAGTGTTTAACAGTCACCTTAATGTGTTTGATGGAGCTTAATGCATCTACAGTACTTTTTTGCCCTTTCCATCTTATAGTAAACTTGTTTGAGAACACCAGTACTCAAACAGCCATAAATTCCCATTACTCTTATACTGAGCTAAGAACACAGTCTGCAATTTGTATCAGCCTTTACCACAGCATATTTTTGCTTCCTTGCCAGTTATTCTCATCCATTCCACTCCGAAAGTGCATACAAACAGACCTTGTATCTAATCAGAACTTTTGTTTAGATGAAAACCTATTCTGACCTTTATTTAATTATTTTCAAATTAGAAGTTTTTCACTTACTTAATTATTTAAAAAAAATTCACTTTATTAATTCCATTTTGAAATAATCTTTTCTGAAATGTATCCACAGCTCCTGAAAGGGTTTAGCAGACTTAATAAATGTAATGATTTTCAACCCATACCAGCACTACTTTTCTAAGCCATCATTGGACCACATTTGAGCTTTTTTATAGTTGCATTATGGTCATCCTACATGGTCATCCTGCAAATAAAACGTACATCCAAGTCCTTGTTATCTTATCTGTGTGTTAAGCCCCCAGCTACTAACAGAAGTCCTTATTAGTCCTTAATAGAACAACCTTATACAACCTTATATTTTGTACTATTTAATTTTTTCATTTCAGTTCATATGTTGCAGTCTTCGAGGTCATCTCCTCCTTTTTGTGTCTTTCTCTGTACTGATAATACGTCCTAACTTTGTGCCCCTGTGATGATGCCATTTATACTGTCCTTGTTAATATACATTTTAAACAGAAGTGGCCATGAGATTTATTTTTATTATTATTTTTGGACTTTGTACCATTTATAGCTCTGTGAATTTCATCTTTGTTATGGGAAAAAAAGTCTTGGGAAATGTGTTTTTCTTCAGCTGTGAATATGTAGGCATTAATTTTGTACAATGTGTATGAAATGCCAGGAGGAAAAAAAAAAGTTATTATTTTGTATCTACCATATGAAATCTAATAGTTAATATGATAAAATTTGAAACAAATGAGCAAATCACCAAATATGAGAACATATTTAAGAATTTAAGCACAGCAGGCAAATTGTTGAGGTATGAAAAGCTCCACTTTTTCTTTCAAGCTTTGATCTGCAGCTTCCAAACTTCATACTTTTCTGAAAACTGACAGTAACCAGTGTCTTGCTGCATCCAGATCGTTGATGAGAGGCTTCTGCCTCTGTTCCCTCAGTGCTGCTTTCCAGAGATGATTCTATCTCCTTCTACAGTCTCTCAGGACTTACACTCGCTCTGAGCTAATAAACTTACTGGGGTCTGGCTAATTCAATCCATGAAATACTCCAGCGGTAGTCCTAAGGATTTCGAATTCCAGCAGTGTAATACAAATCACTGTCTGTTCATTCCATGTGTGTGCACTTCAGAAGAAAAACACATATCACTGTTAGGTAACACCTGACTCAAGTGATGTCTCAGGTATTCCTCTTCATCAGTGTAGTTACAACATCTTCTTGGTTCCCCTAGATGCTACAGTAAAAAATGGAGAAGGGAAGAATGGTTTTGGGCATAGCACTGCAGATAAAAGAATGTATTACATGGAACTACGTCTATGTAGTTGGCTTAAAGTGGCACAAACAGCTCGGCTGTAAAGCCCTTCTTTATAGGAATGATGAGGATCAACACCCTCTGCCAAAATTCTCTTGAGCAGTTGAGCTGGGGATGGAATTGAAAAAGGGACATTTTGAGCACATGTGCAGGTGACTGATTATAGTCTGACACAGATTTAAGAAAACATCACTGTATCTTCCATTGCCTTACCAGGGTAATAGATTAGATTGGATGCGTTGATACATGAGGTAGAACAAATTGTGCTTCCCGGGTACTCAATTTCCAGTCCAGGTTCCTCCTTAACTGTGGGAATATGAGTGCAGATAGGTGTGACAAATGCACGTTCAAGTGGTGAGATCAAATAAAGTCTTAATGCCATGAATTTCAGCTCAGTAAAGTTAAACTGCATGAGTGCTTTCTTCTACACCAAGGCATTTAAGCACAGGAATTTCAAGGTGTCCAGTATGCCCAAAAACTGCTATTGAGTTGATAACTGCTGCTGCAAGGGCTAAAAACTGAAAAGTCATTCCCATCTGTACTCTGTTCTAATGCTGTGACCTACCAGGTAACTTCAGAAATTTACATCACTTTACTCTGCCTCAGTTTCCCTACCACTAAAATAGAAATATATACTGAATGAACTGTACATAATTGTATTTTTTTTAAATAGCTAAATAATAATAACATTATGTTTATTCGATAATAGTTTTGTTTAATTAAAACTTTTTGACCTTTTCCTTTAAATGTGTTTGGTGAGAAAACACAGAGCAGCAGTGAGGAATAATCCTGAACACCTGAAGTCAAATAATCCTTAACAGAGAAATAAGGGAATAATACAAATGACGATGTGGGATACAGAAATATCCAAATTGAGATTAGCTTTTGAAATGAGAGCTGCAGGAAAAGTGTAGAATATTAATTATGGTGATTATTTACATTTCAGAATTCTATAGCAGAATTCATTTCAAACAAGCACTCAAAACTATATATAGATCCTGTAGAGAGGCTTCACAGCAAGACTCTTTTCTATAGCTTCTCTTCCTGGAGGATGGTATTGAATTGATACAGGATACTCACCTCAGAAATTGTGCAAAACACTTTCATCTAAAGACTCCAGTCAATCCCAGCTTCCAGGGAAACAGAATTTAGTTATTCAGAACACACATGAAAGGCAGTCCATCCGGAGTTTAAAAACAAATGACAGTCTTGTTTCCTCAGTGCTGTTGCTGAGTTGCTGGCATCTTGAGAGATACTTCGTTGCCTGCATATTAAATCTGCAACCTTTTATTGGAGAAAGCTTAAAATGAACATTGCACTGAAATTTTGGGGTATATATATTTAGTTCTTCTTGTAAAATAATAGGCTAATATGTAGTAGTCTAGTAATTCAGTTAAGGGGAAATCAGTCTCCAACTATGCAGAGTACATTCTCCTCACTGTGAAGATACTCTTCAAGTAAGATTACTTTTAGCAATATAGTGTGAAAACCTGTCTTAAAATGGAAATCAGTGATAAAAATTCTTACGTGTACTGAAATCACAGCTTACCTGCAATACTGTTTTTTAGTGACTTTATAATTTCTCTCCTCTGATTCACGTTCTCCTCTGATTCACATGAATTCTGTAAGCTATTTTGTATATTTGCTTAGGGCTGAGGTAATGGACATTGATGGAGGTCTGTAAAAATATAAGACTCTGAAGTCTTTTCTGTAGGATAGAGTAATTCCAATATACAGGACAGAGACCGGCAGAGCTCTATGGTCTTCTGCCTTCCCAGGCCTCTGAAATAATGAAGAAATACCAAGGCTTCCAAAAGTAAAAACAGGTAGCTTCAGATTAAGGGACCTGAATGTCCCCCTGCCCTTGTAGAGGGACATGTTGGCTTTCCAATGAGACTTTGAGTAGGAATGTCTTGTTTTGGAACATATCTGTGTAGATGTTCCTTCTTATTGACAGAGGTGGATGGGAATGAACCATTGATCACTGGTTGGATCATTCTCAATTAGAAAGTAAACAGGAAAAAGCAGAACACTGGGCAACTATTTCTCTGCATTTCTGTAACAATGAATGGTTCTGTGTGTATCTATGACAACGCTACAAGGATGGAGATCATTTCAGCGTTGACAGAATGTGCCTAAGTATAAACCTACAAGCTGCACAAGAGCAACGGAAGAAGCAAAATTAATTAGTTGCAACTGAGCAGGGGAAACCAGAGATCTTCACAGACAGAAATAATAATGCAAGCAGTATCATCACTAAGATTTCAGTGAAGAAGGTAAAGGAACTTCAACAGCCTGGAGAACAATGAATAAGACAGAATTCTCTTTAAAAAAGATGACAAGATAATTAAAAATTGCTGGTATTAAATTAGATATACATTAAGCTGGTTACATAACCAGGCACAGGGATTTTTGTTTCTAAAACATTACTTCTGTTATTTAACTGAAGTGTACATTTTTTTATACAATGAAAACATGCTATTGATGCAGCAGAAAATGGACAGAAGGCAAAGGGACAAATAAACGACGTACAGTGCATCAACAGCATCACCAGGAAACTTGAGATGACCTACTCTTACAGTAATGCCTGGTTTCCTACAAATTTCTGTCTTGTGACTGATCGCTTTGCTGCTTTGCATTTTAAGACTCTTGCTCCTGGTTAGAGCACTCAAAATAAAATTTCAACTGTGTAGCTTTCCCTTGTCAAATGAATATAAGATCTCAGTGACATCTTTCACCCTCTCTGGCATGAGGAGCAGCACATGGGTGGACAAGCATGTACATATGCACAACGGTAGCATTTACTTCAGGTGGGATTCAGCTCCAGATAGTAAATCCCTGGATTTCAGAATCTGTAGATAAATGCATACATGCAAGTGAGGTAGTTAAACTCCTAGATTAACAGCGAATATCTGGAGTTTGGCATAATTACCTACACATAAGCCATTAGTGCTATTTGCATTATCTTGTGGTGCAGGGGACAGACATGATCAAGGACCTACACAACAACTATGGGATACTGAATTGATACCTAATGTTCAGGTGGAATATTCCAGATGTCTGAAAAGACATGAGGGTGCCTACTTCTTGGTAGCTCTATCAACTTCCTAAAAAAAAAAAAAAATCTGATCAATTCTGGAGTGAATTGCCCTAAAGTGAACTAAGTGTTGCAATTACTCAGGCAAGTACTTCTCAAGACTCTATTGACCATTAGATTAGATTGTTAATTAGATTTGTGTTGACAATAGCTTAGAATTTCTTATCACATTTGAACATCAAAATATAGTCTGTTACAGACTGGAGTGGAGTCTCATGCCACATTTCCATTGGAAACACAACTAGACTTGACCAAAAATATGAATGAAAAGCATAAAAATGGATCAAAGAATCATTATAAAGTAGATTAGAAAAAAATACAAATCAAAACACAATATCTTCAATATCATAATCAATCTAGCAGGTTAACTGCTAGGCCACAGGCTTAATTGTGTTACAAAAATAGGGTAATACTCTGAAAGAAGATACCAAAAATGGCTTATGCAATGTGAAACTTTCAAGCTCAATAACATGAAACACTTTTAATTTTTCTTTTGAAGCACTGAGCACCTATATTCTTACCATATTAATTCTTTTTCTCCACTTTTTCTTTTTTTATTTTTTTTATATCAATGTGCTCATTATCATCCCACTTTCAGAAATGAAAAATTTCCTAATTAATTAGCACTTCAGTTAGAGGTATTTAAATGTAATTACATTTTTGAAGCTTTAGGTATTAAAGTAAGTCTGATTAAAGTTAACACTGAAGATGTCTGTGTAGAACTCATGCTTGAAAAAAATTATGTAGGTTTATTGCAAGATGACAATCAACTTGAAACAACTTGCAGAGCCAAACAATGGAGATTGTATTGCAAAACTCTTCCTTTATATGCATCATTTTATCAAATAGGTTGGGGAAAGAATCTTCCACCACACAAGGGTGGTGGACAAAGAATCAGGACCCCAGGGCAGTGGGCATAGCCCCAAGTTGACAGAGTTCAAGGAGCACTGGGACAACACTCTCAAACATAGGGAATGGATTTTGGGTGGTCCTGTGTGGAGCCAGGAGTTGGACTCAATGATCCTTGTGGGTCCTTTCCAACTCAGAATATTCTTTTATATTTTATAGCTCAGGAACATTGAGTTGTCTCATTGTGTTATTCTCCTTATGATTTAATCACTACTTCAAAAGCAGCTGAGGCTCTGCTTAACACAGAAAACTTTATTTACAAATTTATGACTTTTTGAACTCAATTATATTTGATCTCAATTCATTTCCATTATAACAGATCTGGGTAGAGGACAGTACTTTTTATAACTCTGCCACTCTGAAGAAAGGTTACAGTGTGGGCTGGAGCTTTTTTTCTGCCTTCCTACTGCATGTAAACATCACAGGAACTCTGTAAAAGCTGCTTACTGGAAATCTAATGGCCTTGTAGTCTGGGTTGCTGCTGGTCCTCATCATTTCCTAGGAAGACAATTTATTTTTTATCAAGAAATAACTCTGGAGTTAGAAGCAGCTTTTACTTTACTCATTTGCAGTTATAAACTCCTGTTTCATCTGTCAACTCCCAATTTTCTTCAAATAACTGCCTTTGTCTTTATGCATGGCAAAATAAATCCAGAAAAACAATACTTTTTTCATGATTATTTTTTCAAGATGCCACAGTACCTTCATGTAGCCCATCAAGAGCCGTTGCAACATTTCATGCCCCATCTGTGATAAATTATTAGGGTGCACTCTGCAGTTACAAAGCTATCATTTGAATCAATGTGTGTGCTAAAGTGCTATTTTCACCCCCTGCTAACAGCTCTGTTGCTTACTGGTCACAGCTCCTTTTTCAATTTATTATTTTGGCAGCTCAAAACAGGTGATTTTTTCCCTGAAAGCTGTGGGACACTATACTGAAACAATTCTCCAATATTGATTTAGAAAGAGTACCTATTAGCTTTTGTTTTCAGTCACTGTGTTGTCTCAGCACCTGCAAAATTACTTCTAATAGCAGTGTATTTGATTCTTTGAAAAACAGGGGTCTGGAGATAGATTGTTCTTTCATTTTAAAATGTCCTTTTCTTGCAAACACAGTAATTATGGAAATGTGCATTTTTAAATAGGCAATATTGTTTGTTTGTATTCAGATCTCTCAATAAAAATCTAGGCTCTGTTGTGAGGGCAAAGGCTTCACACAAAGGAAAAGATCATAAATGCTGTGAGATAGTCATACTAGCCCTCATTTTAGCCTATTTTTCTCAATTTTTCAAATTAGTTCTAATTTATTTTTATTATTATTAATAATAGGAATATAAATTCTCAAACAGCCTTTGAGGAATAAAATACATTTGAGAGGCAGTTAGGAATTAACGTTGACAGAGTTTAAATCTCAGACATTAACAGTAGCTTTCAGGAAAACTATCTGATGTGAATAGAAAAATGATTATAATTTGACTTCCTCCTCCCTGAAAATATTAAAAATCCAAGATGCAAAAATGCATAAAAGGACTTCATATCTGTAAGCATGTAAGAGTGAGTTGTTCTTCTAAGCAGAAAGGAGATTTAGCGGTCTGTGATGAGTGTTTAAAAAGAGGTGCCATTTTTTCATATAGATTCTTTCATAATGTAAGCTTGTCTCTGTGCTGTCACTTAAATGCTAACCAATAAATGTAGTAGTTTATATAGGCATTATTAACATTTATTTCTAAAGCTGGATGCTAAATGTACTTTGCTTTTGCTCCTACCTGTCTGTAATTCTAGCTGAAATGATGGCAGAATAATTGGAATCAAAGGTGCTAAGAAGATGAAAAGTAAAGTGAAATCAAGTACTTATGCCAATCAATCAGTACCTGGATAGATTAGGGATAAATATAAATCTTCTCTTCACAGACCTGATAGTTTAGTGCATCTCATAAGGTATATTTCTCATTTCAAAGACTCTATGATATAAATTAGCTTTTGTATTCGGAATACAAATTGTTTGTTGCTCACTGTCTTTCTTGTTCTTCCTTGAAGTTGAACGAGGAATCTCATTAAGTAGTGTGTTTTAAAAACATAAATCTGGAGAGACACAGATATCAAAATGGCTTAGGGGTTTGAGTTGTGTATTCATATGGAAGAATTTTTTTCTATGTAAGACTTCCTTTAGAATGGGATTCTGGGACAGAATACAGTAGAATAAGCAGTCAAGATAACCATCATTTCTGTAAGACTTAAGTCTAAAAATTTTCCAGATGTTAAGGAAGTCAGAGGAAAGAGTAGCTGCTTATAGTGGGCCTTAGCTAAATGTCTTCCAGTCTGCACTAGCTAGATGGTGCACTGGCCTCTTGTTGCCCCACCAGAAAATTTGGGAACTCTGACCTATCTGATGGTGAACACTGAGAAGTGAAAGTGCCATTCCTATTGCACGACTTCAGGAGGCCTGGAAATATAGTTTACCTTCTTGGCAAATGAATTCTGGACATTTTAAGAAGGGACTTTAATGTAGTCCACAGTGTCAATTTTAATGCCTTCACTGTGAAAACAGATAGGATAGCTGAAGTCTACTCAGGCTATGAGGACTACCTACATCTATCCACTTTTTTCAGATGAGAAAACCAATCTATTTTATTTATCCTATTCAAAAGGCTCCCATAAGTACATTATGTGTTTTAAATGTAAGACAGTTTGTATCCACTTTGTAGGTGATCCAGAAAATGCATTTTATCTCACAATAATGATTTGATAGACATTTAAGAGAGAGATAGAAAATCAGTTCACAGAGGACTCACACTATGAAACTGATTAATATGAATGAATTGCCTGTATTATGTTTTTCATCGATTTCTGCTTGCATTTTATGCATAGAAATACTTGATTTGTGGCAGACTTGACTTTCAGTATTACTGCAGTAATTTTATTTCTATTTTTTTCTAATATTTATGCTTAGTAATGTACACCTAAAAATAAAAATGAGCTTAACTGTGTTGCTAAAATTGAGACATTACAGGTAAAGGGTCTTGGACATAGTTTGCATCTGATCAGAAATTAAAAGCAGAAATTAAAAATGGAAGTAAATGATATTTGATAAACAGTGGTTATACTACATCACTCCCTGTATATGCCTTTCAGCAAATATTTTTGATATAAAATTGCATCAAACTTGAATAAATAATTCTCATATTAGGTTAAATTTTAATCTCATAAAGCTCAAAATTCTTTTTGTTTATCATTTCCTGAATTCTAGGGAGTGTAATTTTCAATTTGACCAGTGGTCCTGAGCTACCAAGTTTTTTGAGTATTTTACACAGAGGAATCCAAGAAACTCCTCCCATGTTTAAAGAATATTTAGTGGAAACACCTGCTCACAATTCATACTCTTTATGTGGAGATTAATGGCTCCAGATCACTGAACATATTCCCAAATGAAGAGTTTGGCATGTGCATCACAGGTTTTTGTTAATTTAGCATAACCAGTATAAGGAGCCAAGGTGCAAAGTCTGCCCTAAAGTAAAATGTCACCTCATGCTCCTTCATATCATGTTTAAAGGGCTTTTCATTGGGAGCAGGAATTGCTGGAAGCCCCACAAGGCAATTCAGCTGTTTGCTTCTGCTATCAGAGGTGACTGTGAAAACATTAATCTTGATGGCACTAGATCTGCAAATTCTTTTCTAAAAAGGGAAATCATCTCACTTGCATCATCCATGATCTTCTGAAAGGACTTACTGCCCTGACCAGTATGAATAGAGCACAGGAAGTCAATGGACCATTTCCTACAGATATTTTGTTTAAAGACTTTAATGTCAGAACATCTAACAGGTTGCTCTTGGGGTAACCTTGTGTTGTGACAGCAGTGTATTCTGCTACTAAGCTGTATCAAGTGTCTGCAACCTCTGCCAAACCAATCTGCTTGAGATAAAACTGTCAGAAACGTTGTCTGTGAAAGCTTTGTTTATAGTAGCACTGTGTCGACTGAATTTTGCTAAAAGCCAAAGTAAGTGACAAACTGATCAAACATCAGCTATCTGTTCTTGGTACTACTGACAGAAAGTCTTCCAATTGCCATGTTTTTCTGAGGCTCTGGGGAATATCTGTCCATCCTCTTAGGGTGTATGCAGATTTATCTTCTCCATCCAGAGAAGCATCCCATTATCGGATCCAGCTTAGTGAAAAAGATATTGACTATTTTAGTTTCATCATTATCTTGATTCACAGTAGCTGTTCCTAATCAGTTCTTCAGCATGTTAAATAACCAATCTCAAAACTATTTTACAATTAACAGTCCTGTATATGGAATAAACAGATTTTGACAATATGCTCCTCATGCAAGATAAATGCTATTTATCTCCAAGAATATTCATTTGCTCTGTTACATACATAATGTCAAACAATATCAACAACAACAACAACAACAACAAAATTAAAAGGTCCCGTCTGCTGCAGACAGTGTGCTGGTATGCTTGAGAAAGGAACATCAATTCTAGAGGCCAATAACATTTAAGGGAACAATGTGACTCTATTTGAGTGCCCAATCTGAAATATATCTATTTATAGCTACGTTAGCTGGGGTAGAACTTTTGATAGAACTCAAACTTCAACATGCTCAGAGTTTCATTTCTGAATTTCAATCCTAAGGCCTTCAGTTAGATCTCCATTATTTCATACTGAGTGTTTTTCATGGCATCACTTTAATATATTTCACTTACACTCTGTACTGCTGGGGAAAAAAAATGTGCATTAGCAGCCATGATAGAATATCTGAATAGTCATACTTGTAAAGAAAGAGATTACCAAGATGTAGGCAATGCACTGGGTTTTGTTGTTTTGTTTGTATGATTTTTTCGTTTGTTTTGTTTGCTTCTAAGAAAAACAGGTCAGATTACCGTTAAAAAATGAAATAATAAAAATTATCTCTAAGAGCAGCAAACTACTTTGTACTTTCAATCAAAACTCCCCAAAGCAAAAGCAGGAACAAAATCCTCAAGCAAATGTGCTAGGATGGCACTGTGTCACCATGAAATTAAAACTTTATATCCTTGTGAAAATTCATTTTGTTTGTCAGAACAATAACAGGTGAAATTGTGCATGCTGGTGAGGGGTCTGGAGCACAAGTCTTATGAGGAGCGGCTGAGGGAGCTGGGATTGTTTAGTCTGGAGAAAAGGAGGCTCAGAGGAGACCTTATTGCACTCTACCACTTCCTGAAGGGGGGTTGTGGTGAGGAGGGGGTGGGCCTCTTCTCCCTGATAAATAATGACAGGACAAGAGGGAATGGCCACAAGTTGCGTCGGGGAAGATTTAGATTAGACCTGAGGAAACATTTTTTTTTCTGAAAGAGTGGTCAGGCACTGGAATGGCCTGCCTAGGGAGGTGGTTGAGGCACCATCCCTAGCGCTGTTCAAGAAGTGTTTAGATGAGGTGCTGAGGGATTTGATTTAGTAGTTGGGTAGGGATAGTGATAGGAGGATGATTGGACTAGATGATCTTGTAGGTCCTTTCCAACCTTATGAACTTATGAACCTATGCTTTTTTGCTAATGCATGCTTTTTTACTAATGCATACTTGAAAATTTTAAGAATATATCTTAGGCAACTTCTAATAAATTCAGAAATTCTCAATCATAGAATCATTAAGGATGGAAAAGATCACTAAGATCATCTAGTCCAACCATCAACCCATCCCACCATGCCCACTAATTATGCCCCTCAGTGCCACATCTCCATGACTCTTGAACACCTTCAGGGGCAGTGATTCCCCTACATCCTTAGGCAGAATGTGACGCTGCATCTCTACTCTTTTTGAGAAGAAAGTTTTCATAGTATCCAATGTGGATTTTCCCTGGTGCAACTTAAGGCCACTGCTGGCCATTGAGTGAATTATTCCAATGGATTTTGATACTGTGTGTGACATTGTAAATATGGTTATTTCCCTATCTTTCAATATTTCCAGGTAGATGGTTCCTGGCACACACTTTTTCATATTTAGAATTCAAACTCTTGCCAGCTGTGACAATATATATAAACATTCTTCATTCTTATGAGCACTTCTATTTGAAATGAAACAAAGGAGATTTGTAACAATAATGATGACTAAATGTTATTAATCATGGAGAAGTATGTTTATTCTGTGGAAAAAAAAAACCCAAAAACAAAAACAAGCAAACAACTAAGCCCAACAATGTAAGCTGTACAACAATAAAACATGTTCAGAAGAGAAATAATGATGTCTTCACTGATTCCTGTGCAATACAGGATAAATATTTATGTGCCAGATGAAACCATCATGCTGCTCTGTGTTTGCTGTTCTAAATTAATAAAAGCTATCAAACGAAACAAGGTGAATACGTTAATGAGAAGAAACTATGTTTGATTTGGAGACAAAAAACATCTCGATAAAGAAGTGCTTTGCTGAAATGAATGAGATGAGACTTGCTAACCTAAATGTGATTCCTCAGAACATGACTGTGTTGCTTTCAGAGTTTCTCTCTCCACCTGGCTTTTGTATATGGACAGCTGAGCCAGGCACACCTGGATATATCAGAGATACCCTGATACAGATCTGTAGTCTGTGAAGTTCCTGTTGATAAAAGAAAAGGTGTGCTATAATTCACAGGATGGCTTACAGACCTGACAATCAAACAGAATAAATTACTCCCTAGTCTCCCTTGTCTCTGTATTAATCATAAATGTTAGCTAAGCTTATTTCTGATATTTTCACTGAAGATTCCTCCATTAAATCTTACAGCTTCTACTCTTTGTATAAACTATCTTCCAGCCTCTCTTCACTAATTGTTTGGAATGAGACCTTTCTGACTGTGATTACAAATTATGTCCATTCTTTAGGATTTTCTCTGTGCTTTTTCCAAACCATGACACTGAATGTAAATGTTGTGCAGTGGACTCGGTGCGTACAGTAGAGTGTATCCACACTGAGGCCAGTCTTCGCAATTATAATTAAGATGGGGAGAGGGGGAGAGATCATTTCATGGTAGGGTGACATTTTTGTGGTGGTTCCATAGTGTAGTGGTTATCACATCTGCTTTACACGCAGAAGGTCCTGAGTTCGATCCTCAGTGGAACCATCAGTGCTAAACATTTAGTGCAATGTTCTATCTCCTCTATGAAGGAGAGGCTGAGAGAGGTTGGGGGCTATTCTTCCTAGAGAGGAAAAAGCTTCCTCAGATTGGGTTTTATCAATGTCTGCAAACACCTGAAGGAAGAGTGTAAGAAAGAAGGAGAGTTGAGCTTTTTTCAGCAATGAGCACTAACTCTGCAAGAAGAAATGGTCACAAGCTGGAACAGAGGACATCCTGTCTGAGCAGCCCTTCTACAGATAGGCTTCATTCCCGTGTAGGTACCATTAAAGATACCTCTGATATTCCAGAGCATCTGGAGAGTCACTGGTTGCTAACACTAAGGCAATTCAGTTACATCATAGAATTTTATAACAGTTTGGGTAGAAAGGGACCTTAAAGGATTATCTAGTTCCAACACCCCTGCTGGGGCTAGAATTATGTCCATGAATAAATAATGAATAAAATCAATTCAAGATTGTAGTAGTGTTACTTTTAAACTCCAAAAAGCTAAAAATCTCTCCATTTCCCATTTGCATTCTTAATATGCTCTTTTATGAGAGGCAAGGAAAATGTGCATCATGGTCTTCTTCTAAAACTTGTCTTTTTAAACCATTTTGCTGCTAATAGAAAATTTGCTTGAAGGGGCAGTTTGGAAATAAAATTTGCTGAAGTTCATCCATTGGGTCAATTTTACGTGTGAGCAAAAATTCCAGCTAAGAATTTTAGCATTTGCGAAGCATTTTTGTTTAATTTATTTATATTTTGAACTAAAAATTCAACTTATTTCTTTTCAGAATGCGTTCAATAACCCAAACATTCTTTCACAACAAAGAGAAGTGCCTTAATATAATTTTTATTAGAGATTCAAAAGAGAAGTACCTATAAAATCAGAAGTTGGCATTTTGTCTGTTAGGTTTTTAAATACAACGATGACAATGGGAAATGATTAGTCAATTATGATAGGAAAATTACATCTAATCTCTACTGATTTGTGAGAGTCTGAGGCTGCTTCATTCTTGATCTCTGTCATAAAGAATCTGCATGAAGATTGGAAGATGAATGGGAACTGATTTTCTTGTAATATCATGGATCTTACCCAGGCCGTTTCTGTTAATTCATATTTTGTTGAATTAAAATTGTTATTCCTTGTACAATAAACAAGAATTGTCACAAAGAGATCACCTAGACATAGATTATCCCCAGTATAGTGTCCTGTATATCTTTATTAAAGAGCTCTTGTTCCCAGGTCTTGCCATCTCTGCAGACTTGGAACCAAAGGTCAGATAAATTGTGTATAATACTAGCCAAAGTGCGTGCAAACAACTTCCAAATTAACTCAAGGCCTATTAATATAGAGATAACATCCAAAAGTCATCTTGCTAGTTGCACTTTAGAGAAGATAGAAATTACTTAAAGTATTTAGTCTCTTACTGTTAAAGTGTATTTCCTTTTTTGTTCAAACTGTATAGCTAGATGCTTAGAGTTCACTTTCTCAAAATATATGACCATCATATAAACTGTCTCTTTAGGGAAGATCCAGCAATATTTCCATGCAGCCCAATAGGTCAACCATATCCTGGCCTCCATCAAAAGAAACATGGCCAACAGGTTGAGGGGAGTGAAACTCCCCTCTGAAGACACTCAAGGTCAGGCTGGACCAGGCTCTACTCAACCTGATCTAGTTGTAGGTGTCCCTGTTCCTTGCAGGGGTGTTGGACCAAATGACCATTGGAGCTCCCTTCCAACCAAAAGATTCTATGATTCTTTGTATCTATTTCTCCTCTTTTTACTGTTATTAGTTTTGCCATTCCAGATTGCTTAGATCAGACAATTCCTGTCAGTGTAAAATCTGCTGATATGCAGTCCAATCAGCAGAGGCTTATTACTATTCTGATATTTATATTACATGGCAAGTATACTTAGAAGCCCACTTCAGACTTTCCCAATTGAAAAATAGGAAAAAAAAGAAAATAAAATATCCAGTATCATTTGTGACATATCTGTATTTCAAGAACTGTAATGCACTTCAACATCTTGTTAAAGATTATTTGGGATACTTTGTGATGAGTTATCCTTATTAATTAATTTTATAAATATTATCATAGAAACTGAATACATCTGTTATACAGAATGGCATAATTTGTGGCTGCTGTACCTCTCTTATTGTTACTTGTAGCCACCAGATGCATTTCTGCCATTGGACTGTTATTTTAACAAGCGCCCAGTTACCATTCTAGTTAATCAAATCAATGAATTGTTGTGTGAAATTGTATGGTTAGACAGAAGGAATTGATCGTGTAGTGTTGGGCATAATGGTGGCATCAAATCACTGCACACAGATCTCAGTATTTCCACCACCCTAGAAGTTATAATGCTCTGCTTTAACCTCCACCTGCCTACAAGAAACAAAAACACGTTCAAAAGTGATGCCAGCTTCTTCTGACCTAAATAGATTAAATAAAATTTCTGACTTCCTGTACAAACCAATTAGGAGAACTTTTTTTAACGATTGAGGACTTACAGAAGCAGGAACACTAACGGAAAAACTTCAGTATTATTAATACTACAGAGGACTGCAGTACACCAGTCAAGGACTGAGATATCATTGTGCCATGTACTAGATGGCTGATCAGCACAGCACTCCGCAAAGTGGTTGAAGAGTGTGCTAAAGATTTTCACTGGAAATTGACAGTTTGTCTAAACAGAACAATTATGCTATTTTCACTAATCATAACTTTCCTTGAGATGCTTTAAATATCAGCATGAGATTTTGAATGTAAACTGAAATTTAATTACATCAAAAAAACATGAAATCTATCACTTCAATTACTGCTTCATTTACTGCTGAAGTTACTCCAAATCATAGAATCCTTAGAGCTGGAAGGGACATTTAAAGGCTTTCTAGTCCAACTGCCCTGCAGTCAGCTGGCTCACTTAAAGGTAGATCTAGGTTGCTCAGAGCCCTATCCAGCCTGTTAAAAAGTTTATAGTATGTCCAGATTTCTGAAAGTGTAACGTTATATACTGAGTTTGGAATAAATCCTTTTGAAATTGCAAGCATTTCTGAAGGTAAGAAAGCTAATTAGCATTCACCTTTGTAAACCAGTTCCTGTCAAGGACATTTCCCATTGCTTCCTTATAGGCTGTAGTCAAGGATTCAGCCTAGCATTTGTGGAATATACTGGAAAATTTTGTGTATCTGTTCATTTCTTTATATAATGTTTTCTGCAAGTACTTCTGAGAATTGTATAGATAAAAATATGTAAATTCTAGTGTTATTGCATGAATCAGCTTCTCTGGCAATATCCAAATACAAGGAGAAAAGCTTAAGCAAAATTTACAGAAGAAAAATCAGAGTTACATAGGAGAGTTAGACAAATACAATACAACACTGGAATTTTTTATTAAATAGATAATCTATTGATTTCCTGTAACAATTTCTTAATCATATTTATAATTACTGCTTTTCTACACCTTGCTTGAGTTGCTTAAAACTTCGGAGCATATGCAGTTATATACAGCTCAATAATTTAAAACGTATCAAGGAAAGAGACAAAGATTTGGTAAGTAACTGCTAAACATAACAATACAAGATCAATATTTAAAAATATCAAGACTAAATAAGTTGCTAGTTCACTCTGGAGCTATTTTTTCATAATGGTAATAATTTATTTATTATTTCTAAAAAATTAATATTCAGAACCGATTTCTATCTTCATATTTAATATTGCAATTAACCCTTCCCTACTGAAGGGATTAATTTCTGATGCTGATTATTGACTTCCTCATTGAGTAAAGTTCATGATCAAATTAATTGTGTCCACTGATTTAGACAGCCTGATCTGGTGGCTGACAACCTTGGCAGGGGGTTGGAACTGGATGGTCTTCAAGGTCTCTTCCAACCCAAGCCATTCTATGATTGATTCTATAATTCTATGATTCTGTGACTCACTCTCAGTAAAACCAGTCATCTAGAAAGCATTTGCAGAAATTCATATCAAGCAAAATTGAATAACTCTCCAGTTAGTGAGATTACTAAATCGATACCATTAGCACTTGCCATGAGTCACAGTATTTTGCATCTTCTGAAACGTTAGACAAAGTGATAAAAATACAATCATCCAAGAGAAGACTGCATTTATTATATGAAATACTTCAGAACACATACTACCCACTGTCTTTAACAAAAGACAGAAATGAAACCTCATGTATTAGGTTCTGAAATAAAGTCTTGCTAAATAGTGAATTTTTCTTTTGGCTCATACTTATCACATGATCCACATTAATTTCCTATAGTAATTAACCACTTTAATAGATTTTTATCTTCATCATTCTGGACTAATTGCACCCCAACCTCTAGTTATGGAGACTCCAGTATGTAGGCAAATAAATTTCCCTGGTTTATTACCCTGACCCCTCTCTATTCCTTATTATAGCAACTATAAAAAGAAGGAAAAACTGTTTTCTTCTCTGTTCAGCAGACTTTATTTTCATATATTTAATAAATTATCATATTCATATACTTAATAAATACATTCATTTCATAAATTTTATTTCTTCATTTCTCATCAGAGGTTGTCCTTTCTGATCATCCAGTCATACGCTGAGATTTCTCTGTCTCCAAGAGATCCACGTATTCCTTAAATTGTGATGACCAAATCTAAACAAAACATTCAATTTGAGATTTTCTTTACTCCAGAAAAAGAACACTATCTTATGAGTGAGATTTAGTTTCAGACTTGACAGCACGTTTCTTTTAGCTCATGTGAAATCATTCATATTGGCAGTACCAGCTAAGTATTTGTTCTTAATGGGAGTATAAAAATCCAATCAATGTGAAGACAGAGCTAGGCAACTAAATTAGATGGTTTAATCCTTAATCATATAGACTTAAGACATTTTAAGCTTTCTGCCTACAGCAAGTTGTGCAGAGTGTGATTGTATTTAAATGCAGCTCCACAGTATTTATCTTTTTTTTTTTTTTTTGCAAGAGAATGACATTGTTCCTGTCTTCACCTTTGATTCACTGCAAACTCTAGACCATTTCCTATGGAGCTGCTGCATGTTCCACAACTATTTATTTCCTATGTTAGAGCTGTGCAGCTAGCAACATGTGCATAAGTCTGGTATGCTACATTTACTCCTATAAATAACATTCTTTTTTTCAAGTTACTGCTCTAGGTTATCAAGAATCTTTTGAGTTATATCCTATCATCCAAAGCACTCACAGTACCTTTCAGCTTTGTCAGCTGCAAATTTAACATTCATACCCCGTATTTTTTTAATCAAGTGATTAATGAAATAATCCAATACTAGCAGACCCAAGAGAAAAAAAAAATAACTTAATGGAACATCAAACAGCATATTCCCACAACTAATTATTAATGATAAATCTTTGAATATGGATATCCAAATTCTACCTTTGTACCAAAGGCCATCATATTCAGACAACAAGTAACTCTCAAAGAACATCCTTCACTAGTCTGAGTGTTCTGTATTAACCTACATAGAAGTACTTCAGTTAGAAAGAAACAATCTCCAGTTTACAAACTCTGATCATGAGGGGGTGACAGACTCATCTTTCCTGTATAAAATTGCACATAATCTTGATTTTCTGGCTGCAAACTAAGCTGGCATCTCAGTGTGGCAACAAGTAATATTCATCGTTGCCTTATAATGAGAAGGGGTCTCTGGGATCGTTCAACACAGTGAGGGTTGGAACCCCTGAAGCACCCTCTGAGTTATCTATCTATCTATCTATCTATCTATCTATCTATCTATCTATCTATCTATCATCTATCTATCTATCCATCTATCTATCCATCCATCTATCTATCTATAATAAATACTCATTGTAGTGCTTTAAGACCCAAGTTACTAGGCAGGAGGGGTGACGTTACTGCCAATGGCTCCTGTTTTCTTCAAAAAGCGGGTTATATCTCGACTATCCCAGAAGAAAACTGCTGAGCCAATTGCTTACTAGAATTACTTTATGTTTCTAATACGACAGGTTTAAGTGGCTCCTGGAGCAATAAATGAGACGTAATGGAGAAATAAGTGACAAGTCTAGCTGGTCTGCTTAGCCATCTTTATGTTCAATCACTGACTCTGTTGAGTGAACAGTGGATATAGATCTGGCTGTCACCACATAACCATACACAAAAAAATAATGAAACAAAACTAATAAGAAGCTATCATTTTTGAGTTACTCTCATAGTTCTGCTACCTAAGAAGATGAGGTTTTCTTTTATCTCTGGAGGTAAAAGTGATAAATATACAAAATCCTTTGGAAAATACTTTTCTAAGTTGGATAGCTGTACACATGGGTTAGATGCAATCCTTGCAATTGTACCAGGCTCTGAACTAAGAATCTGAAGAACTGAATGTTTGCTTAGTGATAGTGTTAGTTGACGAATAAGCCTTTATGATAATAAATAGTAAATTCTGAGGAGAAAAAATAATGGTGAGTTCTTGATGTAATTAACATGAAATGGCACTGTCAATATTCACAGCCTTTCTAGGTTATGTACTTGACAGTAGAGAAAGTTAAAAATTACGAAGTCTGAAGTTAAGCAATTGAATTATCTGAGTACTCACTGTCTTCATTTTCATGGATGATTCAACATGGGATAATGAAGGCATTTTTCTGTTCCTCTGACTATTCTGCTCTCATGTAGGAGTTCAGTGCTCCTTCAGAAAGGCATCCTAAGTGCTTGCGAAGAAGTTGTTGAATGATTTTACTACAGCTTCTCACAATAAAATAAACTGGTCCTAAGTAGCTCTGCAGTTAGGCATGTCTTCAGTCCCATGTACATGAACTTCTGCAACTGTCAGTGTTTGATCTGACCCTAGTCGTGGAGCCTAAGGGCTTGAATGGCTCATGGATGGAGTGGATTGATTAGAGAGATCAGTAGGTTTTAGCAAATACTTATACATAAACTCATCATCGTTAATGCATATGTCAGCACAGTCTTCTGGCCCTGGTTATCTCATAGCTACATACATGAGATTGGACAGGTTTTACTCTTGAACCAAAAAAAAAGGTTGAAGTTAATTTATTTAATCGTGAAAGTTGCAGCCTCAAAAGTAACTACAGATTCACTGTGTGCATTGATATATATACATATCTTCACTATGTAATGCATACACAAATATTCTGAACACATTTCAGAATCCATTCCTAATAGTAGTGTTTGATTCAGAGCAACAGTTGCCAACAGAACTGAAGAAATCTTAATTACCTTGTTGCCAATCTCATGCCCCAGTCAAATTAAAACAGATGATTTTAGCTCATTATTACCTGTATACTACTTTTTATATCATTAATCTGACTCAGATTTATGTTGCACTGACATTAGATCCATACAGGCATACAGCTCCTTTGTCTAGCTATCTGCATTAGTATTTTTATACTTATATTTAGGGAATGTTATTATGGTAGATGTAAGAATCTGCTGAACATTTGTGGTAGAAAATTTTCTTGTACAGAGAACACAGTCTTCAAAGGAGTTCTTTAAATTTTCTGTACCCTGTATGTTTTTTTTCCCCAGGCATGACATTCATGCTTGAGTGAAGAATTCCATTCAACCTGCAGTCACCCACCTGACTGATCATCTTGCTCAGAGAAAAAACAAGGAGTGATCAAGATCTAGTAGAGGAGTTAAATTGCAGAAAAATCAAAGTCATAGCAACTCCCTTGGCTAAATAATTTGAGAGGTCAAAACTCCTTGGTTCTGTTTGCTAATAATTAATTTTATATTATTTCTAAACACTGTATGACTTGTGCTGTAAAAGATCTGCTTTCAAGGGCCAGTAGGTGCAAAATAAACCTTTGACAACAGTCAAGGAGAAAAAAAAAAGGAAACAAAGCAAAGTTGACCTTTTTATACCTCTTCTTGCAAAAATTATATTAAGCTCAGTAGCAAGAGTAGTTTTGAAATATTGTATTACAACCAATTATTTTCTGTGGGAGAATAATATCCTTATAATACAGATCTGGGATGGTGTTTTCTATGCTTAACTACAAATGGAAAGTTCTTTCCAACAATGCAACTTCTAGTGTTCCTTCCAAATTAATTTTGGGGGTTTCGAATGGTTGAGTTTCCAAGATCCCCTTCAAGATTTCTTTTCCAAACTGAAAGATTTTAAATGTCAGAATATTTATATTTGAACTAATTTTTCCTTTTCTGTTTCATTGCACTGCTGCAGATTGCACCTTTTTATACAAAGGGTGGACTTAGATGCCAGACAGATTCAGATTACGAAAATTAATTTTCATAGATTCATTCACAGATACATTAGGTTGGAAAGGACCTACAAGATCATCTAGTCCAACCATCCTCCTATCACCATCCCTACCCACTAAGCTACTAAATCAAATCCCTTAGCACCTCATCTAAACGCTTCTTGAACAGCGCTAGGGATGGTGCCTCAACCACCTCCCTAGGCAGGCCATTCCAGTGCCTGACCACTCTTTCAGAGAAAAAATTTTGAAATCACATAAATTGAAAGAATGAACTCAATATCCAGATGTGATTTCTGTAAAATAGTTACTTAACCAGTTCAAAATTAGTAGACTGAAAACCAGGACAGAATTTTATCTCCCCCTCCTGGAGGACCCAGGAACTCTTTGGGAACATGTCAGCCAGTACAGTTCTAGTTTAACAGCACTGAAAGTTAAGATCCACTTCCTGGGGATATTCCCAGGAACTCTTTTAATTTATCATGATGAATATTATCACTACATCCATTTTGGTGTTCTGCTTCAGACGTCAGATTAGATTAGAATGTTCTCTTTTCTGAAACTCAAATCTGTGGAACTCAATTCCTAATGGAGATAACTGTGGAGCTGTCTTTGAAAGTCTGATTTATCAAATTGATTTGTGAAGAGTTTTACTCTTTTACTGAGTCTTACTCAGAAGTAAAGTACTGAACATAATCTGAAAAATAGGGACTTGGGGGAAAGGCAGTATAGATGGTCTATGCAATTGATACATCTCAAAATGCAACTAGTACTGGTTAATCTGAGTTTTATTCCATTCCATTCTTCTTTATCAGGGATTCTTTTGCTTCATGAACCACATAATGTACAAGGTTTTTTTTTTTTGTTTTGTTTTTGTTTTAAGTCAAAGGTTTTCCTCTAAGGAAGTGCAATCATTTATGACACACCCTAAGCCAGGTAGACACTGGATATCTGAAATGACAGATTACATAGCATTGTGAATGGAGATTGAAGAATCAGTGCAAAAGAAAACTAGTTCCTGTTGCTATGAAGGAGAGTTAGACACTGTGCACGCAGGTTTTGAAAGTACTGTCAGGTGTATAGCCCTGTTGATAACACCAGGCTCACAGCACACCACTGACTAACAAGTTTCAAAAACTCAAAATTAATAAAACGTAGTTCACAGACCAAATCCAGATACTTGCTAGATTTTAAGTTTTTCTGTTAGGTTTTTGGAGTTAAAACTAATAAGTTTTAGCCTCTAAACTGCTTTTTAAATAAGATATGTCTTCACCTGCTCCAGAGAAGCTCACATATTAAGGCTCCAATGAACAATTTTCGATACAAAACCTGAAGTAAAAAACAAACAAACAAAAAACCCACCCATCATATATAGAATTACTTCACTTTTATATAAACTTTAATTGAGGACAGAGAAAAACAGAGAGAAGTTTGTAGAACCAGATCTTGCTCCTGCAAGCACCTACTCTTTTACTTAACTTTAAGAGTGATAGAAATCCCACTGGCTCCTGGTATGCACAATGTGTATATAGGAAGTAAGAGAGAAATACATTATAACGTGAAGGCTGCTAATAAAGAAACAAAGAAAAACAGAAATTAAGAACAGCTCCTTGTTTCTCAACATCCTCTCGGGGCAAGGGTTTATCCAACAGGGACACAGCACCTGCTAAACCTACTGCAATCACAAAAATGAAAGAAAGAAAACCTTCATTCAGAAAATTCAATAAGCTTGGCTAAACTGAAAGGAAGCTTTCATTGCTTGCTCTATTCATTTCCTCGCTTTTATTTATTTATTTTTATTCCTTTTGTCATTATCTTTTTCCATACACACTAGAAAATAGACTTTCAACAAGAAGTTATTTTATCAAATAGTAAATAACTCTGGGTCTGCCACTGTTACAGCTCTGTACCATCCCATCTTACCTGACAAAAAGAACATACAGTACCGGGTCTGAGCACAGTGGTAGTTGCAATCATCTATTCACAGTTTTCACCAAACTGCTCTGAAAGGATTATAACAGCTCCTCAGTGATATACAAACTCATCCTTAAATGGCAGGTGAAAACTAACATACATATACAATTCTTTTTTGTTATATTTTTTCCAGCCAAAATAAATAATATGCCCCTTCATAAGACTATCTTATATATATAAATATATATCTATTTCATTATAATAGTATATCTACTTTTCAATATATTAAGTATTCATTATTTTTATCTACTTTTTGAGATTGTTTCAAGAAGTCTTAAACTAACCCTTTGTTGTACAAGGAACTACAAGGAAAAGTGTTAAGGCCTTTTCCATCTGAATTTCAAATACCTTCTTCTTTGAATATAGAATAAAAGAAAGAAAATAAATGAAGACCTCATTTAATAAAATGGGCAATAATTATAAGTAATAGTACTATAGCTACTCCAGTTGTGTACCTTAATCCTTTGTAGATATCACAAAATTGCAGTGTTTTTGAAGACAAAAATATCCATAAATCTGTAGTCTTATGGAAGTTTCTGTTATCCAAGGGAAAAAAAAAAAAAAAGTAAGAGAGAGTAAGAAAATACTTGTATGAAAATCTATCCACTGAATGACAATCCTAGTTGGTAGGTGCACTCTGGGTTGTGAAGCTGGTCTCCACATTCTGAGCAGATGATGGGTGGTTACAAATAGTTTAGAAAACTGAAACATTATTGTCTGTTTTATGCAAAAGATCCTCACAGAAAAAAAAAAAAAAAGGATGAATGACACAAAAAATGATGATATTTTAAAAACATTATTGCTTGAAAGTAATGCCACAGCCTTCAAGTGTAAAGGTTGGATATTGTTATAGTGCCACGTAATGGCCAAAAGCAACAGAGGAGCACATTTCCAACAAGTATGTGAGCAAATAAGGAGACTGCAAAGATTTGTGTAGTTGCAGTTATATAAAAGGTATGGGAAAATATGTGATCAGCTGCCAACCAAGTAACAGACTTTGTAAGAGGAAAGAGGAAAACAAACAAAAAGGAAAGCAAATAGATGGGACAATCTGCCCAGTAAACAGAATGCATTGACTAGAAAACCCCATATAACAAATGAAATCCTAGCAGTAGATAAGATGTCCTGTTTGGTGTGTTGATGATTAATATAAAAACATCAGGAATGAGCAAAGAGATTCTGGAAAGAAGACATTTGTCTTTGTTCTGACTTAGTACATGGAAGAGCACTCAAGCCTGCCCACCTTGACCTAGGAGACTGAGAAACATCAAAGACTGTGGCCAGCAGTGGTACATAATGAGCATCACTTTCATGTTTATGCATGGTCACAACCAATTAACAGAAAAAATATTAAATACGAACAGTTTTAATGGTAAGTACAGATAGAAATTAGTCATTAGCATCATTAGTGTGTTACTAACAAATCAGTCTACTGAAACTTTAACTATAATTATATGTCTTCTACACTATCTTATCCAAGTGATCTCTAGTTGACTAATTGATAAATATATACACATAAATATCTGTTCAGTTACAACACAACATTGCCTGGATGCATCTTTACAGCATCCCTGTGAAGCATACTATAGTCACTAATATTGACTTTTCACAGAGGCTATCCAGATGTTCTTGAAATACTATGCAGTTTTCTCATAGACCATTTGGCTTTATTCTAATTCAACTGCATAAACACTCCACAGTTTTCAATTATCTGGTTAACCAGATTGAGAGTCTGTGTTTCCTTTGTAAAGAATATGATAGACTTCCAGTTTTCATGCAAAAGAGTAAGCATAAGCATTCAAATCAAGGACATCTTCTGCAAATATGGTATTAACACTAACTATTTTTTTTTCTTATGGGAATAAGTTTTTAGTGAAAAAAGAAGAATTATCTAACGTGGACTTATGGTGCTTTTAGAGTAGCTCACTACTGAATTGTAAGGTAGTTCTGAAGAAATGTAGTTTGTTCTTAGTGTCAAAAAGATATTAAAACAGTTCAGACTTAGATCTAATTATGGATTTATCCATCCTAAATTTGTTTCAAAGTTTCCATTCACTTTACTGAACTCTAGACTCAGGTTTCAGTATCCACTATAAATAATATTTTTTCATTTTTTATTTTTTCATTCCTTCCCCTTTGGAGTGTTCACCATCTTTGTAGCCTTCCCTTGGATACTCTCTAATTGTGTAACGTCTCTCTTATATTGTGGTGCCCAAATCCTCACACAGCACTCAAGATGTGGCTACACAATGCAGAGCAGAGTAGGGCAATCACTCCCCTCATCCTTTTGATTGCTGTTTTGTTTTGGGTTTTTTTTGACTCCTAGGTTTTTCCCTACAGAATCTCAGACTTTGAGAAATTGTTCTCAATATGTGACTGTAGAATCTATAATTTATGTAATTATTTTTTCACAGTCACTTGGATGATAAACTTTTGATAAATTCACAGTAAAACAGTTCAATAATAGTTTACAATTAATATACTGAAATGGTTGGAAAGAATTAATTAAAAAGAAACAAAAATATTATGGCTGCTACAAAAATCTACCCACAGTATTCACAGAGTCCATTAGTGGTAATATACAGTTATCTTAAAAGATCTTTTGGGAAAGTAAACATAGTGAGAAAAAAAGGAGGGAAAAATCTCTTCCCAGCAGACAAACACAAAGAACTGAAAAAGAACACATCTTCGATGGTGATTTTTCACTATTTTTTTTCCCTTCACACTACCCTTTCCACTGTGAACAGCCCAATATGCCTACTACTTGTTCAGGCTTATGATGCTGTTAAGTGTGAGTTTGTCTTGAGTCTGAGACAATCAAGTCCCATGAGATCCCACCACCCTAATACATCCTAATGTTATCAAGGCTTGCAAATTCAAGGTGGTGAACATAGCAACAGCATGACAATAGCAGGAAACCCCAACAAAAGACACAGATTAAAAGATGTTGAAAAATGGCTTAATGGAATCATAGAATCATAAAATAAACACCTCTAAGATTATCTAGGCCAACCATCCACCTACCTCCAGTATTGTACCACTAAGCCTTGTATGTCACTATCACATCTACCCTTTCCTTAAGCACCTCCAGGGATAGTGACTCCACCACTTCTCTGGGCAGTCTGTTCCAATGCCTACCCACTCTTTCTGAGAACTTTCTCCTCATATCCAACTTGAACTTTCCCTGAAGCAACTTGACTCCATTCGCTCTTGTCCAATTGCTAGTTACCTGGGAGAAGAAGTTGACTCTTACCTTGCCACAACCACCTTAAAGTTGTCTGCAAACTTACTGAGCGTGCACACAATCCCCTTGCCCATATCGCCAGTAGAGATAGTAAAAAGGATGGACTACTGGGGAACACCAATTCTGACCAGTTTCCAGCTGAATTTAACTCCATTCACCACAACACTCTGAGTCTGGCAATCCAGCTAGTTATTTACCCAGCAAAGAGTGCAACTGTCCAAGCCACGGGCTGACACCTTCTCCAGGAGAATACTGTGGAAGAAAGTGTCAAAGAATTTATCTAAGTCTGGGTAGACTGTGTCAGGAGCCTTTCCCTCATCCAACAGGCAGGTCACCTGATCATAGAAGGTGATGAAGTTGATCAGTCAGGACCTGCCTTTCAAGAACACATGCTGGCTGGGCCTGATCCCCAGATTGGCCTGCACATGCAATGTGATCCTCAGTAATTAAGGGACTATTCTGAGTTGCAAGCCAAATGAAAGCTAAAGAATGGCAGGTAGAAGGTCCTTAGCATCACAATGGTGAAGTTAGTTAGAGCACTTAGAACACTTTGAGCAACAAAAAAAAAAATACCAGAATTTCACCTGACACAATTGGAGGACAACAAGAGCTAAAATTAGTATTTCTTCAGTAATTCAGTAAAACAGAATATCAATAATATGCTTGGTAAAACCCATGTTACCAGCTAGTCATCTCGATTACATTCGTGCTGAAAGGAAAAAGAATGTACATTTATATAATGCATTTGCTTCATTCTAAGGCAGACAGACACTGGATGATCCGTGTCCTGAATATGTCAGTTTATTCCTAGTGAGTCTCAGGGAAGCCCAGTATGATTATTTCAGATGCAACCATCTCCACTAAGGTTCACGAGAAGATTCCTAGCTTCAGAAATGAATAATTAAAAGTTGCTCTAGGAGATAGAATCTCTTAGATTAGAAATGACCATCTCAAAGTATGTATTTACTAATTAGTTTCACAGATCCATCACATACAAAATCTTACTTTTGAACAATGGGAAAGCATACCTTACACAATTGAAGAATGTATTGTTTGTGTACTCTGAAATCTGACAAATCTAATGTCTAGATGTAATTGTTTAGCAAAGATTATAATAATAGAACTAAAATTTGTTTATATTCACTTTTTGTTTGCTACCTCATTTCCCTGTTGTCATATTTGCCCTTTCACTTCCCTATGTTCTACAGTGCCTTTGCTCTGATGTCGGTGATGGGAGTGTAAAGTCATTATTACTAAAAGTCCTTCGGAGTGAAGAAACTGATGTTGATAGTAGTTTCTTTTTCCTTGAATTGTGGCCCCACTAGGGATCCTGTTTATGTGTTTGCTAACATAAATTTACACTTGTGCTTTCCTCGCTGATCTGCAGTTCCACAATATCCAGATTTGCAATATTTGGCTACTTTTATGAATGTTAAATACTACTTCTGTGTTCTCATTATTATCCCAAAACAATTTTTTTCCAGGTCCATGTCTACGTTTCTTTAACTTGTCATAGGAGAGGTTCTTATAGCTGTGGGGTCTGCAGTGCCAAGCTTGTGTTCCATCTCTTATCTTCCCATGTAGATATCCTGTGTTTCCACTTTTTATGGCATATGCTATTATACCAGGCTCACATTTCTCTACACTACCTCATTGTTTTAGATCTCTGTAACTATGGTGGCACCATATGGCAATAAGAAGAGTAAAACAAATCAGCCATAGCTGAAAAGTACTGCAAAAAATACTGTTATCAGCAAACCAAGTTAAAACAAAGCTACAGATAGGTCAAGAAAAGTTTACAAGGGACAAAACTGACAAGCAAGCCTCCCAAGACCAAATCAGTACAAAACTGTGGGAATGCAGTATTATAGGGCTAAAGAGTAACAAATGTGATAGAGGCAAGAGAAATGTAAAGTAGATGTATTAAAGTTATTCTCTGGGAAAGCAACAGACTATTAATATCAAGGTGAATTCTCAGATCAGATACATCCTGTAAAATGTGTGCAAATTCTTTTCAGCATGTTTAATAAATACTAATTGGAATGCAGAAAAAACTTCCTTGGGTAATCAAGTGAATGAAGAGCTTACGTAGCGTAAGTAAATGTGAAGAGTTTGGCTTGATTACTCTAGTAAAACAAAGGCTGAGAAGGGATGTGATTGCTATTTATATATACAGATTAGAGAGAAGGATGTGTATTACTGCATGTAAAGAAGGAATTCAGAGAAGAGAGTCTTACCTGAAAGACACAGCTTTGGCACAAGAGCAAATTAAAACAATGTATTTGGAAATCAGAACAAAATACCTAAATTTTCAGGCTGTGGCACTTGGGAACAGCCTTTCAGAAAGGATTGCAAAGACTAGAAATGGAATTTCTTGTGAAACACCATTATATGTTGGGACTTATTGGGACAGAGCTGCACCAGACACTGTGCTTCACAACTTCTCAGTTCCTGTGATGGAGAAAATAATGTTTTCAGTGCTGACAGTTAATGAGATTTCACAGAAATTAGAAATGAATGAAGGACTGAGGAATAGATCTCAATAGTAACCAGAAATTCTTAGACTAAGGGGTGTTAATGAACTCTGATGATGCCCTTGGAATTCCTTAGGGTCTTTATACTTTTAAAATGTGAGGGCTACTCTGAAAATAATGCCTCCTATTTTATTATGCTGGCCCAACGACATCAGAAGCAGATGTTGGTGATATGGAAATAGAAATTGAACCTTCCTGAAAATATTCAGTTACATTTTGTTGCTATGTGACAGATGGCAGCAGAGTAACAGTCCAACAACAAGATGGCATCTGACATGAAAGTGCCTATGAAGCAAAGGTGTGTCATTGAATTCCTCCATGCAGAAAAAATGGTACCCATTGACATTCAATGACATTTGCTGAATGTTTCTGGAGACCAAACAGAGGATGTGAGTGCAATGAGGTGGTGAGTGGTGCATTTCAGCAGTGCTGAAAGTGACAGTGGGTCACCTCCACTGGTGATGGCAGATTTTTACAAGCCCAACATACAGGCTCTTATTCAGTGTTGTCAGAAATGTATAGCTAATGCTTGAATCTATGTTGAAAATAATATCTTGTACTTGAGGCTTTCTTCTATTGAGTATTGTCATTGTTCTTTTTGTATCTGTTGTAGTTTCCATGCAAATAAATAGGAGGTATTATTTTCAGGGCTACTTACGTATTTTAAGGGAAGTTTGATCTACTTTTGTTTTGATTGTTTATTCTTCTTCTTCTTATTATTATTATTATTATTATGTTGTTGTTGTTGTTGTTGTTGTTTTTTATACCAAGATGTATATTTGCTCATGCCTGGAGATATTCAAGGTCAAGCTGGACAGGTCTCAGCAAACTGATCTAGCTGGAGATGACCCTGTTCATTCCAGGGAGTAGATAACCTTTATGTTTAGCAGAAGACTTTTCACAGCATTATAACAAGTTACAACTTGCTTATTTAGCAACAACAAAAAAGAATAAAATTATGCAATAGATTCTATGGTCTCATCATCATAGTTATGATGTGAGTTTCTGTTGAGACCCTGCATGACACATTGATGACACAGATGATTGCTTTTGCACTTCTCTTCCTTGTTAGGTTTAGGTGATAGTTTATGGCCATGCTGTTATCTCTCTACTGCCATATCTACACTACTCCAAGTAAATAAAGCAGTTCCTTTAAAGCTACGTCTGAAATACACTCTAATCTCCCTGACAATAGTAAAAACATAATTTTTGCTGCCTAGATGTTTGGAAGCCTGGAGTAACGCTACAGAAGAGAATGAACACCCAAAGAGGTGATATTTCTGTTGTGACTCTAAGGGGTTTTAGTGACTTGGCCCTGATCAAAACAAAGAAGTGCCAATAGTGAGAATGAAGTACATAATGTAATGAAGTCTGAGTTTATGTAGTTATGAGAAGAGTCTTTCATGGTGGCATAGATCTAATGGGAATGGACAGAGAATGTCAAGCTATGGAAGGGAACTGCAGTGTAGGATTAGAATTAGAAAACAGAAGTGGGAGCTGTGCAGGTAAACCACAGAGAGGAGCAGCAACTATAATTTGCCTTGTGAACTAGAGAAAGATCTGAGCTGAAATGAGTGACAGAACCAAGTGAGAGATGAGGAAAAATTCTGCCTTAAAAATATCAGAATAAATGCAATTGCTGTGATCAGCCACTGCATTTAGATGGACTTAAATAAGATCATAGTATGAACTGACCTAAACTTAACAATAACGCCACTTAAACTGGGAAGACTATCTCAGCCTTGGCAAATTAAAAACTATTTTCACATCTGCAGTTGTACAGTATGCTGCTGTTATCATAAAATAGGTGAGGTTTCCAAGACTCTATATCCTCAGATCTAGGCAGTGGCAACTCTGAGCACATCCCTGTGGTCAGGACAGGAGGAAGGGGGCTGAAAGGCCTCCGGGCTCCGGGCTCCAGGCTCCAGGCCAGCAGCAGTCATCCTTCTGCAACCCCACAGAGTCCCCCTGCAGCAAGTTTTCCTCTACAGCACATGGAGGGCCCAAGCCACAGCAGGTAGGACATTTCATGAGGGAGCTGTAGGCAGGGAGTTGCTTTAATATTTGTTTCTAATTAGCCAAATCTATTTTAATGGGCAATAAATACAGTTGAATTCCACATAGAAATCCTTAGAAAGGATGTAAGATGTGATATTCACAACATTTGGCTTTTAATTATGTTTGTTTCACAGTGACATCAGCATGATCGCATTCTTTTTCTGAGTCCTAATTTGCACATTTGTAAAGAAGATTCTTCTTTTTTTTCCCTTGTTCTAGTTTTGTTTTTTGACTTCAGTACTACTGCACATTTTAGAAATAGAACATAGCTTGGTTTTCACTTTCTCTTTACATATGTTAACTTTTGAATTATTTTTAGAATTAATAAGGATAATTTTGGCTAACATTATGTTTATTTTCAATAGCTCATATTTGCATTGACTGAATTATTCCCAAATTGGAACAGATTCCAGTTTGAGGTACGTTTATACTATGATATTGCTTTGGAAAAAACTGTATGGTAAGTAATATAATGTACAATATCTTCTAAATACAAATATTGAAATTTGTTTTCACCATAACATCTGTGTGAAAGAGTGAGATGTTTGTTCATGATATATGTGGTAAAAATCTCTGATCCTAGGAAACTGAGGAATGAGAATCAGATGGTGATTATTAATTTTATGCAAACTATTTTATAAGTCAACCAGAGCAGTGGAAATTGCTTTTCTTGCACATTAAGGTAGGGGAATGGTAGACTTATGACATTTCAGTTCTGTACTATTTTTTTCCATTCTGTGATATCTTGCTCATTTTTCCTCTGTCAGAATGAAATACATGAACAAACAAACAAAGAAAACCCACCCATCTTTGTTGCTGCTTCCAAGATCCCACTCTAAAAAGCAATGTGTTTGGTATATCCAAAGCTGATATATTGTATAGGAAAAAGAATTAAGTTAGAGTTAAATTTGGTGCCTATTTTAATTTCACTTTCGCCATTATGCTGATAAAATAAAATAATCAGAATGGGGCTCTAAAAATATGGAAGGAATCTATATGTGGAGCATCTTGTAAGTTTTCATGCAGCCATGGTCTCTGTTTAAAGAGTTATTTTGCCATTGCTAGACAGGGATTCTCAAATGCAATAAACAGATGGAAAGCAAAGTTCTTTTAGTTATCTAAACCTTCAAATATTTTTTCAATTGTCGATCATCATTATTTGATTAACACGATCAAAAAAATTCCTAGTCTGTTCATACTGCTTTTATAAAATAGGTCTCTTTTACTTGAGTTCCTTGGAAATAAATGCTTGTGAATTTTATTTTCATAGGTTTTCCCTTCAAGAAGAAAAGAGAAGGAGAAGAGATACATAATCTTGGAAGGAACCACCTAGTGTGATGAAAAGCTGAGATCACTTTTGAGTATTTTCTATAGATCTCTCAGGTGATTCTTTTTGCATGCTATATGAAAGCATGGTAGAAATACGGCTTCTGCTAAAAGACAATATTTGTGTCTGCCTCAAATTGTTATTCAATGAGAAATCATATACCTCCCTCATTGCCTGTGTTATGTTTTTACAGTTGAAAACAGCAATGGGAAATGACTATTGATTTGTTGCACAATTTCTTCTTGCCTTTCTACTTCATCATGTTTATATACAACATAACCCGTGTGTGTATTCCTTCTTGGGCTATTATAGAACTTCTGTATCAGTTTTCTCTGTGAACCCCAGAGCAAAATTCATCAGAATATTAAAGAAACAACTCACAGTTTACAATAGATTCATTTCTAGGGGATATGCGTAGGGAATACCAACATAAAATATAGTGGTCAGGTGCTCAGATGGTCTAAATCACTGTAGATCTACTTAATGTTGCAGCCATATTAATTTACAGTACCTGGATATCTTGCCTATACACCATCAATAATGTTTATTTCCAACAAACCAAACGCAGTCCTGAAACTGTAAGTAAAACAGCTTCCAGTGGAAACTACATCTTTCTGAATTGTTCAAGTCAATAGGTCCTACCTGCCCGCCTGGTTTATTTCAATAGGATAATACTGAAGTAAAGCAGATGAAAATCTGGGTTAAGTCTTCATACTTTAATATATATATATATATATATATTTAAGCACTGTGATTTGTTTTCTTTTTTGCATTCAATTATTTAGGCATAAGAAATACTGACAACTGGAACTTCCCCGGTCTTCCACCAAACTCAAACACCTAACTCATAGATTAGACTGTACTTCGAGGTACTTTCTACCTCAGAAGAAGTGATGAAAATCTCGACCTCTGACAACTGCAACCAAAGCATTTAAGAGGACTGCTATTTTTACCAAGGAATTATATTGGTAAGAATAACTGCCACATGGTTTTCTTGACAAGGGAAATATTGCTACACATTCCTGAGTGCATTTGAAATGCTGCTGAGAGATGTACTTGGAAGTTTCTTTAGTAGAAGGTTAGCAGGAAAACTCAGAACATCAGAGATCCTGGGTGGGCCTGTGGAGAGTTGTTTGCAGAAATCTCTTCATAGCTAGAATGTATAGAAGTTGAATCTGAGATCTTGAACTACACTATTATTCAACAGGGAAATAATTTAGTAACACAATCCTCAGCACTGAGGTCTTGTGAACATTGTAAGGAGAGTGAAGGAAGGTTCCTTACTACCGTATGTTCTTTGTCTTTTAATACAGGAAACAGACACTAAGTGGTATAATGAGGACAGTAAAATTCTCTGAAATTTTCCCAGTAGAATATAATTTTGGGAGATCTTGGAAGAGGCAGCAGTGCCACCAGTTTCTTCACCTTATCTTTCAGTAATTGTTTTCTCATGAGCACTTGCTCTAAAACCCCAGAATATCTGCATGAAGTATTGGAAATAATGGCATACTCAATTTCTGCTATACCCCTCAAATAACATCTTCAATTTCTGCAGAAGCTAAGAATACTTTGTGAGTGGAAGAACACTGTCAGTACCTCATAATCATCTAAGTAATTGCAGAAATTGCTTTAGAGACTGCATGTAAAGATTTGATTTTCAGAGGTGCTGAACTTCCACTCAAGAGCTGGGAGTCCTCAGTGCCTCTAATTAATTTTATTTAAAATTAGCTTATGTAAACAGTTAGCATGTTTGTGACACTCATAGGATTTTTCTTGCTCATATGAAGGCAGAATTCACACGTAGGTACATAAATAGGCAGATAAAGAAGAAGTTAATTGAAATAAGCAGCTTTTGGAAGTGATAGTCCTCAACATTTTCCATGTGCTTTTTTTAAGCACCAAATTTCTATTTCTTCTTAAAGAGGTACAGCAAAACAAAGCAATAACTTCACTGGCCAAATTCATTTGAGGATTATATTTGTTCCTCAGCTGCAAGTAACTGCATCAATTATCTGAAGTATATTAATGGATTAGTCAAAAGAGAACACAGCTGGTAATAACAATAAAGCCAAAAGCTTTTTGTGTAGTTAATGTCTAGACAGATACATTAAGTTACTAAAAAACTAAAAAGTGAGAAATGTAAAATCATAAACATCCTCAAACAACGTGCTTCTTGCTTATTAATTGCACTGATGTGATATTACTGATTAGTTTAATAGGAAACATAGATGTAATTATCATATACAGAAACTTAGAGTAAATCAGTCACCTATCTAGCAAGTTTTCTATCATTCAACAACAACAACAAACAAACAAACAAAAGAAGAAGTAAAAAAAGAAAAAAAGAAAAAAATGAAAGACATTGAGTCAACGCTGAAAAATTTATGGCAATCTACTGACAGTAAAAGAAGTATTTGAGATGCATCCACCTTTTTAGTATCCTCTGAATGTGCATAATTCAGTATGAGCTTGTAACAACATTTCTGGACTGTGCAAGAAAGACATTTCTCACACATTCGAAATTTAGGTGATATTTTTATTGAAGAAAGAGTGATATCAATTTTCAGTAGTGTGGATGCTGTGAGTCCATTTGAATGGCAGTGTGATTAATTGCTATTAGAAGTGTTTTGTGGTATGCTAATGTCCTTGCAGAATCATCTATGAAACTGAGATCCTTTTCTTTTTTTAATTCTCTTTCACCTCCAGAAATATTTTGTCACAGAAGCTCAGATTTGAGATTATATTCCTTTCCAAACTAAGTTCTATTGTACTCAAACATTTCAGTAGAAAAAAAGAAAAAGCAGCGAGAAAGTGTGAAGCATGAAAAATGAAACAAAAACTTTGATTTTCTAGGAAACAAGAGGGTGAAAATGATATTACATATAAATTATTTCTTAAAAAACTCTTTTAAAATATAAATATTTAAAATTCTCTGCTGCTTTCAGTAACAATGGACCTTTTTATTTATTACTGTTAGTAAAAAAACGTGGTCAACTCAGTATTACAGGCCTTGTAATATTAGTTTTCCTTAAGAGGTCTGCTCTACAGACAAGACTGGAAACCATGTGACCTTTTGTTAAAGAGACAAGGAACTGCTACTATGAAATCAGGTACAATATGAAAGCATAAATAGAAAGTCAAGCTAAAATAAACAAGGGAATTGGATGGTTAGTTTAAATTGGAAACTGAAAAACAGTTTATAAATTCAACTGCTGAGAGTGATTAGAATTTGTTCTTTAATTTTCTTCAGTGCAGGATCCAATCAAAGTAAAGATATTTTCATATTCATGCTATGGTTTTGGAATAACCAATGTCATGTTTATGCAAATACTGTCTGATTATCATGATCTTCTCTCCAATTAGAGATTAATAAAGCTACTAATGAGATTTGCATCTCTATTTAATTTAAACATGTATATGAATTCTAATCAAATCCCATGAACAGGCATCTAGGGCCCCTGTATTTAACAGAAGAATATAACAATAGAGTGAGGAGGAAAACCTGGACTGTCAGCAAGAGCTGCACTGGTAAATACAAGATATGTCTGATGTTTTTACCCTTGGAGGGGTTTTGTCTTCAGGAGAGGCAACTATTCAAACCTTTGAATTCAGCCTTCAATAAAGCTGTTTTCTGTAGCCCCTTAGTAGCAACAAACTGACTTAACCCCTGGAAATGCAAACAGAGAAGGAAACACAGCTGATGCCCAGGTTTTGTATATTAGCCAACCTGAGGAGGACTCAGATTTTCCCTATGCTGAGTAATTCCATCGATATACTAGTACCTGCTGTTTACAAATGAATTATAATTACTTATTCATTTTTTTATTTATGGGGGATGGGAGTCATCAGTGCACTTGGTTCATTTCTGAATATCTCACAAGAATAAAGCTAAATGTGCCTGGATTCCTGAAAATGGTCAGACTGTTTTACTCAGATCTTCTCAGTTCTTGTATTCAATTTACTTATAGTAAGGTTATAACCTTGTAGATGCACTTACACAAGCAAGTCCTTTTGGAAATTCAGACAAATCTGTGTTCTGGATCTCAGATGACTACAGAAAGGAGGATCATCTGCCCCAGTGTGGACTCCTCCATGTAGAATGAAAACACAGTTTTAGGACAAGAGGGTTTCAGATAAGCAAGCTTTCTGCATACTACTTTTGAAGACAGAAAGCTAGTATTCACAAACATATAATTTGTAGTCTCTTTTTCTGAGTGCTCTCCCAATCTATTTTATTAAACCTGCTGTAGGGAGGGAAAACCTCTCTTTTCTGATTTACAGACCCAACCCACTGTAATCACTGATGAATCTACTAATTTCCTCCATCTAAACAGACTCAGTGCATAATTTCCATTCATCTCAGCACTTGTGCAGTGCTACATTCACAGCCCTTATGAAAACTTCAACTGCAGCAGCTCAGGTCTCTCTGAGGAGTTATTCGACAAATATATTTTGTCTCCAAATGCCATGTTATCTGTGCAGCACACATTAGCAGAAGTAAATAAATGTGTAACTTGTTCTAATAAGGGAATATTTTTAGAACGATATATACTCAGGATACTCTAAATTATTTTCAAATACATTTTTCATACTAGTAAATGCCCACTACACTAATTCTGATAGTTTGGGAGATTAACAAATTTAGAAAAAAGAAATGAAGTATGAAAGTATGTAGGGGAAAATAAGAATAGAGGGGAGAAATAGAAAGGAAGTAATATTTCCTTTTCAAATTATGCGCATTGCTTTATATACATATATTTTAATATACAGGAAACTCCTGGTAAGTTTGCAGATGACATCAAGTTGGGAGGAAGTGTTCACCTGCCTGGGAATAGGAAGGCTCAACACAGGGTTCAGGATAGGCTGGATTGATGAGCTGAGGACAGTGGGATTAAGTTCAGTAAGACCAAGTGTTGGGTCCTGCACTTTGGCCACAAGAAGCCTAGGCAATGCTGCAAATTTGGGACAGAGTAGTTGGAAGACTGTGTAGAGGAAATGGACCTGGAGGTATTGGTCGATGCTTGGATGAATATGAGGCAGCAGTGTGCCAAAGCTGTCAAGGACAATGGTAATCCTGGCTTCTATCAGAAATAGTGTTG
The DNA here is from genome assembly GCF_038088225.1 of Cyrtonyx montezumae. Lineage (NCBI taxonomy): Eukaryota > Metazoa > Chordata > Aves > Galliformes > Odontophoridae > Cyrtonyx > Cyrtonyx montezumae. The sequence goes on from NW_027072089.1 coordinate 5,074,879, forward strand.
CCAGCAAGAGCTAGGCGGTGATTGTCCCTCTGTGTTCAGCACTGGTGAGGCTATACCTTGAGTACTGTGTTCAGTTTTGGGCCCCTCTCCACAAGAAACACATTGAGGCCTTGGAACATGTTATGTGATTCTATGAAACAGAATAGCAGCTTAGAAACTACAATGTTTACGTGTATTAGTTGCAATATAGTGCAAATATATTTTGAATCCCTATTTTTTTCTTTATTTTATATAGTTTCTGATCAACAATAAGAAAACACTGGCACCTGTACTTCTGAAGGTTGGTAGAAGTTAGTGGCTCTGAAGAAGCTGTTTATCCGAAGATGCTGTCTATTTAAGAAAGCTCTTTCCCACTCGAACACAGAAAGCAAAGTTGTACTAATGTAGAATGAAATTAGGTCACATAGTAATATGTAAAGATGAATTTCTTCCTTTTGAATGTAACTTTTTCATTCTAATTCATTGTGTAAACTTTCATCCAAAAGAAGTTTCCTAAGGGAACAACAGGGGTCTCCATCTGAATGATATACTTGTGTGAATCCTAAATCCAAGTTAAGTGTTGTAAAATCTGCATAATTTTTAACATTTTTATGTTTTCATAGAACACTGTAAATTCAAAGCAATTCAAACACAGATAAGGTATCTGTGTAAATTGTTTGGTTTTTTTTTTTCTTTTTTCCTAGTATATGTTGTTATGAGGAATCTCAGATAAGATTTTCCTTCAAACTAATATGAGAATTTTGTAATAATCAATAACCAAAAGCAATGTATTAGATTATAGTTTTCTTCCTTTAGACACTCTTTTTCTTGCAGTTTCAGCTTCATATAGTTTCACATCCCTGGCGGTGGGCAGTTGCCACCTAACTGACCAGGCAGCTCAGGATCCCATCCAACCTGGCTTTAAATGCCTCCAGGAATGGGCATCAACAGCTTCTCTGGGCAGCCTGTGCTAATGCCTCACCACTCTCTGAATAAAGAATTTCCTTTTAATTTCCTTCACTATCAGACCTTACAGCAAGTCAGTTTCCCTCCTGTTTTAAGCTGTTTTTAGGTACTGGAAGGACACAATGATGTCTCCATGGAGCCTTCTCTTCTCCAAACTAAACAAGTCCCTCTATCTTTCTTTACAGGAGAGATGCTCCAGCCCTCTGATTATCTTTGTATCCCTGCTCTGGACCTGCTCCAGCAGATTTGTCTTTCTTGTGATTAAAAAGCTGCTCTGCTACATACCAAAACTTGACCCAGAATCCAGTTGTTTACAAATGATTTAGCTCTGGGTTTCCCACAAACCTGAGGTACACAGTGAGGGAGAGATGGCCCCACATAAATCTGCACTGTGCACAGGCCATTGGAGTGGCATGCTATCAAGGACCCACTGAAGTGCTTTGGTACTATAATACTGTAATTTTTAAGGGGAATTCTGACATTAGAGGATTTCAGTCATAATACCACAGATGTTAGCCTTGCTCCAGTGGCACCTCAGCCAAACACACGCACCAGAGAAGAAAAGACATGTCCAGTCACTCTGTTCATAAGTGGAATATCATTCAACAGATCTCCTTTTAGTGTAGATTGAATAATTCCTGAGGCGAAACATGAAAGAAATTGTCTTTAAGTGCTTTCATTCTGCAAATAGGTTTTGTGTTTAGGGAATACACTGGAACAAGGGAGAATTTCTAAAATAAATGGGAAAGCATGAGAAACCAGGAACAATATATTTTTTGCACTTACAGCTATGAAAATCCACAGTATTACTTTACCACATCTACACAGGGTTGTTTTCAGGAAGCAAAAGTGCACTCTTGGGGGATAATTAATGATTGGCCTTTTAGTAAATACCTGTAAAGAAGTGTTAGGCGTTTCAGAATGCATGTAACAGCCTTTGTAAATTCCATGTTGAATTCAAACCAAGGTCAATTTGTATTTGTTCCCAAAATACCTGCATCAGTGCGTATCACATCATCTTACAAAGATGAACTAACTAGAAGAAAATAGCTGAGTGTCCTTTACTTAACAGAGAATGTCCTTTGATTGTTGCATCACAGCAGGTTATTGTTTCTCTACATGTTTTAAGGGATTAAGTACCTACAGGGAATTTAAATTACCTTAAATTTTCTTAACTCTTGTGGTCTCACTCTCTTTGAGATACATTTATGAGATGCAAAAAAACTGCAGATTAAAAAAAGAAGAAAAAACAAGGCTCATGAGAACACAGCATTACTGATGCTGGATTTATTCAATACATATTTTAATATGTAAAACATAACTACCTAAAGTGGTAATATCAGAAAGGTATGAATATGTGTAGATGTGACCGAGCATCATGAAAAAATAATTGTATGTACTATGTGACTGTGTAAAAATAGTTAGTTTTCCTACTGTGAAAATTTACTACAGTCTCTATAGATGATAGAGAGGTAGTACAGCAATAAGATATGACCCTAGGCAGGGTAAAAGGAAGCAGGGTCCTGCATGCAATCTCTGTGCTAGCTGTGTATGCAAGTGGCTGATAGATAACCTCATATCAGATGCAGTTTAATATTTAATTCATGTTTTGAGGGGATGTGCATTGAAAATTCAAAGAAGTATAGATGAACTTCCTCTGGTCTGCTCTTCTCTTGGGTATTAGTAAGTTGACAGACACAGGGAGTAGATATTATTTATAATGAGATAAAAAATTGTTCTCTTCAGGTCTATGAATCCAGACCTCATCTGCAGTTCCCCAAATATTTCCTGAATACAAAGTTATGCATGTATGTGTTCTCTGATGATGCCCATTCAATGATTTTCTTGTCTGTGTATTGTACATCACTTCATCCACTATATGAATTGAGCTGTGGTCTGTAAAATGAATAATAATAATAGAACAGATTCTTTATCTCCAAAAGTTCAAAGCTTCTAGTGATAAGGTGAGAATTAACGTGAATCTTACATGTAATGTATTACTGACAAACGCTGTCCTAACTACAAATGGCAGAATACTAGTAATAAAATAAACTCAATAAGTTTGGAAGTTTTTTTGTCTACTTTTGCTTTTATTTTATATGTATGCTTTAGTTTGAAAATAGTGGTTGTTAAAATCCTGAGCTTTTTTAAAAGGAGAATGTTTATTCAAGTGCAACATTAAATAGTAAGCCAGAGTATTTGAGATTGCTTAGTAGAAATATAAGATACAATTAATAACTGGAGAAGCTGCTGAGCACAGTTTGATGCTTACAGGACCCCTCGATGACACAAATTCAGTCAGATATGAAGGCTGGCAGAGTTTGGAGAACAGCAACAGGAACAGTGTAATAGAAAACGGTGGTGGCAGCTTGCTACAGTTTTAAATGCCCTGATGCTGGTTCAGCTATGATCCAAGAAGCACAGTTCAAAGGCACAAGCTGATCTCAGCAATACCCAAGTCTGGAGTGATACAGTCACTTGGTAGCAACACTGGTATTTGGCTCAAGGCTGTTTGCTGCTCACTGGAAGGACTTCCACATCTATTAAAATGATCTTGCATTTAACTACCAGAAAAATGCCTCAGCTGCTAAAAGAATGAGACTTCTAAAAGTGTGCTATTACAGATCAGAATCGTTCCAGCACTAGGCATTTAGAGTTCTCTGGTGTGTGTATTATTGGTGTCATTATCCTGATTATCAATGTCTACTTGGCTCATTTATCTGTGGATATAAATCCATGTGTTTATGCTGGCTACTCACTGAGCATACAGGAATATTTCAGCTCATAAAACTTGGCTGATAATTTCTGTGAGGTTAAAAGGTCACTTTAAAATGACTAGTTCACTTCCCCAAAACATCACTTTAAAAAAGCATGCAAATTTCCTGTAATTTGAAATATCCACCAGTCAGAAGCTTCACAAGGTGTGGAATACACATGGTGTCCAAATTTTTGCACTGTGATTGTGTATCTGAGGACTGCCTGTGACTGTGATACAAGCAGTATCGCAGAGGACTTTCACTATATGATTCTTAACCCCAGATGACTGTTCCTCAGCAGGGATGAGTCAGTTCCTCACGCTGCAGATTCTGAATCACTGTAAATTACTGTTGCTGCAGGAAGCAAAATAAATGCTCTATCACAGAATGGGTTGGATCGCAAGAGAACTCTAAAAATCTTTTAGTCCAACCCCATGCTGCAGGCATGGACATCTTTCATTAGATCAGGTTGCTCAAATGGAATGAAGAATTCAGACTGTTTCAGATGCATCAGTGAGAGGATCTCAGAGGAAGAAAGTAAAATAAATAATTAAAGGGTGAAAAGAATATCCAGATATACTGTAAGCATAAAAAAGCAAAATAAACAAGCAGTGGAAACCTTAGGTTTTCCTTCAAAGCAGTTCTAATAAACATCCCTTTCAGAATGGAAGAGAATTAGAAAAGTTGAAGAGGGAATTTACTCTGAATGTAAGTGGCCTTTAACTGTAGTTAACTGTAGTCTTCAAAAAGCATGTAAGAAGCTAATAATGACAAGAACAAAGTGTCTTCTTAAAATGTTGACATCAGGCCTACCTATCCTCAGAACACAGATTGAGAGCTCTATTTCTGACTTCGTGACCATGAGTTCTGAAGTGGATAACTGAGAATATTTTTGGCTCAGGTGTGCTTTAGATTGGTCACCCAATAAGAAAGTTTAATTACATTTGTCTGTGATGGAAAAGGTTTATTTGTTCTTTTTATTATTATTAAATATAAATTTCTTTTTGCACTTTGCAGTTGATAGTCCTTCTGAACATTTATGGAGACAGAAGATGGATGTAAGCACAGAGAGCTTATGGATGGTGCATTTCAGCAGTGGTGACAGCCATTCACCTCCACTGATGTAAATTTTTATGAGTACAACATGCAGGCTGTAGTTTATCACTGGTGAGAATGTACAGCTATGTTGAAAAATTGCTTTCTGTAGCTGAGTATTTTCGCTATCCAGTAGTGTTACTATGCTCTTTATATCTGATATAATTTCCATGGAAACCAATAGAAGGCATTACTTTCAGAGCAACCTACAACCTATTAGTAATGTTTATCCTTTGGCAGAATTTCACCTGTGCAAAAGACAAGTCATGCATTCTGCAAGTTAGTTAATTTCCTAGATTGTGAAATATAATCATTAGGGGAAATTTGCTCTTGCTATCTTTTTGAAATACAATGAAAATATTAGAAAATAAAGGACCTGGTTACATCCAAATGCTACATTTGAAACCATGTCATCAGAGACAGAAAAAGAAAATGAGAGGGACAGAAGTAAAACTTAAGGAAAAACTTTCCTTAAGAATCAAAGAGAGCTGTGCCTTTCAACTTCCTGGTCTTAAGTCCAGAAATTCAGTTTCTGAAGTTTAATATTTTTATGGAAGCACAAAAACAGATCTTTATCTTGATTTCCCATTTTACAGGCAGGGAATTGGCAAGGTGTTCAGAATGGAAACCCCTTTGTCCTTTTCTGAATTTCCCTCCTTGAGCGATTATTTTGGAATTCTTTATACATGCGTTATCACAGTGTGAAACTTTTAGACAAAAAATGGGTCACAACTGTAAGCAAACTGTGGAAAGAGCAACCACTAAAATGTCAGGTGGTGTCAGTAGAGTAGGAGTTGAATTATTTATGTCATTTGTAATCCAAACCGATGCAAGAGTGATAGGGTAGCACAACATCTAGAGGATGCACTACACAAGAACACTGGAATGGCAAACACTGGTTATTCTACAATGTGTTTATCCAAGTCTATCTGTTCTGCCCTATTCTTATTTTTAATTTTTCTGATTAACTGATTAAACGTACTAATTATGCACATATTTATCTTTACAAGGCCATTGTTTTTTCCTGCCTGTAGTTAAGTATTTGTTTTTAAGAAAATGTCCTGAAAATATCTTTCTGTTAAATAGTTATTTGGTACCTAGTCACTATTCAACAGAGAAGATAATAATAAATGGAGGGTTAAGGTGGAGGTAAGCTATAAGGTAATTTTGGTCAAGTAAAATATTACTGGTATTATCTAGTATCAGAGTCTTTATTCAAAGATGCATTTTATACATGGAGTAATATCAAGTTGTAAATAGCATCCAATGACAGTTCAGGTATCAAACTGAAAAGTGTAAGGTGGTGTAGAACTCCATTAATTTGTTTTTCAACTGGAACGCTTGCCTTCTCTCAGAGATCAGTTTTTGCTTTTGAAATAAATACTCTTTACAGACTCAGTAGTCGCAATTTATTTTCTTATAATTTCTCCATCTCTGTAGCATAAAAATTTGAGCCTTTTTGATCTATCTGTTCAGTTCAATCCTTTCCAAGTCATCTAATAAATCTTTGCAACTTCTCAAGTCTGTGTGACACAAAAACTTTGTCAACAATTGGATTCTCTGTTTACACCTTTGCTATTTGGGTCAATCACTGAGAAACTTGTTTTAATCCCACAGCTCACCTTTTGAGTGGGAAGTTGGAACTTACAGAACTCACGTCTAACCCATGGGCTTCTGTGTCTATATTCAGACACTTTTTCTGAAGGCTTTCATATCAAATGATGAAGGAAGTGTCCATATTCTGAAAGCAAACACATTATTCTGTGTCTCTTTTGCAAGCACATCTGCATAAAAAGGCATACAATTTAATGCCAGAAAATGAACTAGTATTACATTATTTAAAACTGTAAGTACAGCAGTTCTCCAGGCTAAAATTTTAGTCTGAGACAACACTCAAGAAATGCAAACCCAGAAAATTTAGACCATCATTCTAAGCTCTGGTGGAAGTAACAATGTGAAGAGCCCAAATAACTTACTGATTAAATTAGTAAGTCATAGTATAAAGTTTTGATGGTTAATACTCATGTTGAATGCGGATGTCACATGGATCAGTAAGCTGATCAGACAAAATGATGAGCCAGCTAATAATATAATAAGGAAACTGAGTTGAGCCTCTTCTGTGGTTTCTAGAGCAGTAATCCAAGGGGCAGACATTGGTTTATGAGACTCTCCAAGTGGTGTATAGTTGGTCCAAAGAAATAAGCTAAATGGCTAAAAATGGTGTAACTTCAGAACTGAGAGATTAAGCTTGATGTGATGCTTTGTCAGCTATACTAAGAGTTCTATTGTTTGTTGTGTAATAAACAGAAATGGGAAGTTAAAAGGTTACATATCCTCTGTGTGGCACACTGTCTTCCACACTGAAAGTACTGACTCTGAACATGACTATTTTGCAGTTCTACTCAAGGTTCTTTGACATTACTGTTTTCAAATAAAAATTTATCTCCATACAAAAAGTTATGGGAGGATCAGAAGAATTTCAGGCCAGTCCTCTTTACTTAAGGGAGAAGTATGACATTTCTTCCAAGATTTTTGGTTATAACTAGGGACAATAAATACTTTGTTCTTCTTTAGACTGTTTGAGTCTTGGTCTGCTCATCATGAAAGTAGAGGAAAGCAAGCACAAAGTGTTTAACACAATGTTTGTCTGTTTTCTCAACCTGCCCACTGTAATAGATGCCTCATTCATGGGCTATGGAGGTCATAGATATCTGCCAGCACTGTGCAGGCTTTCAAATTACATATGAACTATTTTATATTGTTATTTCTGCAAGAAATCTATCTCAATTTCAAGTATTAATGTTTTTATGTACCATAAAACAGATAGAGATTTTGCTCTTTTCCTTAATTGAAGAGAAAGTGAACCTGAACAGCTTTTTATTATAGTCTGTTCTGTTACATGTCCTAAGGAAAAGACATATAATTATATATCCATATCCACGGAGTTCCATCCCAGAAAGCTCCTATATAATAGACATAAGAATTCCTGAAATTGAAATTCCTGAAATTCCTGAATTGCTGTGCGTGCTTACCACTTTGAACCATGACCTTTCAATTCAAAATTACTTGTTACTTCTTCTCATGCAGATGTGAATGTCACTCTCCATACGATTTCAGTCTCTCATTAATTGGATGGCATACCTGTAAACAGCTTTCTGTACTGTAGGTTTTCATTTGATTCGCTCTGATGTATAATCTAGATAATACATTCCTGAAACAATTATGGAGTTTTTTGAAAGAAAAAGTTCTCAGACTTTTTCACTTTAGAATTCTAATTTAAGCTAAGTTTTTATAGGTCAGATTCTTGGTTCAAAATATTTTAGAGATCTGTTCCCCCAGCTTCCTACTTTAAATACAAAATTTCTTGCTAGTGATTGATACCTTAGTTGTCATTTGTGATAAAATGGTTTCCAATTAGAGAATTAAAAGAGATATGAATATAATTCAAGATATGAATATAATATAACCATTTTCTGATGCATTTTATGAGAAAAACCTTCCTGGTGGAAGAGCTGCATGTTGATTCAAATGCTTGAATATACACTTAGGCATAAACAGAAATACTTAGTTCTGACTTTTAGGTCTAAGCACTATTTTTGTTCTTCTTTAGAATATTTTGTCCACTTACTTCCACAACACATACATTATCTTTTGACTACTGAAACAAAAGAATTAGAAATTAAAAATAAACAAAACAAACAAAAACGTATGGCATAATGTGATATAACATGCTTCAAATTCATAAGATATAACTGAATGCCATGGGTTAGCCAGTGCATGCATCATCCTGATCTCCAGTCTACCTGCAAAGGGAGTAATGTTACAGAACTACCATCTTTAGATAATTTGCAGCTGTATGAGCACCCTGTGCCATATAGCAAGTGCCCAGGTTAACACACAAGAAATGTATGCTGCTCAAGGCAATGCTTTTTAAGACGCATTTAAGTTGTGAAGTCTAACCTCATTTATACTGATATGCTTGGAAAAATGTTCACAGAATTTGCTCATCCAATTGACAGCTCAGATACACGGGTATTCCAGCTGACTACCCAAGAAACATAAAGGTTAGAGATTGGTGAGTTTCATATAGACATTTCTAAAAAATAAAGTGCTTCCTAACACCACAATTTTCCAGAAAGTTTTCTTAATTCAAACAGAAAATTATATATTGCAAGAAAAACAAGATAATGTATTAAAACAAACAAACAAACAAAACAACAATCAACTTCCTAAGAAACAAAACCTGAAGCATTCAGTTTCCATTTAAAATCTTGCATGCTGTTAAAATCGTGCATAATTTCTTTCAGGATGCTTGACACTGTTGGGATTTATGTATGTGTGGACATGTTCCACAACAAATATTCAGTCAATAGGGACTTCTTGAAAGCTGACCTCTTTCACAGAAACAGTGCTTCAAATATCCTTTGATGAATGGACTTAAAATGAGTAGTGCTGTGATAGGTACATTTATTACCTATCTCATTTTATTGCAAGAAACATCAATGATGCCCAATTTTTCAGTAAAGCAAGAGTGGATAATTTGAAAATGGATTTAAAGGCAGTTCAATATCTATTCACAGTTACTTCCCCATCTAATGGCTTCATAGTCATCAGAAAGAACAATATTTTAGAGAGCATTTTGTCACAATATTCAGTGCAATAAAATTTTATAACACAGTATATGCTGCATGATCATTTCTATTACATGTATTGTGAAATATATGATATGCTTTGGACTGAAACATCATTTTATAGCAAATCCTTTTAAAATGCAACCTTTTCCCATGAGTTTTCTTCATTCAGGATAATTTTCATGATATATATATATATATATATATTTTGTCTGTTTGTTTTTTCATCTGATTAAGAAAACAGAAAGTAGACTGAAGTGTGAGAAGGCCCCCTGGTAAAGAACAGAACATGAGGAGAGGGCACTTGTTGAGTCAAAGTGACATGGCCTCAGAGAATGGTCTGTACTAGGAAAAGGTGTTCACAGAAAAGAATGAAAGGATTATTTTAACACCTTGAGGAATAGGTCCAATCCCTGCAATTCTGTGATACTGTGATAATCTGAATCTATGGCAGGATAGATAGGACAGTTCATGACAGAATAGAATTGCCTGTTAGTCTGTGTTCTGGTCTCTGCAGTGGCCCAGGACCTACCCAATGTACATAACATGTTAAATTTTTCGAAAGAAGATTGCAGTACAAGGACTCCACGAGTCAATAGATGGATAGGTTTGCTACCCACCAGATCAGACTGCCCAGGGCCCCATCCAGCCTGGCCTTGAACAGGGATGGGGCATCAACAGCTTCTCTGGGTAGTCTGTACCAGCACCTCACCACCTTCTGAATGAAGAATTCTTTCTTATAACCCACTCTAAATCTCTCCTTTTTTAGTTTTAAGCCATTCCCCTTTGTCCTATTCCTACAAAACACTGCAAAAGCTTGTCTTTCTCCTGTTTTAAGTTCCTTTTAAGTACTCGAAGGCCACAATGACGTCTCCATGGAGTCTTCTCCAAGTTAAATAAGACCAACTTCCTCAGCCAGATTTCACTGGAGACCTCTAATCATCTTTGTGGCCTTTCTCTCGACCCTCTCCAGCAGTTCCACTCCTTCATCTGCTGAGGGCCCCAGGGCTGGATACCACACCTGTGAGATACAGATGACAAAGATACTAAGAAAGTTAAGGCTTTTAATATTACATTTCTTCTATCAATCCTATGTAAAGGAATTGCATAAGTTTTGTTTCACTCTTTACTCATAGAGTCTCATCTTCAAATTCTTTAAGCTAGAAGCTGGGAGAACCCATTTAAGTTCTCGTAGGGTGGCTCAGGATAAGCAATGGGTTCCTCAGGCAACCTTTCCTCCCTGGAAATGCTATGACATAAAGGTTTTGACTACTGCTTCCAATTAGTCTGAGGGGAAATGTTCATTAACTTTCACAAAACATAGGAGTATTTTTAGATCAGAGCCCTCCAACATGGCAGGTGCCAGCAAGTTTTGACAAAAAATTGATGAAATTTTGACATTTTGACATCTAGACAGACAGAGAGACAGTTGCAGTATCCAAATACAATTTTGAACTGGTGTTACATCTGGGGATAAGAGTGTCAACAAGGGCTTGTGAGATGATTTAAATGCACTGAAATGATGATGATGCCAAAGATCTGTTACTCAAAAAGATCATTTCCCTCCTATTTCAAAGAACTCTTTTTTTCTGCCCAGCTTTTGATAGCTAAAAATAAAAAATACACTATCCTATACTTATTTAAGCAGCAAGACCACCTGTTTAGTAGATACATTAAATTTTAGGAGAAAATATATTTTGTGATGTCCAGCAGGCTGAGAGGAGTGAGGCATCTGCAGCTACATACCTCCAGGTCCAAGCAGTAGTGGGGCAAACTGAGCATTTGCCCACAGAGCATATCTGTGCACTAAAAGCATAGGTCATTCTAAAAGAAATGACTCCTATTGATTTCCATTGAAATTACAACAGATAAAAAGAGCAAAATAACATTATTTGATAGATGTGGTAGTTTAATCCAGGAGGTAGCTATGGACCATACAGTCATTCACTCACTTCTTCCTTTCCCAGTAGGGTGGGTGAGAGAGAACCAAAGAAAAAAAAAACAACAAAGTAGAACCATGGGGTGACATAAAACTATTTAATGAGATATAGAAAAGGAAAAGGATAATAGTTTTGGCTATGTATATATACATATGACTGCATATAACAAGTGATGCACAAACAATTGCTCACTACCCACTGGCTGATGCCCAGCTAGAACCCCAGTGAGCAGAAGAGTGAGACGTGGCAGCGAGACAATATGATATCCCTCCACAGGATATCATATTGTTCTTTTTAGGTCAGCTATCCTGATTCTATCTCTCCCAGCAATTTGGGCCCTTTGCTGAGGCACTGGGAAGGTCTTGGCTCTGTTCAACACTACTTAACATTAACTATAAACACTGGCATGTTATCAACATTGTTTTTTTCTCCTAGAACCAAAACATAGCATCATACCAGACACTCTGAAGAAAACAATTTTGTCCTAGCTGAAACTAAGACAATATCCACCCCGTTTCATACTATTTGCATAATATTCAGGTCTCATAGTTCCTAAACATCCTAATTACCATTACCTGTCTTGCTTATGATATACACACACACATGTTTTTCTCACAGTATATGAACCACTCGTGGAAATTGTCCAAGTTGTTCACTTAATTCATAAGTTTGGGCTCCATCTGTCATACCAGTCCTTCTCAGCTACAGAACTTTCTTTTTCAACACTGTTATCACCATAGGCTATGCATTTTTGCCAGCACTGTACAGGAGCCTGCATGCTGGACTCATAAAATTCTGCAACAGCAGAGTTAACCCACTGTCACCATCACCACTGCTGAAACACAGCACCCACCACCTCGCAGTGTTTGATCTCCATAAGGGTTTGGCAAGCATCTATGAATGTCAATGGGTGGAATTTCTTCCACATGGATGAATTCAATCCCACACCTTTACTGCATGTGCGCTTTTATGTCAGACACTTTTTTTAAGACTGCATCTCTGCCGTCGTCTGTACCACAGCAACAAAATGTGATGGAACATTGGTGGGAAGGTTCACACTCTACTGCCATATTACCAACATCAACCTCAGACATTGTGGGTCCATGAAGTAAAATAGGAGACATTACTTTTGGAGCAGCCCTTGTGCATCTGTGCAGGAGCCCCTGGACCCCACTCTCCCCAGCTGCTCATATCTGGACTTTGGAATCCCTGAGTTCAGAGCTCCTCTCCTCTTGCATGTACTTACACAGCCATACTTAGACCATCAGGGATGGAGCTCAGGTATCATTTCCTTCCTCTAGATTCCATAATTTGAGTTCTCACCTGCCTTTGTGCCCCTGTCTTTATTTGGGTTTGTTCAGAAGGGCCTTTGGTGACCTGCTGGCTCCTCCAGTGGGCGTGGGAGAAGCCTGGCAGGGCTGTTGCCTTTCTGTGTTCATTTGCAGATCTACACAAGAGCTTTTATCATTGATAACTTTAACATTTAGCAACCTGTGAAGTGCAATGATTAATTACCATATTTTGAAATCTGTAAATATTGGTTAATCTCTGTTTAATTCAGTCTAGAAATTTAATGTTTTGATGATTGTAGAAAGGTCTAATCTAGCAGTACTTTGTGGCTCTAGGAAATGCAAAAGCTGAGTGCTCCCATCTGTAATGTTAGGAGAACTGAGATATAATGCAGCACAGTTAGGTCAGGATAATTAGTATCTGAAATCTTACCTGAGTAAATTAAAGTTGGGCAAGTAGTTTTAAGATCATATTATGGCACAAGTAATCTACCACTATCACGGTGTTTAGTGCAAAATGGCATAACAATCATCTTTGTCTTCAGATTTCCCATTTTAATTATAATTCTATGGTTAACCTAAGTATGATTATACTTCTTCTGTTCAGCCTCATTCTCTATGAACATCAGACATGAAAAATGAATATGATTTCAGTTCCTCTACATCATGTACTGATCTGGGCAAAAAGACTTCCTAGAGATGTCATCTTTTCTCCACTGACTAAAGAAAGATATGAATATAAGTCATCTCTTACTATAGATGTCACAGGTAATTACAGATGAATCCTGCTTGGAAGTTCATACCTTTTGTGCTTAGTCCTACACTCTCCTTGAGGAGGCTGACTGAAGCCCAGTTCTTATTCAAAAATTATATATCTGTTGTACAATGTAATAATACAATAAAATGTAAAATATAATCCAGTCTTTCTGCAGTGCATTTAGGTGAAATCCATGCATCCAAATTTAAATGGCCAATTAGTTTCTGTTCTGCAAGTGGCTTGTAATTGGACAGCTCATAGAGAAAAAAAGGCTGTAGGTATACCTGGAAAAGAAGAAAAACAAGCAAAATAGACACAAAATATTCCATTCTGGAAAAATAAAAAAGTCCAAATTTTTAGAAATCTTTTCAGAAATGTTTCTATGAAATGATTTGCCAAATTCTGAGAGGTCAAATAATTAGAGAGTATACAACAAATTTTACACAAGCACGGCATCTTCAGCTTAGCACGAAATTTTCAATAATTTTTGTCTAGAATCTTCTCTATTTTTCATCATTTACCCCCCAAGAAATGGATCATAGACTGTTGTTGTATCAACAAAGGACAGATATATTTTCTTTTTATAGATGGGAAATTTTTAAAAGCTATTAAAAATAATCCTTTTTGTCCCACATTTGTGATAATTTCATAAGTTTTGAAATGAACAGTCTTACAGATCTGCAGTCTTTCTTCCTTATATTCACAATCTTTTCATTGCTGAGGTGATCTCATCATCTATACCATATTTATAAGACTGACATATGATTTTTAAAGTGTGGGTTGTGGAGTATACAGAGAATGAGGTGTATAACATGCAGTGACATCCTAATATTAAAGAAGTCATAGAATGTTTTCTTCTGTAGATGTAATTCAACATTTTTTTTAATATGAGGATTTTTTCCTCTGCTATCTGTAGCCACTTTTTCCTTTGCAAACAGGCTTAGACAGACTTTACTTAAGGAAATTTGACAGCCCAAGATAAGCCAGAGGCAGACATCACTATTAGAAAGAACATCATTTTGGAAATTTGAATATATTAGACAAGCTACAATAGGAAAAAAAGAAAAAGAAAAGAAGAAGAAGAAAAAAACCCCAAACAAATATACAAAGCTGGAGTTGGGAGAAAGGACTGGGACACTGTGTGGGAGATGACCTTAGAAAAGTTAGAGGAAGGGAGGAGCAGGATGCTTTCACAGCTATGTGCTAGCTCTTCTCTCTCATTAGCACCCTGGCACGAGTCCTATGATCTGACTGCTGTTGTGTCATCTTCAGATCCTGCACAATCTCTTGTCTTTGTATTAATACTCATCTCTTTTCCAGTTCACACTTCTCTTCCCTGCATGTTTTGTGTATCACAGATCTGACTGCAGAAGCAGCTGGATGCGAGGAGTGAGAGCTGGGCGTAGGAGTTCTGAAGATTATTTGTACATCTCAAGGAATTTATTTGACTCAAGAAGTGAGTAGCATGCAGGATGACTGTAGACAAAGATTAGGACTTGGCACATGTCATATCAGCACACATTCAACTTGCTATCTACTGGGACAGAGAGGTCAGCTTAGAAGTAGACAGAAGCAGTGATATTTTGGTTCTCTTAATGGAAAAGGATCTGTCTAGTCTCTGTATTTGCATCTCTGCTTCTGCACCACTGTCCCTGAGCACATCCCATTCTTTCAGTATGGGTTTCAGATGGAAACTTTTTCCATTTGGCACTTAAGACAAATTTAGCACTGTAAATAACAACATAACTTTGTTGAAGCACTGCATTTTTTTCATAATTCCCCTGTCTAAAAAACAGCTGGTGATCTATATACAAATGCATTATGAATAAATGATAAATAAACAAATAACCATAAAATAAACAAATAATATTTTATAGATAAATATTCATACTCAGTAATTTTCTTTAAGACAACTGAGTGATATACGCAGACTACATGGGCTCTTTGTTCTTGATTAAAGATAGAAAGCCAATAGAAATAGTAAACAAATGTCATGCAGGACTTAACCTCATAATATCTTTTTGATTATTATTTAATCTGAATATAAGGAGAAACTTGATCTCATTTCTTTTTTTATTATTTTATATTGAAGCATTTTGACCTCCACTAAACGTTGCTCTTTATTATGCAAATAACCACTGTGTGTCTTTGTTGTTGTTTTTTGTTTGTTTGCATTCCAGCTAAATTAAAGAATATTTTGGCAGGAGCTGCATGTATTCTAGCAGTCATATGGTCTTGATTAATCACATGTAATGGGCAAACAGTGTGTGGGGTAAAGTAATTTCATACCAATCACTATCCATTATTTAAGAACGCTTTGACATAATTCCTTATCTGTCTTATCAGAGACCCAAGGGTGAGGGAGAGAAAGTTCATTCTGATATGATTCGCAAGAACTGGAGGAAATCACTGGCAAATAGCACAGGATCATAGAAATGAACCATCAGCAGATAAACTTGTGTTTCCTCTTCACTAAAAGTAATGAGAACAGAAACTTTATCAATAAAATCTATTTTTTATAAAAAAAATATCAGCTTCAAATATAATCCTATTACCCAACAATCTCATGTGAGGTCAAATACCTTTCTTGCTCTCTCTCTATCACCATTTCACAACGTTTCTCTGTGGTGTGAATGTTAAATAGTACCAAGTCTAGGGAAATAGGATCTCCCCATTTCACCTCTGAACTGGTCATGGCTTCGTTTTCTCTTTGGGTAGATCTCACTTCATGATGTTTGAATGTATCCATTTCACTCATTTTCCCCAAAATGGGTAAGACAAATAGACATACCACATGAATGGAGACTGTTAATTAGGGGAAGAAAATGAGGAAAAATATTTAAAAAATGTTGTTAGCTTTGCACATAGAACTACAATCAGAATAACATGCCCATTACCATCTCCAGCCATTTCTGTGCTAGACACAGCTAAGTTATCATTAAACACACATCATCTCATGACCTAGTTCTACTGAAACAAACAAAACAAGACAAAATCTTAAAGCAATCACTTATATGGGTGAGCTTTGCTTAGGCAACATACCATGGAAAATCTCACATAGCAGATATTATGCATCCTGGTAGTTGTAATGGGAATGACCAGGCAGGGCCACACTCAGACTTTAGGAGAAAGATTCCACTTCAGCTTGGGAAGTCATACAAGAAAGAGAGTAAATCGTCATTAGCTCTGATACAGGTAACTATCAACTTCTACTTGACATATGAATGCACCTGGTAAAGAATTAACTTCACCAGTTACTTTATCTTGTTCAGTAATCAAGGTAATAATAACTTCTGGATCTATATGAGCAATTTCATCTGAATGGGCAGTATTTGTTTGTAAATGTATATATGTATGAGTATAAATGTACATCTATGCATATCATATGAACTGTAGTTACAGAATGAAATCTTTAAGACAGGAATAATTTTTCTAGGACTTGTTTATTGGATTCAAGTGCATATACAATGAAATTCATTTGTTAACTTCATGGATGTATTCCAAAGATTAAGCATAGTAAAATGCATTCTTTATTTTCCCTTTGAAATAAGAGATTTATTGGTAGCTCACTATATTTTTTTGTGAAGGAAAATAATAATCCAAATTAATTGTCAACCTCTTAGCTTTCATAGGAGTTGCTGAAATCAATGAGATCTGGTTTGCCACCTACAGATCGTAAGTAATTTGTATCAAAAAGGAATGTATTTAAGGAGAGCTTGAGTGGAACTAGCAGTGATGTGTCTGGCATTTTGAGATTCTGCCATTGGCTGAACTCTCTGACAATGTATTTCAAGTTTAATCACATTAAAGTATAAAGCAGAAAATGTCAGAAAATACTAATGTGACTTAGCTGACAAATGGCAGATGGAGAAAAGGAGAGGGGATTTCACTTTTCAGTAATTTGCCATCGTTGTACAGACAAGAGATTCTCACAGAATTTACCCTCTTCACCTGGAAGAAACCCTTTGGACAGAGAGCGAGTCATGCAGATATAACATACATCAGGAACCAAAATGAACCAAAAATATAACATCATACCTGACACTCTGAAGGAATCAATTCCATTCCAGCTGAAACTAAGACATTTATGAAAGTAGTTAGTTGAAATTATACCAAAATGGACTGACCTGAAGTTGGAATACCTTAGCTGGAAAACATCAGGTAAGAGCAGCAAAACAGTAGTGAGATTATTCCATAACTGTTTTGCTCTCTACCCACCAGTGCTAAATAAATAAATAAAATCAGAATAGACTTAGAAAGAGTTATAGGTATTGATGAAATACTCCACCGTAGCAAACCTCAGTAGAGGTTACCCTGTGACATGCACTTTTTTCACAGCTCAAAAATTGGGAATAATTGAATTCTTTGTATCAAAGCTAGGATTTTTTTTCTTAGTGGCAGAGTGATGGTTGAATACCTGAGAAAGGAAGTTCCAGATTATCAAAACTATTTACCATAAGTGCTTGAGTGATTCCCTGAATAGCAGAAAGCTGAGTGCATGAATGTTTTGACAGACATAAGATGAGCAAGGCAGATGTTAGCCTTACACCTCCATCTATTTGCATAATATATATTATACTGTATCCAGTTTGGATACTCTTAGTCTCCCATTCAAGCTGCTGCTGCTGTTCACATAAACAGCCATTCAGTGCTAATGACACTGCCTTAAATCAGAGATCACTCTTAAACAGCAGTGATACTGAAGATACTGAAATTGAACTTGTTTTGTAGAATTAGTTAAAAAAGAAAGAACAGTTCTAGTTCTTAAGTATTTTAGTGAATTCTACATAAGAGACACTTAAAGCAAACAAGAAAACCATGGAGCCAGGAAAGGTTGGATATGCTCAGTTACTTGCTACTAATGTATTCATGCCAAACATGTTAAATTTCACAAAGATGAAAAGAACCATAGATTGCACCCTGAAAGAAGAAATGAAAAAAGAATCACATTGTTTTGGTGAAGAAATAATAATTTCTGCCTTTAATCTCACTGAAAAAGATATATATATATCTTTTATATATATATATGGGGTTAGAAGATGAATAATGTGAGAAAAGGAATAAGAATCTGGCATGGAGACTAAGTATTCTGGGAATATTCAAGGTCACAGCGTTTTAAAATCACCATGAAGAGAAGATGTAGTTAATTATCTCACTGTTTTACAAATTTAGCCACCTGAATAAGGTTTCATGTGGCAGCTGGTGCTCTGAGCAGAAGTAGGAATTAATATGGAAAGCACCTGCTGCAGCACAACTGCCTTATGCAGCATCAGTGGAGAATCTAAAACTAAAGTCTCAGATCTCCCCTGTCCAATTTACAACATAAATGTGTTGCTTTTTTTTTTATTCCAATTTCTGTAATTTCTATTTTCTCTTTTTTTTCTTTCGTTTTTCTTTTGCATTTGTTTGTCTGTTTTAATAGTGAAACACAGTTAATAAAGATTATTATTAAGTCTGACAGAATTCATCCTTTCCAAATGAACAGTGAGAAAACATCATAAGTAACAAGAAGTTGCTCACACCACTGAAAGCTATAAAAGCTGATACATATTAAAGAATAAATCTGTATCTCATAAGCATTGGCCTTGTGATTTGACCATGTGAGTAAACATATCTGAGATTAAATTCTAAATAATTTTACATGAGGTTCATAGCAATAATGAAACAATGAGAACGGTTCAGAAAATTTTCTTATGGAAAATGCTCCATCATATGAATTCCTTTTGAAAAGGCAGTTCATTAGTAGGTGGACAACAAGATGCATCCAGGGATATATAGAACTGTCACTCTTCATTTACTATATACTCTCTGAGTATTGGGATGCTGAATGTTATGCAGAAAGATAAAAAGGTGCAGAAAAACAATGAGGCACAGTTCTAATTGGTATAAACCAATGTAAAATACCTGGAACCAGAGGTTTAAAAATGACTCAGTTGCTATATTTGTAACTTCATTTTGAATATAATTTTCTTCTTACAAACACTTCTACTTCCATAGCTATCTCATGAGAATCATGATGTGTAATTTATTAGAACAGAGAAGGCCTGATCCAAATATTGGTAGTAAATATGCAAATAAGTTACTAAATGGGAACAGGCTGCAAATGTAATCTTATAATCATAGAATGGCTTGTGTTGGAAGGGACTTCAAGGATCATCAAGCTCCAAGCTTCCTGCTGCATGCAGGGTTGCCAGCCACTAGATCAAGTACTAGATAGATTGCCGAGGGCCACATCCAACCTGGCCTTGAACACCTCCAGGGGTAGGGTATACACATCTGTTGGAAGCCTGTTTCATCACCTCACCGCTCTCTCAATAAAAACATTTGATCTTGAAAATAAATAACTAATCCTGTTCAAATTTAGGCTTTGAGAAAAAATTATGAAGAATATCCTTAAAAAGAGTAATTATTTTTATAGTTTGATGGAGATTTTCATTTGTACCTGGTATGAACTTTATTTTAAACTCTTTTCTTAAGGAATTAACAATCAGTTCTGCTGATTTTCATCCTGTTGCAGAGAAATGACATTTATTATCTCACTGATAAAATGTGAGATGATTCTTTATTGCCGGTCATGAAAAAAATTGGGATGGAAATTAGAAATTTTCTAACTATCATGACCGTGAAATCTTAAAGAGCTTTCTGTTAGGACAGGTGAGAATAGAAATCTCTTCTGAATCTTGAAATGGACATTTATAAATGCAATGAAAGAACTAGATTTAGTGGTTGTGATAGTATCAGGACTAATTTTTGTGATCCAAGTGATCGCTTTTAGATCTGTTTTTCTAGTTTAATGTGTTTAAAAGATGTCCAGGTGTCATATAATCTGCCTTCCTTACAAGTATTTTCATTTTTTTTCCCTGACAAATTTAGTAACATTGTTGAGCAATTCTGACTTCTGTATTAAACTTAACCTTTATATTTGAATATGGGAATGTAATGCTATTTTTGAAACGTTTCCAAAAACCAATGAAATTCTTTACTTACAGAAATTATCTAGTTACTCTTCCTTCCATGAATATAAGTTCTATCAAATTAGCATTTATTTGTATCTCAATTTTTCAAATTCCTTCAGCACAATTTATTATGGAAGCAATGCTTTCCAGTGAAGCTCTGAAGAGCTATAGAATAAAATGTATTTCTATAAATATTCTAGAAAAAACTAGTTCTGTTCTCCTTTTGTTTGGGATAGAGTTGATTTTCTTTCCAATATGTGACATAGCACCATGATTTAGAATTAGATGAGAATAATGATGATACCTTTTCTGCCAACTCCTTCAGTTTTATTATTAGCACGACACCATGTGTTAAGGGATACCCCTTAGGTCAGTCTGGGTCATTTGTCCTGGTTCTGTCCCATCCCAGGTCCTCCCAGGTCCTTACTGGCTGGGCATTAGAAGGAGCTAAAACATCCTTGCCTCTGTGCAATCACTGCTCAGTATCAAAAAAACTATCAGTGATAGTGTAGTAAATAAATTCACTAGAATGTCATTCAAAATTATCAGTATTTTGTCCGTTTGCATAGTTAAGGAGAGACCTAATGTCCTGATAGTATCCTATATGGAAATGTATTCAACTTTTAATAGAAAAACTCTGAACCACGGGCAAAGCCTGCAAACATTGTAGGCAATATTCTCCCATGTTCCTGATAGAATATTTTCTTAATGTCCAACATTAATCTTTACTCCAATGCTTTTAACCTCTGTTTCTTCTCCTATGTGTAGAAGACCCAGGAACTAATTTATTCTTCCCCTAAAACTCAGTGACACTTCGTTCATTCAAGTTTCCTCCCATTCCCTAAGATTTACCAAGTACTGATCACTACTGTTCTTACTCTTTACAAATGCAGGCAGTCAGCATTTTTCTTGAACTGTGAAATCTCAGTCTGGACAGAGGCTGCCATATGGGACAGAAAACTTGCTTAGTTTGTCTTTAAGATATCACATCAATTTATACACTTCTGCATAATGCTTATTTTTCTCTTGTAATACAGCTGCCTGCTTCTGGGCTTCTGAATCACCATTAAACTCCACTCTTCCTGCTTTCTTTACATGTATATGGCAAAGGTAATTAAGTATGATTTATCACATATTGTTTCCCATAGATTATATTTCTATTTATTTCTCATTCTTGATCCTGTTCCCAAAACATGTTATTCTCTCATACTTTTTTACTTTTATTCTTCTGCAAGTCTACTAAAACTTCTCACTGAAAGCAAGAGTTTGCCCATATTTTTGCTTCTGAAAACTACTACACCACTGAATGTACTCCAGGGTTCAGCAGTCACGACTGGATATGTCACTCAGCTATCTGAAAATAGAATAAGGAAATCATAAAAAATAAACATGTCTAACAATCTGCTATTTCAGTATTTCCCTTTGTTTGTATATCAGAATATATTTTCTAGTAAAACTTTCTTGAGGAGATTTGAATTCCAACCTGCTTCTTAGATGCACTTCTATTGAGAGAAGTCTTTACAATAATATTTCTTTGGATATGAAATTCAGAAGAGAATGCAATACTCCGATGCATCCAAAACACCATCTCAGAAACTGAAAAGTAGGCACTTGCCATCTTGTCACTGCATGGAGTCACAAGGAGCTGCAAAAGCATCAAAATGACCTAGTTATACAAAAAAACATAAGGTGATGATGATGATGAATATTATTATTATTATTAAAAGCTTATAATAAATTAATAATGACTGTATTCGTATATTCAGGTGTACTTTTAGAGGATATTTTTAGAACAAGATCAGCAATCTGGAATCGGGAGTCTCTCCTATCTTCAGCCATGGTTCTACTATTGCCATTGCCACCCACACATCCCTGTCTGTGTTTTTGTATTAAATTATAATTTTTCCCCAGGGCAACTGCTGCATGAATACAGGACGTGGCAGAATGACTTAACTCAAGCTAAGAAACAGAAAAGTAAGAAAGAAAGCTGCTAACAGCTGAAAGGAAAATTATTCTAAATTTCTCATACATGATAGACATAATTTTAATAAATAAATCTGATAGATACATGAGAATATTTATGTTAAATTATATATTTTTAATTTTAAAAACATTTAAGGGTCTTTTTCAATAGATTCGAAGTACTTATTTGAAGTCAAATACAAAATTTAACTCCTCCACTGAGATCACTTTTTAAGTGTTGAGTTTTCCCTCAACATTCAAGGTTTTTTCCTCAAAAATGCATCAAATATTGCAACGTATCATGAAAGACAACCAAAACCTGTATAGAGATACCATTGAATTACATTTGTATTCTCTACATATTTATACATAGTTCTACATGTGTACATATATATATATATATATGGTACTTTTCAGTATGCTTCTTCTCTATTCCATGTATAAACCATCTAATGAAATGATTTACATTAAAAATTTTTGGCAGGGGTCTGCAGAATAGACATTGTATCCATATATCCTATGATAAATTGGGACATAATTTATTATACTTTTCTGTTCTACATTAAATTGCAAAAATTGAAACCTTCCAGTCCTCAGTAACCCCATCTTTCAAAAGCGAAATCTTGTCCTATAAAATAGAGATTAAGAATTTAAGATCTAGCTAGTATTGCTGGTAATTATTTCAAAGATACACAAGAGGCCAGGTCCATCACTGTATGTGGTCTGAAAATCTAATCAGCATAGAACTAAATCAAACTAATTGAAATATGTTTAAGCAGAGTAGACATAATGAGTAAGATTGTAAAGCCATCTTGTTCAACCTTGCTCCTGAACTTTTAGATATAATCACACACTCTGCTGTGAAAAACAATTAACATCATGAGCTGAGTGGGTCATATTGATGAAGTTTGCAAAGTCAGGGTGTGTGCTCATTCTCCTTCCACAAGCATAGATACACTTGATGATGACCACATCAAATGAAGAAAACTGGCTACTGCTGAACAGATTTGTGAATTGGGTCTGAGAGCAGTGTGTTTTGAGTGATCCTATAACTGACATAATATTCCCTGAGTTGTCATGTAAGCTCCTACTAGCTCAATTCAGCAAATAGCTTTGTAATGTACTACAATTTACTGTAGTCTTTGGTAGCTAAACATACCTTGGATAGCTTTTCAAAGTGTGAAAGGGGTAACTACATAGAGTTACATAGTGTGTACAAATTATATAATTTATTAAAATTGAAATAGAAGTTGAAGTCACAAATAACTGGAAATAGAAAACTAAGAATGAGAAAACTGGCTGTAACTCGCAAAGACTATGTAATGTGACTGTGTTATAAGAACAGGATCAGAGAAAGTAAACAGAACAACATCCACATTTCTCCATCCTTGGGATTTATCTTTCATCTGCAGTAATGTCTCTACCATACCACAGAGAAAGCAGGCATTCAGTTACCCTTTGCTCTCATAAGATGGGTGGGCTGAAACCTTCTCCACTACTCGCCCTTCTCAGTAAGAAGATACTGACTGTAGGAAGGGATTTTTGTACTCCAGGCTCCTGTCTTCAACAACAGCCACAACAGGTACCTAGGAGAAATGCTAGGAAAAAAACGGACTGTGTACTTGGGACTGACTCAGCTGTCTTCACAAAGTAGTTTCCTTTCCTCTCCTTGTGCACAATAAACTGACATTTGCTATTTTTGTTGATGTTTTCTGAACCAAAAAGAAGCACAGGATATATACTATGGATGAACTCCTGTTAAACAATCTCTTGAGTCTGCCTCTAGATGAAATCAGACTATGTCCTTTCACATCTCACAGCTTATTCTGGTTTCTATGGGTTGCACAACATGGTCATTAATTTGATCTTTTTTTCTGGCTTCAGAATGCTTCGTCTTTCAACATTTATGACTAATTTATATCTCTTTTGTATTTCATAGCTGATTAAAAAAAAAGTGTCTACCACATTTATGCATCCAGTGTTCTATCTCATCTGTATTTGATGTATGCATATGTATGAGTGATTTGTAACAAGTTTACCTGCCTGAGACACTGAATTAGATGTTACACACAGAGAGAACAATGTGATGTTTTCAGTTGTTATCATAAGTCAAACCTTAGATATGAGATTACTTCCCCTGATTTCAATAAGACAGACATGTTTTCGATCAATATGGGCTTGAAATGTATTAAATAGATTTTTCATTTTACAATACACTGTGCAGCCATTTGTTCCCATATTTTCATGTGGCTAGAATCTCCTCATCTCCCAGCTGTTTCACTCAAATGCTGTAATTCAAAATGACGACTTGTAAATTAGAGTACATGAGATAACTAAGGAAAAGCAAAGGGCTATATTATCATAAGGAGTAATATATGATAGTCAATGAATTTGCTCAAGAAGGACGAAGAAAATGGGACAGAGGGGACAGACTGGAGAAAAAGTCAACATGCATAAAGCAGCCTTACAAAGGAGTTTTGTTGCCCTTCTGCTCTCTGAGAGGTTTTGTGTTCATCAGTGGGTGAATTTCACCAGAAGAAATAGGCTTCATTTAATTTAACACAAATCCTGTGCAAACAACAGAGTTCAGTGTTTAATTTTGTGTCACTAATTTTGTAAAGTGTTGAACTTGCTTAAGTACAGGTGGTAGAAAATTCTGCCTCACGGATGATTCAGCACACCAAAGTCAGACATGTTACCATCTCATTCCACTTAATGCAGGAATGGTAAAAGTTTGGGATTTGTGTGACAGAGATAACTTCTGCTTACTTTCCTCTTAGAGGATAATGTGATCTACTGATGCCAAATGAACGGTAAATCGTGTATAGAAAAATAGGAAAACACAGATAGTGAGAAAAGCTTTCATTATAAGAAAAAAATGAAACATAAACCAGCACAGAAGCCATCTGATAACATGAAATTGTTCCTGACTAAAGGATGAGTTCTTCTATGCACTCACCTTCACTGACTTTATCCATCCAAGCACTCACTGTCTGTTTGGAGAGAGTGGAATGGAGGCAGTTCTACAGGATGATAGATCCCAACTTGAGATATACTTCTGTTAAGAAGGCCATATATAAACACTTATAAGTGTCTCTTTTCTGAACCTTTAGACAATTAGTGAAGTGGCCAGATAAGTATCTTTCTTGTTCTAAGTATGATGCTAAATAGAACAGAGCCTGAGGCTGTTCTGTGGATCCAAAGACAATAGACATGAACAAGTCATGCCCATCCTGCATAAGATTTGGAACTGTGTCCTCTCTGGACCTCCTGGGAGTCATAATGAAACATATGTATATGTGTTTTTTTTTCAGTTCAAAGATTCAGAAGTAATGTTGTGGCTGTATAGCCGTCTCACACCAGTGCCTTCACATCAAGAAACTGAATTTCTGTTATAGGCCCTTGGGCATGGCAGATGGTACTGTTTGAGAACGCGCATTTTGATGGAACAGCATTGGATGTCTATGTAGGGTGCAAAGAGCCAAACCTTGTACACTGTTTTTCAGCCTGTTGGGACGTGTCTCTGGGGCTTGGTGACCCCTACACTGTCTGGGTGTTAGTTGCCACATACTGATCAACCACAGTCCAGAGCCTGAACCTATGCCCTGATCCTGCTTTATTTACAGATGCAGCCCCAGACTCTTCACAACAGTCAAGAGTGTAAAAGCACGTCTTAACCAAAAATGAAAAAAACAGACAGCCATTCACACTCTTTTCTTGTGTTTATTTCTAAAGAAATGCAGAATAAAAATATGTGAAAGCTCACTCGTCTCAGTATAAATCTTTAAAGGTTTAATTTAATTTTCAACTTCAATTTCCAATTTTAAAATCTTCCGAGTCCGTTTATTTTTCTAGAGTAAACCTTCTAACTCATATTGAATGAAAAAAGGTAATTTTTTGGCTATTTCTGTTTCTTCAGACAGAACTGTTCACTGAGTTTTATTCAAACTTAAACTCTCCTGAATGAGATTTAATTAGAGATTAAAAACATGCTTACATTTCCTGGGAATATGTCTCTACTGCACCAATTCTCATCCCTCAAACATCAACAATCTGCATGAGGTTGGCAGATAAGACACATGATTTACAGGAGGAACAGGTGGGACAATCTACATCGTCTCATATGGCACTAAGTGCCCCTTTGTGATAAAGAATTGAGCACAGGATATCCCCAGTATAGATGTAAGAAGTTTTGCTGTTGGCCAAAATTAGCTGTATACTTCGTGAAGAACTATTAACCAAAGTTTATATGCTCAGTTTCTCTGCCCAAATGTAGGCACCTATTTTAGTTGATTAGCATCCTAATCCTTGCTAACTTTATTCAACTAGTTCTACAATTGGTTGGGATCCCAGTATCTCAGGCCTAGCTATTCAAATGTGTGAATATTCATTTTACCAAGTAGATTCAAACTCAGACAGTGTTCAATTTGCAGATGCAGGGTGGAAAAAAATAATCACATTGTTTGGATAAAATTTTCTTTCACTTCCAAGGATACCCGTGGTTACTGAAGTAGTCTAGACAGTGTTTCCGTATAACCAGAACACTCTGTGAAAGGCATCTGGTGTCTGTGCCATGGAAGAAGCTCAGTGCTACACCTGAGTGATCCAATCCTTGCTGATCAATATGTCTTAAAGACAAATTTACACAGAAGAAATGCACAAAGATGACCTGTCTCAGAAGGATATCTCCCCTGAATCGTTGGGCTTTGCCAGGTTTACTTTACTGACATTTGACTGATTTTGTTTGAAGACTTTACACCTAATCACAGCATGTGGGAAAAGTAATTGGAAAGTAATGACAAATCTCAGGAAAGTGATTCAGATGCTACTGGACTGGGATATTTTTTCTTTTATGTCTTCCTGGTTGGTTTAACTTTGAGCAGGCCCCTCAGGAGCTCAGGTAATTAAGAAATACACAGCCACTAATGTTTCAATTCTGTTGAACTTCCTCAGAGGTATGGTTTCTTGGTTGTTTATATAGAGCATATCAGTATCAAAACATATTTTTATTGGATGTAGAAGAAAAATATTTAATGTTTAAGATGATGTTGATACAGATGATCTTATAATTATCACTGCTTCTGCTTCCTCAAATCAATCTTTTTTTCATTTTTCAATAGCAGTAGTGATTTTTTCCCAGTTTGCTCTGACTCTAAGCAGCAATAAACAGAGCTCTGTTTACTAACGGAAAACATTTCATTTCTTCACAGTGTCATGAATACAAAACAAACACATAACATTACACAACTGGTGACACTTAAATGTAAGTCAGTTATGTGGGTTTAATGTATTATACACATAGCATCTGTATATGCAACAGCATGGGAGTGAAAAGCACTTAAATAATTAAGTTAATGGGCAAGTACTAGGTATTTAAAGGGCACAGAGGAGAACAAATGGAATTTGTTTAGTGTGAGGGGTTTATAAAGTTGTGAATAAATAAAGCTATGACCTAACTCTCAGCTCCCAAGTAGATGGTTGATGAGATCTCTGTCATCCCAGACTTGCTTTCTGGAATTATTTCAAGTATTTTTATGGATTTGATTATGATTCTACACTATAATGACATGGTCCCTGGTTTATACTTGAACCAAGGACAAAAAGAAAAACAAAAGCACTTTGGGAGGGAGGAAATATGACTAAAGGTGCTTTGCAGAGTAGTAAGAATATGTATGGAGAATAAAAAATCAAGACAGTAGTAGCTCCCTGCTGCAGTTATGGCCATAAAACCGGATGTATGTATGTTTCTTCTAATACAAGCATCAGTGAAAATAGTCAATAATGTTGCCATAAAATTGCACAGATCTGCTCTTTAAAGTAAGTATAAGGACAAGTTGCCTTCTTACAATAGCAGACTTCTTTGTTCTGTGAAACCAAAATCCCATCTTCTAATTGAAGTATCACAACTGTACGTACCATACTACCTTCTATCCAAACATATACACTCTGTTTTATAAACATCAAGAAAAGCTTACGCGCGGTCAGACAGCTGGTGTGATGCTTATATACCATTTATATCCTTCTTAAGTCTTCATGGCACTCTTCCTGAGTGATAGGTAAACTTAATTATGGTTGTTGTTCAGAGACAGAGCCTCTGTACAAAAAGGTTATATTACTGGACTATTTTTATTCAAGAGAATAAACAGAGAAACCTGTTGTCCAGGGGTAATCTTAAAAACAAACAAAAAATCCTAATTCCAAGGTCTTTCAGGAAGCTACCAAAGAGTTGACAAGGAGAAAGAGAAGTATACTTTATCTGTCCTCTCCTTTTTTCTTTCCACTACATATAAAAGGACAGATACCTATCTTTCTACTAATCCTAGGATGGATTTCACTTGGTGTTGATTGAGTCCACTTAAGCACTTTACTACAAGTTCCATATTAATCTGATTCCCTGAGGTAATCAGAAAATGACTGTCTCTTAAGGACACTGTATCATTCATTAATGAGAAAAGAAATTAAGTATATCACAGCTATGTTAGTATCCTTTGTTATTTGACTTACAGCCTTGCTCCAATTTAGATTGCGTTAGATAAAGAAACCTGCTTTCACAGTAACCACTGTCATAACCTTGCTCAAATATGTGATTACTTTTCCTTCTGTGCTAACTCAAATTGTACTAAAATAAATATGCAATTTATTCAATAGCTTAGAGAGAAACACAATCACTTATTTAACAGAATAGCAAAATGTACACACAAGTCTGATTAAATATAGCATTACAGTATTTTATTCCTCTGCTACAATGTTGTTGTTTTCCATGAAACTTTGTGAAATAGAATAGTACTAAAAAAATGAAAAGTCAAAATATGTTATATAGCATCATTTAGACATAAAAAGCAATACAAATAGGGGCAACTGCAGTTCATGCCTATTTGTGTTGACAGAAAATGTTCATTGACTGGTTATATCTTCAGTTAGAAGGCTGTATTAGAAATAGTGTAGCCAGCAGGAGCAGGGAGGTGATCATCCCCCTGTACTCAGCTCTGGTACGGCCGCACCTCGAGTACTGTGTTCAGTTTTGGGCCCCTCACTACAAGAAGGACATTGAGGCCCTGGAGCGTGTTCAGAGAAGGGCAACAAAACTGGTGAGGGGTCTGGAGCACAAGTCTTATGAGGAGCGGCTGAGGGAGCTGGGATTGTTTAGTCTGGAGAAGAGGAGGCTCAGAGGAGACCTTATTGCACTCTACCACTTCCTGAAGGGGGGTTGTGGTGAGGAGGGGGTGGGCCTCTTCTCCCTGATAAATAATGACAGGACGAGGGGGAATGGCCACAAGTTGCGCCAGGGAAGATTTAGATTAGACCTGAGGAAACATTTTTTCTCTGAAAGAGTGGTCAGGCACTGGAATGGCCTGCCTAGGGAGGTGGTTGAGGCACCGTCCCTAGCGCTGTTCAAGAAGCGTTTAGATGAGGTGCTAAGGGATTTGATTTAGTAGTTGGGTAGGGATAGTGATAGGAGGATGGTTGGACTAGATGATCTTGTAGGTCCTTTCCAACCTAATGAATCTATGAATCTATGAATCTATGAATGAATCTAAGGCTCATTTGAGTCAAAGCTACCTCCTATGACTGGAAAAACAAGAGGAAACTAACCAGAGAATGGCAGAAATTGTTTCATAAAAAATACTCTGTGGTATCCAAAACGAGATATTCATAAGTGATCAATACTATGGACTAACTGTGTTCCTAGTGGAAACAGGACCAACTTCAATGAAAAAATGTGGAATAAATCAGACAAAATAATAAAGTTAGAGAAACAAATATACAGAAATTATGATATATTAATATAAAGATTTCAATTGTAGAACCTCAAGTTGCTCACACAAAGTTGTTCAAGTCACTCGAGACAGTAAGAAGAAATTCCATACTCACTCTGAATTTAATTCAAACTACTCAGGTGCCATTATGTATATTACAGTGCCAACAGTGCTTTGCTTCATTCAGGGTTTGTTTCAATATCCCCTGAAAACTGCAGTAAAGACAAACTAAACATTCTTGAATCTGTTCTCTTGCAGTAAAGCCAACTGTCATAGGACAGCTCTAATTCTCTAACACTGAATGCTCTCTTCAAAAGTGCTTATAGACAATCGGCTCTGAAATATGCTGTCCTCAGTGCTGGCTGGGAATTGATTGAGAAATTGCTAGTTAATGGAAGTCAAACTACGTCAAAGACTGCTCTACAAGCACCTCTATCTACATTTCAGTACTGAGCAACATTTCTGTGCTTTCTTTAAGCATAGATGTAGTCTCCTATGTGTGAAGGAGTCTGGAACTTCTTTCTGACTGCATTTACAAATGTACTTTCAGCTACAGGAGGTGCTGCATTTGCAGGCTCTCATTCTGTTGAGGGACTTCAACCATTCTGATATCTGTTGGAAAAGTAGCATGGGGAACTGTAGGCAATCCAGATCCTGGAATGTACTGAGGATAATTTCCTGAGCCAGATAATAGATAGCCCCATAGGGCAAATGCAGTACTGGACCTGTTGCTTACCAATGGAGGGAACTGATTAGTGACTTCAGGGACAGAGGCTGCCTGGGTTGTAGTGATTATGTAGCAGTGGAGTTTTCACTACTGAGGGATATTGGACAGGCAAAGAGTAAAATCAGAAAGCTTAATTTTAGGAAAGCCAGCTTCCTGTTCCTCAGGTTGTTATTCAACAAAAGCACCTGGGAATCTGTCCTCGAAGACAACAACAGGATAGAGCTGGTAGATTTTTGTGGAAAAGAGAACTTTTGGGCACAGGAGTGATTTATTCTCAGATGTAGGAAGTCAGGAAAAGATGGCAAAAGACAGCACGCCTGAATCAAAACCTGCTAGTCAAAGAGGAGAGGAAGAAGAAAATGCTCAGGCTGTGGAAGCAAGAACAGGTAATCAGGGAGTAGTATAGGGACGATACAAGGCTGTGTAGGGATGGGATCGGAAGGCCAGGGCTCAGCTTTTCTGCATCTAAAGGGGAGTTATAAGGAGGAAGATATCAAACTCCTCAGGGTCTGTTGTGTTAAGACAAATGGTTTCAAACTAAAGGAGGGAAGAAGTTTGTTACAACAAGGATAGTGAGGCACTAGAAAAGGTTGCCTGGAGAGCTGGATTGTTATAATTTTTCATTTACTCTGCCAGTCTGCATGAATGTTAGTGGTGACAGAGCACTAGACAATGTCATTTGAATTTGAATCCTGCTTGTTACTGAACTTCAGCTGTTCCTCAATATATGACAGATGGGCATTGTGAGTTGTTCATTCACCAGCACTGTGTTCCTCAAAGTCACCCAGAAGAATAAGAAAATCTTCATTCACTTTCATGACATTCATTTTGACTATAATTTAAAAAACATAAAAATAAATTGGTATTTATTAATCACCAACTTAGTGTTCTTTCTTCCTTTTGTTTAGTAACATAAATTGATGACCATCTTTTCAAAACTCTTCTTTCATTTAATATATAAGAAGTACTTAAATGTATAATTTCTTACCCTTTGCATTCCACTGTTCCTGATACATAAGATTCCATGTTCACAGACATGCACTTTTCATCATGTTTCTCTCTTGGTCTTGTGAGATGATGTGCACAGAAAAATGTCCTTACTGACTTTAATGATTCTACTAGAAAAAAAAAAAACTATCTCATGAGAAAACTGAGGGCTGACAAATCAAATAGACTTCAAATGAAGACCAAAAAATAAGAGATTTAGTACTAGGTTCTATACACAACATGACACTAAGCCTTGATTCCTGAAGGATGTGAGAGCTTCCAAACTTACCCTCAAGGATCTGAAACAAGGAATTTGTTTTGTATTACTCTGTGACAAGCATAAAGTACATATGGAATACGATGATCTATAGAGACTCAAGTTTTTTCCAGTTAACTTCGTTCTGTAGATATTTTTTGGTGGGGGTTGCTGTGGGTAAACTTGATAGACATCTAAACACCACTCAACTGGTTGCTCATTCCTCTCGCTATGCTGAGTCACAGAAGAAGTAAGGAAAAGGAAAAGCAAGAAAACTTGTGGTCTGAGCTAAAAAACAGCTTAGTAAGCAACAAAGTAGAGGAATGAAGAAAAGAAAATTAAAAAAAAAATGACACAAAGAACATAATCTATCAACTTCCACAATTACATCCTTGCTCAGTCAGTTCCCAGTCAATAGTTAACTAACCTTTAAGGTCCACTTTCCCTTTTTTACTGTTATGTGTATGTTATATGGCATGGAATCTCTCTTTAGTTAGTACATATGATCTGTCTGGTTATGTCTCCCTCAAAAATTAGGTGTACTCCCAGCCTATACAGTGGGGAGCAGAATGAGAAACAGAGAGGGTTTTGAAGCTGTGTAAACACTGTTTAACAATAGTTAGAATGATAGTACATTATTAATACTGTTTATGGATATAAAACACAGCACCATATGAATTGCTTTGGAGAAAATAAATCTCCCCAGCTAGATCTAGTACATGAATGGCAAAGGTGTCGTCTGATTCGCATATCCACAGGAGAGAGCAAAAAAAAAGTGTAGGAAGTATGATGAAATACAATTTTCCTTTAGAATAAAAGTCTTGCTTGGTCACCTGGATTTCTATATTTTTTGAGTGGGCCACATGCAAGCTCTGAATAAGCAAAATTGCTCTGCAGCAGCGTTGGTAAATTACCATGGAAGTTGTGTGAATACTATGGTAGCAATTCAATCTGCAAAGAAGCTATAAGAAAACAGTTACAACAACAACGAATAAAATGCCATTGCCCTAAGATGTATCTGTGTCTGCCAAATGCGGTTTTTGCTCAAGTAGTTTCAACTGACACAGACTTGCTTATTGTGGCACCATCTGTTGAATTTCACTTTCTCATGTACTAATAAAAAGTAAATGGAAACTTTAAAATGAAACAAACAAATGTGAAAAAAAAAATTCTCAGTTACAATTGTGTGAAGGTTCAGGTGGGCTTTTGGACTATATGCAGCTAATTTAATGTATGGAAGATAGTTACATGAATGTTGATATAGCCAATATTCACACTGGCTAACACTGAAGGGAAACACTCAGTCAACTTTTTGTCTGGTGCTGAAATGTGTAACAGTTGCAGTACTAGTTGTAATAGTATTGTTCTGTTTCTTGTTGGAATGTTTCAATTATCAAAATATGTTGAGGAACAACGATAAAATATGTATAATTTCAAGAAATTATGTATTTCACGATATTAGAGAATATTGTTTCTCATTCCTACTGTGTTTTGTATGCTCAATTAAATTTAATAAATAAATAAATATATCTGCTTGCTTCTCTTTCTGGTCTGATCAGGTTTTCATCTTCCATTTCTTCATACATTTCAGATGCTGGTAGTTTTCAAAAACTGGTTATTCAACACACTTTGTTAAAAGGTAATTAAGGAAAGAAAGGAAAGAGAGGCCAATGATAATTGCTTTGTAAAGGTTTAGTTTTTATTAGAAAAAGAAACAAAGGGAGCTGAATGACTGAGGTCTGAAACAGATACATATTTATCTTGGTCCAAGAAGCTTAAAAAAAAAGAGGATTTGGGAGCCAGAAGGAAGAAATCAGGCAAATGGGGCAGAAAATTCAATTTATTTTTTTTTATTTTGTTGTTGTTGTTGTTGTTGTATGCCACAAACTGAAATAGTCCCACTTCAGTAAGTACAGCACTAACAGAAGGCATTCAGAAGAGTCTGAAAAATCTTTTAATCTGTATAAGGATTGGGATATACATAATTTAATACTTTTTTTTTTTTTAATGGAAGGAACAATTACAATTAACAAAGCTTTCCTTAAGCACAGCTCTTCATTTGAGCTGATTTTGTGCAAAAAGTTCAGAGCACATAATGAGTTTAACCACCAATGCTGCAGCTGTGAGTGCTGCTACACAAGCATACAGGTAAGAAAATGAGTTCTCCGAAAGATGAAACAGATCTGAGCAGCAGCATTCCATCCCAGCCACCTGTAATGTGAAACAAAACTGTGAGAAATCATCGTCCTTAAATGAGATAATGTCTCTTCCAGGCCTCCTTGAGCACCAGCTGCATCTCACAGAACATTTATCTCGATTAATATAAGTGGAATCTGAAGTGTCACATGGCTGTGCCGTCAAACTGGAGAGAGCACTAATAGCTTAATTCTCCAACATGTAGTGGTGAGGCAAGATAAACAGAAGGCTATTGCAGACACTACACTGTTACAGCTCTCCTGGAAACTTGATTTTAAGTCCCTACAGCTCCTCCAGGACTTAAGAACTGATTATGAGCATTTTGAAAATTCAGACATTTAAGCCTGATATTCAGGGTCGCATCATGCAGGATCTGGTATATTTCTTTAGAAGTCAAGCAGTTGGGTCTTATGCTCAAGCTCGGATTCTGGGGCAAGATTTTATTACCATGTTTATTCATTTATTCTTTTTGAGCTGGATTTGTCACAGGGGAGAAATGTGCCAGGATCAGGGAGTTAGAGGGAAATTTATTTAAAAATATATATATTTTAAATTCTATTTTCTTTCATTGAGCAGTTGCAGATATCCTGAGCTACTGTCTTACTGTAGAGACTAGAACTTTCCCAAAGTATCCAAACCATGGAAGTGTCAATTCTCAACCCAAATAATAACATTAATAACATTAAGTCTGATTTCAAGGCAAAAACTCAGCAGTTATTTCCCTATGGGATAAAGTGGAAAGTGAGGAGAATATCTCTTTATTTTTATTATTATGTAAATGGTATACATATCTCTATATACATACTCATATACATACACACACACACATCTCTCTCTTTCACACTCATTCTATGTCATTATTCTGCTACAGGTTACCTGTGCTGGGAGCACTGTTTTTCATCTCAGTTTTTCATCCCAATGTGAAGTAAGGTGTCCTGTTGTTATCACACAGAAATTTAACTATTAAGTTTCCTGCAGCCCTGAACTTTTTTCATATCACCATCTGGGAGGCTTGATTTCTAGTCTGTACCTTGCTGAAATGATCTCTATTGGGTTTGTGTTATCAAACAGTGGCAAAGGGACTGCAGGTCAACTATTGATAACCTTCACTTTGGTTCATCAGACACTGCCCAAAGCATAATTCAGTCTTTGAGATAGAAAATAGTGCCTAAGAACACTCATCAGGGAAAAGAGGTCTGGAAGAGGACGAGAGGGAATGGCCTCAAGTTGCGCCGGGGAAGATTTAGATTAGACCTGAGGAAGCATTTCTTTTCTGAAAAAGTGGTCAGGCACTGGAATGGCCTGCCTAGGGAGGTGGTTGAGGCACCATCCCTAGCGCTGTTCAAGAAGCGTTTAGATGAGGTGCTAAAGGACTTAATTTAGTAGTTGGGTAGAGATAGTGATAGGAGGATGGTTGGACTAGATGATCTTATAGGTCCTTTCCAACCTTATGAACTTATGAACTTATGAACTTATGAACTTATGAAATCTGAAAAATAGCCTTGAACTAGAGTTTAGCTAGAGGATGGGAACTGCTGACGTCCCAAAGGGGCTGTGACCTTTTTGACTATAAAACTTCACAAAAAGTGAATATATAAAGTTGCTAGTCAACTAAGCTTAGAAATACCTTTTATTATTATTATTATTATTTGGTCTGGTTTTCATTTTAAGTTTATTTTAATTAGTCTGTATATTTTTCCATTGGAATTTTTCATATGGGTACAAAATAAAAACAAAAATGGTTAGCCATCTGCCTATATAACACTTTTATAACTGCCTTTTAACCATAGCTAGTAAAGAGAGCACACAAGGCATCACAAGAATATGTATCAGTACTAAAAACTAGAGTGCCCATCTATCTAGTACAAGAATTAATTGCATAAGGAAAAACAAAGTAATAATTCCTTTACACATTTTGAATTGTCATCTGACGTCATAGTTTAAATAAAGGCTCTGGTTAGAAATGTCTCATAGTTTGTTGAAATATCCTAATGTAGAAAGACTACTAAAAGAGAGTAGAATCCATCTTGCACAGGCCAACACCATAGCTTGATTTGGAGAAGCTGACAGATCTCCTAATACTTCTCTAACACCTCATTTCACATTTAATATGTATGGAAAGAGTCATATCATGCATCTCTCTCATTCAGCTGTCCTTGAAACTCTCACTCAGAATGCTACATAGCTCTCTACTGTCTCTGTGGCCTTTATGCCATATATTCAGAATGTTCCACTGTATCTTAAAATGATGTGCAGAGTGTGATCATCCAGATGTGCTGTAGTGGTTTACGGAGGTGGACAGATGTCTGACTGGCTCCTCAAACAGTCACCTCTGGAGGCTACTTTTCTACTTTTACAAAACAGATTATCATGCCAGCTTTGGGATTTGTTCATCTCCTCTGCATTAAACAGTCAAATCATTTCCTTGTAGGTTAGTTTAAGGGCATGTGCTGGTTCTATCTAAGATAGAGTTAGTTTTCTCCACAGTAGCTTGTAAAGTGATGTGTTTTGGATTTGTGATGAAAACAGTGTTGGCAACACCGATGTTTTAGTTGTCACTGAACAGTGTTAACAAAGTGTTAAAGGTATTTTCTGATTTTCACAGAGCTCTCCTAGCAAGGAGCTGGGAATGTACAAGAAGCTGGGTGGGAATGCTGTTGGGACAGCTGACCTTAAATGACCAAAGGAATATCTTTCTGTATATAGGAGACTCTTTTCAGTGCCTAAATGGGGGTTTCTCTCATTATTTAAAGGAAGCTATAAAGAAGAGAACTGACTCTTTAGCAGAGTCTGTTGTAATAAAACAAGGGGAAATGGTTTCAAAGTACAACAAGGGAGATCTAGATTGGATATAAGGAAAACAATTTTTACAGTTTAAATGGTAAGTTCACGAAAGAGGTTTTCCAGAGAAGTGATGGATGCCCTATCCCTTGAAGCATTCAAGGACAGGCTGGAAGGGGCTCTGAGATCTAGCTCAGACATCCCTGTTTATTGCAGGAAGATTGGAATAGATGACCTTTCAAGGTCCCACTCAACACAAATGATTCTATGACTCTATGATATTCCATACCATATGGCATCATGCTAGGCAATAAAAGATGGGGTGAAGATGAAGGAAGAGGGGATGTTCAGAGTGTGGGTACTTTTCTTCCCAAGTATGCATTATGAGCCCTGCTTCCCTGCAAGTGGGTGACCATCTGGTGTGGCAAGTAGCAAATTAATTCCTTGGTTTGCTTTGCTTGTGTGTGGGGATTTTGCTCCACTTGTTGAACTGTTCTTATCTCAGCCTATGAGTTTTCTCTCTTTTACCTCTCCAATTATCTCTCACACTCAGTACCTCTGTGGTCATGAACAACCTACCACAACAAGGTTTAACCCTAGCCCAACAATGTGCTTGAATTGTGACTCCATCTGAGCTTCTAGTATCTTTCCCATTGGCCTTCGCTTTCTGAGCACGTGAAAACTTAATCCATATAAGAAAACTGATAGATAATCCTGAGGTTGAAAAATTCACACTTTTGTTCCCTGAAAGAGTTAATGACAAGAAAAAGGAGAGCAGTAACTTTTAAAATGTTCTTGCATGAGTTGCACTGAGGAGTCTGATTGCCCTTTTACCTGCAAAAGTTTTTTTTGTTTTTTTTTTTTTTAATTTTTATTTTTTTATGAAGGAATCATACCTGCTCACAGATGGCTTGGCAAGCTGTGAGAAAACAAGTGCCATAACTCACTGGGAAGATGCCAATTTTACTTAATCCTGTCTCAAGGGAATTTTACCTCAGCTTATTTCAGAAGCGTCCATCAGTTCAGTGGTCTCATAGGACAAAAAGCAGAAAGTTTAAAGACTGATTGGATCTCTGGGGTCTTAATTTAGTTGTCTAAATAAAAGTGCCTCTTTCTATTTAAGATCCTTTAGGGTATCTGCTATATCCATGTTGTCTGAGTGGTATGATTGAAGACCTACAGGTCACT
Organism: Cyrtonyx montezumae; assembly: GCF_038088225.1. Taxonomy (NCBI): domain Eukaryota; kingdom Metazoa; phylum Chordata; class Aves; order Galliformes; family Odontophoridae; genus Cyrtonyx; species Cyrtonyx montezumae. The sequence continues at coordinate 5,113,102 of NW_027072089.1, forward strand.
GGTGCCCTTAATGGAAGAGCAGCTGGAGATGAAGAGCAGATACTCTATGGCATTCAATATGGCACTGTGTCTGTATAAAGCCAACTAGCTTGGGTCTTCTCTGTTTCCTTTGTGAGGACTGAAGTAGAAATTGTTTTACATGCTAGATGTATGAACAGGAGTTAGGGAGAAAAAAAGAAGATGTGAATAGAAAAGTGTGTGTGCTTGGTTCACTAGAATAAACTGATCACAATTTGGCAATGAAATTTGTGAAGTAGGGTGTGTTTAGGGCAGAATAGCAAAACAGGCACCCGAGGGATTCATTCCTACGACAAATATTGATATACCGGAAAAAGTTCAACTAAAGGCCAATATCAGGATGCTCTGAAACTGAAACTGTTGCCCTGTGGGAAGAGCTATCCAGCTTGGAGAGTATATGTCCTCAGGGGGACCTAGATACTGCATTTGAATACATGAAAATAAGTTATCAAGGTAACAGAGCCACTGCAGACCACCAAATAAGAACAAGAGACTGTGATAATAAATATAAGTTTCTGCCTCCCATGACATCCTTACAACAAAGCTAAGGAAGTGTGGGATAGACAAGTAGACAGTGAAGTGGGTTGAGAACTGGCTGACTGGCAGAGTGCAGAGGGTTGTCATTGGTGGTATAGAGTCTGGTTGGAGGCCTGTAACCAGCAGTGTCCCCCAGGGGTCCGTACTGGGTCCAGTCTTGTTCACAATCTTCATCAATGGCCTTGATGTGGGGATAGTGGCCACCCTCAGCAGTTTGCTGATGATACGAAGTTGGGAGGATTGGCTGACACACCTGAAGGCTGTGCTGCCATTCAGCAAGACCTGGACAGACTGGAGAGCTGGGCAGTCAGAAACCGGATGAAATCTAACAAAAGCAAGTATAGAGTCTTGCACCTAGGGAGGAATAAGTGCATGCACCAGTACAGGCTGGGGGATGAGCTGCTGGAGAGGAGCTCTGTAGAGAGGGACCCAGGTGTCCTGGTGGACGACAGGTTGACCATGAGCCAGCAGGGTGCCCTCATGACCAAGAGGGCCAATGGCATTCTGGGATGCATTAAAAAGAGCGTGGCCAACAGGTCAAGGGAGGTGATCCTCCCCCTCTATTCTGCACTGGTGAGCCCTCATCTGAAGCACTGTGTCCATTTCTGGGCTCCCCAGTATAAAAAAGACAGGGATCTCTTGGAAAGAGTCCAGCGCAGGGCCACAAAGATGGTGAAGGGCCTGGAGGATCTCCCCTATGAAGAAAGGCTGAGTGAACTGGGTCTCTTTAGTCTTGCAAAAAGAACACTGAGAGGGGACCTGATCCAGGTTTATAAATATCTGAGGTGTGGGGGACAAAGTGATGAAGCCAGACTCTTTTCAGAAGTGTGTGGAGACAGGACAAGGGGGAATGGACAGAAACTGCAGCACAGGAGGTTCTGCACAAATGTGTACAAGAACTTCTTTATGGTGAGGGTGACAGAGCACTGGCATAGCCGCACAGGGGGGTTGTGGAATCTCCTTCTCTGGAGATATTCAAGACCCACCTGGATGCCTACCTGTGCGACCTGGTGTAGGGAACCTGCTTTGGCAGAGGGGTTGGACTCAATGATCTCTAGAGGTCTCTTCCAACCCCTATAATTCTATGATTTGTAGGCTGATAAAGGACAAGAAGCACAATAGGTGGAATAGTGTGCCCAGGGATGCTATGCAGTCTTCAACTCTGGAAATTTTCAAGATATAAAGGAATGAAGTTCTGGAAAACACAGTTTGAATTCTATGTTGAATCCTTCTTTCCTGAACAGGAGTTTGGACTAGAAACTTCTTGAGGCCCTTTCCAGCCTAAATGGTTCTAATTCTTACAGTGAATGCATTTTCCTCCATCTGAGGAACATCTGTATATATTTCCAAGCCTTCATAAAATGTCACTTCTAATTCCATTACATGTAAGTGTTTATTTAGTTCAAACAATCTGAATGAAAAATAATGGTGCTTAAAGGTTCAGGATATTATTTTATTCTTAGTAATAATGTGTTAAACAAAAGAAAGCCCACAGAGTTTTGACAAACTAAGTTCCTACATTCCAACTTCCCCTCTCTCTCCCTCCTCTTCTCTTTACCTCTTTTCATCTGTCATTATCCACAGCACATCTTTAAAATGGGGCAACTTATTTTTCAAGTGTTGAGTGATGAGAGCTTTTAACTCACAGTATCTTATACAGAGAAGCATGACAGTATATTGCTAGTTGTACTGCAATTGGTTTCATGGATCCACTTATCTCCAGCATCTGGAGATTTCATCTGAAGTGCAAATGAGAGTATAACAGAAGCATATTAATTAAGTACTAACCACAGGCTTGGGCTCTTCCATAGGATGCAGTGAACAGCATACATTTTATACAGGCCAAAGAAACAAGATATTAGACTACTTGAGTTTAAAAAGAGTATACTTAATTTTAGTAGAGTATTGCATATGCCACTTATTAAACTGCACTTTGAGTAGTTTTGATTTCATACAAGTGACAGATCAGCAGTACTTGTTACTCCAAGGAACACATATGTAGAGAAAAGGCTACAAACTTTTTAAATGTGAAACAATTTGGATTTATCTACCTAATGCAGTAGCAAACAGTATTCTAATTATCTCTGCAGAAATGGAAAGCTTTGTGCCACAGGGATACAAATTAACACTGCTGATATGCAGATCCCCAATTAAATGTGGAGTTTACCTTTCCAGCTTATGCTCATCTATCTAATAAGCTGCATTTCTGGAAGTTTGAAAGCACTTCATTAAACATTGCAGATACCCTACAAAAAAAAAAAAAAAAAAAAAAGATGAAAAATTGTCTTAGGAACCTGCTCAGTTCCATGTTAGTGAGGTTATATGCAGTGAATTGCCATAACTCAGTGAGAAGGGAAATATTTTGCATTTGAAGTTGCAAATCTGTGAATCACATCTATTTAACTGTGTGATTAATCTTTTCTTAAGGTTTTCATTAAATATAAATGAAGGGTTTCTATTAATGTCCAAATGTCTGCTTAAGAATATTCTCTCAGAACAACAACAAAACACATACAACTCAGTAGGAATTCCAAGGAGTTTTAATTCACAGAGAGAGAAAAATGGAAGTTCATACAGAAATAAGAAAAGAAGAAAGAGGTATCATCCATGCTCTGATGGGTATTACAAAGTGAAGTGCTAAGAGGATGCAGTGAGATATTCAGAGCCAGAAGAAAAACTGTTGAGAGTGTCTAAAATATTCTAAAAAAGGATCTGGAATTACATTAAAGTATCATTTCTCACGTCAGATTTCAGATTCTGATGATAACTGATGTCATTTTTAGGTCACAGAACTCTATGACCTATTTAACTTTCAACCCTGAATAGGAAAGATCAGTGCAATTGTTCTATTCTCTTTGTAAAACTACAAACTAAAACAGAAACAGAAAATACTGCAATACACATAAGCTTTTGTATTTGTATGTATGAGTACAATCCTGATATACCACAATGAAGTGATATTATTATATAATCTAGGATTAACATGCACTTATTTTAATGCCAGGATATGTATTAATCAAATATAAAAATAAAGGCACTATTGAATTTTAAAAGACATTTTGGAGGATATAACAATCTAGTTATTGGTAGATGATAAAAATAGGTTGATGTAGGTCATCCTGTCTTCTGCCTGCCTATATATCCAACTTTTTTGACTGTAGCACTTACAACTGTAGTACCTAAACAAAACTGACTGTTAGAATCTGCCACTACTGTTTTGATTTTCTAAAATCTTTTTCACCAGGAATGTGGTAATATAACAGGAAAAGACTTGTGGAACTCATTAATGGTCTCTATTTTTTCTATTAACATAAGTCAGATACCTCCTTCTACCTCCAGTTATTGGCTGTGGATATTAAAGCAGTATCTGGAGCGCACAGACAAGACTGAGGAGACATAATGTCCTCTGTGCTATACAAAAAATTAATGGAAAATAGTCTATATAATGATTATCAGTGTGTAAGACAGAAGGAAAAGATTTCTTTTTTTTTTTCATATTTACGGGTAACTATATGAAATGGAGATTTAAAAGCTTCTATACCAGTATCATACCTGGATGATTGATAGAGATAAGAATTCTCCTTAGGCATCTTAGTTCCAGCCAGTGCTTTAATAACTCTTCCACACTTTCATCTTTGTCTTGATGTCTTGCTTCATCCTTGATTTTTCCAGTATGGCTTTTATCTCATGATGGGAAACAGGAAAATGTACACTCCTATACAGGTACTAGCAAATCATCATGTGCATCAGCCTCCAACAGAAAAAATATAGAGATTCCCCACAGAGTGGGAATCTAAAATAATCAATAACTTAAGATGAAGGCAATACTTCACCCTCATGGACCACAGACAGAATCAAGAAAAGGATCTCTGAGGATAGTCCCTGGGTTTGAAGATCCTTATTTGTAGCACCACAGGAGCTTGGAAGAGTCTTGTTCAAAACACATAGTCTACCTTCTGTATAAAGTAGGGTCAGCTGTGAGAAATGGTTTTTGTTTGTTTGTTTGTTTGTTTGTTTGTTTGTTTTTCATTTTTATCCACTCTTATCTTGAAAACCTCCTGGAAAAGAAACTGCACAACTTGTCTGGGTAAACTTTTATAATTTCATTGTTATTATGATGAGAAGCTTTGTCTTTATATCCAGACTGAATACTTCCACTTATACTTTTGAGATTATCCTTCAGCAGATGCCATAAGTGTGATTGTACAGAAACAGACTTATTTCTAGTAAATTTCTTATGGAGTGTCCTTTACTAGATGTTAGGGAGGTACTGATGCAAACTGAAAGACAAAGAACACATTTGGAGGCATCCAGACTCCAGATCAAGAAATACGAAATAACAGTTAGGAAAACTAAAATGACTTTGATAGATGTAGGTAAGAAGAACATAGAAATATGGCACAATGCACAAAGCATGTTAAATCAAAACGCAATTAAAGCATTTATGATGTACAAATACGTACCAAATAGTGTTAAACAGCACTATCATATACATCTGTGATGATTTCCACCTCTTTAAGGCAAACTTTGATGTTTTTCTGAGACATATTATGACAATATAAATGTGTCAACTACTGCATCAGGGTCAGTATTCATCAGCCTCCAAACCTGAGAATGTTGTAGCTCCTCTTTTATAAAAGAATAATTCAGAGGTAATTGGGTGGAAGAGAGTGGATGTTTAAGTTTACTGTCACACTGTTAGGGCTCTGCCTGAGATATTAAAGGCCGATTTGGGAACTTGGGAAGAAAGATACAATGATTAGGTTTGGTCGAAAGAGATGTCTATTTCTTTCCTTTACCCTTTAAAAAAAACTTTTTTTTTTAATGATATTTATTCCTCAGATGTTTGTTTTCTTTTTGCAGTGAGTGACAACTTATTTACAGGATAATACTTTTTGTATGTTCATACCATATCATCGTATTCTATGTCTCTATCTCTTCTGAGTTTTTGTTTGTTTTGTTTTTCTCCCTGTGTGTATCTCTGTGTGTGGTGCACCAACTAAGAAATTCATAAAGAATAGCCATAACGTGGAAAATCAGATTTCATCCTATTACAAACAAGAGAAAGATTCTTTCTTTTCTAAATAAAATATCTAAAGAAAAAATATGAGATCAGTAGCCAAAAGGTTAATCAAGGAAACAAGGGAATATTTTTTTGTTTTTTCTTTGTTGTTTTTGTTTTTACTTTTGTTTATTTTGTGTTGCAAACTACTCTAGAGAAACTGCTTTAGCAGGAAGGTTGGACTTGCTGATTTTCAGAGGTTCCTTCCAACCTTTAGTGTTTGTTATTCTGTGATTCTGTGTTTAATCTCTTTTGATTTTCTGTTTTCTACACAACATTAGGTGAGTCATATATGGTCAAGGTTTTTTGTCACTGTTTTTCAAAGTTATCTGGGCATTAAATGTTCACTCAGTGCCTAAATAGCACATACCCAAAGCCATGTAATATGGCTGCGATCTAACATATTCTGGCTATGGTTTAGAAAACAAATCATACATCTGGAAAGTTGAGGATAACACATAACAGTAACCTACTTGAATCTTGACCTTATATGATGTCATCTGTTCTTCTTAGCTTTAGTTCAGAGACAGCCTCTCTTTCTGGATTTGTGATTCATCTTCAAAGATAATGACATATGGAAGAGAAAATAAGCCACAGCACCATGCTATCAGTAGAACAACAAGCGATCATGAGAAGGAAGTCAATTATATGAACTTTCTGATCAGTGCACGAGATTTGACAGGTGTGTGTTATGGGATCTGACACTGAAAACTTTTGTGTATCCATATGAAGGCCTCGGTGCAACTCAGGAGGGGAAAGGCTTCTGATACCAGCAGAATCAACCTCTACCTCAGTGAGGGAGAGAAGAACAAAGTTACTCAGAACCAGCAGCTAAGGTTTCTTTGTACACCTGAATGCTTCTTGGAGGTCTGCTATCTAGGAAGTGACCTCCTATAAAGGCCCAGGCCTCGCAAGTTAAACAGACAGAAAATCAAGTGCCACAGAAAATCAGAAGGCTGTTGGCCAGGCAGAGTATGAAGGACTCTTGCAGAGTTGTACAGTGATATGCAATCGGGCTGTATTTAGCTTGCTGGTTGAGAGAAAGAAACAAGGCACAGAACTGCAACAGATTAGTCACACAGAGGAAGGCAATACCGCAGGAAAAAGTGATATATGTAACAGTTGTCCATGTGTTAACTCTGAAAATGCTTTCTTTTACATTAAAGGAGGAAAGAGCTTTTAGAAAGTAAAATAGAATTTGCAGAAGGAATCAAAATATAGCATAGTCACAATGCTGTAATACAATACTCCAAAGTGTAGAGAACTACAGGGGTGAAAGATTACATGTATTTATTAATGATTTGGGGATCAGTCAGTAAATCCATAAAAATCTGCTCTATTTATTTTTTTAAATAAAATGCAAGCTGATCTAAATTTCCTAGAGTCAGGATATGTCACTTCTCGATATTTAAGCCTTTAAATGATTTTAACTCTGGATACATTCCATTTAGCAACTAATGATCCTTTTTTTCTTACTTTTTTTTTTTTTTTTTCTGAGATGCTCATTCAACTCTTTCTTTAAACATACTGACGACATGACCAGAGTCTGATTACTGTCAGTACTGCTGCTTAGACTACCAATTAGACTGTGCTACTTTCAGCTATAATATGAAAATAGATGTCTTGAGTGTGGCTACTGTGCTCACTGCAATAAAGGAGGGAAAAGCTAGACATGAGCCAGCAGCTTGCACTTGCTGCCCTGAAGGCAAACGGTATTCTGGGCTGCATCAACAGAGGGGTGGCCAGCAGGGAGAGGGAGATGACTGTCCCCCTCTACTCTGCCCACTTGTGGCCCCACATGAAGTACTGTGTCCAGGTCTGGGGACCCTAGCACGAGAAGGGTGAGGAGCTGTCAGAGTGAGTCCAGGGGGAGTCGCAAAGGTGATCAAAGGGCAGTCCTATGGGCCTGCACCACAACAACTCAATGTAGAGGAACAAAAGAAACTCAGGAAGTGATAAGGGCACTGCACACTTTGTGTCCAACTCAGTTACTGATGTTTGGACATCTAATGTTATCTTAAATGCCTTGGGCTTTCTGAGACATTCACACTGGGTTAATAGCAGGATCTATGCTAGAAATATAGTCTCCTGAAGCAGCCGCTGGAGGTTAGGAAGGACGTCCCTCCTAAACCATCTCAAATGGCATAAGTTGCTTAGATGCCAGCAGGTAAACTGAACCCTTAGTTTCCTGAATCTGAATTTTCTGTGGCAACTTCTATCTTATGGTTGCATTAGTCCTTGTCCTTTCCCTTTCCCTGTGGAAAAAGGTCTCAGTTTATCCTTCAATTCACCTTCCTCTCTTGATTCTTGTCCTGGTAGGACTCTTTTCTGAGCAATATCAACCCATTAAACTTACAGGAATATGTTCCTTTTATTTATTTTTCTTGCTGGATTATTATACCATAAAGTCCTTTAGAGAAAGTCTTTCAAGGAAGTGGGTGGAAATGTGTAGCAGAACACTGAGACCAACAGCGAGGCTGCCATGGAATAAGAATGCCTAAAAATAACAAGAATCAAATCCCACCAGTAGATATTTCATGAATTTTTAGTTTGAAGCAGCTAAATCTGCTATTGTAGATATAATTTATGCTGATCAGCACTGCCATTAAGAATCTGCTGCATATTTCTTTATGTGGTGGTCACTCAGAGAGTACAAGTGTTGGGGCATCAGGTAAATAAATAGATCTGATCTACACTTAGTCCAAATTAAAAGTGTCTGTTAAGAAGACTACATAAAGGGGTAAGAATACTTACTTACCCCGTTATGTATGGTAAGTATTCTTAGATTGTAAGGTACTACATTTGGGGTAAGAATTCGGGGACATGGCCAAATAACTTAAGCACTTATGTGTAAACAGTGAGAATGATTTCCAGTATAGTGAGTAAGAAGATAGCACTTGAATTCTTGCTTGAGTCAGAAACTCACTTATGCAGAAGCAAGGAAAATCTAGAAAATTTTAGCTTTTTTTTTTTCTTTAAAGAAAAATTAATTCTTCTTTTACTAGTAAATCATGTAATAGATGTGGATATCCTAAAAGTTCTGGATTGATTGCTCAAATCCATATTGACCTGGACAGACACAGCATATCTTCAATTCAAGATTTATTGTTTCTCTTTTTTAAAATATAGAATAGTATTTATTACTTTCATTAACAGCAGCATCCTTTGAAGATATTATGATTTATAAAGGTTCCCATTCATGTAATTCAGAAATCTCATTCTCCTGATGTATTTACTTATTTGATTTTAAATGATGAACTCAGGTAACATGTAACTTTTGTCTAAAAGGAGACACTGAAATATCTGGAACACATTGCTTTAAGCAGACACTCAGTAACACAATCTGTTGAAGCTAGTTACGTAAATCTGGGAATGGACATGATTGAACAGTATGAAGAGTTTGTCTTTTAAACATCTTCACCTTGTCTACTTCCCAAAAAGAAGTAGAACGCCAGTTTCCTAGGTACACAAATTACTTCATCCTCACAATTGACCCTGAGATCAAGAAATATGTTGATTCTAAGATAAAGATTGAGTTCTCACACCAACAGCAGGAAAAGCTTCATTCTTTCAGAAATAAGAGATTCAGAGCAAATATCTTCAACAAGACAGAAAGCTATGGCTCATAACATTTAGTATGAATTTCAGAAAGACTCATTTTCTTCCAAAACTTGACAAACCAAGATCCTGAATCTGAGATTGGAAATCACTGAGGCTTTATGTTCTATTGATGTTACCGAAATCATGAACATGTATGTGGAAATAGTGCTGTATGGAACAGAATTGCTGTTGACTGTGAGATTGTATGGTCCCCCACCAATGTTCCAGAGTCATTCAAAATATGGAGTACTAAGGTGCAGACATGATGTTACAAGGGGGAAACTAGTGTCCTGTTCCTCTATATGGATATTTGTAATGAGCACTATGGTTAGAGCACAGTTTAACTCATGGAACATGAGGACATTATTTGTAAGATTTTTACACAATCAGGGACAAGAAAAAAATCATTGTTATGCTGAACATTCTCTCAATATTTGTATACTGGCATGAGAATTACGAAGATGAACACAGATCTGAAAGATTTACTGCAAAACTAAAATCCAATTGAAGTAGTTATATCCAACTACACTATTGATAAATGACTGAAGACCATTCAGAAAGAAAAAAAATAAAAATAAAAAAATCAGAAAAATAGACGAGAGGAAAAATACTGCATCGTTCAGCATGACTGTCTATGATTAATATTGTCAGATAGCTTCCAGTTAAAGTTCCAGAAAAGGCAAAATGAAGGGAGAAGGACCAAAGGACACTCAACAGTTCCTTAAGAAAATTTAAAACAGGTGTGTAAGTGAAGAATTCAGTGCAAACAGTTGACAGTATTTTAATAAATGGTTAATGGTTAAAAATTGAACTCAGATACCAAAGAAAAAGGGAAAAAAAATGAGATTAAGAGGGATCAGCATAAATAAAAAATAGCAAGAATGGAGAAACATATAAGGCAATGTAAAGTTCAATAGATAAGAGACATCAAGGGTAACAGGAAATCATTCTTGACATACTAAGGGAAACATCATAGAAAAGAAAATTCATCTGATACTCAAGTTAATGTTGCTCTTAAGTTTCCCTGTAAAAGGTCAACAACTAGCAGATGTCTGAAAATATTAATACAAAAGAATGAGTTTACTGAGATTTCTGCTTTGAAAGTAGAAATAAAGAACTAATTATGAAGGTCTGATAAATTTCCAGTAAAAATAATCTCACATTTTTAGCAATTATCTCTACTTTGAGTATTGAAGAACTGAACTAGTAGCAATTAGTGAGAACAAATTACAGAATTACAACAGACCATAGTAATTTTCTTCTAAGACAGAGCTTCTGGAAAAGAGGATAAAAGTAGCAAGTAAAGAAGAAAACAATTATAGACAAGTTTGGTGCGTGCTCTCAGCAGATTCTGATAAACAAGGAATGAAATAATAAACTATTGGCTGAATTAGATAGTTGTTGTACCTATTGATTTCAAAACAGAATTATATTTGGAATTTTTGCATAAATCTGCCAATATATTTATTAAATATATGAATGATTGATTAAAGGGTACGTTTATTCCTTCTGCAGATCATATGAACCCGTGAGAGTTAACGTATACATTAGTTAATATGATTAGAATTAAAAGGAATCTTGAAAATTGGTAAAACACTCTTGCAAAATAAAAATAAAATAAAAACCACATCAAACTCAGCAAGTTGGAAAAGATGTAAGGTTTTGTCTTTAGGAAAGAATAATCAATTTTACAACTAAGATATGATATCTGTTATGACTATAGCAGATGTGTAGAAAGGCAATCTGGGAATTAGAGAATATTGTGAGTTAAGATTTTCGGTGGTGGAAGTACTAAATGCATAGGTTGCTCTGAAAGTAATGCCTCTTACTTGTTTCTGTGGATACCACAACAGATGCAAAGAGCACAAGAACACTATTTGATTGAGCAAATTCTCAGCTACAAAACACTATTTTTCAACACAATCACCACCATTTGCCATGCATTTTCACCAGCAACGAACAAGCACCTGCATGCTGTGCTTGTAAAAATCTGCACCACTGGAGATGAACCACTGTCATTGTCACCACTCACCACCTCATTACACTCACATCCTCTGTTTGATCCCCAGAAACATTCAGCAAATGTCAACGAATGTCAGTGTGTGTCATTTTTTTCTGCACGGAGGAATTCAACTACACAACTTTGCTTCATATGCAACTCCATGTCAGATGTCATTTTGTCAGACTGCACCTCTGCTGCCATCTGCCACACGGCAACAAAATGTAACTGAATATCAGTGGTAAGGTTCAACATCTACTGATATACCATCAACAGCCACCTTTGATGTTGTAGGTCAACGTAATAAAATAGGAAGCATTACATTCAGAGTAGTACTCATATTTGCTATGTTGTTTATAAATCAGTCTTCTTTCAGGTCTAGCAAGTGTAAGAAGTGATAGAACATCATCTTCTGGACCTGCTAATGTGCAGTAGTTGAAGATTAATTAAAGAATAACACCAACAAATGTGGGAAGATTAAATAAGAGCCTAGAAAGCTGTGTAAAGGCTGAAGTGTTTTTTTCAGTTATTGAAAAGAAAATAGACTGTTCCCTCTCTGAGTGTAGAGTGTAGACACTGTGCTCATAACTAGACATGTCTGCACTATGGACTCTTAAATGTAAGCATCTGAGGTTCTAAGATGAATCACATCACATCAAAATCTTTCCAGTACAGTACTGTGAAGTCTCCATCACTGGTGGTCCTTTAACAAGATTGGAAAAGCCTTTGTCAGAAATGAAGTAGCTGTGTAACTAATCATGCCTCAGGGCAAAGAGGTGAACTAAATGGTCTCTTAAATCCCTCTGGGAAACAGAGACTTGGAGCCTGGAGCCATTCATGCACTTAGATTCCTAGATGAAATGTTGCTGGATTTCAACACAGAAAACTAAAGAAAAGCAGACACAATCCTGGTATCTTGGAATGACTCTCTCTTGGGACATTCCCTCTTACATTGACAATAGGGAGAGCTCTGGGAAACTAGACAGTCAGCAGACTAAAGCAGATTCTTATATTATCTGTACTGAATGGCATCCAGCATCCTTTTATTTTTATTTATTTTTTATTTTGTTTTGTTTCATTTTGTTTTTCAGAAATATTAACACCTTCATGAGAATATGTACAGAGTGGTGTTGGGGATAATTGTTTCTCTCCCTGACCAAGTGTTCTGTATAACTATGTTTTCCACTGTCTGATTATCGGTCACAATGGCTCCATCCATCTCTTGATATGTGAGTGCTTTTTTATTTCCAGTCAAATATTAACAGTTTGCTAATAGAGAGCTCTTAAAGTCAGGATTCCCAGCTACTTTCTCTTCTTTCTGCTGAGTGAATTGCAAATGAATTTTAAACCACACTGCACCCAAGTTTTTCTCCCTCCAGAATGGACTTACTATGCCACTAATTTCATGGGTGTTGCAAAGCAAAGAAGTGTGAAGTATTATTCCTGGAAGGAACAGATCCATAAAAATCAATTTAACATGAGTGCTCTCTCTTTAACTGTGGCACTGACTCCAACTTCTTTTTTTTTTTTTTTTTTTTGTATATATAAGAAAAGATTGTCCTGTCACTTGAGCTAAATGGGATTTCCAAGTAACATGGTTAAGGCATGAAATAATGCAACACTGTAAGGCAAGTGGTCCTACCAGTGGCCTGAGGAGAGCTACCAGAGCTGAAATATCAGTTACTATCTAGTGCATGTGACATTATCATTCCAAAATGAAGAAGATCAGCTTATAGAGTGAGGTTGGGTAAGACTCATCAATGTATTTATTTACTACCAAAGGGAGAAATTACCTGTGGGCACCTTTATACATGAAGACAGCATTTAGTGCATTGACCTGATCAAAAATGGATGTCTGCAGCAGGAGTGCAAGGAGTTTAAAGGCTCATCTCTCTTAAATGTTCTTCCTTTCCACACCATTGATATTTTATATTACCCCGCTTAGAAATGTAGAATAAAAGTCAGTCCAGATGCAGTCATGATGGGGCAATAAAATTAGATTTTCTCAGTAAAGAATTGATCTTTTTTTTTAACCTTCATTATTTTCATTGTGTTGTTCACTGATCTTTAAAGCAACATCAGACATTCTATCTCTTCTGTTCCACAGGTAAATCTGGGCTTAGTCATTGATACATTTTAGCAAATATGAGCTATGGACAAAGTTCTCTGCATAGACTGAAACCTATATTAATTTTATTTTCAAGTTAAAGGATCGGAAAGAAATGGCTGAGCTCCAAGACTTTATTTAGGAGATACAATTCTGTTGAAAGCAAGGTAGCTGGCTTAGTTTTGGGAGACCCATAATCTTCCCTAAAGTCTAATTTATTATGTTCAGATCTGTTAGATGCCCAAATAGGTTGTGATGGACTTTTTTAAAAACAAACATGCCACTGTAAACTGTAAAGAGAATTTATTTAGATAAGATTTCACAAGAATGTCCTCAAATTATTACTATTATAATGGTCTTGTTTTTTGTTTTTTTTTTTGTAAATAACTATGTATGATTATGATCGAGGTCCATCTTACTTTCTTCAACGTAAAAGATTTCTGATATCAGGAAGATGGATATAATAATGAAATTCAAAAGGATGAAGGGACCTTTATTCTCCTGTACTACCACAAAGTGTCACCCTTTTCCCATGCATTGCCAACCTCAACTGATTATCCATAGCTCAGGAAAAAAATGTCTGCTTTAAAGGAAACAGATCCAAACACAGGGATGGAATCAAGGTCTCAAGTTGTGTAAGGTAATATACATTCCTGCAAATCTTTGATGACTGAAATTGAGAGAAAACAAAGAAACTAGATCATGAGACACCACTGGGTGTTTTGATTCATAGGTTGTGCCTTTGAAGATTACAACATGGTTAAAACCTATGATTAGTTTGTTTACAAGGAAGCTTCTTTGTCCATATATAATCAATCATCTTGTTTGCATACATAAAAAAGTGCTGTCATTGCACTGTGATTGCACATACTTTGTAGATCTTCATTTCCAGCTGTTCACAGTCAGCTAGGGAAATGAATGGATTGATTTGTGGGTTCTTTGAAACCACTGTGCTTGTAATTTACTGTCATTTCTCAAGACAGATTGGAATCAGGTGGAACCAGGTTTTGCTATGCATGGAAGTACGGAAAGGAGACTTTTTCAAGTGGATGAGCAAGGACAGATGAAAGTTCCCATACTTCCAAGACTGTAAGAAATGCTCCCTACTGCTAGCTCTACCTCTGCCCAAAGAAGCTTACTGCCTCCAAGATGATGAAGACAGAAAGAGCTTTTTGGTATTCATTAGGTATTGAAAATATAAATCAGTTTTCACTGTTGTCTCACTACTTAAGTAAACATTAAAATTGTTGTGGTGTGTGATGAGTAAGGGGGATTGTGAGTATATAACAAGATGCTTGTGGATCCTGGTAACAATCATTCTTCTACTTTTTTATGAGAGGAAGAAGCTGAAATATAAAACAGTTGAATCTTACACAGCTAACACTCAAAAGGAAGGAACTGATCTAATGCGATTTAAAGGAGATAGAATAACACCCAGCATTAAATTTTGTGCTGCTGCAGGAAAACTGATGTAGTGATGTCTTCTCTCATTTAGAATTCATGCAGAAAATGGAAGCAACACCTAAGACCTCTTGAGGGAGTAGATGAAGGGGGAGAACACGGCTGTCAGCAGTTGCTTTTATGAAGTGATGGGGTTCACTGCCTCTTACATTTTAATTGCTGCAAATGCTGTGTGTAGCTGATAGCCTTAATTTAAAGTGAAAACTTGCCATTTCCAGGAAAAGGAAAAAAAAAAAAAAAGCAAAAGAGAGAATCTCTACTTGCAACATTGGTCAAAGAGAAACTGAGCATGAACAGGAGTTCTGGATGATCTTATCCACTCTCACTCACTTTGACTTATACAGAGAAAATGATTAGAATGTATTGACTGCTGTGAATGTGAGTGAACCATGACTAGGAGTATTGTGAGAGAATTACTGGGCTCTGAGCATGTTGCCAGAGATGTTCAGTGATATTCAGACAGATAGTCAAGCTCTGTGTAATGCAGCATCATAGACAAATTATAATGAGGCCCTGCTGGACTTAGAATGGTTTAACAAGTAGGTCATGGCCGTGAACACTACCTAGCTCTGAGCAAGTGAAGCAGTTTTCACATTTTCAGTGGCTATTGTAACTCTATTCAGCAATATCTTAATCAATGTACTCATTGTTTGTGTGAGGTTTCATTAGCCACAACTAGGGGAATGGTGACCACCTCTTATAGATTTGTATCTTCTGAACAATTTGTAATATTCTCGAGAAAGTAAGAGTTCTTACTGTTCTGTTTAGTTATTTATTTCAGAAAAATTTCATAGAAACCTCATTTGTGTTTGAGATCATTAGCCTTGTGCTAAATTGAGTGGAAAACAACTAACATTTTGTGAACTATATTTGAAAATACAGAGAAATGCAAAGAGATAGAATGATCCAGGAATCTGATTTCGGCATTTGAAAAATATGTCGATGGAAAAAAAAATGAAGTAAAAAAAACCAGGCAAACATTTCACAGTTTTTATAGGTTTATAGTTTTTTGGGTTTATAGAAATAAGCAGCAATGTTTGATGATGTGATGGAGATGTCAGAACATGGATGACTATAATTTATATAGAACTGAGTAAATAAAAGATGTAGGATGATGTGACCATGTCAAAAATGCAATTACCTTCCTGCAGTACATTGACAACTCTGAAACAAGTGATCTTGAATATGTAGAGAGTGATATTCTGGAAGTTCATGCTAAATACAATGTACCAGGTGCTGTTATCTGAATATGATCAAATTTTAGGAGTGGAAGAATTTGTTTTAGACTTAAACCTATCATAATCATAATGGAAAGAAAGATAATGTGAAAACACTGATTGAAATGATCTTTGCTGGAAGTTTCATGATAAATGTAATTGCAAAGTTTACCATATTTATTTCTTAGAAACATAATTTTCCTTTTCAGTTAAATATTGAACCAAGTATTGGGGAATTCTGACACACAGCTTGAATGAAAAACAAAAAGATTTTTCAGTAGAAATTAGAGGTTGCTGACTTGCTATTCAACATGATTTGTTGACACCTGCTGTTTGGAAGATAATAATGACAGAAGTAAAACACTGAAGAAAAATGTAATTCCATTTCACAGAGGGCTTCCCAATTCATCTTCTGAGGTGAGGAAAAATTTTTTCAAAGGTAAAAATTATTCAGGAAAAAATGCAATAAATGGAAAATGTGGCAATAAAAAGCTAGAGCTTAGCATTTAGTTATTATCTTTATTTTTCATATTGTAGAAGCATTTTGATACTTAACACTGCAATAAATGGATGCCTTTATTCTGCAAATGCTAACGTTAAACAACTATTTTCAAAATTATTTTGGTTGATGGGGAGCTGTAGGAAAGTCTGTATCCCACTTTATCTCGAAATATCTAATCAAGTAATGACAGGTACAGATTGGGCTCAGAAACAAGTACAGACTGTGAGAAGTTAAAGAAAGGGGTATGAGGATACTGGTGACTGCAAGCTCAGTGTGAGCCAGCAGTGCAGTGACAGCTAAGAGGGCAAGCTGTATTCTGAAGTGCATGAAAGATATTGTATCCAGTCAGTCAAGAAGGGGTGATTGTCCCACCTATTCTTTACATTTAGTTGTTTTGGCCTCAAGTCGTCTTACACATTATGTGCAGTTCTGGGCTTCACACTGTGAAAAGGATTTTAAGGTATTTGAAAGCATCCAGAGGAGGGTAACAAAGCTGATAAAAGGTCTGGAAAGCATGTCCTGTGATGGGAGGTTGAGGGCACTTGTGTTGTCTAGTTTGGTGAAAATGATGCTGAGAGGTGCTGAGATCTTGTGGTTTATCGTGTCAGAAATCTGCTAGATGTTTGTTGTTATTTCTTCCTTTGGGGTACATAACATGAAGTATAACATTCAAAAAAAAAATGCAGTGACTAATAGTCAAGAATACAGACCCTAAAATAAAAGTGGTTCATAAAACTTGTACTGACTGCAGAATAGTTAAATTTCATATTAAAAGTACTTTAAAGATGTAGTTACAGCATTTTAAGTTTAGACTACGGATTCTTTCCAAAACTTTTTGTTGGAAATGGAAATATGGATTGTTATTCATGCCTATATAATGCCCTAGTCACAAAGCCATGAAGGTGGGTTCCTTTTCTCTTTATTGCCTCTGTTCCCCAGGAATGTTGTCATTGTTATGGATATTAGCAAGACTTCAGTAGACAGAATGCAGAGAAGCTCTACCCCAGATACAGTACTCTTATGAAAAGTGGTAAATTGTGGTTCATCTCCCTTGAGTTTATATGAACCAATAACTTAGGTCTTTAATGTCAAATGATGTAAACTCTTGGCCGTATACTTTGAAATTAGAAATCCCTGCTGCTTGCCAAAAGTGACGAGGTAATCCATATACTAAAACCTAAATGAGACACCTGATTTTTAGAAGTGTAATTGAGTTGTAAGTCTTTATTTCAGGTGTTAGATTCCAGCGGTGGGCTACAAAGATGATAAAGGGTGTGTAACACCTCCCTTATGAGGGAAGGCTGGGAGACCTGGGTCTGTTCAGCCTTGAAAAAGGAGTACTCAGAGGGGATCTGAAACACGTCTATAAGTATGTAAGGTGTGGGAGGCAAAGGGACAAGACTGGACAGTGTGTGGTGATAGGACAAGGGGAAATGACCATAAACTGATGCACAGGAAGTTCCATTGAATTGTGCATAAGAACTTCTTCACAGTGAGGGTGATGGAGCCCTGGCACAGGCTGCCCAGAGAGCTGGTGGAGTCTCCTTCTCTAGAGATGTTCAAGACACGCCTGGATGCCTACCTGTGCGACCTGGTGTAGGGAACCTGCTTTGGCAGGAGGGTTGGACTTGATGATCTCTAGAGTTCCCTTTCAACCCCTAACATTCTGATTCTGTTTTTAATTTTATTAATCTACGCGTTCTCTTTGTTGTATGCCGTGATTCTCATTCTGAGATGCCCAATTTCCCTCTCTTTGTTATACAGTTAGCTCATTTTTTAATTATGGTTTCTGAGGTTAATCAGGGTTTTGATCACAGAAAAGTTTAAATTCTGTAAGACATATGCAGAAGCATTTATGAGAAAAAAAAAAAAAACAACACAAAAAAAAATAATCCAAATAAAAAAACAACTAAGGAAGTAGTAGAAAATACTTATTCACTAATTTTTCTCCTATCCTGACCCAAAATCAGTTTCTTCATAGGTACAGTTTGCTGAAGTCCTTGAGTGAAATTCTGTATGTATTAATTTTCAATCATTCACTTTAGAAACTCCCCTTACCTTGCGCTGAGCAAGCTTGTCCTTGTCATCTGAGCTCATGTTCTGTCATTCGGCTTAATGTCTTTGGAAGGAGTACAATGCTTTGATTGAAAAAGTCATTTTTATAGTGGGGATGAACTAAATGAAGATGGGGGAGGATCCATTATGCTGAGAAGAGTAGGCAGAAGACCTTGACTTTATTTTCCTCCCTTCTCATTTTAGGGAGGTTAAAAGGTAGAGACAACTTTAATATAGAGAGAACTGAAGTTAACTTGTGTAACTGTTTCTTTGCCTGCATTCAGCTACATACTACACAATCAGTTATGAATGCTAAAAAAAAAAGAAGAGAAAGAAAGAAAGAAAGAAAGAAAGAAAGAAAGAAAGAAAGAAAGAAAGAAAGAAAGAAAGAAAGAAAGAAAGAAAGAAAGAAAGAAAGAAAGAAAGAAAGAAAGAAAGAAAGAAAGAAAGAAAGAAAGAAAGAAAGAAAGAAAGAAAGAAAGAAAGAAAGAAAGAAAGAAAGAAAGAAAGAAAGAAAGAAAGAAAGAAAGAAAGAAAGAAAGAAAGAAAGAAAGAAAGAAAGAAAGAAAGAAAGAAAGAAAGAAAGAAAGAAAGAAAGAAAGAAAGAAAGAAAGAAAGAAAGAAAGAAAGAAGTGAAGAAGGGAAGGAAGGGAGGAAGGGAGGAAGGGAGGAAGGGAGGAAGGAAGGAGGGAAAGGAAGGAAAGGAAGGAAAGGAAGGAAAGGGAGGAAAGGAAGGAAAGGAAGGAAAGGAAGGAAGAAAGGAAGAAGTGCCCCAGAGCTGATGGGGTCAGATTTTTATTTGAATTTGCATTACGCAAATCAAATGTTTTGTCTGGAATCCAGATAAGTGTGGAGGTGGAGAATTTCATTATTGTTATTTTTTAAATGTCATTTCAATTCTAAAGGACAGAATTATAATTTCTGAAAACTATATTATAAATATCCATGACTCATGCACAGAGATACAACCACCAACTTTGCTTTCACTTATCCAAAGACATCCTCATTACAGACAGAGGAGGTAACTGCAGTAGACTAGCGGGAAATTATTTCTCTGTAGTGCTCAGGAAAAATGAACAAGTGAAAATAACAAAAAAACAAAATACACTGGATAGATTCAAGGGTATAACTTCTGTGAAAGTTTAAATATCATAGAGTATCATATCATAGAATGCCCTGGGTTGAAAAGGACCAAAATGTTCATCTAGTTTCAACTCCCCAGCTATGTGCAGGGTCGCCAGCCACCAGACAAGGCTGCCTAGAGCCAAATCCAGCTTGGTTTTGAATGCCTTCAGGGATGGGGCATCCACAACCTCCTTGGGCAACATGTTCCAGTGTGTCACCACCCTCTGTGTGAAAAACTTCCTCTTAATATCTAATCTAAACCTCCCCTGTCTCAGTTTATGACCATTCCCCCTTGTTCTATATCCACCCTCGTAAAAAGCCATTCCTCCTCCTGTTTATATGCTCCCTTCAAGTACTGGAAGGCCACAATGAGATCTCCCTGGAGCCTTCTCTTCTCCAAGATAAATGAACCTAGTTCCCTCAACCTTTCCTCATATGAGAGGTGCTCCAGCCCTCTGATCATCTTAGTGATCCTTCTCTAGACCTGCTCCAAGAGCTCTACATCCTTCCTGTACTGGGAGCCCCAGGCCTGGATGCAGTACTCCAGATGGGGCCTCACAAGAACTGAGTAGAGGGAGACAATTACCTCGCTCTCCCTGCTGGCCACCCCTTTTTTTAGTGCAGCCCAGAACACAGTTGGCCTTCTGGGCTGCAAGCACAGAAGCTGGCTCTTGTAAATTGGGAGAAGTGAGAGTCTTATCCTTTCTAGTATATTTCTGCAAATAATCATAAACAAAAATCTGTCAGGTTGAGTGCAGGATTCAGCATCAAGTTATACGGACTTGGATTTCCTGATTGGAGCACTAAACTAAACTGAATTCAAATTAATTAAATATATAGTAAAATAAGTTTGAAATGGGTCAGAATGTGTGAGAACAAGCTTACTGTATTTTCCATCATGTAAGTATGCATATTATGATTTTTTTTTAAATCTGCTTCCAGATTTATTGATATTGTATAATATTTTACTTAATAACATCAGAAAAAAGTCAGGACCAAAGGTCTTTCTTCAAGCATACATTTTTGCAGAGATGTCTTCAAAACCAGTGACAGATCATGCAGCAAACTGTGATTTTATTCTTACTAGTTCTTACTAATAAGGATGGTCTTGTTAGGGAAGATTGGGGCCAGCTTGGGATGTAGAGATCATGGGATGATGAAGTCCAAGTTCTTGACTGGAAGGAAGAAAACAAAAAGTAGGATTACTACCAGCAAGTCTGCTACACTTTTTAAAAATTATTTTTATTATTATATTTTAATTTTATCATTATATTATTTTATTTATTAAATCCTGCCATTTACTTTAGGCACAGTAATTTAAACGAAGAGAGCAATAATTCTATAGTATTATGATCTCATGTAAGTGTGGGATGGCCTAATAGTTCCTCTGTACTTTCCTGTGTGTTCTTCTTTTGAGGGTTCACAGAAGACATCTAGGAAAAAAATTTTAAAAATTCTTAACTGTGACCATTTTGATTTCTTCGGGTATATTGAAGTGCACTGACAATGACAGGGAGTATCTGTTGGCAGCTCATAAAATAACTTGCATTAGAAACCTGCTTGTCTTCTGCTTGCCTTCTTGTAAGCACAGAGTGTATACTGCACTTGTGAAAGCAAGACTTTAGCAGCTATAAAAGTGGAGAGAGAAAACAGAAATTCACTGATTGGAGAATAAAGGAAGAAAGGGCTTAGATATGTTTGAATCATTTCCACTAATAAAGTTTCTAACTACTTCTCTCTAATACATGTGATTCACTGCCACTTGACTTTTCAGCATTATTAATACTCTTTTTAAAATATTCACGAGATGAATTGCTGTACTAAATGTTTTACAGTACTGAGTTTACAGTCAGAATTTAGTGGAAAACTTCCTTCTCCTATAAATCACTCTAAGATATTGATTATGGTACCCTATGTTTACCTAAAAGTTTTATGATGCATTAAAAAGAAAGTACTGATTCCGTTTTAATGGGAAAGATCCTTTCCAGGAAACTCATCTGAGGAACATCTTTAATACATAGCAATTCAGTGCTTATATTGTTAAGAATGAGTTCATAGCAAAACACTTCTGATGGTCCAGACCAATTTATTATAAAACCATAGGATCATTTGAGTTGGAAGGAACCCTTATAGGCCATCTAGTCCTACTCCCCTGCAAGGAACAGGGACATCTATAGCTGGATCATGTTGCTTAGACTCCTGTCCAGCTTGACCTTGAATGCCTCCAAGAGTGGGTCATACATCACCTATCTGGGCTACATTATATGCTATAGAACTGTTTACTCCTATAAATCAATAGCTAAGAAGACAGGAGAGTGCTTGTGTGTAATAAGTTATCATTTTAATGAAATACACATTATTCCAGGACTGATACACAAGTGGTTGGTGTTAGAATGTTTACTTTTTCAGTGCTAAACAAAGTCATTTGTTTTAATGAATTATAATCAACAAGCAGCTGAGATTCAAGAGGAAGCTTGAATGTCCAAATAAAGGTATCATTAGAACTGCTCATTGAGAAGTAGATGGGTTACTACCTGCATGTCCTGATTACTAAATATGATAAAGAAGTTTTTAGAGGCAGTTGGGAGAAAGGATGAAGAAGAAAAAAATGTTCTGAGTTAGCCTTCTATTTTACTTCAAGTTTTCCAACCATTTTTTAGAAAATATTTTCTAATCTGCATAGATGTTGGAGACTGAGATTAATTCAAAGAAGGGAAAATGTTGCAATTTTGTATTTGAATTTAGTGGAACCTAGGGACCCTCGAGGAAAAGAAAGAAGTATTTTGTAAATTGCCCTAGCTTACAAAAAATTGGCTTATATAATGATCAACTTTAAACATAATTTTCTTGGGATAAAAATTTACAACTAAAGGAGGGTTGTATACTCTTATGCATCAAAGAAAAAAAAATCCATTCTACATCTGAATGAAACCATAGAATTTTACCTTTACTCTGTGTAAGTTCTTATTTTGACAAGATCTGAGATATATAGTGCTACAGCAGGCTGCAAAAGTCAGAGTGAAATCTCTGCAGAAAAAAAAGGCCTCATACGTACTAAAGCATGTGGTGAAATCTTTAAGCACTTTGATATTTTATGTTTTCAATTGGTTTTCTCTCATTTTCTCTTTTCTTCTTTATAGAGTAATTAAAAATTCACTTATGTAAAGAGAAATCTGAAATTTAGGGCATCCAGCTAGAATACTGAAGACTTTGATCTGAATCATATTAAGCAGAAACTTGAATTCTCTTATGGCTGAATAAACTAGCACTTTGGAAGTTAGATAATCAGAGCCCATCTTTACTTTCATCAGTTCTATCATGATGTTGAGAAATTTCTCTGTGTTTTCTAGAGCTGTCTGTTCTTGCATAAAATTTCCATTTGGAAAAATCTTTTTTTTTTTCCTGTTGTTATTCAATGAAAGCCTAATCCCAGATTTCTCACCATCATTTACTAAATTGCACCCTACCTTGTTGCTTCCACTACAAGCTTCTCTTTATACTGCCTACTCATGAAGCACGCTTCATCAGTGAGAGTAAAATGCACTTGTCAAATTGCAACTTCTGAAAGTGCAAAACTTAAAAACTCCTAAGAAGACATGAGGCAAATACATCCCAAACCTGACTCATTTATATTCATGTAACAGTATGGCAGAGTATTCATCAACGTGTTAAGGTTCCATTTGCAGGTGGCTGTCTCTGAGTATACTTCAGAAAGCAGTCCCTAACTTGAAGGAAAACACCCAGTTTTATAAAACAAATACTTAAAGAAACACAATCTAACTTAATAGATGACTGTTGGTATCTAAAAATACCTATCCTTCAGAACATTTGCTTAAATACAGGCATCTAGTGTCATTTGACATGCCCTAAAGTATTCCACCTGGCCAACCACCAGCTGATCGTAAGTCTCATTAGGAAGAGAATTCCTTAATTTGGTACAACCACTAGACAAACTGAATTGTAATGTTGCTCAGGTAAGTGAACCTGGAACGTCTTTCTGCAGTCCAACTACCATGATTAAGAGACAATTAAGATTAAGAGAGGTGTTATGCTTTACTTGAGTTCACTGAGAGGGAACAGAAAGTTTACATGATCAGGATACAACTTTAAGTACTCCTCAACTTCATACCCTGTGCAAAAAATAATTCAAATGAATTTTTTCAAGCAATCTTTTTTTTTCTAATCCTAAACTATAAAAATCTATTAGATCAAACGCTATTTTTTCAGCAGAGACTGATAGAAACTCATGATGAGAAATGGCTTGTAGTTTGGCGATCACTTTATGGATTAGCACCAGAAAAGCCTCTGTGAATCTGTTTATCTGTTTGTACTCATTGCACTATGTTTGGAATTGTTTGTCTGTTCATACTCATACATCTGTCCTTGCATGGTCTCACTTCTTGTTTTCTTGGTTTCTTTTGGTACTTAGCACAAGATGTAAAAAATTATTTTGCAATTTTTGTTTTATTTTGTTTTTGTAAAGGCTTTGGTAAATAGATGAACTGTTTTATTCTAAGATCTAACTTGATCTTACAGATGAATCTTGGATCATATCTGAAATAAGCCTTTCCACATCATTTAGGATAGCTTCAGTTCTTGAGTGTTTCTTCTGTAATCAGAAGATCGAGCAAGGAACTAGACATTTTATACTCTCAGTGCTATATTCCATTAACAGGTGCAATGCTTGCAGGAGAAAACACATTTTTGTGTCTGGAGACGATGTAGTAATTTTTAGGGGATCTTCAAGATAAGAAAAAAAATACGCTATAAACACCTAAGGAAGGTCTTGGGGTTTCTCTCTTCTTTTTCATTTGTTGATTGCTTTCTCGCTTGTTATATTTTTTAATATCAAATATTAAAAATAGCACAGCAGATTTGGTGATTCAGAAAGAATTGATGTTCTAATAAACATTCAAAACCTGTTTTTACATTTCCTCTCTTTCCATGACAGTTAGAGTTCATGTGAATTAGCCTTTGAATGTCTTTCAACGCCCAGCAATGACCTACAAACGTGAGGAATCACTGTTTCCACTCTGAAGCCCCTGGACTGCATGTGGAACTGACATGAGGAAGAAAATTTATATTTACAGTACCAGTTGCCATAGATCAACATGGCCAAACAGATGCAGTTTATCAATGGCAAAATGTCAGCAACTGTGCAGGGCTGTTTGTGATTTCCTTTCTTGATCATTGAGTTTCTATGATGTTGTTTTTTAGTATTTCTGTAGAAGTCTACAAATATAATTGAATAAATAATTTTAATTTTCAATAGTAAAAGACAGAATTGTTTTTAAAAAGATAAAATAATGTGTGCAAAAACAACCTCTGTCTTTGGCTTCTTCCTCCAACAGTCCTGAATCATTGTGAATATAGAACAAGGATAATTATTGTTCCTCAGTGATAATTACTAATGCTTGAATATAGTACAGTCTTTAATGACTCCACCTTTATTGTGTCTTAACACTTGCACTATTGCCCTCTGCCATGGTATGTATCAAACTTTGATTTATTCCTGGCTAATTCAACTTTTCATTTATAAGAAAAGAAACAAAACAAATAATAAAAAATAACAAAAAACAAAAACAAAAACAAAATATATCACCAAATGCATGGCATAGCACCGTAGGAAAGTTAGATGCTTCATGCTTCTACTTCCTCTTCTCTGATTTTTTTTTCTTTGAGAAGTCTTATGAAGCTTATTTCAGATAAAAATAAAACCTTGTTAGGTGGATATCTCTCTCTTTTTTTTTCCCCCTGACATCAAAGCGTTAAAGGCCGGTACAAAGAAGACAGGGATCTTCTGAAAAGAGTCCAGCAGAGGGCCACAAAGATGATAAAGGGCTTGGAGGAAAGGTATTATGAAGAAAGGCTGAGCTACCTGAGTCTGTTCAGCCTAGAGAAAAGAAGACACAGAGGGGATCTGATCGATGTCTAAAGTGCAGGAGGCAAAGGGACAAGAAATTTGAAGTTTGTACTCACACTTACAAACCCAAAGACAACATTTTAGCTATTCTTACCTCTCATGACTTCAGTTTATATATCAGTTCTCACCTTGAAGATGTTTGAGTTCATTATGCATTCCTCTTGAGCAATAAAAAGCAAGGCAACGTGTATGAAGCATCATATAAATTCAGCTTCCTTGACCAGGCTACAGAAGACTCCTCTCAGAAGATCAGAAAAATGATCCATCTGTCTAGAATCCTTTACCTGTCTAACACCAATCATAAAGGGGATTTCTTGTGATGGAAATGTTGAGCTTGCCTCTGCAATCCTACAGAGTTCTCAGACTTACTGAAGTCTGTAGCTCTGGAATTCCTTGAGTACAATGTTGTATTTTCTTAAGATTGAATGCATATGTCATCTTTTCTTTCTTTTAGCACATGTTGTTTTACTCTAGTCATCAGTAAAGTATTTTCTATCAGCATTCTTCCCAAACACTTTTCACAGCTCTGTTAGACACTCAGTATCTCAAGAATGGATCATATCTGTCAACAGAAGACTGTGACAAATTTCACTAGGTTTTAGAACACAAGGACAAAGTTGAACTTTGGATTTGAAAACATGGCTCTTAGTGCCAGAATGATGTTTCAACTAATTCCTCTAAAACAGAAGGATACTAATGTAAAAAAAATTATAAGGTTTATTTTTTTTTAAATGTGTTGGTATGCACAATGAATTAAAATGTTAAGAACAGATGGATTTTCAATTAAGACTACATATTTTTCCCCAATATGAGGGAAGATAATTTATATTCTATGATGTATGAGTCAGTGAACTACATGCATACAAATGAAGGAAAAATTGGGTCAATCTCCTACCCTAAAACTACACTAAGCATTTAGACAAAGATGTATGTGAGCAAATTGTTTAGCAACATTTATCCTTCTGAAGGACCTGCTTTATCTTCTCATTTTGTCATCTTTGTCCTGGGACATCTGCTGGAGATGCAGTTTTGAAGTTGCTCTCAATACAAAAGCTTGCAAGGCACAACATGAATATACTAATAAATAAATAGGAAATAAAAATTCCTAAACAGATCCAAGTCTCTCAGTCCTTCCTCATACAGGAGGAGCTCCAGGCCCTTCATCATCTTTGTTTTTCTCTGCTGCTCTCTTTCTAGGAGATCCCTAATTGTTATTATTATTATTATTATTTTTTTTTTTTTGAAATTAAGTGGCCAGAATTGGACATGGTATTTTAATTGTGGCCTCACCAAGGTGGAGTAGGAGGAGAGGATCATCTTTTTCAACCTGGCAACTGTATTTTTAGTGCACCCCAGAATACCATTGACCTTGGTCGCAAGGACATACTGTTTCCACACGGCCAACCTGTTGTTCAAAAGAATACCCAAGTCCTACTCTACAGAGTTCCTCTCCAGCAGATTGTCCCCTAACCTGTACTGATGAATGCGGTTATTTCTTCCTTTTCACTCTACACTTTTTTTGTTGAACCTCATCTGTTTTCTCTTTGCCCAACTCTCTACTTTGGTTCAGACTCAAAATGACCTCTTAGGGGTACAAAAAATTAGTGTATTTTATCTTACACATACAAATACAGTAAATCATAGAATGTGTTGAAATGGAAGGAATCTTAAAAATCACCTAGTTCCAACCATCCACCAGACCAAGTTGGTCAAAGCCCCATCCAACTAGGCCTAGAACACCTGCAGATGGGGCATCTGCAACTTCTCTAGGCAATCTGTTCACCAATGCTTCATAATACTTTGAGTAAAGAATGTCCTTCTAATATATATTCTAAGCATATTCTCTTTTAGTTTAAAATCATCACCCTTTGTCCCATTGTTACACTCCCAAATAAAGCCTTTATCTCCATCCTTCCTATTTAGCCCCTTTTAAGTACTAGAAGGCAACAGTATTTTCTCACAGCCTCTTTTTCTTTAGGCAGAACAACACTATGGTTGGCTTTCTGGGAAGAAATATCACATTGCTGGTTCCACTTCCCAAACATGATCTTGACTTTTGATTGTATAAAATCCACTCAATTCAAATAAAGTCGAATAGTCTAATGCTTTGTTTGTATTGTAATTCTCATCTAATAAGTTCAGAATATATATTTTGAATGCAATGTCTTCAGCAGAGTGTGATTTTCTCTGGTAAGAAGTTAATTACTGTTACAATAGAAACTCTGTTACTTTTAATTTAAACTGTCAAGCACTTATATTCTTTTTAATTTGCTGGAGAATACTGACAACTGTAGTAAGTAAGTATCTGATACTTAACTGAAAGCACAGTTTCACTAGAAAAAAGATGGAGAAGTCATTTCTTGTGTGCCATATGAAAAATTGAGACAATCTTCACAACACAGATGTTTTTGAAGAGAATCTTGCACCCAAAAACTTTTGTCTTGTCCTCAGTTACTATTTAAATGGTAGATATAACAGTGTTCTACAGGTCAGTTTAACCTTTTGGAATCTCAATTTGTGAAACGTTTAGAAGAACTAAAACTAATTGAACTCAACTCAGTTAACATTATCTATATTATCTATAATTTCATTCCCTGTCTTTTTAGAAAATTGTACGTGAACCTGTCTTATTTTCATTCAGTAAATGATCAGAATACAAGAATAACATAGCCAGATCATTTTCATTCTAATTTGCCCATCAAGGTACTTACTGTTTGCATTGTGGTTTTAGTTTCAATTACATGAAATTTTCTCATCTCTTTGACTACATTACTGATGTTTATGAAAGAGAAAAATAACAAATATGTCGATAATGGATAATGTATACTGGGTGCACATTTTGGCACAGTGCCATAATGTATTCTAAAAGTGTTTCACATCTGAAGACTTGTTCCTAATAAATATTTTGTTTTGATATTCAAAAAAAGGTTAATCTTCAAGAGACAAACGAGACAAATACCCAGACTAAAAATGCTTTCATTTCTTAAAATGCACGCTAATATGCATTGTGTTTTAGCTTGTAGCTTCAGAGAAATACAATTCATGAGTAGGACATGCTGAATTTGTAAGTAGTTTGAATTCTACAGTTGAGAATATATATAATTAATTCTATCATCTTTCAACAGAACATGTTAACATTAAAGCATTAAATATGTTGTGACAAAGCCTGTATTCTTAAGAGTGACAGCAGAACATAGCTCTTCATTAAATATGTCACAATTGGCTGTCATAGGGGAGACTTCCTTTGCATGACTTTGGTCCTCTATACACACTTAGCTGTTAATAGAGAGTAATAATTATTTACAGATAGCTTTCTTTGTAACTTGTAGAGAAAAAACTGCTTTTGGAAATAGGAATCCTATCCTCCAAATGTCTATCGTTTACTGCTTATAGTAAAGCATCCAACTAACTACTTCTGAGGCATATATCTACACTGAAGTACATGTCTAAAACCAGGAAAGATTAATCCAGAATTCTGTTATGGAAAATCCTTTCACATGATTCCCCTGTCTGGTACCTATTCTGCGACAAGGCAAGTATTTTAACTGTAGCCCTTGATGACTCTAAAGCATGAGTATCCAAAATCTGACCTGCTTGGCTGCACAGAGTGAAGACCAATAGCTTTTGGCCACTGTGGAGCAAAAGGAGGCAATGGCAGTGCCTCCTTCTGGGCTAGAAATGCTATAGAACAATGGAAGGTGACAGAAAAATAAGCTCACCCTTTCCAACAACCAGTAATCAGCTCAAAAAGAGTACAACTTCTATTCAGGGATGCTGCTCCCTTGGCTGATAACCTTTAAATGAGAGTGAGAACAGGTGGACTATGTGTTCATTCCTTCCAGTAATGCACCTGAGCTCCTTGAGTTTGCCATTCCCTCTCACCTGGTGCTCAACCAGTTCAACCATTCGTTTAGGCTGTGACCTAGTAATTCCCATGCAGCCACATATATACTATAGTTGATGTATCCAACTAGCAAAACTTTGTAAATATATTGGTTATTAAAACATGGGTAAAAAAAAATAAGCATTGAAAAACATAAAACTATTGACATGTTAGACTTTTAATGTATCAGTGTTTCCTTCATTGGAAGTGGCTGCAATTCACATTAAGTTCACAAGGTATTCATCAGAGATTTTTGATGAAATTTTACTCTTCCTGTAGTGTATCCTTGAAAATAGGTTCACAAATTCTCTGCTGTAAAGAGATAGCATGAACATGGCATGATTATGAAATTAAGAGATATATTTCTCTGGTAAGACAGGCCTTTTACCAATCTGGTAAAGAGACACAATCATTTTCTTCCTTGAGTTGAGTATCAACTCAAAACATACTTTTTGAAAATTCTCAAGAAATATATATGTAGATTAAAAATGGAGTCACGAATACACAAAATTTGAAGATTTTTCTGGAGATCTTGAAACTTCAGATTCCTTATCAAAACTGAAAGCAAGGCTACATGTCTTTCATCTTCTACACATCTTTGTTTAACCAATATATCAAAATACATAAAATGATTTACTCTAATTTGATCTTTCCCTGACTTAATTTGATCTTGTCCTGAATTTTGTTATGGTTTGAAACATAGAAACAATAAGTTGATTTTCACCTTAAAGACGTTTAACTCATTTAAATGAGCAGTTAAATCCATCAAAAATGCTAAATCTGTAAGCCAATTTTCATCTTCAAGTTCTGGCACGTATTTTCTCTTGATTTCTTGATTTTTCTTGATTTTTTCTCTTGATTTTATTTAATTTTATTTCATTTCACAAATCATAAAATCTTTTTGAAGATTTTACCCCAACTTAACCACCTTACTTCTAAGAAACCTGATCTCCTGGAACTGGTGATTACTCAATCTTTTGAACTGGTCCACAGCTTTGATGAAAATTTGCACAATGTTATACATTTTTAAAACTTTTGCATATACATTTTCTTGATGTCTGATGCAGTGACATTTCATCAAACATGAAATACTAGTGGTAATTGCATCATCTATTAATTTTGTAACTCCCACTTTTTTACCTGCCATTACTGGAACACCTTCAGTAGCTATACCAGCAATATTAACAAAGGTTAAAGAAAATTGCTTTACTGTATTTTTTACTGTTTCACACATATTATGAAACTTAGTTTTGTCCTTCAGTGGCACCAAAGAAGCCATTTCTTCATGACATTATATTTATTATCAATTCCTCTTGCCATTAAAAATGGCAAGCTGAACTGCATCTGTAGCGTCAGTATTTTCATCTATTACCAAAGCATAAAATGTGAAGTCAGCAGCATTGCTCTCCAAATTCATTTTGGTAGATTTTCCTGTTTCTTCAGTTCACCTGGTTGCACTCTAGTGAGATAAACTGATTTTAGAAAAATCTGTTCTTTTCTATAAATATATATATAAGTTTGCCATGTTTTCCATACATTGCTTAATAACTCACCATCAGTAAATTGTTTTGATTTCGTCACCAGATTTCTTACTGCATAACTAGCTGTTATAATAGGGTCCATTTGAGTTGTAACTTTAAAAAAAATTGAGGTTATGAAGTTTTCTTAGTTTTATTGCTTTGTCTTTAGGAAACATTCCTTGATATGAATCAAAATTAGCAGCATGTCTCTTCAAATTTTATTCTTTGAAAACTGACAGGATTTCCTTCTAAATTAAACATAATCTCCTATTATTTGTCCTGTCCTGTGAAAAGTGTACTTATCTGTTCATTATTTGTTGAATGTTCTTCCCTTATCCGGGATTTTTTCTATTTTTAGGGGGTTCTGTTTCATTTTGGGACAACATTAGATAGTTTGAAATATTATTGTCAGTAATCAGTGTGTTTTATAAACTCAGGCACACAAGCATGTAATGTTCATTACATGTACGGTTTGGGTCAACTGAGTGTGTGCTGTGGGCATGAGAAGTTAGTCTGTTGTGATAGGAGAAGGGGAAAGGATTTCAAAGAGGAGAGATTTAGACTGGATACAAGGAAAAAGAGTTTTACAGTAAGGGTGGTGAGGTACTGGAACAGATTGCCAGAGAGATGGTGAATGCCTCATCCCTGGAGACATACAAGGTCAGGCTGGACCAGGCTCTGAACAACCTGACCTAGCTGCAGATGTTCCTCTTCATTGCAGAGAAATTGGACTAGATGACCTTTAATAGTGTCTTCTAACTTTTATGATTCTATGATTCTGTGATCCTTATAAACAATGAGGATTTGCAAGAAGTATTGAATACAGAGGGGGAAAAAAAAGAAAAAGAAGAAGGACAAATTTTCCAAGCAGCTTCATAGCCTTCAGTGCCCTACTTCACCTGCAGTAGGAATACAGGGCTGATGAGGACCCAGTCAAATATGTATAAGACAAGTTATTCTATTTTTATGTAGACCTTCTGTCTTACAGGTAACTTACAGTGATCTACCTTCAGTAATGCTGGAAAATATAAGGAAATGTATCTGAGGAAGAACTGGCAGAGTGAAAGTTTTTAGAAGGTATAGATTACCTCCTTAATTTCTACTGAATAACTTTCTTAGGCTACCACTGCAACTTAGGTTTGACTTCTGTTTTGATAGACTACAATTATAAAATATATCACCTAATTTTGTCTGCTTATGAAGTGCTATATCTAAATAATTCCAGCTTACCATAGGTGTTCTGTATTGTTTGGAGAGAATCAAACTCCTACACAAGTGACAGAAAGGTTGTCTCTAAAATTTGTTAATTCCACATGAGATGAATATGTTTTTTTCTAGTCAACCACAAATAGTTGTCTAGAATTACAGAATGCAATCCACATTCTCCTTTCAAGACATACTGAAGAAGCAAAACACCTTTCAACTCCCAAGATCACTCTGTTTATAGATTCATAGATTCATTAGGTTGGAAAGGACCTACAAGATCGTCTAGTCCAACCATCCTCCTATCACTATCCCTACCCACTAAACTACTAAATCAAATCCTTTAGCACCTCATCTAAACGCTTCTTGAACAGCGCTAGGGATGGTGCCTCAACCACCTCCCTAGGCAGGCCATTCCAGTGCCTGACCACTCTTTCAGAGAAAAAATGTTTCCTCAGGTCTAATCTAAATTTTCCCCGGTGCAACTTGTGGCCATTCCCTCTCATCCTGTCATTATTTATCAGGGAGAGGAGGCCCACCCCTCCTCAACCACAACCCCCCTTCAGGAAGTGGTAGAGTGCACTAAGTTTATGTGTTTTTTGGAATTGGTTTTGACTACTGATTCAACAGCTATTTTTCCAGTAAGGAGTGGAAAAGAGATATTTCAAACAGTAGAAACCCAAGTTTGTTGTCCTTGGAATTGTTCAGATGTTATAGGCTGAAGTCGATCTCAGGTTTATGACAGCCCACACAATGAGAACATTTTGCCTAAGTCTAAAATATATGAAGTTTCCTGAGTTCCCAATGAAGTAATAGCTGCAAATGTTAAGCTGCTGCTGTGAAGTTACATGTCACTGTCAGTATTTTGCTGAGGAACTAAGGTAAAATGCCCTAATTTCCTCAGAAGTAGTTCAGCAATCTGGTTCTCAGGAAAGAGCAACAAAAATATATCTCAGCAACTGCAATTTTTAATGCTGTTTCAGTTATGGACATTGACATTTTAATCATAAATGCTTTCTGCTATGGATAAGAGAACATGATTAAATATAACTAAAATAACAGAGGTTTTAATTTAAACGATTTTACTTCTTTTCTGAAGATAGATTAACAAACAGGAACAAACCAAAGAATAATCTGACAAGCTGGAATACAACATGTACCTTATTTCCACATTTTGTCATGGTTTGTAATTTAGAATGCCATGGATAATTGAAGGAGAATGTGTAGATGTTAATTAATTTTATTTAAGATTAGTCTAATCTGGTGCTCTGTGAATAAAAGTAGCAGTTTATAAATGGGTAAATATGAATAATCCGAACACAGCCTTGTAAAAAAGAATGAAATTATCATAAGGAGAAAAAAAATCAATGAATGGTCTTACAGCAAAGCAAATTAATGTATATCAAGTATCTTAAATACAGAATTAAATATCATTACTTTTGTACACCGATGTTAGCCCATATCTCTTCTCCCAGAGTGTAAGCTATTTGCTGATTAACAGGGAAAGCTGTCACAGTCTCAAATTAAAATCACATTCCAGCATCCTATTGTAATCATTACAAGAGAACATTAAGCAAATCCTTTGTCAGAACTTTACAAATGAATCTAAATGACATGTATTGAAGTTCTTGTTCCATCTTAACTGGGGCACTGCTCCTTCTTTGAAGTGCCTACCTGTAGAAGATGACTTTGATAAACTGCACAATACTGAGGAAGAGGGCAGAGAGAAAGATCCTTCCTCAATTTTATAATCCCTTCACTGCCAAACTTTCATTAGCCACTGTCATCAAAACTGTCATAGACTGCTTTGAGAATACTTTCAGTTCCTGGCAAGTGATCTGTGCTAACATATTCAGTAGTGCCAAAATTCTCCTTAGTTTGGTACTTATCCTCTCTTCATCTTTGTGGTGAAATGTTCTCAGAGAAACTTTAAATTGTAGATTTTTTCTTTTGTCTTTTACTTGGTCAATTTTTGAGAAAACTTCTTGACTTCGCTGAGTTGTAATAGGAGTGAAATTCTATTTCAAATAACTTTGAACAATTTATTATTTGTATAAAGCTCTTTTTGTAATTGGTATATTCTTTTCAAAATTAAATGTTCCTTAAAGTCAGTTTGCATATGTATGGGAGAAGATGAGCATTTCTACTTAACAGTACCAACACTGTTTTTTATCCAGCTTGTTTGGAAAGACTTGGGCAAAATATGAGAGCTGCTCCAAAAGTAATGCTTCTTGTTTTATTATGTTGGCCTACAACATCAAAAATGGATGTTGATAGTATGGCAGTAGAGGTTGAATTTTCCCAATATTCTGTTATAGTTTGTTGTTGTATGACAAATGGCAGCAAGGGGTAGTCTGACAAAAAAGCTTCTGACAATAATGTGTGTATGAAGCAATTGTGTGTCATTGAATACCTGCATACAGAAAAAATGACATCCATTGACATTCACTGACACTTGCTGAACTATTATGGAAACCAAACGGAAGTTGTGAGCACAGTGAGGTGATGAGCTGTGCATTTCAGCAGTGGAATTGGTAACAGTAGGTCTCCTCCACTGGTGCAAATTTTTATGAGCATGGCATTCAGGTTCTTGTTCATACCTAGAAAAACTGTGTTGATAATCATTGTGACTGTATTGAAAAATATTTTTTTCTAATTGAGATATTCTATCAAATTGTGTTTTTGAATTCTTTGTGTCAGTCGTATTTTCCAAGGAAATAAATAGGAGGCATTACTTTGGAGCAAACTGCAACTAATAAAGAAATGAACTCGTTCTTAATTAGCATTAGAAGAAGAAGAAAAAAAACTTACTGATTTTGCACTCTCTAAGCACTGAAGAGTCTTCCAAATATCTTTCTCAGACTTCTGTGTATTTAGTAGTACAATTGTAATGTTTTCAAAGGAGCAATTATTTATCTGTTTACCTAGAATGCAAATGAGATCATATAAGTAAACTCTAATTAATATCTGGGAACTCTCTTTCATATTAATACTGTTACCTTATTATGTATTAAAAAGAGAATATATTTTCTTTCTATTTATATGTTCTTTTGCTTTAATTTAGAGCATAGGTGATGAAAACAATCATTTAAGGCATGCTTACCTAATTGTTTCTGTCCAGCTCTACTGTTGATACTGACTACTGTGAAAACAAGAGATAGTTATGACTCTAATTAAAATTTTAAATAACTAACTACTCTATATCTAAAGTCAAATGATAATAATGTGATTTTACTGAAGCAGGGCAAACACACAGTGCATTAATTCTTTTCATGAATTATACATGAGCCTTTATGGATGACTTACTGTAATTTGGACAACCCAGGAGAATAAGGAAAAATACTGTAACCAGATTTCTGTGGGGGGAAAGCAGTAGTATTCAGATTAGTGATTACTCTTTTTGACATTGACATTCCCACTTTGTAACTATGTACTAAAATGTGCATTGTAACAAAAGCTGTTTTTCTGTCGTGTATTAAATAAATTTGGCTTTTTCTTTGAGTCAAAGCCCTTGTTTTCATTTCTGTATGATTATTCCCAGCTTTTTGTAATTTGCTTTGGGGAAAGGACATTCTCTTTGTGGGGACTCTGAAAAACTGTTGAGGAAATAAAATGTTTAAAAACATGAATCATGGAGATAGACACAAGAGACGCAAACAGATCTAAAAACTGTAGATCAAGCTAAAGGAATTGGCTGACAGTTCAGCAATAGATCTTTTGACTTCAAAATACAAAATATTAAGGATCAAATATCTCAGATACTCACTTACTCCAGTTAAGTTTGTACTTATATTTTTTGACTCTATATGCAAGGCTAAAATCTTGTTTTTCACATCCTTGCTTCCTTAATGCTGGGGAATGAATGCAGGAGCAGGGAGGTCACGGCGATATGTACAAGCATAGTTTGCACAGTAGCACAGACTATATACTCATGGAAAAGTATTAGATGTTGATAGGAGGTCACGATGCTCCTGGGCCAAGTGATAAACAACTCAAGGTGGACAAGAACTACTTTGGCTGATCAACCCAAGCTGCCAAGACATCTATGGGAAACTTCTGTGATTATGTTGTTCAGCCTGCCTTCAGTGAAAGAGGCCTCACAGGACTCTGATAATTGTAACTATAGGTATTTTTAGAGTAAGCTGTCCTTGGTAGTCTATTCTGTTTAGCTAGCAGGTGTTCCCTTTGGGCTCTGTGTTATGCACTGGCCACACTGATACGGTGCTCAAAGGAAACTACACTGCGTGAACCTCAAGAAAAGTAAAAGCAGGAGATGGTCTGTGGCGAGTGGGAGAGGAAAAGTGCACTTTGAAGCAGGGGATGCCCTGCCAGTGCTGCCTTTCACATCTGCCGCAGACGCATTCCTGCCTGGTTTCTTAGGATTAGGATGATATCAAAAGTCGCCTCCTCCAGAATGTGTTTCTCACTGCTGTTAATTGTTGGGAGTTGTTTTAAAGTTGTTTTTCTCAAGGCTCTCTACCAATGGTTGTGTGATATTTTCTATACACCCCTGTCTTAAACACTATAAGAATAAGGCTGTCCAGGTAATAAACTGAAGCTTGATCACTCATATTGAGTTTCTGTCATGCTTCCCCACTCGAGAGCAATCGATCTGGACCAGGATCCACAGCACCTTATTGCTTATTTGATAGGCACCAAGGGAGGCAATATCTTGAGTGAAGTAGATGGACGTGGCCTAAAGGACGCCGCAGTCATGGAGAGCTCTCAGAGAAGCAGGTCCAGGCTGGAGCTGCAGCCCATGAAGGGGAAACCTCAGAGGCCCATGCTAGAGTAGTTTCTGAAGGATGGACCCTGTGGTGTGGAGCCATATTGGAGCAATGCTTGGCAAGCAGCAGCCTGTAGGAGTCCAAGCAGGATCAGTTTAGGAAGGACAACATCCCCTGGGAGGGACCAATGGAGCAGTGGCAGAGAGTGACCATGGAAGTGGAGCAGAGATGAACTATGGGCTGACTGCAGCCCCATTCTCAGTTCTTCAGAACCACTCAGGGGTAGAGGTAGAGAAGAGTGGATGGGGGGAAGATGTTTTCAGTTTGCTCTTAGTTCTTATTCTTCTAATCTTTTAGTAATACTCATTAAATTGCATTAATCTTCCTACACCGAGTGTTTTGCCTGTGACCTTAACTGGTGACTGATCTCCCTGTCCTTATTTCAACCCTTGAGCCCTTTTTCATTGTATTTTCTCCCCCTTCTCCATTTAGGAGGGGAAGTGAGAGACGTGTGGTAGAGCTTATCTAATAATTGGTGTGTAACCACCACAGTAACTGACAAAGGGTTATTGTCATTCCAGAAAGAGACAGATACTAAGGTACTATATTGATAAATAAATGCCAAAGTTTGTTCTCCCATGGAGATAATACTTTATAAAAAGGTTTTACTTTGGTTAAAGAAATAAAAATCAGCAATTAAAACCAATTTCTTTTGCTGTCTTCACATTGACTTCCAGGTTCCTATGGGAAATTTGAAGAGAATAGTGGCCCCGGTAAGTAAATGAAAATAAATAATGAAGCCAGAGAAAGGATGATTTTGCATGATTTCTTCAGTTAATGCTGTTCAGGAGGTTTACAGTCCTGCTGAAAAGAAAGGAAAGCAAGCAAAAAATATTGTTAGTGTGTGGCAGTAGGAGGTACCTCTTCTGGACACTGATGACAAATCTCTCTGGAATACAAACATGTAGATATTGAAAGGATCCTTAAAATTAACTACACAGACATCCCTCAGTTGTAATAGTTGTGCTGTAAAATAAAAGTAGAGGCCACAGAGAATGAGCATAGTCAAAAACCTGGAAGATAATGCCATGATTGAAAATGTAATAAAGCAAGACATATATTTATCATGCTTAATATCCTAGTGTTCTTGAATTTTTAGTATTAGTAATCTTTAAAAAATTAGAGACAACAAAGAGCTTCTTTGCTCTTCTTCCCTTCCCTTCCCTTCCCTTCCCTTCCCTTCCCTTCCCTTCCCTTCCCTTCCCTTCCCTTCCCTTCCCTTCCCTTCCCTTCCCTTCCCTTCCCTTCCCTTCCCTTCCCTTCCCTTCCCTTCCCTTCCCTTCCCTTCCCTTCCCTTCCCTTCCCTTCCCTTCCCTTCCCTTCCCTTCCCTTCCCTTCCCTTCCCTTCCCTTCCCTTCCTTCTTCCGAATTCCTTCCTTCCTTCCTTTTTTCCTCCATTTTTCCTTTTCTCCCTTCCTTCCTCTCCTAGGAGGAAAATTTAATTTATAATGAGAAGTCAGGTAACTTCCCTTCCTCTGTACTAGATAACCTTTACTCTTCAGTTCTTGTGCACTTTCTGCTGAGCCTGATTTGCATTTTTATATAAGAAAAATCTAAATGATATAAGGTCACTTTATGCAGGTGTTGTAGGCAACATGTAAGAAAACCTTGGCATCTGCTTCATATGCCTTTTTTTTTTTTTTTGCATCCTCATGCACTCTATTTTGCAAGTCAAATTATCAGTCTTCGAGGCAAGCTTTTATACTGGATATAGAATATAAAACTTTCTCAAGTTAGGAAACCTAAAACTTAATTCAAATACTGTTGGTATAGCTAACTTTTCTGAATATATTTTATATTATAGATCCATTGTACAGTTAAGATTTTATTTACTCTATCATTCATTAAAGATGAGCCGACTCTGAGAAACTGGAATGGAAACTTAGTTTCAAATTACTAAATTGAACCCTGAAATGAAGTCAGAAACTCTCTCAAGAAATGTAAATCTAACTTAAATTTCCCTTCTGTTATAACATTAGAAAACTAGTTTCAACTTCCTATAACCCAGCCCACCTTTTCTGTTCTTCCCAAACCATTGCATTCATGCAATAATGCTTATGTGTAAAGGGCTTCATGCTCTAATAATGAGTGACTTACTCTAGAAACTAATGGATTTATCTGAAGAAATAATTGATGCAAACGCTTTGTGCCAAGTGACGTGCAGGAAACTCAGGACACACCACAGTAACGACATGGTTTACTCCTTCCCCTTCTTTCTGCTTTGGGTGGTCCTTACCACGGTTAAACAAGACTAGTTTCCAGAATTTCATAGGACTTACTTCTATTGTTTGAAGCACTAAAATGAAAAAATATGGATTAAGTTCTGTATTAAGTCTAAAATTACAGACACTAATATGTTTCCTCATAACAATGAGGAAGAAATAATATCAGAAACAAACAATACTGTAAAGGTACATTAATTTCTTCAGACTTAAAAATAAAGGGCTGTATTCAATCTTCTTACATTTTGAAATCCAGTCAGAGTGCATAAATTGAGGAGCTGTGTACACCTGAGGCTTTATTTATGTTCACCAGAAAACAAAGGATGCTTCCATTGCTCAATTCCATTTGAATCTAAAGTATTGTCATCACTTAAGCAACTAATGACCATTCTAATTCTGTGGTCTTATGTACCAACACTGAGTAACCTGCAGCTATTCTAAAGCGTATGTTGGGTGGACAAGAGCAAACCTGTTCTTTGGTTACCAGAGAGATCTCAGTGTGAGTGGTAAAATCAGTACTGCTAAAATGCTGCAGGACTATCAAATTATTTCACAGTTTTTGTCAGCAGCATAATCCCCCAAGGTGGAATAAGGTATTTATTTATACATATATTTTTTACACCTAAAATGAAATAAAATGTATTGGAAACGAAGTTCTTGCACTAATATCAGTGTACTTAGAGCAGTATAATTACTAGGAATATCTCTTAAATTTAATGGACAGTAATTTTGCATGAGTACATCCTGCCTTCCCAAAATTTTTTGTCCTGCAATAAATATGTTGAGTAAAGAAAAAGTGGGTGAGGAGACAGAACTTCTGGTGATACTGTTCCCCTTTGCCTCGAGCTGATAAAGAATGGAGACAAGGAGAACCTAAGTGTTGAAATAAATCACTACTAAATCTTGTTCATTTTGATCTATCAGTGTAGCAGACCATACTTGCCATTCTTGTTCTCTAGGCAGCATAGAGAAATCTTTTCTCATGAGCATATTTTAAGCAAGTTCAATTTTTATTTTTATTTTTATTTTTATTTTTTTATTTTTATTTATTTATTTTATTTTTTTATCACTGGGAGTGCTGAAAGGACTAAAAGCAATAAGAAAAAGTGGAGTCAGAGAAGGATGTTGTACTAATCTGAGTTACATCAGTTTATTTCAGTGGCATAATATATTTTTTCATTTTCATCACTTTATGTTTTTCCCCTTTATGAAAAGCTAAAATCCCCATTGGTAGATTCTCATGTCATGAATAAATATT
Organism: Cyrtonyx montezumae; assembly: GCF_038088225.1. Taxonomy (NCBI): domain Eukaryota; kingdom Metazoa; phylum Chordata; class Aves; order Galliformes; family Odontophoridae; genus Cyrtonyx; species Cyrtonyx montezumae. The sequence goes on from NW_027072089.1 coordinate 5,153,581, forward strand.
TTCATTGCTATTAGTTAACTATTAATGTACAAAGCACTCCAGATGATATGAAAATGTAAGCAAATAATCCTGCTTAAAAGAGCTTAAGGAATTACTTGTACATCTAGGGACCCAGCAGATGTGTAAGTATGGGTTTTCCATGCCAGAAATATAGATTATTTAAAATAGTTTAAAACACTGTTGTTTTTGTGTTACTAACATTTACTGAAAAATTCACGTTAACCAGTTAACTGTTTAACCTCTTAGTACATCCATTTGTTAATAAATCACTTGTTTTAGAGTTTTCACTATTCATATCACATAATAGAATATTTCACCAGCTGCTTTATAAAACAAAGCAAAACCCCTCACAATAAAGAGGGAACACTAGTTCAGTCTAGGATCTGTTAGTGATAAAGATGAACAGTGAAAGAATTGTTTAGACTCAATTTATTCCCTGAACACGTTAAAACAAAACAAAAACAAAAACAAAAACAAAAACAAAAACAAAAACAAAAACAAAACCAACCACAACTGTGCTTCTTTTCTTTCTTTTCCTTTTTGTTTTACTTCATATTTGCTGCTGTTATTGTCTGCTTTTCCCCATTTTCAGTTTCTTCATATGCAACTATCCATCTTTATGTGCCTCAAATGTACCTCAAATACTGGAGCTCTGAATTAATATGGCACTTTGTTTAAAAAAGAAGCAGATATATTTCTAGTGATAACACATAGCTGAAAATGAACACGTTTCACAAGACATCTGGAAGTTTGAAATCAGGGCAGAGCTTCAGTGATTTGAATGGAGCAAGTTCAGTTCTCCTAAGGTCCACTTTAAAATGCTCTTTACAGCTTCTCTACTACTATTATCATATCTGATATGCATCATTACTTTTCTGATGCTGCAGTTCAGCATCTAATTGAGTGTTGTGCTAACCAGCAGGAAATACAGAGAAATATATCTTCCCCCACTTCCTTTCAACTGATCCATTAGAATCTGGAGATTTGAAAAGGAGGAGGAATATCCTTTCAATATTTCTATATTTTTATACCACTCACAATATTTTCAGGCTACTAAATATTTTGTTAAAAATTAAGAAAAGGAAAAGAACATAAATGCCAAGAGAGGAGAAATAAAAATGAATGCAAGATTTAATGCTATCATCTTTAGAGGTGAAAGTTTTCTCGTCTAAAGGAGAAAAAAGATATTTTTTATATTTTTATTTTTGATACAGAGATCAATCTTTTGCTACCCTGGTAAATAATAATGGGAGGTAAGTGGTAGAGGGAATCCCATATGTCAAATAACCTCAGAAAAATAATCTCAGAATTTCAAAATCCATTTTTAATAGCAATTCTTATATTAACGAATGTTTTTTTTCCAAGGCAAATAACTTCCCTTTTAACTTCTTTTACTTCTCTTTAGAGTGAAGAAAAATAAAGTTATATCAGCTCGTGACAGGAGATATCTTTCCATTAAGTTTGGGAATAGACACTAAAATTATTTAATGGGGATGATCCTTAATAGCTGAGAAAGCAGTAACACTCCTATTTTTCCCTCAGAAGACATCAGTCAGATATTGTATTATATCCTGTGGCTTAATCAAATAGAGTCTCTGTTTACATCAAAAAACTCTATGCTGCCTTCCATTGCTGCCTGCATCTTACCATATTTTCCTCTTAACATTTACAAAACTGTTTGAGACTTCAAAGAACAAAAGGGCTTAAAATCTATCTCATTCCCAAAGCCCAGTGTACCTGAAGTCATGTAAGTCTCTCAGTGGGTTTAACTAGTTAGTATCTCTGATTTAATAACATAGACTGAGAAGTTTCAGGTTTTTATGTATGTACTAAGACAGAAGACTTATTTTATTTGTATTTTTCTTATGAAGATGATCTCTGGAGGAGGAGAATGACAACAGAACAGTAGTAACCGCTTTTATGGAATAACTTGGAGAGGGAATTTAGTGATGGCTTTCTTTAAAATACAAAAAATAATCTGAAGAGGTAGGAGTACACAACGACTTTCCTCCCATGAGTGCTCCCTTAAGCAGTAAAGCTGGATGTCATGTTTCCCTCTGTAGTTTTCTTTTGTCCAACAATCTAGCCCAATCCCTGTATATGTGTGGAAATGGGTAGTTGTAACTTTTTTCCAACTAGCTGATTGAAGACTCTGTAAATTGCTATAAGAAATACGTTTAGTGATCAACAGAGTTCTGACTTACTACATGTTAACACTGATATATTCCTCTTAAAATCTATCAATAAGAAGATTTATCCTCCTGTAACTACCCTTCTCCACCAACTGCTTCAGCTCTCCTGAAGGCATTTGGATATCTCTTCCTCTCAGTGCTACTTGTACTTTCCCAGTATACTCTCAGCAAAATCTGTTCAGATAGTAATTTACTTTGCCTGTGCCCCTAGTGTTTCTGAAGCCGACTTAATATTGTATTCTATTAAAAATTAATATTATATAGTGTTATATATACTGACTATTCTATATAATCTGGCCTAAGTGCCTGAGTAGTCCTGTCCATATTTCATAATGAAGAAGCACAGAAGAAGCAAAGAGGAAGACTTGCTCAGTACAGATGGTCACTTAGAGCTCAAGCAAAAAGAGAATTTGAAGCAGGAAGATTATTACTGAATATGTGAGGAAAAAAAGGAAGCTGGAATACCTAAGGAGAGAGAGCAGCAATCAGCAAGAAAGAAGTGGGAGGAAATGGAAATACTAGAATTAGCAATATAGGACAAAACCACTCAGATGCTTGACAGGGAGCTTGAGCTTTATTTGAAAGATTGCGTGTGCCTTTTGTATCACTGAATGTTATTTTTGTTTCATAGCTACCTTGCTGCTTGCCTAGCGGAACATTAATTAAATAAACAAAAATGAAGGTGGAAAAGAAATAAATTGAGATTTTAAAATAATAGATTTCTTTTTTCAAGCCTAATTTTACCTGTTATGAACATGTTTTTATCATAGTAGCCTGTGGTTATTTAATTCATAGTGATGCCCTATCAATGAAAAGGGTCACCCCCCTCAGATAAAATGCACCCACTCTGTGAACTGTACACGACTCATATTCTCTCTCCAAGTTCCCATTTTCCCGTTAAAAGGCCATTAGTGCACAAGCAGAATGGTAGCCTAGCTGCATGTGGGGAATAGAAGCAATTATTACAATTATGTACATCTTATGCTTTGAGTATTTTTACGTGATACAAACGTTAGTTGAGAAATTAAGGGGAAATTAGGTAAAGGAGCAAATTGGCTGAACATCGTGACAAATTAGCAGGAAATTCCAGTTTATAAAACAATGTCCTTACTGCCACTGAAGAAATCTTGCTGTTAGGATTGCCTTTAAACTAGACAGGCATTTTTTATTTTATTTTTCTTTTCTGTGCGTTAAACTCTTAAATGCTCTCTTCCTCCTGTTTATCCTTTTACTCTGAGTAAGATCTTCCATGTAAAACTTATAAAGCCACCATCTCTGAAACTCTATTCCAAAATCTGTATGCACTGATGATGCTGGAATTTCCTCTGAGACTATTATTATCTGTAGGAGAGGACACATAGAGGACACACCTGTGACAACTAACAGATTTTACAATGCCACTGTGTGTTATTGTACAGGTGGCTCTACCTAGTGTACCTGTCCTACTAGCTAGTGCATTGGCTATGGTATTAGATGGTACTCAAAACAGGTGTGCATAGGAGCATTAGATTTGACATCATTGCCATCTTATTGCATAGATCTTAGTATGAAGATGTTTTCCCACCTTCCGAATTATGAGAATTACTGTCTACTTATTCTCATTATTCAATTTTGCTATGATGTAGCTGGATATAAAATTTATGTATTCATGGAACAAAATCCTGCCCTTTGGTACCCACCTCCTCTCAGGCCTTACCAAATTTCTTTGCTCCATTTGTTCATCCTGCTATGCTGCTAGACCTGTTGTTAGCATTTCCCAGATCCCGCCTAATTTCTACTGACATCAGAAACACAAATAAACTCTAGGCTTTGACTCCATAATGAAAGAATATGCTATTTCTCTTCAAGAGAAATTCTTGAGGACTTTCACCGAACTTCAGAAAATGCAGTCCATCACACCTTAAGCCATTCAGCATTTTTGCCATTTCAAAGTACAAAATATGAAGGCTATATAACTACTTCATACCAAAATATTAACTGTCAAGCTTGTGAACTGAATTCTTAAGCACTGTCTAAATGTAATACTGGCAAGATCAAGGATGCAGCCATGGATATTTTGGCTGCATCTTAATGAACTGTCCAAAATTCAGTTGAGAAACATTTCTTAGTTAAAAGAACAAGCCTCTCCAAGGAGCTCATATGCTGTAGTTATGAACGAAGACCTAACATCTTTTAGATTAACTTTTAACATAGCCCATGAACTTCATCTATATTTCTTTCGTATTTTACTGTCCTAACAAAATGGGAAATTTGGCAGTATTCATCTTACTGTTTTGGTGCTGCTTGAAGCTGCAGAAATTTCAGGTGACCCAATCTCCCTGAAATCCTTAAAGATTCATGTTGTTGATCATACCTTTGACTTTTTCATGTGATGGGAGGACAATGGAAGAGATAGACGATGACATGTTAAAGCATATTGATACTTTGATCCAGATACTACGAAGTCTGAGCAGTAGTTTTGAAAACAATATATAGAAATTCTGTACTTTTATGAAGCTGCACTAAAAATTTTTGGAAGTTTGGGAAAACAACTTTGTGTTCTTCCATGGGCATTAAGTTTGAGTGATACGGTGTGGCTCGGTTATTTTAAGGCATTAATATTATTTGTAGTCAGGATATCAACATAGTATTGAAACTTGAAATTGAACTCTTGAAAGTTGTTCAGGCAAAACACAGATCTCTTCTCTAAAGGAGATGCTTTTATATCATATTTATGTTCTCATAACATCTCAGTAGTGAATGGAGACAACAGAAAAAAGAATAAAGGAAATTGGTGCGCAAAAAATATAACTTATGATGCCTAGAGGAAACATACTCTCTCAGCTTTTCTCCTCGTGTGAATTTGAATAAAGACATATATTTTCTGGAATTCTGGAATTCCCAAGATTCCTGAACTGAGGTAGAAAGCTTGGTAGATAAGAGTTGCTGCTATTCTGCCTTAATCTTGGCTTTCAGCCTATCTTATGTCCAGCATTATAAAAATCTGTATGGCATTAACTGACTTTGTAGCAGACATATCTAGAAACTATGGTGTAGTTGAGAGAAGGGCTGGTGCTCCTTCTATCTTCAGCTAGTGCTGAGAACTGACAAAACATAGGGATTATAATACACAACTGTAGAAAGTAACAATTGACCCACACTCATTATCTTAGATAATGAGTATTAGAGCTGGACAGGTCACATATTGCACTGATAAAAGTAGGCTCTGCAGGTTTGTCCATGGGTCTATGAAAAGAAACAATTATCTGGGAAAAAAAAGAAACAAATTTCCTGGGAATTTCTCATGTATCTTCACTATTCAGAGTAACTGATTTAGCAATACCTATTTTATGGTGGTTTATAAAACATATTTTGAAAATGCACTAACCATACAGCCATCAGTCATTTACAGCAGAAACATGCACAGATATCTCCTTTTTAATGGTATTTGTTTCTGTCACTGAAACGGCTGAGGACTGTAAAAATAGAAATAGAAAAATGTTCAAGACTGGTTATAGAATAATTTCCAGGGTGGCATATGTATTTACTACAAATGTTTCCAAGCACAGTTGGATGGTAAGCTGTACTACCAATTTCATGTATTTACAGGTCCATAGGAAAAAGGGAAGAAGGCTGTATATTTTAGAGTACCATTGTTGTTGTCCCTGAAGGAGAGCAGAAAGAAAAGAGAAAAGGGAAAGAATCACTCAGGATGGAAGAGGTAAAGACTCTTAAGACCTGTCACTATTAAATATGCTTACCCATGTTTCTCAGCATGTCCAGGCATATTTTCTAGCCCTTGTAAGCTAGGCTGCCCATATGTTCTCGAACAATCATTTTAAAATAGAGGTTTACTTACCAGGCAAGATTTCCCAGTCTCTCTGAGCTCTCACACCGCTGACTTCATTTAAAATGACATTTAATTAAATGAACAAGGACAGACTTTGTTTCTCCATGGGAGCAGGGGTATATGCAGCATCTTGATGAGTTGTTAAAAAGAATTAAAAAAAAGAAACAGGTGTGGCCAGAAAATAATTACTTTTTATGCTTTTCAGATATAAGCTTCTTTCTCAGACAACAATGTTGAAAAGAAGTTATTATGAGACCCTTGTTTTAACCACACTTACTACATGCTCTTACAAAAAGCCTCTCTCCGCTTTCCTGTAGAACTCCTTCAGTTACTGGAAGGCTGCTATATGTTCCCCCCAGAGCCTTCTCTTCTCCAGCAATACCAATTTTATGGTATCCTTGTAATCAATTAGCAATAAATAATCAACATCTTCTTTGTGTGTTTTCAGCTTAGAGCAAAAAGAAACATCTTAGATTGTTTTGACTATCTTTATTCAGAAAAGTACATATCAAGCATATTTTAGTCTGTCCCTTATTTCTGTTGCCACAGAAGAAAACTGAAAAATGTTTTATTTCAGCACATTAAGCTGGAAGTTCTTTTTCATTCAGTCTTCACCTGATATTCTTAGTTCAACATTTATAGGACATTTCAAATACTGACAAGAGCAGATAAATCAATTTTTCTGCAGATCTGCCATTGACAACTGGTTCTATACCACTTGATTATGTGTAGACAAAATCACCAAGGAGTCTGAGGTATACGAGTTTGGCCTCTCCGAATATATGAAAATAATTAGATCTTTCTGTTGTTGTTGTTGCCTTTAACCAAAATTCTGTAGAAAAGCTGAGAAAATGAAGCAGCATTCACCTGTAATTGTGTTTCCGGTTAAAAAAAAAAAAAGTAGGCACTATCACTTTAAAACCATCCGTATTCCCACTTATGCCTTTGGAAAACAAAACATAATGGTAGTAATATCACAGAATAATGAATGTTTTCACCAGTAGAAATGGTAAGTTCTAATACTATCATGTGTTTCATCACTCACTGGTGCAGAAACAGACAGTGAGCAGCTGGCCTGTAGAGTTCCTGCTGGAGTAACGCTTTTTTTTTTTTTTTTTTTTGTTACAAGTGAAAGCTATCATCTTTGAGAGGTCCTGGGGAGTAAGAGAGGTGCCTGAAAACTAGAGGATAGCCAATGTTTCTTTGGTCATCAAAAAAGGCAAGAAAGAGGATCCGGGGAACTAAAGGGAAAACACACAACCTAGAAAAAAAGTAATGCTTCTTGAAACATCAGGAAGATGATTTCAGTTGCTTACTTACAGGCATTTTGTTCAAAAAAGTGTCCATAGTGTATTGTAAGTATCAATGTGGGGTCGGCAAGATATGATATAGGATCTACAGGATCCTCCTCAAGCATATATGTGGGCTAGTGGTTATATTAAAGCATCTCCAAATTTCCTATATGTACTTTTGCTCAGGATAATCATCCTTCCTTTTTGTGCTGAACATTTTTATGAAAAAAAAAAAATAGAAATACTTTGTATTTTTTTTAACAACTCTGCTCATGCAGTTAACATATTGATTTCTCCAGTACTATTTTCAAATGGCCACTGAATGTCTTATACCAAATCATGCTCTAATTATTACTCCTGGAATATGACATAAAAACGAACATTTGAAACCATACACGGCAAAAAATAAATAGAAAATATTTGCTACAAGATTTCTCTCTGAGTCAGATAAATTCAGGGAGCTGAAATTACTATCGTCATGAATAATATGCTGTATAAATGTATATATATACACACGATTATACTTTGGTTCATTATGAAATGCAGCACTTAAAATTTTACTGCTTGTGAATTTTGATGGATTTAATGAGTGGAAGTATTTAATCTCATATTCTTTTTCTTCTAGAATCACCATCCTTGTAAGAACCCTAAACTTTTCCATTGCTCCCTATTTTATTAAATAAGCCCAATCCCTATGTCATTTTGTTACTATAAAAACTACTTAATCTGTATAATTATAAACAAAACTGTGAAAAAAGGACCTCTAGGGTGATATGAAACAAACAATTGATTGAGTAGATACAACAGAGGCCAATGAAAATTTCAGTTAATCAGAGAAAGGTAATACATATAAGAAGAGCACTTTAATCCTGAGACACATTGTGTGGTTCTCAGGAAACTGAAATGGGTATGTTTTCCTGCTGGAGAAATGTTAGCATTCCCAGTTGATTAGCTTACAAAAAGCAATCTTTTTTATTGGCAGCTCAGCTCAATTAAGGAAGGAGAAACTTAAGGTGTTGAAATTACAGACAGAAAATAGTACTGACATGTTATAAACCCATTGTCAAAAGCAACTGTATCACAATAAATGTCTACATGTACACATTGCTAAAAGGAATTGTATCACCTGAAAGCAGATAGAACTTAACAGCATCAGCTGTAAGTCAAGAGGTTCAACTCAGGTTTAGCTGTTACTCAATTTGGACAAGCTCTATCAGCTATTCTTAGGCCACTTCATCCTATTTCATTCAAAAAAATTGCATGAGGTGCATAGCTCAGAAAATTTGCACTGTATGAAAGTATTCGGGACAGTATGAAGTGTTTTGGTGTACCTTACCCACCATCAGTCAAGAGGGTGAGTTATTCATACGTTCTGTGCCAAAGTTGTCACATTTCTGTAGGTAATTTGGCTATCAAAAATCAGCTGATGTTTCTTAGATTACCATGTATGAGTGTTTGAATCAACAGGCTTCCTTCTTATTCAGTCAAAAGAGACAGATACCTCAGAATGGTAGGTGAACTCTGAATGATAGACAAAGGTAGAAAATGTGTCTGTTTGGTGAAGATCTACAGCTGGACAAATCATTTGTGGCTTCCTTCATAGTCAGTAGTCAGTCCATAAAGTCACTGCTGTTTGAAATGTAATTCATCTTCTAAATTTTACTTTTTATTTTCAGTAGCATTACATCTAAATTGCAATGGGTGTTGATGAGAATAACTATGACAGTATCCCATATAATTAATTCAAATGAAGACAGCTACTTTACAGATGTATAAGGGTTGTTCTAATTTCCTGAATAAGTTTTACTTTTTTGTAAAGAGTATCTGAGAAGCCACATGAAGACAACACAGGATATACAATACTCTGGAACACCAGCTGATGGTTAAAGTAACAGTGTCCTAAGTACCTAAAATGGCACTAAATACACATGTGTAGATAGTTTTAGTCCTCTAGTAAAGTTTCTGAGGTTAATGATTATACTTAGTCTGCTAAATTCAGCAAGATGAGCCAAAATTACATTGATGAATGTTAAAAATGATTTATAATTTCATTTGTAGAAATTGTTTTTACTGACAGTCAGTTTTGTTAAGCTAGGGAAACAGTTTCTGGAAGCCTCATCTTCAACTGATCAAAATATATTACATGACATCTTACTTGTCTGTTGGAGCATAAATAGTTGAACTGCACTCTTACACCAGCACAGGGAAGGGACAGTGATGCAGCCCTCTTAAAGTTCAAAGCAGATGAACAGAAATCCCCAGTATGGTTTTGGATTTGGAGCAACAAGGCTGTCTGTAATTTGCCAAAAATGTGTTGATATTTAATGCTGTTACATGATTTAGGTTATATTCCTAACAAGTGTTAAATAAAGGGAAGCAAATCTTTTTTTATCATTCTGGGAGGTTGTTTCCCTAATACAGAGGGATAAAAAAGAATTGCACCATTTGGAATGTAAACTTCCTTGAACCAAAAGTGCAGAAGATTGGAATTATCTTCAATAGAAATGAATAGGATTTAAAAAGTAGAAGAATCTGGGAAGAATTTAATCAGGTACCTCTAGAGATTAGGTTTATTAGAGAAGATGAGAATTAATAAAATATTAAAATAGCTTAATTCTTGCCAATAACTATAATGATGGGATAAGAAATCAACATAACAGGGAAACATGTCCATATGTCTACGTTTAGTACTGCCAATGGAGACGGTGACGTATTCATATTTTGCGCTCCATACTGCAAATCCAGTTTAGTTTTAATACCTCTATTTCAGTGCAAAGAAAGATTGTTACATATACTGAATTACTGACATCTTCCCAGCTGCCAGCTGTCCTGCTAAGGGAGAGCTCTGTCTCGCCAATTGCTAGAAACAATTGTTGCAAATGAATTTTCCCCAAATTTTTAAATCAGCCTATAAAGCAGTTATTAATTTACCAGGAATTTTCCATGTTCTAATCTGCTGTGCAATAAACAGATTTTCTTCTTTCTGCTATGTAACGTAGTATTGAAATTCTTCATAGTGTAATACAATATCATCTATTGTTTGTCTCTTGAAATCAGAATATATTGCAGCAATTATAAGAAAAATATTTGTTTTTCTGCATCTGAGGAAAGCAGGTGGTGTGTTAGTACCATCTCTTATTTAAAATGTCTTTTTTAGCTTGTTCTTTTAGGAAAACAAAATTACATCCTTGAAATCTCTTTCAGTGATTATAACTTTTTCAAGATTTCTCCCCCTAAATTCAGAGCATAACTATCCTTGCTATCTGTGAAAAACATAGAAGTTATACCATGAACTGCTTCACTGCTATTAAAATCAGTGACACCAGCAATCCTGCACTCATCTCAGTATTTTGAAGAATTCTTCAGAAAAATGACTGTTGTATTAATCATCTGCTGAATCTCACATTCTTCCATAGCTACGAATTGTTAAAAAAAGAAAAAAAAAGCTATAAAAATTAGGAATTGTTTGGATGCATTTTGGGAAGATTTGTGGCTATACTAAAAGGTACCCTAACTATTCTTCTTTTAATCCTGGTTTTACAATGCCATACATTAATAGATTTCAATCTTTATACTCTTGTCCTACACCATACTAGCTAAGAAGAGAGTCAGTTCTCCCATAGCTGAGCAGAACAGATGTGAGGTTTTAAATGACTGAAAATTATATTTCTTCACTGTAGATTAAACATCCTCCCACTTCTTGTTAATTGTACTTCTTCATTTGCTTGATTGACTATAGATTTAAATTGTCTTCTTGCTTTAGAAGTGGATATTCTGAAATGATGCAGTCCCAGAGATTAGTAATGTGTAGATGCCTGGTCTTCTGCTTCTTCTCCAAGTTTTCTTATTGGAAATTTTCATGAAATTAATGAAATAATAAAAACCAATACTGTTTCCCATAAGGAGAAGCTAGGTAATATCAAACAACAGCTATCTTTTGACATACGAAGGAAATTTACACCTTCTCCTGATTACGTATTTCCATCTTGGAAACAAAAAGAGAAAAAAGTGGGAAAAAAAAGAAAAAAGGAAAAGGAAAAAAAAGGAAAAAAGAAAATGAAAACAAAGATTTTTTTTTCATACATTTCTAATGTTTTCAAATTCACTTTTTATGTCACAGGGAGGTCGTATTAACACTAAAGTCCACTGAGAGAAGCATACATCCAATATTGTTTTTTTTCTGGTAGATATTTTGACTATCTGAAGTCAAGGAACAGTCAATGCAGTGTGTCTTCTTCAATGATCTTTCAAGGTCACTCCATTCAAGGCTGGTAACAGAAGGTAGGGGAAATGGTGATGTAGTCTCTTCCAAAAAAAGTCATCACAGTCCACTGGGGAGTCAAGATATCTCGTAAAGTCTAATGGCATCTTGACATCTGCTCTAGTGAGCTTCCCTCCCCCTCCTTCCTTCCTCCTTTCCTTGCCACTTAGAAGTGCAGCAGTGACATGACAGAAGTCTGGAAATGTAAGCATTAAGCAGCCAACCTGTGGTTCCTTTTACTATTTTTTAAAAATCCTTTATGTTTCTAGGGCTCACACAGCGCTGTCAGAATTTCAGTCTGAACGGAATAAGTGCCAATTCAGTTGATTCCCTGGTGGCTATCTAGAATGTGATTCCTGCAGAGTTATTCACAGATTAGTTAGTGTCCTCTATGGAACCTCTAAATCCTGTAAAGGTTGGTGTCACTTACTCCTGGATTAAATCTATGCTTTCAGCAGTTGATACTGACACATCTCTATATAGCTCTCACTCATTTAGGAACTTCGGTAACCACTAAGGGAATTATCAAGGGATCAGAAACAAAACAGTTCTCAGAAGAGCGCTGATTCATCCTTCAAAAACTTGTACAATTCCTCTGCATTTATTTTGACAGAACACAGTCTTCTCTCAGGCAGTAAAGCTCTGTGGGTATCCTGGATATTTTTGCACTATATGAAGCAAAAGGTAAAGGGAGACACAAAGTCATACTTACGAGCTTTGTTTAAAGAGAGCTCAGCTATTACCTTAAAATGTGACATATGTTCAAGCCTCTAATCTTGTGCTCCCTGATGAGAGCATCACCAATAGATACAATAAGGACAAAGAATGATGAGGAAATTCAAAAGGAAAGAATAAAGATGTGTGTTTTATCACACAAGACAAAATGAATGCATGAATGTTCTTTAAGTGCATGAAATGAATGCAAAGCTCTACTCACCATGGGCTTTGAGATGAGGAACTGATTTCCTTGCAGTAATGTTATTGCTGCTCTCTGGATTTAAACTTGTCCTGGCCCTACGTATCACTCAGACCTTTACACTGTCAGTTCACAAGGCCAGGTTATGGAATATTTAGTCTTTGTGATTTATACTTTCTAAAGCAACCTGGTTCTCTACTCCAGACACTCTTGAAGGTAATTAAATACTCTATCATCATATCATCACTTTTCAATTGTTTCCTATTAGTTTAGAACCTGGTTTTTACACATACTTGTTGTTATGCTCCAGTGGTATAACTCATAGAGGAAGATAATAACAGCAATGTAACATCTAAGTCACAATATTAGAATGTTTAAAGATGTGTATTTCTGTATTCTTTTATATCTATTTCTTGGAAGTTATGATCACACACAAGAGTTCACATACACACAGATTCAAATTTATGAACACCCACTGTCAGGAGGTGTGGTCTACAAGCACACTCCTCTCATGGAAGGCAAGATCCACATTTAAACACATCTTTTTCTGGAGTTACAGCTGTTTCTGCTTTATCCAGCCTAACAAGAATGTACTGAGGCATTTCTAGTGGCAACAACTGGGCCAATCTCACTATACTGGGAGCTTGGACATCTAAAGCAGATGCAGACTTCATTCGCAGATCTGAGAACATGAAAGAGAATTCCACTTGTTTAATAAAATTTAATCTCTGTTCCCAACCTTTCCTACCCTTTCTGACTTCTCTGCACCCATATTTATCATACTGCATTAATATAGTTTCCTTACATCCAGCATTGCTGTAACTCCTACTAGATAAGGGGAAAAATTGCAGGTATGCTTTCAATTGCCTAACTAGATCTTTAGATATGGGAGAGTCTCATAAGTTACTGAACCATTAATGCAGTTTTATGACAAAAAAATCAAACTTAAACACAGGCAAAGAGTTTTCAGAGTAACATGACTTGCTTCAGGTGAATATTTGAGGGACTACAAATATTCTTTTGCTATCTTTAGAACTGATCTTACAAAAGGTAAAACAATTCTTTAATAAAGCTGCTGAGAGTTTTAATGTGAATATAATAACAATTTATTTTCCCTTGAGTTTCTTTTGTTTTTCCATTTTCAGGAACAGGTCTTTTCAATTGAATCATAAATCATTGTGGATAATTATTTAATTCAGGAATGTTTTATGCATTTGAAAACAGTGCCATATCAGAAAATTTCTACAGGTCTGTCATATAGATAAATTATTAAATTTTTATCCACAATTTCATAGTATCTAATATACATATATATATATAAATTGAATATGTGTCTTTTAATGTAAGTGAGAATTAATGTGGAAAACTGAATCAGAGATGGAGCAGATTTGAGGATGCTTGTGAGGTCCTGAAAAACCAGGGAAGTATTTGAGTCAGGGGTGTTGCAGCTTAGGTATATCTGCAGAGGTACGACTTATTTGGGGCTTCACCAGTTCTTACCAAGATATTTATAATATTATTTTGGAGAGAGAGGGTTTCTGAAATGAGATTCAAGCCAAAGGGGGAAGTCCCCAAGTCAAACCCTATCAATCACAGGAGGTGCTAGTATCAATGTCAGTTGCCCCTGTGGAAGGAAAGAAATGGAAACACTTGTAATCGTGCCTAGAATGGAAAGAAAAAGTGGACGAAAAGAAAGATCCAGGTGTGGGGCCCTCCCCAAAGCCACCATCATAGAGACAGGCAATGGAAAAACCTAATAGACAAAGAGAAGAGAATGAGGATGAGGAAGTCACCGTCAGCACTACTTGTTTACCTCTGAAAATGTCTGAAATCCAAGGCTCAAGAAAAGGGTGCCCAAATGGGACTGTGTGGAGCTCTACAAGACAAGCTGCAGAGGCCACTGAAGGAAAAGGAGAATCAAGACAGTTTGCAGAGGTAAAGGTTTGCGGTCCAACTGCCTTAGATATTGCTTAACACAAGAGGCTTCCAGTTCTTTATGCTGACTCTAGTATAGTGGCAAATGCTTTATGGGAGTGGTTACAGCAAAAACAACTGGCAATGGACAGGTAAACCTATTTGGGCTGATGAACTGGAAAGACATTCCTGCTCAAGTAAAGAATATAGTTGCAAAATTGCATCATGTAGATGCTTATATGACCAACAGCTGGGCTACCGAAGAACAAGAAAACCACCAGGTAGATCAAGCTGCCAAAATTGAGGTGGCTCAAGTAGACTCGGATTGTCAGAACAAAAGGAGAGTTAATTCTAGCTCGGTGGACTCATGAGACCTCAGGCCATCAAGGAAGAGATGCAACATATAAATGGGCTGGAGACCGAGGGGTGGATTTAACTATGGATGCTATTGCACAGGTTATTCATGACTGTGATACATGCACCAAAATTAAACAAGTCAAGAGGATGAAACCTCTGTGGGGGGACGGGTGATGGCAAAAGTACAAATATGGGAAGCATGGCAGGTTGATTATATCACTTTGCCATGACCTCTTGATGGTAAGCGCTATGTACTTACCATGGTGGAGGCAAACACTAGGTGATGTGAAACATATGCAGTACCCCATGCTAACACCTGTAACACCATCTTTGGCCTCAAGAAATAAGACCTGTGGTGACATGGCACTCCAGAAAGAATTGAGTCACTTACGATTCATTTCAAAAATTCTCTTGTAAAGACTTGGGCCAAAGATCATGACATTGAGTGGATTTACCATATCCCCTATCATACAGCAGTTTCTGGTAAAATTGAACAGTACAATGGACTGTTAAAAACAATGTTGAAAGCAGTGGGTGGCAGAACATTTAATGGGAGAATTTGTCAGAAGCCACCTGGTTGGTCAGCACTCAAGGATTCATCAATCATATATTGCCCAACACAATCCAGCTCCCTAAATACTGTAGAGGGAGTTAAGGTCCCTGTAATACATGTAAAGAGCATGTTGGGAAAAGCAGTTTGGGTCTTTCCAGGTTCTGGAAAGGAAATCCTCTATGTGGGACTGTTTCTGCTCAGGGACCTGGGTACACTTGGTAGGTGACGCAGAAGAATGGGGAAGTTCAATGTGTACCACAAGGGAATTTGATGTTGGGGCCTGCAGTCAGTAATTCCATGTATATATATATATATACATATGTACATAAATATATATGTGTGTGTAATGCATAGTGAATATTTTTTATTTGTATATATATATTAAGTATGATGTAGTGATATGGAATAAGGGGTGGAATGTCATATTTTTATGATTTTCATTATCAGTATTCCACATTATAACACCATGTGAAGCATAGGGAGTTAAAGAGTTAATGTTCCAGTTCCATGGACTCCCAAACTTCTGGGTACCTGGGTCTCAAAAGAGAACTGCATGCCCCAGACTTTGTGTTCCCATTTTCCACCCAGAGGGAAAGATAAAAACTGCATGCAAGTCCTGAGACTTCCTCTTTTGCTGGTCATCTCAGCAGTGGAGGTTCCCTAGCTGTCTCACCTTCAGCTTTAGTGTAAGGCCTTCATTTTTTTTTTCACATTCTCTGTCAATTTATTTCATTTATTAGCTTCAATTGCAATTATATTGTATTATACTATATTATTTTGCATTCTGATATCTTAGTAGATTAGTTTTCCTCCTCAAATCATTGCCACTGTTTTGTTTCTAAAAGGGTGCCCTACTCCCCACCTTTTCTCATTTTCCCCCTTGCCCTTTCCCAGGGCCTGGGTCCATGGGTCCCTCACCCCTTTAGTCACAGGACCAGGCCATACAGGCCCACAAACCATTGACAATGTTTCATTATTTTTCCTCAGGATTCTTTCACTTACTTTTGTTATTTATATCTTAAGACTTTAACAGTTGTAGAAAAGCACTACAAAACCTGATCCTCATTAATTATCGTGTCTAGATTCAGCAGATTTTTCTGAAGAAAATAATGTGAGACAAAATAATGAAAAAGCAGTGGAAGATGAGCTCATTTTTTAAATATCTGTAAGCACCAACATTCTATCAACTGTCAGTTTTATTTGGGATTTAGCCTAGATATGCAGAAGGTAGTTTTAATGTTTGATTTTAGTTTTAATTTTTTTATCTCTATTGGCTTCATTTGATTACAAAGCTCTGGACTTCAGTATGTTTTGATCCTTATCCCTTTAAACACTGAAGCAAATTTACTCCTGATAGGACTTTTCTGATTTCAACACCATTAATTTCAGCAGGATAAGTGATTACACCCACATTGCAACTGTGAATAGCTTTGACCTGATGTGTATAACCTTGTACTCATTTACAATAATATATTTTCATTTAAATTCCACTATTCTGTCTGATGTCCTGAGGATTATATAGACATTTAAGTGAATTATAAATTCAGAAGTAAAGAAGACATTGATGCCATTTGTACAGATCTGTCATTTTCAAACTAGTTTTTAAACAGGCTAAGAGAGATGTTCGCTGTATCAACTTCTTTTTGCCAGTATGAAAGCTCATATCAAATGACATCATTTCAAATGACTGATCATTATGATTGAACTTTTGAAAAAAAAAAGTAATTTTACTTTCTACTTTACAGTAACAAGAGGAAGAGAAAATGGAACTTCTTATTACTTTGAGAAAGATCTTTCTCAGTGCCTGAACAGCTCCAAGTCATCTGCACTCCAGATCAGAATGAATGTTTCAGCAGCATTTTGAAAAGGCTTTTGACCAACTACTAAAAAGAAGAGCAACATCGTGAGGATAATTCACAGAATAGATTTTAAAAAGATGACAAGGAGTTCAGGAATGTTAGAGAAAATTAAAGAAAAAAAGAAAAAAAGAAAAATCTACCGAAGTTTAAATAAGGAAGTTTTATATGCTGAAGTCAGCAAAACAGTTCAGTGGAAATTGTCATAAGAATCCACAGTTTACAAGAATAAACTGTTTTAAAAGATTAAAAAAAATAGAAAAAATAGAGTCAACAAAAGGATAAAACATCACCTAAACAAGAGAAGACTCCAGGTTGCAGCATTAACAGATAAAGATGACAAATATGTCACTGATAACAGTAATCAAGAAAGCTGAAAAAATTCAGTCAAGGTCTGGTTAATAAGTAGGTACATTTGCCAGTGAATATTGATGGTGCTGTATCAAAGAGAAGCATGGTGAGAAGGACTGTAGCAAGCTGTTAAATTTACATTTTTGAGTAAGGAAATTATGAAAAGTAAATAAGGATAATGTAGGATTGTAAAAGTTAAAAGTTTTACAGAAGTTATTAATAGTATCATAGAATGGCCTGGGTTTAAAAGGACCTCAAAATCATCTAGTTTCAAGCCTCCTGCCATGGGCAGGGTTGCCAACCACTAGAGCAGGCTGCCCACAGATACATCCAGCCTTGCCTTGAATGCCTCCAGGGATGAGGCATCCACAGCCTTTCTGGGCAGCCTGTTGCAGTGAACAAAAAACTTCCTCCTAACATCTAACCTAAATCTCCCCTGTCTTAGATTAAAATCATTCCCCCTTTTCCTATCACTATCAACTCATGTGAACAGTCGTTCCCTCTTCTGTTTATACAATGAGAGTATTGTCCCTTTAGAAATATTATTAATTTATATTTTCTGAAATCCTTAGAGAAACAGCAAACCAAGGCAAATCTTGATCCTCACCATGCAAAGTGAGCATAGCTTCTATTAGTTAAGAATATGAAAGGTTTGCAGTTATTTTGCATATGCTTTGGTGTTCCTATTCCTCTATGAGGACAGGTAAAGTAGTTTTCCACATTTTCATTCAACAAATTTTCAAAGTAAAACCTTTTTAAACCCCAGTCCCTAGGCAAGAGATTTCACCATTTTCTGATTTTTCATTTCTGTGAGGAAGATCCTTGGATCTTGACATGATTAACCTCATTAAATTTCCAAAATGGACATTCAGATCTCAGTCCAAGCTGCGTGAAGAACATTCATGTATTCCTGTGTATTCATGGCATATTATAATGTGTTGATTAGAATTTCCCACTTGAAGATTTCAATGTCTTGAAGCTCAGGGGTACCTTAATTAAAAAAATATATATTGAAAGTATCTCTCAAATTATGTTTCATATTTGAAGCTCCTGGAAACGTTCACATTTATTTCAGCTGCAGATCGATGAAGAGATTGAGTTCTTATAGCCCTCCACTTCCTACCTGTAGCTTAGTGAGCACATACAAAGTTAAAGAGGGCAGACAGGACCTGAAATTTTCAATCAGATGAAACTCCTATACCTCAGTGAAGGATTCGTTAAGGTTAGGATGGCTGGAATGAGCTCAGCTCCAGCACTGGATCTATGAACTTTGCTTAGCTTCGGGCCAATTCAAGTTCAGAGGCACAAAGGTACTGCAGAAACTTCACTGCAGATAACCTGAGGCCATATCTTGGAGGTTTCCCTCCTTTCTTTCTCAGCTCATATGCAGGCAAACTTCTACCGACCCTAGGAACTGACTGCCTAAGTGAAGGCATTGGAGAGATTCAAAGATATGTTTCAAAGGGTGCAGTGCAAGCTTCGCTGGAAGGGATTTCAATGTTCACTTCTGAATTAAAAAGAATTAATAAAAAAATCTTAGCTTCATGAAAAGCTTTATTATTTGAATATTACTGCAGATGATTAGAGCAGCTTTATTTTCTGCCTCATGAAAACATATTGCAGTCTTTTTAGTAAGTCTAACACTGTAGTTTAATACTAGATAAATGACATATGGAAAATGTTTAAGTATTGTGCCGTAAGCAATTACAGCAATATTAGCCCTTGTCCCATGACAGAGTTAATGTGAATGCACTTAGATTGCTTGCAGTTCAACTAACTAAAAAAATGCTTATATCATAATTAAACTGTTAGCATTATGAGAACAATTACAGTGATATAATTATGCATATACAGGGTATCTTGATGATCGTAAAATATTCCTTTGAATGAAAGTGTCCAGAAGGTTTTAAAATAATGCTCAAAATTTAAATGAGGATTTTTTTTAAGTGACAACTAAAAGTTTTACATTTCTTCAAACACTCAATTTCAGCTTTCTAAGTGTTGTTTGAGAAAGATTTTTTGTTGAACTTTATAGTATTCAACTGCATATTGTAGGACATAACCACATTTTGTGAGGTTTTTCTGCATCAGTGTACATACAGACTTGACCGAAATGGAACCAGGTATATATTTTGATTGGGATTTCAGTACTATTTGGTGTAATTCATCAGGGAAGGCCAAAACTTCTGGTACTTCGGTGTTGTAGGATGCGACATATCTACAGTAAAAATGTAGAATCCAGTAATTAATCCAAACTTAGACAAAAAACAAACGAACAAACAAAAAAAACCAAAAAAAAACAACCACCTTTGCAGCAGACACATTCAACAAAGGTACAATTGGCCAATTGTCAAATAGAAAAATAGAGAAGAATCATAAGTAGATAGTTTTTCCCTATGATTTGGACAAGTCTATCTGTAACTTTATTAAGTTAAGGGCAAACTATTTTCATGCCAATTATGAAATCACAGAGAAATGTTTCTAGCTGCCATGAGTGATATTCACAGCTTTTGAAAGAAGCAAGAGCACAGAAAGTCATGTTCAGTCAGAGACATCGAATCTAAATGACACAAACCCACACCAATGGAAAGACAGTTTTGCTATAAAAGCAGTGTCAAAGCCAGTGTTAGAAGATTGAAAACTATGTGATATGCTGGGAAAGGAGAACAGGGACATGCAAAATGATTATTCCTTCTTAAGCTTAAATCAGAGCATCATTTGGCTGAAATTTGAAACCTAATGATTGATGGTTAAGCACCAAACTAGCTTATAATATTACTTCTGCTTTCAGCTCTCTGTAAATCTCTCATACAACTGGGTGTATTTAAACTAGAACTACACAAGTGTGGTTTACTGACTGATAGCCTCTTTCAGTGATTTCTACATGTGAAACTGCAGTCATTGTTATACAGCTAGCTGGTGGAGGGCAACTAAGACCTGTTATTTGAAAAGAAATGGCATGTTTCAGCAACCAAAGTTCACAACAATGAACATGCAGTTTCATGGCCAGAGTTAATTAGATTCATGAGGAGGCAGGGGAAGTTAGCTCCTAGGAAGTTTTCATTGACACATTTCTAGTGTTTTGGAGGTCCCAGCATCTTTTCAAAAGTCTGTACTGAGATGTCTAGACCTATCAGTTTCCCTGGAATTAACTCAAGGTCTTTAGACATGCACTCTCTTCTCTAGACCTACCTTGGATCTTTATTATCCCGACTCATTTTTATTATTTTTTTTCTGTAATTTTTATCTAGACTTTCACTTTTAAATGACCAATACATTGGAAATTGCTAATCATTACATTTATATATATGTATTTTCCAACTAATGAGATCAGATTCCTGGGTGTATGTGGATGCATAGATATTCATGTTCTTTCAATGCAAGAAACAGTGATTTATTTTTTTTAACATTGAATTTATTATTCATGTCAGTATGACACAGATGTAAGACTGTCATTGCAAAATCATTACAAGATTACAAGGAATTTCTTTATCCAAGACTCTTCTAGGAGGGATGATAATTGCTATTGCTAATAAAAGTAACTGCTAGTACTTGGATTTTAAAATATAACTACATAGCAGGAATATTTGGCTGCCATTTACTTTCACAATTCAAGTAATAGCCATTTAACTAAATTAGAAATGGATGAGGTGGACAGTGAAGATTAAATCCAAATTTACCCTTTCTGATGTAGGACTGACTGTAGAAAAAGAATAGCTGGTGCAGGACATGTCTTTCAGCTTCAAACTAGAGGCAGGTGGCAAAATGAGCAAGGTGGCTGTTCACACCAGGCTACATAAGGATGCCAGTCGTAACTGGTGGTGGGTTTGGATGGAGTTCAAAAAAGATTTGGACAATGCTCTCAGACATAGTTTTTGAATTTGGGGTGATCCTACGTGAAGCAAGGTGTTGCTCTCAATTACCCTCCTGGTTACCATGTTAAGGCACATATGAGATAAAGAGGTAATCCAAGACAGCCAGCATGGCTTCACCAAGAGCATATCCTGCCTGACCAATCTGGTGGCCATCTATGATAGCGTGACAGCATTGGTGGACAGTAGAAGGGCGATAGACTTCACCTGTGTGTACTTCTGCAAAGCCTTTGACATTGTCCCTCTCCACATCCTTCTCTCTAAGTCGGACAGATATGGAACTGAAAGACAGACTGCTTGATGGATTAAGAACTGCTTGGCTGGTCACAGACATATGGCTCTGATCAATGATTCTATGTCTGGGTGGATGTTGGTCGTGAGTGGTGTCACCCAAGGATCAGTCTTGGGACCAGTGCTCTTTGACATCTCCATCAGTGACATAGATGATGGAATTGAATGATGCAAGTTTGCAGATGTCACCGAGCTGAGAAGTGCAGTTGATACACTGGAGGGAAGGGAAGCCATCCAGAGGGTCCTGGACAGGCTGGAGGAGTGAGAGCCCATGTGAACCTAATGAGGTCCAGCAAGGTCAAGTGCAAGGTGTTGTACTTGGGCTGGAGTAATCCAAGTAATTTATACAGACTGGGGGAAGAACTTCTGGAAAGCAGCCCTGTGGAGAAAGACTTGGAGGTCCTGGTGGAAGAGAAACTTGATATGAGTCAGCAGCGTACACTTGCAACCTGGAGGACCAACTATATCCTGGTCTTCATTAAAAAAATGGCGGCCAGTGGGAAGAGGGAAGTGATTGTCCCCCTCTACCTAGATCTTTTTAGGCCCCATCCAGAGTATTGTGTCCAGGCCTGGGGCCCCCAGCACAAGAAAGGTGTAAAGCTCTTGGAACGAGTCCAGAATAGGGCCATAAAAATGATCAGAGGGCTGAAGCACCTCTCCAGTGATGAAAGGTTGAGGGAACTGGGCTTGTTTAGCTTGGAGAAGAGAAGGCTCCAGGGAGACCTCACTGTGGCCTTCCAATACTTGAAGGGAACTTATAAACAGGAGGGGGAACAACTGTTTACACAGGTTGATAATGATAGGACAAGGGGGAATGGTTTCAAACTAAGACGGGAGATCTAAGTAAGATGATAGGAGAAAGTTTTTCACTCAGTGTGGTGACGCACTGGAACAGGTTGCCCCATCCCTGGAGTCATTCAAGGCAAGGCTGGATGTGTCTCTGTGCAGCCTCCTCTAGCAGTTGTCAATGCTGCACATGGCAGGGGCCTTGAAACTAGGTGATCTTTGAGGTCTTTTTCAACTCAGGCTATTCTATGACTCTATGATCCTTCTGGGTCTCTTTCAACTCAGGATATTCAGTGATTCTAAGATTCTACTTCCAGGTTTATGGTAGAGCAGAGCAGCCCTCCATACCTGTGTATTCATAAGGAAGCTGATGCATGCACACTGCTGTCCTAATGCCTTTCCTCTTCTCCCAAAACATCCTCATGCCAACTGCACCCTCATGTTAGGAAGATCTGAGGGTCGCTTGCATTGACAGGGCTCATCAAAATAACAGATATAATTCTTTCACATTAATGAGCAATTAAGAAAAGAAAGTACATGATTTATCCATACCATAAAATGTTTGTCTAAATAATATGTTAAATGTAGTGAAATTTGTTATCTGAAGTTGAAGTTGGAGCATGTAACTGCCACACATGCAGACTATATTCTACTTGCAGTAATAGAATTATAGAATGACAGAATATTCCATATTGATAGGGACCCATAAGAACCACTGAGTCGATTTCCTGGCTCCACACAGCATCACACAAATATCAGGCCATTTGACTGAGAGCTTTTTTAGGTCATAATAAAAATTTTATTTTCCATGAGTTATGACTGTATCATCTGTAACTGATGAAAGCAAAATAGAAAGTGAGGGCAGGTTCAAGCAAAATTATGTCAGCCTTGTGCAACATGCTTATGATTTTTAATGTATTTTTACACATGTGCAAAAATGAATTTCATGTAGCTCCATCATATGCCATTTCTTTATATATTCTCATTGTATTTGTCCCCTTTAGAATATGCTACAGATATACCAGTGTACATGTATGCATAGGTTAGGTGATTTTGCTATGGGAGAAAGAGGTAATTGTACTATTCATTTTCTTGAAGAGCCAAGAGTGAGGGATTTTGAGAACCTGTCTAATCCTGTAGGGAGCAGGGGAGCAAATCTCTTTCCTTACAGTGTTGCTGTGGTTCATCACAGGCAGTTTTCAGTTGGATTATTCTAAATGCCTTTGTTAATGATCTGTAAGATGGAGCTCATTAATTCACCTTGCAGATGACACTGGGTTGGAAAGAGTTGCAAAATACAATATGAGGAGAGGAATAGCAGAAGAGGCCTAAAAAGGAGATTATAAAGAGAAGCAGGAAATGAGATTCAGGCAGGAAAATGCATTTGTGGGAAAGAGACATCTTAGATCTCAGCTGAAGCTGGTGAGTAATTTAAAGTCTGATTAAAAAGCTCTTGACATTAGTGGAAAAGATGCACGCTGATTTCAATGGGCCTTGAAACTGATGTCTTTTAAAGCACTCTGAGTTCCTTGAATGAAAAAGGCAGTATACAGCAGACCTGATACCACTGGGGAGAATTTGTAGTGTATACGGGTAGCAGAAAGAGCCAAAGAAGCACTTACAGAGATATCTGGTACTCTGAAATGTAGGACAACCTTTTAACTCCTTCAAATCCACGTTTCTTGCTATTAAGGTGAATGATTCCATAAAGGAGCTCAAGATGCTTCAGTTATTGTCAACAATTTTTGGGCTGGTTCAGCCTGGTTCCATGATGATTTTGACGGGGGACCCAGAGACCCACATTGCAAGGAAGGGAAAGGGTAAAAGGAAAAAGGGAGATGGGCTTGAAACCAAAATGGTGGCAATGACCTGAGGAGGAAAGCTAATTTACTAAATAAGATACCAGAATGCAAAATAACACAATATAATTGGAATTGAAGCTAATAAATCAAATAAAATGAGAGAGATGGTGTCCGAAAAAGTGAAAGCTTTACTCTAAACACTGAAGGAGAGATGGCTAGGGAGCACCTGCTGCTGGATTGATCTGAAAGGAAGAGCCTGTGTCTCATGACATGCAAACAGTTTTTATCTTTTATATATTTTAACTTTTTTTTTATCTCTGAGTGGAAAGCGGAAAAATACAAAGCAATACAAAGTCCTCTGGGGTACATAGTTCTTCTCTTCTGAGACAGGTATACCCGCAACTATCAAGGATCCATGGAGCTGGAGCATTAACTCTTTAAATCCCACTGCACTACGTGATGTCATGATATGGAAGACCAATATCAAAAATCATAAAACCATGATAGTTATATATATGAAATTCACCAAAAGAGTTACATTTGACACTCTGCTGTTGTCAGGTTGCTTTTAAAAAGGGGTTGTTGTCAGTTCCAACAGCTCCAACAATTGCTGCTGTAGCAGCATTTTAGTGGTATGAAGTCTATGTTGCACGATACCTATTTAGACTCGGAACAAACTTTGCAGATTTATGAATGAAACATTAACAGTCCTTGTTCTTGAGAAAAGCTTATTAAAAAGAATCCCCCCACTCAGTTTACTAAACAGACAAGGTAGATTGTTGGCAAAGTCATAATACATCTGAATTAGCAGCTATTCGTCCACATACTTTGAACACTTGATCCTTTCATTTTTAATTCAAGCATGTCTACAAAGTATGAAAATCATCTTCAATATTAATATAACCATCATCTCACCTGGTTGCCTATGAATGCTAATTAAAGCTCATTTATTAATTTTAATTGTGCTACATGCTGAGGCATTAATGAAGCCACCTAAAAATGCTAGTTTAGAGGCTTGCATGACCACTATATGCAGGCTATATTTACATTCATGTTACATGTATTTAGCATCTCTGTACAGAAGAACTTTTTACACTTAGTAGACAAGACCCATTAAAAAGCAGTTGTGAAATATGTATTTATTGCATGGTATTTCTCAAAATGTCTTTTATATAAACCTATTTATCTGATTTATGAGTGTCTTACACTCTTTCATTTTCACCTTTTCTCCTATAATTACTTAGATATCTTAAATTTTTTTCTCCTCAAAAGAAAGAAAACAGACTGAAGAAAAAAATAAATGTTTGAAAGAGAAATTGAAATAACAAAAGTATTTGAAAAATGAGCATTATAAACTCGATGGAAAATAAACAAGGAGCAATGTACTGTTTCTTTCTTGCTCAAATGTGTGAGGAAGGAAGCTAAACAAAGCTCTTTTTTAAGTGTTAATTAACAAGAAATAGTATACAAACCTACAGATATAGGTTTTCAATTTTTTATAATAGAAGTAAGTATGTACGCTGACGTTTCAGCTCACTGAATCCAAACAATTATACAAGACAGACTAAGTGTAAGTAATAATGAGGAATTTGACTGTTAGTGCAGTATACTGTGTGCCTGTATTACCTCTGAGACTTTTGTATATCATAGAATCATAGAATTATACAATGGTTTTGATTGGAAGGGATGTTTAAGATCATCTAGTTTCAACCCTCCTGATATGGGCAGGAACACTTCCCACTAGATCAGGTTGCTCAAAGCCCCCATCCAGCCTGACCTTGAATGCCTCCAGGGTGGGAACATCCACAACCTCTCTGGGCAACTTGTTCCAGTGTCTCATCGCTCTTACAGTAAATAATTTTTTCCTAATACCTAGTCTAAATCTACACTCTACCGCTTTAAAGCAATTTCGCCATAGAATTTCAAGTTCTATAGATGGTCTTTAACCCAATCTTCACTTACAGGGAACACATCTTCCTTCTCCCTGTTTTAACCTTTGCTTTCTACAACTTGGATGATGCAGGTAGAAACCTTGCCAGTGAAGATTGAGGCAAAAAAGTCATCAAGCGCCTCAGCTTTCTCTGTATCCCTTGTGACCAGGTCTCTGGTTTCCTTCTGGAGGGGTTCCACTTCTTCCCTGGCCTTTCTTTTATCACTGATACACCTGTAGAATTTCTTCTTGTTTCCCTTTATGTATCTGGCTAGATTAAATTCTATCTGATTTTCTGGTTTCATCATATATTTATTGTACCTTAGATTTTTCTTTAAAATCTACATCCCTCAAATGGCAAATGCTTGATTGAGTGCTATGCAACTAGCATTGTTCCCCAGGGGTATAGTTTTGTTCACCATCTTCATCTGTGTCCTTTATGAAGAGCACACCTTCAGCAAACTTGCTGATGATATAAAGCTGAGAGGGGTGGCTGACACACCAGAAAGCTGTGCTACCATTCAGAGACCTGGATAGACCAGAGAGCTGGATGGAGAGAAACCTTATGACATTCAAGATGGGCAAGTAAGAGTCTTACAACTGGGAAGGCTTGCATTGGTACAGGTTAGAGGGTGACCTGTTAGAGCTCTGGGTGGAAGGATCTGGGTGCCCTGGTGAACAACAGGTTAGCCATAAGTCAGCAGGACAATGTTATCCTGAGGCGTATTATAAAGAGTGTGGTCAGCAGAGCAAGGGAGGTTCTCCTCATCCTCTACTCTGCCCTGGTGATGCCACATCTGAAGTGCTGTGTTCAGTTCTGCACTCCGCTTCAAGAGGGACTTAGAACTGGAGTGAGAACCAGAGCATCTCATTTATAAAGAAAATCTCAGAGATTTGGTACTATTCATTCTGAGAAAGAGAAGACTGAGAAGGAATCTTTTCAATGCTTGTAAATATCTAAATTGTAGGAGTCAATTGGATTGGGCCAAGCTCTTTTTGGTGATGCCCAGCCTCACTGAACAAGGGGAAAAGGACACAAACAGGAACTCAAGGTGTTTCACCTGAACATTGGAAAGGGCCCCTTCTCCCAGGTAACTAATGACAGAACAAGAGGGAATGGTCTCAGGTTGCATCAGTGGAGGTTCAAGCTGGATATCAGGAAGAATTCATTAACAGAAATAGTGGTCAGGCTTTGTAACAGGCTGCCCAGGGAAATGTTGAAACCACAATCCTTGAAGGTATCTAAGGAAAGATTAGATGTAGTATTACTGACACAGTGTATTGTGCAGTATTGTTGGTAGATGGATGGATGGTTGGACTAGATGATCTTAGAGGTCTTTTTCAACCTTAATGATTCTATGATTCCTTACTTTGAAAGTAACAGAGCACTTGAACAGGCTGTACATAGAGGTTGTGGAGTCCCTTCTCTGGAGATGTTCAAAACCCAGAAAAACACAGAAAGCATTAATGCAGGTAAGTGTTCAGGCTTTTCACGTAACATTGGGTGAAAGAGGATGGTGATTACAGGGAAACCTCACCAATAACAAGAAGACAAAGAATCACACCGTCTAAATTCTAAAGGTTGACATATTTTCCAACTCTTCAGTGTTCTTCATTGTCAGAGGACTTATTTCGGCTGCCAGTTTCATTTCTAGTGTGTTGGCAAAAATAACTGCTTCTAGCTTGCTGAGGCAGAGGTAAACAAGCAACAATCCACAATACAAATAATAAAGCACTGCATGCCTGCTTGGCACAATAACATATCCTTATTTGCCCTGTGTACTTTCTGAATGGGGAATTTGGATAGTTGCACGTCTGCTTCCAAGCATCATTTTTGTGGCTGCGACCTCTGATAAAGTTCATATGAGTGTGAGCTACAGGAAGTATTGACCACTTTCTTCCTGAGGCTGTTTTTACAGTCAGCTATATTCTTGGCAATGATACCTTCAGATGAGGTTATCTGAAAAAGATCTGAAGCAAATGAAGGAGTTCCTTGGTACAACAGAGAAACACAAGGAAGTATTGCGCATCAGATAAATGTTGTAACATTCAAAATCCTTTCATGACAGAGAAGTATTTGTTACAGTAATGCTATAAGCACAGTTGCAACTATATCAGTACTAAACATCTCTACAGTGAAGGTAATACCTTTACTTGTCTTATATGACTCAAGATGTGTTATAACAGATCATGTTTTTTGACCCATGTGGAAATTTTCATAAGGACAACATGTTCCCAGCCCTACTTAAATAGACTGTTACTTGATGAGCAACATGACTGAATCTAATTAAACAGAGAAAACAGAGCACAGTCTGTTCCTTCAGAGCTGACACGAGGGAATTTGGAAATAATGGGAAATTCCCCAGTGATACTATTGAGCACAAATCCAAATTTTTCATTAAAAGAAATAAATACATCCATATAAATGCATAAATACACCATGACAAATCCTTAGTTGAAATAAATCAGGATCTTCCTGGTGAATTACAATGCTGATGTGACCTTACAGTATTAGTTATACTGTGTGTCTGTGGGTAAGTACTGACAGTAGAGGCTGCAAGGGGACTTTTTTGGGAAGAGACCGGGGGCTGCCCCATGCTGGACACATGCAGACTTTAGTGATACTGGATTGTAAGCTGGTATGATATTGACCAAATAATTAGCATTAGCAACTTATAAAATGTTTATTAGAAAATATAATCTTAGCATTCAGGTCTTTAAATAAATGCTTGTCTTACACAAACTGTAAATAGTAGGAAGACATGAGTATATATTGGAGTTGAAAGCAGGAGAAAAATATGCTTTTTATGCAAACCCTCTCAGTAGCACTTTTCACCTGGGGATTTGAAAGTGCTTAAGCAAATGTTAAAGAAATATTACAAAGGCATCATCCATCTTATTTTTTTATTTATTTAATAAATATATATATATATAGATTAAAATTACATGATGATTAAGTTGTTGAAATAGTTAGAAATATCTACTAAAAAACATATTAGCTGCTATAAAAATATTTACATATTTTTATTATTCTGAGAGTAGGCAGTAGAGCAAACTAAAACAGAAGACTTATGTTTGCCAAGTCTGATTCTTTAATGCTGTGTATGGAATATAGTAATTAAAAAGTACAGAAACCAGTTCCTTGCTTGTATTCTCCAGCTGTTTTTTATTCTCTGAATTCAGTTGGGAAGCACACTTCTTTTTACTTTTCCTCTTCCCTCTATCTAAACCTAATTTTGAACATAGTGCAGCAGCTTCTGTTTTGCATGCTACTAGGTCTGGCCCTATTCCCCTAACATATGATATCCCAAAAACTAGCGTAATCTGTCCCACAGTTGAAGCCCTTCCTTTATGTCTTCCTGCCAATGACTAAAGGCTATCATTTTTCTCTATTATTTTTTCCTTCTTACTCCCTCCCTCCCTCCTTCCCTCCCTCCCTCCTTCCCTTCCCTCCCTCCCTTCCTTCCTATACTTAGTTTTTTCCTTATCTAAGGTTGATGTGGTTACTAAGGAGATAACTGTTGCTTCAGTACCAGTATTATTGTTTTAAGAAACTTGTTCATTACTAATAGCTGGTTCAATTTCTATCTTAAGAAATTTCTCCTGAGTTCATTTAATATTCAGACTTTCGATTTTCTTTTTTTCAGTTCATTAATTTAAACAGTAATTTCATCCATTTCAACACTGAACTGCAGTAGTAAAATGTCTAGGTAAAATACTGTTAAATTCAATAAAGCTATTTTCCTTACACTAGCTATTTCAGTTACAATATACATATTGCCATAATCTCTGATGTGCTTGCTGAGCTACAAGCTGGAAATTGATGCACATACACAGTTTTATTTAATGAATTAATTTATTTTTTCAAACAAAATATTGATTTGACACTCAAGCCATTCTTCCAGAAAGAGGAATTCCAATACTTGGAATTTAGGAATTCATATATGTTTTACCTTTATGTTATACTGCATGTATTTTAGGTCTTTGTTTTCCTACTCTTGCTTCACGTCCAATCAAACCTCTTAGGATGCTTATGTTTTTATGGTTTGTGACAGTATGTTACACAAACTAAAAATGAATAAATTAATATGTACAGAAAAATTAAAAGATGTTTTTTCTTTCGGATGACAGACAGTTGACGATTGTTCCCTTGCTCTCCTTCAGAATGGCCTGGTTGTAGCTGAGAATTAGATGTATTGAAATCAAAACCAAAACTCTTCTGGACTGACATATCGCCAATTTTCCCCCTCTAACTTGGCCAGCACATCAGTCCCCCATCTGTGAAACATGATAAAAAACATTAACGCCCCATGATTTTACTGTGAGGACAACTTAATGCATGATGGAGACACATCTGCAGCTATTTTGCATCCAAAATGGTGATAGATATTTGCTGCTTTGATGAGATTGCAAATATACTTTTAGCAATTAGATTTTAACACCATCAACGTTGCCATATTCCAAAGTAACATTGCACTGTAAGCAGTAATAATGGATTAGACCCCTTTGGTATTGATCCTCAGCAGTTTGGGGAAAAGCTGTAAGAGGGCAGCATCACATCATCAAGCCACCATACAGCTTTCAGATTCACTGTGTTAGAAGTTGCATCTATGTCTTTGTTCTCACCACTTTTCAATGAGCTTCTCTCTCTGTTAGACACTTAAGAAGCTGATTTTCATATTCTGCACTATTAAGTGAAGACAAGGTATCTTTGTGTTTTGTTTCTGCATATTTTCATTATTCAGGAAGTCAGGCTTGGTGAAATACATGATAACCCTAATCACCCACCAGATCAGATAATCTCAATATTTGTAGAGAGCCTTTAATGTAAGAAACCCCAGGTGTTCCAAGTATCCTTGTGAAAGTGAAGCAGAAGAACTCCACCTTAGAGGAGCTATTTGAACTTCACAGGGTTTGTTTCACAAGTTTGAAAGAAGTTTGGTTTGGAGGGATTGAAATTGAATCAATTTATATCAGAGCACAGGGAAAGAATCTTCAGAGCGATTCCTTACATCAAGGCCCTCCCTATCTCCATAGTCAGGACAAGAAGCCAAGAAGTTCAAGCTCCTAGTCGCACAGAAATCACTTCTTTCTCCATTTGTCATTTAAACACTGACATCATGTAGCCTGTGCTAGCTTTGAAAGAGCCATCATTATTTCTCCAAATCACTGAGCTGCAGAAGCTTTGGAATGGTCTAGAGAGTTAACTCGTTTTTTCTGAACACTTTACAGATAACGTCAGGGATGGAAGTCCTTAACTGAAGCAGGGAAGTGAGAATAAGAGATTACTCAAATGGAAAAGGTCTTATCTTCTGTCCAGAAACAGAAGTTTCTTATTTTAAGAGAGAAAAGCATTTGATGGGAAAAAATGATTCAGAAAAGAGGCTTTAGTTTTAGACACTTTGGGATACTATTAAAAGGACATTTGTCTCAATATGTTTGCCTATAGTGCTTGGAGCAGCCCAGGGAACAACAGGATCTCTGTCAGTGTCTGATTATTGTCAGAGCTGTTATTTATCTGCCTTGGCAGTTATTATTTACTGTTGTTAATTTTTTTTCCCATCTTCTTACATTTCTTAAGGATAAGGGCATGCGTTTGGGAGCCCTATGTTTCATGTTTTCACTGAAACTGATCATTTTGTGTTTCTGATAAGTATCTCATGGGTTAAAACTCTCTTTGCAAAAATGCTGGGTGAGTACAACTAACAGTCTGAAATGACTGGAAACAAGAATTAACCTATATTTCCTCCTGAATCTGCTTTATTCATCCCTTTTATTCTTGCCATGTCCTCTCTCATGGTGCCTCAGACACGGTGCAAAATAAAACACTAATTTAGCAGAAAAAGAATGAGCAGTATCTTATCAGTTTTGCAATCCTAAGGGACTCAGTTTCTGCACCCACTGAGTGGGATTTTGTATTTGAAAGGAGGGAGGGATGGATGTTTCTGTTGGATATGGTAAATAAATGGATGAGATATCCCCAGATCAAGTTCCCAAGGTAAGAGCTATTTAAGTTTTCTTCACTTGAATTGGTGATCATATTTTTAGCCAAAGATCAGATTGGATATAGGGAAAAATCTTTTCATGACAAGGGTAGTGAGACACTGGCACAGACTGTCCAGAAAGATGGTGGATGCTCCATCCCTGGAGACATTCAAGGTCAGGCTGGACAGAGGTCTGAGAAACCTGATCTAGCTGTAGTTGTCCCTGTTCATTGCAGGGGGGATTGGATTAGATGGCTTTTAAAGGTCCTTTCCAACTCGAATGATTCTATGTTTCACAGTAAAAGGGACAATCTCAGCTGCTGAGTTGTCCACTTCAGCACACTCTTACATATTTATTTTGGTATCAAATTTTTTAGAATTTATTAACACATGCTAAATGAAATAAAATCAGAAACTTCTAAAGAAAAAAAATCTTCAAGTTTTGTCTGTGAAGTATATCTCTATAGAAATGTCTGTATGTTTCTTAAATGCCTGTCCATGTATTCTGGAAGACAAAAATATAAGTGAAGGTTACTGCAAATATATAAATGTCTGCTTCTATTTTAGAAGTGCTAAGGGCATCTAAAACTTCTGCATTGGACTGTCAGTCTTAGCAACTAACCCTCTTGTGGAGGGATATGCCTTCTAGAGTGGCAAACAATGATTTCAAAAATCATCTTATCTCAGGAAAATGACACTAGTCATTTGAAATATCGACTAGAGATTTCAAGACAATATTCTTGCTAAAATAGAAGAAAACATAATTATAGAAAGTTAAACACCAAATACATTTTATAGGCTCAGAAGGACAATGGATTATAACAACAATCAAAATGATAGCTTATCTAACTAAAGAATCTTCTTTTCGAGCTACGTGACTAGTTATAGTGACTAGTGAAATATAGTGCAAAACTGCATTTCTCTTACAAAAAAAATTGATCGAATGGACTCAGTAATAATTCTTATGACTAGGGAAATGTGGATGGCCTTGATTTGATCTTCACAAAACATGTTCTTCGGTGACTTATGACAAGGGAGATCCACATAGTGAAATAAGATGCTTGTAGAAATCAGGGTTCACATCAAGAAATCAGACTTGAAGTTATTCATTATAGATTTTTTTTTCTTTTTCTTAAAGAATCACTCAAACTAAAATGAGACAATGCTGAGCAGACCTTTCAGAGGTAGCTTATTAGGAAAAAAAGGAGAACTAAAGTAGGAAATGGACCTTTTATTGTGGCCTTGGCTTATAATGTATTCAAAGGTCAGCTGAAAGTAGCAAAGAAAATCAATTTGTCACACGCTGCTTTGCATGAGTTTTAACTGTCAGTGATCTGAAGTGAAAATGCTACAGAGACAGTGCTTATAATAATAAACACACACCTTTGGCTTTTCTAGCCTGCTGCAATGCCTTTCTCCACTTCCAGCCTCCCCATGCCTATGTTACTTCAGCAGCTCGCACTAATTCAGGTGTCTTGCAGCAATAAAGTATAAAATCTGCCTTCTGGGGCTGAAAGAAAAAGAGAAAGTGGATGAAATAAACCTAATTCATACTCTTTACATCTTCAGAGTTGGTGATGTGAATCTATGTTATTGCTCACTTTTCGCTAAAATAAGTTGTGCACATGAGAGTTTACGTGCAAAAATAAGTGAATAAGAAAGGTTATCAAGCAGAGATTTATTGACATAATACTTGAGGTGGCTAATGAAGCTTAAACTTTGCCATTAACCAGTCTGCCAGCCTCTTTCCTGTGATCTCTTAACTCCACAATGTTTATTTTCTTTCTATTTTACCTGAACTCCACAGGAAACCGATTACAAATAATAGAATAGAATCCTCAGAGTTGGAAGCGGCCTTTAAAAGTCATCCTGTCCAATTCCCCTGCAATGAACAGAGATAACCACAGCTAGATGAGGTTGACCAGGGTCTTATCCAGCCTCACCTTGAAATGCTTCAGGGACATGGCATCAGCCACATCACCAGGCAACCTGTTCCAGTGTCTCACCACCTTTACTGTAAAATATTTTTTCCTTATATCTAACCTAAATCTATCCTTTTTAAGCTTAAAACCATTTCCCCTTGTTCTATCACCACAGACCCTGCTGTAGTGTCTGCCCTCCTCTTTCCTGTAGCTCCCTTTTAAATACAGAAAGGCTGCTATCAGGTCACCTCACAGCCTTCTCTTCCTTGGCTGAAGAGCCCCAGCTCACTCAGCCTGTCCTAGTAGGAGAGGTCATGACCCCTTGGATCATTTTTGAGGCCCTGCTCTGCACGAGCTTCAAGAGATCTATGTCTCTCTCATACTGTAGACTCCACATCTGGATTCATTACTCCAAGTGAAGCATCACCAGAGCAGAGTAGAGGAGCAGGAACCTTATCTTCAATAAGCCTTTTGTCATAGGACATTATCATCTTTTTGGCCCTGCACTGGACTTTCTCTAGTATGTCTCTTGTGCTGGGATCCAGAAATTTACACAGCACTTCAGATGTGGTATAGAGAGAAAGGATCACCTCTCTCAGCCTGCAGTTTTCAATTAACCTCACTCTTTGTTCATTCATTTGACACTTCCACAGTTTCTCTATCAGGATCTTATGTGGGACAGTGACAAAAGCCTCACTGAAGTTCAGGAGGGCTATAATACTGCTCATCCTACAATGATCGATCTGGTGATTCCATTATTAGTTTCATCAGGCATGACTGCCCCTTGGTGAGTCCATGTAGACTACTCTTGATTACATATTTCTCCTTCATATGTCTGGAAATAGATTCGAGGGTTAGATGTTCCACCATTTTCCCAGGGAATTACGTGAGTCTGAGCAACCCATAGTTCCCTGGGTCCTCCTTCCTACTCTTCTTGAAGAAGGGATTAGTATTTAGTTCCTCCAGTTTTTAGGCATTTCTTCCTATTGCCATTCCACATAAGAGATTAAAATATTGGACATGGGAGGTAGTAGACAAAACAACATGCTGAGAATGGCCACTAGTTATAATTAAGGATTTATTTAAATTACAAGGAAGCATTATCTAGATAAAACTATCTTTTTCACATCCTCTTAGATCCAAGAAATTATTATAGTTGATATATATCAAATCTTAATGTATAAAACTGCATCTTCCCTAGGAAAAAAAATGTGAGTTTTTTTTCTTATCGACAATACAGTCTTGAAATAAAATACATGTGGGAACAATACGCTGGAATGTTTGCTTCATTTGTTGAGTTGAAGTCTGGGAGAAGGAACCAAGGGAATGCAATTGTCTTTTGTGGATTGTGGTTTCCAATATAAAGTACATGTAAAAAAAAAAAAAAAAGAAGATTTGATATTCAAGCTCAAGGTTTCCTTTTCATTCCTTTCATTGTTTTCTACTTGGTCTTGCTTTCAGACACTACAGTTTTTAGCTTATATTAGCCAAAATTAGGGTTTAAAAACTAAGGAATTCTTCAGATTTCAGAAGATATTTTAATTCAATAAAAATTTTATTATAAAAACTTGTGTACTTCTAAAAGTTTTAGATGATTGACTTATTTCAAAAAGATGGGAAAAGCTGTACTTTACAGTGCCCCTTAATAAGGAATATTAATTATAGATGAACTTAGAGTACATTATTAGTAACTCTAGTTAAAAATCAACATAGAAATCATTAATAAATAATAGTATGGTTAAAGATGTCTTTTAAAGTTTCCAGTGACACAGAGAATTTTGATGAAGAAAAAAATGTTGTATTTTAAAGCCATTTGGGGGAGACTTTCTTGGCTGTAGAAACGTCCAGAAGTCTAGCATAGGAATAGGCTGAAGATTTTTGTCCTTTGACTGGGCGTTTCTTAGAGCACTACAATGATCACCAGTCTGCTGCTACAGTCACATCTTTCCAAGCTTGTGTGCTGCTTTTTGGAGAGATCAGGCTTAATCCAGTCCACAAAATCTTTAGCATTCTTCTTGTTCTCCGAGCACCCAGCTGAATTTGCACATATTTATCCAAATATTGATCTCAATCTGCTATACAATCAGTGGAGGGAAATAAATATGTGATTTGTTGCTTCTTATAATTAAACAGTGATTACCTCTGTTATAAAATAAATTCTCTAAAAAGAAAGTCGACTTACATTTGTTTATGAAATTTGCCAATCTGAAACGTTCTCTCTGATATTATGTGCCTCCAACTGCATGTCAAAGACAAGACTATGCATTTTAAGAGAACAGGGTATCAGTAATAAAGTTCTGCCATGCAGATCTTCTGGGAGAATTTTGCCTTTATTGTCTTTTCCTTAACAAGCTGCCATCTAGTTCATGTCAGTGGGCCTCATTTTATGATATAATGAGAGATTCAGTTCTGTCTGTCCTCTGCCAAGTGACAAACAGGTCAAAAAAAAGTTTACCAAGGATCATGCTAATGAGTTCAGAGCTCAAGATGTACCACAAAAAGTCTTTTCTCAAACGTTGCTGTTAGACAAACAGCTTTGCTCTTTTTTCAGCCCCCTACTCTGCATTCACTTAAAGAAGTGGGAGACCTGGCTTTGCATGGTGAACTCCTACGCATGAGATGCAAGGGCAATGTGTTTTACTTATGTAGAAGAAAGTGAAGATTAGATCTAAGTAAGGATTTCAACTCCAGGTAGGCACTCTTTGTTGTAGTTGAGGTTTTATCATTGTTTTTTATCTTGTGATCATGTGAAAGACTGGTAGTTCACAGTCTGTTACAGCTCTCTGACTGAGCTTGTAGCTTTCCTATTTACACTTGGTTGACATCCTAGAATATCATGTGTAGCACTGCTAAAACCATGCATTGAAAGAAAACTTCTAAGCTCTCCAAAGTATTCTATTTCATTATTTCTCCGATCTTTAGGGGAAATTCAGCTTTCTAAATGTTGAACTTTTACTTAAACTCTAGTAGGAATTATTTTTTCTACTTCTATTTTAATAAGGAAAACTGACAAAGACATATTTTAATTTAAAATCAAAGTCAAAATTATCAGATGTTATAAATAGAAGACTTAATGTATAGTTATGAAAATGAGTAACAAGGCCCTCCCTCAGGATTGAATCCCCACTGTGCTGTGTAGTGATCAAATCTGTGCTGCCACCTTCATCAACTGGATTTAATTACTTAAAAACTCAGACTTGATGAGAAATCAATTGTCTGCATTCTGACCTCAGTTAGCCCAGTAGAAATCCACAGTAGAAATCCACATTTATAACAATCCTTACCTTGAATTTGTGTCATTATCTAATCATCAGATGGCCCATTTCATTTTTTTCTCTCTTTTTTCATGTAAATGGAAGGCATTACAATATTACTGTTAGTAATATCCAAATGTTATGAAAAAATCTGATTACATTTCTCCTGTCAGTATCAGTCAGGAAAAAGTTATTCTTATTTGGCAGACATGAAAACAACACATCAAAGGTAGAATTTGTCTTGTCTAATTTAGATCTCTGTAATGTATATCTCTCAAGTTGGTCAAGAGAGCTCTGTATGGCAGATTGAGAAAAATTGGTACAATTAATCTTCCCTCTTATCTCCTGAAATACAGACAAAAGGTTTCCAACACTATAAATATTTTTTCAGTTCAGTTAATCATAGAAAATAAGACATACACAGTTGTCTGTAGGGTGGAAGGTCTGATGTACTCCTTCATAACAGAGTGATTAATTTTTCCAAACTAATAATATACCATGAATATTCCTTCACACAGAATTCCAGTATCAGAATAACTTGACACTAGCTGTGATTGTTTTGACTGTGGGCTAATGGATTTCATCCAGGATTGTCCTAATAAACTACTGTATAGTTTGATATTAAAAAAAAAAAAAAAAAGCAACAGACACATTACAAATGCCTTGTATTTGTGCATTCAGCACTACCAAAGAACTGATGTCCCAATCTTGACCACTGAATTATATTCTTAGTGAAGTAAGACTCAAGGGGAACTGGTGGTAGAAGGAAATTCTTTCACCTATGATACAGAATTGCATCAATGAGATATTATGTGTTCTTCAGTTTTCTGACTGACCCACAAGATTATGGAACAAGTCTTATATTTCACTCTACAACGAGAAGACATTGGAATATATCTATGTTTTTTTAATTCCAGTATGCATGATCTGGTATTTTTATGGTATGATTTTTGGGTAGTCGTGTGTGGAGCCAAAATTTGGAATAGATGAGCCTTATGGGTCCCTTTCAACTTAGGATATTCTGTGATTCTACAGAAAAATTCCTTGTAAGAGATTTCTCTTTCTGAGATGTCCTTTAGGAAATCTAACCTTCACTAGATTAACATTTTAGTATGGGGTGTAGAAAATGCACTTATAACCCCTAATGCTTACAACAGAGCATTTTCCAGGTTTAACAAAATACATATGTCCTTAGGGAAAACTTGTTTTTAGGCAGCGTATTCTCTATCACAACATCAAAAAGTAGTCAGTTTACAATTACTACATATCTTTTACTGTTAATAGCAATCTGTTTGTGTTGGACAGGGTGAAGAAATCAGAAAGATAAAAATAAATACTTTAAGGTTGGCTATTTTTTGCCTTATAGCATTGGTAAGATAATTTAGTCTTTGTTTCAGTCTGTAAGGTTTGTGTTTACTATAAAGAGGAATACAAAAACAGAAGCTCTCCTGAAGGAGGCTTTGGAAGGGGGGAACATACTAACAGCCTGAAATCATTCAGAATCTCAATGTTCATTAGAAGCAACTTAGTTATTCCAGTTACATTACAGAACTCTGAGTCTATATTTAGAAAAAGCATCATTCATCACCTTCTACATGAATAATTTGCCTTCTACTGCAACCCATCCCTGTGGGAGGGCCTAGCTTTAGATGATCTAATTCTGTCAATATAAAGGTATAAGTACTTCTGTGGAAAGGCTATGCCTTTATAAATCACTGTGTTAGAGAACACTTGCAGTATGCTCTGAGACTAAGTGGAACTGTGAGAGGGTTGCACTCTGGCAAGCTAAAAACTGAGACCTTGAGCATGTGTTACACTCTGAAATAAATTGCTTACCCACTCCTGAATTGAAGGGCAAGTGGCACACACTCAATTAGAGGAAAGGTTTCCATGTTGATAAGCTGAGAAATAGCAAAGCAGACAGCATGGTGTGGTCTCCACCCAGGGCTGTGATCCTATCAGATCTCATAAAATTCTGAGAACAAGGCCAACTCAGCACTCAGGGAGAAGAGCCTTGAAGTAGAAGCACTAGAGGATGTTCGACATGTGTTTAATTAACTCTCTGCAACATTTTCTTTTCTGTCTCTAATTAAAATAAACTTTCTAAGTTGTCTTGAAGCTAAAAACGATTAGCTTTTTCCCTTCCTTCCTTCCTTCCTTCCTTCCTTCCTTCCTTCCTTCCTTCCTTCCTTCCTTCCTTCCTTCCTTCCTTCCTTCCTTCCTTCCCTCCTTCCTTCCTTCCTTCCTTCCTTCCTTCCTTCCTTCCTTCCTTCCGATTCCTTCCTTCCTTCCTTCCTTTCCTTCCTTCCTTTCCTTCCTTTCCTTCCTTCCTTTCCTTCCTTGCTTTCCTTCCTTCCTTTCCTTCCTTCCTTTCCTTCCTTCCTTTCCTTCCTTCCTTTCCTTCCTTCCTTTCCTTCCTTCCTTTCCTTCCTTCCTTCCTTTCCTTCCTTTCTTCCTCTCTTTCTTCCTCTCTTTCTTCCTCTAGTTCTTCCTCTCTTTCTTCCTCCTCTTCCTGAAAGATATAATGAATTGAGAGGGAAGAGAAATCTTCTTTTGTTTTTCCTCAAAGAAATTTCCAAACATCATGCAATCTTTAATGAACCTTTTTTTTTTTTTTTTAACTTTCATGTGGAAAAACACTATAGCTATGGAGACAAGCGTCCTTAATTTATTGCATCTGTCCCTGGACACAAAGGCTTAAAAAGCTTTCCTAGGCTATCTTCAACATCAAGTGTGTTCAGGACTCCGAAGAACTCTTTGAATCTGATGATTTTTGTCTTTTACATGGTATGTGAGGAACTCTAGTGCAATTACTTTGTCTTTCAGTGAAATTCTTCATTTATTTTTTTGGGCCTCTCTCTATAAGAAATACATCAAGGAACAGGAGTGTGTCCAGTGAAGGGCAATGAAGCTGTGAAGGTTCTGGAGCACAAATCTTACAGAGAGTGACTGAGGAAACTGAGATTTTTCAGTCTAGAGAAAAAAAAGGTTCAAGGAAAAGCTTAAAACTCTCTACAGCTCCTTGAAAAGAGGTTGTAGTGAGGTGAGGTGAGGGTTGGCCTTATTTCCAAGTTGACTAGTGAAAAAACAAAATGTAATGGGCTTAAGTTGTGTGACAGAAGGTTCATATTTGATATTAGGAAAAATTTATTCTCAGAAAGAGTGATGAGATATGGAACAGGCTGCCCAGGTTGGGGGTGGAGTCACAGGCCCTGGAGGTATTCAAGAAAAGGGTGGATGCAGTACTGAGGGATATGGTTTAGGGGCATGGTAGCGATGGATTGATGGTTGTATTATATGATCTTAACGGTCCTTTACAAACTTAATGATTCTATGATTCTGAGAGGAAAGGACTGTATTGGCTTATGGAAGTCACATAAAAAATATGCATCAGTAAAATAAAAGAATCTTGTAGTGGTAAAAGAAAGTACATACTATGCAAGTGTTTCCTTCTGAGATAAAGTACTCAGCTTTCCCTGACACTAGGATTAATTCAAATTCAGGTGTGATTGGATCAGTGACAGGGTTATTGCCTTGCTCTGAGCTGTTTTGATCCTTGCTTGACAGATAGAACTGATTTTTATTTTTATTAAAATTTTTCTTTTTTCATTTCTCCCCTTTTCCCATGCAGAACTCTTCCCCCTTTATCATATCCATCTCCTAACAGTCCATAAGCAGTCCACATATTTGTCGGTTGACTTTGTTGGTTTTTGTCCTTCTTGGCCATCAGTACACAAATGTTAGTGGATTTTTCTGCTAAACTACAGTGTCCTGTAGCTTCTTGTTTTGCTGTTTGCTCAGTAATAGTGCAGGTCAGGATGGACCATCTGCATAATCATTACTACTCTTTGTTATCTGTGACATCCTGTAATTTCTAATGTTATCTCATTAGACATTGCACAAGTCACGTTTGGCCACTTGGAAGCACAGGAGATCCTTGCCTCACTCAGTAAATACTGACAAACTGATTGTCGTGTGCTGTTGATCCCAGAAATTTCACCTGTACCATGTGTTTGCAGAAATATTTTTAAGCTTGATTGCTAAACAATGGAGTTGAGACACAGAGCAAATGGAGTTGAGACAGGCTAAAATTTTCACCATTTATGTCTCTATTAATAAACAATTAAAGGACTTTATATATTGGATTTTAATGGCAATTGGGATGATATGGAGTATGACCATACACCTATCTGTCTGACAAAAACTGTGATCTCTGCTGCCATGGGCCAAAACCATGCCAAATAAATTCTGAGTATGAAAAGGTGTTTATGATCAAGTAATACTATTTGAGTTGATACCATGGCCTTTCTTAATTTTCTACTATGGATGCAGTTTATTAGCAGACTTGAATAACACAGGTAATTTTCCCCCAGTTTCTAGTCTTTTCTGTACTTAAAACATTCAAGATAATATGTAATGGTAAATAAGTTTATGATATGTTTTATTTTGTGTTGAATCAAGGTAATTTATTGAAAACACATTAAAAAGACTGATAAATATTATTTTCATGCAACAGTATTTCAAAATATATTTTAAAGTATAATAGTCTTAAATAAACATTTAAATAAATAAATGTAAAATTTTAAATAAAATAGGATAAAAGAGGCTTATTTATTGGAAAGGCATACAGAATTGCTTGGAAAATATGAACTGATAGTAGATGTACTCCAAGATTATATATGTGACTTTTTTCCTCTACAAATATGAGAATTGTTAAAAGGAAATTGCATTTCTAAGCAATATACTTTCAGCATCATCTTTGAGACATTTGATTGTGCTCTCCCTTTTCTACCAGAATACCATCACCAACTACTTGATAAAATAAATAAATGTAGGGCTGGCTCCCAGTAAATATACAGATTGATTTAGGAAGCTTGAGTTACAGGTGGCAATTTGAAGCACTTTTTTAAGTTGTGGGTTTGAGCCTTTGTCAGCCCAAGACAGAATTTAGCCAACAATATTACTGTCTTGGTGAGTGCACTACTATGTGCTCACAGACAGTGGAATAAAAGGATATTTTGCAAAAGTACTGACATTTGAACTTCAATTTTCATCTTAAGTTGCTTTTGAGAGTCACAAATTCAAATACACCCGTTCTGAAGACACAGCCTGACTCAGCATTCTGCCTCTTGCCACTTTTGTGTGAAACACTCACGTTAGTTTCCAACACAGTGAAACTGGGCAACTCAGGACTGTGT
Source organism: Cyrtonyx montezumae (assembly GCF_038088225.1). Lineage (NCBI taxonomy): Eukaryota > Metazoa > Chordata > Aves > Galliformes > Odontophoridae > Cyrtonyx > Cyrtonyx montezumae. The sequence goes on from NW_027072089.1 coordinate 5,196,141, forward strand.
ATTTAGCTGCTGGAGAAAAGCACATAATTGTTCAGCATTGAAATGCTCAGTGTGGTGACATCTAAATCCTTTGCGAATATGGGGCAAAACCAGGGCTTCACAGGAAGCTCGAATCAAATCGCCATATTAATCATGAATTGACATTCTTTAGAAGGCTTTGTGAGTTAGAAAATTTGTATGTATGTTATTTTTAATTTCATTGGGAAAATATATGTATATGTATAAATTTATAAATATATATATATATATTTGCTCCCTCTTTGCCTATCAGCAGAAGTACCCCACTGGTAAGTCTCCCACTTCATTAGTGACGTGTTGGTTTTTTTTACCAGTCTGAGGAAAATGACACAGTGGAATAATTCAGCATGATTTAATTGCCACTATAAAGAAATGAAACAAAATGAAAATAATATAGGGAATGGGAAACTGGTACAGAAAAAGGTTGTAACTGCTAAAATCATTTTAAAGCTCAGCAAAATTGATAGGAAAAGCTTGGAAAGCAATCCTATTTTAACAGCTTTTTTCATGGTAATTACAGTAGCAATTGTCACATGGAAAAGACAGAGAAGTTTGTCAGAAAATTAACATCCTTGGATTCCAGCTACCCTCAGATACCAAGGATTCTTAGTGATGTCCAATTCACTACTGTAAGTCTTGTCATGTTCAATTATCACAATTATGGATACACAAATAGCACACTGCACAATTCATCTTGCCACACTCAAATGGACTCTCTCAACCACTTTTAAGCAATTTGGCAAAGCCATTAAGAACTCTCATGGCCAGAAAAGTGAATACTGTGGTTTATTAAAACAACAGATTATAGATTCTTACACTTCAAATTGATTCTAGTGTCCATTTGAAGTCCTGGTGAACTGACACAAAAGTTAACAGGAAACAATCCCTGTGGATTTGGTGGGTTATTTTAGTGGCTGTTTAATGATTTAAAACAAACCACAGAATGATCAAACTATCAGACTTGGGAACTAACCTGGGAAGCATGAGTTTCATTCAAGAGCAGCAACAGGACTATGACTTGGGGCAAAAGGCATGGGAGAGCTGCACATTTTTGGCACCAGTAGCTGGTGATGGTAGTGGCCCAACCTGTCTAGTTAACCGCATCTTCCTAAAGCTCTTTTAAGTTATAGACAGTTCATAGAAACATAGAATCATAGGGGTAGGAAGGGACCTCTAGAGATCATTGAGTCCAACCCCCCTGCCAAAGCAGATTCCCTACACCAGGTCGCACAGGTAGGCATCCAGGCGGGTCTTGAATGTCTCCAGAGAAGGAGAGTCCACAACCCCCCTGGGCAGCCTGTGCCAGTGCTCAGTCACCCTCACCGTAAGGAAGTTCTTGCACACATTTGTGCATAACCTCCTGTGCTGCAGTTTCTGGCCATTTCCCCTTGTCCTGTCTCTACACACTGCTGAAAAGAGTCTGGCCTCACCACTTTGTCCCCCACACCTCAGATATTTATAAACCTGGATCAGGCCCCTCTCAGTCTTCTTAAGGTTAAAGAGACCCAGTTCACTTAGCCTTAGCCTTTCTTCATAGGGGAGATCCTCCAGGCTCTTCACCATATTTGTGACTGGACTCTTTCCAAGAGATCCCTGTCTTTTTTATACTGGGGAGCCCAGAACAGTTCAGGGATCACTTTTTCTATCAGACAACTTGGAAGCATAGAATGGCTTGGGTTGGAAGGGCCTTAAAGATCCTCAAGTTCCCTTCCTGTTTATACACTCCCTTCAAGTATTGGAAGGCCACAGTGAGGTCTCCCCGGAGCCTTCTCTTCTTCAAGCTAAACAAGCCCAGTTCCCTCAACCTTTCATCATAGGAGAAGTGCTCCAACTCTCCAATATCATTATGGCCTTTCTCGGTACCCATTCCAAGAGTTCTACAACTTTCCTGTGCTAGGGGCCCCAGGCCTGGACACAGTACTCTGGATGGGGCCTAACAAGAGCTAAGAAGAGTAGAGGGAGACAATCACCTCCCTCTCCCTGATGGTCACTTCTTTTTTAGTGCATCCCAGGATATAGTTGGGCATTCAGGCTGCAAGCGCACACTGCTGACCCATGTCCAGGTTCTTGTCCACCAGGACCCCCAAGTCCTTTTCCACAGGGATGCTTTCCAGGGGTTCTTCCCTCAGTCTGTATAAATACCTGATATTGTCTCAGCCAAAGTGCAGCAGGATGTGGTGAGGGACAATGTCAAAGGCCTTGAAGAAGGTAGATGACATCCATCACCCTTTTCCTCTCCACAAGTGCCATCACTCCATCATAGAAGACCACCAGATTGGTCAGGTAACATCTGCCCTTGGTGAAGCCATGCTGGCTGACTCAGATCACCTGTTTGTCTCCTACGTGCCTTAACATGGTAACCAGAAGGATCTGCTCCATAATCTTCCCAGGCACTGAGGTGAGGCTCACCGGCTTGTAGTTCCCTCAGTCATCCTTCATCCCTTTCTTAAAAATGGGAGTAATATTTCCCTTTTTCCAGTCTCTGGGGATTTCACCCAACAGCCATGATTTTTCAAATATGATGGAGAGTGGCTCAGCAACCACCTCAGCTATCTCTCTCAGGAGCATGGGATGCATATCGTCTGTCCTCATGCTCTTACATTTAGTTTCATAAGGAGGTCTTGAACTTGTTCCACTGTTACAATGGGACAGAATCAGCTCCTCTCACCCACACCTGGAGGATCAGGGTGCTGGCAGACACGGGGAGCCTGGTCACCAATGAAGATTGAGGCAAAGGACTTATTGAGCATTTCATCTTTTTCCATGTCTGAGGAAGCCAGTTCTCCATCCTCATTAATCAGAGGGGGAACACTCTCCTTGGTCTGTCTCTCCTGCCTATGTATCTGTAGAAGCCCTTCTTGTTATTTTTCACATCCCTTGCCAAGTTCAGCTCCATCTGTGCCTTGTCTTTCCTGATCTTATCTCTGCACATGTGGACAGCATCCCTGTACTCCTTTCAGGCTACATGACCCTGCTTCCACTTTCTGTACATATTTCTCTTTTACTTCAGTTTAAGCTGCAGGTCCTTGCTCAGTCATTGCTGGTCACCCACTTGTAGAGCTTGATTTCTTCTGCTGAGGGATGGAGAGCTCTTGTGCTCCCAGAAGAGTGTCCTTAAAGAGCTGCCATCTTTGTTCTGCTCCTACATCCTTAAGCACTGTTTCCCAGGAGATGCCATCCAACAATTCCAGAATGTTGTTATTTGGCATTGCAACCAGTATCCAAGCCAGGGATCATACCAAAGAATGCTTTAATTTCAGATCTGCTGTTCAAGCATGTAAGACGGACAAACCATTCATTCCCAACAGTACACAATTGAAGTGATAGAGGTTGTTGGTGTTAAACACTTCCTTCATGGTGTGCAGTTAAAAATATAGCTTTTACTCAGACTTCTTCATTTGTGGTTCTCAAAGCAACTCCAAAGAGAAGAAAACTGCCGGAGTTGGATTTTTAAAACCAAATAGTCTTCAAATACCAAAACTCATGGAAATAAAAAGCACATCAATCTTTGCATCTCAGTGTGACAGGAGTCACATACTGAATGTATGCACAAAATGTTAAAAAATTGAAAACCCTGGAAAGAAGGAAATATGGATGGGTCAGTCAAAACATTTCAGCTTGAAATTTTTTTAGGATATGCAATCAATCTTGTATGCACGATGACTTAAATTAATCAGAAATTCAAAAAGGTGTTTTTTTTTCTTTATTTTTCTTAAAGAAAGTAAGTCCCTAGAAACATATTGCATTAACTGAAACTTCATTTTTCAAAATTCCGAGAAGAAGAAATCAGTCAAAATATGTTCTTTGCCTTCAGAAGTTTGGGTTCTGATAAATCAGTTTTGGAGGAAAAAAAGTATGGTAAAAATAAATTACAAGCCAACTGTGGAATCACTCTTTGATTGTACAGCCTGAGAGCTGAAGCACAAAACAAGAAATAACTGCAAATTCTGATTAACAAAACTAAATCTTGACTTAGAAAGGAGTGCTCTGATTTTAGAACAAATGAAGACAGAAGTGAAAAATCTGTTTTTCTTTTCTGTCCATGAAATTAAGCCTTTAATCCAGGACCTTGTGGTTTCAAATATATTCATTAAGATAGTTGCAGTAGAGAAGAAGAGAACTGTCATCATATAGATATGGGAATCTCTTACTACTGTGAGCAAGAAAATGCATTTATAGGGAAACTAATTTCACTGCTGGAATTAGTGCCATTTCCCTGTATATAGTTTATTTTAAACTGACTGAACTTAATTAGCAACTTTGTGTGATTGAACATAATTTTTTGTTTTCTATTGTATTTTCCTAGTACATGGCTAATAATTTAACTAAACCCCCTTTGTATCTTTTATAATATAGAAATGTCAGAGAATGAAGTGGGAAGGTTAAAGGGATAAGTGTTGAATCCTTTTTCCTTTCATTGCATTTTCTTACTTACCAAACTCATCTCTCTCTGCACTGGATATTTTTATTGCCTACAAAATTTTTGTCCCTTTCTCCTTTTTATCTGTTGAAATACACAAAGAAAAGGGGAAAAAAAACCACTCTATTGAGCAGCTGAGAAACAGAATATGAGTATCACTACTATTGTCCTGATACAAATAACTCTTCAGTTGATCATTCTCAGTAACATCTGTCAAAAAAATAGGGAACATAAGATTTGCTGCTCCACTATGATTTTCATCTTGAAAATCACAAAGTGATTTGATAAACAAGCAAACTGAAATAAAACAAATTCCCTTTTTGCCTTTATGAGAGAGAGTGAGTATGATTGCTATGCCAGGAGTTAACCTTGCAAGAGGAAGACCAATTCTGTAATAGCTTAGAGGACAGTTGCACTGGCCCACTCTGTGGTAGCAACGTGCATCTTCAGGTCTCACACTTGCCCTCAGGTTTAGCAGTGAAGACTTAGTCTTCACTGAGGTGATTCAGGCTCAACATCTGATGTGGAAATCCATGGTCCACCTTGCAGGAAAGGCAGAATGCAGAGAGCTTTCAGGACAAGCCTTACTCCCCAAGGTAAAACATGCACAGATGTAGGCTGCTACTGAATGGGCAGCCCTTTCATATTTCCCTTATCAGTAAACTGTAGAGCATCCCTGGGACACTGATGCTACTGGTCAAGAAAAATAAGTAAATGGAAAATTTGATTAAGCTGGGTGAAGTATTCCAGGTTCAGATTATGAAGAGGATTGTAAAAAGCAACAGGAAGAACCTGGAGGAATGTTTCTATGCTGTTCTGGTCAGCTGCATTCAAGAGTGATATAGTTAGACAGGAACAAGATCAAAGAAATACTACTAGGGAGACCCAGGGAATGCAAAAAGCTTTTAGAAATTGAGTTTTAGATAAGTGTGTCTTTTAGCTATCAAAATGAATGTTAGGTGGCTATTGGATCATACTCATGAGAGTTATGTATTAAGGAGGAAGAAGAACTACTTAAGTTAGCTGTCAACACTGACATGAGAAGAAATGGTGTGCATTTAAGCTAGAAAATAGAAGAAGGATTCTAGCAATCTAAATGATATCTTATATCTTAAATAGTTTTCTAGAAGGTGTACAGGGAACACAAACCAATCTAGTTTCAAAATGGTATTTGATGAAATTATGAAAGAAACTTTGTGAGATGGCTTCATACCTCAGGAAGCTGCCAGATGTGATGACTACAGAGGTCAAAAATGTCTGCCTTCTAAGTGAAAAAAAACTTGTCTGTTGCAGCTTTTTCTTTAGGGGAAATAAAACTTAATGCCTTACGTGAATTTTAACGCAGGTGTATTTGTCTGTTGTATCATAGAAACGTACGAATGCAGGAACTATATATTCTAATGGTCCAAATGGATTGAAATTATGGAGTAAATGATTCTGTCTTCTCTGTTTTTATAGTGTCTAGACATTTTTAACATACATTTCTTTGGAATTTTTTGTTTGTTTGTTTGTTTTGTTTTGTTTTTTGTTTAGATGCTTCCTTATTTTAGTTCAGTGATCTACAAGACCTCATGATGACATGGGAAAATGTCATTATGTCCACTACATTTGTAACTGAAAAATAAATTCTGGAAGACTTTTGGCATGTGAACACTTTTTAAAATCCTGTTTTCAGTAACTTTGTTCTAGTCAAATAAGAAACCTGTGTAAGGTAACAAATTCATATCACTCATGATCTCTCCATGCTGAAAATTTTGCAAGTGCTATATTTCAGCAGAACTTCTGTAAGAATGCACCCAGGATTTAACAAAGAGAGATTTGTGTGAATGAGGCAGTTTGAAGAGTTTCAGGACATCGTAGAGCTTTGTTAAAACAATAATAGTGGAAATAATTATGCACACTTGCAGCATTTATGTTTAAAGTAGTAAAGGTTCATATGCACTGCACATTTATTTAGGATGACTACAGAAGAATTCCTGAGTTCCATGCTTTCATAATTTGTATTTTCAGACAATTCATAACTCTGGTACTGTCAGAATGAAAGCAGTTATTCTGAATCACACTCATAATCCACTAAATCCAATATGAGACCTACTGAATTCTGCTCAGATCTTCTCTGTTTTTCTAAAAGGAATGATAAAATGAGTATCTCATCTGTTTATAACAGTGAATAATAGCTACCTCAACGACTTTCCTAGATTTCCTGTACATTACAGTTATATATAGATCTACATAGTATCTTCCCATTAAAATAAACTCTTATGTCATACTTATCATACCTTGCTATATGAATTTATTAAATATAAGGAGGATCTTGTGAGTCCGACAAGGTTAACTCTTCAAGTTGATTCTGTTGTAGATGACTGGAGAATCTATCTGCCGTCACTGAGTAAAGACTGACTCTTTTTTGACAGTCACTAAGGGATGTACAAATACAGTACATCACCAAGTTATTACTGAGAGTTATGAGAGATAATGCTCCACAGCTGCAATTGGTATGAGCAAGAGTTTGCATGTGAAGAACAGAAATTTGTGCTACTGTCAAATTATTATTATGGCCATGTCTCATGAGGCGAACACTATAAAGATTATGTATGGAGTAAAAACATTTTTTTTTTTTTGCAAATTGCATAAAGAAATATTTTTATCTGAGTAAATGGAATCCAAATTATTTCATATTGTTTTGCAATAATGATAAAAATCTTTATTTTAAACCATTCTGAATGGCTAACTACCATCTTAATGTTGTTGGCCATGTTCAACACTGATATTCTAATCTTCATCTGTAGTTTATTAAATGTTGTACTCTATAGCATTAGTAAAAAACACAACTGGGAAAAGGACCTGATTTCACATACACCATAAATATAAAAGCAACTTTAATACGCAGAACAAATTACACAGCAGTGTAGATTAGACACTTCTAATGGATTTTAACATTATTGTGAAATACCAACCCATGTTATTAGGTTTTACTACTTGGAATATAGTGATTTTTAATTTTATCAAACTACCAATTTACTTCTCTTAATCAATAATCTCTGTTAAAGTAGTCAGTTTGTTCACTGAAATTTCTTGCTGGTGTAAAAGTTTCAGGTAAAGAAAACAAACATACAAAAATTTAACCAAAAAAATGTTTGTTCAAAAAGTAGTTTATCTTGACTTTCTATTAATTTTAATAGATGTTAGGATGGAGTCCTATGCACTACTACTAAGCCCCATAACATTGTGGCCAAAGCTCTCTTCAATACATTGGACTCAAAGTGTTATAGTTGTCACTGAAACCAAACTACTTTTAAAATGCTTAATTTTCTGTAATACTGAAGATACATAGAACAATTAAATTGATCTGCATAAATAAAATTGGAAGATCAAGCATGATATATGTGGCTAATGAGGACTTGTGGGTTTTTCTTTGTGGAAAAGAGAACATGGAAAAAGAGACATGAGAATGCTGTGCCATCAGGCACCATGCAGACAGATGCACTATGTTGACAACCACAGAGTGTAGACATCAGTGCATGGGATCAGAGAGTATTTGTAAGGAATGTTCTGTGGTGGAGGTAAAATAGATTTTATAGGTAACCTCCTATACATCCATCACTTACTCCATTGGTGTGTGCATGCCCAGGTGCTGAGTCAGGTCTGCAAGGCCTCTGTGGTCACAGTGCAGAACACAGCCATTTCCAGCTACTCCATCAGCCCCACCATTTTAAAACTGGCAATAAATCAAATTAATTTTATTCCTAAGTCACTCTGTTTTTCCTGTAATTATATTAGATAAGTGATCTCTGTCTTTATTTTGACCCACAAGCTTTTCAAACCATGAGATATTTTGTTTCCCTATCCTGCTGAGGATATGGAATTAGCAGATGAGGTGAGTTTTGTGTTAACAAACAGAACCCCACCACATACACAAATGCAAACATGCAAAAAGAGGGAAAATGAGAAGAATAGAGATAGCACAAAAACAGCCAGTCCTGAATCTAAACTGTCATTTCAGAGAATGAAAAATAATTTCCTCTAATTTGTTTCTTTTCTTTTCTTTTCTTTTCTTTTCTTTTCTTTTCTTTTCTTTTCTTTTCTTTTCTTTTCTTTTCTTTTCTTTTCTTTTCTTTTCTTTTCTTTTCTTTTCTTTTCTTTTCTTTTCTTTTCTTTTCTTTTCTTTTCTTTTCTTTTCTTTTCTTTTCTTTTCTTTTCTTTTCTTTTCTATCGCTGTGGATTTTTAACATAATCAGAATTTAAATTTTTGTAGTCTCTTCTTTACATTTTTTCAGAGTGTAATGTTTTTAGATTGAAATGTAAAGAATGAAAGACAACAAAAAGAAAGAATGAAAAAGAAGAAAAAGAAAGAAAGAAAGAAAGAAAGAAAGAAAGAAAGAAAGAAAGAAAGAAAGAAAGAAAGAAAGAAAGAAAGAAAGAAAGAAAGAAAGAAAGAAAGAAAGAAAGAAAGAAAGAAAGAAAGAAAGAAGAAAGAAAGAAAGAAAGAAAGAAAGAAAGAAAGAAAGAAAGAAAGAAAGAAAGAAAGAAAGAAAGAAAAGAAAGAAAGAAAGAAAGAAAGAAAGAAAGAAAGAAAGAAAGAAAGAAAGAAAGAAAGAAAGAAAGAAAGAAAGAAAGAAAGAAAGAAAGAAAGAAAGAAAGAAATATTTATCGGTAATTGTTGAATCTTGTGTATTTTTTTTACTTTGAAATTTTTAATTTCCCAGGGAATAATCTATGATTCTAGTCAAGGAAAGAAACACAGTTCCCTTGCACAGGATTTAAAGCACACAGTGCATAGTTTGTGTTGTCACTGTTCCCAGAAAATTTGGAAAATGTAGTTCATAAGTTATATCATACCAAGGAGCCTATCCAGTGTGTTTCACCTTCCACATCAAGAGACAATACAAAGTCATAGAGGAGAATTCTGGGTAAAGAACTAAGTTGCTGACAAAGGGCAAAGTTTAAATAAAACATGTTCAGTGTAGTTGAATCAATACTTTATTTGTTAAGGAGAGGTAAAAGTACAAAAAGGCTTGTACAACTAGGCATAAAAAAGTGAGAAATCAATTCTAGTTAATTCAGAATGCTTGAGGAGTCACCTATGCCATTATGTATGAATAATTCAGGAACAGAAATTTATTGCAGACACATATTGTTTGGTTTGGATTTAGTTTTGCCCCTCGTTTGACCTGAATCCTGTAAAGAATGATACTCAACTAATTGAAATAACATTGTACAAGTAAGACAATGCCTTAGGGATATTTTGATAGTATTCTTGAAATAAAATTTGAAGGATGAAATGTCCGATAAACTTTATATAAATAATGTTATTTTACAATATGTTAACTATTGAACATGAAGATCTTCCCACTGAAGACACACTTGCCTCTTGGAAACAGATTTCTTTCTCCAATTCTTAATGTCTTTATTTCCCTCTATAGCTCTCTCTACATACTTCTTTCTTTTAAAATCCATCTTGGTCACGTTTTGTAATGTTTACTTCCCCCTATCTTTTATTCACATGGGGATTTTTGGAAAGACATTGCCAAGATTAATTGAAATAAACCACAATGGTAAAAGATACAGATGAAATCAACTCATTACTCATGGTGTAAGCTATTATTTGTTTTTTATTGTACTAGCATTTGTTTTTAATAATATAGGCCTGTGTCTGTAGGCATCCCAAACTTTAAAATATAAATGGACACAATACACAAAACAGCAATCTCAGTGTCAGGAAGGCATCACCACTAGTTCAGGATTACAATCAAGTTCTTTTTCTTTCCTTTTGTCTATGCTTAGAAAATGGCCAAAGGAGATCATCGTGGAGTCAGCTCACTAACTTAAATATCTGCCCTCAAACAGGAAATTAAAAGCACCCACACAAAGTAAGACTGTTCTCTGGATAGCAGATGCTCAATGTTTTGAATTTTTTTCAGATACAGGTTTTCAATAGTTAGTTACTGTAACTCATATAAAACTCAGTGCCTCAATCAACAGTAGATCTAACACGTGGCTAAGATCTGAGGTACCTAAGCTTATCTTGTATTACTCAAGCTAAAATCAACCTGCAAAAGAAGGAGGTAGAATCTGATCTGTTTTTTGAAAATTAACTCTCTTCTAACTTCTGGATGAACCATACCACAATAATAGGGAGCCAGAAGCCAGGCAAATAGTTCACTAACATTAGTAGTCATGCCAAGTCTGTCCTCCAGCACTATATGATTTAATAATATAAATACAACCATTGAATTTTAGACATCTGCTTAGTGCTGAAGAACAGGAAGGCTGGATGACCATTTGGAACTTTATTCTCAAGTTTTACTGTAGTTGTAGCGTGAGTATAACAAAAACATCCTCGATTCTCCTCATTTGTGAAAAATAGAGTCACTGTGACTGCCCCACAGTTAAAACCTGTTAACCTTACACAAGGAAATACAGGCATGTCAGACTGCCACTACTACTATTTTCCAAAGCTGCTTATTTTCTTGATGGTGCTACATCAATGTTCTCCTTATATCGAATTTTTGATTATATCTTCTTTTAACCAAGTTCACTGTTGGAGGTAGGACGTGCTCTAACTGTTGACTGATAACTGCACAGGCAAGATTTTTTCCAATTACATCCAGCTCCAGCATGGTTTTCAGCACCATCACAAAAACACAGTTTCTATCCCATGAGTAAAAACTTAGAAGATCTTTGTGTATATTACAGTGTGATGATGTGGATTCGCTGAAATTGGAATCCTGTTGAGGACACTGGGTTCTGCCTGTCTAAGAAAGAATAATAAATCAGGATTTGAGAAAGGATTGTAATTATTGTTATTCTACAAAGCAAAGTTCAGATATGATAAAGTAAGAAAAATTAAAGTATCCGGGGAAAAAAAAGAAAAAAAATGCAGCATATCAAAATATCTTCAGTGAACATGAGTTAAGTGGTTTCTGAATAAATTTGTAATTATACCAAACATTTTTATTGAGGCATACATCATTATCCTCTGGTAAATTATTCAGTGATTCATAGTCTAAAGATATTTGCGTAATTTATCACTTATAAAACAAATCCTGAACAGCATTATCTTGCTTTTATATTCTGTGGGAAGCCCTGTGTACAACAAACAACCCTTTTGAGAACATGCAGGCAACTCATATCTCATTTTGTTAACAGAACTACAATGCAGTGCAACAAACTCATTGGAGTCTTCGTGAGCTCTGCTGATTCCCTGTGTCATTCATCCAAGCCATTAAAGTCATTTTAATGTGGCTGGGAAAGACAATGTGTGAAAATGAAGTAACTGAGAGAGAAAGAAAAACAGTTTTAGCATACACTGATCCGCATTTCTTCATTACAATAGTTGCCTCAGTGTAACAATGTGCCAATATACTCCATACAAATAGTAATTTTTTTTTCAAACGAATTTTATGTAAACCCAATGTCTTACCATTTTAATGCTCCATTTATAGTATTGATTCAGACTGCAGTGCTTCTTGAGAACTGTTGAAAGGATACTTACTTAATCAGCACAGTACCTCTAGAATATTCAGGACATTTTTAAGTGCAAATACGAATGCCTTTATACCAAAACAACTTTGAATTGTTACATTCTGTATCTACCAAATCAGTGGCTTTGAGTGTTTTCTCAATAGAGAACAAGATCTTGATTCTCAAAAAAGTCTTCAGGTGTAAGTGTGTTAGTTCAAGCAAGATTCAGCACAACGTCCGTATAAACTTTTGACACATAAATGAACTACCTAATTTAGCAATATAACTGTAATGCACTCATTAAAATGAATGGAGAGAGATAGGAAATCAATGAGAAATATAGGACTTTACAAAGGTCATTCAGAATTCAAGCATGTAGCTTCAAATTCTAGTTCTGCAGAATACAGAGGCCTAATCCTATATTGACTATACTCATAGCTTACAGATTCCAGTCAGGTGTTTGAGGGATGTGGGCACAATATATACTTAAATCAGAAGAAAACCTCTAACAGACCACAGCAACAGCATTCAACCTCAGACCAAACCTGTCTCAAACAGAACCAGATGACAGCATTCACTTTCCCACTGCTTCCGAGAGATGTTATAGACCATTTTTATGCAAAACTATTAATAAGCAAGTGAAATGTTTAATCACATTTCTTATGTTTTTGTTCTGCCTTCCATTGTTTGGTGAGATGCATGTGATCTGCAGTCTTATAGGAGAAACCACACATAACATTAATCACAGACACATAGAATCACTGAAGTTGGATAAGACCGCTAAGATCACGTAGTCCAACTCTCCACCTATCTACAATATTGACCACCAAACTATGTTCCTATTAACTACATCTACTCTTTTCTTAAACATCTACAATGGAGGTGACTCTACCACCTCTGTGGGCACCCTGGGCATGCCTAACCTCTTCCTGATAAGAAATTTTTCTTAATATTAAATATGAACCTCTCGGTGCAATGTGGGGCCATTCCCTCTTCTACTATGGCTGTTACCTGGGAGAAGAAGCCAATCCCAACTCGCCACAACCTCCTTTCAGGTAGCTGTAGAGAGTAAAAAGGTCTCACCTGAGACTCCTCCAGACAAAGCAAATACAGTTCCATTAGCTGCTCCTCATTAGACTTGTGCTCCAGAACCTTCAACAGTTTTGTTGCCCTACACTTGATATGTTTCAGGACTGACCCTACCTACTACTTAAGACTTTTTGACACCTACGTTCTTACTTAAATCTTTTAGACGTCCTGCTGAGCAGCTCTTGTACTTTATTTTCATTATTCAGAACTGGTACTTTTTGTTATCAGTTTGCTGTACTGTCTCCCTGAAATATCAATGTACTTGGAATTTCATACTCAGCCCCTTTTAATCAGCATATACTTTTAATTCTTTGGAGATGGTACATCCTACATACTTTTATCAGTGCAATAAAATTAATGCAAATGTTAATATAAAAACAAAAGTTAGGCCATGTTTGAAATTCAATAATAGCAATGCACTGCAGCATATCTGCTCAACAGTACATGTAACAATGGGAAATTAGAGATATTATCCTACTCATCAGAGAACCTGTTATTTGATATAATAAAATGTGTATAGCATATATCTATTTTTAGCCAAATAAAAACAATTACATGGATAAAGAATATAACTTAGAAGATGACCACACTGCAGTTTCTTCTGGTCAGGAAATTCTCTGTAGAGATGATTATGATTATGAAGATAGTTTCTCACCAACTTGATAAACTGCTGCCATGTCTCACTCCTCTTGAGAATATCTGTGACAACAGAGAGAGAATATTAATGTTATACTGAAGTAACTGAAACTGCCCTTATCTGTTAATATCAATGTATATAGTGTATACATTATGTAGTCTATACGCTCTCTGATTATGGTTAAACTAATATATTAAACATTGGCTAAGAATATGTCTTAACATTAATTGCAGAATCAGAGAATTATAGGTGTTGGGAGGGACCTCTAGAGATCATCTAGTCCAACCCCTCTGCCAAAGCAGCTCCCTAGCCCAGGTTGCACAGGTAGACGTCCAGGCGGGATTTGAATGTATCCAAAGAAGGAGACTCCACCACCTCCCTGGGCAGCCTGTGCCAGTGCTCTGTCACCCTCACCATGAAGAAGTTCTTTCAAATATTTGTAGGGAACTTCCTATGCTTCAGTTTGTGGACATTTCCCCTCTGATCAACTGTTCCGATGTTAGCCATGGTCAGGAACCATTCCCAGTAGTATGAGAATGGTATCTTGGAAGCTGAGAAAGTCCAGCTGCACAGATGTGGGCTTTTACATTCCAGCAGTGCTCAGTGCCTGGAAATGTTCCCAAAGGTATTTACACATCTTCGATGTAGATTGTATGTCTCAGCTGGAGAAGCCAGCTTTGAAAAGTGTGATGTGTTCTCAGGCCAGTTATTACCTACAGGTGTTAAAAAGTCAATCTAACATGCAAGCTATAAAGAGTAAGGGCAGTTTCAGGGTTTACTTCATCCCTTTGACTCACTACAAACTGGACTGTTTGCTCCTGGCAATCCATCCTAGCTTCCCTTTTTTTAAAACAAACAGACCGTGTATTCCACCTTACAATTGAGAAATTTGGGGTTTCTTGTATGAAGCACATAATTCTAGTAATGTCTGGTTTGTTCAGTTTCAATACTGTGTCTAATATATGGTTTGTAGCCATTATTTTTATGATAAGAGGATTACAGGTTGCCCAGTGATGTGTGCATGCCCCATCCTTAGAGACATTGAAGGTCAGGCTGGACCAGGGCTCCAAACAACTCAATCTAACTTTAAGTGTTCCCTATTCATTGCAGGAGAGTTGGACTAGATGGCTTTTAAAGGTCCCTTCTAACTCAAATGATTCTATGACTCTGTCAACTATAACACCTGATCTTCGTACTATCACAAGTACAATTATACATGTTTACATACACATAGACAGAGAACATACTTCATTTTTAAAATAGTTCCTCTGTACTAGTAATAGTCCCAGATCAATAAGGTGTTATGATGTTGTGTTTCACATAAGAAAATAAGACTGTGAAGATATCTTTCTCCTTGGTTAGTTACAGTCCTTCATAATGATGCATATAAAAGTAAAATGAAAGAAACTGCCTAGTTTTATTACAGGCATATGTTATTATCTGCTAAATCTACCTATGTAAGATCTGTATGTTCTCAGAAGGAGACCCTCCTGTTCAAAGTCCTTCTGCTGTGAAAATTGAGATATCCTTTGTCTGTTCTTCCACCTGTACAATGCTTTAGAGATGGTATCACCAGGTAACTTGTCAGTCCTTCATGACCTGAAATTCCAGGAGGTTTGACATAGGGAGATATCAGTGGAAGGTAAACACTTCTGTTTTCTACTGACTACAAGTAGACTAAGAAAGCAGGTTTCATTATTTCTTCCTCAAGCCCCACTGTTAGGAAGAAATTATGTATAAATAAATAATAAGTAAGATAATACTTTCTCTGCCTCTTTTAATCCTTTTCTGTCTTTCTCTGTGTCACACTGAAACCTGATGCTGCGCATTTGGATTTTGATTGCAGACACTCCCACCCCTCTGAGCATCCCTTGACAAGGGCCACAGCTGAGTCATGCCTAGCACCTTCTCATGTGTTCTTCCCATGTGTCTGAAAGAGCAGGGGACATGGAAAGACCCAGCAGTCTCCCAGAGACTTATGAGATACCCATGGCACATTAGTATAGTTGGATTGTGAACTTGTAACTGTCCTTCACAAGCAGGGGAAGGCCACCTCTTCACCATGGCATCCTGGCTTTGTAGAGGTTGTTTAGAAGGATTTTTCTATAAAGAGAAGTGGAAAACAATACGAAGGAAATATAAAGGTTAGTTACAATACATTAAAACACATGCTTTGCAGTACAGATAATTGTCTTTTTTCTTTTAAACAGATTGCATAGGTGCTTATTTGTCCATTGTATTTACATTGTCTCTGGAATTGCTCAGTTATTAAGGACCTTCAAGCCCAGTTACCCTATTTCATGCACATCAGTATAAAATTTGGCAGCTGCTTGGACTCATACTAGGGCAATAACAATAGTGCTCCTTCCCCAGTCTCCTCAAGATTTTGCTCAGAGGAGACTTCATTTCCACGTGCACCACAGTGAGAAGGATCAAGCAAGACCTCTTTCTTTTCTTTTTTCCTCCATACTAGAAAATGACACCTACTTAAGTTAGAACTAAATAGGACAATTTTGTAGGTCAATTTATGAGACCTTGTCTACAGTTTCTGAGATCAGATTGCTCACACATTACATTGGTGAAGTATACTTGATACGGATAAAGGCAAACAGCACTGACTACATAAACCTGTGCCGTAAGGATTTGGCCTGTCCTTACCAAAGGAACATCTGCCAGCCCAGTGTCATCTAGCTTCTCTCAGGTAACAGCCCTACTTCCAGTCTTACTACTGAAGCTGAGCCAACAGAAGTCAGTAGAAAGATGCCTTTTTGGAAACAAAACCAATCCTTGACTGACAGGAAGGGATATCATGTATCAGGTATCTTCATGGTAGGGAGATTGCATGGCCATTCAAACTGCAGTTGCACACAGACTGGGTCTACCCACAGAGCAAATCTCAGGTGACAGCAGGCTAGGAGTTGACCAAAGAGGTGTGAAGGGGTATGATCAGAAATCCATAGTACTTGTGATAAGGTGGAGGGCAAGTTCTTCCCCCTACTTCACTCCTGTTTTCATGTACCTGTTTTTAGGCTGCAGCACACATTTTCATTCCCGACCCATCTCTGTGCTGCTCATTAGCTCACAAGTGTTGTTTCTCTGTCAAGAGTTTTGTTTGTGTGCTGATTGCTGTGTGCAGTTCCCACTGGGAAAACAGAATACAGGTGGGCTTTCTCCTGACTTTGTTGTCGTTATAATAATCTTTTAAGCACACACACAGAGACATGTACAAACAACATAAAGGATATCTAACATTCTTATCAGAAGGAAGCTGTCACTTATGATGCTCTCTCTGAGACAATATCCGTATGCAAAATTTAATATCAGAGAATCATAGAATGGCTTAGGTTGGAGAAGATCATAGAATCATAGAATCATAGGGGTTGGAAAGGGACTTCAAGAGATCATTGAGTCCAACCCTCCTGCCAAAGCATGTTCCCTACACGAGGTTGCACAGGTAGGTGTCCAGGAGGGTCTTGAATATCTCCAGAGAAGGAGATTCCACAACCACCCTGGGCAGCCTGTGCCAGTGCTCTGTCACCCTCACCGTAAGGGAGTTTTTGCACACATTTGTACAGAACCTCCTGTGCTGCAGTTTCTGGCCATTTCCCCTTGTCCTGTCTCCACACACTGCTGAAAAGAGTCTGGTCTCACCACTTTGTCCCCCACACCTCAGATATTTATAAACCTAGATCAGGTCCCCTCTCAGTCTTCTTTTCGCAAGGCTAAAGAGACCCAGTTCACTTAGCCTTTCTTCATAGGGGAGATCCTCCAGGCCCTTCACCATCTTTGTGGCCCTCCGCTGGACTCTTGGAAAGAGTTCCCTGTCTTTTTTATACTGGAGAGCACAGAACTGGACACAGTACTCCAGATGAGGCCTCACCAGTGCAGAGTAGAGGGGGAGGATCACCTCCCTTGACCTGCTGGCCACGCTTTTATTAATGCATCCCAGAATGCCATTGACCCTCTTGGCCACGAGAGCACACTGTTGGCTCATGGTCAACCTGTCATCCACCAGGACACCCAGGTCCCTCTCTACAGAGCTCCTCTCCAGCAGGTCATCCCCAAGCCTGTACTGGTGCATGCAATTATTTCTCCCTAGGTGCAAGACTCTATACTTACTTTTGTTAGATTTCATCCGGTTTCTGACTGCCCAGCTCTCCAGCCTGTCCAGGTCTCGCTGAATGGCAGCACAGCCTTCAGGCGTGTCAGCCAATCCTCCCAACTTCATATCATCAGCAAACTTGATGAGGCTGGCCACTATCGCCTCATCAAGGTCATTGATGTAGATGTTGAACAAGACTGGACCTAGCATGGACCCCTGGGGGACACCACTGGTTACAGGCCTCCAACCAGACTCTACACCACCAATGACAACTCTCTACACTCTGCCAATCAACCAGTTCTCAACCCACTTCACTGTCCACTCATCTACCCCACACTTCCTTAGCTTTGTTATAAGGATGTCATGGGAGACAGTGTCAAATACCTTGCTGAAATCAAGGTAGACTACATCCACTGCCCTCCCCCAATCCACCCAGCCAGTGACAACATCATAGAAGGCCACCAGGTTGGTCGAGCATGACCTCCCCTTGGTGAACCCATGCTGGCTACTCCTGATAACCTCCTTTTCTTCCAATTGTCTGGAGATGGCATCCAGCACAGGCTGTTCCATCACCTTTCCAGGGACAGAGGTGAGGCTGACTGGCCTATAATTACCTGGATCTTCCTTCTTGCCCTAAAAGATCACCTGGTTCCAACCCTCTGCCACAGGCAGGGTTGCCAGCCACTAGATTTGGCTGCTCAGGACGTCATGCAACCTGGCCTGAATGCCTCCAGAGATAGAGCATCTCTAATATTCTACATTACTTATGGAACTGTGAAATCAGTAATCTCTTTCTCTTTTGACAAGTGGAAACAAACTTAAGGAACTGATGATGTATGCAAACAGATATGTGGCAATATACATTTATGTATTACAACAGTGCATAACTTGTCATAAGAAACCTCAAGGTACATGATGACATTTTTCCCAAGTTGTGATCCTGAGAATCACATTATTATTATTATTATTATTAGTAGTAGTAGTAGTAGTAGTAGTAGTAGTAGTAATTTCCTAAATATTCTGGACTAAGAAAAGCTTTATTTCCTCCTGAAAAAGGAGTTGGCTACTGTTCCCAGTAAATAAGACAGGAAAGGTTGGTAGATGAAAAGTACTATTGACATCAAGAAACACTTTACTGTGCTAGTGCCAGAGCAGTGACACAGATTGCTCAAAGAGTTTGTGTAGTCTGCTCCCTGGAGATCCTCAGAATTTGCCTGAACGCTCTGCTGTGGGAATCCCTTTCAACCTCAACCATTGTGTGATTCTATGGTAAGAATTATCTTTATTTCTTCAGCTGCAAATTTCCTTCCAAACGTAACTGCTAATAAAAGCTATATATTTTCATTCCATGCTGGATTAGTGTAGGATCTAACAATATACAAATAAATCCACATGAGAGGGAGACATCATTTCATTAGATGGGACTAGGTGAAAGCTAGAAGGTTTGTGCTGGATGTGATTAGTAGCATGAAACTAATTTATCTGCTCCCTTGCTCATGAGACGTGTTTATGGTTTAGATATTCAGAGTAATCATTAGCATGGATAAACATTATTTTGTATGAAGAATTCACTTTTCTCTTCTTACTCATTTGAATGTTTAAGAAGCTACAATAAAATATAGGGAAAATAATTTATTTATTATTATTTTAATATTATTATTTAGTATAATTTTTATTCCATCCCTTTGTTTTAGCTGATGTGATCCAATATGACCAATCCAGTACACATGTGGAACCATCATTACAGACTGCTAGTTAAAAATAGTTTAAAAATGTACTAAATGTAGTTCAGCATCTTGAGTTATTTACAAAACTCTGTCCTTGACTATCTCTGCCATTGCTAGAACAACTCTTGTTGACCATTCACAAACATCTGTGTTCATACTAGTGAATTCTGCAGCAGAAACCTCCCAGCAGAATCTCTGAGATAGCAAGTTTGTTCACCCTGAATGTTAATTAACACACCGAAGCACAAAGTGGATGGTCTGGGAAATCATTGGACCACATAGATCCAGTCTGTCACTTGTGCAGGTTAGTAGGTGAGGAATTTCCAGACCAGTCTGATAATTAATAATTGAAATGCATTAGATTTGAACATGGGTATAGCCATAGTGCACAGCTATGCTCAAATTCTAATAGAAACATTAATGTGAGTTTTGTTTTAATTCCTAATGCTTAAATTTCATAGTTCTGTCTCAAGTTAATGATACATTCACTCCTGACAATACTATATTTTGCCTTTGCAATATTTTTACACCTCTTTGGATTCAGTCTTAGAAGCAACCTTTGGTCTTTCCATTCATTTTTTTGTGAATTAATTGATCAAGATATACCAAAGAGCAGCCACTCAGTTTGCATCTTTAAGGAATGTTGGTTCAATTTTCACTCTGTCAGGTGACATTAAATGATTTTGAATATGTCCGGAAGTTGAAAATGTTGACTTTTGTGGCTATGTTATTCTATGTGATCTGTAAGAGCTTTGTTTTCTTGCTTTTATTATAGATTTTTTTTTTCCAGTTTTGCTTCTGTAATTATTTATTTATTTTTTTTATTGGGAAGTAAGGAGAGGAGATGGCAAAAATGGAGAGACTATTAATCTCTATCACAAGCCTCTTATGTCGCCACAATCTTGTGGCTACATGTAAGAGACTAGTATTTTATACCATTGCCTCAAAGTTTGCTGATGAACATGTCCGAACATGTCCAAGCTAGTCCTGGGCTAAAGTTAGTCCTGGGCTAGCTGCGAAATCCTTTGTCTAAGGGACAAGCAGATGGGCATGTCCTGGGGCAACGAAAGAGAGATAAGCTGCAGCTCAATGGCCACTGAACACTCTTTTGTGTGGTACTCATCTCCATGAGGAGATAGCCATCTCAGGAGATGCTTGCCTGGTATGCTAGCATGGGATTTGTCATGTAGACAAGAGAAATGGAGGATAAAAGAGGGATCGACCACCATGAGGCTGTTGGTGTTCTTCCATCGGAAACCTCATGAGCTGATCCCTGCTGCTGAACTCCCTCCTGGGCCTGCTGCCTGAGACATGCTGCTTTCTCCTGGACCTCGCTTCTTCTTCGAGGTGTTCTACCATCTGAACCCTCACGAGCTGATCACTGTTCGCTGCTTCTCCGGTGCTGACTGATGCTGTTCCTGGACTTTTCCCATGCTGCTTCTCTTGTGCTGACCCGGTGCTGCTTCTCCAGTACAACTGCTTGCTGCTCATGGCTGCCCATCACTGCTGCTGTTCTCACTGCTTCTGCCGCCCCTGCTCTTCTGCCTCGGACCGTCGGAGACGTTTGCAACCGAACCGCCCCTAGGATCCTGGCTGGTGACTTTCCCTGCGTTGTACAAACCCTTGCTTCTTTCCTATCTTTCCTATTGCTTGCCTTCCCTTCCCCATCACCCTTAACAGTGTCCGCTTTCCCCATCTCCCTGGTCAATATTGGTAATAAACTGGTCGGACCAACATTTGAACCGTTGCTTCTTAATCTCAGCCCGGGTATACACATAATCTAAGAACCTTCGTCTCACTCCTTTATATTGGAGCGTGACACTACATAAACAGCCTTTTGACTTCCTTTATTCTGCTTGCTATTTATTCATCTGACAGATCCTTTAAGAATCAGGTCTTTTAAGATTGGGAACTTTAGCATAAATTTAAAATTTTAGCATAAACATTCTAAGACAAAAATAAACCCCACAAATGCAAGGAAAATCTGTTTCCATAGTATGAAAAAAATAAGCCTCTAAAGGATTTATTCAGCAAACTCTAGCTAGCAACTTAATTCTTACCCACAGTGAAAAGTATGTGGCCAGCATTACTGCTTATGTATCTGTAAATTTTAAGGCTTAACCCAATAAACATCACAGAAAATAAAACATCCCGAAAGCACTTTCCTATTCCAGACAAGGTTTTTCTTTTTTTCTTTTTTTCTTCTCAGTTTAAGAAATATGATATATTCAAAATTATCTATTCCTTCTGTGTCTCTGGTTGCAACTAATCTGACCCATTGCTTTGCAAATGTTAGCACAATAGGGCTACTGCTCTTATACTTCAGGCTGAAAGAACATAAGCTATTCTCTTTATTATCTGCTTTGCAAGATGTAGCAAAATGTTTTCAGTCTGAACTCGAGATGGAAGACTGCATCATTAAAAGAACAGCAGCTGGTAATATTTATGCCTAGTAGAGAACAATGTGTGCTCTTCCCTGAAGTACCTCCAACTTTTATCTTGGCAGAGAGCCATGCCACATATAAAATATAATCAATGAGCTCACTCAATATTTATAATGTAATTTACAAGATGAATCTATTTGTGATTGAACTAAATCTCTGAACACAGCACTCAGAAAGAAAATGTCTCAGTACTACAGGAATCTTAGTTTTACCATTTCAGTGATACGTACGTAAGTACATGAGATACAGACAAAGCACTGAAAGAACTGAGCTGAGGGCATTAGCTTTACAATTTTAACACTTCAGATCCTTGAAGAACAATGAAAATAATACACTGCTGGTTACATGGACTATATTTTTTCTCTCTCCTCCTTTGTATATATGTGTATTCACGTGAGCTTTTGTGTATATCTGATGTCCCTGGTAGTTGATGCCTTGTGGTTATGTACACAAAACCTGTCCAGAATAAAGGTTGAATTTCTTTCCATGCCATCAGTGCTTACTGAGATGCCTGATAAGATTTCCTAATAAGAGAAAGGAAAACTGCTCGTCAAACTTTTCTATGACTTTATAAGTTACCTGGAGGGTCTGTTGTGATCTAAACTTAAGGGTGGTTGCAGTGAATCACTCAAACATCTGCCTTAGCCACTGAGGAGATAGAGCTGTCATTGCATGAATGAGAGCTCTGCACGCTGTAATGGCTGGCATTTATATTGACATGTGTGGAGAAAATTACATAAACTACATTTCTACTTCTAAGGTATAGCTCTAAGAGTTTTGCTTTTGAAATATGAGCTTAAAAAGTTTGCCAGCCCTGTGATGTACTGCTAATAAGGTGGGAAGGCAGTAAGTTAAATGAACGACAAATATGCTGCCAGATAACACTATTCACAGATGACTGCTACAATTATTGCTAGGTAGTTTGGCACAGCCCCAAGATTCCTAACATATAGTATAGGATAGTCAAACAGATGAGTGGATCAGTGGCTATGTGCTGCTGTAAGCACTGCCAGCTCTGCACTTACTAGCCATATGGCATCATCCTCCATCAAGAAATATACCTCACTTCTGATGATATCTCCACTGTGAGTGTTATGAAGAATGATAATCCATCATGGGAAAGCTGTCTGAATGATTTATTTTCAGGAAGCAGTCTGGCATTGGTTTTAATATTGTGCACAAATTTAAATTTTATTGTTATTATTTTAATTTTTTACTAATGCAACTATTTTAAGAATATTTTGACTTGTTTGTACCTTTAACCTTTGTGGTACCAAGCAGAAGCAAGGAATGTACTCATTCTCATTTAAACACGGAAATTTTCGCCAGATCTTAGTTTCTTACCAAGCAAGAAGAAAGTTTTCATGTTCAGTGTACCTTTATAGGAGTGAGGAAATGGAGGAAAGTAAGAGATGGTCAGCAGATTTATGATTTACCAACACAACCTTTAAACAGTCGAGTGGATAAGTGAAGGAGAATACAAACTCACACACAACTTTTTGATTATTTATGTTACATTTCTCATAGTGAATTTCTTGTAAAGTAACTGATCTACAATAATTGCTCTGATCTCAGACAGGCTGAAGTAGGCTGAGATTAAGGACAGTGTTGCAGACATATTATACCCATATTCGGGAATACCAGATGGCCCCAAGATGAGGTGTGATATAACGTCTTGACTCCAGCCCTAATTACTGATGGCAGGTTCCAGTCATAACAAACTCACTGTATTTAAAGTAAAAAAAACATATACACATGGCTTGCAGCAGACACAATGACTAGAGGACAAGGGACTGAAGTATTTGGCAGGTTATCTTATCATATACAACATATTTCTATTACACTTGCTGTGTATTCTCCTGTCTCTCTCCTAATGAGAGAAGTCAATGATTTTAAAGCCTAAATGCAAAGAGAAAAAAAAAAGAAAAAAAAGGAAATAAATTCCAAGTGGGGGTAAAATACTCCCAGGCAAAGTCAGAGATATAATGACCAAAACGGATTCTCCCAAGACATCTTGCCAATTTAGATAAGATAATAAGAATTTATTCCATATTTGGATTCGGAAAGCAAGGGTCATTGTTAACTTAGCAAAATGTCTTATTTCCGTTTGAAAATAAATATTTTGGTAATGAGATCTTCAGGATCTTGTATGAGGTCTATAATGACCAGCCTAAACTCCTTTTTTGATACTATTGATTGTTGGATCCGATTTCCATCAACCTCTACTGTGTCAGGTAACAAAGCTTTTTTTCCATTATAAAAAGATTCTAGTACTGAATAGATGTTTGATTACCCTCTTGTTATGCTTCCTGAATGTTATTATTATGAAAATATGTGGATGACATTGAAGGCACGGTCATTCTGTACTGAATGCCACAAAGATTTTTCGATAGCGCTTGAGGTGGACAAACTACAGCCAGCCTAATGCTCAGGTGAATTTCTGCTCAACCTGGTTAAGTAGACCTAATATTCTACAAATATCTGATATGTGAAAAAGAACTTTCAAGTTTATTTTCTAGTATATCCTTACAACGAAAAATCATCCTGTTTGACTTTTGGAAATGCTAAAGAAGTGAAAACAGGAATTTTCTAAGTGGCAGGAGCTTTCATAGAATTAGACACAATGAATGGTGTGTGTTAGAAGGGACCATAAAGCTTCAAATCCCCTGCCATGTGCAGGGTTGCCACTCACCAGATCATGATGCTGAGGGACCATCCAACCTGGCCTTGAACACTTTCAGAAACAGGAATCTTTGCTTAATGAGTATGAATGTGTATTATACTGCAGATATACAAATATTTTCTTGGTGTTCATAAATGAAGTTCAGAACATTTCGCATATGAAGATAAATACTGTTGGTTTTGTGAACCTATGTGCTGTGTTGCAGCTATTTTTTCATCAGTGTCTTTCTAAATAAATATGAAATTAGATATTAACATGATAAATAGGGATGAATCAATGTGGATACAAAAAGGCTAAATTAAATATAATTAATTGGATTTAATGACACTAGGTATAACATTTGTTATATAAAACTATTTTCCTTAGGCATAAAGTGAGAGATTAATCTTACCTAACATTAGCTGACTGAAGTTAGCTGTCTGGACTATTATTTAGAATCATACCATTATCACAGACTGTCTCTGTAGGTCCTGGTCTCTAGATTTTCTAGATAGGTAAGCAGCTTAGACTCAGTACCTAATGTGGATCAAGTTTGATTATCATTTGTATTTTCAGTCTTCAAATCCAGCTATGATTGTTCCTAAATCTACATTACATCCTTTCATAGCATTAACACTTTTCTACAGCCAGAGACGAAATATTCTTCTCATTTTTGGTCATGAAAACAGCCATGATATAATTCTGAATAAAATTTGAAGTTTGCTTATCTGTTGTATCACTTGAACCTCATCATTATGTCAGTAGTGAATGCTCTATAAATTGTACTCATTTTTTGACTCATTTTACATTCTATTTTTACATGATAAGTAAGTTGCACTTTTATTTTAATGATGAATCTAAAATAACTAATGGTGATGTGAAATACTTCGATAATATTTTGACTAAGAGAGTTACTGACAGCCTGTGGGATTATAGGTTAGGCATTTTACAAAGATCAGAAGGACTGAGGAAGCTTCTTATTTATACATAAACCATATATCTATTCTGAAATCAGAAACTTGAAGAGAATATAGGAAATATCACTATTTATTTAACTTCCTTATTTTCTCCCTATTACTGCTAACAGATGCATTTAACATTCCACAGTATTGTTTAATTTCTGTAGTGATGCTGGTAATATCATCAGAACTTTAGTCCCCATGGCTTCTAACTTATTTGATTATGTGTTAGACAGTGTTTTCTGTAAGAGTGAACTTCAGTAATCAACATGCTATGACTATGTGTAGAAAATATATATATATATCAATGCATAGCTTTCTGCTAGTGAAAACGCTGTGGGGATTGCCATAAGGCCTGAATGATAAATAGTTTCAAGGAAAATCTAGTTTTAACCTATCTCCAGTCAGCATAAGTCCAAAGCACAAACTAAACTTGAACTGATTGCACAAGCAAATTCCCTTCTTTTTTGAAATCTGCTCCATTTTCACCTTGTTCTGCCATGGTGAAGTAGGGAGAAACTCTGCAAGTGTTATATTCCATTGCTTAGCATGTGCATCCACTTGTGCATTCTGGAAGATGTAATTGATTTCAGGACACTATATGAAACATAACTAAGAAATCAACACTCTTCTCTTCATCACTCCTGGCAGGACTTCTGATGAAGCCTGTTCAATATATATTTTTATAAAGGGTAAAGTCATTTTGGTTGATAGCAACTTCAGAGGCTGTTCCTTTAAACCTAAAAAGAAATTTAGATTAAAGGTGAAGCAAAGAGCTAGAAGATGCTATGATGACCACACAATGTAACATACAATTTCCTTTTTTTTCTTTCCCATTAAAATAGAGTCTTCTGATGGCTTTATGAGAAGTAGGACAACAGGCACAACTGTGCCAAATGCCTGAACTTGGGAAAGAACAAGAAGCAAGTCAGGGCTGATCTGCTGCTCTATTCTAATCATGTAACAGATAAAAAATGCAAAAGTCTAGAGAAGATAAAGAGGACACAAGAATAACTCAAGTACAACAGAATGAGTGGGAACCAGACTGCCACTGATGGAAGAAAGAAATTTTGTTGTGAAGAAAGTATTATGACAAAGCAGGGATTATATTCTTTCAGTAATGCCTGCTAGATCTCTCATCCTCTTTCTGCAATTCACCTTGACATCTGAGTTTGTACGTCTATACATACCTTTTCCATTCTACCCTAAGACAGCTACAGGTCACCAAAATCAGATGAAGTAATATCATACATCATTGCTGGGACTTTGATCTGCTGGCTTTATATAAAATGCTTACACTACACAAATCATTAAGAATCACCTCTTCCTCCACCTTCCAGGGTAAATTTTTTTCATTAAGTTGATATATCAGTCATACAGCTATTTATGTTTTATGTAGTTGCTTGTGTACTCACTGTATGAACAGAAGATTTAACCAAGCTAGTTAACAGAATTTGATCTGTGATTCATTTGACATCTGCATTAGGACAAGATGAATTGCATCCTAAGCTACATTAACTATGAAGATTTTCTCTCCACAAGGAGAGATGTTATTTGTTGGCATGTAGCCACATATATTGGTAGGTAAGCATGGACTCCATCCCACAGCAGGATGGTACCAATGTTGAATCCATCAGCAGCACTGCTTAGATGTCAGTAGCACTGCTTAGATGTCTGCCAGCTCTCTATATTTATTTGATGTGACAACCCTTTTTCACTGGCTTACATTTAAATTCATTGTGTTCTCTCCCTGCAATGTAAACCTTTTGAAATCCTGTATTTTTTTTTCTTCAAATAACAATGAAGTTATGGTTAAACAAGTATAATTTGGATAATACCTGACAATTGCTTTACTAGCCCAAATTCGTACATCAGGACAAGTAGATCTGGAAGGAATATTAAGAGATTATCTGTTTACATTCAGTCCATTGCTTCACAAAAATGTCTACAATTTTGACAGGCATTTCTTCCTCTTAGCTCCTATGAAAAAGAACAAAGATTAAGATTTCACAGTAACTCCGTGTGGGCTGCTCATACCCTGAAATATCTCTTGAGATCTCCAATCGTAGCAGCTTTCAGAGAAAAAGGAAGAACAGCCATAAAAAATGAAATCTTTCATCTTTTAAAGCAAGAAAAAAGAGGACAGAAACAAAATTAGCATAGATGATGAGGCAAAATTCCTAAGTGACAAACTGGGAAGAAAACAATATGGTATAACAGTACCTTAAGAGATAATAAAACCTAACAACAAAGTCTTACTGATTTACCATCTTAAGTTGCTGAAATATGACAAAGGTAGATGTGCAAGGAATCTTTGGTTCCGTAGCAGTCAACAGTGGTAAGAACAGCCATATTTGTGGTATGTACTTGAGAAACAAATAAACCATTTGTTGTGATCCAATTATTAGAGGTGATAGTTTGACATACATATAACCAGGGAAGATTAAGGCAGCAAACAAGACCAAATGCTGTACAATGATTTATTACAAATTCTAAGCTACTAAGGAAGTTGGGGAAGATGGGGAAGTTAGGGATAGTAAAGAGAGAAATCCTAGAAAACAATTTCAAGGCAGGGATAGTCACCACCGGGGATCCAGCGATGTCTGGTTGGTCCATAAGGTGGCAGCAGGTCAGTCAGTGACGTCTCCTTGACCTGCATGGCTGCAGTTTGGCAAGGGAGGTACCCGTTCTTCTTCAGAATTCTTTGTTTTTATCCTCTCCAACAGCAGCTGGTTGCTAGGGGCACTCCTGCCTACCCCAGTTATCAGGGGCATCATGTCCCATTCAACACGATGACAGCAGATGTTGGGGTGCACTCATTTTCTGTGTGAATAGGAACAGCACATCTGCCCTTTACCACTGTGTTCATGGTAGCTAACAATTAGCTTCAGAAGCTTGTTGAGCAGATTGGGTCTCGGATGGCTGCTACTGAACAAAACTTTGAGCCAGAAGTAATTCCAGCCACTTACACCATTAAACAAACACTATTTTATTTTATGTCACCTTATTATATTTATTTATTTTGTATCATATTTTGTTTTTGTATTTGCCATTTGTAAAAGCCTGTAAGTTTATGTAGTATGATACTTTTATTTATTTACCAATAATTTCTGTGTGATGTACTGTTATCTAAGAGACAAGAGGGATAATGAACTCTTGTCATGTGTATTACATTGTTGGATCCTGCTTATGATGATGAGATTACTTTCCTAATTTGTCATGTATCGGTAATCTTAAGTGATTTATCACTGATGTGAGATGTTTTCTTCAATAAAATCTGCCTTGTGAACTCTAATCCACAAAGTCCTATATGTGCTTAAGTATATAAGCCCTTTCTTTAGTGGCCACAGAACATAATCAATCACAATCACTCTTTTAACCCCGTTTTACAAATGGAAGGGTTGACTGATTTGAAGACTTTGCAGTAGAACCCAGAATTTCTGGTCACCAAATCTTAATTCTCATCTCATTCATCCTGCCCTTAGCTTTAACAGATTCCTGTCTGAGCCCAGGCTGCCTCTGTTCTGCACACATATATGGGAATCAGTGTTTGTAGGTTAGTAGGTTACTAGGTTTTGTGTCAGGAAAAATATTCTCTGAAGTCAAAATACAAAATATTTTTCAGTACATTACTCAAGATACTAGCCTGATATTTTTATGAAAGATCATGTTAATCATCTAACTTTCATATTATGTTACATTTCTCCAGTACTAAGATAGACATCATAGATTTGTAAAATACACTAGGTGTTGGAGGTCCAGTCAGACACATATATTCACTTTAAAACATGCTGATTTTATACCTACAGCCTATTTAAAAGCCTTACAGCTCTTTGTTCCTTTCCTTTAAAAGCTTGTTGATCTTTTATGTCCCACTCCTGTAAGCTTCAAGAACTCCCATGGAGCCAAGGCATATGCACAGCAAGTCTAATGTTTGCTCCATTTCAACCAAAAATCACACACAGATGTGCCCTTTTGTTTCCTTTGTGATGTTAATATCGGCTAATCACACCCAGACCTGTTTGTAAAACTGTGCTGCTGTCCTCACAGACATCCATTAAGAGAGTTACATCTTTGAATACTGGAAGGTATATACAGATGGATTTATTCGAAGCTGCCTAGATAAAAAGATTATTATGCACACAAATGACACCTTCTGAGGGTGCCACTTCTGCAGACAGAAAACTATGATCTAGCTGGACACTGATTTTCTATTCAGTATTTCTAACCTTACTGTTAACCCTTAGTAATACCAACAACCACTCTATGGAAGCCAATGGGAAAGCTCTGGGAACAAGCAGACTTGCTTTGTGGGGATTCAGGTGATAAACACTGTTTACAAAGTAAATGCATACAAGAACCCTCCACAGCAAGGGGGGTTGAAACCCCATGATCTTTGAGGTCCTCTCAACCCAGACCATTCCATGATTCTATGATTCTATGATCCCAAGAATCATGAGCACACTAAATGCTCATGGTAGGATGCAGGAAGGGTCTTGGAGATCACAAGTATATTGGAATAGAGGAAAAGGCCAAGTGAGGCACAATGAGCACAGGGTGGAAGCAACTGCTTCATCACTAGCAATACAGTAGCACGAAGAAGTCCTTCACTAGCTGGAAACTTGTTTACAGTTGTGTGCCTGTGCTCCATGATTTTATTTGTACTTATAATTTTAAGAAATTATTCCAAGCACTGAAACACCACTGTCTCTAAAGTTCCACTGAAATTTTGATGACAAAATGTGGAGTTCAGAACCTAATACAGGCCCCAGGATAACTTCTATGAGACAGTTTGCATACCACCCTGTTTCAGCAGCTAAGTGAAATTATTAGTATATGTGTGGGCAGCTCCATAACAGCTGGCATCAGTAGTAGTACACAGTACTAGAAAATGATCTCAAAAGTATATATTATGTGAGCTTCAGTAAGTTTAGAAATGGAATATACTTGCTTTCCAGAAATCTTGTAATAGAAAAATGTTAGTTTTCTTATATGTATTATTTACATTCTCATTTTAGCTCGCATCTGCAATATCTGTTCCACTGAAAAAAAATTATTGCTGTATGTTCCTCATCCATTGATTTTACTAATGAGATCACTGTTACAGCCACAGATTTAGAACAACAACAAATGACTGTAAAATGCTACCAACGACTGCAGCAGATGCGTGGAATGACCTTTTGGTGATTGCTTGAGGAAACCTTGTAAAATCTCTCTTTGTTGACTAACCTCATGTTTGTTGCATAGCTAATGTTTCTCCACTGCTTTATTTGCAGTTAAAGAAAGTAATTTGTACTGACACCAGTCATAACTTTTCATGCTTCATGGCAGCCCCCACCTAAGCTATTAATTTACCACCTGCTTCAGCTCCTGAAGAAATGAACTGTCAAAAATTTTTCTTAAGCTCTAAATAAGACTTTTCCCAAACAAAAAGAAGGCTTTGGGAGAAAGAAATATATAAAATATCTGAAACAAAAAACTACAGAATTATAGTGAATTTTGGGTTGGAAGGGACCTCAAAGTCCCTCCATTTCCAATCTCCTGCCATGGTCAGGGCTGCCATATACCAGATCAGGCTTCCCAGGGCCCCATCCAGCTTGGTTTGGAATGCCTCCAGGGATGAGGCATCCAGAGCTTTTTTGGGCAACCTGTCCCACCCTTGGAGTAAAAAATGTCATCCTAATATCCTGCCTAAATTTCCTCTCTTTGAGTTTGAAATTACTATCTTTTGTTCTATCACTTTAGGTCCCTGACAAAGAGCCCCTTCCCAGCTTCCTTACATGTTCCCTTTGGGTACTGCAAAGCTGCTATAAAAGTCTGTTTCTTCTCTCCAGACTGAACAACCCCATTTTCCTCAGTTTTTCTTCTTAAGAGAGGTTCTCTAGTCCCTAATCATCTTTCTGGTCCTTGCCTGGACTGCCTCAACAGGTCCACGTTTTTCTTATGCAGGGGCTTCCAGAACTAAGTAATAGTCCTTGTTTTGACTAGGATTGGGATTATTTTCTTCTTGGTAGCTTCTTGGTAGCTAGTATGGTACTGATTTAAGTTAAAAATAATGTTTCTAACTCACCAATGTTCTAACTACTGATGAGCAGTGCTTACACTAGGTCAAGGACTTTTCAGTTTCCTGTGGTACCCAGTATACAAGGAGCTGGGGATGCACAAGGAATTGAAAGGGAACAGAACTAGGAGAGCTGGCTCAGGCTCTTCATGGCATCCCTTCCCTCCAGTGTGCTGTGTGTCATCTGCAAACTTGCTGTGATACTTGCTCTACATGTTTGGAACTCCCACTTAGCTGTATCACAGAGCAGAGTTATATATAGTAGCAGAATAGGACTGATTTCATTGGATTTTACTGACATAACTGAGATTAAAAATAAGTTCAAGATATCATGGCTTCAAATATAAAAGCTTTCATTTCAAAGCCTCAGTGACAAACACAGACTTTTCCAAGCTGAGTCTGAAACTCAGCATTCATCTTTCAAGAACAGCGGAGGATAGTTAAAAGAAATGTAATCCATACTGGAAGATAAAACCTGCAATGGATGGTTGAACATAATTAGACTTAAATATTAGACTTAATTCTCCACATTTTCTTTTTACCAGTGTATTGTCCAAATGAATGAAGGCGTAGCCTCATACTTTAAGACTTACGTGTCAATAAACACAGAATACCATTAAGCTCTCAAAGGCCTTGGGGAATTCTAGAGTAAAATTCACATCTGATTCATTAAACTACCGTGAATACAATTCATTAATGTCTAAAAATGGTCCAATGTCTTTTATACAACTATAAAATTTAATGGATTTTCAAGGCAAAGTAATTTCAGTAAATCTACCCTAGGAGGCCCCTCTTGGTCATGTTCTTGTTTTGCCCATCTCAGTGACCATATTAAACTCACTCTTACCTGTTATTTCTTCCTGTAACATAGTTTCTCTTTCTTACAAATTCCTGTCTTCCTGAGTTCCCTCTGCCTTGCAATACATTCCAGCAGTCCTATGAGAACAATTCAAATATAAAATATCTTGCATTATTTAAACCTGTTTGAATGCTGAGGATAGAATCCTACTCAAATAAATATTCCTGATTTTCATAATCAGACATAACAAGAATTCTTAAAATCACTTGGTATTTGAGGAAACCACATGTGAGTAGAATAAATGCCTGATACTGAGAAAATATAAGTCACACTGTGATGTCAAGTCAATTTCCAGATATTCAGCAGCTTTCAGAGCTAGATTTCATAGCTTCAAACAAGCTATCTTTATTCCTAGGGAAGTCAGAGGGTTTTCTGCATTCTATAGAAAGGATCTTTCAATTCTACCCAACCTTATAACCTTCATTACAGTACTTAATTTTGGATCTAATTTCTCTATCACTATTAATATAATCAATGTTGAGCACAGGTATTTCAGGCTGTCTGAAACATGCAATACTCTGTAATTTGCTTAATCTCCTTCATAGCTGTAAGCAACCTGAAGAATTTATGTGTGCACTGGGCAAATGTCTAAATCCATATGACACAAATCTCTTGCGAACTCTTCATTCCTTTAAGTATTCAAAACTCTTCATTCCTTTAAGTATGCAAGGCATCAAGCTGTTGAGAGAGTGTGCATGTATGATGTTTAAGTCTTGTTTTGTATACTGCAACTCAAATATCCAGTTAAAGTCACATAGTTTCTGAAGACAGATGAGTAAAAATAACATTAAATGCTTTGAAGAATTGGGACCTTACTTTCTGACTGATTTGCCCAAGGTTATAGCATTTGTAACAGAAGATCTTCACTGCCTTTTGGAACAGATAACAAGACAAGGATAATCAATTGCTTTTTATGGGAGTTTATGGATGCTTTTCACAGACTTAGGGTATGTGCTTTGTTCTGTAGTAAAACAGGACTAAGGAAAGAAATATAGTTTTTCTGGTTAATCCAGTGTCCCATGGTGCCAGTAGATCTCAGCATCTCTGCAACAAATGATTTTCATGTAATTTTATAGGTAGGTTTTCCTCAGTAATTACATTTTGTATTGCCCAGGAGAAAAGAGACATTTTTATTTTGTTATGTTACAACTCACCTGTCCCATGATGACATTAATCACTACTACATTATTTGAAAATCAGTAATTTCTAGTACTTCAAATTAGATTTGGGCCAATTAATAGCCTGATACATAAGGGGGTATATGATCTTGACTTAGTGTTTTTTTACAGTTGAAATAGAGGAAGGTAAGGAGATGAGATGAACATGTCTGTCACATAAACATTTTGTACTGCCTTGTTATCTGTGCATGTGAAAACATATATTTTAATCTAATGCAAAGTTCCACTTAAAAGGGGAATGCAGATCATGAATGCCAAATGGAAGGTATTTTCTCTGAAAAATGGACAAGCACCACAGTGCATATGAACAATAAAGACAAAGCCAAGAAATTTAATTCCTTCTTCAACTCCATCTTCATAGAATCATAGAATCACCAATGTTGGAAAAGGCCTCCAAGGACACTCAGTCCAACTGTTCAAACGTCACCAATATTTCCCTCTAAACCAAGTCCCTCAGTACAGCATCTCAACATTTCTTGATCACCTCCATGGATGGCGACTAAATAACCTCTCTAGGCAGCCCATTCCAGTTCCTAATCACTCTAGAACACTGATGATAGGTACTCAGACCCCTGGAGCCACACTAATATGATGACAGGAAAGATAAACTCCCAGCCTTTGAGGATCAAACTTGCATAGGATTTGCAATTACAGCTTGAAGCGCATAAATCTAAGCGGCCTGATGGGATTAATCCTCATATACTAAAAGAGCTGGCTGATGTCTTCACAAGATCTCTCTCAATTATTTTTAAATGGTCTTGGGAATCTGCAGAGGTCCCTGTTGACTGGAATTGGTTGTCCCAATTATCTAGAACAGCAAGGAAAAAGACCTTGGTAATTATAAGCCTGTCAATCTCACTTTGGTGCCTAGTAAAATTATGGAAATCATTCTGGGAGTTATTGAAAAACACTTCAAAGACAATGTGGTAAATGCTTAAAGCCAACACAGGTTCACAAGGGACAAGTTCTGTTTAACAAACCTAATTTCTTTTTATGACAAGGTTACCCATCTACTTGAACGAAGGAAGCCAGCTGATGAAGTCTTTTTTGGATTTCAGTGAAGCTTTAAATACTATTTCTTACAGTATCCTTTTGGAAAAAATGTCTGGCATACAGCTGGACAAGTACACAATAAGATAGGAGATGGTTGATGGGTCAGGTTCAAAGTAGGTCAGTCACTAGTGAGTGCAGTTCCTCAGGGCTCCATTTTAGGCTTGTGTTTTTATAAATGACCTGGACATAGAATCATAGAATTGTTTGGGTTGGAAAGGACCTTTAAGATCATCTGTGTCAGGGGAGGGGCAGTTGGAGGTTAGGGAAGGGGTCTGCACCAGAGGGCAGTGGACATTGGACAGGCTGACCAGGACAGTGGGCACAGTCCTGAGCTGCTGGAGTCCAAGGAATGTTGGGACAACACTCTCAGATATAGGGTTTGAATTTTGGGTGGTCCTGTGTGGAACTGGGATCTGGACTCAGTGATCCTTGTGGGCCACTTCCCACTCAGAATATTCGATGATTCTGTGGTTCTATGAACTCTCCAGGAGTGAAATTACTAACTGCTAGTGTAATCCTGGCTGCAGAGACCTCATTAAGGAATAAAATGTATAATTGAATTCTTCAACAAAACGTGGCTAAGTTTGAAGAAAGTGTGTAATTATTCCTTTAAAAATTAATGATAATTCTTTAAAAACTGGAGAAGGTGAAACAACGTATTTTGGCAATGAGAGAAAACTTAACACTGAAAGATGATTTGGACAATATTTAGAGTAATTACAATTCATACAGCATTTGGCTTGCTTTTTTTATTTTAGAGAACCAGTAAGGCTTAATGAGAATTAATTTCTGGACACTTAAGCTGAACAAACTCAAACTAGTAGTTTTCTACAGTGCTAATGGAAGTAATGTATTATCTCCTTCTTAATATTTTTAGGCCACATGATTTTATACATTTCTGGAATTCTTTGCTATCCTACTAAAATCAATGCTTGAGTTTGTATTAATAAGCAGCTGAGTTGGAGTTACACACTATACATATAAATCATTAATCAGAGCCTACATTATAGACTGTTTTGTTTCCCAGGAAGTAGTCTCACTCCTTCCCATCTAGTTTGCCTTTTCTCTTTTTCTTACCTGAGCTCCCAAATTTTTTTGTTTCACCTTGTTTCTTGGAGCAGAGAGATTCTAACAACAGAAAAGTTCACTTCTGCTTAAATAAATGCAGTATTAGCAAACCAGTTTGTTTTACTGTCAGTTAACAGTCAGAGCTGGCATGAAGAAGATGGTAGAACGTAGGACCAGGAGGAGAAATTCTTCTGTAAGTGAGAGTAAGCCATTAGAGCAGATGATCCATCATACAAAGTTGTACCCTTACTCTCTGTTAATCAATGAGTCTAAATTCTATTGAATTTTTATAGAACTGAACACTTCTGTTTCCTGTATTTTTAGAAGCATTTAGTTCAATTCTTATATGTGAGAAGTAATCCCACATTGTTAATAATAAAAAAGTGTGAATTAGTTTATGAAACAGAATATACGATGTCTAGAATATATGAGTAGAATAATTGACTTGATTATAGCATTGTTCTTCAATGGTTATAATTGGAATCTTATGATTTATTTACACAAGTAAAAAGACTAACTTTAATTGATTACTTGAAAAAGGAATATTTTAATGAATTATCATCTGGTAAAATGTATACGGATTTTTCTTCATTCATTGCTAACTCATTATTTATTTTTACTCTTCAGAATGCTGAAAAAGATTTAGTCAAATGATATAATAAATGTATTACTAAAAATAAGCACTTTGAGAGCATTTTTTTGGTAGGTAGTATTCTGCAATTCCATATATAAATGTCAGTATTGTCCTGTAAATGGTTACCAGAGAGATTAAAAGTCTACATTGTTGTGTCTAATAATAAAGTTTATTTGTACTTGATTTGAGAAAATGAAAATTCCATTTGTTCTTGAACAATACAGAGATTTTAGAATCATAAGAATTATAAAAACTCTTTTATAATTAATTTTAGACATTTTTTTCTTAAAATTTAAGTTTTGAATATATTTTTTCTCCTTACCTTAGCTTTTCAGTAGGAGAATGTCTCAGGAGCTAGTTTTAATTAGTTGTATCAATTTTTTGATGATTTCAAATATCAGCCAAATAATCTTTTTTTTTTTTAATAGTTCTCTTACCTAATCCTGTATTTACAGTCTTTTAAATATTTATACATGTTCTTTGATTCTTTGAGTCTTTTCCTAGTAAACAGATTAATTCTTTCAAAAATTAATGTCCTAACATATAAAAGTCTTGGTCCTATTCCTATTTTATTGGATACCTATTCATTCAGTGGTGTAACATATTAAAATCAACTTCAAGAAAATTCATTCAGAATATTTGATAGAGCCTACTTGTTCTTGCTATTTAAAAATCAATACATTTGTGTAGTCTAAACAAAGTCTGAGGTTTACTGAGTCACAAACAAATGAACTGTAATATTGTACATTAATTTCCTCATTATTTAAGTTTGTTAAATTTTCACTTTGCCTATAGAGCCGAGGAAATTTTAATTCATTTATTAACTTATCTTCTGCTCTGAACTGCTATGGTATCATAAATACTCCTGTAGCTGAAAACAAATATATTTTATAATAAATGCTAAGGTTAACCTTTTAATTTGGATTTCAAGAAAATAATTGTTCTTCCATTAGCTGTATCAGAATGTTAATGTAACTGCCAAGAAATGCTTAAAGAAAGATGTTCATAGCACACAGAAGCAAATAAATAAATAAATGCAGCAAATTCAGAGTAAATGAAAACATATTGACCTAATTTCTTAGAGACTGAAAGAGTTGAAAAAGACCTGCTTGTATAAATTATTTATTTCCTATGTCTACAGAGGAAACAGAAATGAGTGGCTGGTGACCAAATTTCCCTTGATGGTTATCTTTTTATATTCTTGCAGCCTTTCAGTGAACTGGAAAAAGTTAACAATACTGCATTATCAGCACCAGATTTAGTGTGCTGGATTTCTAATAAGCTGGATATCTCCAGCTGAGAAAATTGATCATACATTAAAAACAGTGGAAGAAAAAACAATATAGGACTAGGAGAGAAAGAAAGCACTGATTCAGTCTTTAGCAACGCAATCATAAATACTAGATAGAAAAAGCCTTATCCTGAAAAGAGATGTGTCTAATACTGACTGAGAAGCACAATTGATCCATTCTTCCTAAAACACAATTTAAAACATGAAAAGTAACCTGGAAGCAAGAGCATCATCTGTGACTTCCATGATGACATCCAGGGGTTTCAAGAGAGCTCGTTCATGTTTTTGAAAATCAGATGTCAGAGCAAAACTCTGAGGCCAGTTTCAATGATGGGAGTCTGGCTGTTTTTTCTAGCAATGCCATTTGGGTTGCCTTGTTTATCAGGTTTGAGATTATGCTGACTTCTATGTTTTGCTTTATTTCTCCATTATCTGAACATCTGAAAATGCTTATAGCACATGAATAACTGGAGCCTAGATAAAATGGAACGAAAATGAGAAGTGTCATATCACGAAATGTGGGGAGAATTATCGGTGCTGTTACACACCTAACTTCGTAAGAGCTGCAGCAGCTCTCAGCCAGCTCCCTTTGAGAAGGAGCAGCTCAGTCCTCTTCTAGTACTCTGCTGCTCTCGAGTCAGGTGTTCTCTCAAATCTTCAAGCTTCATGCAAAGTAAGACACAGAAGTGGATTGGTTTTGTTGCTGCTGACACACTTTTACTGAAGTTTTTAACTTCAGGGGTGAGATCAGTGATCTGAAACAGCTTAGAAGTGCTGTGATGTGACAGTTTGCCAGCACATTCATGTTATAGGATGCTTATTTTGGCTTACTGGAAGTGTATAGATATACATTATATCTATATACATATATTTAATAGGGCTTCTGTATTTCTAATTGTGTTGCTTGTAAACTTTAAACCCTGATTTCAGAACGAAGAACTGCATAGCAGTATGTCATGCTCCAATATAAAGGAGCGAGACAAGGTTCTTTATATGTATATGTATACCCAATGGCGAGATTAAGACACAACGGATCAAATGTTAGCCCAACCAGTTTATTACAAATACTAGTTGCTTAGGGATACGGGGAAGGGAAGGTGGGTGATAGAAAAGAGATGAAAA
Source organism: Cyrtonyx montezumae (assembly GCF_038088225.1). Taxonomy (NCBI): domain Eukaryota; kingdom Metazoa; phylum Chordata; class Aves; order Galliformes; family Odontophoridae; genus Cyrtonyx; species Cyrtonyx montezumae. Next base: position 5,234,929 of record NW_027072089.1, read on the forward strand.
GCAAGGAGACTTGGCAGAAAGCAAGAGAGCGAGAGAGAGAGAGAGCATCACCACCATGGATCCAGTGAGGTCGGTAGTCCATTGATCTCAGGAACTCGTCTGGTCACTGCGGGGGATGGGAGAAAGCCGTGAAGTTTCACAGCAAGCAGGCACCGTGCTGGGGGGTTCTTCCAAAGAGGTTTTTCCCTCAGGGAAATCTCTTCTTCAAAGTCTTTGGTTTAGTGGTGCTGAGAAAACCGACCAAGAAACTTGACACACCAATGAGTTGTGTCAAGCATCTATTCCCCCCATTAAAGAGCTGGGTACATGGGGGATTGCTCCACCAAACACACACACCAAAGAGAGAAATGAATACATACTTTAAAGGTATAACACATGCATATTCATCACATTCCAAACCCTGGTTATCAAGGGGATTAAACCTGAGGGTCAATATTGCTGTAAATTTTCAAACCTTGAAGGGGGAGAGTTCCTCGCCATTCCTGTGAGTGTTTTGTTTAAGAGAGACATATGTTTGGTTATCTTGTTTGGGCAATAGGATTTCTGTCCTGCTTTCTTATCGACAATTTTAGCTGCCTCCACATTCTGGCATTAGTTTGATTATATGAGTTTTGTTCTCTGTGTAACACATCTGGCCCAACAGATAAATCAACAGGGAGTAGCACCTTCGGTGCCACGCACAAGTATAATCGTCCTTTGCAGTGATCAGCTTCTCCAAGCCATACCCCGAAAAAGACTACTTGTCCCTATTTCTGCTTATCTTTACAACCACAAACAGAGACATTGAGGCGCCGCAACAGCCATCTAGATGATTTGCAGTTGTCAATTAGAGTCTTATAACCAGATAGTCTTCGTGAAGCAAACTTTGAGACAACAAAAGTAAAAACAGTTTCTGTCCTTCACACAGTAGTGTTCACATTTCATTGAATGGAATGATATAATCATTATGGTTGGAAAAGCCCTCTAAGAACAATTAGTCGGACAGTCAACCCATCGCCATCATGCCCACTTACCATGTCCCTCAGCGGCACATCTACTACCTTTTTCTTGTACACCTCCATGGTGGTGACTCCACCACTTATCAGGGCAGCCTGTTACAATGTCTCGTTTCTCTTTCTGAGAAAAAATCTTGCCTAATATCCATTTTGAACTTCCCCTGGTGCTGCTTATGGCCACCATCTCTTGTCCTATCACTGGTTACCTGGGAGAGGAGGCTCACTCCCACCTTTCTACAACCTCCTTTCCTGATGCTAGACCTCTCCAGAGATTACTTGCCACACTTACACCATGTTGCACCTAGCCTTGGGTCTTCTCTGTGCTGCATGCAGTGCCACAGAAATTCTAACACATGCTTATGTTGCATAAGTGTGTGTGTGTGTGTGTGTGAAATTTTACATTGCTCTTTTACAAAGATAATGGGAGGGCTGCTGGCAGCCTTGGGATTCAATGTTCTTTCATGCAACAAACTTGACAATGCAAATTGTCTAGTAGGAGTACAGGATAAAAGTGTGAGAAAATGCTTGCAGATTTAAAAACTAAAAGTAAAGTGGAAGATTGCTGATGACAAGGGGAAACAAAACCACATGTCATCCAATGCCAATTGAGACAGGATCCCAAAGCAAATTATTTGCAGGACTGAAGTTTTAGACTGAACTCGATGATTCGCTTCAAAGTATAGTCTGAGAAAACACTCAGCACATGCAATTTGAAGGATGAGAACTGGAGAACAAATTGTCTGGAAGAATAAGCATATCTTCCAGGTCCACGGCACCAGTACAGTCATTCTTGCAGCTGGTAATATTTAAAGGTTAGCTAATTTTTATTTTACTTACGTGAAATATAATAACAAGAAAAAAGTAGGGAAAGATTGTCCTCTTTTAATGCCATCTACAAAGCAATTGCTCACAGATCCTTAACTGCAGTAAACTGCCCATTTATCTGGCTTAGCTCATGATCCACTGTTCAGTACCCTAGAGCTAAATCTAATATTCTTAACACTAAATTAACTTACAATGTGAAATTAAAAGAGGAGGAAATTATGCACTTACAGTGACAGAGAACAGATTTTGATGATTTCATACTGCTGGCCTGAATGCAGTTAGTATAAGCCTTAAAAGAAAGATCTAATATTGATTATATTGGTTAATATTTTAAAGGAAATATCAGTAATATTTGAATGGATATTTAATTTTTATTCTTATTTTCCTGAAAATATTGGTCTTTCTTAAGATTATGGCACACTATACTTTAAAATAATGGACCTATCCAGTGGTGCATGAATATGACAGAAACAGTTCCTGTTTCTGTCATTTTCCTATGTAATAAACACAAATGAAACATTAAACTGTATAATGCCTATTGGGGTTCACTGCTGATTTCACAGAGGAGCAATAATGCAGGAGATTACATAATCTTTGGTCTATACATTTCCTCAGAATCACAGGATCACAGAATGGCCTGGGTTGGAAGGGATCTCAAGGATCATGGGTTTCCAACACCCCTGCCACAGGCAGGGCCACCAGCCTCCCCATTTAATACTATACCAGGCTGTCCAGGGCCCCATCCAATCTGGCCTTGAACACTTCTAGTGATGGGGCATCCACAACCTCTCTGGGCAGCCCATTCCAGCACCTCATCACATTCATCGTAAAGAACTTCCCCCTGACATCCAACCTAAATCTTGCCTCCCTCAATTTAAAACCATTTCCCCTTGTCCTACTGTTATCTACCCTTTCAAAGAGTTTACTACCCTCCTGTTTATAGGCTCCCTCTAGGTACTGAATGGCTGCAATTAGGTCATCCAGCAGCCTTCTTTTCTCCAGGCTGAACAAGCCCAGCTCCCTCAGCCTGTCTTCAAAGGGGAGGTGCTCCATCCCCCTGATCATCTTTGTGGCTCTCCTCTGGAGCCTCTCCAACAGCTCTCTGTCTTTCTTGTACTGAATGCTCCAGACCTGGACACAGTATTCCAGATGGGGTCTCAGAAGAGCAGAGTAGAGAGGGACAATCACCTCCCTGTCCTGCTGGCCACCCTTCTCCTGATGGAGCCCAGGATACCATTTGCTTTTCGAGTTGCAAGAGCACACTGATGGCTCATGTTAAGTTTTTCATCCATCAGGACCCCCAGGTCCTTCTCTGCAGGGTTGCTCTCAAGGACTGCTCCTTCCAGTCTGTATAGATGCCTGGGATTCCTCCAGTCCAAGTGCAAAACCTTGCACTTTGCCGTGTTGTACCTCATTAGAATCACCTAGGTCCACCTTTCAAGTCTGTTGAGGTCCTTCTGAATGGCATCCCTTCCTTCCATCATTCCTCATGTCGTGGCAAGTTGTTGCATCTGTTAATTCTCTTCTTTTTTTGCTCAGATTTTGTCTACCTCATGAATCCACTGATACAGATTTACAAGAAAGCAAGTTTCAACACACAAAGCTAAATCAAATTATTTTGAAAGCTTGGAAGTTGAGGATATCTCAGAGAAGTGTCCCAAAACCTTGTGAACTCTGAGATCTTCAGAAGAAAGTGCCCAACATAGTGACATCTCACTGTTGCAGCACAGATTCAAGAGTTGTGAGATCAAGACAGGGCTGATGTTTCTAGTTCAGGTAGCACATGTGTAAATTTGAGTCAGAAGGATTCAAATTCTGTTTGCAGAATCCTTCCTAAGTTAGTCATAATATGGTCATCTTAAGTTTACTGATCCTAAAGTAATACTAAGATTTTAAAATAGTTTGCATTTGCATTGACTTTTTGGAGCTGCAGCTCCACGTTGAAATCTTGTGTGGAATACAAATGCTCCAAAGTAGATCTCTAATGATAAAATGTAAACCACTTCACCGAGTTCAACTGAGTTCAGATTTTATTACTGTTTCCCATGTACTTATAGTAAACACCTTTATTAACAAGCTGCTTAAAATTAAACCATGTCGATTACAAAGCTACTTAATGCAGATCAGCTTACGTTTCTTAAATATTTCAGAGCAAAGTAGTCTCAGGAAATTAAAATGAAATACCTTTGTGTTTTTTAACTGCTTACAGTATTTCTCTCATCTTTTGAAAACAAATGCAGTCCACTTTAAATCCCACTTTAAATAAAATATTTATGAGCCATCTTATATATGATGAGAGGCACTTTATCTTTTTTCCCTAGAATAAATATAACAAAAACTAGATATTCACTTGCCAAGATTTCTTGCTAAAATGCTGTTTGCAGCTGGCAAACATTTGTTCTTTATACCAAACGGTGGTGACTACAGTCAGTATTGTGTGCCCACTTGACTTGTAAATAACTTGATCGCTCAGAGCTACAATAGCTTTGCACCTGTATCTTCTTTGTTAATAAAGAAGTTAAATTATCATTTAAAACCCAAAGATCAAGCTTTATGTTATGAAAATAAAGAATCTTCCGTAATTTCCTCATATTTTCCATAAACTTAGAAGTTTTATATGCTCCACATAATTGCAAGGTGTTCCTTTAACACCAAATTCTTATTTTGTAAGAAAACATTTCATCCAAAAAAAAAAAAAAAAAGACACATCTCTAGTTAAAACTGATGACAAAAATGTAATTTATATTCTCAAAATTTAATAATCTAAAAATGAATTTTTCCTTACATTAGCTGACTGCATTAAAAAAGCAAACCTCTGAACATTTAACAAATATTCCAGTGGAATGCCACTGCACAGGGAAGAAACCTTAATAGATTGTCCTACTAACCACCACTGTGAGAGCAGAACAGCTGGAGTTCTATTGACTCCAAAAGAAATATACGTCTTGTCCAAAGGAACAAGTTTTAAACAGAAAAAACATCTTCAGTGAGAGAATAGATGAATGTAGAAAGGCAGAAAAGGCTGTTCTGTGAACTCTTTTGAAAAGTTTATTCCCCTTAGAAGGAAGCACAAAATTCCAACGTAGTCATATTTTGATCAAATGTAATTCTAAATATGACTGGGAGATCAATTTATAATTATTTAGACTCTCAGAACTTCTTCACTATTACATGGTACATTCAGAAAAAAGTAACTCCTTTTGGCTACATAAAGAATTTCTTTGAAGGAGAGTAATCCAGGGAATTACTGAAAAAAACAGTGCATTTTAAGGTGCCTTGAGTTTCTTCCTTATACACTCAAATCTTCAAGGGCTCAGTGATGAGCTATTGCAAAGCAGAACTGAAGTCCACTTGCAGGCATTCTGAAACAAAAAGTCTACATGTAGCGGTCCAGAGTTATCAGCTGTTACTGGTTAAGCCACAGGAGCAAACTCGTGCACAAGAATAAAAATTGCTTCAATTTCTTATTGAGAGATGGATCTGAATCCTTTTGCCAAGTGCAGAAGAGGGAGAAGGAAGAAAACATAATGAAGAAGGTGATGCTGCATTTTTAAATGAGTTTCTTTACTAATTAGCTCATTACTGATATTAATTGAATTATTCAGTTGTGGTCAGTGTGAGTGTCTGAAATATTCCATCTGAAGAAAAAGGGGAAAAAGAAGAGCAGAATATCCCGATTACTTCATTCTGTCCTCACAAAGATTAACTCATAGATTCCTAAAAGCTGCCCAAACACAAATAGATGGAAGTAAAAAAGGAGTCTAAAGTGTTTCCATTCCAAATCTAGAAAAAATTGGTAAAAAAACATTTGATTAAAGTAAATCCCTAATAGGAAGTGTTGCTCTGTGTGTCTAAAAGGCAATTACAGTTCAATAAAAGAAAAGCAAGTGGAAAAGAAGGCATACCATTCTATCTATGTGATAGCAAACCCGAAAAAGAAAACCTAACCAAACAACAATAAAAACAACAATAAAACCCTTGAGGTAAATAGTATATTCAACACAAAGTAAAATTCAGCTATTGCAGTGCTCTACTGGGGATTTAGGAGAAAGGAAATAGTATGTATATTTTGATACACTAATGGGAGAAAAAGGAATCTCACATTTCTGTCTGCTGCCTTAGGCATAGCACTCACATTGCAAGTAGGAGAAATACCTGAGAAAATTTCACCCACTTCATTTTGCCTTCACTAAGCAATGATAACACACCATGCTGCCAGCTTGTTCTGCCTCTCCTGTTGATATTTTCTAAATCCATGTATATGAGTAATTAAAAGTGTTAGAAGACCGTAGCAGGAAGTTCTCTGCATTTGAAGAAATGGGAAAAGATGTACCTGAATGGTTTTAAGCTCAGCCTCCTCCCATGGTTACACTTGCATTAAAACATATGAGAGCATTCCCAGAACATTCAAATGTGATGTAAGTATTGATTGTTGAAGTGTTTGCATGGCCTTCTGTTCTCAGAAACACAGGTTGAAACAGGGAACACCACTTAAATGTATGAAAATCTCTTGTTACTTTAAGGATACCCTATAGATTGCCCAGATAGTTTGAATAGTCTCTCATTAAAAACATGGTTGGACTTAGTCCTGGTCTAGTCCTGAATGTGCTTGAGTAGGATGATTGGACCTGGCTATCTGACAAGGTACCCCCCAACATCAACTCCTTCATGGCTCTTTATTCTTATGCCTACCTTTATATGTTAGATGGAAACTTTACTGTTTGTTGTGTGATTTGCAAATAAACAATGTTTCCAGCCCAGTTTTTTCCTTATGAAAATTAATCACCAGCTGTGGGTGAAAAATAATTCTGTGCCCACTTTAGCACATTCACGTGAAAGTGATTGCTGACATAATATACTTTACAAATAAGCTTTAAAGAAAAAAGAGACAGTTTAATGCCAGCCTCAAATACTGTTTTCACAAGGTCCTTTTTATCAGCATTTAATTTGTACAAAATGAAAAAAAAAAAGATATTTGCTATTGTATTGGCTTGGAGGTTCAGTTATCAAGTGCATAATCTGATGAAGTGAACAGAGAATGATCAAACAAATGAACAAACACCTATTGTGCAAACAAATACTAGATGAACTGCTGCTACTGTCAGTGCTTGGAGATGCATGGAATTATTAACAATATTTTAATGGGACAGGTCATACCTCAACAAGCTAAATCAATAGCAGAACAAAAATCACTACTGAGTCTCATTTGTAATGAAGAACTAGCATACCTGACCTTGGCCCTCTCTAACAAGGATTCTGTCATTAACAGAATACATAACGAAGGATAAAAGCAATATCTCAGAAAGTAGCTTACAAATGAATCCCTCACCATGTAAATTTGCAGATTAAATCTAATAAAATTATTGAACTTGCTGTTTTACATTATTATTCAAAGCCTTGTGCAAATGATGAGTATGAGCTGTGCTTCAAAACCAGGGAATCTGAGTAAGAGAGAGAACCTTGCTGTTTCTTTTGGACTAGAAATAGGTTGAGGACTATCTTGTTCTCCACTATTTCTGGATGTTTTGAGCTGCTCTGTGTATTAGAAAAGGGAGTCAAGTTTTACTCACTCTCTGTCCCTGCCTAGATAGACTTAAGAGCTGTATCCTTACCCCACTCAAAAATAAATATAGTGGAACTCTACAGAAAGAAGCTTGTGTCACCTCATGTTTCCTTATTTCTTAATTTGTTAACTTTAAACTCCCTTGCAGGAGCTACTTTAGTGACAGCTTTGTACCATGATTTGCTGATACCAGAGTAAAAGACATGGACTGTATGATAAACAATGGGACAGCCTCCAGCAAAATATCCAACTTCTGCATCAAACATACTTTGCAGAAAAATATGCAAGAAAATATCTCACTTCATGGAAACATTCAGTATAACAACTGCGGAACTTTCACAATTAAGCCAAATTTCTTATGATATCAGTAACAGGTATAACACTGTATTCTCCTTGACCTGTGTCTGGAAATATTATCTATCATTGCACCTCTGGTCACCTCTGTGTAAAACTGAGCACCTGTAAAGATAATATAAGTGCTTATAGTTTTTATGGCATAGTAATTTTTGGTGACAGAAACAGTACTAGGTGGAATCTTGTGGGAAGAGAAGGTACAAAGGTAGCATACATTAGAGTCAAGTTGCAGATGAAAAAATGTAGATCACTGATTGTAAATCCATAGGTGGTGCACGTAGGATTCTTTTACAGTTTGTAACCCTTTAAATATTTTTAAGTTTGGGTAAAAATGAAAATGTATTTGGAAAAAAAATTTTCTATCAGACCCAAAGTGAAATAGCTACTGTTTTGAGGGCAAAACATAAGTAAAATTGTTATCATTTTTTGGTATCAACTTTGCTACAATCACATTATCTCCTGTCAGGTTGAGGCTATTTAACCTTTTTTTCTTTTGAATTAGGTCATTTCTAAAACACATAATGCTATTTTGAAGTATACAGCTCCAAATCATTATTTTACTACAACTGAAGGGAGGTCTTTGAATATCTTGGAAATAAAAAATCACAGTTCTGTTACTGTTCTTACTTATATTTTGCCTGCTTCTTTCCAGCTGAATATCTTCTACAAAGATTTCTCCGTTTTTCATTTTTATTTATTTTTATTTTTAATTTTTTTGTTTCCCTTTAATCTAGTTAGAGGTGTTGGGCATATTTACATTTTTAAATAAAAGAACTAACTGGGTATCTCATTCTTGTTATGTTGTTCTCTATTACTAAACATCTACAAAGACTTTATTTCTCAAAATTGAGAGGAAAACACAATATGAAATCTATCTGGCATTGACTGACCATGGTTTTTATGTTGTATGCCAATCAATAAAATGCATGAGCCAAGGAAGCTGGCAATGAATTGTTCTGCTATCTTAGCCAAATAAGGATGGCTGGCTGCAAAACCAAATTGGGCAGAACATCAACTGAAGAGCAAAGATGTTAATGAGTATGCAAAATCCTCTAGAATACAGGGGAGAAAGCAAATATGTGGTTTAAACCTTTTTTTATTTGGGCATCTATACACAACAACAAGACTCCCTCTGGGTCTCCTCCAGAGTTCTCCTTCATAGAATCATAGAATTGCCTGGGTTGAAAAGGACCTCAGAGATCATCTAGTTTCAATCCCGCTGCCATGGGCAGGGTCACCAACCACCAGACCAGGCTGCCAGAGCCACATCCAGCCTTGCCTTGAATGCCTCCAGGGATGGAGCATCCACAACCTCTCTAGGCAACCTGTTCCAGTGTGGCACTACTCTCTGAGTGCAAAGCTTCCTCCTAATATCTAACCTATATCTCCCTTGTCTTAGTTTAAATCCATTCCCCTTGTCCTATCCATGCAAACAGTCATTCACCATCTTGTTTATAAGTTCCCTTCAAGCATTGGAAGGCAACAATGAGATCTCCACAGAACCTTATCTTCTCCAAGATAAACAAGCTCAATCTTTCCTCATAGGACAGGTGCTCCAGGTCTCTGATCATTTTTGTAGCCTTCCTCTGGACCCTCTCTTCTCAAGCTTCTTTCCACATAGTCTCCACAAAAAACAATCACATTCACTGCAAAACTCAATTCTCTGGCCAAAATATAGTTCATAACCCTGGACAGAGAGGTTAGAAGGCCCTAAACTGCAACTAGAACTCCAGACAAAGCTTTCCCCCAGGCTCACCAGCTCTACCTCAACTTATCAATTTTAGCCCCTTGGCTTTAGCTAACTCTGATAAGAGCATCCACACCGACAAGAAACTGTTATCTGCATTGCGGTTTGTAGTGGACCATCTTTGCAGCACCTCAATACTAACAGACAGTAGTTTTAAAAGTCCACACTGTCTATGCCCCACTAGGAATGCTGAAAGGCTCACAGACTTGATTATTCTACGTTGATATACTGCTTCTTGGCTAAAAATGGAAAAATGAGAACCTAGCCAGCAATAAGTAATATTAATGGTAATAGTGTAAGTAGCAATAAGTAATAGTAATATTTTCATGTATTTACACTTTATCCAGGTAGAGGGCTCTTTGCTGCTGAAGGCAGTAAAGTAACTTGATTGATAATGAAAGTAGAATGTCAAAATGCAGGTACACATAAGATGAGACATTCTCAATGGAGAGGAGGACTCAATTTTCACATAGTATGGTTGATCCTGTAGCTTACCAATTGTTTTCTGTGACAGCTAACCTTCTAGAAAGTTGGACGAAATACTGGGGTAATGGATATTCCTCAAGGAAACATACCATCAGTACATCTTTTCAGCTTTTATCTCAGTCTTGGTTTCTGGGAGAGGATACCACCATCTGCTCCTTGCGCTGTAAAGTTGCTCATGTATGCTTATTTGCTGTCCAAATTTGACAGAGTCCCTCTGACTGGTTTAAGCATTTAAGAGTTTATTGGAAGTGGGTATAAGAAAAATAAAACAAGTTATATCAGGACATTCTATCACGCAACAAGACCAGTAGAATTAGTGGTTCGGAGATCTGAAGAAACACACAAGGCAAGAAAATGAATGAGCTCTGATTAGCAAACACTGAAAAATAATGAAGAGCAGCAAGTCACTTATTTTTTGCTTGTGAAAATAAGAAAAAAGAAATAAAGTTAATGCAGTCTTGTTATAACATGTCAATATAATTTTCAGTTTTGATCAGCTATATAGAAATATATTCTTAAACTTTTGCAGCTATTCATAGATACACTGTGGGATTTATTGAAAAAAAAATGACAATTATGTTTCATCAGGAATCTCTTGCTAATATCCTCCTTTATTCTATTTGATCATCCTTTCCAACTGCCTAGAAATATTGCAAAAATGTAGAACATAGGAAAAAAATATACTTTAGTAGTCTTCTTATGTCATGCTGCAGCTAAACAGGAAACACATTGCTCTTTAGTGTTTGACAGTAGAAATAAATTTAAGTTTATAATTTTATTTTTATCCCTATTCTGAATCATCTGACTGACACTGGTGAAATTGCAGTGAAATCCAGGTCATATACATATCTAAATGAAAGGCAGGTTTCCTACTTCATTTTATTTTTAATGGACAGCTGCAGGATGGCCCTTTAAAGGCTCAAAAGCAATCTTGTTTTCCTGCGTGGATTTAACAATCAAACTCCAAGTCTCAGTCTTAACACTTGTTTTTTTATGCATCAGCATAGCAACAAGAAAATGTAGTATTTAGAGAAAAAGTCATTTTTTAAATGTTCAGATTTACAATCCTTTTTAATTTGCTGTGTTTTCATTTAATGATTATTAAAGAACCCTTGAGTGCCATAGAACCTCCTTAGCATAATAAGAACACAACAAGATGGGAATAAACTGCAGCCACATTTTAAAATTGTCTGGTCTGCAATCTGCAATGTGTCTATCTCAGTAAGCTGAGATGAGTGAAAGGCAATGATCCCCACCCTCACCTCCATTTTGCAATGGAGCTAGGGTAGGCATGCTGTCACAAGGATGACAACATTAGCATCACACATTTCACTGTGTTATTCCAACAAAATGGGGGGATTTGTGTGTTCTAAGCACTTCCAGGCTGTCTGCTATATGGAAATTTCTGCTACTTTTCTTTCATTAAACCCTCCTGCCTTTCACCTCAACAAAGAAAATAAGTAGCTGGTGGAATTCTGGAAAGCCTGAGAGTAGTCAGTTAGGAAACTTAGATTTATATGTTGGCTGAAGAAAGAGACAGTTTTTCTTAGTTTCTTTTATTGCAATGAACAACTTCTTCCTCCTTCCCTTCCCTTCCCTTCCCTTCCCTTCCCTTCCCTTCCCTTCCCTTCCCTTCCCTTCCCTTCCCTTCCCTTCCCTTCCCTTCCCTTCCCTTCCCTTCCCTTCCCTTCCCTTCCCTTCCCTTCCCTTCCCTTCCCTTCCCTTCCCTTCCCTTCCCTTCCCTTCCCTTCCCTTCCCTTCCCTTCCCTTCCCTTCCCTTCCCTTCCCTTCCCTTCCCTTCCCTTCCCTTCCCTTCCCTTCCCTTCCCATTTCCCCACTTTTTTCTCTTTTACTCTTTTATTCTCCTTTTTTCCTCCTATTACTGAACATCCAGACTGACAGAACTGTTATTTCTTTGATGGCATTATTATCGTTTTACTGTATGTCAATATATATGGTAAATAACCAGGGCACTGAAGGGGGGATAATACGAGATATTGTAGATCTAAATACTTTTAAACATGAATCATGTGCAATGGCCTAGACCCACAACAGCTCTAATGTTTGGTTTTTTTTTTGCTGGTAGGGAACTGTAAAGGAAATTTTGAATGCATGCGCCTGTAAAATATACTAGAGTTTAAGGGAGCAACATCGTGCAAAAGAGATTTTATAAAAAATATAACATCAGAACTCCCACTGAAGCACAGCGTATTATAGCAAATACTGCTTCCTGAGCAAAATCCTAGGAATGTCAGAGTGGCAGAACCTATATGACACAGATTAATTTAGGAATAAGCAGGAATATCATGACTGGTTGTCAACGGTTTACGGGCAGGTTCGGCCCGGTTCCGTGACGATTGGTGTGGGGGACCCACCACCCCACGCCTCAGGAAAGGGGAAGTGGGAAAGGGAAAAGGGAAAAGGGAGATGGGACTAGAAACAAAACAGCGGCAACGATCTGAGGAGGAAAGCTAATTTACTAAATAAGATATCGGAAAGCAAACTAACACATTATAATACAATATAATTGGAATTAAATCTAATAAATCAAATAAAATGAGCAAGAGAGTGTCCGATAAACCGAAGGCCTTACGCTAACGCTGAAGGCAGATGGCAGCGAGCCCCCACTGCTCTGAGTCGATCCCAAAGGAAAGAGAGTGTCCCGTGACCACAGACAGCTTTTGTCTTTCCCTCTGTGTATAAACACCTAAAAATGCAAAGCATCACAAAGTCCTCTGGGAAATGTAGTTCTTCTCTTCTGAGACAGGTATACCTGGAACTGTTGATGATCCATGGAGCTGAACATTAACTCTTTAACTTTAAATGCACTACATGATGTTATGATGTGGAATGCCAGTAACAAAAATCATAAAACCTTGACATTCCACCCCTTATTCCACATCACTACATCATGCTTGATATATATATAGAAGAACAATGATTAAATGCATTAAATACACACACACACAACATATATACATGTATATACATGGAATTACTGACTGCAGGCCCCAACATCAAATTCCCCTGTGGTACACATTGAACATCCCCATTCTTCTGCATCACCCACCAAGTAGACCCAGGTCCCTGAGCAAAGACAGTTCCACAGAGAGGTTTGCCCTTTCCAGAAGCTGGAAGGACCCAAACCGCTTTTCCCAACATGTTCTTCACATGTACTACAGGGACCTTATCTCCCTCTACAGTAGGTAGAGAGCTGGATTGGGCAGGACCACAGCGATTGATGGATCCTTGGGTTTGCAAATTCTTCATCATTTTATTTTACAGTGCCCAGGCTGCTGCAAAAGCAACTGAATAACAAGCAGTTATTTGGGATGGATCTCGGATATCCTTTCCACAGTCCAACATGAGCATCATCTGGATATGGCACACAATACTTGAGAACTCAGCAATATATTAAAACTTCAGTGAATGAAAATATAGCTATGGAAACTTGCTGCAAACGGGAAACGCTTTAGCAAGCCTCTAAAGAGGAGAGATATCACTGTCCCCGAGAGCAAGCTCAGCTTAGATAATTAGAATCATAATTATAATTGGTCTGGTTAATGACACAGGATGAAAACAACTCAGTCATGAATCAAAACGCCACTATGTGAAAAGATTTATAGATGCAAAATAAAGAATTTGCAGAAAAGATTTGAAGCTTAGAGTCACAGAATACTGTGACTTGGAAGAATCATAATTCCAACATGGGACAACCATATTTCTGAGAGCACTGTCCAAATACATCTAGAACTCTGGCAACTTGGTGCCATTCCCTCTGCCCTGGGGAACCTGTTTCTGTGACTGAATGCACTCAGAGGCCTGAGTGTATTCTCCTTACTTGCATTCATGCAGCAATTCTGGCTTTTTCAGCAGCCATTAGAGAGAGAGCAAGAAATACATGCAGGGAGTGATGCAGAATTTGAATATGATCTTTCAGCTTGTGGAGGTGCAGTTCTTAATTTTTTTCTTTTCCTGAAATGTCTTCAGATAAAATGTATCTCATTTGGCATCCCAAAACCTCAGTTTAGTAGACTAGGTTTAGATAAATTCATTCATATATTAGGCAGTGTAACATGTAACTGCATTTAGAGGTAGCAGAAAAGTGTAGCAACACTTACTGGTGTACATAGCTGGAAAGCTACACTGATCACCAGATGCAGCTTTCTACTCTTCAATGAACTAAATTATCATTGTCATTGACTATATAGATTAGATCTCTCTCTGTTGAATAAATATATTTTTTAATGTCTTTTGGATAACCTAGAATATTCTGCATGACCTGCTTTCTCACGTGCCCGTCAACTGTATGTCTTAGATTCTTCCTTTCTGCTGCTTGAGTATATGGGTAGCTTAAGAAATAAAATGTAAGCCATGCAAAACAGCACTGAATTAACCTCAAATATCATAAAAATCCTACAGCCCTTCAACTGTCTTGCCAATATTGAGTATTTGGTAGCATTCATAGCAAAAGTGATTTTTAAGGTGAAACTGGAAGGTGAGAGGCATCTAACTACCCAATACACAGGCACTATTGTATGAAGGATCCCATACATGTGTTTGAAACAAGATCATGATAGTTTTTCAAGGCCAGTCAGTAAGTGTTCATGACAGTTCATCTTAAGAGTGCTTTGATGAGACGTTTCCCCAGGTTTGCCTTTCAAAATTCAGTGAATTATTCATGAACACTACAGGTTGATTTCATCTCTACGAAAAATTCATGACCTCTTTATTCACTTCCTTACTACTGTCAGGCTCCTCAGGGCTCAACAACTGTTCGAATAAAATGTCATTCCAACTACTGTGCATCTCAGAATATGAACTTTTCTGGAGGTAAGAAATGAACAAATCACATTCTGATTTCCCCATTCTTGTTGAACATTATATAAATTAGAGTAGAAATATCAGTAATACCAATGCTAAAGGTCATCTATAATTTTAAGAAAAATCTCTGAGACAACTGCAAAAGGAAAACAAGATACAAAAAGCTAATACAGTAGAAATATGAGTAAATCTTCATTTCTCTGTGTTTCAGGAGTATAAATGCATTTATCAATAACATGATAAGATTTATCAATCAAGATGCTGATTGATAAATGAATCCCATATACCATAGGTAGATAGAACTGCATCTTATTTAATGAAAACTGTCTTCCTTTAATAGATGGTTATGAAATGCATAAATATCTAGTTGGTCAGAAAATATATGCTGTTTAAAGTATGTCTGTGGTTTCTTATTTAAGCAGAGTGACCTGATTACCTGATATAATTCTGAAGCTACAGATAAAATAAAGAGAAATAAGAGGATATTGAGGATGAGTCCTAGTCTAGGCTTTAGATTGCTGATATTCTGAATGGTAGCTTGTGAGTTGGAAACTCTGATTTTCCCATTTCTTCTCAATACTTTCTTCTGCTGCATCATTCACACAAACTGTTGTCATTGTCAGTAAATAAAACTGGTGATTAAACAGCAGTATTCTAGTAACTACTGAAACTTAAGTCTCTTCATTTGCATGAGAATTAAACACAGAAGAAAACAGAAGTAATCACATTCTTAGCTTTATTCACTAGTGCATGCTTTTGGGGTTTTTGTTGTTGTTCATTGTGAATTTTTGTTTTTCTTGGCTTTGATGTTTTTTGTATTTTTTTCTTTTAATTATAGAATCCAAAATCCAGTACAGAAAAGAAAAAGGGTGGGAGGTTAAATTTCCTTCTTAGAAAAAATAGCTTAGCCAATTCAGAGTTCACTTAGGAAGTGGAAGAGTACCCTTATTTAAGTGGAACAAACAATTTTTTGTACACAGAGAACTGGGAGACACCAAATCCATCTGACACTCTGGAGAGGGCATAAAGAGGTAAAGATACATTTTCCTCTACTTTTCTCAAAAAAAAAAAAAAAAAAAAAATTATTTTGAAAGAGTTTCTCTTTGTTTCATAGAATCATAGAATCACAAGATTAGAAAGTACCTACAGTCCAATAGTTCACCTATTACCATTGTTAACCACAGTCTACTAAGCCGTATCTCGTAGCTCCTCATCCAGACACCTCTTGAACATTGCCAGGGACAGCGACTCCACCACTGCCTGACCACTCTGAGAGAAAAAGGTTTTCCTTATGTCCAATCTAAACCTCCTTGATAACAGCTTGTGGCCATTTCCTCAGGTCCTGTTTGCTGCCTCGGAGAAGAGGCCAAACCCCTCCTCATCACAACATCCCTTCGTGAAGTTGTAGAGTGTAGTGAGGTCTCCCCTGAGCCTCCTCTTCTCCAGATTCTTCTTTCAGACAGGATCACTTCTGCAGAGCATCATGTTTAGAACAAACACCTAGGGCAGCAAAATAGATGAGTGATTGAAGCTCATGCTTCTGATTTGTGATCATACAGTATTCACAGAACCTTGCCACGTGGTCTAGTTTGTTTATGTACAAATGCTATTATTAAAACAGTTCTCATTTCCTGATCAGATAGCCAGCCCAAGGCCCCTAGCCAGCAAACAACTAACTAGAACCAAAAAAGATATGAATCATGTGAACCATACACAGTATACAACTTCCTTGTCAGACCAGAAATACTGAAACAGCAAATCAAAGTTGTGAGCTCCGTACATCCTTGGCTGAATAGCAGCTATCAAAGCAATCAGTCTTTGAATATCAAGATCTAGTGGACCAGTAGTTTTATGTGAAATAAGTTTTTTCAGGTGCCTGTCCTCACAAAGTGATTGGGACCATGCATGACATTGTGTCCTTGAGTTTGAAGTTTCAGAAATCATAACTGCTTATTTATGCTTCTCTGGCTAAATCATTACCACTCTTCATAGTCACCTGTAATCAATTAGCCGTGGATGGTAAACCTCAGATTTTAAAAAGAAAGAGTGCCATAAATGTTTTTTTACATGGTCTGCATAAATAACGTGCTAATAGCAGCAATCAGACTTGAAGAGATAATTACAAACTGCATGGACACAGAAGAGCTATAAGGCTTGATCCACAGAAGGATCTAGGTTACAAAATCCCATATACCAGTTGCATCATCCAGCTGCACTCCTGAAGATATCTGGTTTTTATCAGCGCTTTAACACTGGGTGCTTTCAGCTCTTCTATGCAAAACCGGGTATTGGTGGACTAACAGTGCCTGAAGAATTCATTTAATTCCATGATCCCAAATGCAATGCTACCAAATCAGGCACCATCAAACTGAAGAGAAAGAGATAGTATTTTCATTTCTTCTCTTTCTAGTATTAACAGTTTAGTTTTACTATGGTCTTAAACTTCTTTTTTCATTTTTCTGATAGTTTATGTGCATGTGCATTTTACCAGATTTTAACTTACTTAACCTAAGGCAGCTAGCACCTTTCACAGAACCACGAGGAGACATTTTTTCATAACTCTAGTTATTTTGAGTGCGTTTGAAAGCATTAAAAAACAACTGGTGACTGCATAAAATTTTTGCTGGCCAGTTTTGAACATGTGATAGGCCAGTATTGTCTGCTTCTCCCTTTCAGTGGGAGTGATTGTTTTGCCATAAGCAGCACGGTTATAATGGACTTCTGTTTCAGCCTCAAGACAGTTTTTTTTTATCCATATTGGGAAATATTGTAGAAAAGGAATTTTTCTTTTTTTGTTTGTTTTTGTATGTATCGTACTGCCTGCTGGCTTTGGGTGCTATGGGATACCTCTTGACAGCAGCTGAATGTTCAAGTTGAACAGAGTAAGTCAGTTCTGAGACTGAAACACGTTTGCTATGGCCAGTTGTTGTGCATAAGCAGTTTCATTGTATTCTGTGTGACTGCATCGATTTATATCACCTGAGGACATTTAACTTCTACATCAGCTGAACGAAAAAGAAAACAAAAACAGAAGTTTTTATTTAATCTTTTGCTGTTTGTTTCACTTGTTTTTCACTTCAGTTTATAAAATACCTACAGTTTCAGGTGCTTAGTATTATCTATCTGCATACTAGAGATAACACCACCCACGTGAGGCCTCTTACAGCTTTAGCATGACAGATTGCTGTGCAAGATATAGCAGAGATCTATAGTGGGCAGTGTATACAAAATCCATCCAGCTTCTGAAATTAGGTGGCATTTTCCCTTGTCTTTAAATTTGTGCATAATGGATGATCTCCAGGAAAGACACTGATGATTGACAGTAAGACTTAGATGAGTATAGCCTGATTACTGGATGACCTTCATCTGCTGTGCTAATTTAAAAGAGCAAAGTCATTCTCTTTTTCTGTGGGCAAAGGTGATTCATAAAATCTCACTTTGGACAGAGATGCCACCTGCTCTGTGCTATTCCTTGAAGGTGTAACTTGTAACTTGATTTTTTTTAATTCTTTTTATTTATTTTTTTGGTTGGCTTAAAGTCTGCAAAAGGAATTGGAAAACTTAACATAAGGCCTTGCAATCCAATAAGGATTTTCCCTTGTCTCAGATAAAAATTACAGGCTTTAGAAAAAACGATATTTAGGTAGAATTCTGATTAAAATTATGGAGGAGTTGATGGGGCAGATTGTCAACAGATGGCACTTCTTGCAGGGTGGGAATGCAAGCTATGAATACACCTTCAGAATTTGAGTAACAGTTTTTAATTCCCTCTCACAAAAGTGGGTAACAGCAGTGGAGCCATGGCAGAATAGGAGAATAGTCCAAGGATTTGCATATACTGTAAGAACAGCTGTTTCACTGGGACCTTATATACAGAGTTTTAAATATAAACATGATGCATATGTGTACACAAACACATGCTCTCTCCCAGGGTTTCAGTTCCCTACTTTTCTTCTGTACTACTGTTAGGTTCAGCAGTCTGCCAGTACATCTAAGGAGGAGTGTCCAAAGGGACCTGTAGAGTACTTTGGTACTTCGCAGAAGCATCTCTATGTCGTTCTGATATTCTCAGGGACTCTTTTCTTGAAATTGTGTTATATCTCTGATGTTTTTGTTTTTTTCTGTGCTGTTGCTGGTCACCCTCACCAGAGCCATCTCTGCCCCTTACCTTTAAGATGTCTGTGGAATATCTTAACTTTGTTTCTAGGGAAGACGCCTTTTCACATTTTAGAAAAAAAATTGTAAAATTTAAACACACTTCTTCACAGAACTTAGGACAAGTGTAGATCGACCCATTAAACTTCACTAGTCAGCAATAGCTGGGAAACTAGCCTGAAATATTTCACTATATTCCCCTTGATGTTCACAAGGTCTAATTGTACCTATATGAAATAGCTGGCAAGATATTCAAGAACATGGGGATAGAGAAAAAATAATTAAAACATTTAATTAATATAATTAATTAATTTAAACATTTAATTTTCCTTTGATTTCTTGTTTTTCATTTGTATTTCTCTGTGTGTGTGTTTGGCTTTTTGTTGTCAATGTTGTTTTGCCTTGTTTTGATATTTACAAAAAGGATACAAAGGAGATAGAAGGAGATTACAAGGATACATGGAGAGATTACATATGTTAGGGCAAATGGTTTCTTGTCTATTACTGAACCCAAGATGAGGGCAGAAGAATCTGTCAAAGAATTCACAATATATGGAAAAAAAGAGAGAATGATGTAGCAAACTCTATAAAGTACTAAAAATTAGTTCAAATATCCTTGTGCCTACAAATCGGAATTTAAAAAAAAGTGTGGTTTTTGGTTCCATTCACATTTTCATTTATTAATGAAGTGGTACTGCCCCCAGCCCTTGTTTGTCTGGATGACCAACTGAAACTGTAACCATACTAATGAAGTACAAACATTATTCAGTAGAACTGACGTTTTCACAAAGATGTAAATATGATGTGGTAACAAATAGAAAATTAACTTGTTTTTCCATGTGGAGTAGCTCTGTAAAAGTTAATTCTGTTAGGTATAGGTAAAAAGAATAAGACAACTATTAATTTAAAGAAAATTAATGGATAAGTAACTTAAGTAACTTGTGATTGAAAAACATAAGTATGAAAAACTGACCTCTTTGTCCTTCAAGGTGCTTTTGCTAAGTGATCATTTGGTACTTCAGGATGAGAGGATTATTGCTCAGTGTACTGTTTAGCATTATGTTCCTTTTCAGCTAGTGTAAATCAAAACATTTTATTTTCTAAAGAGAGAAATTGTATTTTGATCATACTGAAAGGTTCTCTAGTTGCCCGAAGCCTTTAAGAAGTACTTTCAAGTAGCTGATAAAAGCAAACGATATAGTTTATGACAATATTTACATGTTTTGATACAAGCAATGGTATCTTAAAAGACACATCATGAACAATTATATGATAAGATTAACAACCATTATTAGTGTTTGATTTTACTTTGCCTTATTAATCTAGACTATTATTTGATCATTCAAATCTGGTCCATTCCTTTAAGTATGCTTTGTGCATTTAATAGTGATTGATGCCATTGGAAGGAAGTAACAGAGTGGATTTCCATGAGTATTTAGCAAGAAATTCTTTAAATCTGGAAAAATGAAAATGCTTAAGGGTCCAAAGGTCCCCTGTCCCATACCATAGTCTGTGAGAATGAGTCTAGAAATTTTAATTTCCTGAGTTGAGCAGTTGATATTTGGTGTTTTCAAGTACCTCTGATAGCCATTATCCTGACAAAAAGAAGCACGTATCAAAAGTAGAAATTATCTGTTTAAATATTGTTCCACAAATTCTGCATCTGTCTTTTTCTGCATAGCCTGCTGACACATCTTTGCATCAATGCACTCTGCTAGGACTGAAAGATTTCTGTTTATAAGCTCCCATTTCCAGCCTGTGTCTGTACTTAAATTTGCAAGAATTAAAAGAAAATGTGACTAGAGTTTTCACCGCCCCGTATTCATTCAGTCAGTGTTGCACAAGAGCATAGATTTAGATTCAAAGTCAGCATATATTTGATTACTTTATTTTTCCCTGATGCTAAGTCAACGTAACAAAATTATCTTCTACCATTAAAAAAGATTTGAATTTGAAAATCTAAAACCAAACAAACTGAATATAAAGAAAAAAAATCTATTTAGTATTCCTACACTAAGATTCTAATGGAGATGTTAATGAAAAATATTAAACATCAAATTCAAAATGAAGGACATATTTTAAAAGGAAAATTTTGGTAAAAATATTTCTGTGTATGTGTTTGATGTGATTTTATTCCCCATAAAGCTCTGAAGTGTAGAGGCTGGTTGACACAAAATGAAATTTTCTGTCAAAATTTCAAGAAAGTATGAGTGATAAAAGTAATCCTTCATGAAGACTCAAGACTGACCCATAAATCAGACTATGAAAGTCTTCTTCCACCCAGAGAAGCTGGGTTAAGGGATGTGATATTAGAAACACCAGGAAAAATCTCAGGACTCTATAGTGTATTGGAAAAGCAGGTCATTTGTGAAAAAAGGTATGACCAGTACCTATACATGGGAAAAAAAAAAAAAGAATGGAAAGGAAATATTATATAAAATAGTTAAAAAACAAATAAATGTGTAGAAAGAAAGACAAAACAAAGGGAAACAGAGGATGATACTTCATTTCAAAGTTGAACCCAAGAACATTCTCCTGACATAAGTTTATAGGAAATAGGAGTACTTCAAATTTAAGCAATTGTTTAATGGTGGATTGAGTTCTTAGCATAAAGATGGGGAATGTGACGGAAAAGAGGAAATAAAAATCAATGAATGAAAACAGAGCTCTGTGGAAAACAAAATATAGGCAGAATGCAGGTTCATACTAGCTGCCTGGCTACCAAGCACCCTGGGGAATGCACTAACGTTGTTTCTGCTTTCTCTTTACACTGCTTCTTAGGTCAGCCCTCAATTCTTTATGTTAACAGCTGCAGAGGTGAAGCCCTGAAGGTGTCAGTGGAGATAAAATAGAAGGAAAAACATAGAGACAGAGGCTGCTCCATTGTTCCGATACACTGGTGAAGCAGATCAGTAGGGCATGTGGTTTTTTCATTGTCTGACAAGAAATGGAACAAAATCCATCATACTGGGGGCAAAATGGTATGCTTAGCAACAAGCTTTTTTATTGTGTCTTAACCAAGTCCAGATTTAAGAGGAAAAAAATAGTAGATATTTGTCTTTAAGTTTACTAGTCTCCAAAAAGGATATGAAGAACAATTAACTAGAAGGTAATCACACCTGGGAATACTGAGGAAATACTGTTACTGTTCTCTCACTGTCTCCTTTTTTTCTTTTTTCTTTTTTTTTTTTCTTAATTATCTGACAGTTTTCAACCATTAAATCATGGGTTTGTACCTAAAAGGGCTGTTCTGAAAGTAATGCCTCCTATTTTATTACGTTGACCCACAACAACAGAGGTGGATATTGGTGGTACGGCATTAGTGGTTGAGCCTTCCCTTAAATACTCTGTTAAATTTTGTTGCTGTCTGGGAGATGGCAGCAGAGGGATAGTCTGAAGAAAAGCCATCTGACATGGAAATGTTTATGAAGCAAAGGCATGGAACTGAATTTCTCCATGTGGAAAAAATGGCATCCATTGACTTTCACTGATGCTTGCTGAGTGTTTATGGAGACCAAACAGTGGATGTTAGCACAGTGAGCTGGTGGGTGGTGCATTTCAGCTGTGGAGACAGCAACATGAAAGACAAATCACATTCAGGATGACGATGCACAGATGGTGCAGATTGTTACGAGTGTGGCATGCAGACATGCAATATTCATCGCTGGTGAGAATGCATAGCTAACGGTACTACGTTGAAAAATTGTGTCTTTTAGCTGAGAATTTGATGCTTTTTAGATTGATGTTCCCTCCAAACCTTGACTGATGAGACATTTCATTATTCTCATTCTATTCATAGAATGACAAAGATACATCTGAGTTTCCTGAGTTTCCAGGGTTTTTATAATAAAACAGACAAGAACAAAAGGAGAGGAAAGGAAAAAAAGGCTAGAAATGGAATAATCCTATATGCAGAAGCATCATGGGAGGCAGATTTTTTTGAGGATTTTTGCTGTTAATTTGTGATACATATTAAAGATGCTAAATCAGGAGTAGGAAAAGCTGATTTCTTATTCTTGTGGTTCCACAGACCCTTTACTTCACGAGTCATTTGTTTGTCTCATGCCTGAATCTTTAATTTAAAAGGGAGACATTGTTTCCCTTTCTGTCAGGATAAAATGATGAATATTTGAGTACCACTGGTAATGTTGCCTAATAGCTGAAAATAAGATGCTCCTACTTGTTAACTAGGCCTCCATGTGTAGTGCTCTGATATCAAGACGAACTATATTAGGGAAAAATATTTCACTTAAAAATAAATATATATAAAATTTCAATAAGCATAAGAGCATTCCAAGCTACCTTCTCTATCAACAAAAATGATGCTCTTTATTTATGGAATTATCTGAAAATGGATGTCTGACCTTAGCTTACACAGAGCTATGCAAATCCATCTGTTAGAAATAACATGCCCTAAAAGCCTACACCAGTTTGCAAACCCAAGCATTTAAAGAAAGAAAATTTCTTCATGTGGAAGATTGCCATTATGCATGCACTGACTCCTGATGGCAAGTGTTCTTCACTCAAATTTGGCATGTGTACAGGAGGGCTTGTCTATACTTACTTAATAATAAATATCATTTAACCTGGACACACATTCATTCTGACCTCCTGTTAAGTGATTTACTAAACAAAACATGGGAGACTTGTTTTGTTCTTAAGACTAAAGGAGTTATTCAGCCTGAGGGAGTAGTCTGGTGAATAGATTAATATTCTGTCAGGTCACAGGCTGTTTACATCATGGCTGAGGCTGAACCCAACTGCGGCAGGAATGAAAAAAATCAATCTTTTGTAAAGGTTGTAGCAATCAGAAGCTTAGTAATTGTGTACACCATTATTCAAAAAGTATAAAAAAGTATTTTTCTACATATATCTAACACAAATCAGTGCAGGACTATACACTACTGTCAGCTCTTCAAAAAGAGCAGAGAACATTTTTTTATGAGATGACCGTGCCTTTCCCCACACTGCAGAAGAACAAGTCCTTTCAAAGGATAGGAGTAGAGTCATACACAAGATGCATATGTAAAAGGAGGATAAGACTACCAGATACTGCATGCCAATGTTTCTCCAGTGCTGTCTGTCATGGATATCACATTTCAAGGGCAAAAACAAAAATGAGGAAAGGACAGTTTTTCCTCTAAGATACCAAGGCAAATTAAACCTAAGATGGAAATAATGATGGTTTAATATCAACTGCAATTATGATATTATTATCTCATTAGAGTCACTGGAATCTTTTTTAAAGGAGCTGAATTTGCAAGTACCAGTAGTGTTTCAATGGGACCAAAGTGAATCCAGACTCTGGAAAGAAAAAAAAAATAAAAAAATAAAAAGGTAATAAAAATGCCCCCCTCTCACAGTCTTGAGATATCAAGAACTTCCTCAAATGTAGAATTGTACTTTTAAAAAATGGGATGCTAGATTGCCTCTAGGAACTATTTCACTAATTAAGACTTGAGCACAAACAAAAGAAACTAAGTGGACTAAAATGATCCACAGGTAAGGGCAAATTCTTGAAAAAATATAGAGCTTTTTAGCATTGCTGTGTTAGCAAAAAATAAAAATAGAAAATAGAATGCCTAAGTAGACTGTAGATAAGTTTAAGGGAAAAATATGTTTTGTTTGTTTGAGTGCTTTTTCATAGAACAGAATCATGGAATCCTCAGAGGTGGAAGTGACCTTTAAAGGTCATCTGGTCCAACTCCCTTCAATGATCAGGGACATCCACAGGCAGATCAAGTTGCTCAGAGACTGGTCCAGTCTGAATTTGAATGTCTCCAGGGATGGGATATCCATCATCTGCTCCACTATAGGCCTCTCCTTTATATCTGTTGATCATTTCAGGCTCTTCAGTAATTAATTCAGGGCTTTCAGCAAGTAATTTAAACTTCTCAATGAAACTGACATTTTCTTGGGAAAGTTTTTGTTCCTAGATGAAAAGGATATCTGGAGCAAGACTCAATTGTCTACCAGCCTTGAGTAGAAGGTAAACTGTATCCTGTTAGGGTTGAAAATAAATCTTATAAAATAATAAAAACGTAATTAACAGCTATTTTATTTGTTAATAAGTTTCTGACTCTGGAGCTTCGCTTATGTAATGTGACCTTTTGCCTGGATACAACCACCAAAGATCCATTACGAGAACCCCAAATTAACACAGATCATGCATAGTATTAGATTTTAATACATATATATATATATATAACTAACCTAGGAATAGGAATAGAAATCCTACTAATTACTTTCGTGCATCTTCTCTGTTACCAGTTCAATCAGTTCTGCAACAGAACCTTTTTGTCAGTCCTTTTGAATGGCAAGATTGCCCAGCCATAATGTAAAGCAGTAAACAAGTAGTGCCACTCAAATTAGGACCTGCCTATAGGATTCTTCAAAATTTCACCAGGGAAGCTCCTTTAGCAATGACTAGAATGTTTTGCTGTTAAGTCATCTTAGAGTTCAGTCCATTAACTTCTCACAAAATGCTCTACTGTCCCACATCAGTATGTTATCACCTATGTAAATGACTCAAGGTGATCTTCCCAGATTACTATGTGGTCTGGGGACTTGTACAGTGGCTCAGACCTAATGCTAGCTTTTGTGCCCAGCACCGCAGTTATAATTCAGATTTCATCCTTAGCACAACAGTTGCTCAAAGCCCATGTATTTTACTACAGAAAGGAGATAGAGCTGTGTATTTTTGGATGGGCATAAGAAATCTTTTTCAGACAGCAAAGAGACATGTCTCTCAGTTCTGCAGGTGTTGACTTTCTGAAGAATTGTCACCTGGTCTTAAAGAGTTATAGTGTCTTCTTCCTCTATAACATACCTCTTTTTATGCCCTTGCCATAATCCTTTCCATACTTTTCCAACTTTTCCTTTCTGTTCCTCAAATAATGCTTCCTTTGTTTTATATTATCATTCTTTTCACCTTTTTGTTTGATTCATGCACTTATTTCATCTCAGCTCTTCTCACTGACTGAAATATGGAGGTTGTCAACAAGGGTAAGAATGAATTAATACACATAGGACAAAGCAGTTTTATTAAGCTTATTTTAATTCCATTCTTCGGATTGCTAAATGTCTTTAGCTACTAGACAGCTTAAAAAAAAAAGAAGATTAATTAATTAATTAATGTGGATCACATTGGCATTATAAAGATGAGGTCATTGATAGTTGCTGTTTTGAATAAGCTGAAGTCCCCTGTCTTGTAGGATTTGGTGACCATAGGGAGCTTCTCCCAGTATCTCTTCTTTTTTCCCAATCTTTTTTTCCAAAATAGCTGTTTGGTTACCATCATGTATCCAATGTTCTTTTCTCTTCCTCTACTTATGATTGAACACGACTGAACTTATGATTTAAAATATAGGGTTGTTTTTGTTTGTTTGCTTGCTTATTTTGTCATTGTATCCCATGTATTTTCTGGTGATTAAGTCTGAAACTTTTGTGAGTATGCCTTACCACTAAATCTGGGACTTTGATGCTTACAGTTCACCCAGTTTCCCAGCAGGAATCCTATCTGCTTGTTTGCAAAGACTGCCTGGTTCTATTAACCA
Organism: Cyrtonyx montezumae; assembly: GCF_038088225.1. Classification (NCBI taxonomy): domain Eukaryota; kingdom Metazoa; phylum Chordata; class Aves; order Galliformes; family Odontophoridae; genus Cyrtonyx; species Cyrtonyx montezumae. The sequence continues at coordinate 5,261,434 of NW_027072089.1, forward strand.
GAGTGGATGTCAACTGTCTTAGACCAGTGAGTCCAAGGGCCAAGTAATAGATCTTATCCTCCCTTTCCTTTCCCTTTCCATTTTAACATTAGAAATGTAGTCTTTTGGGGTTTCATTTCATAAACTTTTCATTCATTTGGGATATGATGTCAGACATATAAATACACTAGAGAGCACTAAAGAGTATTTTTCACTTCTCCAGTCTTTGGGCTAAGTGTCTTCAATTTATTAAAAGTTTAAACAAAGATTACATGATAGATGATGATTTTACATTACATTGTATATCATGAGGGGGTCAGGCTTGGAAGATTAAAAATAATTAAGCTTTTATAGTGAGCAATCTTTGGATCATAGCTAGATATCCTAGATTCTGACATACTGTGTTTTTACCAGGTAAGGTAGATAAAGTTAAAAAATAAGATAAAATAAAATCATAAATAATGATTAAAGAAAAAAAAACACCAAAAACTTATTCAGAAATTATGTTTGTTTGCTTGTTTGTTTTATTTTCTGTTTTTGTTTCTCTATTATGGCTTTGTGGTTAAAGAAAAGGTGAAAAATCCACCCTTTCCCAACAAGGGAAAAACATAGATCCAGAATTGAGTGAGTGAGAGGAAATTTGTAATCATTTGAGTAGATCAAGTAAAAAATATTTATTTGGCATTGGCAATAAATATAGTAGGTCCAAAGTGCAAAATGAACTGTCTTTTGGGATCTGGCAGCTTCCAACTTGCAGCATATATTATTATTTCTGTGAGCTGTATTTCAAGGCATTTCAAGTATTCTCCTGGGAGAAGGTGAAAGAGCTAAAAGGGGATAAATAAATTTATCATTTATTTAAGCTGAAGGTTGTCCCCATGAGGTGCTAATCTTATTCATTTGTCATCGTCAATCAATTTATGATGCATAAGGGAAAGGTGTGGGTGTGGGCTTTTAAATCACTGAATATTATATGTGAGAGTGTCTGGGAGCAGCTTTGGTTGTATAGGAAGTGCTGTAGCTTCCTCAATTTACAGTATTAGCTATAGAAGAAATATGAAATCCTCTTTCAAGCTTGTCACCTTTAATTATAATCTTCTGAAAGCTTTGCAGATAATAGGTCCATGTATTTCATAGCAAATTGTTGAGCTTAAGAAAGAAAGCACGTTGGCTTTACAATGCCTGAGAGAAATAAAACTTTCAACTTCTCTTCAGAAACTTTTCACCTTTTAAAATAAAGATTTTGTTGCTGTTACATATGATGTTGTATATACTGTCATTGTACATGCCTTGAAGAGGTGAAGAGGGAACATACCCCTTGCACATCCCACGAGATTCACTGTTAAGAAATCAATACCAGTAATGCTGCATTTTTGTCCCATTACTTTCTGCTTTCAGTTGCTTTACTTATTTTCTGTAACAGCTGTAAGACTTTTTGGTCAAGAGCTTAAAAGCAGTTTGCTGAATTTCCTGTTGTGAGCAATCACTTAAAAATCTAAAAATGTATAAGTGCTGTTTTAATTAGATCTCTCTATGGAAAATCTCAAACACTATGTAAACTCTGTCTCCCTCCACCTTCTACAGTCTTCCAAAATCTGGGGGTTTATATTCATGAAAAGGCATGCAGCACATAGGTTTGTATAGTGCTAAGAAAATCCTGATGCAGTGATCTGCAATCCACCCATCATTTTTGTCCTTTTCAACTGAAAAATAAAAAACAACAAAACCAAAACAAATAAAAAAAAAAAAAAAAGAAAACAGCAGCAAAAATGAAACCACAAAATTTAACATTTTTATCTTTAGAGACAGATATTCATTGCTTAACTGTACACAGAGGTATCAGTAAATAGGGAAAATAACCTGGGTCACTTTTCTTGATTAATGTTCTAAACAATAACAAAGAAGGGATTGAAACAAATCATTAACTAACCTTCTCACACCATTTTGACAAAGCATTTTCTCCTTTTAGATGAGGGATTCTAGACAAGGCAGGATTACCAAATACTGTCCCAGGAAGGTATTGCATGAATGCAGCAAAAAAATAAGGGGAATACTGTGAGAATAAGCCCCAATAATGAATTTAAATAGACAGCAGTATTGCAAGATATGAGATCAGATAGACAGGCAGGAATTGCAATTCATAGAGCCTATGTTGAAAGAAAGGACTAATAGTCTGTATTTAGTCCTTATATTAGAAGAGTAGTTAGGTCAGATTTTGTGGACCTCAGCTCTGTGCATGGTTCCACTACCACATGGTCTTTATCAACTTTTTTGTCTACTTCTCTGCTTAATTTCCACCCCTGTATTCATAACATTTATTTATACTGTAATTTTTTGTAACAGGTTAGGATCGTATTGACTATTCCAGAATCAGTTCAGGCTTCAGACTTCTAGCACTGTTGTGTATATATAAATCACATGTAAGTCTGTACTAATTACATGAATAGTTGTATTTCGTATTTAAATATCCTCTGGTTTACGACCACGGCTATGATAACACTCAAACAGTTATATCTCTCTTTCAAGTTGGTTTCTAATCTGAATTGGATGACAAAGTTCTCTCTGTAGTCAATAACTGAAGGTAGAATCTTCACTGTAAGCTTTTACAGCTACTTATATCAGATGCTCATTTTAAAACTAGATAGATTGCATTCAAGAGGTAACTCTATGTGGCTGCTGGAAGGTTTTTAAGTAAGTGGCTTAGCCTAAAACTGAGAAAGGAAAAGAATCTCAGCCTACACTGGGTAGCAAACACATTACCTCAGCATGTTTGCTTTATCAATATTACATCATACTTTTGTTAAATATTCTGATTTATAGGTTCTTGATCCAATATTTCTGTGTGAACTAGAAAGTTTACTATAGCCATCCAGACTTCTTCCTGTGTTTGCAGTAAGATAATCTTTCTTGTTGGTGACTGTATAAGTAAGACATTCCAGAAGACAGCCCTTCTGTAATTTTGTTGCATACTATCTTCTACCCTGTTAATTTAGTTCTCATTTAGTTCTTATTTGTTCTCATAGAAATATTTCCAAAACCCTGTTTTATTTTAATACTATCACACTGCTAGTCAAGAGAGTTTTTTTACTGCCTGTTTGTTTTGGTTTGATTATGGTGTTTGTTGTTTTTCAGGGTGCTGTGGATTTTTTTTTTTTGTCTATTTTTATTTTTTTGGGAAGCAATTTGATAAATCCATGGTGGATATAGTTGTATACGCCTTAGATAACAACAAGTCTCATTAGAAAGGTGATCAAGAAATTGGTCACGTTCAAATACTAATAGCAGTGATGGGCAGAGAGCACAGAGCTTACACATGCTGCACAGCCTTGCTTGGACCCTGGGGAAGCATCTGAGCACCACACTGCCAGAACCAGAATGCCAACATTAATGAGCCTAAATCTGGGCTGAAAATGTCCTTCTGTGCTGCTGCTGCACCTTGACAAGCTGCATTCACACATCTCCCAGACCCTGTGGTGCCATCAAGACTCTGTACATTGACAGAGCACATGTTCCACTTCATCTAATTTCCTTCTCTTCTCCCTCAGCAATGCGCAGAAAAGCAGATGTGGGGAGAGCTGGTCATGCTGCTTTACACCAGCTGAGAAGTCCCTTATGCCACAAAGAATTGTAAACCTTTCATTAAGTCTCTGAGCAGTGTCAAGTGGCGGGAAGAGAAAGGGATGTGGTCTCACATGTGGCCATATGCACCACTTTATTGATGAAAAGCTTGTGCTGAAACAGCCACTGAACCCAACACTGAGCAGAAAAGCCTCTCCGGAGTGTTAGGGATCATATGATTATATAAGGTTGAGACAAAACCCTGGAGAAACAGAGGCAGAAACTCTCAGATGGGAACGGAAATAATTAAACCAAAGACTAGGATTTTGATAAAAATGACATGAAGTTCTGATGTGACTTTCTCTATCCTAATCCAAGTAGGTATTTATTTACTCTTCTTTCTCACAATAAAAATGTATTCTTCCCTATTTTCATGCTCATATTATTAAGATGATTGGTTTTATTCTCCATACCTCTCCCTTTAACTTCCTTCATCCTTCCATCCTTCTCTCCCTTCTCCTCTCCCTCTCCCAGGAGGAATATTTCTGGAGAGATCAGGTACAGGGAGCTTATCAGAGCTTAGAGAAGAAAAAAAAATCCACAAAGCAAAACAAAACAAAACCTCACAACAGTTTAAATTAGATGAAAAATAGAGATAGGAAAGATAAAAGGGCAAATGATCCCCTCAGGTAAACTTTCTTTCATATTACTGTCCAACTGATGAGTTGGTTGGTATTTACTTTGTTTATTCTGGGTATGTTTTACAATTCTTTTTATAGACATTTCACAGAAGACAAACCATTACTTTACATGAAATTCAGCAGGGATACTTTACCAAAATAATCATTTTTGCTTCCCTCTGCTGTTCCTCACTCCTACAGTGATTGAGACTCTCTTACCAGTTATCTAGTAGCTTAATTTACTGTAATTCAGTTCTGCATGGCTTTTGATGGCTTAATTATTTTCTCGTTATTTTTTGGCTGTGGGAAGAAGACAGGTTGAAGGCATAAGAATGAGCTGCTATAAATTACTTGTAATCTAGTAAAGTTAGAGTTTCAGACCAAAATTAAGGTCTTTTGCTTGGCATTATATGGAGAGCAATATCCAAGCAGAGAGGGAATGTTGTATTATTATTAGCCTTATTTGGTTCAGATAGAATTCAGAGGTGATTAAAGATGTATCAATTTACTGCCTGTCAAAGTCTACATCCCTCCACTCCACTCTACTAGCCCCCAACAGGCTCATCCTCTCTGCACTTTTATTTCATTATTAATAACATGTTCTGATTTGCTGTTGGGCCTATTTCGTTCATGAGTACCATGAACAACAAAAAGATTGAGAAATCTGTATGCTGCTATATCACAAGTTAGCAGTGATGAGCAGAAGTACAATGCTCTTAGCATCCAGCTGCTTTCTAAACCATGCACTGGGTTTTATTTTACATGATAAGCTGGTTCCTAACATAGTATATGGGATTAAGTTGCCTAACCTCAAACATCTAATGATGTTTGGCATGTTCTAGGGAATAGCACCCACTCTGCTTCAGAGTAATGATTCTTATTTCATGTAGCTTTAATTTACAACGAATACTCTCAAGACTTCCATGGCAGTTTGCCTAATAGTTCACTAAACAATTTTTCCATGTCTATTCCCTTCCTTTCCTTTCTTCAAAATCTACCAAAACAATTTCTAGACCTTCCTAAAACAAGCTCTAAAACTATCAAATCTATAAAGTATTTAAGATTTCATGAATCAAATTCTGGCAGTAATATGCAAACGACCAAAATATTAAACAATTTGCTGTAATACTGTCTAGCAAGATGTGCCAATACCAATAATATCAGTATTTTTAGATTGTCATTGTATGGATACATGCATCTACACATGTATATGCACAAGATACATGCAATACTTATGTACGTGTGCATACATATTGGGCTTAAAATACAGATCAAGGCAAAAACAGATATCAGGCTTAGTGCATGCACACACACACAAACTCTGACAGATAATGTAATACTGCACTGCTCAGCTCATTCAAATCTGAGAAGACAAAAAAAGAAAAAAAAAGAAGTTGAAGCTTCAGGCATTGGGCTCCAAGCCAGTGATACAGATTGCAAAAAAAGAGCTGCAGGCCCAATGTTGCTATGTTTGCCAGCTTTAGCATATTGGGTGACAGTGTAATACATTTAGCCCTAATCTAACACATACCCTCACTGTAATTAAAATATAGCACATTTTGCACAAGGTCACATTTAGTTTTATTGACCAGTTTCATGCTAGAAAAAGATTTATGAAGATGGCTTAACATGTTTCAAGTGCTAAGGAAATAGGTGTAAAATGCTTCTCCCTTGAAAGCCATGTAATCATCCTTTTCTTTTGTGATTTCTTCAGAAATCTCTTTGTCTGACTACTGTAATAGAACAGTCAAAAAACTCTCAGTGCCATTCTCACTAAGGATTTTCAAATGTCAGCTATAGAGTAAAGCTGTAACAGTGTGTTAAGAGTATTTCTTTTCACACGTAGTTGAGTTCTGTGGATATTCTAGCAAGCTGAAGAGAGAAACACAAAGCAGTTTTTCTTCTGATTTCTGATGTGATTCCTCTGAGTTCTTTACTAAAATGAACATGATTTGCTTTTGTGTTCTTAATGCAGATGGAGTGGATTTTCTGTGAGTTGGTCTGTAATACTAAATTCAAAGAACGATGTAAATTGAGTAGTGTTGATGCTAGCTTTGTGTCAGACTAGTATTTGTTTGGAGGCTGCAGTCATATTTGGAATAAAAATTCCCCTCTTTTAATTTAAAGCCATTCCCCCTTGGCCAATCACTATCAAACTGTGTAAAAAATTGGTCTCCCTCCTGTTTATATGCTCCCTTCATGTACTGGAAGGCTATAATGAGGTCTTCCTAGACCCTTCTCTTCACCAAGCTGAACAAGCTCAGTTCCTTCAACCTTTCTTCCTAGGAGAGATGCTCCAGCTCTCTGATCATCTTTATGAATAAAGATGCATAATCATCTCTGCATAATTACTGTGCTGGGGTCCCCAGGTCTGCTGGCAATACTCCAGATCAGGCCTTAGAAATGAAGAGTATTTCATCAATAAGTGTTCTAATAATTGCTTGCATAGAGTTTTCAGAGTTGGGGAGAGAAGGCATTTTAACTTTCAATGTAAATATAAAAAATGAAAAATATTCTTCAGCTACTGCAACCAAATTTCTGAGACCTAAGGCAGTAAGAATAGATTCAAATTTTAGATGACATCATATATATTTAGGATTTTACATCTTATATGTGTGCTAACAGTATCCAAGGAATAATTGAACTTTAATCCTAGCTAGTGGACCTTTAGTGTGAGGTTTAGACTGACCATTCTATTTCTGTTCTCTATACCTAGATGTCTTGCATCATTTTGCTAGAGATAGATATTACACTTCCAGGTCCTGAAGAATGAAGTTTTTCACATGCCATGTTATATCCCTCAAACAGATTTATATGCTCTATATTGTTTTAAATTGCATAAGTAATCTATTTTATACTAAATAACTGAGTCCTAGATTGCCATCACACTGTACTGGCAACTTAGACACCTAGTTCACATGTAAACACCTACACATAAACAAATTAAATTGCCTTGATGTTACACTGAAACATCCTGCATGTCAAATGAGCTGTAGTTATCATCAGAAGCATAATCAGATCCCTGGCAAACGCCAAGTAACTTCGATTGATACTTTTATAACTTTTATAATCTTAAAGATTTTTAACACACATTGTATGCAGTATATAATCAGAAACATACATATATAATAAATACACAATTTAATTTAATTTAATTTAATCTGATCTAAGTTTCAATGAAATATTTGTCCCCATGAGAACAGTACAGTGGATTATACACTAAAACCTGAATCACAGAATTTCTGGGGTTGGAAGGGACCTCAAGACATTATCATGCCCAACTCCCCTGCTAAAGCAAGTTTCCTACAGCAGATCGCACAGGTTGGTATTCAGATGGGTCATGAATATCTCTCTAGAGGACTACACAACCTCTCTGGGCAATCTGTTCCAGTGCTCCATCACCTTTATCATAAAGAAGTTCTTATGCATGTTTGTATGGAACTTCCTATGTTCAGGTTTTTGGCCATTGCTCCTTGTATTATTGCTATGCATCACCAAGAAGAGCCTGGCCTCATCCATTTGTCTCCCACATTTCTTTAAATATTTATAAACATTAAACAGATCCCCTCTCAGTCTTCTTTTCCCCAGGCTGAGCAGACCCAGGTTACTCAGCCTTTCAAGAATGAGCATACAAGAGAAAATTTAGGGTGGTTCACATTCACATACCTTCTAGGAGAATTAAGGGCTTTCCCACAGTTCAGAAATTCACTTAGATTCTCACAGGTTTCAGTTGCATGGAGTTGCTTGGACTGGGAGACAGTGAGGCTGTCCTAAACCTGAAGTTCCTGGAACTCTTCTAATCACAGTTATTTCACATTAGCTGATTTTTGAAAACTCTTAGTTTGATAGGTATTAGGAAGCAAAGCAGATCAAGGGAAGGAATGGAATATAGCATAGAATAATTATTTTCCATTGTTAAACTCAATCTTTCTCTAACCAAGAGTTTTTATTTAGTGAGTTGCCAAGGCTCAGCTGCCATTAAGTAATTGGTGAATAATAAATAATAGCTTGTTAATTTCTGAACCTACAGTGAACTTGAAAATAAAAAATGTGAAAATTAGGCTCAGAGTAAAACAGATTGTTCACATTTCAGAAAATGTCACTTTCTTTCCAAAGCAGAATATGACAACTTTACATAATTCAGCCTCAATACTTGATGATTTCAATTAGCTTTGAGAGTTTGCCACCACCGAGAATAAGAGCTTTCAAAAAGAAATGATCTTCTTAATTAATTTTGCTCAAATCTGAAACTGTTCCAGTGTGTTCATCATTGAGCTATGACCTGTGACCGTGGTTATAAAGTGGCTCCAAAGCAGATCCCATATGGATGATCTATTGATAATTACTGAAGTCGAGGAGAGCTGGATGGTGGCAGGATGTGTACTGTCATAATACTGAATCCTGCCAGAAGAAAGGTGACTAACTAGCAGTAATGATGCATTTGCTACAGCTGAAAAGCAGAGTACAGTGAAATTCTACTAAGCCAGCTACAGAAATTCCCAATGCAAGAAGTTTACCACACTGCAGGTAAATTGGCAACCACCAAAAATCTAAATTAAAATTCATTTAAATCTTCAGGGAAGATTACCTGGTTTAAAGGACTAAATTTCTTGGTCTCTCTCTATATATGCTCTATACATAAGGAATCACATTGCTCTATGGAAATAACAGGCTTCAACAAAATGCTCAATTTATGTATTCCTATGAATTTTTCCCTGCAGAATATCCATTGGCTGCATTTAAACTGTCTGTATTTAAACCCTATAATGCATTACTGACATTGCTATTAAGAAGTTGCAAGTTTTGTACTGAGTTTGCATGGCCTCAGGGCTGTCAGATTGTCACACTGTTCTAAGTAGAATGATGCAGTGCAGAGAAATGTATTACTTGTGCAACAGCAGAGGAATTGAGAAGCAAAAATAGGGCACGATCTCAGCACTAGTGCCTCCACAGCTGTTAGCATTTCACTCATGGTCAGCTGAAGAAACACAGACATGGAGCTGGAAAAAAATGCATACAATTATAACAAAGAGAATACAGAAATAGTGTCAAACAGATGATAAAAACGTCATATACAATAAATTCAAGTGTAATATGCAGCTGTAGATCAATGGAGAGAGAGCAAAGGTATAAAAGTGTGCCACAAAACATATACAAATGATCCCAAGTGAAAAGAGTGAAAATAAACCAGCAATATCCTGTTACCTCCAGAGAAGTCTGGATGCTGATGATCATCCATAGTATCTTCATCACCACTACATAAATGATACCACTGACCTTTAGCATCTAGTGCAGCCATGAGAGCGCAAGCACAACACTAATTACTGTTAGAAGCTAATAAGCATGTGTTAGAAATTTTAACTGCATAATTCTTCTTTCTTTTCATCTAACAAATAGATCTGGTATAACTAGACTTGGAAGATTTCAGTTACACGAACATTTTCTTGGCTTTACATATGTATAAGGCATATATAAGATTTTATAATGCTTGATAGCAGATATAACAAAAATAATTCATACCTTCATTTTGATAGCATCATTAACAGCCTGGGAGTTCAAAAGATCATAATTTCTAATTCGATATTTACATTTTTCAGTTTCAGTTGAATATCAAGATTTCTTTTCTTACATGAAATCTGAAAACTTCAGAAAAAAAAAAACTGAAAAGAAAATATTTAAAGAAGAATTATGGCATTACATTCAGGCCTTATTCAGATTTGGGTAAATTTCATGTTCTTTTTGTACTAAAACAGGTTGCCCAGAGAGGCTGTAGATACTCCATAACTGGAGGCAATCAAGACAAGGCTGGATGTGGCTCTGGGCAGCCTGGTCTGGTGGTTGGTGACCCTGCCCACAGCAGGGAGGTTGAAACTAAATGGTCTTCGGGGTCCTTTTCAAACCAGGCCATTGTATGATTCTGCAATTCTATGATTCTATGATTCTCAGTAATTCTCACTGATTTCTTAAATGTTTTCAGTGTATCAGTTCTGAAAGCAGGAATTCATAAGGGTGTATTTCTTCATTTTCCTTTTTTTGTCTTTGACCACAGATTCCATCATTGAAATGCCCACCTAAGTCTAGTGTGGACACATTTTAAAATGCTTATCACTGTTCACTTTGCTGTTATTTACCTATAACTTTTGCTGATGCCATCTCCAGTATGTTTGACAGAAGTCTTAGAAGTTGCACAGAGGAACTGTGTCTGTCAGAGTTCAAATATAATTGTAGACATTTTAGTGGGACTTAGGCTTGCTAATCTAATGTCATCACCCATCAGTAACTGAAAAGAACATTTCAGACTTAATGTTTCACCAATATTGCATTTACTTTCCCATCTAGTGCTCTGCTAGTAATGACAAACGGTTAGCAGATAAATCACACTTTTTAGAGTTAAAGTCACACCAGTGTGAAAGAAGTCCTTTGCCTACCTTGAGAAAAGAGTTCAAAAAATCTTTAAGAGATTTAACTTAAGAGGATTTTGAGAATTTCATTAGTCATGGGGTAGTGTGAAGGCTTTGGCAGCTTTGCACATCTGAACAAGTGAAAATTAGGAGTTAGATTCATTCTATATTTAGACATTATCTGAAGTGTTAAAATTATGAGTCTGTCTGTTTCAAGTTGTCCCAAGTATCATCAGAGAAAGAAGTCAGTGCTCAGAGAGATCTAAGATATAAATTATTTTCAAAGCATGTGGCTCTTCACATTTCCTGTAAGCAAGGGCTAAGATAATTGACCAAGACAGCTCCTTTAAATGTTTACGTTGGATGAAATGAATTCAGGAGTAAGGTTGATTAACAAGTTAAGTTCTGGTAAATCAGAGCTATGAGGATAACAGCATGATGTACAGTATGATGAAGTAGGTCTCAGGTAATTATAAAGGTTGAAGTTTGGGCAAACTAAGTGAAAGTTCCTGCCAACTTGGTACGATATGCAAACATACTGAGGGTATGCACAATGCACTCATCCAGGCCATCATTAAAAATACTGAGCAGGTCAGGCTTCAGTAGCGACCCCTGGGGAACATTACTCGTGATTGGTCACCAGCTGGATGTGATTCCATTTACTATGACTCTCTGGGCCCGGCACTTCAGCCAGTTATTTACCAAGCAAAGAGTGTACCTGTCCAAGCCATGGGCTGCCAGCTTCTCCAGGAGAATACTGTGGGAGACAGTGTCAAAGGCTTTGCTGAAGTCTAGGTAGACTATGTCAATGGCCTCATCTACCAGGTGGGTCATGTGACTGTTTGACTGAGAGCAGTTTGGTCAAGCAGTATCTATCTTTCATGATCCCATGCTAGCTGAATTTGATCCACTGGTTGTCCCACATATGTCATGAAATCTCCTTCAAGGCCATCTGCTCCTGGCGAACCTTTCCTGGCACCAAGGTCAGGCTTACAAGCCTGAAGTTCCCTGGATCCTCCTTGCAACCAATCCTTCTTGTAGATGGGAGTCACATTGGCAAGACTCCAATCCTCTGAGACCTCTTCAGTTGACCAAGACTGCTAATAGATGGTGGAAAGCAGTTTGGCAGTCACCTCCACCAGCTTCCTCAGCACTCCTGGTGGGGTGGATCCCATCCAGCCCCATGCACTTGTGGCAGTCCAGGTGGAGTGGTAAGGTCTAATTGTTTCCACATGAATTGTGGGGTGTTTATTCTGCTCCCCATGTGAGACTTGTAAGACAATGTGATGTAAGGCAATATAATACAGAGATACAGATAAGAAAGAAAAAAAAACAGGAGAGAGTGAAATTATGACCATGGTGCTCACTGTGCCACCAGAAAATGGAAGAGCCAGCTCACCTCCATCACCCAGAACTGGAGATCAGATAGGGAGTACTGGAGACTCCTGTGAACTGTATTCTGTCCCTTCTCAGTGTATCTTCCTCTTGGACAGCTGGAACTCGTGGGAATAGCTGAGACTGCTAGAATCACAGAACCCAAGGAGTACACTGTGCTCCAGCTCCCAACAGCCTACTGCATGATGTCATGATATAGAATATTGATAAAACCAGGAGAGTGTGACTTTGTAGGGCTTAGATTTGAATATCAGTGAACTCCATGCATATTACAGGATGTTGGTTATGGGTTGGACTAGAAGATCTCTAGAGGTCCCTTCCAACTCCTACAATTCTGTGATTCTGTGATACAATAAAGTTGTGTTTGGTTTGAAAAGCATGTGTCTGTCTCAGTGTGGCATTAACCTAGCTAATAGAATCTGGTGACTCTGTATCCCGAGAGTAAGTCCTGTTGTGATCTCTGCTTGTTTAAATACTGTCGGCTTAGAGAACAGATAAATCCTGCAGATGGCCCAGTACAAGACTTAGATGCATGTTATGAATGCTAGAAAATGGTTCTGAATGCTTATAAAAGTCTTTACTAGTTGCAATCACTATATTTTGGTAAATGTACTAATATTTAGCTCATTTTCGTACCATTAAGAAACTCAACTGATGGAAGGAAAAATAATAAAAAAAAAAAAAAGTAAGAGGAACATGAGAAAGGGACTCCTATTTCTCTTGCAGAAAATGCATCAGTAATTTTCTCCTGTTTCAAAAAGATGTCAGATATGTATTGAAAAGGAGATTTATTGTAACTTGAGTTACATAATCTGATTGTTACATGACCTTACCACAGACAGTCTTACAAGTGTTCTGGATATGTGGGCAATGATCTATGAATGTATTCAGCACAGCAGCTGAGATTTTCCAGACCAATGATTAATGCTGGGTTCAGACTGTATGTGGTACATCCTCTACTATCACAGAATCACAGAATCGTAGGGGTTGGAAGGAAACTACAGAGATCATCGAGTCCAGCCCTCCTGCCAAAGCAGATTCCCTACACCAGGTTGCACAGGTAGGTGTCCAGGCGGATCTTGAATATCTCCAGAGGAGATTCCACAATCACCCTGTGCAGCCTGTGCCAGTGCTCTGTCACCCTCACTGTAAAGAAGTTCTTTTGCACATTTGTGCAGAACCTCCTGTGCTGCAGTTTCTGGCCATTTCCCCTTGTCTTGTCTCCACACACTTCTGAAAAGAGTCTGACCCTGCCACTTTGTCCTCGATACCTCAGATATTTATAAACCTGGATCAGGTCCCCTCTCAGTGTTCTTTTCTCAAGGCTAAAGAGACCCAGTTCACTTAGCCTTTCTTCATAGGAGAGATCCTCCAGGCTCTTCACCATCTTTGTGGCCCTGCGCTGGACTCTTGGAAAGAGATCTCTGTCTTTTTTATAGTGGGGAGCCCAGAACTGGTCACAGTACTTCAGATGAGGCCTCACCAGGGCAGAGTAGAGGGGAGGATCACCTCCCTTGACCTGCTGGCCACGCTCTTTTTAATGTATCCCAGAATGCCATTGGTTCTCTTGGCCACGAGAGCACACTGCTGGCTCATGGTCAACCTGTAGTCCACCAGGACACCTAGGTCCCTCTTTACAGAGCTCCCCTCCAGCAGGTCATCCCCCAGCCTGTACTGGTGCATGCACTTATTCCTCCCTAGGTGCAAGACTCTATACTTGCTTTTGTTAAATTTCATTCGGTTTCTGACTGCCCAGCTCTCCAGCCTGTCCAGGTCTTGCTGAATGGCAGCACAGCCTTCAGGTGTGTCAGCCAATCCTCCCAACTTCGTATCATCAGCAAACTTGCTGAGGGTGGCCACTATCCCCTCATCAAGGTCATTGATGAAGATTTTGAACAAGACTGGACTCTGCATGGACCCCTGGGGGGCACCACTATGGCATAAGCACTATATTCTGATGTCCTGAACAATGTTGTAAATGTAAAATAATAGCAGCACTTGATAGCACTGAGGGGAGTTGCTAGGCGTAACTAATCACCGTTTATTGTTAATGGAATTATGATGTAGTTAAAACAGTAGGAACAGAGTCTAGGACTCCAAAATAAAACAGCCCAACAACCATCAATCATAAACAAGGTTGAAGTCCAAAACTGAAATGTTTCTGAATTACAAGAATTTGAACTGAATTCAGTGAGAATACTACATGTTTGAGTTGCCTGAATTCTGTCTCCATTGCAGACAAAAAACATAGCACAGTCCTTCCTTTTTTCTAGATTGGCAGAAATATTTCTTCAAGACATAGTAGATGCATGATCTTATGCTTTTATTCCTGTTTCTACTTCTCACCCTCTTGAATCTACCAACAGCAGCAGTAGTCATTTCCTGGAGGCACCACACTGCAGTGTTCTTCCTTTAATCCGCTATGTTATGCTTTATGGAATATCATCAGTGAAGAATTTTACAGACTCTGAGATGAGTGTACCTAGACTGGCTGGCTCTCTGGTGACAGAAAATCATTTTCTGACTTTCTGTATTCATATTGATTTCAGTAATATGTTTTCATTATCACAAGGTACTTTCCACTTCTAGAGGTTTAGTAAAGCCAGAGGAATTGCTCTTCTAAGTTCTCTTTTTGGTATGTAACATCCTGTTCAAATTCATCTTCAAGTACTGAGATCATGAATACATATGCACAGTCTTATTTGATGCGTAACTCAACAGCCTCCTTTTTGCATCTGTATTCCAGTGTCCGCCTCTTTCTCTACTTTCCTATTTGGTACCTACACCCTTTCATCTCCCATATATTTTCTTATTTGGATACACTTTTTCCTCCAGAAGTGAAGATGTGAACCTTTTCTCCTTAAATGCATTGTAGTTCTGTCTGAGATAGGAAAGAGCAAACCGTGGATACTACTTTTTACCTGGATGCAGGACATTGAAAAGGCTCTTGACTTTCCAGGTTGGAATGCTAATGATTTTTCTGTTGTTAAAGCAAGGTGATAAGATAATATTTAAGAATTATACACCTTTATCCCTGAAATTTACATATATAAAATCAATGAATTATAAATGTTATGTCTTCATATACTACTTGATCTGATCTGCTCTACTATCAGGGATTTGCCATTTGGCCAACATTTACATTCACATTCTTACCACTAATAGTGATGAAGGTACTGCTCATGAATTGTTTTACCTATGGTTTATGTTGATTTCAATTTATAATTGCACTTCTACAGTTAAAAATGCAGTTGTCAGGTTATCAGGACTGGTATATGTCTCATGACTCATCTGTTAATAGAACACATTGTACTTATCATCTTCAAAACAGATGTTTCACATTCCCTTAATATGGAAACATCAAGGTATGGGAATTCTGAAATTTCTTTTCTCTAATCAGCTAGGTCTCTGCTGTTCAAGAAATGCAATAAGCTTCTGCTTTGTATATAATTAATGTAAACATATCCTTGGATCTTGCCATGATCTTCCATGGTCTTCAATGCTTGTTCACAAACATGCCTAAATATATATAAAAATAATAGCAATTTTCATTTTTATTCTTGATTTCTGATCAAAATCCTTACTGTGTCATTCTTACTATTGATCTCCATGAATCTCCCCTCCTGGTGATATTTTTTTTTGAGTGTCATTTATCCATTTCGTAATCAAACTAACTTTTGCATTTAACATTATGGTTACTTTTCTATTTTTCTTAGCTTTTCGACTTGTCTTCTTTTTTCCTACTCATGAATCACTTTCTTGCACCCCCAGGACTTAAGTTCTCTGGCAATGAAGAGTACAAGAACGTTGACCTGCAGCTAGCTTACTCTTTTCTATCACGTTGATGGAACAATTACAATTAGAATGTAAAGAGTTCCCTGAAGCCATCCAAAAGCCACAAATAATAAAATAATAAAAAGGAATGAATATTTCCTCAGTTCTGTCAACTTAAGTTATGGCTCATTTTACAAACTGCATGGTTTATTACACAGGAAATAAGGTAAGAAGTGGTACTTTTTAAAACTTTTCTGTTAATCTAGATTTCATTCAGGGTCATAAGTTCTAACAGCATATTGCGGCATAGCTAGATATAATTGAGAGGCTATTTAATCATCCTAGAAAGGTGTTATAAGATAATAATAAAAATATCATGAAAATACTAAGTACATAATTATTTTTAAGGTTTGTAATCTGGATGGACAAAGAAGACTCCTTTATTTTTTTATTAGCAATAAGGGACAGAAATTTTACTGTTAAATTATGATAGAATATGTGTAGAAATAAGTTTTGGTTTTGAACATGTGTATGATTTTACAACAGTGCTGCTGGCTTTTAATGGATAAGACACATTTCCCTGTAGATGCGAACAAGGAGTATTTATATGTTCATTTTATTTCTAAAAGGAAAAGAAGAGAAACAAAAGTGACCGGCCTTTTTCTACTGAATTTTATGGCACCTAATATAGTAAGACCATGCTTTTAAAATAATTTTATGACAATAATTTTGATAACAATGAATTAAAAAAATCGTGTGGCTGAAGAACTCACTCAGCCCACTTCCTTATTCTGATACAGACTAGACTATAGAGAGAAACTTGACTATTAATTCAAAAAGGCACTTCTTCATAATCATGACTTTCACACATATGTGTCAAAATTCTGAGCTGCAGACATAACTTCCTCAAACTGATCTCCCTATTTTTTAATTTTAGTTAGGTGAAAAGTTGAATGGAAGTGAGCAGATACATGTATCACTCAGTCATTACTGGCAATTAAACATGGTGTCACCACTACAGGTGGTGACAATCATCACTTAAGAAAGCATAGCTCAGATAAAAGCTGGGTCTAGTTCCTCATATATATTACTAGTACAGGCAAAACAACAGGACAAGTTTCTTTTGGAAGATTTTTTTTCTTCATATACAAAAGTTGAATTCTGTCTTCACATCATTCTGCATTCAGACTCTCTATCTAACTGTCTTCTTATTCATAGTGTGAGGGACATGAAACTACACAGTCCTGCATGCAGTGTGTTATTGCTTCCTCCCTAATGTCATTCAGTGCAAATGAATACTTATAGCACAAGACAAATCATTGCAGTTGACTGAGCCATGAGAAACCAATTCCACCAATAATGGGAATATTCTGAAAACCTTTCTGCTTCACCTAGTTTTAAATGGGACTGTTTTCCATAGTTTGTCACATTTCCTGCTGTATCCAGGTTTACAATTCACTAGATTTTTTTTTTTTTTGCAATATAGACATTTTCAAGTGCCACATTTTTCAAAGAAATCTAACAATAGTTTTGGAAACAGAGCACTTTATATAGCTTTCATCACTGATTTAATTCTCTAATTATAAAACATCATTAAAACTGCAGCAGAAAATATTGAAAGGGAAAATTATTAATTAAAAAACATATATGAGAAAGCATATTTTCTAACAGAATCTTTCTTGCGTGAAAATTGATGTTTGTTTCGTGTTATAATTTTTTCCTCCCATTATTGTGGTAGAGTTATTTATTTTTCTTTTGATATATAATAAATGATTTATTTCTTTAAGTATAAAATAAAAAGATGATGCATAGAACTATCTAAATACCCTTTTGAGATAGAAGAAGATATTACAGTGAATAAAAATACATTTATATTTTTCCTTCATCAAAGTTTAGCACTTCTAATTTTTAAGTCCTCTTGAAGAAAAATAACCGTGCTATAGGGTTTCCTGTTAACTGAGTAATCAAATGATTATTGGCATAACAGTTTTCTCATGTTGAAATTTTTAATTTAACAGCTTACATTATTGCAGTCTGTCCTATGCAAACACATCACTGTCTTATCTCCATCTGTGACTACTAAGTTTTATTTCTGCTATTGTGGATTGGCTTTTTTTTCTTTTTCCTTTTTGTTTTTGTTTTTGTTCTTACTTTCTTCTTGCTTTGTTTTTCTTTAACTCGTACCCTAATATACTCAATTTCCTTTCCAGATCAAACTGTTCATATTCTCATTCCTTCCATGTGTCCCATATTCTCTGCTCCTTTCATTCTCTATGAATCTGTGATTATTTCAAATAGGACTTGTTACTTTATTGGGTTTTAAAATTGATAGATTTTGTGCTAATTTCCACCTTGCTTAAACAAAATCAAAATCTATTAACACCAATCATGCTAATCTTCAAAGAAATGTCCCAATAGAAAGCAGCTGTGTTTATAGCGAGTATTAACATCATATTTTCATCTAAACTGTCTTTGAAGTTAGCTATGATGTGGTGCCTTGGAAGTGTATTATAATTTTATTAGAATAGAAGAAATTAATTGTAACTGGGACTGTAGGGTTTTTTTTGTTTGTTTGTTTTTTACATAGTCTTTCCAGCAACAAAGAAGACATATGAAGTTCTCTTTCCTCCCTGCCACCTTTTAAACACTGTTCATATGACATCTCCCTAAACTTTGCTGCTACAACCACTTCCTGGCCTCCAGTGTGAAGCAGACCCAAGGGTCGAGCTGGTTAAAGAATGTTATGGGAGGAAAGGAGGGCCAGCAGAACAGTCCAGGCATAAATATAGTGACAACAGTACAGGGGGAGTGAAGGTGAGGCTGAGCAACAAAGAACAGGGCAGGGCAATCCTTTCCTTTGCCCAACTGTCAGTGCAGGGCCTGATGGACCCCAGGGTACAATTGACTCTTTTGGCTGCCAAAACACACTGCTGACTTAGATTCAACTTGTGATGCTACTTCTTTACTCAGGGGTAGTGAGGTGGCACAGGCTGCCCAGACAAGTTGTGCCTGCTCCATTCCTGAAAGCATTTAAGGCCAGGTCGAATGGGGCCCTAAGAAGACAGCCTGACCTAATGAGTGACAGGGAGGTTTGAACTGGGTGATCGTTAAGGTTTCTTCCAACCCAAGCCATTTTGTGATTCTCTATGACCAAAGCAAGAGAGGAAAATGCTAAGCTCTACTGAAATCTTGGCATAAATTTCCCAAGATGGAAGCCAGACCTAGTCTAAAGGGGAGTAAAATTTAGAAGACCAATTCACCAGACTGGGATTTGTACACTGAATAGGATACAGAAAACATCTAACCAAATATACATGAACTCCTTTCCTCCCTCCCTCCCTCCCTCCCTCCCTCCCTCCCTCCCTCCCTCCCTCCCTCCCTCCCTCCCTCCCTCCCTCCCTCCCTCCCTCCCTCCTTGCCTTCCTGCCTTCCTTCCCATCCTTCCCTTCCTTTCCTTTCTTTCACATAGTAAAAGAAATCGGAGGACACAATTTTTTCTTCTGCCATGTTCACCTTCCTTTAGAGAGCCTGCATTCTGAAACCGGGAAAGACTCAAGAACTGCATAACAATCCCTGTTATATTAATTAATTCTAAAGAAAGAAGGAAAAAAAAAACAGCTGAGATAGGCCTGTCTGTACACAGACATAAATATTGCTCAGCACTTAACCAGAGCTCATGTTGTCTGGTGTAAAAATCTAATAAGCTCTCTTCTTTTAAGGCAAGTTATTTACAGTGTTTTTTTTCTCCCTTAGGGGATACATCTACGAACTCCATGCCAATAATTCTAGACAGGAAACATTGTGATTACATCTGAAAATAGTGTTCAGCAACAAACGAATTAGCTGTCTTCTTTGCTGGCAGATAACTCCGTTTTGTTTCCATAGCTATTGTTTTAGTTAAAAAGTATTTTTTAACAGTTTATCAGGGATTAGATGAACACAATGTCAATGAGACACAGAATAACTTTCACTTAAAGTGATCTCTGGGGATCATTCACTTCAACCAGCATCTCAAAGGCAGTTCATTTTCAAAGTTAGATCCACAGGCATGATAAACATTTATCAGTCCAGATATCAGAGCCTGAGGGGTTCTGATTATCTATCAAAGACTTGCAACCTTCATTAGATCACGTTCCAATTTTAAAACTTGTTTGGATAAAATAGTTTTTTATTTGGTGTCCAGTCAAACTTCTCAAAGGCTGTGAACAGTTTGTGCATCAGTTGCTCTGAATGTAATGTCTCCTATTTATTGCTCTGGAAACTACAACACTTACAAAGAACATAACAATATTTGATAGAGCCAATTCTCAGCTATAAAATACTATCATCACCGTTAGCTATGCACTTTTGTGAGTGATTGTAGAAATCTGCATCAGTGGAGGTGACACACTGTGTGAGTCACCACTGCTGTGAGATTATCATTGCTAGGAAAAAGCTGTCCAATCAGTCCATCTTTCATCAACCCAAACAGACACAAGTCAGAAGGCACCAAATCTGAACTATGCAGTGAGTGGTTCAGCCAAGACTGGGAGTGTGCTCCAAGATCATGGTTAATATGGATTCTCCTTTCCTATCCCACAAGATAGTGCACACCACTTTACCTGCTGAGGGCTGCATCTTGAATATTTCCTTTGACAAAATCACATGTTACTGCTCCATGGACTGCTACTTTGATCCTGGCATGTAATAGTGACACCCCATCTCATTGCCAGTAATGAAAAGATTTGGGAAACTGTCCCTTTCAACCCTGTATTGGTTCAATAGGGCCTGACGAACTTGCACATGATCATCTTCCTTTTCCTATGTGAGCATCTGTGGGACCCACCTGGTCCAAACTTTGTGATATTCCAATGCTGATACCAGTGCATTGAAGCCAACATTCAACTCTATACTCAGTTTCTTAGTCATAATCTGCTGATTCATACAGCTTATGATTCTCTTCATTTTGTGATGTGACAACTGTGTATGGCTATCTGAAACATGGATTGTGTTTCACATTGCTGTCACCACTCATGAAGCACATCACCCACTGCTTCACTGTGCTCACATCTACTCTTAGGTCTTCATAAACATTCAACAAGCATCAATGAATGTTAGTGGGTGCAATTTTCTTTTTGCATGGAGGAATTTTGAGTTCTACACCATTGCTTCATATGCGCTTTCATGTCTGATGCCATTTTGTCAGACTGCCCCTCTGCTGCCATCTGTCGCATGGCAACAATTTGTAAGGGGAAAACTGGAGAGAGAGTTCAGCCTCTACTACCATACTACCAACATCCACCTTCAATTTCATGAGCCAACATAAAAAAACAGGAGGTATTACATTTAGAGCAGCCCTCAGAACTAATACTACTACTACAAAATCTAGAGCAACATATGCTTCTGGCTCAGCCTTCCAACGAATTTGAGTTTCCAGATTTGTTTCTGGAATGTATTTCTAATTGGTATTCAGCATAAAGAAAGTCCTATATCAGCAGTCCAAAACTTTAGACTGTGAGTAACTGTGAAATCCAGAATATTGGTTGAAGTCCTAAGAGAAATCTTTATCTACTGAACTTGGCTTTGATATTCTTAGCAAAGGTCAAGGATGAAATAATTTTGCCTCAAGTTCCTTAGAGCAAAATACTTTTATTCATATTCCTAATGAGAAATGCACATCTAGGCAGACTGAGAATCATGGGAGACTGACTACATGACATCCTTAAAAGCAGTTTCCAGGGGACATGCACATTGTGTCACAGATGCATGTGGCAATAAATGCAGCATGCAGTCACTCTGTCTGTGTTTTGAAATAATACAAGACCAGAATGCCATCTCCTCCCAGGTAGGTCCTATTGCAAGGTAGTTGTGTAGGTGAGATTGTCTTAGAGAAGTCTGCAGCTGACAGCATCAGAGTAATGAGATGTGAGGGTGTACTGGGTTAATACGGCAAGGTTTTTGCAGTGGAAAGCTGCAGGGGTGGATTCTTAGTGAAGAGAAAAAACTGTGCCAGATACTGCCAGCTCCAGGCAGTATCAAAGTGGACTTACTGCTGGCCATATCTGAGCCCATCATCAGTGCTGATTGCACCTCTGTGACAAAGGAATAGAAAGAAAGAACAGTGCTGTGCAGCAGCTTGTGAGAAAGAAGAGAGAAGTGTGAGAAAAAAACAGCAACAAAGGCTCCAAGATCAAGGATGATGAGGAGGATCTTCATATTTCCTGTGGAGAAGACCTACTTCTGGTAGGGAACTGTTTGTTTTTCAGCTGCTGGCACCCAGCCCAGTACCCAGTGTTTCTTCCCAGACACTCAGACATGGCTGCCACTTTCTCTTTGGCAGGTCCATCTGGTAGCAAAGCAGAGCACATATTCCAGAGATGCACAGACAGAAATAGGACTCTGAAATGACTGGTCACACAGGCTTCCACAGCAATGGGCTATCTTCAACAGCACTTAAATACAGGACTTATGTGAAGCAAAGATATATACTCAGCTGACTTCCCTTCCTTCTCTCCAGCTGGTAAATGTAGAATTTCACAAGTGGAACTACACTGAACTCTCTAAGGTGATCAGATATTGGAAAAGGCTTCCTAGAGAGGTGGCTGATACTTCATGCCTGCTCTTTGGGTAACCCTCAGTAAAATGCTTCAACTTTTGGTTTGTTCTGCACTGGTCAGGAAGATCTTTGTAGATCCAATCCAACCATCCCATCCCATCCCATCCCATCCCATCCCATCCCATCCCATCCCATCCCATCCCATCCCATCCCATCCCATCCCATCCCATCCCATCCCATCCCATCCCATCCCATCCCATCCCATTCTATATTCTTGTATCAGGTTTACCTGAAAAACAACAAACCTTGTATTAGGTTTACTTGAAAAGGTTTAGGTTCTGATGGAACAGATAGGAGGGACCTCTAACCAAGCAGCTGTCGTATATTGTGTAGGAGCCAGCTCTGGTCAGCTATAAAGGAAGCCACAGCTGACCAGATCTGAGCCATAAGCAATGTTGGTAGTGCCTGTGTAAGAAACAGAAAAAAGACCTGCTAAACAACAACTGGGAGAGAGAAGTGAGAAAATGTGAAGAGAAACAATCACGCAACCACCAAGGTTAGTGCAGAAGGAGGGCAGGAAATGCTCCAGGCACAGAGCAGAAGTTCCTTGCAGCCTATGGAGAAGACCACAGCTGTGAAACCACAGTCCCTTTAAAGTCTTTGTCACCAGTCTTGTCATCTCAACTGGCAGTGTGGTTTTAAAGGCTGTCATCTCTAGCTGTTAGATACTAGCTACATAATTCAAATAAACCAAATGGTTATGTATATGATTTTAACTCATGTTGAAAGAAGTTAAAATAACAACCACCACTGAATCTCAGACTATTTTATTTTGTTCTGGAGTAAATGGAAAACATTGCTGATGGTACAGTTGAATAAATGCAGGTTGTTTTCCACAGCCTTTCTACACTTGTGGAAATCAGGAATTCTGAAGACATCCACTGTTTCAATAAATTATTATTTTTTTTTTTATATTTTACATTTACAAATACAAGTCCTGTTTAAGCAACATGTGAAATTCATGCTTAGTTCCTTTATATCTTAATTACAGTTATGCTGTACATATACACCACAAAGAATAAAATAAAATGATTTAGAAAGGTGGGGGAATTATCTGAAGCACATGAAGTTGATTCTTTTTTGTTTATTGCTTACTGTTTTTGTGATTAAATAGCAAAAATACAGTATATATTTCCTCCTACCTTAGGATACCTTACTCACAGGACAGACTATCTTGATTTTTACAGTGTCACATGCTGAACAGGAAAGATGCAGGAGAAGGCACTTTTGTAAGATTGGGCCCTCAAGTAGCCCTGGTGATTGCTTTCTCCTTTGAAAGAAAACTTTTGTGAAAATAAATTGCTCTATCTACAATTTGTTCCTATAGTGTTCCACTGTTTACGGATCATTTACAACACTCTCGTGATCACCTTGCTAAAAATACTTTGAAATATCAAAATTGACATTATTTGTGTAATGAGGTTTGGGGTTTAATAGCTCCATTCACACTTGAGGAATTGCTGGCTTTTCTGATAGGCATCTACTAAGCAAAATGATTTGCCACCTCTGCTTGAGGGGAGAAATACTCTTTGTATTACTGCTTTGGCCATAGATTAAACAGGGCTTATGTCTGGGTAAGAGCTTTTTGTAGCATCGAGAAGAAGCCGTTTTCTGCAATACTTTCATTAGTATGACAGTTGAGTGGGAAATAACCCATGTCACTGTCAATGAGAAGAAAGGAGCTGAGAGAGATTTTTCAAGAACATGGGAGCCTAACTCTCCAAGGATGCACTTTGGTTCAATTTACAATTTTATTGAAGTTCTTAAAGGTGTGGAGAATGCATAGGAAAATTCTCTGAAATCACTTTCTTTTCTGTCTTCTTAGTAATTATGAAATTCCAGTCTTGTTGTGCAACCAATAGCTCAAATTAGGAGTTCAAGAAAACAATCCCTTTCAAGTACAGCAAGCCATTGACTTGGCTTTATTATAAAACTCTTCAGCTATACCTATGCTAGTTAATTAAATAGCTTGAAGAAACATTCATGAGTTGTGAAGCTTCATTTTGTCTTCAGTGAAATTGTTATGAACCTTGGCATGTTATTTTTAATCTGGGCCAGTTTGTACATTTTAGGCCTTACTACAAGCTTGGGACCATTTCCAGTTAGGCAGTTATGTCTGCTCAGATTTTGAGGTTCAATGAATTTAATAAGACTAACAAGTGTTGTTTTGTTCTGTACTAAAGTTTAGTAGCAGAGGAAAATTCTGGTTACATTTATGCAAAATAATTGTCTGGGGGGTTGCTGCCTCAGTTTTTCACAGACACAGGCACTTGTAAAGAGACCTTGAGGGACTATTCACCTGATACAATTGTCCAAGATACGTACTGCTATTTGAGCTGCTTTAGATTAATATGTGTCACTTCCACTTTCCAGAAGGACGTGTGTTCTGCATTGTATTTGCCAATTTCCAACATCTCTGGGCATCTCAGGTGGTGCTTTGTTGAGAAAACTGAATTTTGTCTCTGATCTTCATAAACTATAATGGGAATGTACAGTTTGAAATCCAGCTTAAGTATATGAAGCTTGTCATTGGAAATTCTGAGATATTTTCCTTCAATCGAGAAACAACTGCAGGAGTACAAAGGTACTATCAAATGTCTTCCTTTCTCATGGAGATGTGCTACCACATTTTGTATGGTTCTACAAACCTTTATTTTGGCAACTGCCTATGTTTGTATGATATCTTGATCTGGAACTGAATTCTACTGTTAGTGACTGTAAATCAAAGAGTCTAATTTGAAGAAGGCTAATTGCTACAACTAATAGATATGACTGTGTCGATGCTAATAAATTAAAAATGATCAGGTTAATGGCTTGGGTCAACTAGCCCTTTATCAGGTAACGTCTGAGGACATGCTGTGAGTTAGTAAATATGATTAACTATTGTAACTAGGTACTTAGGATAGGGCCTCAGAGTTTTAAGTAAAATCAGACATCTATAGTGTGGACATGAACCCTTCTGTGGTAAATGAATTCTGCTCCATATAATTGTATTCTTTCCAGCTTTATTTATCAGGTTGGATATTTTCTGTATGAATAGCTACGTTGTAGTTTTGTTTCAGTCACAGTGATCTCATCACTTGTGTCTTCCACAGGGTGGTCTTTTCAGTCTTCTGAATATATTTCATTTTCATCTTCTTCCTCACACCAGCAATGGAGCTTGTTTTGCCTCCAGTAGAAGCAGGGAAATCTGTAAGTTTTTCTACTGTACTTATTGTATGGTCACTAAAAGGCTTCATACCCCTTGGGGTCACATTGATGTGTGCTTTCACAAAGGAAACAACCATTAGATGCACTGGGCCACAGAGGGGAAAGGGAAAGAACATCTGGCTAGGAAGCACTAAATCACTTCATCTGTTATCTGTTCTGTCACAGATCAGCCTGAGGGTACAGATTCCCTTGAAGCTTCTGTTAACTAGAAGTGTTGATAAAGTGGCTAAAAAAAGCAGTCTTCCCCTGCCTCTGTGGTAGGAGCTTTCATTATTGTGTTTTAGCCTCTCCATATAGTAAGAAAGTTGAAAGGTCTGCTGGTAACTTACCCCAAGTAGTGAAGTTTGACATGGCTAATAGTCGTTTCCCTTCACTAGCTGATCTCACTTCTCAACCTCAGCAGGTCAGATGGAGAAAACAGGATGAAAAAGATCATGAGTTGCAATAAACATACAATCACTTACCAGGAAGAAAAAAAAAATTGGAGAAAACTTTGCATTTTAAAAAGAGATTTGGGAATGAAATGTATTTCTAAATACAAGAACTAAAATACTTTTAGCTTTTTCCACCCTTTTCCCTACTGCCCAGCCACTCTCAGCCCTTCAGGAACACCCTACTCTTGTGGGGCTCTTTCAGGAAATATCTCCCTGTTGTGGCATGGGCCCTTCCCAGGCTGCAGGTGAAGATCTGTTGCATGTGGGCCCTGTGGGGATGCAAGGGCCTAGACCCCCCTCCTGTTCTCCTCCTCAGCTCTGTTGAATTGGAAATGAAAAAGAACATATAGGTATGCATACGTATATGCACTAGTTATGCTTCTCTTTTTATATATAAAAATACAGAGACAGGACCGTACAATCACACATATCAGTGCAAGGGTGTACAATTTGTATATATATACACTTTATGTAAGTACTTATCATAGAATCATCTGAGTTCAAAGGGAACTGTAAAGCTCATCTATTGCAACTCCTCTGCAATGAACAGGGATCTACAGCTAGATCAGGTTGCTCAGAGCCCCGTCCATCCTGACCTTGTATTTCCCTAGGGATGGGGTATCCACCATCTCTCTGGGGAATCTGTTCCAGTGCCTCATCACCTGCACCAAAACAAACAAACAAACAAACGAATAAACAAACTTGCTTATATCCAGTCTAAACTTCCCCTTCTTCTATCTTCATATATACAGAAAGCATGTAAAAAAATAAAGGTGTTTTATATACATATGTATAAATGTATGTGAACAGTGTATAAAATATTTACTAAGAGCTAATTAAAGTTTAATAGTCAAGAGAATGTGACTAAACAAAAAAAAATGCAGATTCAGGGCTCCTCAAGTTTGCAAGGCTGCTACACAAGCACTAACATGTTTAGATTGAGGGGACATTTACATGGATATGGAACATCAAATGGATAGATGGGTATGGGCGTGTTAAAATATGTCTGTGGGCCAGCGGCCCATTCTAGGAGATCTATAAGGCTCCTTGTGCATCTCCAATTATGTTCAAAGCAGAAGTCTCACATGCACTCCCAGGCCTGTATGACCATATAATTTTAGCAGCACTAACAGCTGTGCACAGTGCTGTGAGATAAATAATGCTATCAGTGAGAACAGAAATGAAGAAATAGATGCTTTCTTGAGAAGAATATGTGCATGGGCATGATTAAGAAATCCATGAGTGGCTTCACAAAGATTATCATGTGAACCAGAAGTATTGATGAACGGAACTCTGAATTCAAAATTATGTTCTTTTAGTAAGATCAACAATTAGAGGCTAAGTATGGGAGGAGGCCTGTGGTAAAAGCTTTCACTTATATTCAACTAGATGAACTTAGGAAAAGCTGAAAAACCTCTGTCATTCCTATCAAGGAGTTTGAGACAGAGGTGTGCCATGCCCAGAGATCTTGTGAATGCCCCCTCTCTGGAAGTATTCACAGCCAGGCTGGAATGCAACCTGGTCTAGTGGGAGGTGTCCCTGTGTATAGTAGGGGTTGGAATCCTAACCATTCTATGATTCTATCTTCTGTTCATGTACTTCAAACAATGAAATGAAGGAGAAGGAACATTGGAAGTACAGCAGAATTTGTGGAAAAAAATGACTGTGGAAGCCTTGCTATTAGCCTGTGTTCTTCATACTGTTGGTTTTTTTTTTTTCTCTATGCATGAGTTAAATTGTTGTTCAGTGTTTATTTCATTTCTTTAATTTGTGTGGGTAGCAAGACATCAGTATACATAAACTTTGCTTGGAAGAGAGGACAATCAGTGGTTACAAAAAGCAGAAAGAAAGGGCTTTTAAAGGAAAAAGATCTAACACAAAAGTTTATCATCTTCTTCACCTTGGATTGGATTGGTGTTTATTTATTTATTTTTCCATATGTTTATGAATATTAAAACAGTAAAAAAGACTTTTATAGGACTTTTTTCCCCTTTATAAGGTTTTATTTCTTTTTTTTTTCTCCACATTCCAATGATTATAAAAAAATATCAGTACTCACAGGGTGAACCACAGAATTGCGAGGGTTGGAAGGGACCTCTTGAGGTCACCAAGTCCCACTCCTCTGCTAAAGCAGTTCCCTTCAGCAGATTGCACAGGTAGGCATCCAGATGAGTCTTGAATATCTCCAGAGGAGACTCCACAACCTCTCCGGACAGCCTTTTCCAGTGCTCCATTGCTCTGATAGCAAATAAGTTCTTCCTTGTGTTAGTATGGAACTTCCTGTGTTCCAGTTTCTTCCCAGTGCCCTTTGTTCTACTGTTGTTTGCCATGGAAAAAAGCCTGTCCCCATTCACTTGACATTTACATTCATTGTGTCACACTGATTTGTCTGCCTTGGGACAGTATTTCCCTTTCCCTGTTTACGTGGTTCACAAGATTCAATAATTCTACAAAACATGTTTTTCTTATTGTCAAATGTCCTATGTCTGTTCTCGAGCTTTCTTAATAGGTTGCAAGGATACAAGAGCTGTAACAGAAACACAGAATCACATGGAACACACAGTTTAACTGCTTACATTACTTTCAGATAAACCACAGTAACTGAAAACAGATGTCACTAGGGAGATGCTGCAGAAGAGAGCATTTCTAATGATTACATAGGTTGCTCCTCAGTGATTGAGTCTGCATTTAAGGGCTTCTGTTTTGACATTTTTATCAGATTTCCATGATTATCCTAATGGTTCTGAAACAACTTGCTAAGTTACCACAATCATCTGATGATCGAGTGTTTGGATAGTTCCTTTTCCTCTATTTATGAGCTTATTTTCTCTTGCTACTTCCAGCAGTGATGTAAGACACAAGATATAAATAACCATTGCATGTGAACTTTTTTGTTTCTAAGTTTTACATGTAAAATAATCATGTGCAGAAAACAAGGTTCTTCCTATTAATATGAGCTCATGTCTTCCTGATTCTTGTACAACTCAGTTTTCTTTTGAACATCCTGACTTTCTCATAACAGAGATGTGTGGGACTCAATTTCATCTAGCACTGATCATTATGCTGCTAACCTTAGCAGTGAGTCAGCTGCTACTTCCAACTATAAATGCAGACTAAAGGAACTGGATAAAGATTCTTATCTCACATCAACTGAAACCACTTCATGAGATTATGATTAGACAGCAAGCTAACCCCTGATAAATATGTAGCAGGACAGTCAGTGAAATGGTGTTACAACAACTCATAGAAAAAGTATTTTGGATGTTATTTAAAGATGAAATATATATATTTTTTCTGTTACTCAACTTTACCTGTCCTGTCAATAGCAATTCTTTCCCTCCCTCTCAAATATTTTTCCTGGTCTGTCTCAGTTTAAAAGAAGTGATGTAAAGTGAATGATGGAGGATGAGAAAGAAGAAAGGTAACCACAAATCTCACCTGAATCTAATAAAAAGGAGTGACTGAATATGAAAAATGTATCAGATCAGAATTCATATACATAAAATGATTGCATAGGAAAAAGTGAATTTTAATCTTCATTTGTAATCTTGGGTCAAGAAAATAGAAACCTTACCATAATTTAATGCTGAAATACTACAGGACAAGCTAGATGCTCAGGTGACTTTTGGGAAGAAAATGTTTGAATCATTAAAGTCATCTCTCACTTTATTTTACTATTTATTTATTTAATTTTTCTCTTTAGCTAACACATATCAGATTGCCTATGATGTATTAGAAAATACAAGCACAGAATCACTGTCATCTCCTGAAGGACATGACCAAAACCACGTACCCCTAAGAAGGACCCTGGAAATGTGGGGAGAGGCTGGTATACAGATGTTCCTTATCTCTCACTGCAAGCATCCGAACAAATTCCTTGAGTACAAGAACCATCTAATTCCAATTCCTCTGTCATATTCAGAGATATCTTCCCCTAGTTCAAGTTGCTCAAAGCAAGATATCTTGTTTTCAGTAGTTCCTAACAGATATGTATACTACAATAAGCAGTTCAACATTCACTCATCTAATTATAACTTGTGAGATAAAATTTCCTATTTGTCAAAATAAAGAGTCATGTCTAGTGTTAAAGCACAAAATAAAACCAATATTTCTAGCACTGGGTTAACCTCATTCTGGCAGAGTTTTAAAATACATCAAGTGAACTGTAACCACTGGAGTAGAGAACTTACTATCTTTCAATACCAGATTATATACAGCTAAATGGAAATGTCTAAATGTAGGAAAGGATTTGAAGTACTTAAACATAAGTACAAAGATCCATTTTAAGTGCATTAGAACACCTGAGTTATGACACAGGATCAAAATGTTTTGATTTGCATTTGCTTTGGAAATGAAGGAGAGAAATTCAGTTAAATCTGCTTTCATTCCATTCAGAGTAACCACACATTAATGTGGTTAACAGTAATTTCACATACTTAAACAATACATTTTCAAATAACATCTTTAATTCAGATTAATGTTATTGAAACTCTGTGTAGGCAAGCTTAAAAACTTACTTGAGTCACTACTAGGAAAATTAAGGAAATCTGGTATAATAAGCACACAGGCAGAATTACTACTTTGAAGTCCATTTCATCCCAGCAAAATAGAAGATAATTAAATATATACATTTACTGCTCCTTACTATGATGTAGTGAGGTAATAGAAGCCTACTGAGCATACCAGAACTCTCTCAGTTTAAAACCACTGTGAAAGAGCAAAGCATCAGGAAAAAATGAGAATGCTTTTATTTGTCCAAGAAGACATGCTGACATAATGCAGATCGCCAAGAAATTGAGTCATGAACATTTCAATAGATTGTTCTGTGTACTTTGTAATGTTCTTAGCTAAGACCAGTAACTGTTTTGGGAAGTTGAGCTGTCTATTTTCAGTTGCAAATATCTGCTTATATTTTACTTATTCTCACCTTTTTTTTTTTATGGACTTTCAAGACATTACTTTGAAAACATTTCCTACACATCTGTAACTGAAAAATATCTAGAGCTGTCCCTAAAATAATGTATGAAGTACAAAAGATGGGAAGTCTTTGCTAAGCCCAGATGAGTAAACTTTCTGTCTTTATTGTCTTCTTCCTAATGGGCGAGCACTTATGCTTGTTTTTATTGAAATAACCATCTGAGATTTGAGAACCCTGAGGTGAGCAATATGAATGTGAAAAATCTTCACATACAGAAACAATTATTAGTAGAAGTGTCAGTCAGTAAAAATGTATCTAGGTAGGCTCAAATACTTCAGGGCAGCAGTTAAAGAGGGCTAGCATGAACAATAAAGAGGTCCTGTCAAAGTCCAAGTATCTAATACAATGGACTAGGGAGACGATCCCTGTATTTTGGGGGGTTGAACACGTATTGCAAGTGTTCAGAGATTACAGATATTAAAGATCTTTTCTATTAATATGTTTCTATTTGAAACATTTAATACATAAATTAACAACCAAATTAAATCATTATATATATATACTTGCTCAGATTATTTCTCACTATAGAAAACTCAATGGACAGACTTTATTGTATGCATTATTTCTTCATTAATCTTGTTTCC
Organism: Cyrtonyx montezumae; assembly: GCF_038088225.1. Taxonomy (NCBI): domain Eukaryota; kingdom Metazoa; phylum Chordata; class Aves; order Galliformes; family Odontophoridae; genus Cyrtonyx; species Cyrtonyx montezumae. Next base: position 5,293,022 of record NW_027072089.1, read on the forward strand.
TTCCTTCACAGGATACCTGACACTTGGCATACTGACTGGCAAAACTGATGATAGCTTCCAATCACAAATAAATCCAACAAGTTTTGTGACTAAATTAGTCCTTCAAAGATCCTTCAAGTTTCCACTTCTCAGCATATTGCATAGTGCAGAGGAAAAGCCACTAAATCACACACACATATAGAGCCTTTAAAACAGCGTTAACTGAATAATCAGAGTGGGGAATGTGTATACCAAATTGATCCCCTATTCAATTAGTTTTACTTCCTACGTAACATCCAGTCTTAAAGGAGGGATAAAAATGACAAGAGGAATAAATGTACGTAATATCTTCAATTTAAGAACTCTTAATACTTAGCTGTTGTCAATTAGTCCTACTGAGACATATTTTCTCAAAATGCTCCCCGTGGAAAATATTTGTAACATATAACTATGATTGTCATGTAGTATCAACAGATGGATTTTATTTTTCAAACATAGTACTTGCAAATGCTTTGGGAGAGAGGTTAATGAATACCATAGGTCAACATTTTATAATGAATTTTGTACGGAGCAGAGTTTAGAGAAATGATCTTTCACTTATTCAAAATAGTTAAAAAATAAGATGGGGCTATTCTTTTTTCCTTTATTCTCCACTCTTTTTCCACTTTCAATTTTTAATTTCTAGCTAAAAATAAACATGTTAAAGATTATATGTACTCCTGCCAAGTGCAATAAATCTTAAAAAATAACCCTCAAAAGGGTGATTTTTTTCCTAGAAATAAAGTTAATATTATTTTTATTTCAAAAAAGAACCCTTTCCATTTAGCCTTTTGTATTTCCACAGCTCAGTACTGTCAATATTATCCATTTACAGTTCCTCCTATTTTGATGTATAAATAGGAGACAGTGGCTGAAAAAGGGCTGACTATGTCCATTCTGAAGATAGAGACAAGATCTTGATTGACTGCTTGTATATCTCCATCTCAGATGTTCTCCAGACTAAAATTATGTTCCTACTTGCAGCAGGAGACAGTATTTGAAATACTTGCTCTAGGAACATAGATTTTATATTATCAAGCATTTTACAAGTGTCCTTACAACTCAGTTTTCCTATGCAGTTCAAAGGCTTTCTTTGTTCTCAAGACCATCATAACCAGAAAAAGGACAATGATCTCACTTCTAGTTTGCTGAGAAGATGTCTTAAGTAAACAAACTTCAAAAGACTACAAAGCAGCAATACCAAGATTCAGGGCTACACAACTGAGTGATGTGAATGAAACTTGTTAAATGGAGATTTTGCATGAGTGGAATGTCATCAAAGATCTTCTATTTAATGTGACATACTTCTCATATGTCCGTGTGTTCCTGTTTACTCCTTTCTTGTAGCCAGATGTTCAGAATGTCCAAAGGATGGAAAAGTCAGATTCTGCTTAAATTTTGACAGCATAGGTTCGTAGACTCTAAAGACTGAGCTAAAACACTTCATGCTGAACAGGCTCTACTAAGAACTTTGAGCTTAGATTTCTCAACTATTTTATTTGTCTTAGACAAAGTTAGTAGATAGTTCCATTTTTGCAACGTCTTGTTGAATCCTTTTGAGTAGGCTCCAACTTCTTTACATCACTTTCCAAGAGAAACTTCCTTGTGCTGTTTGACACACTTCATGATTGAACACTCAGTGAGAAAGTATGAGACCTAAGTGGGGTTTCTTTTTCTGTCTGCTTTAACAGCGTACATATTTTCTTGATAGTGAATTAAACATCAAGTTAGATCCTTTTCATTTCTAGAGTAAAGGAAGAAGATGCTCTTTAATCATTTTCCTAAAGGTGGATCACTGTGGAAAAATGTTGTGAAGCCAGAAGGGCAAAATTTATATGGGAGTTTTGAATAACCACAATGATTAGGACAGTCTTCTTCTCTTTCAGCCTGGAGAAGGGAAACAATCTCAACTTTTCTTGCTAGATCTACTTCAGTAGCAATGGGAACCTAGATAGTTGGATAAGGTTTTTTCATCCTACTGTTACCTACTCTGTGTTTTTGAGAATTGCTGTCACTTGCTTTCAACTAGAGAAAATGTTTTTTTAATCTCTTTTCATTTACTGATTTCTGCAATTTTCTTTCTGATTAGAATATTTTTTAGAATAGATTTACAGATCAGTTTAGCTTCAATCCATATAAGACACTTAACATGCGCTTTCATCTTCTGAATTTGATAATCCATTTATAAGCTATCACAGTATCACAGAATCACAAAATGTCCTGGGTTGGAAGGTACCTCAAGGATCATGAGTCTCCAACCCCCCTGCCACAGGCAGGGCCACCAACCTCCCCATTTAATACTAGACCAGGCTGCCCAGGACCCCAACCAATCTGGCTTTAAACACCTATAGGGCATCCACAACCTCTCCAGGCAGCCTGTTCCAGCACCTCACCACTCTCATTTCCAGTCCTTCCACCAGCTTGACTGTCATTCATTGTAGTCTCTCCAGTATGTCCAGGTCTCTTTTCTACTAGGGAGACCAGACCTGGACATAGTTTTCGGTTGTGGTTTCACCAGGGCCAAACAGAGGGGAACAGAATGATGACCTCAAGCTTCTGGCAGCATTGCTCCTAAGGCAGTCCAGAAAAGAGTGACTGTTACTAAAAATTGAGGCTAAAGAGTGGTTTTTGAGTACCTCAGTCTTCTCCACTGCCATTGTTTTCGCATGCCCATGCTCTTCCCAGGTGAAGCTGGGCCATGAACACAGAAGTACAGCACAGTTTGATGCCACCCATGATCACCAACACCTCACTTTTCCAATCAAACTTATTCATAAAATTAGCTGTTTACAAGAAGACCCTAAAATGATCTGATGTACTTGGTGACAAAATAATAAATTTTTTAAAAAAATGAAATCAACAAATATTTCTCCTGTTTCAAATACTGATGAAATATTTGTTACAGATAATCACATTGTAATTTTTGCATAGGTGGTGAGATGCAAGGCCAACAGCTATAGGAGTTGATGCAGCCAGAGGACTAAAAACATGAAAATAAGATCAGGAAATAAAAGGCAATTAGTAGGCAGAAACAATTAGACAAGCAAGAAAAATAGTCTCCTTAACCTTTCTGTGATTCTTATCTTGTTTTTATCTAAGTATTCTACCAGGATTTTACAGGTCATCCTACCAGGATTTTTAATAACAGCAAGAGTCTCTATGAAAATAAATAACTCCTTGCCAAAAGCATGTCATATCGAATTTCATACAGCTACAAAATGGAATTTGAATAGCTTAGTTGATGTTTTTATTATTATTAATAGTATTATTTTTATAATCACTTTTTACTTGTCATATTGGACTACAGATACTGAAAAGTCTTTAAATATGCAAGAAGTATTTGTTTCAGAGCAAATGCTTGCTCTCAAAAATGCCAGAATCCGTTTTGAAATTCATGGGTCACGTTCCATCAGGACCCAGGCCTCTGTAGGGCAGCAAAAATCTCACAGCTCAACAAGCTTTGCATAAGTTCTTCTGGTATTTATTGTTTCTGATCAACATTCTTTAGCTTCATGCAGCTCCTTTAGAAAGTATTTTTCAGACATACACTCCCCTGGGTGTCAGTTGGCTTGCACTCTTCATTATTCTGCTACTATGGAGTTAAAATGAAGTTCATCCATTCATAAACAGGTCTATTTTGACACAAATTGATAAAGCTTAGGTTTACTGCATATATGTTTTATTTTTTTGTTTGAGTTTGGTAAAATGGTGACTATGCTTTGTCTAGAGAGCTGACAAAATTACTTTAAGACCTTCAAGTGTTAACAAAAATTAAAAAAAAGTTTTCTTTCACTTTTTTTCTGCAGAAGATTGGAAAGTTCTGCATTATGATGATACAGCTGATACTGAGCCCACCCTCAGACACTGGTTTATGTATATGGAAGTATTCTCTTTCAGCAGAGGTATATGCAGTCTGGTTTTTTGATAACATAAATTATAGACTACAGTTTCTTTCTTTCAATCACTCAAGTGTCTTCCTCAGCCAATTTACTAACAGTTGTTGGTAAATATCTCTAAACTAATACATCCTTCCTACTTAAATGTCCTACTTCTCATTTATGAATTGAACTTCACATGAATTGTTTAGGCTTTGGTGTTACTCAGACCTCTACTCTTAGATGATAGCACATCAAGGCTATTGTCTTAGTTAATTACTGTTCATTTCATAAAGCACAAAAATGTAGCTAGTATGTTTCTCAGAGCCTGTAGTTTTGTATACTATTGTCAGAGTAGTTGAAAGTTAGACACTCTGAAATCAGTAAGTAGAGCATACTCAAAGGCCTTTCAGGATCTTGGCTTTAGTCCAACCCTGTAAATAAAAACTGGATAAAAATAAATACAATTCATCTGAAAGCTCCAAAACTTTGTTGATCAAAGTGTTTAAATTCAGTTTCCCAATTATATGTTCACTACACCTATGCACAAATCTCAATATATAAGTTCAAATTGCCCAAAGCAGTAAGTAAACACAATTATAGTCATACATTCTTAGACATGCTTAAAAATTCAAGGTTGATCCAGTAGGTATTTCAGGTCAGATTGGATTAACAACATTTTGTAATTTTTGTGGGCAAAGAATGGCAAGACATTGGAACTTTGCCTTAGGCATGAGTTCATTTCTGTTTGCTTCTGAGATTTATTGCTGATTTTTTGCTGCAGTCTGCACTTCTGAGACATAACTCCCTCTTCCAATGTATCCTAGTGGTCAGTCTTCATTGTCTCAGTGGATCAGAACGTCAGATGTGCACTCTATTTTTGTTCATCTTGCAAGTTCTTAAATTAAAGAACTCAATGTTAAATCCAGAATAAACTACTACTACTGAGTGGCAGTGGCTAACCTTGGTGTTACCATGTCCAGACCTTCAGCCAGTGTATCCCAGTGATACCAGTGAAGTTAGACTAATTGGCAGTGTCTGACAATATAACCTTCAACAGAAAGATCAGCTGTTCAGTACAATTCAATTGGTTTTCAACCCTTCAAACCAAGAGTGACTTAGCACTATACAAAACACCTGTAGACCTGTGAGAATCATCTGCTATACTTGCATTACATGTTAGAAGTTGTGATCTTTACTTCAGCAATTGGAACATGCAACAAAAGACATTTCAGTGCCTACTAAACTTGTGCTTCTCAATCAAGCAATAGTAAGATTTAGAACTACTTGAAATAATCCTTTGTTAATGCAGTTTCTGTCATTGAAAAAGATTTTGGAACTTGAGTTTCAAAGATATTAGCAAAAATTTTTTGTTGTATGTTTTTAAATCCCTGTATAAGTGTTCAAAAATATGTGTTTTCCACAAAGATAGAAAGAAAGCAGGAGCTGCTTCTTACTCCAAGGGAGACTATTGATCCCATCACTAGATTAGTGTACAAAATAATCAAAGCTGCTTCTGGAAATTAGTAACACTGAAGAAAATCCTACAGGAAATAACTAAATAAATAAGGTTTTCAAGGCTAGTCAAGTAATTAGTATTAATGATGGAAATCAGCTATCAATCCCAACTAACAATCCCAAAGATGCCCTGGCTTACCTCTGTGTAAATGTCAATTCCTAATAAATATGTTTTATTCACAACTGATCTTCCTTCTGAGTAGTACAGTATATATTTGTGGTTGTTTCTGGTTCTGATTAACAAAGAGGAGACTTTGCTTACACTGCAGCTTCAATGGAAGAATGGATCGTAATACAGAAAAGAACCTCCTCGTTCATTAAGATTATTCCCCATCCTCAGAGAGATGTGCATCCAAGTCATGCACTACCACTAATAGCATTAGCTATAATGTTATTTAAACTCAAAAAAACTCCTCCTATTATCTAAATATACATTTCCAAACTTATAGCTTAAGTGAGAGTAGACTGAATTACCCTCTAAAAAAATATTGTTTTTCTAACTGACTCAATTTAAATAGAGATTGAAATGACTGGAGGTACCCATAAGATTAGCATAGACTAGTTATCTAGTTTTCAGATGGTCAAACTTACTGGCCATGAAAGTGATGTCATAAGGTTTTTTGTTTGTTTCTTTTCTAAACTGTTAGTTGGAAATTAGTTCAGAAGTTCATTCCTTAGATAGATTGAAAAGTTTCAGATATTATAGCCTATTTTTGTTAGCTTTTCTTTTTAATTATAGGTCTTAATGGCTTAAAGTGTTGATAAAGTTAGATTTTCATCCTGAATTTCTCCATAAATACAGCTTAAGTGTCTTCCATACCCTTTACCAGGCACCCTGGCATCTAGCTTTTATTTCAATTGAAGCATTATAGCTGCATCAAAGCCATTTTCTCACATTTTAGTTTTGCATTTTAGATGTAGTGAAGCTGACCGAAGAAATGTGGTCCATATCTAAGATGATATTTGTATATTTATAGAATTGTTAGGGAAGGATTGTTGAGGTGGTGATAGACTATGAAAGATAGCTTAATTATGCTGCAAGGGCCTACACACCATATCTTTGTATCAGTAGATAAAATCTTGGTCCATGTATTGCAGTTAACAGCATCTCAAGCCCTAATATGAAAAACAAAAGGAAATGTGAGTACCAAATATTACGATCACCATTTCCATCTCAATTGCCAGAACAAATGTCCTACTCTTTGTTCTGCATGCAACCAGTCACATACCTAAATTATTTTTGGATGCAGATTATAACACTCAGATTTAGATTCAGCACTACGTGTGTAGTTAAATACTGAGCATTCTGAAGCAGAAACAGTACATTTTCCCTGGAAGTCGTTGTTCAATGAATTAAAAATATCAGATTTAAATGCATAAGTAGGTAATTTTCAGGTGCATTTACCAGTTCCTTCCTTACTAGAGGACAGACAGGACTAGGTGGTATGCAATGAGAGGAGAGCTAGGGTGTGAAGACATCTTTCTCATTGAAGAACTCACACAAAATTTCATGCAGTAAAATCAGTTGATGAGAAAGACACGTGAGTTATAGCCAGACACCCTACTCCTTCATGTACACTTTCTTTTGATGTTTATTAACTTGTTTACTATATTAAAGACTTTTTGTGATGCTCAGCGATAAGTTAAAGTTCTCCTTAATCACCACCTAACAACACCCCAGTTTCCCTGATGCGTATGAGAAGTGCACAAGCAGTGTTTTTCTAAAGCTGCATGCTACCCTCATGTAGGTCCTGGAACCTGAGGAATTTGTAAGTGAGGAGAATGCAAAGTACAACTTAAAAGTATCAGTGAGAACTGGTGATGAATCAAAATAACTTTGAAATCTGCAGTTTTTTGTTAAGTTCAGACAGCCTTTGATCAGGTTCCTAAGAAGAACGCAAGATGATGTGTTAGTGTCTGAAAAATATTTTGACATTTCCTGTCTCCTTGTAAGGAATAGAGGCATTGTGATGTTTAGGACAATAGCTTTCAGTGAACCTGGCATGACCTATAGATGTTGTAATGTAAATATTCTTGCTCATTTTTTTTTTAATAAGACCCGGATTTTTTCCTCACTCTGTCCTTGGGATAATAGATAGCAATTTGTTATATAAATTTCTTTGAGATCTATTTAATAAAATAACTAAGAAGAAGATAGTCCATACTTTTGAACTGATGAGGAAAAAAGATTCTATGTAATAATCTCGCTGGATGTATTTAAATGTTCTAACATACTTACATGATTTATTCCAGTCTGCAGCAAGAAAAAATAATCCGCCAAATATTTCTTAGTAGCTATTGATGAGGATGAAATTAGTCAGTTGATTCATGGGAAAAAGTTATTCCAATCCCAACAGATTGATGAGACCTCCAGTGCTATATTCTTGACCTGTACATGCTTTCTGAAAAATATGGACTGGGAGAGCCCAAAGTAATTAGTGACATTATATAACGAATGTCAAGTACAATGATAGAATGAATGAGCATGAATTCAAGACTATGGAATCTTGTCTGCTGATAAGAAATGCCAACCAAATATCCTCTGCATTTGGTGCAAATCTTTCCAGATCATGACCAAAATTCCAAAAGGCATCCTGCAAGTTATAGGATAATCATGCTAAGGAAACCATAACTGTTCCAATAGCAATTTCCTATTTCAGGGAAATTGGCTACCTCCCTTCTACTCTATTATCATTACTTGGCCCTTCTCCACTGTCTTGTTTGTTGATGATGAAAAGAAACTACGTAGTTTGTTCTTTAAAGTAAAGGACTACATATCACAACAATGGTTCTGGAAAACGTACTTCCATTTTCAATTCAACAGCATATTGATGGATGGTCTTGGGTGAACTACTGAAATTGCTCTTTGTCTAAGTTTTCTTTTACAAAATATAGATGACAGTTCCTAGACAACCAGTGATGACTGTAACCTTTCGTTGCTTCAGGTTTATGAAAAAAATAATCACTAGAGGATATAGATTACCAAAGCCCTCTCTGTACGCTTCTCTATTTCAGTTTTGCATGGCCTGAAGACAAGGATATGGGTAAAAATTAGGTATGACAATCTTTTCAATACAAGATAAATGTTGCCTGATTTTAGAGTTAAATCCTGTGAATCAACTGAGATCCATGTAGTTTCTAATAAAATAAAACCAGTGCTTATTTGGAAATCAATCCGCATTTACCACAGGGATTTTGAATATTAGGTAAACTTCAAGTTTATAACAAAAGGAGTAACTTAATACTCCTGGTAGACAACATGCAGAACACGAATCACCCTCATACCTTTGCTGCTAAGAAGGCTAATAGAACTCTTGACTGCATTAGGCAGAATGGCTAATAGGTCAAGAGAGATAACCCTTTCTCTCTAACTCAGTACTTATGAGGCCCAAACTGAGGTACTGTGTCCACTTCTGGGCCCCCAGTACAAAAGGGACATGGACATATTGGAGTCCATCTGAAGTCTAGCAAGACGATGAAGGACCTCCTCTCCTATGTGGAGAGATTGAGAGAGCTGGGACTATTCAACTTAGAGAAGAGGAGGCTCAGGGGGATCTAATTCATGCAAAGGGGATGGAGCCAGGCTCTTTTGAATGGTGCTCAGAAGCAGAACAGAGGTAAGGGGCACAAACTGGAGCACACAAAGTTCTGTCTGAGCATCAGGAAGCACTGTGTGGGTGATGGAACACCGATGCAGATTGCTCAGACAAGTTGAGAGTCTTCAAAAGATGTCTGGACATGGCCTTGGGCAACCTGCTCCAGATATCCCCACTTGAACAGAGGTCCTTTTCAATCTTAGCTTGTGATCTGTGATTCCATGAAAGGTGAATGTCTTTCACACTCCACATAGCATCTACTTATGGATTAATGAGAATAGTTTGCTGTATTGGAAATAATAATAAAAAAAAAAAAGTGAAATATATAACCAATGCCCAAATAGTCTGGCTTTTAATAGCCTCTGATTTTGCTTACAGTTAATTCTGCATAAATTCAGTCATGGGTTTATATCTGTTTTCCTAATACAGGACTACAAATAAGTACCTGAGTTTATGGAGGTGTGTTTCAGTCTCTGTAAAGCTGAAAACCATTTTCCTCTGTTTGATTCCAGTCTGTCCTAGTTATTTTTATATGTCTATTTTTGTAATATTTAAGTGGAAAAATATCCCTGCTTAAAGCTTTGTAAGTCTCTTGCAAAATGCCACTAGTAATTCAATCTCTGTGGTTTAAGCTTATCTAGGGTTCCAGTGTGTAAATCTCCTATCTTCATTGTATTGTGCAGTGTTTTACCCATGCAAATCTCTCCATCATCCCCTTCTCACAGCTAAGCAGTTGCTGCATTCAAGAGCCAAAATAAATACTAACAATTGCAACGTGCTTAGGTTTGTTATGTCTTTCTAAATACCCCTTTCAGGGTCATTTTCTAAATAGCTCCAGCAAAGCTCTGTGGACACCTCGCTTATGAAACGCCACCTCATGTCACTGTTTTAGGGACTCTATTTGTTCCATCTGTTCAGATGAAAAGGTATTAACAAGGAAATATAAATCACACTTTTGACAGGGATGAGCTGATTTCCTGAGAAATACATGGGTTTGCATAAATGTGTACAAAGAACAAAGATACAGAGTCCAGCAGAGCAAATGTGAAATCAAAGTGCTCTTTTGTTTTTCAGATAACTTTATTTATGGGCAGCTCAAGTCCAGTAGAGTCAAAAGCTGTAGTGATTGTGTATTCCCTCCATCTCCCAACTGGCTGGCTGAAAAAACCTTGTGTTCCATCTGGGTTCTTCAGTCACTAACTTTGCATCTGCCATAGCACATGATAATAGCACAATCTTAAGCAGTAATCTATCCATCACATACTGAACATCCATTAATACTGTGCAGAATTTTGTCTCTTGGACTTATGAATATGGCTGCTCCCAAATATATTATTTTTGTTATTTTTCTTGCAGTTTTCAAATATTTCTAAGAAGAAATTGCACCCTTTTTTCATGATCTGAAACATATGTCCCTTACGCCTGTCAATGGCACAATGACAAAGCTGTTGAATGATGGTTTGACACACATGGGTTCAAATTTAATTCTAAAAGTCATGCTAAAAGAGCTCCTGTTCTGCTTAGCTAACTAATACTTTGATGGAACTAGAAGTGCTAGGTTTGCTTCCTAGTGTGCTATTATATAATGATACAAATCTTAATCACGGAAGTTTGATAAGGTATCTGTTGTCAGGATAAACAATCAGCACTGCAAAAATGTTTATTCCTTGTGAATTAAGAGCAAGTATTCCCTGTTTAAAATGGATCAGTTTTTCTAGATAAAATATTTATGGAATATTACTTGCACTTTTGCTATTTGAATGCACTATATCTGTATGACTAAAATAAACACATTAAAATCATGCAGCAACATCTGTCAGTATGGAATACCATATCCATATAGTTAAACTCTTAGCCCTCAAAACACAGTACCCATATACAAGCTGCCTACGGGGAATAGTACATACCCCTACTTCTCCCCTACCCCAAACTCTATCCTGAAAATGTAAATTGGCATGGGCCAAAGTACATCAGACATTCTAATTGCCACATACAAGAAGGTGCCCTGAAACGTTATTGTTTTTTACCCATTGTAAGGATAGGCAGCAGCAGATATAGAAGCTTTAAATACAAGAAAGCTAATAGTAACAATCTTTTAATAAAGAAGGAATCACTCCTTTCCAAGGAGTCTATCTCTTGCCATTACAGATGAATTGCTTCCACCTGTGCTCCCAGGGCTGATCTTTTTCCAGGTGCTCAATCACTCATTCAGGCCATGTCCTAACAGTTCCCAGGCACACAGACAGATAAATATAAATGAAATAATTAAATGTAGCTTATTGGAAAACCCTTCTTTCCTTTATTTCACTAAAAATTAAATAAACCTTGATTGACTACACAAAGCCAGTAGAAACTAGGATATACTTGAATAGGGTATAGCTATATCATTCTTGCTATACTAGAAATGTTAATGATAGGAATTGAATGTTGTTAATCTTGTAATTGTCATGCTGTTTGAGATGATATTATGGTATCATGTTATCGTTTTTCTGTAGTACAGGACGGAGAGAAATGCAATTCTTATTCTGAAGAGTTCACACATGCTAAGATTATAAAAGGAACTAGTACAAGAATGCTGGTGTCATTTCATGTCAACTTGCAGATTCAGCTGCTCTTCCTCACACTGCTTAGTATCATTTCTAGTATATTCTCTGATTTTCCTGTGAGTTTGGCAATATTTCAAAAGGATAAAAGGTGCTCATAAAGACAAGGAAATCTGTATTTCATTCTATTTGTATCCAAGAGATCCGAGGTGAAACACAAAATATCTCGATAAAAAAAAAACCACTAGTTGGATTGCTGATTCTGGTAACAATGTAACTCAATTCAGTACAAAACTAGTGTTTATATACACTGGCTCTTGACACCAAAATATGTGCTAGTAAAATTAGTGTATCAAATAGTGCCAAGGAATGGTTTTAAATAAGGAAACATAATTGTTCATACAATTAAACTATTAAACACATCCTGTGATAGTCTTGAACTGTGCCAACCAGCAGGCCCCCAGAACTGGTGGGCATGGTTTGGGAATAGAGGCAGACCAGGAGTAATTCCCATAAAACGATTTCCATATAGCCATGTGGTTTTTGAGACTGACATAATTTATAGCATTAGCAGAAGACACTGCCTGCCAACTGGACACAGAATCAGAGAATAAGGCTGGCAGAGCTAGTGTAGGAGTCCAGCTCCCGAGGCAGCCTTGACAAGGAAAACTGTTCATGTAACACAATGCCAGCATCAATCTCTAATGAGATTTATAGATCGAGAGAGATGGGAAGAGCTTTGTTGTTGTTCTGTTTGCTTGTGAAGCTGGGATTGAATTTGATAAGACACAGATGGTACCTCACCTGCATACTTGGCCACGTCTTCTACTATCTTCTCTTTCTACTGTTTCCTTAATTCTCTTCATTCTTAGAAAATTGTACAGATTTTATTTTTTTTTCCCTTCGAGATGCTGGGCAATATAACTGGGTCAGTAAATAAATACAAAAATCCAAATCCAGCAAAGGGGAGAAAACTTATTCTTCAAAATAAAGGTCAAATAAGGTAAACTGCCCCACCAGATACTTTATATTTTTGTTACTGAAGCAATTATGACTTTAATAGGTGCCTGTCTACTCAAGAAGCCTTCTCTTCCTTATCTAACATCTAGTGGGCATTTTCTGCATCTCTTTCATATTTTGAAATGTCACTTTCCTATGTAAGTGTTAACCATTTTTTTTTAAGATGCCTTTGGAGTTGCCAAGCAGTATTCCAGCTCAACCAGGAGAGAAGGAGCCTTGTCAACATTCATTAAACACCCCAGTCAAAGCTATTTTCAGAAAGCATCACTCCATTTGTTAATAAAATTTAGGAAAAACTGTCTGGAAACACTGCCACAATGTTAATTTTTGACAGATTACCCCAGAATCTTGATCAGCCTACTCTGACCATTTGATCTAATTGAGAAGGTAATGACTAACTGAAGCCTGGCTTTAATAATATCAGCTCTACTCACTGAATCAAGGAGAGTCTCCGTTACTGAAAGTAAAGAGAGCAGAGCTGAGAGATAAATCATTTTCTCTTCTAGGAATAACATAGCTGCAGTAGGCAATATGTAAACAATATACTTAACATTCATGTTATAAATATGAATCACACACATGGACTAATCCTCCCCCAACTTTGAGACAGTATTTTACTTTCAGCATGGAATTATGACTATGAATTATTTAAACATGCATGTAATTGATATCCCAATAAATACTCTGATTTGTTATCAGAGCACTTCTATTAGTTTTGTTTTATTCAAATACCCAGTCCACTCTGTAACTCAAAAACACAAAATGTAGATTATAACAGTGCGTGATATTGGGTCAAGATTATAACAACTTTCTTCTAACTCTTAGGGCAGAGGAGCTGATTCCATGCAGTTATGAGGATGTGAGTTGAGCTCACAGAAAGAGATTATTGGTCCAAATTTTATACACATAATGTTATCAAATGAACAAATAAATTGGAAAGAAAAAGGAAAAAAAAAAAAGCTACCTAATACTTCAGAATATTGTCACGCTCCAATATAAAGGAGGGAGACGAGGTTCTTAGATTATGTGTATACCCAGCGTGAGATTAAGAAACAACGGTTCAAATGTTGGTCCGACCAGTTTATTACCAATATTGACCAGGGAGATGGGGAAGGCGGACACTGTTAAGGGTGATGGGGAAGGGAAGGCGAGCGATAGGAAAGATAGGAAAGAAGCAAGGATTTGTGCAACACAGGGAAAGTCACCAGCCAGGATCCTTGGGGCGGTCCAGTTTACAGCGGCTCCGACGGTCCGAGGCAGAAGAGCAGGGGTGGCAGAAGCGGGGAGAACAGCAGCAGCGACGGGCAGCCCTGAGCAGCAAGCAGCTGTCCTGGAGCTGCAGGGATCAGCTCATAAGGTTTCCGATGGAAGAATACCAACAATCTCATGTGGTTGATCCCTTTTATCCTCCATTTCTCTTGCCTACATGACAAATCCCGTGCTAAGATGCCAGGCAAGCATCTCCTGAGATGGCTATCTCCTCATGGAGATGAGTACTACACAAAAGAGTGTTCAGTGGCCATTGAGCTGCAGCTTATCTCTCTTTCGTTGCCCCAGGACATGCCCATCTGCTTGTCCCTTAGACAAAGGATTTCTCAACCCTTGCCCAGGACTAGCTTGGACATGTTCGGACATGTTTATCAGCAAACTTCGAGGTAATAGTATAAATTAATAGTCTCTTACAGATATGTAGTATTTAAGAACAATAAATAAATAAATAATTGTGAAGCTAGGGAAACAGCATCTGACGTTAAATGGTGGAAGAAATTGTAATGCTTTTATTGAAACAATCTAATCCTGATAAATAGGGTATCATATCAAATAGTCTTGGAAGTTATATCACAAAGTTTCTCAAATTCATCTGTTTCTAACCGAAACCTGATTTGTTGGCTTGTGGTTTTTTATTGTGTTTTTTTATTTTTATTTATTTTATTGTAGACATTAGATTAATACATATTAGTTTAATAACTTAAATAATGAGTCAAAGCAGCCTTTAAAATAGTAATCTACCGCAACATCCGGAATTAGGGAAATAAACTGAAATTAGCCTTTTCTTTAAACAATATGCAATATTCAATATGAAAACATTAGATTGAATATGTTCTCTGTGGACAAGGCCCTGGTTCTGGAGGACAACAGGTTGGGCATGAATTAGTGGTGTCCCCTTATGGACAAAAGGGCCAATTGCATCCCAGGATGTGTTAAAAAAATGTGACCAGCAGGTCGAGGGAGGTGATCCTCCCTCTCTACTATGCCCTGGTGAGGCCACATCTGAAGTAGTGTGTCCAGTTCTGGACTACCTAGTTCAAAAAAGACAGAGATCTCCTAGAAGGAGTCCAGTAGAGTGCCACAAAGATGATAAAGGGCTGGAGCATCTCCTGTACAAGGAAAAGCTGAGACACCTGGGACTCTTCAGTCTGAAGAAAAGAAAGCTGAGAGGGATCCTATAAGCTTTTGAAGTACAGGAGTCAAGTCGACAGGGGTGGACTCTTTTCAGTGTCTTAGAACAGTAGAAAAAGGGGCACTGGGCAGAAACTAGAACACAGAAACTTCCATATTAATACAAGGAAAAAATTCTTCACTATTCAAATAATAGAACACCAAAACAGACTGCTTAGGGAGGTTGTGAACTCTCTTTATATGGAGATATTCAAGACCTATATGGGTGTCTACCTGTGTGACCTGCTGCAGGGAACCTGCTTTAACAGAAGAGTTGGACTTGATGATCACTACAGGTCCCTTCTAATCCTTACAACTCTGTGATTCTGTGATTCTGTGAATGACAGAAGCTGGGCAACCTTTTGTAAAAAAAAAAAGAGGTAAACATACCTTCAATCTCTGCCAGACACCCATGGCTTATTCAACAAATTACCTCCAATTTTCTTCTTCATGTTTCCTTCTTCTAATTGTCAGTCCAAATGTATTCTTATATAGAATCACTATAAACAGCAATTACCAATTATACAGTCAATTAGAATCTACCACATTTTGAAAAGGCCAGGCAGAACCATATCCTTGCATAATCAATTATTTTAAAACATTCCTCTTGATCAATTGTTCTCAAGATGCATTGAAT
This sequence comes from Cyrtonyx montezumae, assembly GCF_038088225.1. Classification (NCBI taxonomy): domain Eukaryota; kingdom Metazoa; phylum Chordata; class Aves; order Galliformes; family Odontophoridae; genus Cyrtonyx; species Cyrtonyx montezumae. The sequence goes on from NW_027072089.1 coordinate 5,308,668, forward strand.
AAATCTCATGAAGTGGAATAAGGAATTCAGGCATTGTTGGTTCAGTCAACCATCATAAAAAAGTAGAGAAAGGAAATTAGAGAGAAAAGGTTGCTATTTTGCAATTCATTGTTGGGTATTTCATAGTGATTATAATGTAACTGAATCTTGAAATAAAATTATGTAGAGCAGAGTACAACTAATAACTTTGTTAGTCAGATTTTAATAAGAGTGGGGAGATGTGGGGGGTGTCATGGTGGGTTTTGACGATTCTTTTTTCTACTCCAGTTGTGCATTGCTTTTCTTTTTTTAAAATGAAATTCCATCGTACATTATGTCCTCATTAACATGGTGCACAGTTCCACTCTAAGTACCATGCTGTTCCCCACCTAATCAGGTAAACTTCCAAGGTAAGAGAAGCATTATTTCAAATAATCATCAAAGGGCAGAGTGTGGTTATCCTGCAGACACCAAACTGCAGTAGTGATAAACTGAAGGCAACTGAATGAGTGGGTGACATGAACTATACCTTTGGGATCCATGTCAATCTTTGAATTACATACAGAGGACCTTTTGTTTTCTCTCATTAATCCTACAATAACTAGGAAAGCAATTCTTTAACTCTCTTTAGGGTCTACTAATGCACAGCTCTTTCAAGCTCTTTCAACATATCTCTTTGCATATTTGCATGCATACAGATACTTAGTGCCACAAACACTGCATGTATGTCTGAGTGTATATATGTAGAGATGTATACACAGATAGACTTAAGTGTATGTATATCAAACATGTTGGAGCTTAGTGCCAGAAAAGTTTGTCTGCTGGAGTCTGCCTTTGCAAAATGATTGTGTGCCCATACTGACTCTGTAATACAAATACAATTAAAATTTTATGAATATTTTCATCTTAGGTATACTAAAGTGAAAAGCTCAGAATTTGATCTGTGTCATAAAGCCAGAAAAACAGCCATTCTGCTACTGAGGTAATCTCACTTTTGAAATCAGGAAAAACAAGGTGCCCATTAAGAAAATAATGAATGTCATTGCACAGAAGTAAATTGCTCTCTATGCTTCAGCATCCTTCTGTAATGGAGAAGCATGTTATACCTCTTCTGTCAACTACATTCTTAAGAAAGGAATTGTCTGTGTTTGTGAAACAAATGCCTCCCTCCATCCATCTTTGTTCTTTATCATGAAAGAATAATTAGTACTTGAATCAAAGCATACAGAATCATTGTGTTTGCTTCTTGCTAGAACTGCTTGGAACCACCAAAGAATTGAAAAATGTATTTAAAAAATGCAACAAATAAATTAAATACATAAATACGAATGTACATCATCTTTGTGGCCCACTGCTTCTAGGAGGTCTCTGGAGATCTCTGTCTTTTTTGAACTGGGGAGCCCAGGACTGGACATGGTACTAAATACAGCCTCTGCAGGGCAAAGTAGAGGAGGAAGATCATCTCCCTTAATCTGTTGACCATGCTTTTTTCACCCCAGGATTCCATTGGCCTTCTTGGCCACAGGGACACACAGCTGTGTGTGGTTATAGCTCCCCAGACATAGGTCCTTTATATTCTGAAAAAAGACTGAGAACCCTCAGCTACTAGAGTCATGCCTAGAGAAGAGGGAAAACTTGCTCCCAAATAGCTAATCTGGACTGGACATACAATGGTGACCCAATAGCTCATTGTGAATTCTATCAGATAAATAGCTCAATTCAAAGCAGTTTGTCTTCTCTGCTTTCATCCTCACTTTCTCCCCTCTAATTCAGATGTTGCATAAACTCACAAGGTCATGAAAAATATGTAAACTATTAGGTAAAATTAAGGAGGCAAAAAAAGTTTGCTTTACATTACAGTAAATACAGGTTACAGACCTGTTAACACTTTGCAGGAGTGGCCATTTCTCCAAATGAGCCAATTGGAAGGCCAGACTCTGCTGGTAAATATCCAGAAACAACATACAGGAGTTTGCTAAGAACCTATTAATGCCCCCTTTGATCAGGAAGCAGAGATTAGAGAAGAGTGCAAGATGGCAAAAAGGATAACAAAAGCTACTCAACTTTATAAGAAGGCAAGGAAAGCCTTACTTCTAAATGAAAGGTATTAAGCTTGCTTGATCAAGATGGGAGAGTTTATTTGTTGCTTTCTTTCTCAGGTGATAGACACGAAGTGGAAAGCATCAGGTAATGGAGAAACTTTGAACAAATTGTTTACCTTCTCAGCAAATCTGCTGGTGTCAACCCCAAACAATGAAACAAAACAGATTCTGATGAAGAAAGCAAACGTTGATCCAAATTAGAAAAGACAAAGGCATTTTTCATCCTGGATCTCCCGTTTAAAGGTTGACTCTTGGCAGGCATGTGATAGCTTAGTGCACTACAGCACTGGTTACCAGGGCATCCATCACACAGGAGATGTGCAACAAGTTCAAAATCAGACTTCATGCTTGGAACTGAAACTCCTGCCAGAAACAGATAGGTCATTGTCTTCAAATGATGACAGAGTAATTGCCTCCCAGAGGAGGGCTAAAATCTGCTGGCAGACCTTTTAGGGATTCTGCAGCTACTGCTTATCTGACTGATTATTGCTGAACTTAAGAAGACCTTAACAGGTTCCCCAGGAGTTTTCTGTCTGACACTAAACCCAGAAAGTAAGCAATTTGGGAACTTAGATCAAAGACTGAAACTTCACACTTGGAGCACAGAATGTAAATGACAAAATCCAAAGATACGAAGATTTTTCAACAATCAGGCATATGATTGTCCTAAGAAATAACAGAAGTTCTTATTTGTTATCTTGGAGCATCTAACATAGGCAGCTACTGGCCTTATGATTTTAAAGTAGTATAAGTGGAGTATAAGCATAAGTAGTAGTATAAGTGGTGGATTCAAAAGGTACTCAGAATGAGAGAACATACATGAAAAATTTAGTTGAACTGTTTCCCAGTGGCACTGTGATGACTCTGAACGTAAATGTTCTTTCTCACACTTTATTTGGTTAAGTTCAGGGGTATGCCAGTAGTAAGTTTATATTGAATGTTTTTGACATGCTATTTCCATTGGTGAGGTCATCACTGGAGCACACAATGGTGATAGATTTTATGTCTTGAGTGGTATCACAAGGGAAACAGATGAGGCAGTCGTTTGTGCAGATGAGTGCTATAAAAAGCTGCTATTTTAAGTGTAAATGCGGTACTGCATCTTGTCTTCACAGTTGGACATCAAATAGAAGATAGTGCATTCTGATGCAGTGGATGATAAGATGACCACAAATCAGCATTTTGCCCTGGCAGCCAAAAGGGCCAATCATACCCTGCGGGTGCATCAGTCCCAGCACTGTCAGCTGGGTGAGGGAAGGGGCTGTCTCCTCTGCTCTGTGGTCTCACCTCAAGCACTGGGTTAATACCTTCACATTTCTTACAGTTTCTAAAGTGGAAAAAAAGATCTGACACAGCACCAAAGGAAAAATTCAAAGATATCTTTCTCCCTTTTTCCATATCAGAGCCTTGTACTGTTAACAGAGTGCAGTCATGAACTGATGAGAGAAGGGAGTAGTTTTATTGCTGTGTGATTGCTACTTATGGGGCAGATCTCTCTCTAGTATCATGGTGTACCCTAGTATAGTTGATGACAATTGCAGCCACACATCCACAATCTCCCTTTCTGTAAGTTTCAGGGAACTTTCTTCCTGTTCTCCAAATCTAAAGATATAAAAAGAAAATACTGGTACAACTCTAAGAGACCTGTTTGAAAGTCAGTCCAAAGAAAAGTTAAATTCTGACTCTGATACAGTAGAAAATCACTGTATATTCTCAGGGAATGTGGAAGGATAGCTTCAAGCATTTGTTGCAGCATTTCTCAGTGTCTGAAGTGTGCTTGTTTGATTAAACAAACTGGGAAAGATGCAGATATTTAAGATTAAAATAAAATGTTGCTATAACTGATCATTTGGAGGCAATGATTAAGCTCACTATCAATGACCTCAAAGAGGAGAAAGAGCTTAAAGAGTACTTTGTCCACAGAAAAAAGAACAAACTGAGGGAATACCTCCCAATAACCCACAAAGAAATTAAAAATTTGCATTCTCTTTCTTGCTATCTTTATTTATTTATTCATTTAACACATGTACATAGATATGAAAGCAATATGAGTAAATGTAATCTCCGAGGTAATATCATTATGTTATGTAAATTATCTCAGCTTCGTTACAGATCACAGAATTGCAGAATGATTGAGGTTAGAAGGCATCTTTGGAGGTTATTTGGTCCAAATCCCTATATCATGTGACAAGATTTTGGGAGTGGGATCCTGCAGGTGAGCTCTCTAAGCAGAGCCCAGAATTGCCCAATGTCAGATAAGAGCCAGTTCCAGCTGTTCCAAAAGGGAACCATTGCTGGCCAGGACTGAGCCATGAGTGACACTTGGTGTGCTCTGGGAGAGCAGATTTAAGAAAGGAGAAACTGCTTCACAACAGCAGCTGGGAGAGAGAAGTGAGAAATGTGAGAGAAACAGCCCTGCAGGCATCAAGGACAGTGAGGGATTACGGGAGGTGCTCCAGGAGTGGAACAGAAATTTCCTGCAGCCCAGGAGAGACCCATGGTGGAGCAAGGGCAGAGAGGGACCACGAAGGAGTGGCAGAGACAAAGTGTTCTGGGCTGAATGCAGTCCCCATTCCCCTGCACCCCACAGAGGGAAGAGGTAGTGGAGGGTGGATGGGGTAGTGTTTCTAGTTTGCTTTTGTTCTTCCTGCTCTAGTTTGTTAGTAATAGGCAACAAATTATATTAATCTCCCTAAACCGGGACTGCCTTTCATCTGACATTAAAACCACCATGGCATCCCAGCTAAAGCAGGGACATCCAAGACTACATTCAGGCTGCTTTTGAAGATCTTCACAAACTTCATCTGAGAAACCTTGACAGTGCTCCATCACCCACACAACAAAAAAGGACTCTTTCCATTATATCCAGACCTGTCTTGTACTGGGGGCCCAGAACTGCAGCCCCCAGTACAAGAGAGATCTGGATATACTGGAAATCAGTATATTTATATATATTTATATATTCTATATATAAAACTCTACTCAGAACAATGCTGAGTAGAGCGGATTAATTTCGTTGTGTTATGTGAGATTATATGAATGTATTATAACAAGAAAAGTTATCTGGTGTTTTTTTTTTCATAGATAATGTCATCAGTCACACTCCTACAATAACTCTTCTGAACAAAATCGCTGGGTAATACACATTTAAAACTATCAGTGGAAAAGTGTTTTGAGAAGTTGTCTGCATCTAGCAAAGAAAATCAGAATTGAGTATGAGAAATAATGTCAAATATTTTCCTAACCAGAACTTTACATTGTCAGGAAAATAACAATCCGTAACTAATATTTTTAAACATTCAGTTGTACACAGCTTCATTTCCAGCTTTGTTCTGAACTCTCAACTTTAGAAAGGAGTATATTTTATGACTTCCATATAGAGTGTTGTTGGTATTCTTTTACAGCTACGTGATAGCTGTATCATCTCCCATTTTTGAATTTGAAAATGTTTCCTTTTGAGTGGTAAATTCGTAGCAGTCATGTTTATTCTCCAAAGTGTTCTTGTATGTTGTTAATCAAGAAAAGACAGAATCTTTGTTAACTCAATTTACTCGCAATATATATGTATCAGTATTACAGGAGAAAATTAAATACTCTTCATCATGGATTATGGCACAGAACTCTGAATAAAAATTGTTGCAAATATGTGATTAAAGATTTCAAGTCCTGGCTGTATGGTATATTACTCCAGCTCTAACAGAATTCATGAGGAGCTATATTTTACCCTTAAAATGTAGTCTAAGTTATTAGGACACAATGATACCACAGTCTTAGTGGAAGACTCTCAGTTTGAGAGCATTTTTGAGCATAATTTTTCTAGTACCTCTTTCTTTATTTGGATGAGATGATTCTTAGCTGTATTATTGTCTCCTAAGTCTCTGCTTTTCCCTCGACTTCTGAAAATTATTTTCCGGGCTGACACTGCAACAGTGCTGAAGTCTGAGGACTTCAGTCCACATCTGAACAGGAAAATTATTTTTATCCTTAGAAACTATCAATGTTTTGGAATTAGAAACTAAATTGTTGCAAGAAGACTTTATTATTTTTATTTTCCCAGAATCAAAGTGCTTCAGGAAAATTTTTTGGAGAAGAACTATGGAGTTATTTTTGTAGCTTGTCAACTTCCTGCCAGCTGAACACTCCTGTCAATTTCACCTTCTGACCTTTTGTCAATTTCATTTTCTGCCAGAAGGCAGAAAGTGATTCCGATGAGAATCTTTCAGGCAGGGAGCCAGATGCTAGTCACCTGCCTTCTCTGTCTTGCAATTCTCAACCTCCCTACCTTTACCCAGCCTACTGCCAGTCCCTTAATTCCTCACATGAAGGATCCTTGGCAGTCTTATTTTATTTCCTCCCTGTTTCTTCTCCAGGTAGATCATAGAAAAGGAAAATGTAATCACAAACATCCAAAATAAAATCTGGAGGATTTTTTTTAAATATTCTTTTCCCCTATGGAGACTTTTTTTTTCCTGAACCAATTGTTTCCTATTTGGAAATCATTCTGCCATAAAATTGACTGTCAGCTAGGTTTTTTTTTTCTTTCTTGCCTAATAAGTGGCTTATCTGACTCCATAGTACGCAGGAATGATACTTCCTAATGTACTCAGCATGGTTGCTTGTGTTGGAAATGAGATGAAAGCACTTGAATCACTTTCCTTTTCAAATGGAAGTCTAATTAACATATAGATCAGCTGGCTAATACTTCCATGGAACACGTACAGTACTTGTTATAAAATATAAGCACACTTTGAACTTCAGCAGTCACTTGAAAATTTTCAATCTTGTAATTCTGCCTTTGTTTGTAATAGTTTTGATAAGAAATTGGACAGACAAGGAGCTAAACCTAGGCAATGATTGGGACACTCTTGAAGTTATGGTTGAGCTTCTATTTGCTTAACATCACATACTATGCATAAAGAATCCCAGTTCAAGTATTTATCTAAATTGAATGTGTTATAGCAGATGACAGCAAGAGGATTTCTTTCAAAATTAGCTTGTATCTTTTTAGGCAAAGTGAATTATTCTCAGGTCCCAAGAAAACATTTACAATAGCTTTCACTAGCTCTTGGCAGCAGCAGTGCCTTCTGCTGAGAAGAGACAAACAACTGGAATATGTTTTTGTTGCTGGACTTGAAAACTGCATGAGATAGGAACATGATGCATGAAAACACAGGAAAAGTCCTTAGGGTCACATTACTGCTCACAGACCTGCATAACCTAGATATGAAAAACAGGAGCTCAATGATTTGTAGTAGGAGGGAGGGAAATTTGTGGGCCTATAAGCATGAAAGAATATGCAAGACAAAAATATTAACTTATGGTTTGAATGCTTTAAAACAGCCCCTCCTCTTTTTTTTTTAATTAAAAAAATCTTGTATAAGATGACTTTCTTTTCTGAGTATTTACTGCAGTTGTTCAATTTCCTTTGACATGAGCACAAACAATCAGATGATTATAATATGGAAAGATGGGTTTGTTTCACTTCACTTTCTCTAGGTATTGTAATATTATCTGTTGATAAAAATCTGCTTTTTGTTTTGCTTTCTTCGTTTTGTTACTGGTTTTAGCATTTCCACAGAGCAGGTCATACTGTTCATGGAAAAAAAAAACACATATGTTTTGTCTTTTTATTTTTCATTTCATTGACTAAAGTCAACTAGATTTAACTGCCAGTTCCAATGGACATGCTTCAGTGCTCACCATACAGACAATGATTTTATGGATGTTCTTAATTTGAAGTCAGTGGGATTAAGGCATCTATCTGATAATATGGCTAATTCATGCCATTGAGAAAACAAACCTGAGCTTAGTAACAGTTTTGTTCATAGTTTCCCACTGACAGTGAATCATAAGGGCAAGTGATGAATCAATGGCAGATGCAAAACTAGAGGGACTGTACATTTCACCTGTAATACTGGAGATTTATTTGAAACTACAGCTTTACAGGAGATGAAGATACTCCAAAACCCATAGAAAACCCATAACAAGGGTTAACATTCATTTCAGGTTTGTAAAAATTTTATTCTCCAGATAAACATAGGAAGACCACAAAAAGTATCCTTGTTTAATTTTCTTACTTAATGTCAGTCGTTATTTAGGTTTGTCACTGAGAAGTGGCTGAACTAAACAACAGTAATTTCTCTCTCACTTGAGCTAGTTATGTAGGTGTTTCAAAATAATTGTCAATATGCAACAGATAGACTGTAAATATGCCCCAACTCTCTGACTATTTTTACTTTGAGCTCACTCACCCTCAGTGCTGGCTTTGAATTGCTGGCAGTATAAGATCCAGCTGAGAGATTGTATGTGTGTTTGCTGCTTTCCACTTTTCCCTCTTCATATGTAGAATACTCATTGTATAACGGATAAGACATTTTCAGACAAGTAAAATCCAAGATCTGGAGAAACCCTGGATTGTTGTGCCAGTTGGTATGCTGCTGTGTATTTATAGTAGTCTGATCTGCCCATATTAGAGGAAGAATGCTTCTGTTGGGTTGCCTTCTGATAACCTAGAGCCAACTTGTAAGAACCAAGCACCAAAAGATCCTGTACTTTCTTCCCTTCATAGGTGAAAACACTTGTCCTTCCCAAATAAAGATCTTTCATTCATATTCCTTAAGTCCTCTCTTTCATCAAGGTAGAGATAAACTCAAACACAGTAAGAACAACATTTCTATGGGAAATAAAGGAGAAGTGAAGGAATCTAATTATTTTTACGCAGAGTCTGAAGAATTTATGAGTACAAATAGATTATGTGGATCTTTTTGTTGGCCGAGAATCTATTCAACACTTAAAATAACTCCTAAACCCGGGTTCCTCTGGTAACAGCTGAAGAATTTATATTCAACAGGTTTCTATTTCATCTTTGTTTGAGTATTTATTGGCATATGGATGAGGGATTAGTCTGAATCAATATCTCACGATTGTACTTTTAATTTTACTAAGGCACGGTGGGCTTTGTGCTTGTGTTTGTTGCAAATTAAATACAAATGCATACGTTTCATAAATTACTCTGAATTATTAGTACTTTATTAAAAACATTCTGTGAAGCTGCCTTCCATTCTGCCATCAGACAGATTATAGTTAATTCCACAAGTTTGTAGGTGATAGCTTACAAATTATGTTAGCAAGTTGTGGTAGTAGCGGTCTGACATTTAGCTCTCAATGCCTTTGTTTTACAAGATTGTATTGCACTAGAAGTTTGCTATTGAATAGACTCAAGTGAATTAAACCAGAAGGTAAGAGTGACTGTAATTTAACTGAAGCAACTATTACGTGCATTGACTTCACAATGCAACAGTTTTGGATTCTGTCTGTGCTTCTTGGGGCTGATAACATAGGAAAAATATTACTTAACCTATACTGATTAACAAAGGAACTTCAAACATAATATCATCCTGCTCTGTATTAGAGAGAAAGAGAGATGTGTTTTAGGAGAAGGCTGTCCTGTGATACCAAGTTATCTGCCTCTTCTTACTGTCATAAATCACTCTGAGAAAAGGTTCACTTCAAAAAGTAATCACAGTAAAAATTCACACCTCAGATGGTCCTAATAGAAGAGTCTACATAGTATGCTTACAGCTACCACTGCTTCTAAAGTTGTTTTGGTTTTTTTTTCATGTGATTTATTTTCTATCTGTCTGCTGTTGTTCTTTCATCTTCATATAAAATAGATACCAGAAAAATTCTCATCGTTTAAATGAAGGAAAGGCCATGGTAGAAAAAAATTAGTTTTTCTGTTTGTAAGAGACTAATATTTTATACCATTGCCTCAAAGTTTGCTGATAAACATATCCAAACATGTCCAAGCTAGTCCTGGGAAAGGGTTGAGAAATCCTTTGTCTAAGGGACAAGCAGATGGGCATGTCCTGGGGAACCAAAAGAGAGATAAGCTGCAGCTCAATGGCTGCTGAACACTCTTTTGTGTGGTACTCATCTCCGTGGGGAGATAGCCATCTCAAGAGATGCTTGCCTGGCATCTTAGCAAGGGATTTGTCCTGTAGGCAAGAAAAATGGAGGATAAAAGAGGGATCAACCACATGAGATTGTTGTGGTTTTGTTGTTGTTGGTGGTGTTCTTCCATCGGAAACCTCATGAGCTGATCCCTGCTGCTGCACTCCCTGCTGGGCCTGCTGCCTGGGACATGTTGCTTTCTCCTGGACCTCGCCGCTCCTTCGAGGTGTTCTACCATCCGAACCCTCACGAGCTGATCACTGTTCGCTGCTTCTACGGTGCTGACTGATGCTGTTCTCCCCACTTCTGCCACCCCTGCTCTTCCGCCTCGGTCTTTCGGAGCTGCTGTAAACTGGATCGCCTCTAGGATCCTGGCTGGTGACTTTCCCTGTGTTGTACAAACCCTTGCTTCTTTCCTATTTTTCCTATCGCTCGCCTTCCCTTCCCCATCACCCTAACAGTGTCTGCCTTCCCCGTCTCCCTGGTTTATAGTGGTAATAAACTGGTCGGACCAACATTTGAACCATTGTTTCTTAATCTCACGCTGGGTATACACATAATCTAAGAACCTCGTCTCCCTCCTTTATATTGGAGCCTGACACTGTTCCCCAGCAGTTTCTTCACAAAAAATATTATTTCCATATGATCAGTCTGCATCTCATAACCTGTATAGAAAAACAAAACAAAACAAAACAAAAACCCCTTTCTTATGTCCTTAATTTCTATGTAAAGTCAACTAGAATTCATCACAGTATTCTGAATTGTGTATCAACAGGAGGCTTAGCTGCAACATCTGATCCTAATCTCACCATTTGTATTATCCTTTGTTAAGCACTACTATCATAACACTAACGAGGGCTAAATGAGATATAAAACCATTTGTCAGCTTTCAACAAAAACAAGTTGTAGGGTGTAAAGGCTGAGAAAAGAGCAAGAAATTGATTATTATTTAAAAAATGACACATCCTGCTAATATATTCTTCCTTTTCAGACTCCTCTGAAGTACGTTTCCTTTACTGATGTATCAAAACCTGTGGTCTCTCCTATTGAAATTATCCATGCATTCTGAATTGCATAGATAATGCAGGGTAGAATTAAGCTTTAGAACCATTACTACTCCTCTTTCATCAGGTGATCAACCTGTTTCTTCACACACCAATTTTTTGTATCTGCGTCCAAACCTGACTGTGCTAGGAAAAAAAAAAAAAAATTCTTAATCTATCCAAATGTTAAGTTAGCAAATAGGACAACGGCACTGATGCATGTCATTATCATAAGATATTTACCAAGCATTCTGCAGAGCAGTTTTCATTTCTACTTTGGTTATCCTCCTGGAAATGTTAGTAGGGAGAATCAGTTACATGTACCCAGGATTTCCTATGATACAATATGTTTAGTCAAACTTTAAGAATATATAGGGTTGCCTACTTTCAACAATAATGAACACATTTTTGTCTTTTGGGTACTTAGGAATCTCAAAGCAAGGTGGAAGACAATAAAAATGATGCTGCATTTTGTTCTATTTGTATTTTGTCTCAAAGCTAGTTGAGGAGATTGGTATCTTTAATTATCCTGTCAAAATCCGTCGGTCTTTCTATATGTCACATTTGAATGTGAAGAAATCCTTTCAACTCTGGATGTCATCATCTGTCCTCAACAGGACTGACACTACTCTTATACATACATATATATTTTCTATGTATACACATCTACATAAATATACAGAAGTGTTTTAGAATTATGTACATATAAAGGATTCTTTTATCACATTTGAACTTAAAATATTTATAACCTGAATCTTCATACATGCTTAAATACTTCCCATTTGAATTCTCTTATACCTTTTTTCTTTTTTTTTTCCTATATACCTCTCAGAATCTCACTTTGTAGATTTTTGACATTCTGCTTGATCTCTCTATCCTTTCCTTCCCTGTGGCAATTTACTCTCTGCTTTTCTTAATGGCCTCTTTTTGGAATGTAAGATGAGCATATTTGTGTTTAATATAAATTCAACCTGTGTTTAAATATCTGAAGTGAAGTAAAATAAGTTCTTCCAACCTTCACTATTACTATCTCTGGTTATTGATAACTTTTTCAAAATAGTGAGCAAGCTTGAGTTTGACCTAAATATTTTTTGTCAGCACTATCTTAATAAAGGAAGCCTTTGGGTGTCCACAATAAAATAAAATGTTATTAAACAGTTTGATAACATTCAGTTGTGACTGTTTATTGAAACAGAGTGGGAATGATAGAAACATAGAATCATAGAATGTTTTGGGTTGGAAGGGATGTTTAAGGTCATCTAGTTCCTACACCCAGTGCTATAGGCAGGGATACCTCCCTCTAGATCAGGTTCTCAAAGCCCCATCCAGCCTGGCTTTGAATGTTTCAAGGGAGGAAGCATTCACAACCTCTGGTCAATCTGTTCCAATGTCTCACCACCCTCACAGTAAAGAATTTCTTCCTAATAGGCTGAAACTCTTCCAGTTTAAAACCATTTCCCCTCATCCTGTCACTACATGCCCTTGTAAAAGGTCCCTCCCCAGTTTTCCTGTAGGCTGCTGTAAGGTTCCAGAGGAACCTTTTCTGGGCTGAAAAGCCCCAGCTCTCTCAGCCCATCCTTATAAGGGAGGTGCTCCAAGCCTCTGATCATCTTCATGGCCTTCTCATGGTCCTGCTCCAGAAGGACATCTCTGCAGAGAAAAGTGTTCAGGATCACTAAAATAATTAATTTTTTTCTGTTATACTGTTGGTTTGGGGCATGATGCATCTTGCTAGTAACACTTGAGTTCCTAAGTGAAAACTAGGATGTACTAGGGAAACAAATGTTGCAATTGCCAAATGACTTGACCATACAGACTAACAGTTAACATTGCAAGTCTCTAACCATTAGGTTATATTTTTCATACAATATTCCAAAGCTTCCATTAATATTGATAGAACATTTTCTTTCATGTAAGTGCTACTCTGGCAATGGAGTGATTATATAGAAATACTCCTATGGACTGAGGGATCGCATACTGCTAAAATAGTATTGACCCTGATAATATTGATTTGATCTCACGGTGGAAATTCCCATTAACATACTTTCTAACATCCTCCAATTCACTCTCTTCATATATAAATCTAAGTTCTTAAGCAGTGTTGAATCTGTGGATGTGGTAATTATAAATAATTTAAAAACTAAAAATCACCTTATAAAATAAAGTAATTTAGGAATTCACCTGATTTTCAGACATAAACTTTGACATTTTAAACTCACAGTAGGACCCAGACTCCCATTAAATAACATTTCCAATACAGATTAGAAATGTAGCTGGACATAACAAAAGAGTATTCAACGTAGACAAAGTATACACTTAAGAATCCAGGCTGCCATCTTCTCACTGCTATTGTTACGTATGTACATGCCTGTTAGACGGATCCCAGCATGTCCTTTTATATTGTAAATACACCTTGTAGGTACACCTGAACTCAATCTGCCATCACTAGCCAAAGATCTGTCAAAAGTATATTCAGATTTTCAACACATTCAAGAGAGTAACACAAAGTAAAATTTATAGCAGAATAAAAAAAAAAAATTAGGACTGGGAGATCCTATTGTGGTCTGAGCTTCCAGTTGGAAGCACTTGACCTTTCCTGGTCCAAGTTTATCACTGAACATGTTTAATTAAAAATGCATCTGATTAAGACATTTTGTTATATGGGAAAAGTTGGAGTCCCTTAGGTGCAATATCAGTTGGAAGAAACACAAGGACAAGATTCTTCATTGCAGCAACAGAAATCAGCCATAAAAATAGTTTAAATTCTATTCTGGGGAATTGGATAAGCTTCAGATAAGCAAGTGCATTGGTTTGTGCTCTTTAATTTCTCTGATTAGTTAGACTACAGAGTAAATTAAAATAGGTGTGAAAAACCTAACTGAGAAAAATTATGTTCATGTCATTCATTTATTTCCCTGTTTTCCTTGTAACCTATGTTTCTCTTGTATCAACCACTTCTGCCACTTCTGGGACTTGGATGAAACTCAGCAAAGTGAAAAGCCCCATGTGAGCAAGGTTTTCTGAAGTGGGAAATAGAATCAAGATATCAAGAGACAACAGAAAAGAAGCAAACTGAAACAAAACAAAACAAGACTTTCAGTTCAATCTTTTAAATGAAATATTTCTTTAATGTGAGGCTGGATAGTTTCTGAAAATTTGTTGTTAGTAGGTGCTAATAGTAGAATTTACTGTGCAGAAGTTTCTCATTTTTAAAGAATGCATACACCTACCTTAGGTCTTATAAATGGCAGCTACACTTACATATACTGTGTATGTATGTACATGTATATCCATATATATATATATATGGATATATATAAGTAAACATGCATGTATAGGTATATATACATATATACTTGCATGTGTACCCCCAAACACACTGAGTGAGGACATAAATGTGCATACTAACAGGAATATTTTTGTCTATACTATTGAATATACTTCCAGAGATTATTCATACATAAAGTGCTTAGAAGTATTTGGACAGTGCTCTCAGACACATGGTTTGAATTTTCAGTGGTACTCTGTGGAACTATGCGTTGGGCTTGATGATCATTATGGGTCTATTCCAGCTTAAGATATTTTACGATTCTAGAGTAATCCAATAACAGCTCCTTCTATCTTCCTCAAAACAAACGAACAAACAAAAAAAGTGCATTAACAGTATGGGCCAGAAATTTCATACTCTAGTGAGTCAGTTTTGTAGCCAGTGGAAAGAGTAACCCACTATTACAGTTTCTTATCCAATCATCTTGAGCATCAGGAAATAGATCAAATAATCTCATTTTTTTTACCAAATGCAGTTCCTATTAAATTACATCTCCTTCCCCTAATGAAATGTTAATGTCAATAATGCATGGATGATGAGCCTATATGAAGTTCTAATGATACCTTCAATAAATCTTATACTTACACTGATAAATATGCCTTGGGTTTTTTTTAGATCTGAAATATTCTTAAATTATCAAAGAAGCTCACTGAATACATTAACGTGAGACTACAGAGATTATTAATATTAAATGTGAAATTTCAGCAAAGATGACATTAACGATCTGATATAAACTGACAAAAGCAAATGAATTTCAAGTTAAACTTACTACCTTGTCCTTAATTCACTTTGGGGTGTCTAGCAGTGGTGTCAGAATTGATGTGAAGTGGCATGAATGTTTAGGATGCCCATTGGAGTGTTGGCAGAGGGAAGTAAGTGACTTTGGGCTGTTCTCTTAGTCATGTAAAGAATTGCTCTGGTTCCTGCAGATTTAACTCAGACCTTTAAATCCTATGTTATGAAGTTTGAAATATTTTCACAAAGGTCAAGTCAAGTAATTAAAAATACACTGGTGCAGAAGACTGCTTGGTTTTATTTTTTTTGTTTTGGTTTGGTTTTTTAATTTAATTATAATCATCTACCTTTCAATTTGCATCCAATTTACCAGATTGGGAATCCAGATTTTATCTCCTATCTTTAATTGGAAGCAACATCCTCCTCCTGCACTTTCCCCCAGAAAAATTGATTTATAAGGCTGAGATGCTACATTTAATAACTCAACATTTGAACATTTGTCTTCAAATTATGTTTTACTCATTTCATAATATTTGGAGAACAAGAATAAATGTCCTGAAGCAGATAGTAATAACACAGGCAGGACTGTACTTAAAATTCACCAAAATATGGGATGCTTGGAGGACAGACCAAAACTTAGTTTATTCAACACTGAATTCAAACACTACTCAAATAGTTTATATTTTTCCGTGATGGGGATCAGTTTGATAAAGCAGTGTATAAAGTGATCCTGGAGCAGTTATTTCAGTGAGAGCAAAGAAAGAATGTAGGATATAGAGGAGACAAAAGTATTTCATAGAAACAAAAGTAATGCTTTTGTGCAAAAGCATGTTCATCATGTCATGTAAATGTGCTTTTGAGAAAATACAGGCACCTGAGAGTGGAGATGCTCTGTAACACATATTCACCGTGTCTATGCTAGAATGCTAATATAATAGCCTCCTTCTATGAAGCAGTCAAGCAGATTTAATTTAAATGAGAAAAATCACCTCAGGAGGGGAAGGAAAAAGCAGAGGGGGGGGGGATACCAAGTGCCAGATTCTAGTCTGATGCAAATTAAAAGACTTCACATGATAAATCCCTAAGCAAATAGGTTTCCATAATGGAACCACTGACAGTCCCTCTGCTTTAGCAGCACTGCCAAGCCCTGCCATATGAAAGCATAAAAGCGATCATCTGCTGTGTTTGGTCTAGATTCAGATCCCTCCTCTTTGCTTCTTGGACAACACACAAACCATTTTGGAGACCAACTGACATCAGTAATTAGACCCTCCCTCACAAGAATACACTGACAGGTACCTCAGGCAGTTCCAAGCCATTCCTTTCAGATTTATGCACCCCCTGTCCTGAAAAAGCCTCAATCCAACCTTTCCTCAACCTACCCAAGGGGCAGAACGTCTCTAGAGTTTTAGAAAAACGAGTTGAGATCTAAGAGAAATTTCTTAAAGAAGGTAAAATGTTGCTGCTACAAACAGAAAAATAAAGAATAAAACCTTACAGTTCATCAGTGGCTTTCAAGAACCTGAAATACCATGAATGTGAATGTACATTGCACTTAAAAGCATTAAAAATGCAAATCCCAAAGCTTAAACTAGGCTGTCTTACACAAAACATAATGTCAAGAGCACCTCTCTGACTTCACAGTAAGACTCTCACTTCTAATAAATCACTGAATCCAGTTAACTCTTCACAGCATTCCATTCTGCTTGTGTCAAGAAGTCAGAAGTAATGGGAAATATATGCCTGTTCCAGTTTCTGGAGATCTCTAAGCAGTCAGGGAGAGCTCAATTTCTCCTCCTGCTGAGAAACGTTGTCATTCCTTGAATTAGCAGAAGCATACAAAGAAATGGGTACTAGGTGTTATGACTACTATATCAGGTGAAATACTTGCTGACAGGTTTTTACAGGAGGCTAATGGATTATCTAATTGCCAATGAAAATTAAGGGGAAAAAGATGTGGGTAGTTGAAATCATCTCACATGTCTGTTTAGGTACTTACACTAACTAACCTACACTAATTGGTGCTCAGAATCAGTCCTGAAATATTACTGATTTTGCACGTCCACATTTGAATTTGGATCATAAGCACATTGAAAACACAGTAAAAAAGCAAGAGTTTAGGATATGGTTTGCATCCTTATTTAGCTCCAAACGAGGGAATCAGGCACTCTGGAGGAATATTCAGGCCTAAATAAAGAGAAAAATTCTTTGGATGAAGAATGAAAAAGTGAGATCTAGCTCATGGGAAAGTTCATAAAGCTCTAGTATCCGTGTGTGTTTGATATCTTTCACTGCAAGGCTTAATTGCTTTTATTTATGAACTTATGAACTTGTGAACTTATGAATTTGCAGTGGGCAACTTATATGTTAATATGTAGCACATCTGCTTCAGCTGGTTAAACATCTTACCCCAGTTCTATCTTCTGCATTTTGCTATAGGAGGTAGGCTTACTGCTCAGGTAAACCACCTCTTTAGGTAGGTTATTCTGTTTTATTCTGGATATATAAAATTGCTGAGAATTTCACTGCATTAGGACCTCAGCATTAAGACATAAGAAGATTATGAGAATTTTCTGAGAAGATATGTTTTAGTGAAAACTTCTTTGAGCACAGAAGCGGTGCGTTAAAAGCAATGACTATTTGCATAATTTCTGAACATCCTTTCATTAGCTCCAGTGGCCTTTTGATGCTATTCTAAGAAATAATTATTAGTGAAATTGATTTTTATGAATTAAATCCTATGGAGAGCGATAGTCATTTAGTATGCCATGTAACACCACTGAGAAATATAGAAATAACAACTTATTTTTTCCATATGAACTTATATCTTTAGAGCCAATCATGACGGCAGCAATTTTAGTACATTTAGCATGAAGTAGACATTGAAAGTAAAAAGTTACTGCTCATTATATTTCCTATCCATTTAGAGAGATTCAGAATGTGTACATTTTATTGCTATTACTATAGGAAGAAAATATACACATATTGGTTCACAAACTGTTCAGCTCCATGAACATCAAGCAATTCTCTAAAAATTATTTTACCATGACCTCTTCTCTCTATTACTGCTGCAGCTGAGAAGTACATCTCTGTTGTCCCAAAGGATTGGAGGCACTAGAAGATTTTCTAAGGTGTCCAAGAAACTACTCAGCTCTTAAATCCACAGGGGCTCTCAATAAGGTACTTTCAGTTCAGCCATGAACTGGTAGGTATCTGGAGATTAAATTATTGCATTTGCAATGAAGGGAAAGAGGATGGGGTTTTCCTATCACAGCTGTAGAACTACAAATAGCTTAGAATATTTTAGCCTTATTTTATTTAACACACAATTAATTTACCTTAATTTTTATTGTGTATGAACTATAGATATATTCTAATACGTATTTCTAGAATCTCATTATAATCAGTAATGAGGAGAAAAGCAGCACATCTATAAAGCAATTTATTAAATGTAAAACAAAAGAACTCATGCCTCTGAAGTATTTTTTTTTTTGTACCAGCTGGATCATTAGCTTAGATTAGATAACTATTTTAGATAGCTGAAGTCAGTGCACCACCTGGGTAAATTTAAAATTGGGTCTGAAGTATTATTTCCTAACCACTAAGTCAATGAAGTCATTGACTGTATAGTCAATTGAAAGAAAGAAGAAATTATTGAGAAACACACCCTGGATAATTCATCGTAGCAGTTTTTGAAAGGGAAGAAATATTATCTTAAGGGTACTGTCCAGGGAAGCTAAGTTACAGATTTTTGAAGGATAAAGTTAGTTGAAACACATTCCCTGTCAGGTGCAAAAAGGTGAGTGGAAGCATAGAATAACACCTACACAGATACCCACTGAAATCAGTGGGGTCTGAAAAGCACAAATAATTCTTAGATATCTTTTTTTTTGTACTTCAGTTTCCCATAAGTAGGCAAAAATAGCAATATATTCCTGTCCTCCCAGAAGTACTGAGCAGAAAACTATAAAAGGCTTCAAAACTGCTAAGCATAGGAAAAGTAGATTGAAGGTGCAAGGCATGTCCAAAGCAGGGTAGTATGAAACCCAGACCACCCACAAATTCAGGAAAATGGGCATGAATGCAAGAACATTTGTGTTTTGGTCATAGAAAAGTCTGAAAAACTAGATGTATCCCAAGACAAGATGTATCATAGCCCAAATGTCGATAGACATTTTGACAGTGTTAAACTTGATTGAAATAAGTATTTAGGATTGCTATCACCATTGACACACCCTGGCTTTCATGAAAAATATGAAGGATCACCATTGTAAGTGGGATATAAGATTAAAGTACTTGACTAGTAACTAAGAGATATGAGCTTTGACACTGGCTGTGTGTGTCCTAAGTCATTTCCCATTTCTGAATGACCAATCTCCAGCCCTGAATCTGGGAGTGACAAAGCACATAGAAAAAATTTATGTATGGGGTGATGGTAGGGATGTGGCTTCTATGCATTAAATGTAAAATAATTTAATTGCAGAGTGGATTTCAGTGTTGTTTGGATCTTCTTTTTAGTGTCACAGTAGCTTAGATCTGGCCATATATTTAAGAAATTAACAGTTCATTTAGACAAATGTGATCAATTCTCTAACACAGTGCAGAAAGTCAGCTAGCAGTGAGGAAACACAAGTGAAGATAGTTGTGTTTGCCTGAGTTGCAGCAAAGAAATCCTATACAAAAGAAATAATTGCTGTGTCCCTTCATTCTCAATGCCATCTAACGCTGTTCCTTGAGGAATTGGCCACCTAAGAAATTAATGGCTGATAGAGCAATAATTTGAGTGAAAACTATATTCAGTGCTCAGAGCTCACACGTGTCTGTTAAATAAACCTTTTCTTTTTCTTTTTTTTTTTTTTTTTGACTGAGGGAAAGTAATTAAATATCTCTTAAATCAGAAGTCAGCATACCTAAATCCCTATTTAGGAGTTTAGTTCCTGGCACTGGTAATCTGTAGTCCTCAGTTCACACTCTACCACTATCAGTACATTTTTCCTACTTAATCTGCAAGTCCTTTACAATGGTCTTAGTGAAATTAAGCCCTGATCAGTTTTTCCTTTATGTGTCATCGTAATACAAATAACAGTGTTGACCTGTAATAATTTGTTTCCCCTGGTACATACTTTCAGTTTTGTTCCACATATATATTATGTGTGTGTATATGCATAAATTACCTTTCTCAGAAAAAAAAATAAGAATTATTGATTAATATTTATCTTATAGCTATTCATCATCTCTATTATTCTAATATAAGTGCTAAATTAAATGTTACTGGTTTTATCAATTGAAAGACATCTGAACAGCTTCATAATTCAAAAACAATTCAAAAATTTCTTCTTCAAGTAGTATCATAGATTAATGACATCTATAGAAAACAAACCCTTTTATTTATGATACTGCAATGTTTATTTACCTGTACCCAGCTTTTACAGACTGTAAATCCTGGAAGGATGATGACAGACATAAGAGGGAGCACTTTTGCCTTCACCCAGTTCTTGGTACATTTGACAGTATTTCAGATGTAAGAGATCAAATTGAAACTACTGTGAAAGGGTCACTTACTATGAAGGTATCTACAGTATCTCTAAACTCAAGGGTTTATCAAACCCTTTCCTGCTGAAAACTGGATACTGCTTCTGATGGTGTGGCCTAATACTCTTGCATATGAGGGGAGGCAGGCAAGTCACATAACTTCCTATCACTTCTAAAAATTTATTTTCATCTCTAATTATGTCAATAACTGTGTAAGTCTAGGGGAAGATATCATTATTAAATAAGATATCTAAATTCAAGGAGTAACATAGCAAAGCAGGTAGAAACATGAGCTGTGTTTTCTCCTGTCACAGTAAGTGTTTTGTGCTTAATATAATGCTTTGCTATCGTGTCTAATAATTTTAAAAAGAAAAATCTTCCTTACTAGCAGAAGTCAGAAGGGAAAGAATACACTGTAAATCATATATCAATTAAACCATTTATACTATTAATTGACTAGCTGGTGACTGCAGATATATTTTAAACCATTTAGATTACTTAGAAGGTTCTTATTCACCAACAAGACAAATTTACCTGTTTTAACTATATTTATATTGCAAAAGAATAGAATAAAAAAAAATTCCTGCTGTGTATTTCATAGAAGGTTAGTGTGGGTTTCAACTGACCATGGATACCAACGTTATATATAATCAGACTTGAGTGTGTGTGCTTTCCTCCATGATTAATTAAAATGTATAGACACAGTTAGTGCACAGACACAGAATAATACAGTCAATATCACGCTGAAGTAGGCATCTATAATAAATCAGATGAACTGTGGCCTTCAGATATTTCCATCTCTTCTTTGATGTTAAAAGAAGCCCAAATTACCAGGCTTTTGTCTTTGAATTGCACTATGGACACCTCACAATAAGTGAAATAAACTTGCTTCTGTGATTTAGCTCTAGTTTTAAGATACAGTAAAAAGAAAAGATTTTAATTATCGAAGTATGCCTATAGTTAAAGAAAGTCAGGAAACTTTTATCTTAATATACACATAATTTCAATACACTATTTTGACAAATGAATGATCTTATGATCAGACCTCATCCAGACCAAATTTTTATTTTTTCCATTACCTCAAGGAGTTAAGTGCAGATTGAGGCATCTAAACTATTTCTGGGATCTATCATTCGGGGTAAGCAGCTCTCAGATTTGTGCCATTTTTCCTATTAAGTAGCAAGTGACAAGCATGTGGGAGAGCCACGTGCTGCTGCATCAGAATGGCGCCAACTCCAGTCCTTCTACCTTGCATATTCTAGATGATGACCATAGCAGTGATATAATTAAATTTTTAAGCATCTTCATTTTACCTGAATAGACACAAAGAATATTAATGAAATAAAGGAGATAAAAATATTTCTTATTAATTTATCCAAATCAGGCAAGCAAGCACTTTATTGTTTTCCAAACTTTCTTATTATTCTTGATTACTTTGACTAATCTCTTTGAGAAAACATAATGTATGTTAACACTGAATTCCATTTAGACATAAAATGCTAATAAAAAATATAATTACTGCATTAACAATCGCTGCCTTACCCATTTGCCAGATTTTACATATATGAATGTGTTTGCCTAAATAAGTGAAAATTAAGTAAACAAAATAAGGAAAATATTACTTATACTCACACTTTAATTTCTTTTAAATCGAATGATGTGCAAGAAACTTCTATGCAGTGTAGGACAAGATAGGTACTTTATACATCAACTAATAAAAATTTTATGTATATTTAGCTGAATCAAAGATTATTCTGTGCTAAGGTCATAGATTTAAATTGACTTGATTAAAAGTGTGACATATTAAAAATTAAATTGTAAACACTTAAGACATGAGCACTTACAGCTGTAAATAAGTAGATTCTGAGCTGAATCTTTTCTAATGTAGTGTACACTATATTCTTCCAGTAAATTGAAAAGTCTGACAAACTATGGGACAAAATAAAAAATAATTAAAAAAAAAAGTAGATGTGCAAAAACCTGCTGATCTTTGGTGTAAAATTTTACAGAATCACTGTACATTAACGAAAAAAATAAAACAGCTCTGTGGGAAAAAAATTCCCAGGTAGACTCTTATGTAAATATCCATAAGCTCCCATTCAGTGCATTTACTCTATTGGGGAATTGTCTTTATTTTAGAATTAACAATGAAAAACATATTTATAAATACTTAATTTCTCTAAGAGTTATATGACATAATTAAATAAGATAATAGATTTAAGATAATCTGACAGTAAGCAATTATTTTTGTGTAAATCCATGACTATTCATCTAATACACATTATTTTTGTTTCATATTCAGTCCTAAGAAGCAATACAACATTAAATAAAGTTGTAGTTTGCATGTTTGTGTAATGTTTAAATGTTACAATTATTATGTATTTTCTATTTATTTAATAAGTAAATAAATAAATCAGCACCAGATATCTCAAAAGGAACAAAACTATTGACATTTGAATTGTATGAATCTCAGAATCATAACATTATTCAAATGGAGCTACAGATATTCTCTATGGGAAAGAGCTAATTGAAAGATTCTGGAAGCTTTGCTAGGTATTATCATGATAAGGAAATTGTTCTCTCATACTGATTTTTGTGACCCTCTATGGTTATTCAACTTTTATCTGAACATGAAATATTCCTTCAGAGTTCATTTGAAAACCAAAGGATTACATTGAAAGAATTTTTATATTTTCCCATTGTAATGATTTTCATCCTAGAATCCTGTGACACCTTAAAATATTAATTAAATGAGCATGTCATACAGGCAAAGATTCTATCTTATAGATGAATAAACTGATGTAGAGAGACTGAGTGGTAGAGATAGAAGTTATGGTCTGCATATCTGAGTGTCTTAACCTACAGCAGCACTGAAAAATATCAATAATTTAAAAAAACATAGTTAAATATTACTACTGTTTATTCATTTGCTTATTTTCTGACTGCTTTAAAAGTGAATGAAAATGATACTTAACTGGGATTCCAGACTGAAGTCAGATGGCAAGGAAAACGTAGTGGATTCAGACCTGGAGATTTCAATGTCATTGGTACTCCAAAATCATAGCCAGGATTGAACAAACAAACAAACAACAAAAAAGACTTCATTAAGTGATTTGAGGATAATATGGAAGCTTGTCTGTAATCTGTAAACAACTCAGAAAATCTCCATGCCTTCACAGTCTGTATAGAGGGAAGAAGAATTTTTATCCACAGGTTCTCTTTACTTAGTCTAAACTTATTTTCATCTATAATTTACTTTCCCCTGCTTTCTCACCAATAAGACTTATATTCTCACAGTAATCTTTTAGCCTTTATTTTGTCCTCCAAACTATTTGACTCAAAAATTTGCAGTCTTTCTTGTTTTTCTTTTCACCCACAAGTATTTGTATGGTGTCCAAATTACAGATTTGGAAATCAAGATTTCCCCTCAGCCACTAATACTTATCTTGCTGCATCTTGAAGGTATCTTGATGATGATGAAAATCTAGATTTCTGCATACAATCATCAATGCAAGTATTAAGAATGTTATAATCTCAACCTATATAGCTGTCAAAAAGTTATATGTAATTTTACAGAACCACTGAGATTCGTCTCTGTCACCGAAAAACTCAAGCAACTCCAAAGAGACATTTATTTTGTGTTGGGCTGGTTCACTCTCTGGCGGTGCCTGAATGTCTGTATGGCAGAGTGATACTGTATATGTGCACCCAATATGCTGATATGTGGCACAAGTAACCCTTTAAAAATAAAAATAAAGAAATAAATAAAAAGAATTGCAGTAGGATATTCATCGTTCCTCCTTCATATGAAGCAGTGAAGCAGATAATAGAGGGAAACAGGTTGAAGTTTTCAGTGTGAAATCAACAATTTCAGGTGCTCAAATGTAGTAAGAAACTAAGCTGCAACCATGGAGGTACCTTAATTTACTGACAGATGGATTAGATCTGAAATGGATTCAATATCTTGCATCAACTTGCAAAAAAGAGGGGAATTTCTGTAACTCCTATATAAAATTTAACTTCTATCATTCTTGTAAATTGATTGATGATTCTATAATCCTTTGTTCCCATCTTGCTTCTGCTCAGCCTTTGATTGTATTTTTGTTTCCAAATTACACTATTAGCACTCAGTTGACTGTATTTAGAGTTATATTGGTTTCTGTCTTTTTTCTTTCTTTAATTTTTCTCCATAAATTCTTAAGCTCAGTTGCTTTGTCGTTTTGGTGAAGTATTACTCATGCCCCCATTTTGTCCTGTTATAATTAATGTAGGATAGTAAGCTGCACCACGGACTCCTCCAAGGCTGGACATGAAGATCTGCTGTGCTCTGCTCTGAGATCTGCCCTGGGCTGCAAGGAACTTCTGCTCTACTCTTGGTGCACCTTCTGATGGTCTTCTGCACTGAAATCTGTCTGCAGGGCTGTTTCTTACACTTTTTTCTTACTCAGTTCTCTCCCAGCTGCCAAGCAGCATGTTTTACCCTTTCCTAACTTTGTTCACAGAATTTACCATCATCATTAATGTGCTCAGCTTTGCCCACTGGTTTATCTCAGTTGGAGTAAGCTTAAGTGGCTCTGCTCCCCTACAATACTCTACATCCCCACTATAAAAATTCATCACATTAACCTAATACCTACAGTTAAATTGAAAAAAGGTACTTTTATTCTATATTCAGGGACCCAAATAAGTTAGATTTATTTATACATATTTCAGCAAACAGAAAGGGTCCTTGGCATTGTAGGCAAGTGGTGTGGAAGAGCTCTCATTACTAGAGAAGAACTCTTTCCCCAAGAAACATGCTTTCTTGTCTATGCATCTCAATAGTATTCCAATTTGTTCAGTTATCTGCTGTGTGTACCTTGGGAACTGTGTCTGGGTATTGTGGGAGAAGGCTCGTTGTAACAAGGTGTGCCTTGGTACATGCTAGATGATGATATATGCATCCTATACTTGACAGATTTTCTATTAGAGACAAAACCATCATATCTTATATAGGGATAGCATTTTTTTTCTGCATTGCTGCAGATGAAAATTGTAAATGGAATATTTGTTTAATAGACAGATGAAAGATGATCATATAACACTTAGTCATTACTGTATAATACAAAAAGAGGAAAAAGAATAATTGAGAGATACAGAAACTAGCTAGCTAGTATATGTTGTGTATAAGATATCTGCATCAGAGAAACTGAGAAGAGGAAAACACAGTGGGAAAACTATGTGGGTGTCCACATTTAATAGACTGTAAAAATATTAAAGATTCAGTAAAACTGAATTACTCCATACAGAACCACAGAGTCTCAAGGCAATGAGACAAAAAAAAAACCAGGAACTGATAGCAAAGCTTAACCATATGGTACATCTTTATCAGAAAGACTCAAATTTTAAGTGATTTTTTGAAAAAGTAATGCAGGATATATTTTCCTGAGTACATTAAATTTGCAGGGATGTCTTAAAACTACATTTCCGAGAGTAAATAGATTTACTGTTTTGCCAATTAAGTCTTCTAGAAGACTGTGACAAGTTTCATTGTTGTTTATTAAGTAGTCTGACTTTAAATGTCTGAATTGTTATACAAATTAAATGCCATTTCCTGTAACAACAGCCATAATCTAAACACTTCATCTGGAATCCCATCAATACTGTATATTTGGCTGGCAAATGATTCATGTTGCATTAAATTACATTTCTGTTTTCCTGGACTGCCTCTTCAAATTTTCTTGACACTTCAATTCATTAAGCAGATGGAGAGGCAACATGTGACTGAAATATTTTGCTCAATAATACTTAAGTCCATTCCTGCAAACCATTGTATTCCACCACTCCTAGAAGAGGGTTGTTTCACTTGAGCACCTTTCCTAATAACTGGCTGAAGGCTCCCTTACAGGAATCCATTTCTGACAATTCATGCATGGTCGATTAAATACCTCTATTTAACCCAACTTCTTTCCCTTGATAAATTCAAGGAAACTGAAGATGGAAAGTTGTTGATTAAGATGATATTGGACAATTAATTATGCATTGTAATAACCTTTGACCCAAGCAAATACTTCCTTTTATTTTTAATCAACCAAAATGAAGTGATCAAATAATTACATGTTCCTGTCTTCCAATCAAGCTGTAGGTAGGGAAAGGAAGATGAGAGAGGAAATCAAGCAGAACTTTAAAGAATGTGATGATAATAATGAAGCAAATAGAGAAGAAATAGATCTCTTGAAATGAATAATTATATTATTACTTCATTTACTTCAGCATCATATAAACAAGTGAAGACCTCCTGAGATTACTTCTGCACTCAGCTTGATGCCAATTAGCACCACTAGGACAAGATAAGTGATAAGGACCTGTAAAATAGGAATGATTCTGCACTTGATTCTTCACAGGTTGCTTCCTTTGTCTCTTGGGAGTGGGGAAATATTTCATGAAGCAAACAGTTAATAAAAACCACAGTGCATTGTATTAAACACTGCACAAAAGGAATGTTTATACCTTCTCAGCTTCACAGTCTTATGAAAGTACCTCTTGCGAGAAAGCAGTATCAACTCTTGACTTCTTTGGCCATTTTAGATGCAGGGAAATAATTTTTATTGTGTTGTTTTTGAGTAGAACTGTATTGAATTTATTAAAATCCCCAAAGTAAGAGAATTTTATACATAGTTTTTTGGTGAATTCCATATTAATGAGTCAAACCTTCACTTACCACACCATCTACTTCTTCAGCTGCATTGTGGCTTGGTAGTCAAAGGTACTCTGGGTACATCATCTAAAGCATTAGTAGATATGCCTATCCTTTAGCTATTGTACTTATGTAATTAACTTAACTAATGAAATCAAATACTTTGCATAAGTAAATTATATGTTAGTTAGTATTACTTGCATTTTTTCTTTTGAAAAGTTGCATCTCTTGGCTTCACTTGGGATGATGGAACCCAGAATGTGTGTACAGACTGGGAGATCGGAGATTGGAGAGCAGCCCCATGGAAAGAGAACTGTGGGTTCTTGCACTGAGGCCCGTCAGGCCCAGCACTGCCAGCCAGGTGAGGTAAGGGAGTGTCCTTCTCTGTTCTGAGCTGTTGTGGCCCAATTTGTGCACTGCATGCAGGTTTGGGTGCCACCACATAAGAGAGATAGAAAGAGAGTAACCAAAGGAAGGCTACAATGAACATAGAAGTTCTAGAGGGCAAGACAAATGAGGAGTGGCTGAGGTCCCTGGGTTTGCTCAAACCAGAGCAGAGGAAGTGAGGAGAGGCCTCTTGGCAGGGAGCAGAGGGCCAGTGTGGAACTCTGCTCTCCGGTGACAATGATCAGACCTAAGAGAACAACATTATCTACCAATTTATCTATCTATCATATGTAATATATATATTCATACTATATATATAAAATATATATCTATATTACATAATAAAATAATGTCATTGAAATGCATTTTCAGGTAAGTGCTTTAATGATCACTTATATGCTCAATACTTTCCAATTCTAAGGGCTTGCTTTAATGTTCACAATGTCTCTGATTTGTAAATGTCCTAAAGTACATTTTGTATATATATGAATACTGAAATAATAACTGTATTTAATTTCATGTGTATTGAGCTATTTACTTGACTTGCTACAAGTATGTTTTTTCTTTTATTAAGTCCTCATGAAGATTTGAAGACTTTCATATTCTTTTTAGGAGTGTCAGCAGGATATGCAATGTGTAGTGCTGAGGAGGGCCAGAGTACATTGTTCTCTCATGAATATCACTTTTGATCCCATCATTAAGCACACAATCCTGCCATACAGATGAGCAGGGTGTTTGCGACCTGATGTTGTGGATATTAATGAGCATCTTTCCTTGCATCTGACTTTGATTGAACTTTTCATCACCTTTTCTGTATAGAGAGCTTTTCTTCAATTCCAGTTAAGTCTTTGCAGAACTCATTTAATTTCTTTTACATGACTGACCTTTCTCACACATGACTGGCTGTCACAAGCTGAAGAGCCTGGTAGGTCTGGGTTTCTGAATCTTGAGCCATTTAATTGCATCAAGAGTCATTTTACTGTAGAGTAGGAAAGAATGCTCAATTACTTAACTCATTGCATGCTTTTAAAATGATACAGAGAAGTCAGACACAGACTTCTGAAAGCTCTTTATCTATTTTTTCTTTTTTCTTAGCATTCCTGTTCCCCCCGCTACTGTCCCCTGTCCCTTTCTTCCTGCTGACAAATTAATAACAAACAGAACTATATACAGAATCAGAGATTATCCCATGTTGGAAGGGGCCCACAAGGACCACCCAAAAAATCATACCGTATTTTTGACAGTGTTGTCCAAATACTCTGAATATTTGAACTCTGATAGCTCAGTGTTAAGACCACTGTCCTGGAGAGCCTGTTACATGCACACTACTCTCTACTGAAGTACTTTTTTTCCAAAACCCCAGTTTGATCCTCTCCTGATGAAGCTCCATGTCACTCCCTTATATCCTGTCATTGTCACCAGAGAGCATATGTATGCTCAACAAAGTATATTTTTAAGTATATATTTACATATACACTTTATACTATATATATTTTACATATATATATACATACATATATATATTTGAATCAAAATTCAGTGTCAATACTTTGAACAGTTCTTCATGTTTAGGAGGTACAAAAGAAGATATCTTTGACAGTTGTTAACAATTCCTGTTTACTAAAGCTGTACACCTGATCTTATATTCATTGAATTTTCTAAATAAATGTACACTGTTCCATTTAAAACCAGTCAGTTTTTCTGGAGCTTAGTTTGATACTTGTACAATTTTTTCATTGCAGTGATATTAAACTGACCACGCTTTCTCTTCTTTCTGAAAGAAATATATATCTAGAAATACTGATGTTCAGGTTAGAATTCACCTGACACAATGCGATGTTGCTAAAATTTTATGCAAACCAATTAGCTTGAACACTTCCTCCCAGCTATCTTAGATAGCATGTGTTTTGATTAGTGGCCTTCTTTTAATATTTTCTTATCAAAGGAGCCTGGATGAGTAGCTTAAACTACTTGCTTAACCAACCAGTTGTTAAGGTTTTGTGATGCAAACCCATGAGTTGTGAGATAGATAAGTCTTTGACTAAGCCAAGGTTTTCACATAACCAACTAGAGCCTCCCCAGAGCCCTTTACTCAGTGTCCATGCAGTTGATTAGCCTGGCATCTTTGAAAGCTTCAAAGATAGCATCATACTATTCCTAATTCTAGCTTTATAATTATGACTCTGGGACTCCTTATAGTGTCTCCATGACTGTTTATACAAAGCCAAAGATGAAGATTGTCTATTACTGGTGTCAAAAAAATAAATAAATAAACTTAATGCCTGCATAAAAAATTAAGCAACATGTACAACTGAGAATCAGATTTTGTTTTATGTTCACAGTTAATTATAAATGGAAGAATAATGTAGAAAATGAACCCTAAAATCACATTTATTTGCAGCCTCAATGTGATGAGAGGTGTAACTCTTTTTTTAAATTATTTTTTTCACAATGCATTAATCATGGTCTGTACAACCAGATGACTTCAGTCAACTACTCATGAAAATAAGTCAACTGTAAGAGTAATTCTCAGATAATAGCCAGATAAGTAAATACACTATCTGCAACTTAAGTTATCACCAGTAATCTATGGAGACATAGGTAGCACACTAATAAGATCAAACATATTCAAACACTGGCTCAGTCCCTCTCTACATCTAATCGATATCATGAAGATTTCCAAGCCACTGCTAAAATGATGGCCCTTTTTCTCTATTGATGAATAGAGAGGTAATAATAAGATAATAGAGTAATAATAGTAATAATAGAGTAGTAATAGAGAGGTAATAATAAGATAATAGAGAGATAATAGAGTAGGTTATATTTGTATTAAGAAAATAATAAACACTTGCACATGACCTGAGAAAATGGAATAAAGTATATGCATTGTGTCCTTGAAGTATAAGTCAGAGACATATAAATATATTACTTGATAATTCCTTGGAATTATTTTATCTTTACACTGGCAGTAAGAAGAGGTGGGTAGAAGGAGAATTTATTAAATATTTTCTAGAAGTAAAAGGGCAAATCACAATGTTTGTATACATTTACTTTTCTCCAGTGCAAAGGCTAAACTAGGGCTAAACTCGCCTGTGCAGACCTGGACTGTTTAAACTGAATACTTATTAAATTATTAAAAGGAGAATCAGAACATTACTGGTCCATGTATTAGTCCAAATCTGTCTACAACATTATTATGGAGCTACTGGATATTGGCAGTAAAATTATCTTGTGATATCAAAATCTTTATAATAAGATAGAATACTGGTGATCTTTAGAGACAATGTTGTTCTTTTAGTAGAAAGGGAAAATAAGGAAAAGTTCAGTTTGCATATGACAGTTAACAGCTATTTTTAAGGTCAGAACTGGCATCAAGGAACTGCTGGAGGTTATATACTTATTTTTTTATTATTATTATTTTATGAGGATCTTCCTTAAAAGTTGTGGTGATCTGCTATTTTATACTAGACTTGTTTCTAACACCTAAGTTATTTTCATCAGAATTAGTGTTGGTATCAGTGTATGGCACCGTGACTTCTTGGAGAGCTGACAACGTTCAACCACAAAACAAAGGTTAGGTGCTCTTCTGTCACTGATGCAGTGTCAATTTGAGCCCAAACTTAAATGTAGTTCATCTGCCTCTAAGTGGCATATCATTTCCTTTTTTATCATACTGACCCTATAGCAGATGCCACAGAAAAAAAAAAAAAAAAAAGCCTTAAAGCTGGGTTCTCAACAGGGTCAGTATGAGTTCATGAAAATAAAGTCCTGCTTGACCAACCAGATCTTCTATGATTAAATGGCCCAGCTAGGGGATGATGGAAAAGCTGTTGATACAGTCAAATAAACCTCAGCACTGTTTCCTACAGTATTCTCCTAGAGAAACTGGCAGCCCATGGCTTGGACAGGTACACTCTTTGCTGGGTAAGGAACTGGCTGGATGGCCAGGCTCAGAGAGATGTGGTAAATGGAGTTACAACCATCTGGTGACCAATCATGGGTGGTGTTCCCCAGGAGTCAATATTGGTGCCTGTCCTGTTCAATATCTTTTTCTGGATGAGAGGATTAATTGCACCCTCAGAAAGTTTGCGGATGACACCGAGTTGGCTGGAAGTGTTGATCTGCCTGGGGCTAGCAAGGTCCTACAGAGAGATCTGGGCAGGTTGGATAGCTGGGCTGAGGACAGTGGAATGGATTTCAACAAGGTCAAGTGCCAGATCTTGTACTTTGACCATAACCCCAGGCAATGCAACAGGGGGCACAGTGACTGGAAGAATGTATGGACCTTGAGGTACTGATCAATGCTTGACTGAACAAAAGTAAGCAGTGTGCCCAGGTGGCTAAGAAGGCCAATAGCATCCTGGCTTGTATCAGAAATAATGTTGTCAGCAGGAGTAGGGAAGTGCTCATCCCTCTGTATTCAGCACTGGTGAAACCATACTTTGGGTACTGTATTTGGTTTTGGCTTCTCCATTACAAAAAAAAAAAAAAAAAAAGACATTAAGGCCCTGGAGCATGTTCAGAGAAGGGCAATAAAGCTGGTGAGGAATCTGGAGCACAAGCTTTATGAGGAGAGGCTGAGGGATCCAGGATTATTTAATCTAGAGAAGGGAAGGTTTAGAGGAGAACATATTGCTCACTTCAACTTTCATAAGGGAGGCTGTGGTGAGGTGAGGGTTGGCCTCTACTCCCATGTAACTAGCAATAGCACTAGAGGGAATGGCCTCATGTTGTGCCAGGGCAGGTTCAGGTTGGATGTTAGGAAAAACTTTTTGTCAGGGAAGATCATGGATCAGATCCTCCTGATTACCATATTAAAGCACATACGAGACAAAGAAGCATGGTTTCACCAAGGGCATATCTTGCCTGACCGATTCGGTGGCCTTCTATGATAGAGTGATGGCATCGGTGGGCAGGAGTGTGATGGATGTCATTTACCTCTACTTCTGCAAAGCCTTTGACATGGTCCCTCTCCACATCCTTCTCTCTAAATTGGAGATGTGTGAGTTTGAAAGATGGACTATTCAATGGATTAAGAACTGGTTAGCTGGTCACAGGCAATGGGTTGTGATCAATGGTTCTATGTCTAGGTGGAGGCTGGTCACAAGCGATTTCCCCAAGGAACAGTCTTGTGACCGATGCTCTTCAGCATCTTCATCAGTGATGTAGATGATGGAACTGAGTGTACCCTCAGCAAGTTTGAGGACGACACCAAGCTGAGCAGTGCAATCAATGCATTAGAGGGAAGAGAAGCCATCCAGAGGGACCTGGACAGGCTGGAGAAGTAGGCCCATGTAAACCTAATAAGGTTCAACAAGGCCAAGTGCAAGGTGTTGCAGCAGAGGGCCAACTATATAAACGTCTGCACTAAAAAAGTAGTGACCATTAGGGAGAGGGAGGTGATTGTCCCCCTCTACTTTTGTGAGGCCAATCTGAATTACTGTGTCCAGGTCTGGGGTACCAAGCACAAGAAAGACAGAGCACTTGGAATGGGTCCAGAGGAGGACTACTAAAATTATCAGGGGCTTGAAGCATCTCTCCTATGAGGAAAGGTTAAGGGAACTGGGTTTGTTTATCTTGGAGAAGATAAGGCTCCAGGGAGACCTCCAAGATCACCTAGTGCAACTACCACCAGTATTTCCCTATTAAATCATGACCCATAGCTTTCATTTAGCTTAAATTCCTAGTGGCACTGCCACTACTGTAGTGGCAGTACAGATGGCAAATTCACACCTGTCCCACATTCTGCACCTTGTCAGAACCTGTCATGGCATGGATTCTCTGGGAGTGACACTACTATTAAACATCTTCTGTCAAAAGCTCCAGAAATCAACACTCAGCTCAGATAAGCCATGAAAGGCTGTAATATTTGTTGAGAACAGGAAAAAATAAAAAATATAATAATAAAAAAAAAAGCAATAACTTTCTATTGTGGTGTGGAACCAAAGATCGAAGAAATACAAGATAATTCCTTTTATTTTTTTTTCTCTTTTTTCTTTTCCTCTCTCTCTCTCTCTTTCTCTTTCTTCTTTTTTTTTAAGAAATATTTTGCAAAGGAGGGAATAAAGATACTTTTCAAGAAAGGAAAAGTGAAAAAATACTGAGATTTTTGTAGCATAATACTTTTTATCTGGGATTGGACAGAAGTGGAACAGCTTTAATCTAAAAGAGAGTAGTTTAGATTAGATTTTAGGGGGAAGTCCTCAGAGAGTAAAGAATTTTGGATGAAGTTGGATGTGGCCTTAGGTAGCCAGAACTATTGAGAGATAGTCTTGCCCATGGCAGGGGTTTTGGACAAGATGTTCTTTAAAAATCCATTGCAAACCAAACCTTGTCAATTGTAAAATGTGGTAAGACTAAACATAGGTAAAGCTCAGCTGACAAACTGCAAGAGAATTTTCCTTATCCTTCTGATAGCACAGACACACAGCCTAGAACTAATTAGTTGAAAATATAGATTCGACACTTTGACCTTAAAAAAATTATTTTAGCTTTATTAAATTATCCAGAAAGTCAAGATTGAGTTCAGCATTTCATCAATGTCTATAATCATTTGCACTCATTATGTACATTTCTTACTTGACAGATGCATGAAGTAGGAGCCTATGGAAACTTTGTTGTTAAATCAGAGGAACATAAATTCATATATAATATTTTAATTACAATACTGAAAAAAAGTATAAAATGAAAAGACTAGCTTCTTAAAAGCTTATGGTTTCACACTATCTCTTTTACTCCTGGCTAATGAGAATAGGAACTATACAAAAATTCTTAATATTGCCTAGAGACCACAACTAATTCAGTAGTCAAGGAGATTGCTATCCTGTTTTATATGTTTAATTATTTTAGAGGCTTCTTTTTTGACTATATAATATTTCCCAGAATTACAAATATTTTCTGAAAGAAGACCTTTTTTACCAGGTATGCACATTGATGATGATGATCTCATGTATCTATTAATTGCTACAGAATCTTAAGATTCAACAGTTCAGAGCAATGCTACATTCTCTCTGGCACAGTAAGATAAATTTTAATAAATATATATATATATATATATAAATAATATAAATATTTACTTCTACATTTATGCATTTATATCTTATAAATAATTTATCCTGTAAATTTATAGAATTAATTTATGTCTAGGAAAGTGCTGTATGTTAAATAGATGAGAAACTATCTGAAATCTTCATTCCATTATACTTCTCATACACAGTACCTTTAACTGAATGAAATTAGTCATCTGAGCAATCAGAAGATCTAGCTCTAAAAGTTCTTGTAAAACTGGACAAAAGTACTTCAGGCTAGACATATGCATTTTAATAAAGTAGTATATTTATACATAAGACATTATATATTGTATATACATTGCATATACAAAAGCATTTTTTTCAACAGCATAAAATAGATATTAAAGCTGATATTTAATTAAAAACAACTTAAGTGCACAAATGGACAGCATAGTGCTTTATAACTAATCATTCTCAACACATAAATAAGCTAAAATTTTATCTGTGGTAAATATAATTTATTTTTTTCTGTTGAGATAAAAATTCTGCTTACAGACAGAAAAGAAAGTTAACATATACAAAAATTTATTTAAGTTTATTTCCATATCTATATGAGCTCTTATTTTTTTCCAGTTTTCCTGATCTCATCAATGTGGCTACAGAGTTGCAGGGCATAATGGGAACAAAGATAGTTTTCTCAGCTTTGCAGAATGCCAAGAGGATTTCAAGGATTGGATGGACTTTCACAACCATTTTCAATTGCAGTGTGATTCAAATGAGTAGAGCCAGTAGTAGCAAATCTAGTTTATTTGTTACTTTGATACAGATATCTCAGGAGAGATATAGACTGAATATAAGGAAAATGTTATTTACTGTAAGGGTAGTGAAGAACTAGAACAAGTTACCCAGCCTGCTGGTGGATTCTCTGTCCCTGGAGATATTCAAGGTCAGGATGAACTGGGCTCTGAGCAACTTGATCTAGGTGCAGATGTCTCTGTTCATTGCAGGAGTGCTGGACTGAATGACCATTAAAGGTCCATTACAACTGAAATATATCTATGATTGGCAGACAACAGATTTTTCATCATTGTTTTTTCCCAAGTTTACCATAGAACTTTCCAAGTCTCTTTATAGAAAAGAAATTGACTGGCTTAAAAGCTACCTTCTTGCTTACAGTGTTCTCCAGTCTTCACTGTACTTCACTCAACTGGAATTCTTTTCATAGGGAAAAAAACGAAAACCTCTTTGTTTACGTTGAAGATATCCCTGTGCAATTCTGCCCATGATGTTCCTTCCTGTCCTCTAATTGGAGGATTTAAGCCCTGTGTTGTCAGTGTTGCCACATGAGCCAGAAGATGCAGCATTTGCAAACCTGAGGCCTCAGGAACCTCTCAAGCTGGATCAGTGTTTGACAGAACAGATACCTTCCGTGTCAGTTCTTGCTGCAGTATCTCAGCCTCACTCACTGCCACAGGGTCTCCTGTGGCTGAATTGCTCATTTGTATAGTTTGAGCTAAAGGTTTAGAGCTGTCCAGGGAAAGGTATGTAGAAAAGGTCATTTTTCACTCTTTAATCAATTTTTTTTTCTGCCTTTTCTCCCAATTGATTCTTAGCTGTATTTACCTGTCATAAGAAGCAACAGTAATTCTAGAGTAAAACCTGTAGGAGTAATCTTGGCTTTGTTCAAGCACATTCATTTCCCAAATTATTGTCATGTGTGACAGTCAGAACATGTAATCTATCAGTGTAAGTGTGTTCAAGTTCACCGTTTAGGTTTTGCATTCAATTGCAATGTTGATGAAAACAGAAATGAAACTGTATAGTGTATTGTGCTGAACTGGAAATCCTAGACTAGTTTTCTTGGTTTCTCACAGTCATGCCATGTAAACGTATTCACGTCTGTTACTGAAGATCACTTTTGTATTCCTGCAGTCATGCAAAGAGGTTGGCCAAATTACCACTAACTTCAGCAACGCTTGGATTCCATCTCTAAAGAATACAAATCAGGGGAGCCACAAGCAGTGACACAGATGGTGCAGCAAATTAACAAAGCAATTTTTTTCTTTTTTACAGTGGGAAAAAATGCCTTTAATTTAAAAGAAAGAAAATAATGACAAACCAGAATGAACTTATAATTCAGAATAAACTTATAATTGAAGTTTAATTGTCACCTTCCATAAAAGTAAAACTGCATATTAAGAAGCTTTAAGAGCAAGCAATCACAGTTAAAAGCATAACATGAGCATCTGGTTCTTCCATATTATGGATGATATGTTAATATATGATCTAAACTTCATCTCTAATGTTTTATAAACAAAGATAAATTAACAGGATCAATTTTCCCTGGCAAATATTTTCCACCCAACAGGATAATCTTTGAACACTAATAAAATAAACCACAAATCATATTTACTCTTGGGCTTCCTCTCTTGATGCATTTTAGCCTAGTTTGAGACAATATGGCAAACTCTATTAGCTAAAGCATAATTTACTTTTTTCTCAAAAGAATTAGTTTTCTTTTAAGGTGGTTTTGCATAGATACAGTTGTTCTCAGAGTAAATGAACTAATAATAATTAAAATTTACACATTAAATTAACTAATTTAATAAAGCAATTAACTTAATCTGAGTTTTCCATAAGGTATGAACCCAATACTCTGAACACACATTTTTTAAAGATTACAACCACTTTTTTCATTTAGCAAGAGGACATTTATTCATACAAGCACATAGGTTTATTATGAAGCCTATAAATGAACTATTAGTATTATACCTATGCGGAAATTTTAAACCAAGATCATTTAATGAATTAAGACTCATGTATGTACCAGTCACAAGTACCACAAAATAGTTTGTGGGTGGAAATGACATTATTCTAAATATATCTATTTTTTACTCGAAATGCATTCATAAAGTACCAAGTATCTGTATTCAGGGGAAAAAGAAAGTGTGTTGTGATAGGACAAGGGGAAATGGACACAAACTGATGCATAGGAAGGTCTGCACAAATGTGAATGGGAACTTCTTCACAGTGACGATGACGGAGCACTGGAACAGGCTGCCCAGAGAGGGAACAATCATTTCCAGTGATGGTGTTTCATGATTGATTATCTGTCTTAGAGAAGTAAACAACCAAAAAAACACAAATACCAAGATAATCCCCTAGAGCTGAGGAGATGATTAAGAGACTGGAATACTTTTCACATGAGGGAAGTCTTAGATAAATGGAACTGTGAGTCTTGGGGATCTTAAACATGTCTGTAAATATCGGACTGGAGAAAATGAAGTTGAGGGAGAAAGACTGGATGGAAATAAGTGTCAGGACAAGAAGAAATTAATAAAACATAAATCAAATTCTATTTGAACACAAGGAAACACTTGTTTACTGAGAGAGATCAAACACTGGAAGAGGTGGCCCAGGGATCCTGTGGGGTCACTGCAGAAATCCAAAACCTCACTAGACACTGAGGTACAATCTGATAAATGAACCTACTTGATCAGAGTTTGATGAACACAACAGTTCCCTTTCAACCTTAACATTTCTTAGATTTTGTGACTATATGAATTAGCTGTATCAAAATTTGGAAAGTTTTATTTAGCAGAAAATTATAAATGCTATAGCTGATTCCACAGAAATATTTTTGAGATGTCATTCTTTGTTCTTCTGATACCAACCTAGAAAAGATATTGAAGATAGACAGATGGACTTTCATCAGTATGCTTCAAAATGACACATCAAATGGATTGGTCCTGGCAGCACTGAAGGTTGAACAAAGAGGACATCTAACTGGGACTGTATTCCAGCTCTTCTTTTGTGGAGTACTAAGGCCAAGAAAGAAAGGCAAGCAGCATTC
The DNA here is from genome assembly GCF_038088225.1 of Cyrtonyx montezumae. NCBI lineage: Eukaryota > Metazoa > Chordata > Aves > Galliformes > Odontophoridae > Cyrtonyx > Cyrtonyx montezumae. The sequence goes on from NW_027072089.1 coordinate 5,347,266, forward strand.
TCAATGTCTTCAGCTCAGTCAATTGGATCAGTCTGTAACAATTTAGATGCTATAGACACACTATAGATATATAAATTAGGTGGTCAATCACTTTGACTCACCCTTCCAGTAAGTGGCAAAAGATGACTGAGTTAATATTCTCTATCCAAGTGGGAATTTAATCCACTTATCTCAATTTCAAATTTAAGATAAAGATTACTGTATCCCAATGGAAGTGTCTGAGAGAAGGCACACAGGACTAATATTTTTCATGCATGCCAAGAGTGCTACATTTCATCCTGTGATCCACAGTACTTGATAAATGAAAAATAATGTGGGAAGAAATGTCTTCAGAAAATTATTGCTATGAGCCCAAGGCATTCTGGGGTGCATTAAAAACAGCAAGGACACTAGGTCAAGGGAAGTGATCCTTCCCCTCTACTCTGCCCTGGTCAGGTCTTACTTGGAGTACTGTGTCCAGTTCTGGGCTCCCCAGTACAAAAACAGCAGGGACTTCCTTGAAAGAGTCCAGTGGAGGGCCACAAAGATTATAAAGGGCACCTCTCTTATGAGGATAGGCTGAGAGATCTTGGTCTGTTCAGATTGGAAAAAAAAGGCTCAGAAGGAATCTGATCCACATCAACAAATATCTAAGGAGCAGGAGGCAAAGGGATGAGATCGAACACTTCTCAGCAGTGTGTGGTGATAGAACAAGGAGAAATGGCCACAGACTGATGCATAGGAAGTTCCACACAAATGTGTGTGGTAACTTCTTCACAGCAAGGGTGATGGAACACTGGCACAGGCTGCCCAGAGAGGTGGTGGAGTTTCCTTCTCTGGAGATATTCAAGACCCTCCTTGATGCCTACCTGTGCAACCTGGTCTAGGGAGCTGCTTTGGCAGGGGAGTTGGACTCAATGACCTCTACAGGTCCCTTTCAACCTCTACAATTCTGTGATTCTTTGAAAAGCACCAGCTTACTACTCCGTGGTTTTCTCCCTATTGACCCAAGTTTGTTTCATGCTCTTTTTAATTAGGAAATCAAACGGATAAGTCTCCATAATCTAGGCTCTCATCAAAAGACCTGCTACCATTAGCTCACAATGAAAGTAATCAAGTTTACCTTTTGATCTGTAGTATATAAACAATCAGCATATAAGCTAGTCATCTCAGAATTACTGAGAGATCAGCTCCTACTCCAAGCTATTTGAAACTTGCAATTTTCTTTCTGCTTATGTTTGCTTTCCTGAATATGCTTTGCTAGCCTCTGCTTTTTTATTATTATTATTTTTATTTTTAAATAAGGTAAGGAAAATTCAGTCGAAGTTTTGGTTTTGGGTTCTCAAAAAAAAAAAAAAAAAAAAAAAAGTAGAAAAAAAAGGGTAGAGGACAGGGAGTATTATCCAAAAGAAATATTTTTAAAAAGAAAACAAAACAAAATCCTCCAAAGTGAACTGCAATCTCCAGCTTTACCTGTGTATGAATAACTCTCTTATCCTACAGTCTTCCAAATCATAAACATTGTGTTATTTTATAAGACAAGATCCTGTCTGTACATCAGTATCACCAGATTGAATTTTAAGAGAATACCAGGAGAGAAAACTGCCATGCAAGGAATTTGCTGGTAAATCTGGTAAGTCAGCCTCTGAATACAGATATTAAATGGCAAAAAAAAAAAAAAAAGGCAGAATGATACTAGATTCTGGAGAGTACATGACATAAGTTCTCTCTTCAGTGTTACATTTCTCCTTCCTATCAGAATAGTTATAATGATAAATGAAGTTTAAGAGCTCAAAGTAATTTCTGTAGGTACTGACTGACAGATGCTCTCTCTGATTTGTACTAAATACAGAGGTTTCTCCTTGTCCTCAGAGGAAGGAAGAAAACTATTTTGGCACTTCTGTTTGTCTCTACTTTAATCCAGGGGTAGCACATCATCCAGCAATGTATGTGTGAGGTACTACAAGTGATACAGGGACAAAAAGGAACTGGCAGGCAAGATATCTGATAAATTTGCCCTGAGTAAGATCAGAACATCCAGACAGGAAGAGAGCACCAATTACTTACACTGCAACAGTGGTTCAAAATATATGATCCTGACTTTCCATCTTTGTGGCCTTGTAACCCAAGATGATTGACAATCCACTAGCAGGTTCATTTTCCTCAGGAAAACAGCAATGTCTTTCTCTGAAGTAACTCATGGGAATCAGGTAGTAATATGACTTCAGTCATCCTTTTACTAAGAAAATTACAATATTTTGGACAGAGTAAAAAAAAAGCCATATATTATTTCTCTTGACTAAATGTTTAGTATGGAGACATCTTTTATCATGGAAGGTAGCCTCAGAGACTTAAAGCAGCTCTATCACATTACCACACATCTGTTATTCTCTGAGGCATTTTGTCAGCTACTATCCCATTCTTACATTGGATTCATTTCAGACTTTCTTTTCTTTTTTCTTTTCTTTTCTTTTCTTTTCTTTTCTTTTCTTTTCTTTTCTTTTCTTTTCTTTTCTTTTCTTTTCTTTTCTTTTCTTTTCTTTTCTTTTCTTTTCTTTTCTTTTCTTTTCTTTTCTTTTCTTTTCTTTTCTTTTCTTTTCTTTTCTTTTCTTTTCTTTTCTTTTCTTTTCTTTTCTTTTCTTTTCTTTTCTTTTCTTTTCTTTTCTTTTCTTTTCTTTTCTTTTCTTTTCTTCTTTTTCTTTTTCTTTTCTTTTCTTCTTTTTCTTTTTCTTTTTCTTTTTCTTTTTCTTTTTCTTTTTCTTTTTCTTTTACTTTTACTTTTACTTTTACTTTTCCTTTTCCTTTTCCTTTTCCTTTTCCTTTTCCTTTTCCTTTCCTTTCCTTTCCTTTCCTTTCCTTTCCTTTCCTTTCCTTTCCTTTCCTTTCCTTTCCTTTCCTTTCCTTTCCTTTCCTTTCCTTTCCTTTCCTTTCCTTTCCTTTCCTTTCCTTTCCTTTCCTTTCCTTTCCTTTCCTTTCCTTTCCTTTCCTTTCCTTTCCTTTCCTTTCCTTTCCTTTCCTTTCCTTTCCTTTCCTTTCCTTTCCTTTCCTTTCCTTTCCTTTCCTTTCCTTTCCTTTCCTTTCCTTTCCTTTCCTTTCCTTTCCTTTCCTTTCCTTTCCTTTCCTTTCCTTTCCTTTCCTTTCCTTTCCTTTCCTTTCCTTTCCTTTCCTTTCCTTTCCTTTCCTTTCCTTCCCTTCCCTTCCCTTCCCTTCCCTTCCCTTCCCTTCCCTTCCCTTCCCTTCCCTTCCCTTCCCTTCCCTTCCCTTCCCTTCCCTTCCCTTCCCTTCCCTTCCCTTCCCTTCCCTTCCCTTCCCTTCCCTTCCCTTCCCTTCCCTTCCCTTCCCTTCCCTTCCCTTCCCTTCCCTTCCCTTCCCTTCCCTTCCCCTTCCCCTTCCCCTTCCCCTTCCCCTTCCCCTTCCCCTTCCCCTTCCCCTTCCCCTTCCCCTTCCCCTTCCCCTTCCCCTTCTTTCCCTTTCCCTTCTTTCCCTTTCTCTTCTTTCCCTTTCCCTTTCCCTTCTTTCCCTTTCCCTTTCCCTTTCCATTTTTTTCTGTAAGTTCATATTTATTTGCTAGCATAGCCTTAACTGTATATAGTATCACTCAGCATAATGCAAATTAACACTAAGGAACTCAGCCAAATAAAAGACATGAGATTTCTTCACTGAAACAATATATAGAACTTGGGTTTGGATAGAGGTATATAGATTCCTTTCCAATATTGCATTAAATGTTGCCAGCAAAAATGAGAACTCCATGAAAAACCTCTTTCAATATTTAGTTCCATGTACATAGCAAGAGGGCCAGGTACATGTCTTAGATCACAGAATCATGAATCATAGAACATAGAATGTTTCAGGTTGGAAGAGTCCTCCAAGCCACATGCCACAGGCAGGGTTGCTGATCACTAGATCAGGCCTGTAACGGCCCTGTCCAACCTTGCTTTGAACACCTCCAGGGATGGAACATCCACAGCTTGAAAATCTCCAAGGGTGGGAAATTTTTTAAACACCTCACTACCCTCTCATTGAAACATCTAATCTAAATCACACCTCTTTCCCCCCTTGTCCTACCTCAATCAGACTGTAAAGACTTGATTTCCCTCTTGTTTATAATCTTCTGTTAATTCCTGGAAGACTACAAGGAAGTGTCCTCAGAACTTTCAGTTCATAGAATCATAGATTCACAGGGTTGGAAGAGACCTACAAGATCATCTTGTCCAACCGTCCACCCATTACCACTACTACCACAAGCTACTAAACCATATCTTGCAGCTCCTTATCCGGACACCTCTTGAACACTGCCAGCAACAGCAACTCCACCACCTCCCTGGGCAGGCCATTCCAGTGCTTGACCACTCTCTGAGACAAATTTTTTTTGTTTATGTCCAATCTAAACCTCCTCAGGTACAACTTGTGGCCATTTCCTCAGGTCCTGTTTGTTGCCTCAGAGAAGAGGTCAAATCCCCCCTCATCACAACATCCCTTCAGGAAGTCGAAGAGTGCAGTGAGGTCTCCCCTGATCCTCCTCTTCTCCAGACTAAACAATCCAAGCTCCTTCAGCCGCTCCTCATAATACTTGTGCTCCAGACCCCTCACCAGTTTAATTGCCCTTTTCTGGATACATTCCAGGGCCTCAATGTCCTTCTTGTAGTGAAGGGCCCAAAACTGAACACAGTACTTGAGTGTGGCCTCACCAGTGTTGAGTACAGGAGGATGATTACCTCCCTGCTACTGCTGACCACACTATTTATAATGCAGGCCAGGATTCCATTGGCCCTCTTGGCCACCTGGGCACACTGTTGGCTTATTTTCAGCCAAGCATCAACCAACATCCACAGGTCCCTTTCTTCTTCACAGTCATCCAGCTACTCATCCCCAAGTCTATAGTGCTGCACGTGGTTATTGTGGCCAAAAGCACAGGACCCAGCGCTTGGCCTTGTTGAACCTCATTCCATTCACCTCAGCCCAGTGATCCAGCTTATTTAGATCCCTCTGGAGGGCTTCCCTAACTTCAGGCAGATTGACACCACCTCCCAACTTGGTGCTATATGCAAACTTACTGAGGGTACACTCAATCCTCTCATCCAGGTCATCAATAAAGATATTAAACAAGTACCTATCCCTGGGGGACACCACTTGTAATGGGTAGCCATTAACTCCATTAACCACAACCTATTGGGCATGCCCCTCTAGCCAGTTCCTTACCCAAAGAAGGGCATACCTGTCCAGCCCACAGGCAGCCAGTTTCCCTAGAAGAGTGCTGTGAAAGACCGTCTTCCCCAGACTGAACAAGCCCAACTCCTTCAACCTTTCTTCATTGGAGAGGTGGTCCAGCCCTCTAATCATCTTCGTAGCCCTCCTGTGGACCCATTCCAATACCACTTGCATTATACCTGTACTGAGTGCCACAGGCTTGGACACAGTACTCCAAATGGGACCTTAAAAGGGCAAGTAGAGAGGGACCACCACCTCCCTCTCCCTGCTGGCAACCCCTCTCGTCAAAATGCAAGCCAGCATACAGTTGACTCATGTTAAGTTTTTCATCTACCAGGACACCCAAGTCCTTCTCAGCAGGGCTGCCCAGTGCATTTTTCTCCCAATTTACCCCAACCCAAGTGGAACACTTTGCACTTAGCTTTGTTGAATGTTATTAGGGTTACATGAGCCTAAATTGGATGCCACATTAGACTCATTGAATTTACCTTGTAAACTGAGATAAACTTCCTTATATAATCCCTAAGAATTCACACACATTGAAACTGATAAACAGGAACTGATAATTTCCCTCCCTGCTTTCTATAAAATGGTAGGTTTGGTTTCTTCTCCAGCAGTGTTCAAAATAATATTTATAGTTAGTTGGGCTGTGTCAGGCTTGGTTATATGAGGTGCACATTTATATAGGCTACCTCACCTTCTGTTTTTTCATATGCCTTAAAAAATTCACTTTTACTTTCTACCATCTTTATCTGTTCTATCAAAACTCTTGGTTTTACTCTTGAAAAAGTACTAAATTATAAGTTTCAAGAAAGAAACTGGGAAGTTCAAAGTATGCGAAACTTGAGAATAAATGAATGACAGATAGCAATCATCTTGCAAACTTCAGCCCTAATGGCTGCTGTTTTTAAATATTTTAAATTTCATCCAGTGTGCTTGGCCATTGAAAAGTTCTGTGGCTTACAGATGACAAACAGGTAATATATTTGGTCCAGTGTGCAATATGGGAGATTCATTAGGTGATTCATTTTACATTCATCCTCCTTTTTCTTGCAACAAATGATCTATCTGTTTCATTAAATGTTGCAACGTATTCCAGACACAGTATTTTTATTCTGATATATGACGTATGCGTTACAGTAGCAATATTTGCTTGAATAGTTAATGTACTCTAGACATTCTAGTTTGTAATATTCCCACCTCAATCCTTTGTTTCTGTGTTTAGAAGGCTGAAGCGTCCCTGAATAATAAATATGCTGATTAAACTTCATCTGCCCTGTGCAAAATGTGCTGATTCCGCTGGAAAAAAAGTTCTATTATTTGTCACAGGTTTTGGCCTAAACCTGAACTATTCCAAGATAGCTAGGTCTTAGTTCAGAATTTGTCCCTTACAAGTAAAGCCCCTTAACTTAAGCCACTGAAGGCTAAAAGGATTAAGCATGTGCTAAGATTGAGCTATTAGATGAACACATTCCTAAAGGAAGCCTTGCACAGAACATGGTTATTCTGCTTTCATTCTTCTAATAAATAATAACTCATGGTAAATTTCTAACAAAGATTAATATTTGTATATTTTAATTTGCAAATTATCTATTTTCTCTTGTTCATTGACACTGCTGCATTGATTCTCCACATGAGAGAGGACATTGTACTCAGTTGTTTTTCTTTCAGTTTAGTTCCTCTTTTTTTAATCATTCATTAACATTTAAATGAGAAATAACAATGTTTTCTTTTGAAGCTTCGTATTATATTGAAGAAAATCAATGGTCATTTTTTTATTGAATTGAATTGTAGTAGTATCTTACCCTTTATACATATTGATCTAATGAGATAAGATCTTAACTATTTGCTATTTAGCTAGTGGAATATCCTGATGGTATCCCAAGAATTGACAAATTCAGACAGCATGATAGTAAATAACAAAATGAGTTTCAAAAGGAAAGGGGTGTGAGATAAGAATATTCTGCATATAACATGCTTTTTTATTCAAGGGCTGAGTGTGTGCATGGAGCAGCAGAGAGAGATGTGGAAAGTGAAATACTTTGTGAAGACATTTGGAGGTCCACACAAGTTTTCCAGAGTTTTTACTTCAAATCAGTCCTTATACAGAATCATGGACTGAATGTACATTTGTGATTTGAGAGCTGTCTTGAAGCAGATCTTCCTATTTCCTTTTATCTAGAAGGAGTACTGTCTGCAGGCACAAAGAGTGTACTATGGGCAGACTATAATCACTACTGTGAAGCTGCTAACTCTTGTGCAACCTTAGATACAAAGATACGAATACCACACTTATTTACTTGAATTTACTAACTGGACATAGCTGGATTTCTTAACAAAATTGGTGTAAGTATATTTAAATACATTTATTGAGGAAGAATCTTCTAGAATAACAAGTGAATGTCATCTATAAATGATGTATCTGATACTTAAAATTGTTATAATTTTTGCTATTATTTTACCTTTAATTACTTGAGATAAAATCATAATATTATAAAGAAACAGCCATTTCCCAAAGTGCTCCTCCATGGAAATTCATAGAACTGGAAAATTTCAGATACATGTTTTTTACTTCCTCTATCAGGTTCCTCCTTTTAAGCAGATGCAGTGAAACAGCACTGGTTAGGGAAGGCATTGAACTATTGTGACATTATTAGATGCAATTTGAAGAGTCTATTTTGACCTACTTGTTCCATTGTGTCCAACAATGGAAGAGTCGAGAAACACTTGCAAAGAATTAGATTTTAAAAAGCTCTAACTACAGTCATAGTATCTCACCCACATTTTTCATGAGAGTGGATCTGCAGCCTTTGATCTCCAAAAGTTCTGCTGGTTTTACTTTCAGTTTAAAATACAACTTGCAATTGCAAAGTTCAACCCCGGCTAGTTCATGTACACTGCTTTTTCATTATCTCTGTTGCTTTCTTTGATGCTCTCAGCTCTGTTTTGCTTTCTGTTTCCTTTAGGGAAACTCACAACTATTACAGAGGCAATGTTCCAGAGGTGAGAGAATGAAAGATCCTAATGTCACCTCTGCTTTCTTGGGAGTTTTGCTTGTGTATTTATAAGCTCCATTAACTCCTAAATCTAAGCTGAAAAAAGCTATTGTGTCTCACCTACACCAGTAACATTCTGTTTCCTTCAAGTATGATATTCCATTTAACCCAGTTCATATGTAGTTTGTAAAAAGTGCTTTCATAACCTATTATTTTTTTTCTTCTTTTTTTTTTGGTGGGGGGAGGTAAGGAAGATAAAAGTAACATGTTGTTACCTTATTTTTCAGGCTTGTCTTATTGTTAGACTGTTATTCTTCCATGATGGTTTCACACTGATGGCTACAAAAATCCAAAACACCTGTCTCTCACTCCTCCTCCTCCAAGGATCAGGAGAAGAAAATAAAATGAAAAGAAAAAGCTCATAGTTTGAGCTAAGGAGAGGGAGAGTGCTCACCAGTCACTGTCGTGGGCCAAACAGACTTAGGTGGAGAAATTCTACTTATCATTTCTCTTTCAAATGTGTTTAGAAAACTGGTTTGTATGAATGTGAATGACAAAAACTGTTTTTTTTTTGCCTCAAAGCTGCTTCGTGAGGCCTTTCTGGTGATAAGACTCTGACAACTGCAAATTATCTAGGCTGGTGTCACCCTGCCACAGTGCCTCTGCTTAGGGACAGGCTTGTCTTTTTCGGGGTACAGCTTGGAGAAGCTGATCACTGCAAAAGACGATAATGCTTGTGCATGGCTTCACTTTAAAATCAGTTGCTTTAAAATCACTGTAAATCAAATGGAATTTAGAAGCACAGTTCACAATAAGAGGTCTCCTTTTAATTCTGATTTCAGTTTTTCAATCACCAAAATAGTTCATAAAGGGAGCAGATTTAGTGACTTTCTAAGACATGGAATAAAAATGCTCAGTAGTAATTTTTATTTGGTTTCCCATATAGACCTCTCTTGTAGTAAATCTGCTTGGTTCAATTGAAATTACTACCATCAGATTTTACTTTTATTACTAATCTGGCTTGAATTCTTGTAACTCTATTGTCACTATTTTTTTTTTATGAACTACTATAAATGACTACCAGTAAAAGAAGTGTGCTTGACTGAAGAACTACAACGTGACAGCTACAATCACACAAATACACATTTCCTATATCAGTTTTGTCCACAGAACTAAGTTCATGCCTACCACAATTTGGAATAAGCCTCCAGCATACATACATTTCAGAATAAATTTTTCTGTATTCTGCTGATGATTACTTGAGTGATGTCACCTAGTGCAGTTTTTAGACCATGCCTCCTCAGTGTCATGGAACTTCTGTATTTATCTATTTTTTAATAATTCCATGTTAAAACTGGAATAACTACTGAATTCATTCAAAGTGATACAGGTTAGTCAAGTTTCTTAATGCATTAAATGCACTAAAGTCGAATCCAGGCATTTATTAACATACAAACAATGAAAATGAGCCAGCAGTGTGCCCAGGTGGCCAAGCAAGCCAGTGCCTCCCAGGTCTGCATCAGAAACAGTTTGACAAGTCAAGGGGGGAGCCCTTGAATGTGGCGCTGATGAGATCACACCTTGAATGTTTTTAGCCCCTCACTACAAGAAGGAGTTTCTAAAATGCATTTAGAGAAAAGCAATGAAGCTGTTGGAAGGACTAGAAAACGGGACACACAAGGAGAAGCTGAGTGACTCAGAGTTGTTTAATCTGGAGAAAAGGGGACTGAAGGGAGACTTCATCACTATCTACAATTACTGGTAAGGAGACTGTAGCCAGGTTGGTGTCAGTCTTGTTTCTTAGCTGACAAGTGACACAAAGAAATGGTCTTGAGTTGCACCTGGGGAAGGTTAGATTGGATATAGAAAAGAATTTATTCTCAGAAAGGGTTGTTAGACATTGGAACATGCTGCCCAAGGTAATGGCAGAGTAACCATTCCTATGAGACATGTAACATGGTACTAATGAAATGGGCTAATGCTAGACTTGGTAGCATTAAGTTAAAGGTTGAACTTGATGATCTTAAGGTATTGTTCCAAACTACACGATTCTACATTTCTGTGATCAAACCCATCACTCTCTTGCTATATCAAATAAAAATTCCCTACTGCTTCACAGCTCACAGAGCTCTAGTTTTACGTTTTATAGCTCAGCAAATCTTTTCAACTTCATTTTTAACAGGTAAATCAGGAAGTGTTAAAAATTATTATTTGGTCATAAATCTATCGAATGAAAATACCAAATATACAAATGAATATGCCATTTTTCAGTAACTGAGAAAGTGATCCTCACTGTCTAGTGAACTACATACCAGCATAGAAAAGAATGTTCAATGATAGAGTGTTCAGGCCTACTAATGAAATGAAGTATCTGTAGCTAATAGGTAGTATATTATTTGATGGGGTGATGTCACTGGACTATGGTAAAATAAAAATAATAAATTATGAGAAAATATTTCAAAAAGGACTATGTTGCAGAGGATCTTTTCAGTAGCTGTGAATATATCCTTTCAGTAACCTATAGAAGAGCAGTAGGCATCTTATGGTCCTAGTCAAAATCTCAGTTGTTCCCTTTTTCAAGTGAGAAGAAGAAATGTGAAATTGGAAAAAGAAAAAAAAATCTGTCTTAAATTCTTTAGAAATATAACTTAGAACCTAAAAAGATGAAAGACCTGAAATAGGAGGAGATGAGATATAGATATGATTCCTGTCATATTTATTTTTATTAGTCTCATAGCTGTTGAAAGACAAGTATGTCACCCTATGCCATCCTAATGCAGAGGACACATGCCCAGGACAGCTTGCAATTTCTCTAAAAATGGTGCAACCAAGAAGAGTTAACAATTTGTAGTCCTAATTCTTAAAAATATTCCTTCACTCCTACTGCAATTAATAACATTCCACATTTGGAATGAAGTATGGATTACATATGTTATTGTACAGATAAGAGAACAAAGAATATGAAGTAGTGACTAGAGATGCTGATATCTTGTGGTGAAGGATGATATAGGAGTATCTAACCTAACTGGAACTAAAGTCAGCTTTGGCTTAGAGAAGCACAGCCCTGAGAAACCACCTCTGAGTGCCCAGAAATACTTGGTCAGAGAGACATCTTAGCTGCTGTCAGGAAGATATGTGTATTTTCATGAGATATATTGTGTTACTTCTTTCAGATGGACAATTTCAAGTCAGTAGTAACTCAGGGGCTGCATCACTATACTCTGTTGTGCACTGTAAATGAGCTACTTGGCTGGATCAGATGAATTCAAAGCTTTTTTATTCTTTGATTTGGTTTGCTTCATTTTTTTCTCAATCTTACAGAAAGTATTTTACTTTACTAACTAAATAAAACCAACCACATCAATTCTCTAAATCTCAAATATTTGTGGTTGATTTGTAGAAATGTATGTCAACATATGTATTATTTCCTCTTTTTATCCTTTTATACAAGGACAATCAAATTCTTTTGCCAATGTAAGTTTTGTTGTGTGATTTCATTCTCCAAATTCTTTGAAGGTATATATTATTTGCCAAATAATGTGATAGATTTTTCAATGCATATTAATCAATACATTCTCCTAGAGTGATAAAGCAATCAAGATTCAAGATTTGTATATATAAACCAAGTATTTGTGAAGTGAATCCATGACATTTAGCGAATGGAGGATAAGTAGTAAGTACTGGCTAATGAGGCACTTCACTACTTTTTTTTCCCATTGACTACATATAAGTAGTTGACTATATTTAATAGATCCTATTAATTACTGTAACCCTGAAATTAAGAAAGAACAATTAAAATAAAGCACCTGGGACTTGTTATACAAGAGGGAACTATCCTAAAGTGAGTGTTACAGAAAGGGACAATTAAACAACCTTGTAACACTGAGTCTGTTCCAGTTGATAATTCAATGCATCTACTAACAGAGATGCTAGCTTCATTTGGTGTTTTTTCAGTGCATTAACTACTGTGTCCAAGGGTATGACCTAAATTCCCTTTCAGTTACTGGCAGAACTCTCACAGACTGCAATGTGCTTTGGATCATGTATCCCAAATCACCCAAATGACTGACTTTTCAACCTAAAATAATGGAAGACTACCGAACTGATTTGTCACCTTTGCCTGATGTTCACACATACTAATGAGTTCTGAAAATGTTAATTTGCTTTGTGCCCAGATCAAATACACTGCTCTGTCAGAATAAAATAAGTTCAGCGCCAACAAATTTACATGACTGTACTTTATTCTGAAAACATTTACATGTCATTAATACATTAACATAATATGATATTCAGTACATACATAGCCAAGGCTGGGATACTTCTGATTAGGAATTGCAGACTGTGAAAAGGATCACAGCTTTTCTGTGTTATTTTTTGCTTGTTCAATTGATTGGTTGGGTTGGGATTTTTATACTATTCTGGACTACCTTGTATCAAAGGAGCTGACACGTTCTGCTGAAATGAAAACTGAAGATTGCAGTGCTTTAAGCTATTATTTTCCTGTGGGACCACCTATTCTTACTCGCCTTTGATAGCTTTGAGTTTTGCTGGACACACTTGAATCTGCTGTCCACAGGTGCCTAGCACTGCTTTACAGTCAGAGAAGCACAGAATGATTGAGGTTGGAAGGGATCTCTGGAGGTCATCTGGTCCTGCTCAAGCAGAACTCCCCAAAGCAGGTTCTCCATGTCTGAAAAGATAATATGTATATCTACTAAAGCAACAAAGAAAAGATGAATACCATAGGGAAATTTGCCCATCATTGCCTGGGCATCAACAGAAGTGTCAAGTCCTTGATTTTCCCTGGCTATAATGGGGGTACATACTCTTTAGTAACAACAGATAGCAATGTATTTACATGAGAATTTAAGTTAAAAAATGTGAGGCTGATTCTTACTCATATTTATTTTATAAGATTCTCTAGAAATTCCTAAGCAGGCTGTTGACTGCCAAATCCAGCCTTGAGCAATAAGAATAAGTCATTCCTTCCCAGATATCTTCAGATAGATATCTGGTTAATTTTATTAGGGTAGAAGGTGGGGGATTTTTTTACAGCTCTCTGGACAGCATACAACTATGCTATTCCCCTCTATCTACCATACTTCAGTATATGCTATACCAATTGCAGAGCAAATCCATTCGAATGTCAGAGCCCAACATTATCTTTTTCTATAAATAGGCATTTTTTATTAATTTTTGAGAGCCTTTTTGAACCTAGTGTAATGAGACCACCTGATTTAAAGAGCTAAGTTGTTTCACTTCAGTGTAGATGAGAAAGTAATGGACTTGGGGATTCATTAATCTGATCCAGCAAAACACATTCTACTGACCCATGTATATATCTAATCCTGTTGAGTAACTTTTTTTTCTTTCAGAAAGTGTTTGACTGATAGTTGTTGGATGGCTGCTTCTCACTGCTGCAAGCTGTTGTGAGAAGTCAGTGAAAATCTTGGGAAGATCAGACTGCTTTGGCACTAGGCAATGTAGGATTGCTTATTCTTGCTTGAACTCCTGTAGAACCCTGTGCCATAAGAGAAAGCTTTTTGGGGGGAAAGTCCTATGTTTAATGATCATGAGGTGAACAGGACCAGCAGCCACCAAAGCATCCCTATCAACCGTGAGGTTCATGGAAAGAAAAGAATGGAGTAGTTCAGAGTAGGTCAGACTCAGGTAGCTCAGCTATTCTAAGTCTTTGAATGGCAGAGCAAGAGCAAACAACAGAGCCTGGGGTCTGACTGGCAAATCAAATGGTCTCTGTATACATGAACTTGGTCAGGGATTTAGCCTTAGGAGATTTCAGTGATATAATAGAACTGGAGTAGTAAGTCAGAAGAGTAGCTTTGCAGCAGATAAAAATATCTTCTCTGCTATCTGGTAACCTTTGTGAACATGGAATCCAGGTGGGAGGTTGTTTTTCACCTTCACCCTTACATCAGACCTGCTGCTCAGGCAACAGAAATGGCATTTTTAAATGTAACTTGTCTGAAGGACAGAGCAATTATGTTTTTCTCAACTCAGTAAGACTTTGGGAAGAATCAAGCTGCCCAGCAACAGGATTGCTGCTAGCCAGCTGCATGTTGTAGACACAAGCTCTGCATGATGTCACCCAGCAGCTGCCAGCCACAAGCTGATTACAGTCATCCCATGATCCACCTTTGGATTCACACATAATCAGCTCACTCATGCTCAGCTGTTGCTTTTTTCCTCAGGTAATAAAAAAGACTGTTTGATGCAATGATGGCACAGCAGAGTGTCATCAGAACACAAGAAAGAAGATATTTCTCCATCATGTTTTGGAATGCTCGTTCAGGAAATGTGCACCCTTAGTTGTGCAGACGAAAATACAATGCCTAATACATGACCATAGAGTCATAGAAAGTTCTGGGTTGGAAGAACCCTTAAAATCATCTAGTTCCAGCCACAGTATAATAGAATAATTGAATCATTTGAGTTGGAAGGGACCTTTAATGGTAATCTAGTCAGGTCCTGTGCCCCAGCAATGAACCTTGACATCTGAGGGTGCACTCAATCCCACTGCTGATGTCACTGATGAAGATATTAAAGAGTGTTAGTTCCAGTACTGACCCATGATGGACATTTCTTATCATTGTACTCTATCTGGACATCAGGCGCAGTTGCCACCCACTAGGTAGGCTGCCTAGGGCCACATCCAACATGGCCTTGATACCTCAAGGCATGGACCATGCTAGGGTAGCATAATTTAGAATTACTGTCTTTCAAAAAGTACTTCATGGCATAACTGTAAAATCTCCCAGCTCTCATAAGTAGGGTGGGTAAGGGTAGATGGAGCGGGAAAAGGATTAGTATATCTTTTTGTAAGCTGCCTGCCTTCAAAATGTATAAGAGTAATTAGGACTGTGGCTCAAATACCGCAACAAACTCATCTATACTCTTTTCACTAGTGCTGTTGCATTTAATAATCCTTGTCTAACCCTGGCAAACAGCTCAGCACCACACCGTCACTCACTCTCACATCCCAGGTGAGATGGGGGAGAGAACTGCAAATATAGAAGCATGAGAACTTCTGTGTTCTGAGAACTTCTGGGCTAAGATAAGGGCATTTTACTAGGTAAAGCAAAAGCCATGTGCACAAGCAAAGAAAATCAAAGAATTAATTCAATACTTCCCATCAGCAGGCAGACAATTTCATTTCTCATTACCTAGTGCCAGAATAGTTCATTCTAGAATGAGACCAGCTACAGAGATAAATTGATGTCGTAGTTGTATTGCCCTGCTTTTGTTTCTTACACTGTAGAAGTAGACTTCTGCAGACACAGCTTGCACATTGGAGCATGTCGCTGACATCGGGAGCTGTATTATTTGATCAGTTCCTTTATTATTCTTTAATCACACCAGGACACTAGCTCAGCATCATCAAAGCCAGTATATAAATTCTCCACTGAATATTCTTCTGATTTCTAGAAGGCTAGTTTTAATGATATGTTCTCAGGATAGACATATATGTGTACACTTGAGTGTGTATAGAAATCACTTGATAGGGAATCTTTCCATTTTTCCATTTTATTTTTAGTTTCATTCCAGAACTATTTTTGTATATTTTCATGAGAGAATTCTGGTTTGCATTTCAGGTGAACTTTGATCGTGATCTTTCTGTTTTGTTTTATTTTGTGGGGTATTTTTGTGTGTTTTTGTTTTGGGAGGGTGGGAGGTGAGGGAGATGCCATTATTTATTCATTAGTACTTTATTCTCAAGCCTCTAATTTAAACAGATGAAAAAGAACTTTCTCTCAATTCCATTATTTTCACTTCTTCTTTTCTGTGTGAGAACACTGATTTATTACGAAATGAAAAAAAAAACATTTATTCGCTGATTTTTTTTTCTCAATTAAGAGCACAAGGTAATTTGACATCAGATTTCTGAGACTAAGATGAATGCAAAAGAAAAAAAAACACCAAAAAGAGAAAAAATATCATTAATAACAATAATAAAACAATAAGCATTCTCCCTTGAACACCTAGAAATAATGATCTTGCTTTGGTGGTTATTTGGGTCTATAATATGCCAGATGTTTTGAGGTATTTCCAAAAATCTCCAAAGGAAGAATTTGTATTGGGGTGTTCACAGTATTTCCCCCTCTAGCAGTCATTTCACGTAATATGGTGATAAATAATGCAGGTCAACACTTTCCTGGAAAAAAAAAAAGTTTTTCGAGTAAAAAACAAAAAAAGTAATTCTTTGCATACATTATTTTTTTACACATTAAAAATGTGTATCTGGAAATGGAACTATCTCAGGTTTTATCTACTGTGTAACAGCCAACAATTTCATCAACAGAAAAGCAACAAAACAGTACCTAAATGGTTCACACCTGGTTTCACCCTGTTTGCCTGACACTCCAAATATACTATGCCATGCTCTGTATCTTCCTAGGATGTCACAGTGCCCTTGTGTCACATCAAAAGGCCACATCACTCCTTGCTTTGCATGATAGTGCAAGATAGGTAGAACTGTGTCAGTGGTACAGAAAGGGAGACAAACATAATCAAATCTTACAGGGGTCATCCATACACCAGTTAGATTTAATAAGGTGAGCATTTAATATGCTTTGAAGTGCAGATATGGATAACAGTATCATTACCTGGAGGAACAGATACTCAGCCACGATTGTACTTTAGAAGCTGAGGAAGCTGGTAAGTATCAGTTTAGGCTAGGTGAGATTAAAGTTTTTTTATGAGCATTCACTCTTAAAAAGTGAGATGGAGATAAGAAAAGGCACATAAGCAACAAGCTAGCAGCACCAAACTAACTCCCTGCCACATCCTGACAGTGCATTGAGACAACACAGTGAGTTACGAGAAGCTCACTAAAGAGAATGGAACTTTGTATGAGACTGAGAAAACATATGGCTGATAAACAGGAAATGAGATGAAAAATATATGTTGGAAGCCACCACATATCAGTTTTGATGGTAGTAGAAATTAATTACGGATCATTTAGAAAAATCTGCCAGTTATTTTAATGCCAATAATAGTAACAAAACCTGGCAGTGGTACACTGATAATGCCATTTTGATTACCTGTATCTCCGTGAGATCTCTCAGCTGCCAGTGATCCATCAATAAATGTTTTGGTGACAATTTATATAAACTGATATTGCTTTCCAGGAAGTGGTTGATGTTATGGACAGTCAGGAAAAATTTTCCTGTTGTAATTTGACTCAATTATTTTGTGTGGTTGAGAGGCACAGCAATACAGAACTGGAAGTCACTCTCATAGTCTTCCAGTGTGCCATGTTGAAAAGTAGAATAGCAGACAGGCTTTCCCTTTGTGCCTGTAATTAACAGATGCTTGTTGAAATAATCCCATGATAATCACAGTGTTCATATTTACAGAGTGTTTTATGCACAGCTTATTCAAACTCATATATAAATACTGTTCTTACTATCAGTATGTGTTCAAATAACCTTGAATTAATGTGCACATATTGAGAACATACCATAAAACCTTTTTTCTTTAATCATCTCTCTTAAATTCTTATATCACATTCTTCATTCTTGAATCTGAAAGCTTCCTGGTAAGAGAAATCAAGGTTGAGCTTAATTGTGAAAATGCTGGGGGCAACCTCATTGCTGGGGAGAACTAGGTAAAAGTTATTGTCATGTAAATAATGCATTTTTTTCATAGTGTCCTAATTGTCAAAAAAGACAACATGAATCTCAGAACAGTGTAATTACACCAAAATGTAAACAGGAATATAAAAAACAGACAGAAGCATTTATAAGTTACACAGCATCCAATAACCTGAGAAATGGGCTTGATAAAGAAGGAAGTAAAAATAACAAAGAAGTAATTCAAAGAAGGAAAATATAACGATCTTTGAATAATAGAATCCTGAACAAATAAAGTGATTTTGTACTACAGAAAAGCAAACAATGATTAAAGTAGAATTTTCTTAAGAATACATTCAGAGATGAAGGACAAAATGAAAAAGTAAATATATTAAATAATTGCCAGCTACCAGCATGAATGGGTCAAGGGTTGAAGAACAGAGCTTTGCTGATATGAAGAAATGATTTCCAGAGAAGAACACTAAGAACTCCAAAGCGAAGCTAGAGAAAAAAAAAATACTATTAGTCACTTCTACAGCTGTCAAAAGGGTGAGTTGGTTTAAGAATGTTAAAAAGGCAAAGCATGAGGTAACTACAATCCTTTAAGAGGAAAACATAGCTTAAAAACCTAAAATGAGTCACTGGATTAATCACATGTTCTATCCATTCATGTAAGATACCTGTGGAATGAATTGGATAATTAAATTGTTCAAAATTGAGAGGTGGGAGTATGAAATGAGAGATGGTTTCTTCTTCCTTACAGAGAGCATTTTAGAAACTACACAGACATATATTTAAAGTACTATTGATTAACTTCAATGACAAAACGAGCAGTCATGATTAAGAATACGATACTTTGGGGAGTTATCTTACTTTATTAGATGGAAGTGTATTTCTATTTTTCATGTATTTTATAGAATAGTTCAGTTGAAAAAGACCTACAAAGGACAAGTCTAACTGCCTTGCCACTTCAGAGCTGACAGAAAGTTAAAGCATATTATTGATAGCATTATCCAAATGCTTCTTTACTGACAGGAATGGGACATCAACTATCTCTCTAGAAAGTCTGTTCAAGTTTCAACCACCCTCACAGTAAAGAAGGTTTTATAATATCCAGTTTGAACCTCCCTTGGTACAGCTTTGTACCATTCTTGTGCATCATAACATTAGAAGAAGCCAGCATCTCCCTCTCCATTCCCTCCCTCGGGAAGATACAGAGAGCAAAAAAGTCACCTTTCAGCATACTTTTCTCCAAACTAGACTGTTCAAGTGTCTCCTTACAAGACAAGTTTTCTAGTCCTTCTACAAGCTTTCATGTTCTCTGGTTGCTTTCAGGGACCTTACTGTCTTTTTCATATTGTGGGTCTCAGAACTGAATGTAAAGGTGAGAGTGCACCAATGCAAACACTTTTTTGACCATCTGGTTATGCTTTGTGGCATCCAAAGTATGGTTTGCCATCTTGGCTGCCAAGGCACACTACTGGCTCACGTTGAGCCTGCTGCCAATCAGCACCCCATAATTTCTTTCTACAAAATTGCTTATAAGAGGTGGAATACATACTGAGAACATGGAAATGTTGAAACAGTTTTAAAGGTGCTCTGAAATCTTTGAGGTCATTGCCACCAAAGAGACATTTTTTTTTGAGACATTCCCACCAAACCGTGTCTCTCAGTGCCACACCTGCCCTTTGCTTGAGCACCTCTAGGTACAGTGACTCCAGCTGACGTAATTTGAAGTCTTATGGTTAATCTAGGCTGACATATACTTAGCAACAAAACAAGAACTATAGGTTTCATAACACTTTCTCTGCCAATTGTTATTTTTTATAGGAAATGTATAATTTGTAAACGTTCCTATGTGATACTAATTTCAGAGATGCTTCTGAGAATATTCTTGGTTAGACCTGAGTCAAGACATCCTCCATTGGTCTAAATCCTGAACTGAATGGAAATCATTGAAATTTCAAAAGTACAGAAAAAGAACAAACTACCAAGGAAGAAACCTATGATGAAACTAAAAGCAAACAAATGGAGATTGTGCAATCATTAAAATCCAAAAACGAGGCCTGAACAGTCATTCTGAGAGAAGTGAAACCTAGTGATTTGGTTTTAGATAAACTAGTGAAAGTAACCTAAGCATGTAAAAGGGTTCTTATATTTATAACAAGAACTGGCTTTGTAGTTTCATCAAATTCCAATGAAAATGAAATCCAGGCAACATCTGGACTGATAAAAGCAGTCTTTATTTGCAGAAAAGATTGGATGACGTATTATGGTCTGTGTCTATCCATGTGAGTTCAGAACTGATGTTCTTATTGCTACTGGAGATCTGCCACACTCCAGGCTTTTTATCTCACATGAAAGATAAACCCCTGTCTGGGTGTTTAATATATTGAAATACTTAATAAAGCTTTCAAGGTTATATTATCCAAGATATTCTCAAATCTCTTTCATATTCTTCTAGCCACAAGAAGCAGTCATGGAATATCTTGGATTGGAACAGAACATAAAGATAACCTAGTTCCAACCTTCTCTCACTCTAGTCAGGGAGACCTCCTATCAGTCCCAGGACTAATCCCTGAGGAATACCACTCATCATGGGTCTCCACTTGGACACTGAGCCATTGACTGCAACTCTCCTAGTGCAACTTATCCATCCAACTTGCACTCTCCTAGTGCAACTTATCCATACAATTTTTATAACATCCAACTCCTTAGTGCAACTTATCCATCCATCCATCCAACTCCCATTCCTTATCCAACAAGAGGTCCCTCCATCAGAACCATTTTTCTCTCCAATTTGATGACCAGGATGTCAGGTGGGACAGTGTCAAATGCTTTGCACATGTCCAAGTAGATGACTTCACTTGCTCTTTATCCACAGATACTGTTATTCCATCATAAAAGGCCACCAAGTTTGTCAGGCATGTCTTGCCTCAAAGCCATGTTGATTAGCACCAATCATCTCACCTTTATTTTCCATATGTTTTTAGTAGGGCCTTCAGGAGGATCTGTTCCATGATCATGCCAGGCACAGGGTGAGACTTTCTGGCCTTCTTTTTCCCTTTTTGAAAATGGTAGTAATGTTTCCCCATCAGTGGGAACTTTTTCAGACTGCTATGACATTTTAAATAGGTGGATAACAGGTTGGCAACTTGCTAACCTTGCAACTTGCTAGCTCCTTGAGAACCTGTGGGTGTATCTCACCACGTCCCAGTGGACTTCATGTTCTATAGATTGTCTTGAACACAATCTTTGCTTACAGGAGGCAGATGTTCATCCTCCCATTTCTTAACTTTGCTTTCTGCAGTTTGGGTGGCATGGTTAGAGCCCCTGCCAGTGCAGACTAAGGCAAAAGAAGTCACTGAGCACCTCATCTTTCTCCATGTCCTTTGTGACCGAGTCTCTGTATTCCTTCCATAGGGGGCCCACACCTTCCCTGGCCTTCCTTTTATCACTGCTGGACCTGTAGAATTTGAGATGAGAGCCATCCCACCGTATCTCAGTGATACTAATGACATCATAGGTCTGTAGGCAAGCACACACCTGCAGTGTAGTACTTTGTTAGAAGGCAGTGTCTGCAGTCTGCTGTTAACACCTACCTAGGATTTTAACATTAAAAAAGAAAAATAATTAAAAAAAAAAAGAAGTGTAATGCTTACCCCAGAATCAATCTAAAAAAGGTTAACTGCAAATACCATCAGCAAGATGATGCTTCTCAGGAATTTTGGTATATCTTTCCTCCTACAATTTATTATCCTGGAGACGCAGATAGACTCTTGAATTCTTCTTCCTTACAGAGATCATAAGCCACTTGATCAAAATAGCACTGTGGATTCTACTCTTATCAACCAATAACCAGTCATTAGAAATAATCCTCTGAAAAACATGAAACCACAAATCAAATCTGTTTTCTGACTTAAAGCAGGGATTGTGAATCCCAGTATCCAGCATCCCAGTTTCAATGCACAGATCATTTGATCACATAACATGCTCACTTATTTCTCTCATAGAACTTATCCATGTTTAAATAGTCAAGTATAAATTTGGCTATGTATATAATAAAAGAAATTTGAGCATCTAATTTAATGATAAAGACATTCATAAAGGACAGGCAAATACAACTTGAACTTTATCAGAAAGTATTCAAACTCAAATAACTTACAATGACTGACTTGAGATTAGACTTGGTCATTCAGATATCGTTTTCCTAGATGCTGTTGTTGCTTAAGTTCTTTATGCTAAAAAAAAAAAATAATTCATCAGCTGAGACTGTAATAAACCAAAACAGCAATGATTTAGGAAAGAGAAGATTCCTTTTCTGTTCATAAAGCTGAAAGTAGCTGAAAATTATTATTTGTTAATTTGTTCATCTATATATTTTTACAAAATGAAGTGTTTCTAATGGCAGAGAAATAGGAAAAAATTCTCTTTAAATACTTCATATTCTTATTGTCTGAGTAGTCATTTAAAAAAGGTGGAATACAGGATCTGTTAGGTCATGACCTGAACCTGTACTTGAGCACCTGATGAACGGGCATAAGTCCTGAGTGTATAGATGGAAGCAATTCACCTGTGCAACCAGAAGGGGTGAATCTTTTAACTATTACATATAAGTGGAGATATTTTCCCATCTAGTGGGAAGTGACTCTTTTTATCTGTTTTGTAAAAGAATTTAGTATTTACTTTCAGGATTAAGATCTGTTCATAAAATTGGAATTGAATAAGCTATCTGGAAGTTAAATTTTAGGAAAGAATCAGCAAAAGAGACTTTTTTTTTTTTTTTTTTTTAGAGCACTAGTTGAAAGGCACATATCTCCTATGGTATTAAAAAGGGGAGCCTGCGTAGGGATCACTAAATCCCTTTTCTAAGAAAATTCATTAATCCGAACTGCATGCGAAGCCTGAAGTGTCTTCCTCTCCATCTTTTTTTCTTAAATGGCACTGTGAACTCATCTAACATTCAGTATGAACTGCATATTTTGAACTAGATTTTTCAAAATATGCATACTTGCTGAAATCTCTCAACACCAGAAGTATATCTAAGTGTTACATGCACTCAGGTGGGTTTTAATTTCACCACAGATGTTTCAGAGTTGAAAACTTTGAAAGAAACACTTCTCAAAGTTGACATCCAACAAAAATCAATGAGTTCATAGGTGGACTCAAACGAGAATTGCATCCAATCAATTTTTCATCTTGCATAAGGTTTCTAGGACACTCATTAAGCTATTCCAGGCATATTGAAAAGATATTGATCATCACTGAAAGTGTAAATAAATCCCTTGAATACTGCAGTATTGAGCACTCCCAAAGTCTCTATATAGATTCAGAAAATAGGAAGGAATATACAGTTCCAGCATTCAGTTTTGCAGTACCAGGTTCACCTTACATAACAGTGTTGGTGACAAAATGTCAATCCCAAATTGTAACAAATATGCAGATATTATTTGAACTTAACTGGACTTGCTCAAGATGAGAGGTTAAAACAGCTTACATCAATTTTAGTATTCATAAAATATATTCCTTACTAGAAAGAGGGAAAAGTACACCATTGCTGTACACCTCCAAATTTTTTGTGGTAGGAAACAAAGTATTACTCCTAAGCAGAGAAATAGCTAACCTTGAAAAGTAGAGCAGCATTCAAAATAAATAAATGAAATGAAATGAAATAAAATAAAATAGAAAAGGGACAATATTTGCAATTTCATTCGAGGTTTAGTGTAGTCAGTAAGAGAAGTCATCGTCTTCCAAAGGATCTGGATTTTACTCAGCTGAGTTAAGAACAAAAAGCAAATTTTGATTAGTAACATTCAGAGGGTAGTAACCTATTTTCTAAAACACATGCTAGAAGGGAACTACCAGTTCAGCTGTCTGAAATAATCTATCAGTTTTCTTTCCCATTACAATAAGTCCCACTTACCAATGCATTTGCAGACAACTTCAAAATATTCCCTTATCTATCCCTCTTACATTCTTATTTCTGCTTTTTTTTTTTTTTTTTTTTTTGGGGGGGGGTAGTGAGTTGAGGGGGGAATGGGGAGGGAGCTTGCAGAGAATTAATACCTCTTACTTTTCTGATGTTTGAGATACTCTGGTGTTCTGCTCACAAAGAAGTGAAATTGCTTCTGACATGGTCTTGGCAATAACAGGCAAAGTATTAATACATAGGCCTATAGTCATATATGGAAAGAGGAGCTGAACTAACCCAACTGCTGAAGGATCTCTCTGGATATTCAGCACTCAGGAAGCAGCCTAGGTATTAGAGATGCTTTCTCTTCATTGGGTGGCCCTTACACAAGCCCAGAGTGGCTCCACAGAATCTACCTCTTCTCGTCACAGGGAAGTCACAGAAGCAAACTATTTGCCTGTGCTTCCTGGGCCAGTCACATTCCTTCTAATTTTTCTTGCATACTGCCTCTAATATAACCATAGATAGTTAACACAGATCTGTGTAGACAGAATTAAAGAATGGTTGAGGTTGGAAGAGACGTCTGGAGTGTAATGTAGTCCAATCCCTGAGGAAACAGGGACATTCAGAGGCATTTTCCCTGATCCATGTCAAGATGGCTTTTGAACATGTGGAGCACAGAACTGAATGCTCAGTGTGCCTCATAAATTCAGAATAGAGGAGAATGATTACCTACTGGCAAATCTTTGTTCAGTGCAGCCCAAGAGACCATTAGCTCTCTCAGAGGCAAGGGTGTGCTACAGGCTCATGTTCAGCTTGTCTACCAGGACCCCGAGCTCCTTTTCTGCAAAGCAGCTTTCTAGAATGTACCTAGTGTCAGTGATGGTTTAATGACATTTGAGCATTGCTTTCTGGTGAATATTCAAAACTGTGTTTATTTTAGACTTTGGATTTTATTCTGCCATTTGCAGGCTTCTTCATTTAGTAATTTCTCTATCAACTCCAATGAAGTGCTGGCTTTATAGAACATAATTCTAACTGCATTAAATATCTTCCAAGGATAGAAAATATGAGACCCACAAAAAACATGGCATCTGTAAATAATTGCAATAAAAATTAATGCAATAATAATCATTTTGGATTCTATAAAACATGATTTATATGAAATTAAAATACTGTGAGATGTGAGTTTGCTATCTTTTCTTATTGAGATTTAAGGAATGTACAATAATTTATTAACCTTTGTTTTTATGAAATTGACAATTTAATGATTACACACTACCATACTAGTGTGATTAGAATATCCATCTTTTAGCCAACACTTTCTGTTGTATATCTTGAAAAACTTGGTAATTGTGTTTAAAATTAGTAAATGCATGAGTAAAATTGCAAGTTTGCAAGACTTACAGCACAGTCAGCAAGTACAGTGTGATTGATGGGAAAAGGTGGCAAAAGATGAACACAACCACTTGAGTTTTTTCTTTCCTCAGTGGAACTTATATATCTTTAAAGAACAGAAAATGCAAGGTAAATTTCCCAAAATTCTCATTCTAGTTCTTACCAGCTATGGAAGTCCAAAAGTCCGTGTGATTTTTGAACTTCGAATGCATTGCCCAATTATTCCAAAGAAATAACTCTTTTCAATACCTACTTCTTCAACCACTAAATTTTAATGATAAAATCATCTATCATGAAGTGCCTTAACCTGCTGTCATAGATATCAATATCAACCTACACTTCACTGAACATAGGGGCATTCTTCAGTTAAGATTAGAAGAGAGTGAGAATTTTCTGTGACATTTGTGCCAAAATACAAACCTTATACAGATCATGCTGATGGGACCTGCTGATTAGTATTCTGACTGCCTTAAAGGTTGTCTAATATTTTGCTGACCTCATCTTGGAAGGCTTTTCAATCTTGTAACATCTAATGCACACACTTCAGTAGCTGCCTTAATAAGCTGAGCTTTCATAAAAGTTACTTATGTAGAGAAAAATCTTGTACATTACCCACAAGGTTCTTTCTTTAACAAACCTTACAGCCCCTATGTCAGTGAGGAAGGGAACAATTGCACAAAGTAAAGAGCAGAGGATTTTTTATAAGAATAGCTTAGTAGTGGGGCTGATTGACTCTCTCTGACACCTTTAAGCTTCGTGGATCCAGTAATGCCTTTCCTGAAGCCACTGCTGGGTCTGGTTGATAAGGGTACTTGAAATGCTGAAAGCTGTGATCTTGTTAAAAAGGGTCAAAAGAAGCAATCTTAGTAACATTTCAATGGTTGGATTATTGCTACTGAAGAGAGCAGTAAATGCCACTTACAACTAAATTTTCCACTTCAACCAAGGTGCAGATAACTGTTCTTCTGATATTTTTCCCCTATGGAAACCTCTGCAGTAGCAGGGAAAGTAATTGCATATTTAAAGGTACAACTGTATTAGAAAAAAAATCAGTGTAGTGAAGAAAAACAAATAGAGAAGCATGCAAATAAAAACACAAAGGAAAAAAATAAAAACAACAAATAAAAAAATAAAAACACAATAATCATTTACAGAGGCTTAATTTAATTTCTTAGATTAAACCAACAAAACTCTCCAAGAAAAGGCTTAAAATGAACTAAGATGTGTAACTGTGTTCGCAGATTTTATCTTTTTTCTTTTGAATTAGCATTTTGAAGTATCTCTATCTCTTTTCTTGACATAGCTGCACAGCTCACAGACACTTTCCTATCCAAGATATAGTACATTTATATCTTTAACATTTGCCTTTGTTTTTCTAAATGTGAAAGATGAGCTGGAGGTGCTGAATTCATGCTTGACCAGTCATGGGACACAGAGGAGGAAAACAGCATATCAGTGATAAACGATGGTTTTGGCTGTACATTATATGGAATAGAACAAAGCTGGAAGATATTTCAAGAAATGGTCTGTACAGACAATTGTTGAGTATGCAAGGCAAGTCATATAGACTGCAGTAATTTATGACTCTCAAAAATAAATACACACTATCCTGATTTTATGAATGAATTTTGAAATGATACTAGAATGATACAATTGAATGTATTATCCAGGCTGTGGGAGATTTCTCTCCAAGCAGAAAGTATACAATATCGTAGGATGGGACAAACTTCAAGGCAACTTAAAGAACTTCTAGAAGACTCTGGAGAGAGACAAAACAGCAGATGCTTTATGCTGAACTGGCCTCATGTTACTTTCTGTCTTTTAGTTGTTCTTTAACTCAAAGCAGTTTATGTGCAAGGAGTTCATATTGTACAATCATAGAATGGCTAGGTTGGAGGGGAACTTAAAGGTCATTTAGTCCAACCCTGTTGCCATGGGCAGGAACAACTTTCCACTATATCAGGTTGTCCAGGATCCCATTCAACCTGTCTGTGAGCACCTCCAGAGATGCAGTATCCAAAATTTACCTGGGCAAGCTGTTCCAGTCCCTCACCATCGTCTGAGCAAAAATTTGTTCCTAACATCTAATCTAAATCTTCCTCTCTTTTAGTTAAAAGTGTTCCCACCTGTCCTATCACTGTCTGTGTGAAAAGTCACTCTCTATCTTTTTTATGAGTCCCCTTTAAATAATAAAAGGACACAATGAGGTCTCACTGGACCAGGAATTTGTCCTCAATGAACTCCACTTAGCAGGCATCTGGGTGGTTGAAATCTCTCATGAGATGAGAGTCTACAAGTGTGATGCATTTGTAGTTGAAGCAAAAAGACGTTATCAGCATACTCACCTTGATCAGGCAGCCTGTAGTAGACTCCAACCACCAGAAGGCCTTTATTGGTTCAGTTCTTAATTTTTACCCACAAGCTCTCTGTTTCACAGAGGCAGTTCTTCGTAATTTATCCATTTCTTAACATAGAGGGAAACATCCTCACTCATCTTTTTCTGCTTGTCTCTTCTGGAAACTTGTAGCCCTGGACTACAGAGTTCCAGTTGGATGGTTTGTACCACCACGTTTCTGTCACAGCAACTGGGTCACAGTTTTCTAATAGCACTGTGGTTTATAAATCATCCTGTTTATTTTTTATGCAGTGGTTTTAGGGGCATTTCAGCCTTTTGGATGCATGATTGTTTGCATGATTGCAGAAAAATTAAAAAAGAAAAAGAAAAAAAAAGAAAAGAAAACAAAAGGATAGGAAAGGGAAGGGGAAAACAAGTCATCTGGAATTTACTATAGGTTTTTTGAGACCAAAGTGGACAAAGACATAATATTATTTTTTTAATATTGATATTAAATCGTTAAATTATATAACTTCAGTTTTAACTTACAGATATTTCTGTATTACACAGGGAGAAAAAGCAAGTGTGGAAATGAGTATCTAGCCTAGTTGAATAGAGTGGTCCCTAGTAGGGTTTTATGTAGTTATTTTTCACTAGTGCATTACATGCAGCACAGGTAAGTTTCCCTCACAGAAACTTACAAAAATTTTATATTAATATTATTAATGATATAAAAATACATACATAGCCTTTCTATTGTTATTTATTATACTAACATAACCTGTAAAAAAAAATCACTGTACATTTCTTCATTGTATTGAGTGGACAGAATGACAGAAAATCACAACAGTTCTCAGTGTGCTTGGGGGTTAGAAAAAAAAAAATCTTGGTGATCTATAGTTACTTTTGTGAACTATTTTCTTCTATTCTGCTCCTTTCTTCTTTTTCTCACAGAATGACAGAATTGTAGGGGTTGGAAGGGACCTCTAGAGATCATCTAGTCCAACCTCCCCACCAAAGCAGGCTCCCTAGACCAGATATAAAGCATTCTGCTTTATACTTCCTCTATAGTTTTACATTCTTGCATCCTGAACTTCTGAAGGTGTAGTTTGTTCTCAGCGTGACACCGGCTTGCGTTTACCACAGTTTGCTTAAATGCTCTGCAGACTGGTAAATATCCAACTATATTCATAAGTCTTTTATTGTGCAGGGGCTTCATTTCATGAAACTGAGTAATGCTAAGCAGGCTGTGAGACACTTTAGTACTCTCTACTGACTAGTTGTAAAGTTAAAATAATTCATTTAAAGGAGCTTGTTTATTTCCTACCAATTTTTCCTACTCCTAACATAGCCTTCCCTTCCCTCTCTACCTCACATTTGTAGAACAGTACATATGAGGTTGACCCATGCCATTTATCTCACTAGCCTTTTCTCTTTCATGAAAAAGAGAAAATACAGCTGCATTTTCTCTTTCATAAAAACAAAATAATTTAGATGCTTGATAAACTAGCAACTCTCTCACTACTGCTTGTAACATATTACGAGCTAGGAATGTTCTAAAGCTGACTTATTTAGCCAATGCAAAGTGCTCACCTGCCCTTTATTGGAGATTGTACCACATTGTCTGATGTTTTAAAAATCTAGGTTGATGGCCAACATGACAGTCATAACATTTACACAGCAGCTGTCCTTTTTACTGTCATCTGTTTCTACTCTGCAGGTTCAACATGGAAACATGTCTCATAACTAAAATAAAGTTTTTGTGGTTTTTTTTCTTTTTAATGCTGAGTAGATCCTATCAACAGAGTATTTCACCCCCCTGACATGACTTCTTAAATCTAGTGCAACAGATAAGGCTATATACTTTTTTTTTTTTTTTAACAAGACTATTTTTTAATGCCAACCAGAACATAACTATGCATATGTCTAGGAACTGTATCATGGAACTGTTCATACTTAGAGTCTTCCAGCACGCTCCCCTATATTCTTACATATGAGGAGCTGTAAAGCAGACATTCAAATATATTGAGCCTTAGCACAAGTCTGACAATGACTGTTGGTTACTCAAGTTTACTAACTCTTTGAACACAGCATCTTCCACATGGCTCCAACTATACCCTTGTATTTCTTACATGCTAGCACAAATACTGAAATTTACAGCATGTTTTGGCTTTCAAAAATGAAGAGGTCATATCGTGTTCAAACTTCGTGCTCCTCAAGCAAGACCAAGGTATTAATGACATTCAGATGTCATTAATATCAATGTTTAGCAATGTTTTATCAAAAACTATATCACTGTGTAGATTAACAAATATGCCTCATTTAAATTCAATTATACATTTCATGAATTTATATTAAATAAATAAATTAATGAGCAATGAAATGCTTTCTCTGTCATTCCAATCAATAAATAAAATTTCCCATAATATTTTGGGATACGATGCCTACTGACTAGTAGGTATAGTAGGATTCACGTTGTGAGTGTTTGGTGCACTACAATACAATCTTGCAATGATTGTGGAATTCTTTTATAGAACTTTTTAAAGGCATTGCACCTGGGGAATAAGATTGTACATGAAAGATTTCTAAACGCCATCTGTTAATGTGTGGAAACAGATGGGGGTTCAGATAGATGCAGGGCCAATATTATGTATTTGACAGGATGATCTTTTGTTGAAGCCACTAATTCAGGATTCAGAAGCTCTGTGCTATATGGTCTTTGACAAAGAATTTCTGAATAGTCTGAAGTGAGTCATTTAATCTTATTCTTCCTCAACTGTGTAACTGAAGTAATCTTAATGTTGATTTTTTGGCATGTTTTTATCACTGTCCACCAGACAGCAGACTGATAGTTGACAGAGAATCATTGATCAAAATCTTATGCACATTTAATGCACACTGAACAGCAAAAAAGAAATCCAAAACTACAAAAGGGATAGGTTGCCCCTAGGAAGTAAATTTCTGAGTACAACTAAGAGAAAAATTCAATTTATATTTAAAAATATGGAAGATAATTAAGAAGAAAAAATAATAGAAATATAGATCAAAATTGCAAGTTTCCAGTTAAGAAACAGTAAAAGCTAGCTTTATGATTTCTCAGATATTTTAAATCAAATACAAAGAAATAAAATATGTTCTCTCGTCCAAGACTCACTTCAGTTGCGAACCTTGCTGGTTTAAGTATCTGTTTTAAATTAATACACAGAGGCACTTATTTAAACTCAACATGATATTTCAAATTGAAAATATCAGCATATACATCATAATTCATGTTTTAAAAGGATAAAGTATATCTCTCTGACATTTTAGTAAGTCAACATTCAGGTCATGTTGAATTTCATGTCAGCAGGATTCTGTAAAGATCAAAAGTTGGTTATGTATGCTATGGATAGCCTCATAGAATCATGGAAGATTATTAGTTGGAAGAGATCACAAGGATCAGAGTCCAAACCCTATCTATAGACAGGACCACCCAAAATGAAACCGTATTTCTGTGACCATGTTCCCAAATGTTCCTTGAACTCCAGCAGCTCGAAGCCCTGACCCTGGGCAGCCTGTTTCATGCCCACCACCCTCTGAGGCAGAATCTTCCCTCCCCTGATGCATCTACATGCTATTCCCTTGGGCCCTGTTGCTGTCACCAGAGAGTGGAGCTCAATTTTGTCCTTCTACTCCCTGTGAGGAACTGTAGGCCACCATGAGGCCTCCCCACATCCTGCTGTGATCTGGACTGAAAGAACCAAGGGTTCTCAGATGCTTTTCATATGTCTTACCCTTTTGATCTTCTACTATCTTTGAAACAATAATTGATAATTTTCAGTCAACTGGGATCTCCCCAGATTCCCAAAACCATTGAAAAGTAACTGAGACAGTTCTTATAATGGCATCAGCCAGTTCTTTCAGTACTCTGGGATGAATCCCACCAGTCTCTATAAACTTACATGCATCTTGCTGGAGCAGAAAATCCTGCGCAAGTTTGTTATTAGTGGGGAGTTTATCATTTCCAATTTCATGGTCTTCCAACTCCAGGATCCTAGGCTCTTCACCAGTGTTGAAAACAGGTGCTTTGCCTGCATCCAGATTTTTGAGGTGATCATCCTCAAGTAGCTCACCAATGTTATCTCTGGTTCTCCTTTATTTAAAGTATTTTAACAAGTGTTACATGCTCTCCTTGACAGTACTAAGCATCTTTATACAAAGTCAGAGTTTTTTTAGTCATGTCACATGACCTTGCTTCCAGTGTCCAGACACTTTTCCACTTAAATAACATTCACAATAGCATTAAGCATCAGAAGTAGATGTAAAATCACTGATGAGTTATTGAATAACTCAGATGTGTAGAAAATATAAAAAATAAATGGTAATACTAAAGTGTAAAACTAGTTTAATTTATCGTATAGACCCTAATTAAATATTCAACATCCAGAGGATAAAGGTTGTGAAAGCCATGTAGCCATAAAATCAGTGGTTCTGAAAAGGTTCATTCATATTGATGAAGAAACTCCTCAACAGTATCTTTGTTTGCAAAGATACAGGAAGAAAAAGTAGCAAAACATTTGAGTATAAGAACTGATACATAAATGAGTAAAATAGTAATTTTTTCTGTACAGTAGTTTTTAGCCTGATAGCATAAGGAGTTCTGTTACCTCTAGTTTGGAAAGAATGTCGAGAAGTTTGAGAGAATTCAGGAAAAAAAAAAAACAGAAGAATGAAGTATTCAAGGGATTAGAAAATCTATTACTAAAAGGGGCTTCTGAAAAGCATGGCCCATTTGATTTATATGAAAGATATTTAATAATTTCATCACTGAGTTTCACAAACAAAAGTATCAGGAAAAAGAGGGCTCCAACATGTAGATATTTAATAGCCACGAAGTATGAAGGAAAATTCTGCGTGTCAATTTTTCTTTCCTTTCATTCTTTTCCTTTCATTTCATTTCCTTTTTCTTTCCTGTCATTCACATGCAGGCACCTTGAACAATCTAAGTTGTTTTAAATGATGATAGCAATCAGTATTTCTGAAACTAAATTTCACTGTTTCTTTAAAAGGGATGTTTAAATAGTTTTATTGACATTGAGAATAAACTATTTCCTAACATTAAGGATCTTCTGGGGTTTCTAAATCTGTCTGGATGCCGTTCTAAAAGTCTCGTTTCAGCTGAACATAAATTATTTTCTGAGTCCATCAATAGACTGCAAAACCATGCCAGGTTATTTACTGAAACTGGTATATGTTTTTGCCTATGGGTTTTTGCTTTTGTTTTTGTTTTTGTCTTTTTTAAACTTAGGAATTGAGACAAGAAATCTAAAACTGTCATTCATGAAAAACAACAGTGCAGCAGATCAACTGGAAGTCACCAAGAAGAACTGGCCGTAGTCCTCTATAAACAGAAGTTAATAATAAAATAATAATATGTCACCGGTTTGCGGGGCAGTTTGACCCGGTATCGTGACAATTGAGGCAGGGGACCCACAGGCCCACACCCTGGGGAAGGGGAAGGGGGAAAGGGAAAAAGGAGAAGGGAGATGGGCCTAGGAATAAAAAAGCGGCAACGATCTGAGGAGGAAAGCTAATTTACGAAGTAAGATATCAGAAAGGAAAAATAACACAATATAATATAATATAATTGGAATTGAGGCAAATGAATCAAATAAAATAAGCAAGAGAGAGAGAGTGTCCGATAAACCGAAGGCCTTACGCTAATGCTGAAGGCGGACAGCTGCAACAAACACCCACTGCCGAGCTCGGTCCCGAAGGGAAGAGAGAGTCCCGTGACCATAGACAGTTTTTATCTTTCCCTCTGAGCGTAAACACGTAAGAACGCAAAGCATCGCAAAGTCCTCTGGGGAATGGAGTTCTTCTTCTCTTCTGAGACAGGTATACCTGGAACTATCAAGGATCCACAGAGCTGGAGCATTAACTCTTTAACTCCCAATACACCACATGATGTTATGATGTGGAATATCAACAATACAACAAAAATCATAAAACCATAACATAATAAAAAATGATAAGATATCTGTTAGCTTCTAATTTGATGTCATTTAGTAAAAAGAATGATGGTAATGATACTTTATTACTGAGGTAAGCACATTGAAATACATGGCTTAGTGACAGCATTAGCAGCAACCACAGGAAAATACCAGATATTATAACTTAGCCAAGTGAACAACTTTATAGCAACTTTAGCCAAGTGAAACTGCAGGGCAACAGTCCATCTACAGGAAAATGAGCTTGGTTCTAAATATCTTAGTATACATTGTTCTTCTCTTATAAATTTGCTTTTTGTTCAGTTTTCAAAGTTTTGAAATTAAATCCTGCCTTCCAGGAAGTACATTGATTTTCCATCAACTCTGAGAAAACTTCTTCAACATATAGGTGAAAAACTGGAGTTTATATTGACAAATTACAATCAAATGAACCTTTAGCTATTCTCCCCACCTCAATGAAGCACTGCTGTGAAGGAACATGTTTTGATGTCTAACAAATGCTCTTACAAAGGCCCATTATTGATGTTAATTAACTTCAGGGATGGGCTTCTTGTTCATTCATAATTTTCATGGGCTTTTGTTTCAACAGATTCAGATGCAAGCCAGCAAATTTCATAAAATGGTTATAATCTAATTAAATTATATGCTCCCTGTGCCTAATGAACTGCACAAGTGTCCTTGTATCCAATCTCAAGATTAATCTCTTTTTCATGATACATAAGATTTATAAAATTATTCCAAGTCTTTTCTAACTTATTTCCAGTTTCACATAGCTTTGGTAGGCATTTTAATATCTGCATATCTTTGCTACAGTTATTAGTGTGAATCTTCATACTACTGTGTTCTTTTCAGTACTGATGATATGAATATTTTCTTTACCAGAATCAGAATTTGTGACATATAGACATTGTGTTGTATATAATCGAGAGCCTACAGCAAGTTGAGTTCTTAAGTTAGCAGGCTGGACTTCCCTGGGGAAGCAGTACTGTCCCCTGGGAGGCCACTAAAACATCTTGCAATATACAGTTTTCCTTAGGGCACTATCTTAAAATACACGATTTTTTTTTCAAAATCTGGACTTATCAGGAAAGACTGCAAGTGTGCCTTATTGCATAATAGTAAATTATTTCATGTTAAGGGCTTCACTGAAACTAGATCCAGTTATGCCAGCTCTAAATTTGATTGACTGGGAAAGAAAAACAAACAAACAAACAAACGAATAATCCTAAAAAATGAGTTTAAAACTTGACCATAGACCACCAGATTTACTTGCAAAATTAACTGAAGCCACAATGAGGAAAAAGTAGGACAGAAGGTGCAAGGCAGTCAGAGCTACACAAACTGAAGTTGTTTTCTGGATGGATATAGTAGGTCTGATAAGGCCATATCTATAAATGTCTCATTGCTGAACTGAGTATTGCATTTCATCACATGGCCAGACTCTTGATGGATGTAAATCAGCATAAACTGGCTTGTCAGACTCAGTACTATTTTCTGGTGAACAGTAGTCTTTTCTCTGGTTTCATTCTTAGATTCATAGAATCACAGAATCATTACAGTAAGAAAAGACCACTAAGATCCTCTGGTCCACCCATCATCTCATCTCTACCAGCCCACTAAACTCTATCCCTCGGTGCCACATCTACCCTTCTTTTAAACACCTCCAGGAACTGTGAGTCTGTCACTTCTTCTTATAAAAAAGAAACCAGTTTTGGGGAAAACAGACATATCACTTCCACTGTGTGAGGAAAAATAAATTTATCATTTAATTTTACTTGTGTTCATGTACAACTTTCCGTCTCACCTGCTATCCCTGTTGAACAAGGACTTACAGGTTCAGGTCCTTGGGGCATAACTGTCATGAGTAACAATGTGGGGCTTAAAGCTAACACAGTTTGAAAGTTGTTTCATTTAGTTCAGCAGTGTTCTCTGATACCTTAAGGAATAAATACTAACCTCAGACAATAGACTGTGATCCCCAATCAAATTCTAGAACTGAATTATATTTGAAAACAAAATGATTTCAAATCAGTTTTCTTCTTCACTTACCTGTCAAGACCCAATATATGGGTTCAGCTTTTACTGCTGCTATTTTTTATTTGCTGTTAAAAACAGACTGACAAAGTTATGTTTGAGGGAAAAAAAGGGTAAAATGTCTTATATTCTAAACTGATTGTTGGTCTTCTGATAAAAAGAAGTTGACAGTCCAACCTAATCTGCCAGAGGGGGAGCCCGCTGAGCATATTATATAGGAGCATTAGGTTATCCTTTTCTTTTAGGCTGCTCTTTAGTGATGATTTGTCATGCAGTTCTTTGCACTAGTGGATAAGTGATCTGAGTTAGGACCAGTTTGCAGTAGTTGAATAACCACATTGTGATCCTTAAAACACCCACTTAACTGCTATCTAGACTGCTGGGAAGCTTAGCTTTCCAGAATGGCATGCTTTATGTTTGCAAGCAGAAATATAGGGGGAAAAAAGCTTGAAAGGTCATCTGGACATCCCATCTGCTCTGTATTGTTCTAACTTTGAAGTTAGATAAAGTTTTTAAGAACTCTGACAAAGCTGAATTTTAATGTCTCCAGAAACTGAGTCTTCGTGGCACCTCTGGATTGTCATGCTCTGTGCATAACCACAACTAGATGGCTGAAAACAGACATGAGATGTCTTGGAACCTTTGCTTCTCCAACTTAATCAAACATGAACTCTCCTGTTACCTTCTTGCTTTTAACCCGAAACCCTTTTGGAGCTCTCTGCTCCACCAGATCCAGATAGCTAACATTTTCCTTCTACTAAATTAGACACGATGTGCTGCACCTCCCTGGGATGTTTGGTCTTTTACGCTCCATGAGTTTTCAATCAGCCCACCTCTCTAGCTTGTCAGGAGCCCTCTAAATAGTGACCTTGCCTCCAGGGAAACACAACTGCTACCCTCCACATGGTGTGCTGCAGGGACACTCATTTTGTTCATCAAGAAGTCCCAAACTACCAGCACAGAAACACATCAGATTGTGTCAGTGCAGGATATGAATGAAAGATACAACACCTCTAAGTAGTTTGATCTGTCAGTTCTCAGAGGAAGTGTAAAGACTTATTCATCTGCTAAGAAATTACAGTAACAACTACTCTTTATTTTAACATGAAAACAGATCAACTTCTCTTCAGAGGATTCACCCAAAATTCACACCTGTGCCTGAAAAACTTCAAACACTGCATTTAGAAATTGCAGCATATTCCCCAATAAGGAGCCTATTAAAGACAAGGTGAGGTTATGTTCCTGTTGAATTTGATTCAATTTATAGAAAATAATTCAGGATCAAGCAGATCACAGAACAGAAAGAAAAAGTGAGAAAGAATTTCTTTCTGCGTAGTCCTCTTGGGGAAAATCACTGTGGGTTCCTAGGGCTGCTCTCTCATTTTGGATTAGACATGAAACCCCATGGCTTATCTTTGATTTGAAAAGAAAGTAAAAACATTCTTCAGTGCCAATGTTTGCAGCTTTTCTTTCACGTCTCAGACTCATGAAGAAGTAAAGGTGCTGTATTTCAGGTTCTCCCTTACTGTTTGCATTTGCTTTTCAAGCAAAATAAATCCACACAGCCTCACTTAGAAAAGTAGAAGACTATGTAAAATGTTACATAGAACTGTTCCTAAAGCTCATTCTGGAAGAAAAGCAGTGTGAATTAGTCTCCTACTGATATATCCTGAAAATGTTTATACATCAGATTTGTGAAACTGAGGATCTGGAGTAGCTACAGTGGGCCAGACTTGGCATGCCAAAACCTAGAGTAAATGAGTTAAAAAATAATTAGTTATAGATTAATAGAATAATATACAATGAAAGAGAAAGGCATCGTGAGGCAACAAACTTGACACATATCACTATGTGAGATTAAAAATGTGGGAATAGATTGGAAGACTGTCTTGGGAGTAAATATTTTATGGAGAATGAACAGGAACAGTGAAAAGTAGATGACTGTTTAAATTCAGTTAGACAGACATATTTTATTTTGCTTTATGGAAAGCTCAACATCTAAGTCACATTTAAAAATGTGGCTGTCATCAAATGCCAATACCAAATAGCTAAGGAACGACACAGGCTTTTACTCACTTCTTAATTATTAATAGTCTTGTTTTGTAGAAATCAGACCTTAGGGAAAGCTGTCAAGTAGAGCACAGAATGGCAATTTAGTGGCAACTCAACACCCCATCAGGCAGTAGCACCCAGATTTATTCCACATCTTGGGCAAGAACTTCCACCCAGAGATATAAGCATCACACAATTTCAGAGCAAATTCTCAGACTTCATGTCCCCTTCTGTAGTAGGTTTGGACACCCTGGTTGCTCTGGTAAGGGGCTTGAAGCCTCTTGTTTCTCTTGCATCCTGTCCAGTCTTACGGTCATTTTAGTGTTCTTCTTTTACATCTCATGAAGGGTCTAATGTTGCAGACATTTATTGGTCTGTTAAGTGACACAGATGGCTGCACCGTTGTACCAATGGGTGAGTGCCACCTCAAGCCATGGGGCTGAGACTTTCCTGGGACACTGGGAGATTGAGGCTTTTTTCCTTCTGTAGGAACCAGAAATTGCTGTAGGTCCTTGTGTCTTTGTCTGAGCTTTCAGAGTTCTCCAGCCTGTCTTATGTCTTCTGGACTCCTCTGTGCCTGCAGAGACAAACCTTTCATCATATCTGACACTAGTTTTAGATCTGATCTCTCTGATATTTTGAGGTAAATTCTGAACATTGCCAGAAATGGGGAAATCCTTTTTCTGCTTTGATCATCTCTTTAAATGAAAATTTCCTTCCTTCTTCTCACTCTTTTCTTGCAGTTCTGTTCAAAAAGATTTAGACCACCACAACTCTTTAATTTACAGTCTGTTGTGAACCCATTATCAGAGAAACACTGAAAAAAGGAATTGAATAATAATAATAATAAAAAAAAACGACTCAAATCTTTTTAAACATGCTGATAGTAGAAGTTTACTGGTTTTAGTACATAATAAAAGCTAATATATGTCTATTTTTCATTATGAGTGAAGTTTAGCAGTATGCATCAGCGGTGCCAGAAAGAACCATTGCATTTGTAGTTCCACTGTTGTCTTCCATCCATATTTTCATGTTTTTTTTTTTTCCTATTCTATCTTAAGATAAATAAGATTAGACTTTAATTACAGCAATAACGAAATCTTCAGACAATCTCAACTAATTTTTACCTAATGAGGAAGGCAGTTTATGTGCTCTGTACTCCTACCAAAATACTCTGGGGAGAAAAAAATAAAAAAATATTGCTTCAATTACAGAAGTAATGAGTTACTGAGATGGTTACTTCCCTTACTTCCCAGAATGAGTAACTATTACTGTGCAGAATATTTTTCTTAAAAATTGCTAAAATAGAGTTTGTTTCTTTTTATTTTTTTTCCCCTCAAAAAATCACCAAGTAAAGGAAATGTAAAAGTAGGAAAATGTTAAAATGTAAATTCTTATTCCATACTCTACATATTTAAAAGCTTCAATGTTTATTTTTTTTCCCTTTCTCTCACTCCTTCTACATATTATCATCACTTTTTCTGTGTATGCAAGATTATAAAAGTATGCATTTAAAGGTTCCCCATAATTCAGCAAGATTCATTGACTAAATTTAAATCCTCATATATTTTTGAGTTGTCTTGTGCTTAATAATGACACTGAAGTAGCATATTTATATGACACTGAGACTCAGCATAATAAGAGCTCCTCTCTTCTAAATAAAAGACTAGATATCAAAGTGTTCCTGCACACTTTTCTTTTGAACTCTGAATGCAACAACATTCAAACCTTCTACAAAGCCTATTATGCAAGCAATATTAGCTACATTGCTACACTGTGAACAACAATTTGTATAGCATCTTCACTATGTAATGATAAAACCTGCTTCCTAAAGTATATTTGTGTAAACATCCAACGTGATACTGTTCCTTTTGCATAGACCTGTCTACTAGAATATAAGTGAAGATGTGGGTTTTTTCCAGCCTCCATTTCTAAGGGCAGCTGTGGTAAGTTATCTGTTGCCTTTTTCAACTTCTGAAAATGAAAAAGACCGCCCAAGTGGAATTCTCCAGACTGAGCTTAGGATAAGTTTATTATCAGACTTTAGCCAATTTTTATGTTACTACAGAAAAAAAAAAAAAAAGAAATGGAGACTTAGAGTTTGGTTCGTCTGATGGAATGTGTATACGCAAACTAAACAGTTCAGTTTCCTTCCTATTCAGTGAAGAGAAACAGACTTTTCTTAGTGAAATACTGTTCAGGCTGAAGTATGAAGATAGTATCCATAGTACTTCACCTAGAAGATGGTTGAGCCCTGAAACTGGCTCCTCAGGGCAGTGGTCACAGCCACAAGCTGCCAGAGTTCATGGAGTGTTTGGAAAATCCTCTCATATATTAGGTTTGAATTTTGAGTGTTTCTTTGTGCAGAGCCAGGAGCTGGGCTCAGTGACCCTTTTACAGCCCTTCCAACTTGGGATATTCTATGAGAAACAAGGGTGCTTATCTGTAAATGATTAACAAAATGAAACTGAAGCACACCTCCATCATCTGGCCAAAAATAAAAAAGACAGTCAACCCACAAAAAACATTTTTTCTGAATGCTGCCAAAACCGTAGTTCCTTTCTTCTGTAGTACTGTCTAGCTCAAAGAACAATGCTTCAAAATAGTGTAGCTGAGCTGGATCAGACTCTGTCACAATTACAATCTCAGTTACTCATCTGCCTCTCCAGCTATTTGGAATGAGTTAGTACATATTAGTACATTTCTCCTTCCTTGTGGGTAATGGAGATTAGGAGTGATGTGAATCCCTGCTGTAATGAAGCAAAAATATCAGAAAGTGGAAGAAAGTTGACCTATACTCTCATCATTATTTGAAGAGACAGGTATACAAAACCTGCCACAATTAATCATTTGCTTCCTAATTAGCCTTGGTCAACCTGAGAAGCCTAGGGATATTGTTGCTCTAATTCTGCATAAGGAGTGGATCTATATACCAATCTGCATGCAAACTGACCTTTCAAATCATTGTAGTTTTTACCTAGATGAGAAAAGGGAACTGATCTGGTGGTGTATTGATCCAGTCCCAAATAGCAGAGAAAATGGTCTTTCAAGGCCAAACCTGAGAACTATCTTTCATTTCTCCCTGGAATAGCAATTCTTTTTCCTTGGATTTAGAAATCAAATCTAGACTTTTGATTTCAAGACATTCTCCATCATATCTGAAAAACTGTTGCTGTCAAGCAAAGCCCCAGTGACTGGAAAAATGGAAACATCCCTCCCATAATCAAGAAAGGGAGAAAGAATGACAATTGAACGGGTCTTCAGGCTGATGGGCCTCAGGTTGTTCTTGGGATGATCACAGAATTTTAGAATCATAGAATAGTTTGAGTTGGAAGGGACCTTTAGAGATCATCTTGTTCCAAATCCCTTGCCATGGGCAAGGACACCTCCCACTACACCAAGCTGCTCAAAGCCTCATCCAGCCTGGCCTTGAATACCTCCAGGGGGAGGGGACCCACAGCTTCTCTGGGCAACTGTTCCGTTGTCTCACCACTCTCACAGTAAAGAATTTCTTCCTAATATCTAGTCTAAATCTACCCTCCTCCACTTTTAAGCAATTTCCCCTCATCCTATCACTATATGACCTTCTAAAAAGTTCCTCCCCAGCTTTCCTGTTGGTCCCTTCAGGTACTGGAAGGCTGCTGTAAGGTTCCTCCAGAACCCTCTCTTCTCCAGGCTGAACAACCCTAACTAACCTCATAGGAGAGGTGCATCATCCCACTGCCCATCTTTGTGGCCTAATTCTAGAACTGGTTTAATACCTTTGCGTTGCAAGCCCCAGAACTGGATGCAATATTCCAGGTGGGATCTCATCAGAGCACAGCTGAGGGGCAGATTCACCACCCTTGACCTTCTGGTTGCACTTCATTTGATGTAATTCAGGATCATGTTGGTCTTCTGGGCTGCAAGAGCACATTGCTGTATCATGTTCACTTTCTCATCAACGAACAACCCAAATCCTTTCCCTCAGGGCTGTTCTAAAGCCATTCTCTGCCCATCCTGTATCTGTGCTTGAGATTGCCCTGACTCAGGTGCAACCTACTTGGCCTTGTTGAATTTCTTGAGGTTAGCAATCTGAAGCTACTGAAGGAGATTCTGGTGGAACCTCTTCCAGACTCAAGGTTACAATCTTACATAATACTGTTCAATGGCACAATACTTTATCTTGATCCTATTGTGAATAAGTGATCACTTCATAAACCTGCATTAGACCTTACTAAGTTTCAAAGGAGACATGTATGCACCGGCTTTCTGTGTGTTTCTCTGTGCGATCAGCTTTCCCTTATTGTTCATGCATAATGAATGCTTGTTTTCTCCCTGGTTACATCCTGCAGCAAAGAAATAATCCCAAAGAAAAAGTTGTTTCACTGTTGATAGGATACTTCATCACATGCTGGGCTTCAGACAAATGAACAGTGACTCTGTATTATGCATTATACAAAACTAATGTAAAAGAGTTTGTGTCTAAATACTAAGTCAAAAGCCACACTGAAGAACCAACGTGATTTCCAAGGGTAAGCAGCGTGCATCCTTGATTACGTACTTAAAAAAAAAACAACAAAGTTTTCCTAAGCAGTATGGCATCATCTTTATTTGGAGCCTTATAACCTATAAAAAATAAATGGATACACACAGGTTGTGTTTCAGGGGCACTATTGAGTTTACAGTGGACATAAGGACTAAATGCTATGCAGTGCATACCCACAAATCAGGCCAAGAGTGAACTAACTGAACAGTGTGGAAATGAATGATTTTATAAATAGGTCATTCCAAATGTAATGCCTCCTATATATTTCCATTGAAACTACAATAACTATGAAGAGCACAACTGCATCTGATAGAGCAAATTTGCAGCTATAAAACACTATTTTTCAATACAGTCAGCACCATTAATTATGCTTTTTGCTAGCAATGAACAAGAGTTTTAAACTTGGGCATAGGAAGTTCTGCACTAATACACGAGGGAACCTCTTCACAGTGAGAGTAACGGAGCATTGGAACAGGCTGCACAGGGAGATTGTGGATTCTCCTTCTCTGGAGATATTCAAGACCTACCTGGACACCTACCCTTGCAGCTCGCTATAGGGAGCCTTCTTTGGTAGGGGGTTGGACTGAATGATCCCAAGAAGTCCCTTCCACCCCTTACAATTCTGTGATTCTGTCTATATGTTGTACTTGTAAAAATCTGCTACAGCATAGTTGACCCACTGTTGCTGTCATCACTGCTGAAACACGTCACCTGCTGCCTCATTGTGTTCACATCCACTCTTTGGTCTCCAGAAACATTCAGCAAGCATTGATCAGTGTCAGTGGGTGAAATTTTTTTCTGCAAGGAGGAATCCAGTGGCATACCTCTGCTTTAAACTCACTTCTACATCAGATGCCATTTTTGTCAGACTGCTCCTCTGCTGCCATCTGTCACACAGCAACAAAATGAAATATTGGTGGTAAGGTTCAATCTCTGCTGCTATACCACCAACTTCTGTTATCACGAGCCAACATAATAAAATAGGAGGCATTACTTTTGGATCATAGAATCATGGAATCACCAAAGTTGGAAAAGATCTGCAAGATCATCCAGTCCAACCATCCATCTATCACCAATAGTTCTCTCTAAACTATGTCCCTCAACGCAACATCTAAACGTTCCTTGAACACATCCAGGGTTGGTGACTCCACTACCTCCCTGGGCAGCCCATTCCAG
Organism: Cyrtonyx montezumae; assembly: GCF_038088225.1. Classification (NCBI taxonomy): domain Eukaryota; kingdom Metazoa; phylum Chordata; class Aves; order Galliformes; family Odontophoridae; genus Cyrtonyx; species Cyrtonyx montezumae. Next base: position 5,390,466 of record NW_027072089.1, read on the forward strand.
CACCTGACCACTCTTTCAGAGAAGTATTTCCTAACATCCAGCCTGAATCTCCCCTGGAACAACTTGAGGCCATCCCCTCTAGTCCTATCACTAGCTACAGGAAAGAAGAGGCTGATCCCCAGGTCACTACAACCTACCTTCAGCCTCCACTTAACCATACTAAAAAATCCCAGCTCCCTCAGCTGTTCTTCATAAGGCCTTTGCTCCAAACACCTCACCAGTTTCCTTGTCCTTCTCTGGACATGCTCAGTGTCTTTCTTGCAGTGAGGTGCTCAAAACTGAATGAACTGAATGCAGTACTCAAAGTGCAACCTCACCAGTACTGAGTTTGGAGGGATGATCACTTCCCTGCTCCTGCTGAGAACATTTTCTGATATAAACCAGGATGCCATTGGCCTTCTTGGCCACCTGAGTACACTGCTGTCATGTGTTCAGGCAGGCATTGACCAATACCCCCAGATCCATTCACTCTACACAGTCTTCCATTCACTGTACCCCAAGCATGTAACATTGCCTGGGGTTGTTGTGGCCAAAGTGCTGGACCTGGCACTTGGTCTTGTTGAACCTCATCCCATTGGCTTCAGCACAATGATCCAGCCCGTCCAGATCCCTCCTTAGGGTTTTGCTACCCCCACGCAGATAGACACTTCCTGCCAACTTGTTGTCATCTGCAAACTTACTGAGGGTGCACTCAGTGCTGTCATCCAGGTAATCACTAAAGGTATTGAAGAGAACAGGCCCCTGTACTGAATCCTGGAAAACACCACTCACGATTGGTCGCCAGCTGCTTGCGACTCCACTCACCACCACTCCCTTGGCCCGGACCTCCAGCCAGTTCTTTACTCACATAGTTTAGGCTGGGGCACAGTTATTTTTCTACTGTAGTTCACACGGATGGAACTTACTACTCTATAGCGAACAGCACAAGCTTTCATAGTTTTAGTTGTAAAGTTATGTTTTTCTGAGCACAGTGTATTTTAAATGTCTTAGTTTCTGTTTAATATGTAAAATTCTATTCAATATTTTTTAAATAGTTTTCATTCATATTAATTAACTCAAGGCCTTTTACCTGCATTATCACATTAATTAAAACAAAGGTAATCAAGTGTAACAGTACTCTGAATGCTTATTAAACATATTCTGTCATCCCTCTGGTAATGTAAAATTACTAGTTACTTTTCTGTTCCTCCAATGCAATTACATTAATAATATAAAGAGAGAAGGAAAAGGAAACTAATCAATCTAAATTCTTTTTCTGACAACTTCAATTTTAAAATGTTTTTTTTCTCAAATTCAATGTATTCTCAAAAAATTCAACGTATATTTTACTCAGAATATCAACATTTTTTCTTTCTTAGTTCCATTTCTGAAAAAAAAAAAAAAGAGCTAGGAAGATCCCAGTGATTTTTTTTTCCCATCAGATTAATTGATTTTAGACAATTAGTCAAATCTAATAACATAGCTAGTTAATATGACAACTATCCAGTATTCCCATAAACAATTCCTTAATGTCTTCATAAAGCTTTGATTTGCATTAGTGGATGTGGTTTTCATAGTTTCATTAGCAATAGCTTTCTATGGAAAATAAATGTTGAATGAAAGGACAAGACATATTCCATCAAGTATTTTGTCTTAATTTTTTTAAATACATAATTTTGCCTGAAACTTCACCAATTTGTGAAAGTCTAATTAAGCCTGACATTGCTGCAAAGGCTTTGGAAGATTCCCCATCCTTTGTTTCTCTTTCTAAGTTAGTCTATGCATTACTACCATGAAGCACACCAATAACCAGTATAAGCAACATTTTTAAGTACAGGTAGGACAGCTGGAATCTGTCAATCTATTTTGTTACTAAATCAAATGTTTAAGTATATTTTTGGACTTTGAGTACTCTGTTCACAATCATGCAAGATCAAATAATCTTCCTGGATTATGGACTGAAAAAAAAAGAAAACTAGTAAGAAATGTGATTGCCAGCCAGACAGGATCAGTAACCAAAGGAAAGTGATATTTCCAACCTGCTAGACTTGGATTCTTCTACAGAATAACTCAACTGAGATATTATCAACTCAGATAACTCAACTGAGCTACAGTCTCTTTATAATCAAAGGAAAAATATTGGTGTTTTTATGACAAAATTAATGAAACTACTTTTGGTGTGATGTAATTCCTGGGACTTTGCTAGCTATTTTAGTACAATTATCATTACTAGGATAGCTACCTCAGATGTAGATATCTCAACTACAGAAAGCTAACATTTGCTGAAATAAACCCCTTAACAACTTTACATTTGTATCGGTGTGGAGTGGCATGTCCTCTAGGCAGCAGAGATTTATTTTTGCCAATAAAGCAGTACAGCCTTAAAATGAGGAGGATCTGAAGAACACCTGCTCAGAGTGAAGGAGGAGGGTGAGGGTTGTTACTCAGTGATCTTTAAGTCCTTTCCAACAAAAGACATTCCCGTATTCTGTGATTTTCAGAAGTATCCTTAATGTAAGGGCCTGCAACACTGGCATGTGGCACTCCTAGGGGACAGCAAATAAGTCACCTATTTGCATCTTCTCTACATGAGGATTTATAATAACTGTAAAAATCAACTGCTTAGCTAAAAGACACTTCTTTTACATATATATACAAAAGAAAATAACGTTGTCAGGTCAACTGTAAGGCAATTGATTTGACCACAACAGGGAATAAAATGTAAGATTCTTTTAAGAAAGGCAGATCATATCAGATGAGCACCTCTTGTGCCTAGAATGCACACGGTTTTCTGGACAAAAAAAAAAAAAAAAAAGTATTTGTTACAGTGCTATAGAGGCTAATACTAATCAAGCCATGAAAGATGAGGCGCAGACAATAACAGATATGAGAAGAAGTAGTGGAGCTCAGAGTGAGTTGTGCTGAAAGAAACATTATTGAATGTCCTTTAATATCACTGGCAGAGAGATAACATCCGTGTTCTCTGCAAATATAAGCAGAAAGGTAAATATAACAGAGAAAAATATATAAAGACAACTCTGACACCAGAATATAATTTTGAAATATGCTTTAGTTGGAACCAAGATGAATGTTTTCTAATTTTCAGAAATCCTATTCTCTGGAGATTTCTGAGAGATATAAGATGTAGAAAGATAATACTTTAATTTAATATATAGTTCGATATGCATTCAAGAAGAATTTTATAGTGCAACTAATTGTGAATATAGGATATTGGCCTCTTGGTCCCATGAAGTTTCCAGGTTTTATGGAAACTTGTAGATTAAGGCTTTTGTCTCTGTTTATGCATTAAATACAGTTATTTAAATGAGCTTGTCTTGAAACCACAGCATACTAACTAGGAATATAAGATACCATACTAACAAGTTTTCTGTAATTCACTTCCTGCTGGAATTGAATAGTTAATAATTCCAGTTATATTTCTGTTGTACAAAAACACTTCTTTTACTTCTATTTACTTATTTATTTAGCATTCAATAGTATTTTGCTGCATTATCTCAGGACAGAAAATACAACACTAGAACAAAAAATATTTGGCATGTTGCTTACACTGGCACTTCAGGAATTATTTTTCTTCCCCTTTAAATATTGCTCTGAAATTGGTTGCTGTTAAACCCAAATCAAAATTAAAAAGAAAAAAGAAAACACCTGCATTTTAGAAGTAGTTTGATGAGGCAGAATTTCGTGCAACAACTGATGGTCAAGGGACTTCATGGCTTATAACAAAAGTAATGTATAATATAAGCTTTTTGATGCTGTCTTCTTTACATTAAGGTGGGATATAAAGACAGCCATCACGCTTATTCTCATTGTGAACATTATAATAAATTGACATTTATAAATAAAGCACCATTTATCCTTTACTTTCAAAAAATGACACTGAATGTTTAGGACTGCTCAATGTTTAAGATCTGCATCATGTCAGGACATAAATAATCCTGGAGATTTCCTGACAAAATAGGGAGTTTTATCTACAGTTGTTAGTGACACAGACCAACAGTTGCACCCCGTTAAAGCTGTCACACATAAATAAGGAAGAAGAGCTTAGTGATTTCAGGTTATCTACATTGATTGTGAGGTGGTAGAATTTTAGATCCTAATAACAATAAAGCAGGATTGTAGCAGGATAATGGCCCCGAAGTTCCACAATCAGGCTTCTCCAGAAGACTTGTAATCCATGGGCTATGAGAGGCAGCTTTGAGGGGCAAAAGGCCCAGTGCATCTCATTCACAGTTAAGGACAACTTCAGAAGACAAAGTCTCTTCTCAGTGCAGATTAAGTTGAACTGTCATGGCCATAAACCATACTGAGCAGGTAAATCCAGAGTTATCTCAAAATAAATAATCAAAGAAAGTATAGAAGCATAGAGGGATTGCCTAAACATCCAGGCTCAATGTTAGCAAAAAACAACTCATTTGGAGTTTAAATTAGTTACGAATATAAAGGATAAGAATAGTTCCTATAGAAGCAGCAGCAGCAAAAGGAAGACTAAGAAAATCTAGGTCTGCTGAAGAGTTTGGGACCTAGTGATAATAGCTGAGATAAAAAATAATTCCTGCTTAGCAGCCCAGCCACAGGATAAGCAAATTAATTGTAGAGCTGGGAATGAGCAATGTCAAGAAGAGAAAACATTTTTGGCTTATCAGTCAATGACTGTCAAAAAACAGACTGTGCCATTGTCCTTATTATGAAACCTTGTGCTGTATCAAAAAGGAAAAAGTTTTTTACAGTATAGGTAGTGAAGCACTGGAACTAATTGCCCAGAGAGGTGACAGATGTCCTGTCCTTGGAGACATTCAGGGTCAGGCTGGATGGGGCTCTGAGCAGCCTGATATAGCTGTAGGTCTCCCTGTTCATTGCAGGCGAGTTGGACTAGGTAACCTTTAAAGATCCCTTCCATCTCATATGATCCTTTGAATCTATGATCCTGCAATCATTTCAGTATACCCTGTATTCTCTTTAAATTCTAATTGTAACTATATTCATGTGCATGAATTTTGTATTTTGTTGTGCTTATGTGAAGTATATATGAAATTCAAATAGGTCTAACCAAAGATTATCAGGAAAGACCTACAAAGCAAAAATCAGTGGGGATCAGGTGCTCACCTGGCTACTGGGCAGAGTAGATATGTGCTGAACAAACCCACATCAGGCATGTACATTCCAGTAATGACTTTCAGTCCTAATCAGATGGAGGAGAGGTACACAACAGAGCCATCACTGTGCATGTTTCAGTAAGTGCTATTCATATTTAGATGGATATCAACATAGGTAATATTTTCTGTCTACTTTGGTCAGCAAGGCCATACAAATATGTGTGAGCACTGTGTGTGTGCAGAGTGTGCATGTGCCCATTGACAATATGTGCTCATTCCTGATACTGTCTGCATATGAAGACATATGAATCACAGCACTCTCACATCTTTTGATGCCAGAGCAGGACAACCCCTCTGTACATGCCTCCTCTCCCTCCCAGGGCTTGGTACATGTCTAATAAGGCTGTCTATTATACCTTCTTAGTTTTCTTATGACCTCCAATTCCAGCTTGACAAAGAACTGACAGATTTGAAGTAATGCTCAATACCATGGTAGGAGAAACCTGAGCAAGAGATCACTCAAATAAACTACTCATGGAGAGATATGTGAAGAGATTTTATGGAATTGCAGCCAAATGTACTAAGGGACCTAGTTAATGTCGTTGCAAGACTACTCTGCGCCCTTTGAAAGGCTGCAGCAATCAAAGGATTTTCCTAATGACTGCAAAAAAAAAAAAAAGATCTTTAAGTCATCTTCAAGAATGGCAACAAGGAAAGTGTGATGAAGTAAACGCTGTTAGCTCGATCAGTGCCTGGAAAGATTATGGAGCAAATCCTCTCGGAAACCATGTCCAGAAAAATGAAGAATTAATTGCCCTTCAATTGTCAGAGAAGATTTAGGAAAAGTAGCATGTCTGAGTATATCTAGACTATGGAATACCAGAAGGTACCTAATACTTATTTTCTACTAGATGTTGGGTTGTTATAGAGGAAGGAGTAATGACTAAATTTTGCTCATAAATATACGGTGAAAGAATGTGTCAACTGTCACAAGTTGCAGAAGAAAAATTTCCAGGATATAAGGAGAACAAATATCATAGAATCATAGAATCCTCAGTGTTGGAAGAGACCTTTATAAGTTGTCTAGTTCAACTCCCCTGCAATCAACAGGGACATGCACAGCTAAATCAGGCTGCTCAGAGCCTGGTCCAAACAGGCCTTGAAAGTCTCCAGGCATACAGTATATCTCTAGGCAACCTGTACCAGGGCCTCACCACCCTCCTTGTAAAAGATTATTTCTTTATATCCAATCAAAATCTACCTTATATCTTTCTTGTTCTATCACCACAGACCCTGCTAAAGAGTCTGTCCCCTTCTTCAGCTCGCCTTTAGATACTGAAAGGCTGCTTTCAGGTCACTTGAGAGCCTCCACTTTTTCAGACTGAACAGTCCCAGCTATCTCAGCCTGTCCTTGTAGGAGAGGTGTTCCATCCCTTGGATCATTTCTGTGGCCCTCCTCTCGATGTGCTCTACATGTGGAGATGGGTAGACACTGTTCGAGGTGAGGCCTCAGCATTGCAGAGTAGAAGGGCAGGATCACCTCCCTTGATCTGTGTCTCACTCCTATTGTAGGAGGGAGAGGAGGAGGTTCTTTAAACACGTGTACTTGACAGCAACAGTAAGACACAACAGGTCAAATCTTATCCCAACTAGTTGCTTAGGGAGATGGGGAAGGGAAGAAGTGAGATAAAAAAAAGGTAGGAAATAAAAGCAAGGAGACTTTGTAGAAAGCAAGAGAGAGATAGTCACCACGGAAGTTTCCAGTGGTGCTCAAAGTTCAGACACTGATCTTTGGTGGTGATGGTTCATCAGGATCGTGTTCTTCTTTCGACAGCCACTAACAACAGCAGTACATACTTATTTATAAGTCCAAAGTAGTCAAGTCAGCTTCTTTGGCAGTAGACTGGCAGCTTCTGGCTTTGGGATCTCAGCAGGAACTCCTTTGTTCCCATCTTCCAGGCCTTGCAAACTTAAGCCAGCAGATAAGTGGGAGCAGGAAGGTGTCAGCCTGTAGCTTGGCTTTACAGGATACAATTGGTATCATCCACCCAGTCTCCCATACCAAACTGGAGTTATTTGATTAAAGGCCAGGTCTTCTGCCAGTAAACACTCCTGGTCACTCCTGGAGTGATTATGTACTCCAGGATTATATTACAGGCCAGGTCTTCTGCCAGTAAACACTCCTGGCCACTTTTGAAAGCAAACTTCTTCAAAGAAATGCTCTGAGAAGTAAAATTGTCCACAAAGTGAGACCCACCACTCACATCCTAGGTAAGCCAGTATTACTCAGAAAGTGAGCTTTGAGCCAAGAAAAAAGAAGGATTCAGACAACCTGCTGATCATCCTTATTCTGCCGCAGCCGAGAATATGGTTGACTTTCTGGGATGCAAGAGCACGTTGCTGACTCATGTTTAGCTTCCCATCCATCAATTCTCTCAAATCTTTTTTGGCAAGGCTGTGCTCCATTCTTACACCCCTCAGCTTGTGTAAGTAGTGGATTTTGCTTTGACCCAGGTGCAATACCTTGCACTTGGATTTGTTGAATCTCATGAGGTTCATCTGGGCCCACTGCTCACACATGTCTAGGTCTCTCTGGATGGCATCCTATCCCTTGGACACGTTGACTGCATCCCACAGCTTGGTGTCATCCTCAAACTTGTTGAGGGTGCACTTCATCCTGCTGTCAGTGTCACTGATGAAGATTTTAAAGAGCATCAGTCTTTGCATATTCACAAAATGGATGTTAAGCATTACTGAGATGTTAAGCATTACTGAAATGGATGTTAAGATTACTGAGAGATACTGTGGAGAATATTTTGAATAGTATTTTGATCCTTATCATGTAATTTGTTAAGGCCCTGAGCAATTTGAACTAATCTCAGGGCTAGTCATGGTTTCAGAAATTTCTGGAGGTTTCCCCTTTACTAAGTGTTGGAAGCCCTGCTGAGACCCTCATGATTCATCTACTGTGTATATGAAATCATATTTTTTAGTATTTTATTTAGCTTAAAAATAAGTATGACATTCAAAATTTCTTCATTTCTATTTCTGTGTTACCTAAGCTTGCCTTTGAGGATCTTTGTTTCCACACATCCTTAATGATGCATTCTAGGGTCATTCCTGTATGGTTCCGAGGTCAAAACTAAACTGTGACTTTGTCTGAAAAAGACATATATGCTTGCCATTTATCTCTTGCTTTGGGAGGATAATAAACACCCACAGACCCTATTAACTGCTTCGCATATCCTGAGGTAATCAGTGTGCTGTGCTGTCACACTAAGGACATCTCAGAGGTAGTTATTCCCACCCAGGAGTGACATAGGAGCAGATGTTCAAAGCGTGCTATTCCTAATCTATTGTTCAGTGAAGTATAGTCCATTTGCAAAGGAAATGCACATGTTACTGTTGATGTTCATGGCAAGTATCAGAACAATTTCTTTCATAAATCTCATGAGGAAAAAGGGCTTCAAAAAATATTACTTTTTCACAGTGTTTCTAGGCTTGTTATGAACAAAAGCCTGCTGCCACATATCCATCCAGTTAGCTGTCTGAAAGACTCTTTAGTCTGAAAGACTCAGCAGCTGGCTCCTAAAGAAGTTGTAGAGGAGAACGTCCATAGTCAACACACCGAAGTATTTAGTCTTATCATATGGATTCAAAGCATAAGTATTTTTATGTTCTAGGAGGGATCTACCAGTATGTGTCTTCACTATTAAAAACTACAAACAACTTATTGAACCTCTATCAAAAAAGAAAAAGCAAACAAAAAAAAACGAACAACTTAATCTAATCAATAACCAAAACAGACAGACACAAACACAAAAAGAGCAGAAATAAACAAACAAACAACAAAAAAAAAAACCAAACAGCAACAGAAACAACAATAACAAATAACTTCCTTAATGTAGGCAAGTTTATCAAGATTTTAATCATCACTTCAAGGCACTGTGCTGCTCTGCTCCTGTGTTCTTAATGCTCTTGGGTCAGGATTTTCTTCTGTACTCTTTTATGCCTTCTAACATATAAGGCACTTTTATAAACTTCTAAATGCAATGCAGAGCCAGTTTCTTCTGTCAAGAGTTTTATCACATTTGTCAAGGATGGTTGACTCTCACTTCATATTTCCTTTCAGTTGTTGTAGGTTTCAAACTGTGTCAAGCTCATTTGTGTTATCACTGAGTTAGGTAAATACAAATAACAAATAACAAGTTCTGTCTTAACAAGGTCAGAATTTTCCCAGCTCTTTTCCTGGTAATGTCCTACCTGTTTTTGGACTGACAACACAATTTGAATCTCACTGGTTCTGTGATGCACTTTGAAATTTGTGTTGTGGAAAACTGTAAGAATTTCTGTCTTCATCTTGGACTGCGGATATGAATGAAGAGTGACACACACAAATGAATTATCTAGGGATCTCAACCTGTAATTATATGATTCTAGTATGTTTTGAACTCAAATAGAGGATGTATTTCTAACCACACCTAAAATATTCCAGAAATGTAGAATACGAGAATATTTTGCTGCTGCAATTAACTCAGGACTTACAGACAGAAAGAAAAAATCTCTAATGTTGCAATTAGTTCTTGAAACTTTTAAAATTTGAATGAGACTACAAAGTTAGGTATTATTATTCATGACACAGAACTGAAATGTATATACTTCCTTTAGTAAAGCTGGATTGTTCTGTGGCAATAGAGCCCTCACTGTCTGCCAGAAAAGTATCACATATAGATGGGTAGGAGGATTAGTCCATGAAGATACAGGCTTTCAGATATAGACAACACATTTGGTTCATCTGCAAAAAATAAAAATAAAAGAAAAAATTGGTCTCTCTTCTAAAGAAGCTATGAAATATTGCGAAGATTTACTTAATTTTCAATTTTAAAATATATTGAAGCTTCTTGCATTACAAAGCAAAGTGAAAGGAGGGAGGAAGTCAGAGTCAAAAATTCATCCTAAGTCACATTCTGACCTTGAAAAGAGGTGCTTTGTGAAAACAATGAAAACAAGCTTCCAAAAGAACAGTCAACATCAAAGAGATTGCTATGAAAAAGACTACTTTTGAAATCAGGCTGGTACCTGATATACCAATCTTGTGAAAAAACTGGGGAAGAGATTTTTTACAGTCAGAATCCTGCATAGAAGATAGTTTCAATTAAAATAATGTTGGGAAGTTAAAAATTAATTATTGAATGAAACCGAGTGGGTTATTGGCTATAGTAAGTGTTACAGCGTATAAAAAATACTGTTCTTGAGAATGTAATAAGGGTCTTCTTTCCCTCAGTCTCTTTATTCCTTCATCTCTGCCTCCTCTTCCTTTCTTTCTTCCAGTTTCCTCTCTTATTTCGCATTTCCTCCTCATTTTTACCCGTTCTTTTCCCATTCCCTTCCTTTTCCTACAGGTTGCAAACTGAGAACAACAAATTTGTACATGAAAAAACATTCAAAGGCAAAACTGCAAGAGAAAGGACAACAGTAAGCTCTAGGTCTCTCCACATTTTTGTGTTTCTTTACTTCTGTTCCTGATGCTTTTTCAAAAAGAGGCAGCTCAGCTATGGATCATAGCAAGTTCAGAACTATTTAAATTGGTTTTGTAAGGAACAAAAGATAAATGCAGCACAGAATAAAACAAAAATGTTTCACATTTAGGTAGCTACAATAAGGGCTCTGCAATTTGTGAGCTAACAGTTACATAAGCAGGGCGGAAGATTTCTGGTCCAAGTTCCTTGTGTAGATGTACTTTGTGTTTTAGTCCTATGCTTAAGTGGACTGTTAGCAATGATTAAAGATAAATGCATCAAGCTCATGTGTACCAGTTTCCACTGCTTTTAAATGAGGTAATAAATGAAATGCATCATGGAAATTGATGAGCAAAGAGATTAAAGGCCAAGTGAAGGGAATTATGAACTTAAATTTGTTAAAATTTTACGTGAAAAGATTTATTGCCATGTAATGGACTACATTAGTGATTTATTATTTATTTTTTTAATGAGAAAAATGTACAATTCAATGCCAAGACAACAAAACAGAACAATTGTTTTCTGAAAGATTAAACGTTCATCTTCATCTATTTGTTTCAGTTCTTCTAGTGCTTGTTTTTTCTCAATCTTCTCTGTTTGTTTTATCATATTAAAGATATCTATTTTCCACTGTTTTCTGATTGCTTCTTTCAACACCTAATGATACCAATCATAACCATAATTTTGAGGCAGCAATATCGAAGTATTCTTTATTTTTTTCACTGAGCTTAGCCAACACATTTGTAGCTATATTTTTCAATTATCACTTCTCTTTGAATCCAAACATTCTATAATATAAAGTAATCTATCCCTGCTACCTTTGCACTCAGACAAAAGGCACTGGATGTCTGTTTATGGATCAGAAGTACTTCTAAACACTAAAGAAATTATCAATAAATAACTAAAATTATTTAAATGTTTCAGTTGCTGAATTATTCGATAACTGTTCAAGACAACCCCAGTGTCATAGACTTGGGATTTAACAAGCAGGTTTTAAATATATTTTAAGCTCTAAACTGCCTTTCCTCTCATTTTCATAATGTAAAAATACACATTAATGTTCTTTTAAAATACTAGCCAGCTTTTCATAACACATAGATACTGTCTTCAGGACATGACGATCAAACCTCGTATGTTTGAATTTAATTATGCAATCAAAATACAAACATTAGCAGAATTTTTCAGTGACTTGTGGTTCTAAAGGCATATGTGGATAATAAATGTAATTTTATGATGAAAAGCTTGTAAAAATAGTTTTGATTGTCCGGATTACTATGAGCCAATGTTCGGTCTTGCATTCCAATGGATGAATCAAAATGTCTGTTAACATTACTGGAGCTAGAATTTCACCTAATGCTTTCAAGATGTGATTAAAAATGTCACATAAGCAAAAATAAATCTATATATTTCTCCTGAAGTAATTTAAAAGATATTTGTAAAAAGAATATAAGCCTTCATTAGGTTAACTATAAACATTTGAAACAAAAGTCAGATTTTAGAAAGAAGTAAATATAAAGAGATAATAGTATACTTACTACAGATCTCCTTTATCATAGATCACTGAAGTTGCAATGTTTGCTCTTTATTTTTGAACAGACACTATCTCACAAGCATAAATAACTATGAAATAGTCACACTTATTTGAGGAATTGTTAGCTTATTCAAGTATATGAGATGTTCTCTTCTGAAGGCAGTCAAATTAAGTCAGTGCTTAAAGATAAATAAATACATTCTAAAATAGAGACATATATTTAGCTAGATTCAATAAGAATTTATATAACAGCAATATGTTTGAAATAACCAATGGATTCTGATAAGCAAAAATTCACTTACAATAAAAGTTAAAACTAGTGAACTATACAAACTAATGAAGAATAGAAAATTATAGAATGTGAAATTTATGTGGTAAGGACGCTTCAAGCAAATAAGGCACAGTATATTTTGAAAGAGAAGTGGGATTTGTCTCTATTTCTTATAAATGACAACCATGTATGCAAGAAAATAGTTTTTTTCAGTCCTCCATCCCTTCTTTCGTCCCTTCCTCCCCCTTATTATCTACATAGAATATTACATCTTAATAACAAGATCTTTCTTACATTATCTACAGACCTATTCTCAATTGGGACCTCTAGGTGATACTGTAATACCAGATGATAATAACCTTACCAGATGATATTAACAACCTCAGCATTTTGCAACAATTAAACACAATTGCAGAAAGAAGAGTAAAACTCCTCTTTATTTAATTTTTTATGTATTATATCTTTCAAAACTAAATTTTATTTTTTTTTAAATCAAAAGTACTAACAACTGAAGGAAAGAAGAAATGATTCTTAGTGGTATTCTGTGAAAAGAGAACAGGCACAAATTGAAATATGGGTAATTCCTTTTAAGCAGAAAAACAAACAAACAAAAAAAAACATTTTCATTGCACATGTGGTAAAACACTGGAACAGGTTCTCAAGAGATCATGTTTTGGGCAATCTAATGTAGTTAGCCTTGCTTTGAGAAGAATGTGCATCTAGATTTTCTCCAGAGGTGCATTCCCAACTTAAGCATACTCTGCTAATGTGATCCTGTTGGGGGTATTTTTGTCTTAAAAATTAATCTAAATTTTCCCTTTTTCTCACCAAGTTATATTATCATACATTTTCAGATGGTTATCAAGATTTTCCAGACCATCCTTGCACTCAAAATATTTCAGGTAAAAAACAGTAAAAACATATTTGGGCAATTTTTTCCAGGTATTTATCTTGAGATTCCATTCAGGTTGAAATAAGTGTATTAATTTATCATCTGAATGTAACTAGTAAGGGGAACTTGCAATGCTTTTGTCTTCAGGAGTAAAAAGCCCTTCAGCATCTGACAGCTTTATCTGAGTTCCTCTTGAGGATCTTCACTAAAAAGACTGCAACATTTCACACCTTTGCAAGGTCTCATGTGTAACCATCTTGTCTATTATGCTATTATTCTGTCAGTAGATCAATGCACTTTAATAAACTTATTAATCTGCATTTTAAAATTTCTGGCAACATTTTCCAACTTAAAGCATCTACTCAGGCACTGCAGTGTGCAAAGATCACTTTAGTGACTGTATTTCTGTTTTTCCATTTTTGGTAATTTCTATTATCTTCTTTTTGTGCTTTTGCTTTAAACACAAATACTTTCATTGTTAATTTGTTTAAATTTCTGGAACAGGAAGCCAAAGTGACTTTTAAACCTCTCCAAAGATAGAGATGACATGTTGAGAAATAGTACCCAGATTCCCTCTTGTATCATTTGAGACCTATTCTCAGTTTAGAAGCAGAAAATTCTGAGGTTCTCATAGAAAATGCCAGAAAAATTATTCACATAACTTGTGCAAGAGCTCTGGTTATGCTGAAAATGGAGACTTCCTAAGTCCTTTTCAGTTATTTATTTTGTACTAATATAAAAAGCTTTTAAATCTGCTCATACAAACTCTGCTGGTTTCAAAGGCCAAGAATACTACCAAGAAAATGGGAAAATGGGAAAATATTCACTGATTTTAGAACTCAGTTCAAGACTGGCCCATCCAGATGCTATCATATACATTTTTTTTAATTTTGTATTTTTTTTCCATTTAGGAATGAAGAATTAACACACTGCAACAGTTAGCAAAGATTCAGCCCAGTTGACAGCAGTATTAGCACATGATTTTTAGCTGAGTCTACTGCAAAAGGACTAAGGTTTATTTTGAGAATAGAGGATACTCTTGAGTGTAACCAGCTTGTCAATCACAGTGAATGCCTGAATGGTCAACAATGGTGACAGTCCATTTTTAGACATAAAGTAAATTTGAATGATCTCAAAAAGAACTAGGTGTTGTCTATCCAGTTCTATAGCTGACTGTGTCCAAACTCATTTGGAGAGGGATCTCAATGGAACTCATGACCTCACTACTACTGCTGCTCCAGAACCTCTTTTGATGTATTTTAACCTTGCTGAAATCTATTTTCCTCCAGGTACTACCAACTTGACTGCCTCAAAGCCATACACAGAGTAATCAAATATTATAAGGGTGGTGAAAGTATACCGCAGTATAACAAGTATATGCACAATAATTAATCAGCAGTCCTAGCTAAATAAACAGGTCTCAGATGTCTGGATGTCAGTGATTGAGACACTCATCTCTAGGAAATGCAGGAAGGAATATCCAGGGATTTACAGACCAATCAGCCTGATCTCAAAGCCAGGGAAGGTAATGGAGCAGATCACCATGAATGCCATTACATGGCATGCATAGGAGAGCCAGTTGGTTACACTGTGTCAGCATGAATTTATGGAAGGTGGGTCCTGTGTATAAGACTTACAAAGGAATATCCTCAAGGGGAGGTTTAGATTGGATATTAGAGATAATTTGTTCATGAAAAAGATGGTTAGGGATTAAAACAGGTAGTGGCAGAGTCTACATATATTCAAGACACATGGATGTGGTTAGGTGATGGACCTTGTAGTGTTAGGTTGACAGTTGAACTTAATGATTTAAAGAGTATTTTCCAAACCAATGCTATGATTCTGTACCATATAAAAGGTATTTTCTATGTTCATCCTATACAATTAAATTATGTTTTTGCACTTCGTACAGTTTGATTTCAGGGGTACCTCTCTTTTTGTCTTTGATCTGGAGAACAAACATAAATACGCAGTGAACAATTTTCTGTTTTGGAGGTCCCTTTCTTAAAATGCTGCCTCCTTAATGCTTGTTGGGAAAGCGAAGGCTATGGTCTCTAAAGCTCTTTTGCATCTCATCCTTTTCTTTATCAGAGTGAAATATGTTGGTTAGATTGGTTGTTGCAGTGCTAATCATCACCAGCTGTTCATAATTGTCTAACAGTTACAGGTGCAGCAGTTTGCTACTGTGCTGTAGGCTCCAATCTGCTTTTTGCTCTTCTGAAACGGCTCAGCAACAAAAACTTTTTCGCTCATTGTAAGTGCTCAGGGAAGTCATCTGGAAGGCTTTTTGTGCAAGATGCATTATCATCTCTCATTCTCTTTTTTTTTTTTTTTTCCCCTCCCCTCAGGAAGAAGTATATCAAGTTAAGAAATCTCAGTGACTTAGTAAGAAATGTCAGTCACTGATGTACTGCTGGATAAATAAGTTCCTTTACATGTTATCTATTCTCTGGCAGTAGTGACTCTGACAGTGGAAATTGAAAGAAAACATAAATAAATAAATAAATAAAAAGTGTATATATCAGCAGATGAATTAATATGACAGAAACAGAGAGATTCACGTAATAATTGATTGTTCATCCTAGGAATATGTTGGTAAATTTTATTTTATTTTTTTGTTACTGTTTCTCCTGGCCAGACAATAAAACAAAATGTTATCTGTTCTCTCTGTAGAGGAGAGATGCTGGCGGCTACTTTTTTACAATACATATGTAGCATGAAAAATGTATCCACTTTATCATATCTAGCAATTTGGGGTGTGTTGCTAGCTAGTAACATGCCAATCCTGTTGATGTTTAGGAAAACGTTTCCTAAGATTTACACTAGCCATTTTACATGATTAGCAAATATTCTGATGCTTTCCAGCCAGTTTATTTGCCTTTACTAATTATATTCTTAAGCATAAAACTCAGTTTATTGAGTTTTTTTCCCCGCTAATAAATACATTTTAGAAAATTGGCAGATCAAGAGAAGGACAAAGTAATAATATATATATTAATTATCTGGAAGAAGATAGAATTGATATATTGAGAATGCCTGTAAAATCACAGCACTCACAGTACGAGTTTCACTGTTTCACTGGAAACAAGGTACCATCTAGTGAGCCTAAGAAAAAGGCTATTGCCAGAAATTTATGAAGACCTGAAGTGCACATTTGTAGGTCTGGAGAAAAATAGAGGTGGACAAAAAAAAAAGGAAAGAAAAAGTATACGAAATTTGAATGATTGTAAATGTCAAAATAGTATCAAGAGGCGGTGATATTACTTTAGTCATAGGCCTAAAGTAAAGGGAAATATGAGAGAGGGTGTCTTTATATTTCATTTGCATTTTGTTCGTGATGTTATGAACAACAACATATCTGGTCTAGTACCAGATCTGGAGGTTGGTGGCCCTGCTTGTGGCAGAGGGGTTGGAACTTGATGTTCCTTGGGGTCCCTTCCAACCCAAGCCATTCTGTGATTCTCTGACACTACAATTTTGCGGTGTTTTTTCTACTGAACGTGTCTTTAAAGCTGGATATCAAACTCTCCATAAATGGTTGGTAATTCTTCAAGTTTAATGCAAAAAATTTTTCAAAAATCCTAACCACACTGAACAGAATGAGAAGCAGACAAAACCTGACCTGCAGAATCTTCAGCTATCACTGCAAGATGGGTAAGTAGGTTCATAGGTTCATAGGTTCATAAGGTTGGAAAGGACCTACAAGATCATCTAGTCCAACCATCCTCCTATCACCATCCCTACCCAACTACTAAATCAAATCCCTTAGCACCTCATCTAAGCGCTTCTTGAACAGCGCAAGGGATGGTGCCTCAACCACCTCCCTAGGCAGGCCATTCCAGTGCCTGACCACTCTTTCAGAAAAAAAATGTTTCCTCAGGTCTAATCTAAATCTTCTCCAGCGCAACTTGTGGCCATTCCCTCTCGTCCTGTCATTATTTATCAGGGAGAAGAGGCCCACCCCCTCCTCACCACAACCTCCTTTCAGTAATCCAAGAGTTCCAATGATGATTAATCTTTTAGTTCCTTTTTTACTTGCTGAAAACAACACTGAGACACTAATAGATTAGAGAGTTGACAACACCAACAAAAAGCCAAAGTATTTTCAAAAATGAATAGTGCATGGAAAGTGTCATTAAAAAAAAAAAAAAAGAATTAAAACAGCGAGAAATTCAGTCTAGGATCTAAAATTCTTTCATCCATCTGTCACTAATTAAAAAGAATGTCAAAGAACATATGGTCATAAAACTACAGGGAGTTAAAAAAGAAAATCAAAGGAGCTGCACTAACTGTGCACTTAAATAACTGAGTTTTCAAGTAAGTGCCTTACGAATCCCCCAGGAAGTTGGATAGAAGGTAGGAGGGTGACTTGGAAAAAAGGACCACAAAGCATTCAACTAAGATGATGACTTCATCTCTTTTTTTGGATACAACAAAGTGTCTGAACACCCATCATTTTTACTGTTACTTGCAGGGTCACAAACAAAAGTTTTATTGGTCCCTTGTAGTACATTTCCGCTGATTAAGGTCTTGGGGACACTCTGTATAAATATTAAACACAAATAAACTGTAACATTCAAAACAAATTGCAGAAGTGATGGAAAACTGCTTGCAAAACAAAGGAGAGAATGGCTGTGAGGAAAGCCAGCCTCTTTCTGTTAGTTCATATTTCAATTTTTTTCATGGCTGTCATCCTCCTATAATTGCTTTTGTTGATCTTCTCTTCTTGCATATTTTACTGACTTCTGTATTAAAAAATCATAATCGACTTCTTCTCTGGCATTCCATTAAATTCATTATTAAAGAATGTAGTTTACAACAATTGAGAATCTCTTACTTTTTCATTAATAATAGTCTCTTATGTCTTAGAGACTGAACAGAAATATGAGAGAAGAGTTGGTATAATAAATAACATTATATGGAATATATTAGATTAGGAATACTAAGTGAATATTATTTTTTTATTATCACAACTTATCGTATACAAAATCTATTTCAGTAGCTACACATCATTTTCCATTTCTTAGTAGTTTGCATAATGGTGTTTATTCTTTAACAACATAATCATACCTTCCTCATAATTCAATCTTATTGCATTGTGAGTTTTATACAGGGAGTATTACTTCAGTCTGCAGTTAATCTCTTCTGATTTCCCTCCTCAAATTCATTTTCCACTCTCCTTCTTATCAGTCCTTCTATGCTCATCCCTATTCCTACCTATGCTTGTTTTTCTCTGGCGAAACTTTTTTGTGGGGGGGAGAAAGAATAGAACAATTCAATATTGACAGTCTGAAAGAGAAGGCCAGCTGTATCCTGGTCTGCATCAATAGAGCAGTAGCCAGCAGGGAAAGGGAGGTGACTGTCCCTTTTAAGACCCCATCTGGAGTACTGCATCCAAGCCTGTGTCCTCCAGCATAGGAATAATATGGAGCTGTTGGAGCAGGTCTAAAGAAGGGCCAGAAAGATGTTCAAAAATGCTGGAGCACCTCTCCTATGAAAAAGGATTGAGTGATAAGACAAGGAGGAATGTCTTTAAATTAAAAGAGGGGAGATTTAGGTTAGATGTTAGAAAGAAATTTTTTACTCAGACAGTGGTGAGGTGCTGGAACGGAATGCCCAGGGTAATTGTGGATGCTCCATCTCTGGAGGCATTCAACCCATGTTGGACAAGATCCTGGGCAGCTTGATTTAGTGATTGCAACCCTGCCCATATAAAGGGTATTAGAGCTCGATGACCTTTAGGGTCCCCTCCAATCTAAGATGTTCAATGGCTCTATGAAATGCACTGATTGCTTGAAATCTTGGTCCTTTCCATCTCATTATGAAACAACTTCATCTTGTATTTGAAAAATAAGTAAGATTCTCAGTCATAACTGAGATTTGTGAGTGGAACATTTCGGCTGATGTAATTAGTGTTCAACCTTGAAGAATCAAGGCCTGAATTATTTTCCTGCTGAAGTGTTCTTAAAAACAGAGCAGTGCATATGTATTAGAGTATAAGTACCCTCAATATTGAGAAAGAACAATAAAGTAAGCATCAGAACTTTTTTTTTTTAATTATTATTATTTGAAATAAGTTTTCTGACTGGGGTGCAAGGAAATAGTAATTATAAATAAGTTTCAAAATGCTTTTAAGTCCTGTTGTTTCTTTTAAAATTAAAAAAGTGGGAAAAGAATGGGGCTGAAGAAGGAAAAAGTAATTAAAAATAAAACCACCAGAATTTAAATACATACATATTTAAATATTTCTATATTTGGGAAGAATATAGGAATGTTGTCAGGGTCTCTGGGATGCATTAATAAGAGCATGGCCAACAGGTCAAGGGAGGTGATCTTCCCCCTCCACTCTGCACTGGTGAGGCCTCATCTGGAGTACTGTGTCCAGTTCTGGGCTCCCCATTATGAAAAAGACAGGGAACTCTTGGAAAGAGTCCAGCACAGGGCCACAAAGATGGTGAAGGTCCTGGAGGATCTCCCCTGTGAAGAAAGGCTAAGTGCACAGGGTCTCTTTAACCTTGAGAAAAGAACACTGAGAGGGGACCTGACCCAGGTTTATAAATATCTGAGGTATTGGGGACAAAGTGGCAAGTCCAGACTCTTTTCAGAAGTGTATGGAGACAGGACAAGGGGAAATAGACAGAAACTGCAGCACAGGAGGTTCCGCATGAATGTGTGCAAGAACTTCCTTACGGTGAGGGTGACGGAGTACTGGCACAGGCTGCCCAGGGGGGTTGTGGAGTCTCCTTCTCTGGAGATATTCAAGACCTGCCTGGACACCTACCTGTGCGACCTGGTGTAGGGAACCTGCTTTGGCAGGGGGTTTGGACTCAATGATCTCTTGAGATCCCTTCCTACCCCTATGATTCTATGAACTAGAATTAATTTTTTCAGTGTAAATCATGTGTGGCTAACCTGGTTTGCTTCCTGTGATGAACTGTATGCATATGGGACTGAGAGAAGAGCAGTGAATGCCATTTAGTGAATTAGTGATGTTATCTGCAGATAACATCAAACTGGGGGGGCCAGTGATGCCCTTGAGAGTAGGGGCTGCCACTCAATGGGACCTTGCAGGCTGAAGGAAAGAGTCATTACAAAATTTAAACAGGCCAAACGAAAGGCTCTAATTGCAAGAAGGAAATACCCCTTGCAACAACAGAGGTTGTGACGGATAGACTAGGGAACAGCTCTGCAGAAAAAGCTCTGGAAGACATTGAAATGGTCATGAAGCCAGTGCGCATCCTTGCTGCAATAAAGGCTAACGGTATCCTGGACTAAATTAGGCAAAACATTGCCATCAGGTGAACAGAAGAGATCCTTCCACTCTGCTTAGTACTGGCAAGGCCGCACCTGTAGTATTGTACCCAGTTCTGGGCTTCTCAGAGTGTATTTCTGAGTTTCCTTTCCTTTTGTCACAGGATACTCAGCTCCAGTTTAATTCAGTATCACCAGCACAGTAAAAGCAGAATAGAGTTCCTTATTTCGGGTAAATAACCTCTCCTAGCACTGCATGACATACTGAAAATAGTATCATGTACTTATATCAGTGATTTAACCTTCATCCCAAGAGAGAAAAACCTTAAAAATAACTTGTAATTTCACAAGCCCTCTCAAGTTGTTTTTTCATTTGGGAATACAACTTCAGGCATTTCTGAACTGCCATTTCCAAAGCAAGGTATTTGGAAGTGCGTTTCAGTCAGGCATGACACTACCAATGTGCTTTCTTAAAATCTACAGCCACAACACCACATGGCTTGAACACTCACGCCTCAGATCACCCATAGCATCCAAGAAATATCTGCTGGTGGTTAGACCAAGCTTGGGCAATTTTCAGGGGCTAATTCACTTTGGGGAATGGTAGAATGCTGAGGGAATGGAATGGGCAGAAGGAGAAAGCACGGTGACTCCATCAGTCCCTTAAAGGTTACTAAGAAGGGCAAGGAGAAGATACTCAGGCCTACAGAAGAATGGGCATCAGCTGATATATCCATTGCAACAGCAGCAAGTGCATGCTCAGAGAAGTGCCAGGAACAACAGAAAAGAAACAGTACGAAGGAGTCACAGACATGGGAAGGGAACTGGGGAGAGCCAAGTCATTGCTAAGGGAAAGAAACAAAAAGACAGCTGGGCAGGGTGGAATAATATGCATAAAGAGCAGACAAATGGATTCAATCATTTTAAGAAGGATATGTCAATTTTGATAGTGTACACTAAGCTCCTGCTATTTTGCTTCCAAAAACCTGGGTCTCATTAGTTTTACTAAGGAGTAATCTTTCTTACCTAGATATAATCAGATACTGCTATAGTTATTGCCATTATAATCCACACTTGAAAGTGAGAAATAGTAACTGCAACTGTGAAATTACAAAGGGAATGCCTTCATTAACAGACCAGGGTGTTACAGGATGGTGGTTATTGGCAGAGCATATAGCATGTGAGAGCTAGTTTGCTTAACTGGCTGTCATGTTTCATTTTTGCAGTATCTACATGTTCCATTGCTCTTCAGAGGGAAATTAACAGTATATAGCATTGGATTCCTGTTTTTTTTAAACAGGTGTGACTCAAGTTAAATCACTAATGATCCAATCCATCAATTACAGATCTGACCTTCTCTAATTTAAGTTGTTCTTTATCTTTTACAATAGGAAAACTGCTAGTCCCCAGATTGCTTATTGTCTCTTCAAGGTCTGGTTCTCAAATATAATTCAACAATTCATATCCGAATGTTCCACAATAATCATAAAACAAAGTTAATGCCCAGACTTTCCTTATCACCATGGTAACACACTCAGGGAAACACAACTGTGAAATGGAGGTACCTTGAAAGATTCTGCCTGAAAAACAAAAGTCCAGTCATTCTGGGTACACAGAGGATTTCTGTGGATTTTTTAGTGTTCAGGCTGTAAGTTTACCTGTCCTTCAGTGAAATAGCTCTAGAAGAAATATGTACTTTAAGATAACAAGATGGCTCTTCCACTTCAAACAAGCCAAATGGTATTATCTTTGAAAATTCAACATGGAAAACAGGATCTATCTTCTAATATTCACTGACATTTATTAATTCAGTGCTATCATTTGATTGTGGGTAATCACTGTTACAGGTTTCAAAGCCAAGCTTTACTGATTTGCTTCCTTCAATAGCACCACCTCTTATTATAAAGGCTCCTTTCCTTACCAATGTATTCATAGATCATTTTGTTAACCTCTTATGACAGGACCGAACAATTATTATGTATGCAATACAGATAAGCATGTACTTGTCTTTTATTGTACTTATTATAGTAACACTTCTCTCAGCAAGAACTTTTTTCAACTCAGGTTTTGCAAATAAAGGATGATCAAAATGATACCAACTGTCCTGAATGAGCTCTCATCCTGGCCTAACACAATGGTATGACAAGCCTTCAGTCTTTTATGCACGTGTTTAAATGTGGCTGCTTTAAATTTCTTAATTTCTTCTCTCTAAATGTAATGATTTCTATTATATGTAATTTCTCTTATTCTTAAATTGTTTGATGTTGCAATATATGTGACTAAAGTTGATTATGCATTTATTATTTCTATACCTAAAATAGTCAGTTTTTTCCAATAGGACATTCAAATACTTCTAGATTTGCATTACCACCACCAGATCTTAATAGTAAATTTTATCAGTCTTATAAACTGCTGAACAATATACTGGTATCAAATCAGTATTAGAAAAACAATTTTAAGATATTCTAAAATTTTATGTTCACACGTAAATGTAATCTAATTAGTTCTATAGTGAACATCTATAATATTGTATTCATTGCCAGTAGGAATTCTAAGGCAATCCTCCCTAAACATCCCGATTCTCTTTATGAATAAAACAATCATAAAATCATATAGTAATGGAATCATGGAATCATAAAACCATAGAATAGCATAAGGGTTGGAAGGAAACTTAAAGGTCATTGAGTTCCAGTCCCCTGCCTTGTACAGAATTACCACTCACCAGATCAGGCTGCCCAGGGCCCCATCCAACCTGCCCTTGAACATCTCCAGGGATGGAGTATCTGCAACTTCTCTGGGCAACATGTGCCAGTGGCTCACCACCCTATGATTAAATAATTTCTTTCTAACACATAACCTAGATCTCCTCTTTTGGCGTTCTTTCACTATCAGACTGTAAAAATCCAGACTCCTTCCTGTTTTAAGCCCTTTTTAAGCAGCAGAAGGTCACAGTGAAGTTTATTCAGAGCCTTCTTTTCTCCAAGCCAAACAAGCCCAGCTCCCTCAGCCTTTCTTGATAAAGCAGAATGATAAATCTTTCATCTACTTGGTTTATCACATCATTATGAAGCAAACTTGCCTGGTGTGACAGCCTCCCTGATATATTCTTAAAGAACATCAGGAACCCACTACAACTTACTTTACAGTCATACCTCCTAGAGTACAATATTGCTGTTATCACAGGAGTATGTACATTCTGTATCAGCAGTTCATATACTGACACAGTTTTTTCCATGTTTCTTGCTTTCGTGAACAAGTGCTTCATTTGTTTGTGACTGATTTCATTCAATTTCTTAGCTGAATTATGCACAATCCATTGCTTGCATGTATTACTTACTCTGCAGATGTTCCTGCCTATATTACTTATTTTTTTCATTCCTGTCATCTTTCCTCTTTATCCATGCTGTTCTTTTATACATAGTTGTTGCTCTTTTATATGCAATTTTCCCATATTTAAACTCATACTGAAGATCACACAGTCTCCCAGCCTTCTCCTCATTCTCTCATGAACATTCTATATTATTGTGCACATTTTCTGGTAGATTTTACCACTTTGTTCTCATGTTTGGATGGCTAGATTTTATTCCTTGTGATTCTTCTTCTGAGAAGATATTCAAGCCCTGTCTGGATGCCTACCTGTATGACCTGTTGTGCAGAACCTTCTTTAGCCGGAGTGTTTGACTCGATGATCTCTTGAGATCCATTTCAACCCCTGCGATTCTGTGATTCTTCAGCAAGGTTCATGTTTACTGTGTATTAAAAGTAGCAAACTTTTAGTCTACTGGATGATAATCTTATTCTCAAGGAGATAATTTTCTAGTGAGGAGTACTAGGAACTACCTGAAGGGAGGTTGTGTTGAAGTGGGAGTTGTCCCACAGTTGCTCCTTTGTAACTAGCAATAAGACTAGAAGGATTTGCACCAGGGGAGATTCAAGTTGTACATTAGGAAAAATTACTTCTCCAAAAGAGCAGCCAGGCATGGAAATGAGCTGCCCAGGGAGGTGTTGGTGTCATTGTCCATGGAGGTGTTCAAGAAATGTTATGGAGGTGGTCAAGAAACATTTAGATGTTTTTCTGAGGTATGTGGTTTGGTGGGAAATACTGGTGATAGGTGGACTGTTGGACTGGATGATCTTGTAGGTCTTTTCCAACCTTGGTGATTCTATGATTATATTTTTAAAAGTTACAATTTACTGTAAGTTATAAAACTATTCTTGATCATTTGCTGTATCGCTTTCAGCCTTTAAAAGAAAAAACAAATTTTAATAAAACCATTCAGAGAATTCCTCTTCTGGAAACAAAACCACAGACCCAAGGCCACTTTCTTACAAGAGAGCACACTGAAACAGTCTGTGCTAACAAGAGCCCGGAAATTATAAACACATCCTTTTCATTTGCTTTGAGAATATACCAGACTAGCATTTGTCATGTCTCTCACACCTCCAGCTCAATCTCCTGAGGCTGCATTTTTCATATTTGGCCTTGTGGGACAAAACTTGAATCCTAGCTTATTAGCTAGGATTAGTGTGCCTGGTGCCTTAGTCATTGCCAAGTGGGTGGGTTTCAAAATTTTTCAAAAAAGCTTGTGTAGTTGAGTTGAGCAGAATACTTGTTCACAAGTTACTGACATGTCCTTTATAGCAAATATTTTAATTTTATTTTGCTGCGAGAAATAATGTCAATATGTGTAAACAAATCTGACTTCCTGACAGTGAGTTAGCTGAGATTGTTGCATAAGCCTTCATAATGACTCTTCTTTTTTTTTTTTCTTTTCCACGCAGAAAGGACAAATAGCTTAAGAATGTGCTATTGTTTCATTTTTTTTTCCTTCACTGTGAAATTCCATTAGTAACAGTTCAGTAAATTCTGAGGCACAGAGAGGGAGCAAAAAATATATGCCTCTTGAGCAGTCTCTTCCTTCCTGAATCACTCCAACAAATATCTCTACAAGATGTCATTGCCACAGCAGTTTTTAGGAGGACTTCATGATGTCTCTGGACACCTGAAATATTCAGGCTTTTTTTTCATTTCTTCAGATTACGGATTGAAGTGGGAACTTTGTAATTTGAAAACAGACAATTATTTACAGCAAGAATCTTTATATATGAGAGAATGTTTACACAACAGTTCTGCTAAGAAAAGGGATCGTACATATCAGAAAATAGATTATAGCACTTAATTTTGTCACCTACATTTGTATAAAATCAGCATCTTGCCAAAACCTAAAAACAACTATATGAGAACTAAAATTTGGAAAAAAACCTAGCAAATGCATCAATTATTATTCAGCTCTGCCTCCAATTATTAGATATACTTAGTGAATTTGCTTAAGCCACTCTCGTGAATTTTTTTGTTTTTAGTTGTTCTGAGTAAAGTACAGAAGATAAAACGTAGTCCTTATGCAATAACAGAAAATGAAATGTTACAGAAAATATGACAGGTATGTTGCTTTTGTCTTACAGATGATGTTCTCCCTGTCGCTACATGGCTAGCCTTACTACCTGTGTGCATTCCACTAGAGCAGTATCTCTATATCTTTTCATGCTTGCTACACTTGCAGCCTGCTATGAATCCCTTGTTCTTCATTACTGTATGGTCTTGCAAAGGGCTTGACACAAGATCTGGCAAAGAGGACCTCTTACATCCACTCCATCTACCATACCTCAGCAGTGGAGCTGACCTTACAGGTAGAGAAGGACAGCATGAACACTGAAAGCAACTGGCAGCTTCTCCACATTGTAGTCATTCCCTCCAATTTTTTTATGGAAAGAATTCTGTTAAGTGCAATGTTTGGGTTAGATAATGGAATTTTCTTCCTTTTTTTTTTTTTTAATAGTGGTAGAAAAGCAGTGTTCTTGTGTTCAATACAAAACATTGCCCATATATATGCTCTTCATGCTTAGATATGTCTAGTTTTCTTGAATCTGACACATCCCAGGCACAATAAAATACATCAAAGAAACTGAATCAAATGTTGATCAGCAAGCTAAACCCTTCTAAACTATGTTCCACATCCCGCCCCCAATCCCAACCATATTCATATTAAGCAAACTTTCATTCTTGGCTGTTTCAGACCTGACTGTGAAACGTGAAATGTCTGCATCCATGTACATTGAAACTGGAATATGAAAAGAGTGGCTCCTTATTCAGAGAGAAAAAAAAAAGTGTTCTGAAACAAACACTCAAGAAGTATGTAAGAAACAGGACAGTGGTTCTTATTCTTGTTAACAAACACAGACATTATGGCAGCTACATAAAAAGACAGTCTACATTCATTTCAGGTAGGAGGGGATAAATATTTTCTATCTTAACTGGTCACCACCAAACCCGACTGAACACTATAGAGATCTACTTCATCTTGATGCCTTCTATACACTGTGGTGAAAGAAACAAAGATATGAGTTTAAAATTCTTGAGGATCATACTTTATATATTCTGGTAAGAATAAGGAATTTCACTGAAGAAACAAAAGCTCATTAAACTGGATGATGTAGAAGCATCACAAAAATTGCAATCTTATCTTAATGAAATTTTAATTTGAGAATAAGGCATTTGATTTCAGGTGGATGAACATGAGCAGACTGGAGAACAGAACAATAATGAATAATATTGAAGTCACCCGTCATTAAGAGCTGTCAGTGCACATTTTGCCTTTTAATATTATATATTATATATATTATACACAACAAATCAAGTGCTTATCTTCTTGCACATGTGATGGAAAGTTAAATTTTATAAGACCTGTTTCCATTCTGATGTATTCTAATCTATTCTATGTTATTTCAGATAATTCTTCTAGTCCACGAAGACTTTCCACAGTATTTTAAATGGCACAACTAACAACTCTCAGCTGTTGTTTTTTCTCTCAACCACCCTCTGAGAGAGAAGTACATGAAATGATGTGACTTATTTTGCTTTGCGTTTTCCTTTTCTTCAGAAGCATGTTGCTAAGTATTGTTAGAGAATGCACTTAGAGTGAGAAGTGGTGACACTTATGACAGTTCCAAGTTTCTGAAGTGAATTACTACACAGCCTTGAACTGCCCCCTGAAAATATTCCATTTTTCTCTCATTTGCTTTCCTGTACCTGAAGACAGCTCCCTTGTGTTAAGGGACTGAAACTGTCAAGGAGATTCTTCATCTCAGAGATTTAGGTGATATTTTTTTTCCCTTAAGTATCCTGAGACAAGTGCTCAAATACTTCGAAGGGAACGTGCAAAATCTTGAACTTCATTCATCTTCTAATAAGAGGCAGTGTACAGCAGTGTCAACTGCACTGCTTTGGAGATGCACTGTGGTAGCATGTCCCATTTTGAATTTTTAAAAATATTATAATCCTTGTGCCCTGGCATGTCAAATAGATGTGTCAGAGCTGAAAGAAGAAAATTAAGAACCATTGTAGAGGAGGATGTGACAGTCTGATAGTCAGAGCTGAGAAAAGGCACCATCTTAAGGGGTAAACAGATAAGTTAGCTGAAATTGCAGTCTAATAAAATTTGTTAGTGTTTCTGGTGCACACAGTTTTCTTCTAGTGAGAGACTATCACTAGAGATGAGGTGTCCGTCACTTTATCTGCTCTGAAACAAGAAAAAAAATGACATAAAAGTGATAATTCATATTGCATTTGAATTTTTACTGGGAATAGAACTAGAAAGCTAGTTATATATTGTATCAAGCCAGCAAAAAATTTAGTAGGAGAGGTAAGAGAGTTGATGGAAGGCTTTAATCTACCCACCCATTTAAGTCTTTCTGAAGTAATCCTGTGCTTTATCTCTAGATTTGCAAACACTCACAGCTGGAGGTAATGAACTAAAGAACTCAATGACCAGCATATGATTCGATATACTGAAAAGGAGGAAATTGAATCCTTGTTTTCACCTCTGAATTTGGACTGCATTTTCAGCATTTTTAGTTTGTGAATCTCTACAAAGATTGGAAGACACTCAGAATGTGATTCTAGAAGTGCTCAAGCATATTTACTAACACCAATCTTTGACAAATGTAATATCTTCTCAACTTCTCAAACTTTGTTTTATCAAATTCTCAGAGAGCTGCACAGATATTCATGAGCCAGCCTTACCTGTTCATCATCATCATAATCTCCTTTTTCATGTCATGTATCATTTCATAGAAGAAATCCCTTAACAGATTCACTTGAATAATCCAGTGTGACTTCATTGCAAAGCACGCTCTTATGATTGGCAATGAGCTTTGAAGTACTAGTATGAGTACTTCAGAGGTCCCAAATGTTCCTAGATAAAAATATATGAAGGTGTGAAGCTGAAGCATTATTCTTTGACCCAGTTCTCATCTTCTTCACTTCCCAAAAGTCTTGGAAGTCTGTGGAGGTCCCTGCTGACTGAAAGCGAGACAACATTATACCTATGTGGCCATGAGATAAGACCCAGGAATAACAGACATGTCAGTCTAACATCACCACATAGAAATCTTAGATAAGGTTATCCTGGGTGATATTGAAAGACACTTAAATTATGTCTATTATCTGAGATATTCAACTCAGACTCATGAAGAGAAACTCTGACCTTAATAATATGATCTCCCTCTATAATAAGATCATCTGCTTGGTTGATGGAGGAAAGGTGATGCAGGAAAGGTGATGCACATAATCTTTCTAGAATTTAGTAAGGCTTTTGATACCATCCCTCACAGAATCCTTCTGTACAGGTTTTCCAAAGAAGAAAAACACTGACACTTAAACTAGACAGACTGTAGAGTTGGGCAGGGAGGAACCTGATGAAATTTAACAAGAGAAAGTGCAGAGTCTTGCACCTGGAGAGGATAACTGCATGCATCAGTACAGGTTAGGGGATGACCTGCTAGAAAGAAACTATGTGGAGAAGGACCTGTATTTTCTTGTGGAAAACAGGTTGGCCATGAGCCAGCAGTGTGCCCTTGTGGTCAAGAAGGACAATGGAATCCTGGGATGCATTAAAAAGAATGTGCCCAGCTGGTCAAGGTAGGTGATCCTCCTCTATTCTGCCCTGCTGAGGTTACATTTAGAATATTTCATCCAGTTCAGGGATTCCCAGTTCAAAAAGACAGGGATCTCCTAGAAGGAGTCCAGTAGAAGGACACAAAGATGATAAAGGACCTGAAACACCTCCTCTATGTGGAAAGGCTGAGTAACCTGGGTCTGTTCAGCCTGGGAGGAGAAAATGGAGTGGGGATCTGATTCACGTTTATAAGTATCTGAAGGGAGGTGGAAGGCAAGAGGATGAGGCCAGGCTCTTCTTGTTTGTGCATAGCTATAGGATAAGGAGTAATGGCCTGAAACTTTAACTCTGGAAATTCCATGGAAACACATGGAAGAATTTTATGGTGAGGGTGACGGCAGACAGGAACAGATTGCCCAGAGAGGTTGTGGAGTCTCTTTCTGGGGAGATATATTAAGAACCTACCTGGACACCTATCTGTGTGACCTGCTGTAGGGAACTCATTTTAGCAGGGGAGTTAGACTCTATGATCTCTTGAGGTCCCTTCCAGACCCTGCAATTTTATGATTCCGTGAGATGTGAACAGCTTCATACAATGCTTGGTGGTGGACTGGTTTGATGGTAGAGCTCAAAGGGTTGCAACAAATTGGGCTACATCAGGCTGGCAGCCAGTCACTAATGGTGTTCTCAGGGTTCAATTATTTTTCTAGTTCTGTTAAACATCTTTTTCAATGATTGTGATGTAGAAGTAGAATGTATCCTCAGCAAGTTTGCTGGTAATACTAAACTGGGCCATGCTGTTGACTCCCAGGAGGAATGAGACACCCTGAAGACAGTGTTGATATGTTGGAGAACTGCAACAATCAACCATGGCAAAAAGTTCAACAAAGATAAATACTGGGTGCTGTACCTGGGAAGCAGGTACATAGCAGAATAATGCTGCTCCTCCTGAGGAGAGGAAACAGAGAGAGGTGCTGGTCTCTCCTCCTTGGTAACCAATGACAGAACATGTGGGAACCCTTGAAGAGATCAGGCAGTAGAATATGGTGATTGTTTTAAAACTCTTAACAACTGAACTATTCTATTTCATTCCAATTTATTCCATTCCATTCCATAAAAGTTTTACAAATGAGTATTTTAAAGTAATTTGGTCTTAATTACAGTCAATTGACCATATTAAATGTCAGATCCAGATATATCACTGAGAAATTTTGCAGGGAAGAAGAATATCTTTCACTTAAAATTCATGTGTTTAGATAGATGTTATTGGCATAGAGTCTGTCTGCCATGAGAATGCACTGGGCAGCGCAGAGTGAACTGGAATAAACCTTAGTCTCTCCCTTTGACTCCATTTAATTTGGAATAGGAAATTAAATATGCATTGCCCTTTAGATAATAATTTTATAGCCTAGTGGTTAAGGAGCTTGAATTCTTCCTGTACTACTGGGATTCATTTCATCAAAATGTGATTATTCCAGTACAGATCTATATAACTATATCTAAGTTACCTAGGCTCTTCTCATGCCCACTTGATAGAAATTAGCTCTTCTAGGGTGCAGTTCATTTCCTCCTAAAGTTGATACCTATTTATCTCAAATTAGTATATGGAAATCCTGTAACAGAGTTAAGTGGAGCTCAGTGAAGCCGTCAAAAATGTGATGAGATTATTTCCATTCTCAAAGACAAATTATTCAAAACATTGCTGCTCTCAGGACAGTAACATAATCAGGGACTAATAAGGATGGAGAGCAGTCATCTCTTTCTACTGGCCTCAGCAGTTCTAGGCCTGGTTTTCAAATACTGTAGTATCCTCAGGGAGTCAGCCACTGAATGAAAACAAATATCGATTACAAACCACGGTTATGTCAGTTGAACTCCTGAAACACAGAAGACTACTTCAGGTTGCCTCTTTGTGCAGAAGTTGACTATGGAACAAAAAAGTGACTATTGTCCTGCAACTTCTTAACTACTTCTTTTCAACTTTGAGAATGTATTTGTTTTCCATCTATTGTTGGTATATGTACGGGGCTCTAACAGACAAGGCACTGGATGAACACAAAGCAGAACATTAGAAACAGCACACAAGGAGTAAGAGACAACATGGTTTGCTTGAGGAAAGGAAGTAACTCAATATTATAAAAACACAGAATATTCTGAGTCCTGTTCTTGTGCTTTACTTACTGGATTACATTCTCTTTTCCCCCCCCATGATTTATCCACAACAAAGTTACCTATAAAATCAGTACACTGTATAAACACACAACACATTCCCTGTAAAGACAGATAACACATTAGAGACAGCCATTAAAATAAAATAAATAGAAACAAGTGAGAGAAAGAATAATAAATACTATTTTTATTTTACATAATGTTCTTATTTCTGACCACAGTTGCATCAAACAACTAAGTTCCTTGATTTCTTAGGAATGTCAAAAATTTTTACTGAATTTTTTACAGAAATTTTTACCTGAGTGTTCTGGATATATAAGAATGTGTGTATGTGTGTGTGTGTGTGTGTGTGTGTGTTAGAGACAGAGACAGAAATCCTCCATGAGCAAGGTATTTGCCATCCATCTCATTTGCAACAGTCTACAATCTTTTGAAAGTATTTTTGATATTTTGTTTTTGCAGGACATTGTTTATATAGTAAAGAAAACAAAATTCTTCATCCTATCTGTTAACAGTCTATCTCAGGACTTACTGCCTGGCTATAAAATGGTTCAACCATGAAACAGGTAAATTTAATAGGATCAATTTTCTTCAGTGATATTCAATGCTAAAGTTTACCCATAGCAACAGAGATTCAAAATTCATGCTTAGGGCTAGAAAACTAAGATGCTTTATCATTAATGTTCAGCATGGTTAGGCAGTTCTTGAGAAACTAATTATTAGACAGTGTTTCTGTGTCAAAGTAAGCTGGGAATGTCCTTGGGAAGGGGAAAAATACCTGATCGAATTTTCTGCAGGAATTCCTAGTAACTAGGTAACATATAGTTCTCACACCATTATCATTGGGGAAATCACTGTTTGCAACTTGAGAATTTCACTGTTCAAAGGTTTTCTGAAAATCTCAATATATAGCATATAGTGCCCCCTTGACTGATAGAATCATAGAGCCCCAGTATGATAGTGAGGCATAATTTTCCTTCACAGAAGTCATGTTTACTCCTTCCTCCCACGTGGAGGTATATTTTCTAGCCACATAACAAAGTCCATATAGCTTAGACTAGGTATGTTACAGCAGGAGAGAAAATCTGTCCCTCTGAGGCAAAACAGAACAGATTCAACAAGAAAAAATAAAGAAAAACAATAATTCATAGTGTCTTACACTTCAGTGGTAACTCCTTTTTTTGAGGAAAATCAAAACAGTGGGTTCATATCCCCTTAAAGAAGTGACTTGAACTTATCAAGTCAATCCTAATATATAGCCATACAATGGGATGCATTTGTTCGTTCATTGCCACATACAGTATGAGTTGCATAAAAATGCTATGACCACTCTGAGTAACCTAAGCCAGTATATGTGTAATAGAATATGTATAACAAAGCTGCAATTACATGAAAGACTTTACTATAGCCATATGGAAATGAATAAATACTCTCAGATAATGGGGAAACCAGTTTGAGTCCTTATGAGTTTTTGATCTTAAAAATGCAGCTTGGTACTTCATTTCATTGTATAGGATTGATATAAAATAATTTACTGAAGTAAGTTCAGGCAAGGAAGAAAGAATTGTTACTCTACTGTTACGAAAGAGTAGGAGATAAAACATTCATTTCCTTGTTTGAGCACATATTTCTAGGTTATAGTCAGAAAATAATTTAAATATTCCTGAATAATATAGCTGATTTCTAATCTTCAGGAGAATGCACAAGGGGTTTCAATGAATGCTTGGTTTATAATGTCTATGCATCAGAGAAATTAGGACTTCATGGACTTGTAAGCTTAGCTGCTCTTACCTAATCTGACAGCTCCTGTAGACTATAGTCTAATGTTCTTTGTGGACCCCATTTCAAACTGTTTAAATCTAACTTCTCTATTCACCTTCTAAGAGATGTTTTGGGGTCTTATTACCTTCACTAACAGAGGAGATATTCAAATGCACCACAGCTAACTTCTAATTTGTATGTCCTGAATTCCCATCATGTTGCAAACTCAAGCTTTTTTTCTGGGACATTAATCAGGATTTAGGCTAAGGAACTTGGAAACAAACTTCTATCTGTTTCATCACAGAGGTATGCTCCATAGCACAGAGTTTATTCTCTGCCAAGAATATGTGTGTGTCAGTCATGGTTACAGAACCAAGCATTCAAACTTTGCATAAACTGTAATTTTAATTACAGATGAGCATATCCTCCCTCTCACTAGCTCACTTAACCTCTAAGACAACCAGAAAATGACCTGTAGAGAGCTGACTGTGGCTTCTTCATAGAAGCTAAGGAAAGGATGATTCCTTAAGCAGTTTTGGAAATTAGCTTTAATTTTGATCCTTATTATTCCTTGGCTTATGCCTTTTGAGTCACTCCTGAATCTTGTATGATACTGCCTTCTTATACTAGCAACCGATGTTTAAAATGTGAGCAGGATATCAATTTTTGTCAGTGACCTGAGCATGTTTGTGAGTATTAATAACCTACAAAGAAAAAAAAAAAGGCTGACCCACTAAAATCACAGTCAAAAACTTCAAAGAAAATAATTATATGCTTAAATAAATAATATATTTAAATATCCTGTATAAGCCTTGACCTAAGAAAGGCAAGCTCAAAAGAAGTTCAGACTTTCCCGTGCCAGTCACAGAATCCCAAGTTTATTATGATGTCACTATTATAATATTCATCTAATAAGTCCCTTCTTCATTCCATTAGTGATAGAAATGCTTTCCTCACACTATATTTTCTTTCCTTACTCTGACCCTTTTTTCTTCCCTGTGAATATTTATATGGTAGCTAGACACAAAGGGAACTCATCTTTGATGGACACATTTTCTATTACGAAAAGGAAAGAGTAAAAGAATATAACAAAATGTCATAGACAGAAACCTTCCTTAATTGTACAGAGAAGATCAAGCTACCACACAGATATTTTACATGCAAAAGCATAGCTATAAAAATGATTGAAGACTGCTTTAGAAAAGGTGGTTATCTATGCTGATTTTATAAACAACTGTCAACTTCCTTAACTGCTCACAGTGTACTGAGATAGTCTGTAACACCTTTGTGGACTCTGAGCTGTCATTCAGGCAGAGACTGGGTGAGGATACTGATGCCTCAGGAATAGATTTAGATTATTACCACAACGAGGATGTGACCATTCCATTGCTCCTTCTGATAAAGTTGCAGATATTGCAGCGACACATTATCTTCCCAGCTGCCAACATATCTCAAGAGACAGAAGGAGAAGGGGAAAAGGCAAAGTCCTTACATAGCATCTTATCTGGAAATTGAGTTTTTTTCTTTATTCTAGCCTCAGCCAAATAACTAAGCAGACTGGTTTCCACAAGAAATTTGTGTTCCTGTAGATGGCTTGTCTGTAGAACCAATGTTCTGATGATTAAAGGTTAGATTCAGATCTTGGATTTAGAAAGGCAGACACATTATTCAGTGTTCTGTTCCACTGGACTAAAAAGTACTGCAATGTAATGTCATTCTGCACAGGGAAAAGAGCAAGACATGTCACCCAAGGCATGCCCCTAGGAAATCAATTTGCTTTACAAGGCCTCAAAAGACATGTCAATGTGTGCCAGAGGGCAGATTTGTTAAGCACTTTGCCTAGTATAATAGTGCTCTCATCCAATATCGTTTGAGCTATCTCTACTTGTGCTAAGCAAAATAACTCTAGGAGTATAGTTAGGTTGATGTGTAACTAAGCATGGACTATCAGCTGAGAATCTGAAAATGCCTCTGAAGAACTTTTTGAAACTTTCTTCTGGGACCTTTCTGCTCTTGGTCATTTGTTGGGTCTTGCAATGAATGCTTTCTACTGATGCATGTCTGGAGGACTGCATCACAACATCCTCTTCTACCTTAAAGACAAACGTAAAGAATGCCACTGAAAATCAATCAATAAGAATAAAAAATGAAAATTTAAACAAAAATAAGTGTTTTTGAGGTCAATATAAACATAGGGCATTTTTAAATTCTTATCACTGTATCAAAAACCTGACATCTGAGGATATGATCTCTGTTACTGATACCTGGCACACTGTGAGAATGAAGTAAAATCTCTCCCTACATTTGCTGTTGCAGTTTTCCTCTCCAAGGACCATCAACATTTCTTCACTTGCTATATCCTGTCATCTCTGAAGGATATAATGCTGCTTTTAGTGATGAAATAA
Source organism: Cyrtonyx montezumae (assembly GCF_038088225.1). Classification (NCBI taxonomy): domain Eukaryota; kingdom Metazoa; phylum Chordata; class Aves; order Galliformes; family Odontophoridae; genus Cyrtonyx; species Cyrtonyx montezumae. The sequence continues at coordinate 5,426,312 of NW_027072089.1, forward strand.
CTAGAGACAGACAGACAGAGGGACAGACAAATGGGTAGATAGATAGACAGATGGGGAGAGAGAGAGAGAGAGAGAGAGAGAGAGAGAGAGAGAGAACCTTTCTTCTCTTTTCTTCCCCCAGGAGGAAGAACCTTAGGACTCCATGTTGCAGAAAATATTAATGAATGTATGTAAATATAAAAATAAAGTTGTCATAGAATCATAGAATAGTTCAGTTTGGAAGAGATCTTCAAGATCATCCAGTTCCAACTCCCATGCTATAGGCAGGTACACCTCTCAGTGTGCCAATCCACATCCAGCCTTGCCTTGAATGCTACCAAGAAGGGGGCCTCTAGAAAGTCACTGGGGAACCTGTTTTAGTGTCTCAATATCTCCACAGTAAAGAATTTCTTCGTAAGTCTAAATATACTCCCTTCCAGCTTAAAACCTTTTCCTCTTGTCCTGTCGCTATATGCCCTTCTAAAAATGTCCCTCCCCAGATTCATTATAGCATGCAGATACTGTGTTTTTCCATTTATTTGTGAATCTAAAAGAAAAAACTATACTATTATCTTCCTGTGAAACAAAACAGCCTGCCCAAATGCACAAGAGAAAGTTCAAAAATGAATGTTGAAAAGTACACGGTGCTGGTGCTTTTAATTTATCTGTACATACACTATTATGTCAAAGTAAACAACACTCTTTATCACTTTAAACATTCACACTATTTCAGTTTGGATTCCAATAAGTGTGAAGCGGGTGGCATTACTTTGACTGCTGCTTCACATCATTAAAGAAAACAAAACTGAGAAACATCTTTCAGCAGCTTTGTTTTCTGGCTGCCTCTGTTTTATGGTCCTTGTATGCATTAATAATGAAAGCGACAGGGAATTCTTCACTTGCCACAGAAAAAGAACAGAAAATACAAACAAATAATGAAGAGATAGTAAGAGAAAGACAGAAAAGACTGTAGGATTCCTTAAAGACGTGTAAATAGAGTTTTCTTCTGACACAACAACGATAAGTCATAACTAATTTTCTAGAATACAAAAGATTCAGTGAGCTAGGACATGGAAACTCTGTACGGATGCTTTTTATGACTCTAATAATCTTTTTGATTATATGATCATCTTTATGATTATCTTTATGATTATATTGATAAAGGTAATAGCATCACTAAAGTATTCTTAGAATTCTCTGATGCATTTGATTTTTTAGTGAGTAGTATTTTGTTTTAGGAAACTTGAATGATACTATCTCAACATATTCTGTATTAAATGGATGGAAATATGAATAATTCATACTTCAAATGATGGATCTATTTTTTTTGTGAAAAGAGCTAGTACTGATTTTCTGGAGTGATTCAAACAGTTTCTACTAAGTTATGTGATATAGACCCACATAGTCTTCAGACTGCTGAATTTTCCACAGATAGTTAACAATACTGAAAAGTGGTTTTTTTTTAGGGAAAGTACTACATCTGTTTTTCTGCATGTAGTCCTAGAAAACAATCATTCAGTCCTCATGGAGATCTGCTAAACCCCATGGAATAGCATTTTAGAGCAAGGGTTTTTATGTTTTGGAGGTTTAGAGATATTGCAAATAGAAGAATGGTAGGTCATCTAATCTATACTGCTCCTACAAACCAGAAATGATGGAAATTGTACTTTCAGATACTACTCAGAAAAATGCTTAGCCTGGATTAAACTTTAGAGAATATAATTCATCTGAGACTTGGCTCTGATATATGTTGTCCAAAGGAAGTTCTATACAGCTTCATAAGTCCAAGCAGTACTGCACAGTGGTTTTAGTATGAGGTAAATTACATGCTACAGTCCACCATGACAAGAGTTTAATGAGGAATTTAATTTTAAGACCTATTAGGGTAGTCATTCCTTTAAGAGAATATAACTTCCTCACTTGAAATTGAAGGTATTAAAGTCAGCAGTGACAAAGAGATCTTCTGTCTTTAAATTTTCTTACTCATTTACATGATCACAAATCTCTTCATATTTAAGATACATCTTCATTATAATCATTAATTTAGAATTTTTCACAATGAAAATAATGAAGTTGGTGAAGGGATTAGAAAGCAAGATATGAGTAGCTGAAGTAATTGAGGTTGTTTAGTCTGAAGAAGGAAGAGGCTGAGGGGAAACCTCATCACTCTCTAAAACCCTCTTAAATGAGATTACAGGGAGGAAAATGTCAGTCTCTATTCTCAGGTAACATGAGAATGGTGTCAGATTGCAAGGTTGCACCAAGTGAGTTTTAGATTAGGTGTTAGGAAGAATTTCTTCATAGGTAGTGTGGTTAAACATTGGAACAGGCTGCCCAAGGAAGTGGATAACCCTCTGCTCCTGGAGATACTCAAGAGATGTGGTGTTGTCACTAAGGGACATGGTTTAATGATGGGACGTAGCTAGTCAGGTTGATAGTTGGACTTGTAAGCAACTGGTGAAGTGGTGATGTGTTTGTATACATGTATACTTTTGTACCTGTATGCATATACAAATACTTGTATGCTAATCTTTTTGACTGTGTATGTTTTGTTTGGGGAAATATTTGGAGAAAATGAAAGAAAATCACAGCTGTGCTAACATATTCCACAGCAACAGCAATAGAATGCATCTCATTGAGGGTAAGTAGCAACATCTGTAGTAACAATTACAGTTAACAAATACTGTGAATTGAAGCATCTGCAGTCTATGCTGAGGTACTTTTCCTACTATGTAAAAACATCAACATACCCTTCTCACAGATGTTAAGCAACAGCAACCATAAGGTTATAACAAAATAGAAAAACAGTTTTTACTCCTTTCTCACTGAATACCAACAATAAAAACAGGCAAAACCTGCGACATTCGTTATTTATTCCATTCCATGACAGGATCTTCCATTTGACATTTTGACATATCCTGCAAAACTATCTATAGTTCTTCAACTAAAAGTTAGTATTTATCTTGGTTAACTTAACAAACTGATTTGTGTTCTGGGTTACAGGAACAGGAAAGTTACTGAGTCCCAGGCAGCTGATAGAAAGCAGGGCAAGAAGAGAAAAAAGATTTAATTTTAACCACAGAATTCTCATATTCATTAGCTCATTTTCTGCTAAAATTGCATGAACTTGTCATGTTCCAATATAAATGAGGGAGATGAGGTTCTTTGATTATGTGTATACCCGGTGTTAGATTAAGAAGCAACTGTTCAAATGTTGGTCCGACCAGTTTATTACCAATATTGACCAGGAAGATGGGGAAAGGGGAAGGCGGACTCTGTTACCAATAAGAGTGGAGGGGAAGGGAAGGCGAGCGATAGGAAAGATAGGAAAGAAGCAAGGGTTTGTACAACGCAGGGAAAGTCACCAGCCAGGATCCTTGGGGTGGTCCAGTTTACAGCGGCTCTGATGGTCTGAGGTGGAAGAGCAGGGGTGGCAGAAGCGGGGAGAACAGCAGCAGCGACGGGCAGCCTTGAGCAGCAAGCAGCTGTCCTGGAGAAGCGGCATCGGGTCAGCACAGGAGAAGCAGCGTGGGGAAAGTCCAGGAACAGCATCAGTCAGCACCGGAGAAGCAGCAAACATAGATCAGCTCGTGAGGGTTCAGATGGTAGAACACCTCGAAGAAGAAGCGAGGTCCAGGAGAAAGCAGCATGTGTCAGGCAGCAGGCCCAGGAGGGAGTTCAGCAGCAGGGATCAGCTCATGGGGTTTCCGATGGAAGAACACCAACAATCTCATGGTGGTCGATCTCTCTTTTAGCCTCCATTTTTTCTGCTTATATGACAAATCCTGTGCTAGGATGTTAGGCAAGCATCTCCTGAGATGGCTGTCTCCCCACGGAGATGAGTACCACACAAAAGAGCGTTCAGCGGCCATTGAGCTGCAGCTTATCTCTCTTTCGTTGCCCCAGGACATGCCCATCTGCTTGTCCCTTAGACAAAGGATTTCACAACCTTTGCCCAGGACTTGCTTGGACATGTTCATTAGCAAACTTTGAGGAAATGGTATAAAATAGTAGTCTCTTTCAGAACTAAAATTAAAAGAAGTGACCAGATGATGGTTTTTGACACTTTTTATTACTTTTATTGTGAATAATTCCTGAAGGAAGGTGAAGTTTTCAATTTATATTTTAAGTGATATTTTTATTTTCTAATAAAAAAAAAAAAATAAAGCTTAGTTATAGCTTCAATATCTTTGTCCAAAATGCTTTAAGCATTGAGAATTATTGATTACTGAATACCACTTGCATATAGTCGAAAGCTATATGCATAAGTCTGCTTTGGAAATGTGACTCTGTGGAATATTTCTACCATGTTTTTATGTGTTGGCCTACAGCCATTTTATTATCTTTTCTCATCATGTTCCACCCTGCCAGTTGAATCATCATCTTAGTAGATCACAGTCTTTACTTGTGAGTGAAGAAATTACTTCCAAGAAAATTTGATTATTCATTTTCTACATTTCTAGTTTTTTACCTGTCAAGGTTAAAGATGTACATTGTGACAGGGCAGAATTATCCTTGTGTTTTTTCTATTACAACCTGCTTATCAGTTTCCGAAAATTAAAAATGAGAATAAAAAAAAGGCTTGCTTTTGTATCTGAAACTACTGTGAAGATCTCAAACAGATGAGACTTGCATATGGAAAGGGCAATCATTTAAAATATTTTGTGAAATCATGTCATATAGAACAACTGTAGTGAACTTCAAAGAAAGAACAGGTTTAGAAGAGGCTTGTTTGGATTCTGGACAGATGACTTGATGAATGACTTGTTGGGTGACAACTCCAAGGTCTGTTATCTCTTGCCAGCTTCAAAGCGGAGCAACTCATTCCCTGTCTCCTCACATGTCTGCTTCAGACCACATATATTATACAGGTGCATAAGTCAACTGTTCCAATGGCTGAGTTGTCACTGTGAACAGTTCACGCAAGAGTTAGAAGCTGTCAGCAGAAAAGCCTCAAAGAAATACTGTTTTATTTTGGAACTGTACAGTTCCTTTGGACCGTACATTGAACAGCTATCTATAATTCTTCAGCTTGTGGGATTGTAGCAATCTAGGGTGAAAGCCCTCTGAGGTGAAGAAAACATACCTGCAATATGTATTTGGATTCCCATGCTTTGCTAGTTCTAGCAGACATACTGCTATTTTGTGAGATGTAGATGAAAGATGCAACTGTACCTCTGAAATAGCAGAGGACTGGAAACCAGGAAACTACACTGTTAACATATCTTCAACCATCTAATGTGGTATGATTCAAAGAACAAAATTTAGGAGTTGAGAATATCTATATAGCCAGTGGGTAGAATGAAGAAGAGCAGAAAAGGAGATTGGGAACACTTAATTATGTGCTCATCTGTAACTGATGGAGAATGACTGCTTTTTGTACAAAGTCCAGCTGTTATTGCTATTTTGATTCATTACTGAACTTAAATGATGAGAAGAGAATAAATCAAGTCACATACAGATATACAAACAGGAAAGACCTCAGACATTTTCTGTATATAGAAATACACATGTATACCTTATGCAAGCACACATACATCTTAAATTCCACCATAACAATGTTATCTATTAGGTATTTTGTTATTCAACAATTGTATACATATGTATACATATATCTATTCTATGTAGATATGTATAATTACACACATTTATTTGTATACTTAAGTACAGGAGATCTGTATGTAGTAATGAAAACATGACTCATTCCATAAGTAACAGAACAAAAAAAGAACAGTATCTCAAAACAACTCAGTTCTGCTAAATATGTGGTGCTAATATCCCCATCAGAAAATATGAGGAGCAACAAAGTCGTTTGATCATTCATGTGGGAAATGATTTCTGTGTTTGTGAAGGTGATTTACTGTGCTACACTGAGAGGAAGCACAGTGAATTGCTCATGGTTTCCCATGAGTTGCACAGGTACAGTAATCAGGAGGAACATGTTTCCATGCAATTATTTTCAATGCTTAGAGATTGTAAAAACTTGTCACTTTGAACATGGCTTAGTTTTGCTTTTTGGAGCTCTGCTACTTTGACAAGGCGTGAATAATAAGTACATCCACATTAAGATAGCCTGTTAAAAATATATCACTGTGGCTTCCTCAAGCAGGCATGAAAATTCAGTGTTCTGTATAGACTGTAAGAAAGGCAAAACAGAAAAAGGACAATGTGTACTGGGACATAGAAGAAGATTTTCTGCTCCTTGAAGGGTGTCTTTTCCAAAGCAACAAGGGACAATAAGAAAGCGAAGCAGCGGGGTGAACCTAGTATGGACAGACACACAAATGAATGTGAGAATATAGGAATGTTAATTTCAGCAGGTTTTCCTGACTAAAGACTTCTAATCTGGGAGACAGCGACCAGTCACAAACCTGGTTGGTGGGAACAGTTGATAAGGAAAGCGACAGAATGTGGGAATGATGATTCAAGCAAGGTTGTATGATGGAGGATTTCTTGAGCAGGAGGATAAGAAAAGAAAGATGAACAATAAATTAAAAATCTGAAATATAGGCTTGACAAAGCAAACAAGAGACACTGCTCAAAAACAAACCTCCCAGTCAAATGACAGGTGCCACTTCCAGTAAAATCAGTCTGGACTTTGAAGACAGAGGGAGCAAAGATCTGCATCTTCCCCTTAGGGAAAGCCTTAGGGGCTTGCAGGAAATTTCATTCTGGGCTAGCTCTTCAAAAGGGAAAATGTAGGCCTCATCCTTTGGCCTGGACAGAGATTTTGGGTCACTTGGTACCAGGATGTCCCTGCAACCAGACAGAGTGGTCTTGAGACAGATGGCTGTTGGAGGCAACTGCTTCTTTACATCATTTAATACCATTCTGTGAAAAGTTTGACTTATCTTTAAACATTTGAGTGGAATCTGTTTTGTACAAGTGGGGCTTTCAGTCTTTATGTTTCTGTAGGATAATTAAAGCAGTTTCAAATAAGGTAAATTATGTTACAAATTTGAGAATTTCGGTAAAATTTTGACCAGTAAATTTCTAAAATGATTTTAACTTAAGAAGAAATATATTTATCTGGAATTATTGCAGTAAAACAGCAATTATTTCATGAGCAAAAAAAAAGGATAATAGTATTTTTTAATTCACCAGCTCAAAAATGAAAAGCTATCTTTAATCTAAAAATAACTTTGAAGATGGGGGAAATTGTTTTGATCAAAATAAATACTGCAATTTAGAAATAAGGTTTTTTTTTGCCAGTTTTCTCTGTGGCATTAGCTAAATGAAATTTTGAAGCAAAATACTGTCTCAAAATGTTGAATTCTAAACATTTTGTTAAAAAAAAAGTTTCTTGTTTTCATATATGTATTTATTTATTTATATTAATTTGAGCAGATAATTGAACACATAAGAAGAATCCAATTTTGAGCCAAAGAAAAAGATTTGGCACTAAGGAAGTTGGCTACTACCTAATATAGTTTAGTACCTACAGGTTTAACTCAGATATTAGTAGTATATTTTTTCAATGAAAAAATAGCACAATTAATAGAACCTTCTACTCTCAAACTACAGAAACTGCTCTTAAAGTAATGCCTCCTATCTTATGATGATGGCCTATGATGTCAGAGGCAGATGTTTGTGGTATGGCAGCAGAGGTTGAACTTTCCCACTAAAATCCTATTACATTTTGTTGCCACATGACAAATGGCAGTAGAAAAGCAGTCTGACAAACTGCAGTCTGACTTGGAAATGTGTAGGAAACAATGGAATGGAAGTAAATTCCTCTTTGTGGAAAAAAGTTTACCCATTGACATTCATCAAAGCTTGCTGAATGTTTGTGGAGTCCAAAGAGTGGATGTGAGCACAGTGAGGTGGGGCTGGTACTTTCTAACAGTGGCAGCAGTGACAGAAGGTCACTTCTACTGGTACAGATTTTTACAAGTGTGGAATGCAGGCTCTTGTTCATCACTAGCAAGAATGCATAGCTAATGGTGGTGACAGTGTTGAAAAAGAGTGTTTTGTAGCTGAGAATGTGCTTTATCATATAGTGTTAATGTTCGCTTTGTAACTGTTTTAGTTTCTATGGCAATAAATAAGGGTACGACCTATGTACATGTTCATATTAGTGTTCTACACTGCAGGAAAAAAAATACAGTATATAAATAATGAAATAGAAGGATTATGTAGAAACTGGGTGTTTTTTTTAATTACTATTATTCATCGAATTTAGGACATGGCAGAAATTATGAGTACATGCATGGGAAAGAGATAATAAGGCTTATTATTCCTCTTTCATTTTTGACAGAGAGAGGGAAAAAAACAAGTAGCTTAGTGGAATGGTTAGGACTTGTAGGACCCTCACACCATCTTCTGATGTTCTTCCTTCAGGAATGAAATCATTGAGCATGGATGAGAACAGTACATACTCAGCTGATGCAGACAATAACTTAACTTCCCCTGAAACATGGCAGATAGGAGGAAGGATGTCTTTTAGGGAAGAAGGACTAGAATTCCCACAGCTCATATGAGCAACCCACCTCCAGCATATCTATCCTCTTATTTAATTGTGTTCACAAAGTATTATCTTACTGTATTCAATAAATGTTTAGATGTTGTACTGACGGAGATGGTTTGGTGGAAAATATTGGTGATAGGTGAGCAGTTGGACTGGATGACCTTGGAGTTCTTTTCCAACCTTGACTCTATGATTCTATTTCCTGTAGTCTGTTCATAAGCTGAAGTTGAGTGTGCTCCATTTCTACTACTAGTCTTTTCCAGGGCAATGAGCCTCTGCTATTTACAGTCACCATGTCTGCCTCAGGTTTAGATATCATCTCTCTCCAGAGCCTTCCACCGCACAGCATTTAAGCAGCGTTCTTCAGATATAATGTATTTATTAATACTCAAATGAAACCAGACACAATTTTTCAGGTTCTACATTCAGATTGTCATAACAACTTGACACAGTTCTAATAATCATATTTTTATTACACTGCTTATGTAGAAGAACAAGATTTATTTGTTCCCCACAAAAGCAATTGCAATTCAACCAGTCATAGTCTGTTCTTATAATTAGTTGTATACCTCATAGTCACATCACCTTGCTCCCAGAGTAACCCTGCTGATGTTGGTGGTTTAGCTGCTGCTTATATGGATGTATTCAAGCTACAAATATGGTATCAAGCAACTAAGCTTTGTCTCCTCTTAAACAAAGCACAAATCTGTTCAAATCAGAAAGGATACAGAAATGGAATCATACTGAAAAACTCTGAAGTGGAATAAGATGCAGTAGAAAATTGTGTTTGCTCAAAGACATGAAAGGAAAATTGTCAGTTTTGTAAATCTAACAGAAGATAAATAGCCACACTGGAAATTTTTATCCACTTCTGAGACATTTACAGAATACCTGCTGAAATCTACAGTTGACTCCTTGGTACATTTTCTCATTTTCTGGGGCAGTTGTATACCTTGTTCACTGTGCATTTTTTTTTTTTTTGTTGTTGTTTTTGTTGTTGGTGGGTTTTTTTAATATCTTCAAACACTATGTATGTTATCTCACACAGGACAATTTAGATCAGATGACTGAAATAAATCTGGTTTTACTTTCTCTGAAATGATTAGAAAAGTGCATGTAGTTACAAGTAAGGGACGATTGAAGGAGCCCATTTCACAAAAAAGCTATTGTGATTTGATTCACTTCATCTCACTGTAGTTACATCATCTCATTGTGGTCACTTATCTAAGCTAACTGACTAAACTACATATGTTGGAGAAAATTGTTACGTGCATGTGAAGAATGTTATCTGACAGGGCTGGATCTCATACCTGTAGGATAAACTTTATGTTATGCCTGAACCTGGAGTCTAACTTCCAGATGACAGAAGTAGGATAAAAAAGGGTTCTGCTTTCCATTCCTAGCTCTCAGTTGTAATCTAGTAGCTCTGTGATGTTTGCAGTAATGAAATTTTGAGAGGTGGACTTTAGGTCATCTAATAGGTAACGTTTGCTTGGCCTCGTGACTGCCACCCCTAATGTTGCTATAATAAATACAGCAGACTTATTTGTTATTCCATTCTGGTGTTATGAAGCATGTGATTGAAAAGCACGTGAAGGTTTAGACAAGGTGGTATTTATGAAGATGCAAATTTCAAGTAACCTGTACTGCCAAATAAGAATGAAAAATCACAAGTTCAGTGTGCTAAAACAAAACAACAAAAGAGGATCTACTAAGCAGTGTAAAGAAGATGAGAAACCCCTGAACAACTTTGAATGAATATAAAAGGATGGCTGCTAAAACCACCTCTTCAAAGTCCTTATTTCCAAACCAACAACAAAGGAAGAAGAGCATTGCTTGTGTACCCTTAGACACTTAATGTGGTAGGTAAGAATGCTGAACAATAAATGCTATGTGGATTGTGAGATTCTGCACAAAAACAATTCACAAGAGAAAAGACAGACCAAAATAAAAGACTGCTGAAAGATGTAGTGAGTGAATCAACTTTCAACTAAAAAAAGTATTCAAGGTGTCAAAGAACCAACATGGGAATGCATTAAATATCAAGTCTTTTTATCAACTGCTTTCTACTTTATTAGATTACAGATGATAGTGCAGAGGAAATGCAAAGAACCACTACACAGATATGAAGACCTTTTTGCTCATGTGTTGCAAAGAATAGCTCTTTCCATACCAGTCCCTGGGATATCAGCTGGAACTGTTATCATTGCAGTAATGGGACAGCATCATAACTTCTGAAAGAAAAAATTTACTTTGGAATTTGAGCAATCTTCTGGGACAATTCACCCATGAGTATGATAATGTTTTACATAAAGTGAGTCTTGAGGAGTGAAGATGAGACACATCTAACAATCTGACCTAGGAAAAGACATATTCACAATACAGAAGGTCCTTGACATTTTAGTATCTTTTTAAATCAGGCCTTTTCCTGCTTTCTATAGTCTATGAGTACAATAAAACATATAAGTTTATAAAAGCAGAATTTGACACAGAAGCCTTGTTGTTTTTGTTGGTTTTTTCTTTGTTTTGACTTACATTTTCTATAATCAACACATCATTTTCTCACTTTTATTTATTTATTTATTTTTTAATCCATTATGTGGGTAACTAACCTGTTGGAATTATATGCAATAAAACAGAATGTCTTACAGTGTTTCTAATCTTCACAAGTTTAAAAAAGTATGCTTTGACAAAAAAAGTGTTATTGACTCCAACTAAACAAATGTAATTACTTAAAACAATAAAAGAAAGTGAACCTGGTCTAGGGAGCCTGCTTTGGCAGGGAGGGTTGGACTAAACCATCTCTACCGACCCCTTCCAACCCCTGCAATTCTGTGATTCTGTGTGATTCTGTGAACTGTCTGAAAAACCATGTTTCCTTAGGAACTAGTGGCTTTTCTCTTAAAAGAATAAAAAAAAAAATTCTTTGCATGGCCATAAAATTAAAATCATTAGTATTACAGCTGATTTTTAGTGGCTCAGATTGAAATAAAGAAAGTCTTAAAAATTTTCATTTTAAAATTCATAGTTTAAAAAGTGAAAAAAAATTGTGTTTATCTATATTAATACAGAATTCTCTTCTGAAAGGAAACAAGCTTGAAATACTGTTTTATATATATATATAATTAAAACAGAATTTCAGTTTTTATCAATTTGAATTTTTTTAGCCATATTACTGTGAAATTTGGACAGCAGTATAAACTTCAAAAGATCTATCAATTTAATGTTATTTTAAAAATTTTCATTGTGATAATAATTGCATTTCAGTTCTAAAGAAATCACAGAATCACAGAACTGTAGGGGTTGGAAGGGACCTCTAGAGATCATCTGGTCTAACCCTCTGCCAAGGCAGGCTCCCTAAAACAGGTTGCACAGGTAGATGTCCAGGCAGGTCTTCAACACCTCCAGAGTAGGATACTCCACAACCTTCCTGTGCAGCTTGTGCCAGTGCTCTGTCACCCTCATTGTGAAGAAGTTTCTCACTCACATCCATGCAGGATATGAAGCATGCACATATGCTTCAGTTTGTGGCTATTTCCCCTTGTCCTGTCACTACACATTGATGAGAAGAGTCCAGCCTCATCCCTTTGCCTCCTGCTCCTTAGATATTTATAGACATGAATCAGATCCCTTCTGAGTCTTCTTTTTTCAAATCTGAACGGACCCAGGTCTCACAGCCTTTTCTCGTAAGAGAGGTGTTTCATCTTTACCATCTTTGTAGCCCTCTGCTGGACCCTTTTGAGAAGATTTCTGTCTTTTTTCTACCAGTTAGACCAGAACTGGACACAATACTCCAGGTGAGGCCTCACAAGAGCAGAGGGGGAGGATCACTTCCCTTGACCTGCTGGTGGCCATGCTCTTTTTAGTGCACCCCAGGATCCCATTGGCCTTCTTGGCCATGAAGGCACACTGCTGGCTCATGGCCAACCTGTCATCCACCAGATGGATCCATCTACCAAATCCTCAGAGATCTCAAAACAGCAGTGGTTTGTGAAAAAGGACTGATCTCATTATAAGTTACGTTTTTTAATATATGACATAAGAGAAAATATTAAGTATGAGGAAGGAATTTTCCTCCTTATTGTAACACATTCCAATTGCATGTACATACAGAAAAATTATAAAAAGGCACATGACTATTATGTGTATTCCAAGAATTGAAATTATGATTCAGAAAATATCTGGAAGATGGGGCACTCTTTCCAAACACATTTGAGTCTAAGTCTTTCACGTAAGTAAAGCTCTGTTCTATCCTCTATATTTTTATCTATTAATAACACGTCCAGTACTTCTCTATTCTGTGCTGTTGGCTGAATGTTACTTTGGAAGTTAAGATAGACATAATGACATGGAGAGAGCTCTAAGCCATAAAATCTTGCAATTACTGAAAGTTCACAGAGGTGGCAGTGCCAAGAGAGGAGCTAGGCTCTTGCTTATTACAGAAAAACAAGCAGTATTCAAGAACCTTATCCAAGAATTCCAGGCTTCCTGTAATCTCCAAAAACCAAACCTCCTCTATTTTCAAAAATTGATCATTCCTTTGTTGTTGTTGTTGTTTTCCATTATTATTTAGAAAAGATTGCTTTCTTTTATCAGACTTATTTGGCATGCAAAATAATCTGCCAGCTGCATCATGTCTTCTCTGGACACGCATCAAAAACTAGTTTGGATGCCACCTGTCTGATTACTCATCTAGTGATGCCAGTTCTGATTTTGCTTGAACATGTCATGAGCAGAACAAAGAATAACAGAATGTATTCTATTTTCATAAAAAAGAAATTCTGATGAAGAAGTTGGAAAAGCCCTGATCATGACTAAAATTGTAATGCCACCATATAAATAACTACATACAGATGTTGACCAATATGTCCTGATTGATTAAAAGAAATCTTATCACACTTGAAATATAATTTTATATGTTAACATACTTTTTATTCGGTTGTAGAATTCTTTTAAATATGTATGAAAGAAATATCTTTGTATATACTTTTTTTCTGTATTTAAATGCATTTTTAAAAATATATAACTATTTACATTTGGATATTAGGATATCTATAAATATTGTAGTGTTCTAAACAATTTTTATGTATTTTTTCAAATAGGTTATTTATAGTGTCTCTAGAAAAAAATAAAGACAGAGACAATTCTAAATTAAAAGTCATCTTCTACATTCACAGAATCATAGAATTGAGTTCACAGGGAACCACAAGAATCAAAAAGCCCAAACCCTAGCTCCACACAGGACCATGTAAAATTCAAACCTTATGTCCAAGAATGCTATCCAAATGCTTTCTTGAACTCTGGCAGCTCACCAATAGCAAAATTACATGATTCAGAGAATTAGAAACCTGAGTGCAGGAGACATCCAACAAGTAGGATCAGTTGCTACATTTGCATAGGACACTGACTAAACATTTTGAGTTTGGGAAACCAATGTCATTGGTATCTATGAAACTTTCCCCATTGAATTCATGAGAGACTGGATTAAAGAGGAAAGATGTAGAAATAAAAGGTAATATGAGTAAATGAAGTCAGTACTAGTACCATTTAATAAAGTTTTTATTTTCGCAAACTCATTTAGATTTGGCTAATGGCCAACATTTTGGAGAGAGAATATTTTATATAAATTAAATAATTTTATCTTTTTCTAAGAACGAAATGAGCTTTAAAGCTTTTTAATAAGGGATGTCTATATCATTTGAAATGCATCTGAGTACTGACTTTATTCACTAATTATATGGAGAATGAAAACCAATTAATTATTCCAGCAGCTTTCTTAAAAGTTAATCAGCCACTGCCAATGGCTCTCTACTGCAATGATTTTATGTCTGTCACTGTCAAAGTCTATACATGTTCTTAATAATTGAATATTATGACTGTTGGCCTGTTTTGCATTATACAATTTAAGCTAGGCCTACATGAAATGTAGTGAAGTACCTTACAAGACTTTTCTTGAAGTAGATCAGGATAAAAGCATGAGGCAGTTATATTTCAGAAAGATGATAATACAAAGTTCTTTTCATTCTTGTAGATGAGAATGAAATTTCATTCTTTAGATCAAAGTGGGCTTTTACCATCAGCTTCTCAGAACAAGGGTAAGTTTGTTTAAAATTGCTCTTACAGAAAAGCTTAAACATCAAATATATGCAATGGGTTATTATCAGTGAATTGTTAGTTATAAAAAGTCCAAATAAAAGGAACATAGTTAGTCAGTGGTATAATTAATGATATAGTAAAGCAAATTAAATGATCTATAAGGATTCAGTATGGTTTATCAGAGATTTTGAGGGATTACAATATCCTTTGGGTTCAGTTAATTCTGGAAAATAACATGAGATGACACCAGCATAACAATGCTGCAAATATATCTAAACCCAGTGAATTCAAGACAATACTGATTCACTTAATTCTCAAGGCATTCTCCTTATTCTTTTGCTTTAGAGCTAGTTTTAAATATGCTTACATAAGGACAGATATATATATATTATTCTTTAATATTCCCTGATAGTGATACTCTTGGCTCAGTTAGAGATCCAATGCAGTACAATCACTGCACTACAATTCATTAATCTTAATAATTTTAATCTCATCTTGGATTACTCAGAATTTTTTTTCTCTGCAATTCTCTATTTTGTCTCTTTTTACAGTATTAAACTGTAAAATTATGCAGGCTATGATTTCATAATGGTTGTGAAAAGTCCCTTGCACAATAGATCATTGATCTCCCATTTTTTAATTTTAATATAGATGCAAACTAGTATTGAAGTTCCAAAGATATTATCACAATAGCTGTTGCTATTGTTTTAAACATTAAATAATTATCTGCTGCTAGAACACAGACAAAGTCCAGTGACAGAAGAGTCTATTTATGGTAAAACCTGAGAGCTGTGATGAACATACAGACTGTATAGTAGATTGATGTCACAGGCCAGCCTCAGAACAGTCACTTGCTTACAGCTGTTGGTGATATATTTATTTCTGAGGGCGCTGGTAAAAAGACATCAATAATTCTCTTGACTAGTGTAACAGTTAACACAGCTCCAGCATATAAGGTGGTCTGACAAGGCCTATAGGTCTAAGAAGCAATCAAAAGTAGAGGAGGTCAAGAGACAAGACAAGAATAGACATTGTCAACTAAAGATCTGTTGTAACTCCAAGAACAAATCTGATTAACTGAGGCTATTTATGGTAAAGGACAAAGATACTGACTTCTTAGGGAGCTGATTCAAATCTCAGATACATTTTCCTTTCCTTTTCACTTCCCCTACTCCTTTCCCTTCCCCTTCTCTCCCCTCCCCTTTGATAGTTTTCTGATTTAGAAGACTGAACAAATAAAAATTGTTGCTATACTCCATGATAAGAGGGACATCCAAAAGTAATTTCTAAAAGTTTATTAGACCAGAAAGTAAGGCACTGCCAATCAAATGAAACAAAGAAGTCACAAAGAAGTTGTAGTTATAATAATGAAAACATCAATCATGTAAAAATAAATAATGATAGAGAAAATATAGGTAGCATAGCTCTGTTCCATAGAGCTTTCAGTATCCATTTTGTATATATATATATATATATTTTTTGTAAATAGTAAGCAACAACTTCACAAAAGAATTCAGTGTTTTTCATACTTTCAGAGATTTTGTAAGGCATCTTTCCACTATAAGAGAGGAACATTTCCTTTGTACTTTCTTTTTTCTCTTCTATCTGGGCCATTTAATTCCAGTGATAAATTGACCAAATGAGTGTTATCAAACAGAGCAAGGATACAATATACAGTTCTTAATCTATCAGTAGGAAGCTTTATTATGAACACAGAAAAAAAATGCCTATTATCTTCCCTTGCCTATTTTCTAAATCACTGAAAAGCTAGGGCAGGGCTGTCCTTCACAATGGTTTAAACAAGGTTAAGAAGCATTACATATTGGTCTATATTTTCCATACTTGCTGGATATTAATTTATAGGATGTTGTAAATACATATTGCACCATTTCAATCTGTTTTATATCATTTGCTTTTGTACTTTATTGCAGTAAGAAAGTGACTACTAATATGTTCATATTGCACTAATACCTGGAAACAATCAACCATATAATTCAGTCATTACACACTGTAATAAATATCAGTGCAATTTTAAAAGTGAAGAAATAAATCTGTCTGACTAATATTTCTCTATGAAATGTAGAGATCTCTAGTGCCAGTATGTGTATCTCTAACCTGACTGAAATCTATTTTTATTGGATGAATAGACAATCTGAACTGTTATGCAAATATGACCTTCAAGAAAGTTGAGACAGAAAAATGAAAAAAGAAAGAAACAGAGAAAAGATGACATTGTCTGTCCAGAACTATACTGTAAATGATCCTTATTTCTAAACAGAGGAGTTATATTTTAAGATCTTAAGTTCAATCAAAACAATCAGTTTGTATCCTTTGCATCATAAGAGGTGAACTATAAATTTTATTTCCAAACCATTGATTCTGAGAAGAAATCAAGTAAGTTGGGTATTTCTAAAGCACAGACAGTGCACTCTAATATCCAAATACTAATGGTTTGCAAGATATATTGTCTACAGAGTCCAAAGGAAGATACTTATATAGGATCATCTATTAGAGGATATTTCCTTCTTTTTTCTAACATATCTGTACAAACTGTGCTTTTCTTCCTAAGATTTTCGAGTAAACACCACGTTATAATAGCTGAAGATTAAATATTCCAACTTAAGCAAATAAAATATATGAGATGATGGCAGAATTAAGTACATTCCCACAATTCTAGCAAATTACAGGAATGTGACTCATCTGCAATTTATAATGCACTTGTAATAACTGCTGCTGTTGGCAAAATGTATTGAAGATCTGTTTTGGGTTTTATGTTCAGTGACATTCTAGTAAAGATATGAGACTTACTGAGCTCCATTCATCTACATCTTCAGAAAAAGCTGAACAATTCTACCTCGTTTCTTTCTCACATGCATCAACCCCAAGTTTGAAGACAGTAAGTAATATTCATTATGAAGATGGTAGATGCCTATAGCCTCAGATTCACTTACCTCTTTGTTTGGGCTGCAGGCAAATGATTAGGCTGCTGACTAGGTGCTGACCCAGGGTTAAACAGACCAAAACAGAAGCGTCAAAAACTGCTGGCTATGACATGAGAAATTGCCAAATGTAACAAATAGCAGCCTTAAAAGCAGACAAAAGATACAGATAATGCCATGAAGGCTGACTGCATTTCACAGACATATAAAGGGTACTTACATTTGAAATGTGAAGCCAAAGTCATTGTTTTTACACATACTATATTAATCAAAATAATTTTTATAACGAAAGGAACAGGACAGCAGGGCACTTTTCTTGGAACCTGAGAGAACATCTGGCTAGGCATATCAAGCATCAGCATGTTGAAGACTATTGCAGAGCTCCAGAAGTGCAGAGTCCATTGACTTCATAATGTTCTTATTTTCTTAAGGCTATAAGTCCAATGAGTTTAGTTAATTTTTATCAATGAGCTATATTATAGTTAACCATCTAAGCTAAGCTAGTTGTCTTCACTTGTAGGAAATTGGGTAATACCGAACAAAAAGCAATTAATCCGAGATTAAAATGTAATACAAGTGTCATGAGTAGTCCACTGAAAGCTTTTGACTCTATGAATGCATGTGAATTACAGAAACAGTATGAGAAAAGATTAAAATAGTCTATGCATTTTTATAGATGCATGTATATGTATTATGTATATTAATATATACACTTGAGTAATATTTTCATCCTGATCTCTTTATTCATATTCTAAACATTTCTTCTTTATTATTACTTAGTATATGTGAACACGACTTTTCACGAAGCTTAAAAATGTATTGTAAGCAGAAGATCATAATCAGGTTTGGAGTTCTCTATCATTTTTGTGTAAGAAAAGATGTCGCTGTATATGCTTGCATCCCAGAAAGCCAACAGTATCCTGTGCTGTATCGTAAGAAGTATGGCCAGCAGGGAGAGGGCGAGGACTGTCTGCCTCTACTGTACCTTTGTAAAGACAGAGTACTATGTTCAGTCCCAGAAAGTAAAAGAAGTAGAGCTCCTGGAATGGGTCCAGAGGAAACCCACAAAGATGACCAGAGGGCTTTAGCATCTCTCCTATTAAGAAAGGCTAAGGGAGGTGGGTTTGTTCAAACTGGAAAGAAGATTCTGGGGAGATCTCATTGCAGCTTTCTGCACTTAAAAATAGCTTATAAACAGGAAAAAGATGTTGTTTTGTTTTGTTTTCCACACTGTCTGATAGTGGTAGGACAAGGGAGAATGATTTTAAACAAAAAGAGGTGAGGTTTAGCTTAGATGTTAGGAAGAAAGTCTTGACTCAAGAGGGTAGTGAGGCCCTGAAACAGGTTGTCCATAGTAATTGTGGATGCTTCAGCACTGAAGATGTTTAAGGCCAGGTTGAATGGAGCCCTGGACAACCTGCTCAGGTAGGTGACAACCCATGCCCACAGTAGGGGAACTGAAACTAGATGATCTATGAAGTCCCTTTGAACCTTTGTCATTCTATAATTCTATGTTACTTCTAGACTTGAGCTTTGCATTATTTTTGTCACCATTGATCAGTTATATCTTAAGGTTTATATAATTACAGGCTTGACCTGTAACAGCTGTTCATCTCCCAGAATTTCTACTGATAATTGGTATGGAATTACTTCTCCTTCTGGATGCCATGAAAAATTATTTATGCGATGTATTTGGAAATAAGTATCATGTTACTTGTCCTGAGACACCAAACAAAGTGTAGTAAAATCACAAAATTTCCAGAAAATATTTAATTTGGTTTCAGATATGAATCCTACAGGGTGAGGGAAGTAATGCAGAGACATATCCATTTTCCCTTTCTATGCAAGAAATTTCAACAAATCTTGTGTGCTCTGTGCATAAATAAATTGGTAACATAAAGAATCATTTGCAACCTAGAGAGGACATAAAGATTACAGCTAGCTCATTCATCTTGGCATAGTTTAGATCTGTTTTCCAACTGATTCTAAATATCATTGCAGACAACTGTCTAAGTTTTAACACAATGAAGTAGAAGTAGAGATCAGACCTCTTCTGATCTTCACTTGGTCTTGGCATAATCCCGGTTTTCTTCAATTGAGGAAGATTGAAAGACTACAAAATGTGAACATGGTTGTGTTCTAAATGACTGATATGTATAAAGAGATACATGTTCTTGTCCACCTTCACTCCTTCCTCCCAAAGGAAACTCTCATGCTTCATTAATACAGTTTTACATGTGCTGGCCCATCAACAAAACAACTGTGAATATATGAAATTTTCAAGGTTTTTTAAATTTCCTATTGTAATTTTAGTAGTAAGCAAACTTTCTCTCAATATTGATACACAGAAGGTGATGGAAGTGTCACCCTGACCCCAGGATTATTTAAAATGAGCTCTATTAGAAAGAGAGAAAATCTTCTATGAGAGAAGGATAACTCCAGAATAAGATAAACTTGAGATTTTCTCTGTCAAAACCTTAGTAGGATTACTACCATTACTCTGACTTCTCCTTGCTAAATCAAAGACAGAAAGGTTACTGAATATATTCATTTTATATATTTGTATATATGTTTTATAATATCACAAAAATGTCATATTATGACATTACATACAAGTGTTTAGGAAGGATTTAAGGTAGATACCTGTTTATATCTATGTGAACATAGTGATTCCCAGAGAAGATTTCCAGAATGTTTGTAAGATTTTGAAATATTTAAGCATCAGAAAAACTGTTACAAGTAACTTTAATTGAATAGATATGAGAAAAAATGTGTTCTGTAAAATAACTTCTATTCTGTCCTAAATTATTATTAGAAACAGTGTTAAAATATATATTAAAAAGCCCATACCCAAAGCTTTGTTAACCTTAAAAGGTTTTGTCATTTCTCCATTGAGGAAGAATGAGCCCTTTTATTGGCCCATGATAGTCCCCTCCAGTTGGAGCAACTCTTGCAAGTCTGATAGCATGGGGGAATTATTATGAAAAGGAATCACTGAAACACTTTGGGGTTACTTTTTGTTCTTTTGATGTGTTTTGGTTTTTTTCTGTCTTTCCTTGGTGGTGAATTCCAACGCAATGCTGCTGAAGGAAATTGTGCTAACTGTCACTACATAGTCCCACTTTGGCATCCTGTTCATGAAATATTGAAAAATAAAACACAACACCAGTCTTTATTGGCACAGCTGTTCCATTTGCTGAAAGTTTAAATATTTATGACCAATGCATGACTAGCACTGTGAAAAGATGCATTTCTAAAACAATAGAGTTGTGTACTTTAAAGAGATGCGACTGTCTTCCTTACAGATGACGTTCCTAAACTTGGATGCTGAAATCTGCGCAGACATGTTTTGAATTCAAACTCAGAAAGAAGGAAAATGGTTTCAGTCTTGGGAATTTTGCAGCAGACAACTTTTTAAACCCTGATACATGAACTTTTGTCATTGAAATCATGTAGATAATAAAGATGTACAAGCGAATTACTAGGGAGTGGGCTACATTATCAAGCAATTGGTGCCTTTGTTATTGTTAAACATTATTTCCAGTATGATCTAATATAGAGCCTTCACCTTAAAGCAATTCCATGCTAAGTAATATTCAGGCTTAATATCACACTACTTCAAATAATTTGTAATTAAATAATTAGGTAGGTAAGTAACTTTAAATTGCATTAATACTTAATCCTTACCTAATGCTTGATTTATTTCATAATTTGCATATTTCTTCTTTTATATTTTCTTTTCAAGGTTCTTGCAGAATATTCTGTTTATACAAGAAATTCAGGATTTTCTGCTCAATCAAAATGCAACAAGAGATGACTCAGCTTCCACGTAGATACTCAACTCAATTGTCCAAATGAAATCAATGTGTCGTTAAGTTACCTTGGGTTTTTAAGAAATCTGCAATGAGATGACAGATACTGCTCTATAGCTTTAGAAGAATTACGCCCTCTGCAGCATCTGTGAAGGACGAATTCCTTTAAGCAGCTGAATGAATGAATGGCTTCTACATTTCCACATATGTGCAGCTTATTAATGTACTACCATCAGTAGAGCTTAGTAAGCCATTCATATGACGCAAAAGCAGGGCCATGGCATGATTCGTCCACTAAACATGTGTCTAACACCACTTCAGATGCCCTGTACATCTTTTTACTGTAAGTATCTTGAACGTCCTGTTTTTGGACCTGTACGTCCTATGCAGATGTTGCAAAAGGCATTGAATATGCCACCAAAAGCCCACCATTAGGTAAGAATTGAGCCCATGCCAGCCAAACAACAATGGATTTTTAATCTTTAATATACTAACATGATATCCACTCATGAAATGCTGTTTAGATACATCTAGTGCCTTCACATTATGAGTTCAGTCCCTCACTTTGTTTCTCATTCAAACTTAAATATCAAAAGTATGAGATTGGAATCCATATAAAATATACCAAAGACTGCCATTTAAGCTCTATCCACTTTTTCTTTTTTCTCTTTTAAATCAACTTTCTTTGTATGCAATAGGTATACAAATTAAATCTTGTCTTTGGATAAAGCATATCAACACTATATTCTGTTCACTTCAGGACTGAAAATCACACCACTTTCTTTCTGAATCAAACTCTTGCTATTAGTAAAAGGGTGTGGAGTGAAGCCTAAACAGGAAAAAATAGCTTTTATTATCTTCCTCTTAACTCATATCGTTGAAAATGAAAATATGACTGAGATATGGAGAAAGGGACTAGTCCTTGTCTCTGTATCTAAGTGGTTCAGCTTCCAAGCAGAGGTAAAATTGCTCTGACATCTCTCCTATAAGTACCTTTTTACCTTCTCTAGTTTGTATTGCTCAACCACTTGATAGAATATAATTATTTGGTATACACCTGGGTACATCAGTCTGTTTTTTGTTGTTTTGATTTGTTTTCTTGGTTTTCTTTTTCTTTTTTTTTTTTTCTTATGGCTTCTGTTTTTATACTAGTATTTAAACACCCAGGATATTCTCTAAATGACATTGTAGTCACTTTCTTTCCATATTTTTTATTCTTCTGGTTGGCAAGAAGCAGCAATTATTGCAGTTGTTTCAAAACAGCACGTGTTCATCAGTTCTTTAGTAAATATGTGTTTACTGTGTAGTCAAGAGGCCGAAGCAAAGAAATCTGAGATTATTATTCTCACTTTTTTTTTTTAATTTAAGAGCCCACATGAGTTTTTATCTTTTCCATTTACTCAGATGCTAGATTTCATTAAATTTATGGTTTGGCTGATGTTCACAACTGAACCTAAAAGTTACCAAATTGATAGATCTGTTTCTGTTGTTGTTGCTTTAAAAATTATGAAGACAAATAAAATAAAGCTGGTGAAAACCAATTCTAGGTGTACAGATTAACCTCCCAGGCATTCTATACTTGAGTGTTTGAATTACATAGAATCTTATAACTTTTCTTCATTTATCTTCTCATTACCATGTCCAAATTATTTCCTGCAGAATAATGTAACAGTAATTGAAGCACTGAAGTATGTTGTATCTTAGAAAAAAATATAAAGTAGTGATACATTCCTGATAACTCAGAAGTTCAAATCTGAAACCCTTTGAAATGAGGCTGGAATTAAATCAGGGTGCTCTAAACCCTCAAATATCAGAAAGATATGGAGTGATTTTGTTGTCTTCATAGAGAGCAAAAATTCAAAAAAGTTAGCAGATGACGATTTCTTTGTGCAATCTGTCCCTTTGGAGTCAGTTTTAGATATTATCAAAATACTCTAAATTACGTAATCCCTCAAGAATTTTCAAAGGTAAAACTTAGTTTCTGGATCCTTGTCAGTTTTTGATATTCAGTTATGACAAAATTGATTTGATTCTTGCCACTTGTGCCACTATAACTCTCAATACTTAGAACATTTTCAACCTGGGGAGGTAAATTGTAAGTTCTACTATAGCAGAACTGCAAGTGGAAATAGAATGAAGAATCTAAATCCAAATTTATTTCTTTGTCTTTTGATAGTATTGTTCTTTGTTTCCTCATTTTATCTTTATTACTAAAATCACAATATTCAAGATTAGATAAATTGAAGTCATACTGTTTTCAGATTTAGTCTTATGAATGGTGCCTGGAATAAATTTGTCTTGAAAATGTCCACTAGCAAAATGATTTGTCCAAAGAAGTCTGGACATAATTTATTTATGACAATACAAATAAATCAAGAGAAATAACTTAATAGGTCATCTCTATGAGACTCAAACTATCGTTCTCTTGTTTCTGTCATGGATTATCCTCAGTTATGGTGATTTAGATATCTTGATTGCTTGGCCCTTCACCTAGAGATCTGATCTAGAGGTTTAAGTATATTGATTTGACATGAAATTCTATCCTATTTTGATGCAGTTCACTGAGAGAAAGTTCTTGTTTGGGATCCACACTGTTGCGTGAGCTCACCGCTTCCACTTGCCAAATACAACCTGGCGGATGTTTATTGCCTCAGGAACTGACTGATGTACCAGATGAAGAGTGCCTGTGACAGCATGTCAGCTACAAAAAAAGGAAATGACTTGGAAAACACTAATAAATCTAGAAAATAATCATTTCCATTCAAGTGTACAGGAGAATTTGGCAGAGAAAGAACAAACAGACATATTGTAAGGGAAGAGGGAACAAGACAAATTATCTTTGATATCCCCATGTGAGTCAGATATTTTGTCTGAAATATCTTGTTATTACTCTGAATTCCAATGTAAATGTATTACAAAAAAAAAAAAAAAAAAAAACATGTTTAAGAGAAATATGTAAGCCTGAGCTGATAATCTGTATATACCTTAAATATAGAAGGCTGCTAAAAACTGTTCCAGGGTTTTTATTGTTAAAAATGTGCAATGTTGACCTATATTTTTCTTGGTGATACCTATAAACTCAGAATTGTTGAGGCTAATTTGATTCAGAATTATCCATGATAAGGTACTGAGATTATATACCTAGGAAAGGCATAATTCTACTGAAGAAGCTTAAGGCTTTATGAAGAAGAACAGGATCACCAAAGAGGACAGCAGTGTAAAACTGAATCCTTTACACACACGCACACACACACACACACACACACACACACACAAATAAATAATAATAATAAATAATAATAAAAAACCACTGTGCAGGATATCAACTATCATTACCTTGTGCAGTCAGATTGATAGTTCAATAGATTATCCTAGGGGTGAACAAGGAATTTATTATCTGCCAGAGATAATAGTTGTTGCATACCTAATAAAATTTGCATGTCCACTGATCTGAATTTATGTTCATTAGGCAGTTTCTTTCTTTCTTTTTCTTTCTCTTTCTCTCTTTCTCTTTCTCTCTTTCTTTCTCTCTCTTTCTTTCTCTCTCTCTCTTTCTTTCCTCCTTCCTCCTTCCTCCTTCCTTTTTTCCTTCCTTCCTTCCTCCCTTCCTTCTTTTCTTCCTTCCGTATACCTGTCCCTTTCCCTCACCTTCCCTCTGTCTATCTGCCTGTCTCTCCTTCAGGTGATTCTGTTTTTGATAGATAGGAAACTTCTTTTTAAGATATGAAAAAGAGTTATGTTTGAAGAATTAGATAACAGGACTAGGAGCCATAACTCTCAAAATTGCAGTTGGAATTACACAGCCTTATTAGAGAGTATCCAGATGTTTTTACTTATATATTGGGAAGTCTAAAAATCTTCTAAATTTATCTTTCCAAAACAGCTGAAAAGTGAAGAAAAAAATAGGGAGAACTGAATCTTTTGAAATGAGTGGTAACTTCCTGGTTTCTTTATAGCCATATAACTTGATACCATTATAAATGGAGATATAACTAAATTCCTTAATTCTCATTCATCAGAGACTTCAGCACAAGAGAGTTGTATCTGGACTAGCAAAACAAGGCTATTCATGACTCTGTCCGTTTGCAACTTTCATCTTGATCTTTTGACTGCCTAATTTTTGTCATTGTTGTTGCTATTGTTGTTATTGTTTGTTATTTTAGTACAGAATACTTCTGATTTCTGTCTACTTATCTATAAACACCACCATTTCATTTCTCTAAACTTTAGAGGTATGATACCTTGGACATCCATGTGTGGATGGGCATCAGTGATGAGTGGTGTCCCACAGGGGTCAGTGCTGGGACTGATAATCTTTAATATCTTCATCAGTGACATTGACAGTGGAGTCAAGTGCACCCTCAGCAAGTTTGTTGATGACACTAAGCTATGGTTTGTGGTTGACACACCAGTGGGATGGGATGCCATTCAGAGGAACCTAGACAGGCTTGAACAGAGGGTCTGGATGAACCTCATGAGGTTCAACAAATCCAAATGCAAGGTCTTGCATCTGGGTCAAAGCAACCTTCACTACCATTACAAACTAGGGGATAAAAGGTTTGAGCACAATCCTGATGAAAAAGACCTGGGGATACTGGTGGATGGGAAGCTGGACATAAGCTAACAATGTGCCCTTGTAGCCCAGAAAGCCAACCATATCGTGGGCTGCACCAAAAGATGTATGGCCAGCAGGGCGAGGGAGGGGATCCTGTCCCCTTAGTCTGCATTGGTGAGGCCTCAGCTAGAGTACTGCATCCAGATGTAGGGGTTCTCAGTACAGGAGAGATATGGACCTGCTGGAGCGCATCCAGAGGGGAGCACAGAAATGTTCCAAGGGATGGAACACCACTCTGAGGACAGGCTGAGAGAGCTGGGGCTGTTCAGCCTGGAGAAGAGAAGGCTCTGAAGTGACCTGGAAGCAGCCTTTCAGTATTTAAAAGGGAGCTACAAGAAAGAAGGGGACACTCTTTAGCGCGGTCTGTGGTGATAGAGCAAGAGGAAATGTTTTCAAGCTCAAAGATGGTAGACAGATTAGATATAAAGAAAAGGTCTTTTACAGTCAGGGTGATGAGGCACTGGCACAGAGATGTGGTTGAAGCCCCATCCCTGGAGACATTCAAGGTAAGGCTGGATCAGGTCCTGGGCAACCTGATGTAGCTGTGCATGTCCCTGTCCATTGCAGGCGAGTTGAACTTTAAAGGTCTCTTCCAACTCTAAGGATTCTATGAAATGAAGTCCATCAGACTATAAGAGGCAGTAGGATTTACATAAATTATTTGTCTGAGAAGGCCACTAAGTAAAGGGTGCTGTAACTTGGAAGGATGATTGGGAAGAAATTTCACTATTTCTCGTCATGTAGTTTGATTTTAATGAGTATAATCACTACATATTCTCCTGTTTATCTCTGCTATTTCTTCTATTTTATTCAGGTTATAGAAAAGACAGGCACTCCTACGGCAAGAGAAAGAGAAAAGCAATTTGTCAAAGTAAGTCCACAATGACAGACTTTTTTTAAGATAAATCAATTTTTGAACCATATTTTGGCCTCTTCAGGGTTTATAAAACAGAAGAGTCAGATAAAGAAGAAGTTGAACAAGAAAAGAAGGGCATTAAGAATTTACCTTGATGTTGACTTGTAAAGTTGCACAGTAATTGTAGTTTCTAAGAAGGTGTATGTTTTGTAGAAAGTTAGGTGAAAAGTGAATGGAAACTACACAAGACAGAAACAAAAATCTGAAGTACATGCAATACAAAGATATTTCCCTTCCTCTGATTGGACAGTCCTGCTTTTTCCCTTATAAAAAGACTACTTTCTGCAGACTAAATCCTATCACCTTCCTCCTTTGCCGTGGTGACCACCATTTTGTTGATGCAGCCAAGAACGCCATTGCCCTTCCAGGCTGGAACTACACAATGCTAGCTCATAGGCCTTTCATCCACTAGAACCCCCAAGTCCTCCACAAAAAAAGCCATCAAAGTATTATATCTTACTCTACTTATGTCTGAGATTGCCCTGACCCAGGTGCAGCACCTTGTATTTGGCCTTGTTGAAGCTCATTAGGTTCACATGGGCCCACTTCTCAAAGCTCTTCAGTTAAAACAGAAAGACATGTTGAGATATCTGAATTGAATGAAAAGCTGACAGAGGTCCCTGGACACACAGGAAGACACTTGGAAATCACTTCTGGAACACACTGAAGGCTATTGTGTACATGGAAAGACACCCTGAGGCCTTTGGGTAAAAATAGAAAAAAATTTGGATGTCCCTAGGGTGCAACAAAAGTAGTTTTGAAGCCCTTGGTCAAACAGAAGGATACTCAAGGGTCACTGTGAAGCAGAGAAAGGCAGTCTGAGAACTTTTGGTTGAAAAAAGGAAGGCTCTTGGAGAACACTGACTTGAACAGAAATCACTATGGGGCCTCTTGGACACATGAGTACACAGTTTGGAATCACACATGTCAAAAGCTCAGAGGCTACTGCTGAGCATAGGCAGGCATTCAGAGGAGCCTGCATGGAACTGAAAGGCACTTTGTGGCCCCTTTGGCATACAGAAATGCACACAAGTCCACCTGCTTTGATCTGAAAGGTGCTCGGTTGAGAATGTTGAGAGTAGAAATACACTTGCAGATCCCTAGTGGAACAGGAAGACGCTTGCAAGTACCTCAGTTGAACCAGATAGCAATGACATATCCCCAGCTTAAATACAAGGGCACTTGGAGTCCACTGAGGCTTACAGAAAGTAACTTGGAGGCCTCTGGACATCACAGAAAGGAATTCTTTACCCTATGGACTATAAACAAGCCTATTCCAAGGCTCCTGTGCTGAACAGCAGGGACTTTTGTCCTGGTTTAGGAACAGCTAGACTATTGTCTAGCAGAGAAAGGTACTCAGAGAGCCTTTCAGTGCAGAAAAAGCGACCAAGATGATTTCTGAACAGATTGAAACTGGAAGGTAAGGAAATGAGAAATGGAAAGGTTATCATCCCTTTCACTGCATTCCCCGGAGAGAGGTCTGGCTGGATTTGGGGCCAGATGTTCAGATTCTTAAGCATTGAGCCAGTATGTGGAAAGAAGTTTGGCACCCAGTGCAGAACACAAAATGTTATACAAACTTGTCTTTAATCCCAAACATGCAGCTGCCTCTCTATTTATTTTAACTTTTTATTGAATTAAAAAGAGAATCATTTGACTAATACTTCTGTGCTGCTTTTTCTGAGGAGAAAATTTCAAAATGCAAAGTACAGCCAAGTTCAACATTTCTTACGTTCTGGACCTCCAAACAAAGGATCACTAAATAATACTAATGACTGATGCATTCCTCTGCCCCAGGATGCATTAGCCAATTCCTAAACAATCTACCACTCCTGTGGAGTTTCTGACCCCTGAACATGTTGAATAAGTTATTTGTAAAGATATGTTGTGATCTGACAAATTAATGTTCACTTTGCCCTCTTGCAATTCAGGACTGATACAAATGAAATGCATTGACTTCATCTTATCTCTTCTTAGCCATCTCCAAATTAGGTGACAAAGCTATTACTCTTGTTTCTATACATAGTCAGTAGGAAGAGCTTCTTTCAGAAAGTGATTCATGACATATCTGAGGTGTCTTTCTCTGGAAGGAATAGAAATACTTCTTGTTCTCCACTGACTATAGAAGGAAGCTTAAATAGCAAATTCAGGACAAGTTGCCAATTTCTGGATGCTTAGATGAGGTGAAATGAACTGTATGGTCTGTACACCATTTTGAAGGTCAGATTGTTCCACAGTACTCAGCTATGTAGAATAGCATCTGTAACAGTGAGTATAATGCAATGTTGTAGAGAAGTTTGTAATCAGCGTTCAAATTATGGTACCTGATTAAATTTAATAGCAACTTGATTTCCTAGCTGCTTGTACTGTTTTATCTCCATTGTGTCTGTTAAAATAACTCTTTGGGTTTTCCCATGTATGTCACTCTCACTTTTTACCTAAGAAATTTGATGTTTTCTGATACCTATCCCCTCACTCCTTCAGATTCCCACAGTGATTGAATCTCAGGAGAGCATCATATCATTGTGCAGATCAATAGACTCAGCAGAATGGCACTTGACTGAATATTAAAATATTCTTATTTTAATAACTGTAACTGATATCACAGATATGTGTAGAACCAGAAGCCTAAGAGACACATACTGTTCTGCAATGGCCAGCCCCACTTATTCCTGACAGAAAAAGAGCCAAATCCAACTCACCCGATACAGTTTGAACAAAACAGTTCACACATTTGCTCCCAAGACTGCTTTTATGCAGTTCAGTATGCACAGGGTAACTCTGCACATGAGAGTGAAGCCTCTTCACCTAATATTGTTGTCAAGTTGCTTTCATGAAGATCAAATACCAAGAGGTAAATGCACACTCAAGCTCTCTGTGTCCTACCAATTCAGGATGTGTCAAGTAAGCAGTGGCAAACATCACATCCCAGCAGTTTGCCTCAAGGACAGTATTTAAGAAGATCTACATGAATCCACATGAATAGAGCACTGTATTTCATGTGCTATTTTGTGGCATGTGCAAAGCAGGACAACAGCAGAACTTACACTCACTGATGAAAAACTAACAAAACAGTATGTCATAAACATGAGGTGAAAGTCATAAAACATTTATACATAGACAAATAAGATCCAGCATACTTTGTGCAAGATAAGGAGAAAAACATATTCTTTTTTACTAATCAACATCAGAAAAAAAAAAAAAATTTCTTTATACAATGACTTGCTCTAACTTTTGAGAGCAAAGGTATGTTATATAAATAACTCAGAAAGGTCTGGATGTGAGAGTAGAAGAAAATGAGACTTGGAAGAACATCTAAAGAAGTTTTTGTAACAAGAAGAAAAATATTTTAGGTTACATGCCAAATTTATGTTTATTTTCCTATTATTTAATCATCTTCAGTCATTCACATAATTAATGAAGAAGTTAAGCAGGACCAAGCCAAATATTGAACACAGGATGCAACTCACTAGAAGGACCTAACTAATTTGTCTCCTTCTTTTGGCTATAGTTTACTGTTCACTTCACTGGCTCAACTTTTGTCAGCATTTGTTCTTGTGTTCGTATGCGTTCCAACTGTTAACTATTCCAGGCATCAAAGCTCACTTGTCTACCACTCTTCATGGCTTAAGAAGTAAGGAAGGAAGGGTAAAAGAGACTGAAGAGTTAGAGAAAAAAGGTCTTCCGACATGATCACTGCCTGTTTGGGAATTGAGCTTTATTAAGATCACATAAAATAAACTTTACAGCTCTTAGGAGGACAGAATAGTAACAGAATGAATTTAGGTTTGAGTAGATGCTTCTCTAGAGATCAAGAAAGGAAGAAATTTGGAGAGAAAAAAGAAATCAGAGGAAAAAATAAATCGTCAAAGGTAGCCTGAGCTGCTTCTACCTTGAGAGGTAACTCCATTAAGCAAATATAGAAAAAGGCCGAAGAGAACACAGTAATGAAAAAAAAATGCAATGTACTCCAAAACACTGTCAAATTTGACATGATTATTGCATTTCATTAGTGTTAAGCTTCTCAGGAGGGTAAAACCCAATTTACATTTAGCTGACTCACATGAAGACTACAGACATAACTTAGATTTTATGTTAACCTGAATAAGTTGAATCAATAATTGGAACACTTCTTGTGAAGATGCAGCAAATATTATTCTATCCACTGGTTGCTGGGAGTACTTTTTTGCTCTTCTTTTTTTTTTCTTCTTTTTATTTCTCAATTATACCTACATAAGACAGGACAAGAGAACAAGCAAAGCTGCAGTCTTTAAACCCCTACTCAACCTCTTAGGCTGGCATTTGAAAAACAATAGGATTCAACAAAAGACTCTCTCTAGACAACTTCTTAGAAAAACCTCATTTATGAAATCTGAATATTCAGTTATTACAGTTAAAAATTTTCAAGAAATGAAGTCTCAAGAGCAGTATTTAAGTATAATAAAATAATCAGTCCAGCTATCGCATAGCTAAAATTATGATGCCAGTTTTTTCAAGAAATAAAGATGAAAATAAAATCTTTATTTCACAAGTTTTGATGTTTTAATGTTTGAAACGATCCTTTTTCATCCTGAATCAAGGCAAGAAGTTGAAATAATCATATTCCACATATTAATAAAATTTATCTCACAATGATTTTCTGTTCTGTTCTGCCCTTACATGATTTCTCTCTTTATTATTATTATTATTTTTGGAGCTTGTTTATTTGTTTTACATTTGAGAAGGAAAGAAGAAAGGAAAGAAGAGAGGGAAAAATAGTAGACATGGTGACAGGAATAAATACACACACACAAAAGAGGGAAAAAGAGGGAAAAAGAGGGAAAAAGAGGGAAAAAGAGGGAAAAAGAGGGAAAAAGAGGGAAAAAGAGGGAAAAAGAGGGAAAAAGAGGGAAAAAGGAGGAAAAAGGAGGAAAAAAAAGGAGGAAAAAAAAGGAGGAAAAAAAGGAGGAAAAAAAGGAGGAAAAAAAGGAGGAAAAAAAAGGAGGAAAAAAAAGGAGGAAAAAAAAGGAGGAAAAAAAAGGAGGAAAAAAAGGAGGAAAAAAAAGGAGGAAAAAAAAGGAGGAAAAAAAAGGAGGAAAAAGGAGGGAAAAAAAAGAAAGGAAAAAGGAGGAAAAATAGGAGGAAAAAGGAGGAAAAAAAGGAAGAAAAAGGAGGAAAAAAAAGGAGGAAAAAGGAGGAAAAAAAAGGAGGAAAAAGGAGGAAAAAAAGAAGGAAAAAGGAGGAAAAAAAGGAGGAAAAAGGAGGAAAAAAAGTGATTGTTGTCATTATCACTTGTAGTTTAACCAGAGTAAGCAGCTGAGCACCACACAGCTTACATACTCCTCCACCCCATGCTGGATGAGCGGGAGGGAAAAAGTTATAAAACTTGTAGTTTCAAATAAAGACACTTATATGAAGAAAATAAGTAAATAAATATAAGGAAATCAAGAAACAAGTGAAGCACAACACAATTGCTCACTAGAATTCAGTGAGTGCCTGGCCAATTGATCCCCACCTAGCTGGCTCCTCCAGTTTTCTTGTTAAGCATGATGTCAAATGGTACTAAATAATCCTTTAGTCAGTCTGAAACAGCTGTGTTGGTTTTGTCCACTCTAAGCTTCATGTGCCTACTCACTAGCAGGTCACTTGGCAAACAGAAAATTCTGTAACTGAGGCAAAGCACTGCTCAGGAACAGGTAAAAAAACAGTATGCTGTCATCACTGCTTTCTTTGCATAGCATCTTATGAGTTTCTATGAAGAAACCTAACTCTATCTCAATCAAATTAGGGCATTATTACTCAGCCATGTTTTCTTGTCAGTGTAAATGACTACAAGGGAGAAAATAATGGTAAGTATAGTGTGTTCTATTAGTTGTGATGTACATTCTGCATTTTGTGTTTATTAACAGAAACATCAAAAATCCAAAAATAGCTTTCTATAAGCTCCAGGAAGAAAATTAACTTAATTTGAGGGAGGGAATCTGATTCCCTGTATTACCAGCTTTATTTAGATGGCACAGCAGCCATTTTAATTAGAGCATTGTTGCATTTCATCACATGTTCTAAATGTGATCAGAAGGGACCCACAAAAATTATCAAGTCCAACCCCTGGCTTCACACAGGACAACCCAAAATTCAAACTCTGCCTGAGAGCGTTGCCCAAATGCTTCTTGAACTCTGGTAACTCAGGGCCATGCCCACAGCCCTGAGCTGCCTGTTCCATGCCCACTGCCCTCTGGTGCAGAACCTTTCCCTAAGCCCTAGCTGTCCCTCCCTTGACAGAGCTCCATGCTGTTCATTCAGGTCCTGTTGCAGTCATCAGAGAGCAGAGCCCAGTGGTGCCCCTCTGAAACGTCTGATTCATTGTGTCTGCTCTCCAATTCTGCTTGTGTTCATCTACATAACCTGTAGTTCCATTTTTTTTACTAAATTTAGAAGGTAGATACTGTTGTGATTCTTTTTTATATTCCTCCTTCATTTCAGCATTTAAACAAACCCAGAAATTTCAGTTAGAGTTCTTTGCATATTTTATTCTATTCAGTGACTCACTGCATGGCACACTAGAGATTTGTAATATTAAGAAAGCATTAAAATTACTTATATTAATTAACAATATTGTAGCTAAATGCCAGCTAAATTATTGAGATGTATTTCTCAGTATTATGGGGAAAATTATGCTGAATGCTAGAAACGCTATTCCTACCTATACTTCACTGACAGATTTTTTCTTTTTCTTTAAATAGATCCATTACAATCTTGATTCAAGTAGACTTGCCTTTCCTCAACAAGAGAGAATTAACTAATTTTTGACAATTTTATAACAGAACCAAAGACGTAGAAATAGTTGAACACATTTAGATGCAATAGGATGCGATCTGATTCAAATGTACCAGAGTCAAAGTGACCCAAGAGGATTCGGAATTTTTAAATATAGCCAAAATTGTTCTGAGAAACTGCATGCTCTTCTTAGGATTATGATGGATTTGGAAATAATAATGGCCCAAAAGTGTTGTGTCAATAGCAAATGAGGTCTAGAAATTAGCATGAATATTATTTAACTGTGCACATTGTACGTAGCTGCAGAGACTAGCTTCAAGGGAGGTAAGAGTGCACTGAATTAGGGATCTGAAGTGAAAATGGTCAACAAAAAAAACTCTTTTTATGGCTTTTTTGAAGCCAGCAAAACTGTTGTGCCTGTACCATGGATGCTGGCAACTTGTGGGTGAGCTGCTGAAATAGCAGCTGCCTTCCTACCCCAGGTTCCCCTAATAGTTTTAGGGTTCTGGAAGTTGAAGGGGAGGTGAATGGGGAGGCAAGGGAGGATCCACCTAGGAGGGAGCCTAGGGCAAGGCAGCTGTCCCCATGCCTTGAGATTGTGTCTGCAAGGGAAGGCAGAAGGGTAATTGTGGTAGGTGATTCACTTCTCAGAGGAACAGAAGGACCCATATTCAGACCAAACCCAACCCACTGGGAGGCATGCTGCCTCACTGGGGCCCAGGTTAGGGACATCACCAAAAAACTCCTGGGTATGATTAACTCCTCTAACTACTACCTGTTCTTGATAGTTCAGGCAGTTAGAGTTTCCTCAGCAAGTTTGCTGATAATATGAAGCTGGAAGGAGTGGTTGACACTCTGGAAGGCTGCATTGCTTTTCAGCAAGACTTGGACAGGCTGGAGAGCTGGGCAGAGAGGAACCAGATGAGGTTTAACAAGAGCAAGTGTACAGTGTTGCACCTCGGAAGGAATAACTGCATGCACCAGTGTGTGCTGGGGGATGACCTGCTGGAGAAGAGCTCTGCAGAGACCTGGGGGTTCAGGTGGAAAACTCTATGAGCCAGCAGTGTGCCCCAGTGGCCAAGGAGACCAATGTCATCCTGGAGTGCATTAAAAAGCATGGCAAGAACTTCAAGGGAGGTGATTCTCCCCCTCTACTCTCCCTTTGTGAAGCCTCACCTGAAGTATTATGCCAGTTCTGGGCTCCCTGGTACAAAAAAGACAGGGATCTCCTTGAAAAGAGTCCAGCAGAAAGCCACAAATATGATAAAGGGCCTGGAGCACCTCTGTTAGGAGAAAGATGACTGAGAGTAGATGATTCAGACACAATTTGACTCATGTCTATAAATATCAAAGGTGCAGGAGCAAAGGGATGAGGCTGGACTCTTTTAGTGGTGCATGGCAATAGAACAGGGCCACAAACTGTAGCACAGAATGTTACACAAATGTGTATACAAACTTCTTCACAGTAAGGGTGATAGAGCACTGGAACAGGCTGCCCAGGGAGGTTGTGGATTCTCCTCTGGAGACATTCAGGACCCACTTGGACACCTACCTGTGCAACCTGGTCTAGAGAGCTGATTTGACAGGAGGTTTGGACTCGATGATCTCTAGCTGCCTCTTCAAACCTCTACAGTTCTGTGATTCTGTGTGGCTGAGCCAGGTTCTAATGTTACACCACATATGCAGATACAATATACACTGTATCATGATAGTACTTTTAGAAGTAATCTGCTTTTTATGCATTGGGAGCAACAATTCTCTACAAAGCATGATTCAGGTGGGCTCCTCTCTACTTGCGGTGCTTCACCTTTCTCCCTAGTCAAAATCATTGAAACACTCTATCCAGAGGAATTTAGCAGAGATCCTGTATGGGGACTACTGACTCATGGCCTGAACAACTGATTGAGCACCTGAAGGAAAGACCTGGTCAGCTCTGGGAGTACAGATGAAGATAATTGGCTCCACTCTTCTTTTAAGGGTTCCAGCCCTCATTTAAGGGCTGACTGCCAGCAACATAGGATTTTTTGTTGGAAATCTCTCCTTTTGGATTTCTTCCCCTGTAAACCTAGATCTTTGGTGAAGGGTGAGCGTTATTTTTTCCTTCCTTCTGTAACATCTCCTTGTTTGCACTGGTCTATTTGCATTTACAGATCCTAAGTAAATGGTGTCAGCCAGAACAGCTCTACAAATGTTAACCAAAAGGTAGTTGAGATGGTTGTGTCTATAGCTATAAATTAAATGCATGTGAAATTGTCCTTGCTGCGATGTTGGTATTGACTAGGTGCTCAGCCCAGTGAATGTCTGTATTTACACCATTTTACAGGGAATCACTTCTACAACACACAGTATCTACCAGATTGTTTCTATGATTTGCATGGGACAGAGTTAACTGCTCTGAAATTATTCTAGAACTTGTCCTAATAATTCAGTAATGCAGACAACTAATTTTCAGTGTCTAAAAATTCCTTGCCACTGTTCAATACA
Organism: Cyrtonyx montezumae; assembly: GCF_038088225.1. NCBI lineage: Eukaryota > Metazoa > Chordata > Aves > Galliformes > Odontophoridae > Cyrtonyx > Cyrtonyx montezumae. The sequence goes on from NW_027072089.1 coordinate 5,462,376, forward strand.
ATATACTGCATGTGGCTTACAGAAGTTGCACTTCGGTTGGCAGTGATTTCCTCTGGGAATAAGTTTTATTGTTTTATTCCAAAATAATATCACTCACACATGAATAACAACAAACTTTCTGGATATTCTGAAGTGTTCTGTTTGTTTGGATGCACATCAAATATTATGGCAAGTAGGAAGAAAACATCCACAGTTTCTCAGCCAATGCAAACATATTGAATACTGGGGATTTCAGAAGAAATTTAGCCAAGTTTTTACTTCAAAAGGAGAAAAACTTCACAGAAATATTCAGAATGCTTTAAAAGAATTTAACTCAGAATGAGACAACTGTGAGCTTCTAATTTCTGTATGGATTATAGATTCAAATTAAACATCATTATCTTCCCTATTCTCTGCTTTCTTCCTTTTAGAGAACATTTACCAGTAATCCCACTGATTTCAATGGAATATTCTCTGCATACTTTATTCTAGAACCTAATTTACTTCAAAGACATTGGGGAAAAAAAGAAATAAAAGATACTTCTGATATGTCAGCTGTGGATAGCCAAAGAGATCGTGTTCACAGTCCTTAATAGCAAATTCTGTTATATTATTTCATTGAGAAGTACTCTCTGGGAAATGGAGAGCAATGGAAAAAACAGTTTATCCAATAATCCTGCAAGGCAGTATCTTCTCTTTATACTGTGTATCAACTGCAGCTTTAAGCTGCTCAAATGTCCTTGCTAAAGTGATGCACTTTAGAGAGAAACATCATGCTGGATTCAGCAGCCTGAAAGAGGCAAGGCTGCTGCTGCTCCGTGTCCTTATGTCCAATAAATAGTGGTGCTGAAAGTATATTCCCAGTAGACACAAATTAATGTGTGACCATATACCTATAGATGCATTAATGCATATGTGGATTGCCAGCCATATAGACTGCAGTGGCATGCAGAGCACCAGTGTCATCACAGACAGGTCCAATGGCCACATCCTGCTCCCTGCTCTTGCTGAAATGGTGGAGATCTTCTAGTGAGCATATGTAGATATATATCTGTTCAAGGTGGATCCCTCCACTAGCTGTGCTCAAACATTACAGAATCACCAAGGTTGGAAAAGACCTGTAAGATCATCCAGTCCAACCATTCGCCCATCACCAATAGCTCTCAGTAAACCATGTCCCTCAGCGCAATGTCCAAACGTTCCTTGAACACCTCCAGGGTCAGTGACTCGACCACCTCTCTCAGCAGCCTGTTCCAGTGCCTGACCAGTCTTTCAGAGTAGTAGTATTTCCTAACATCCAGCCTGAATCTTCCCTGGTGCAGCATTAAGTCTGCCCAGCAGATTCTGCTAGATCCCAGTCTCTGCAGTTGCTGATGTTGAACATTCAAGCCTGTGGAACCACAGTCCCTCATTGCTGATATAGTGGGATACATACGCACATATATGAATTCACGTATGCACACATCCTGAGATACATGCATGCATACACACGTACACCAATACTCAGAGCTGAATGGAATCTGAGGGAACATCCTGGAACTGCATCATGGGAGTTAGTTTCGGTGTTAGGAAAACTAACAGAAGGTGGTTGGGCCCTGGAATGGGCTCCCTACTGATCATGGCCCCAAGCTGCCAGAGTTCAAGGAGCATTTGGATAACTCTTTCAGTCATAGGGCTTGTATTTTGGGTGGTCCTGTGTGCAGACAGGGGTTGGGCTCAGTGATATTTGTGGATCCCTTCCAACTAAAGGTATTCTATTACTCTACATCCTTGGGATAGATACCCTCTCAGTACAAGAGGTGCTCCAGCACTGATTCGCCATAATGGCTTTCACAACCTAACACCCAGCCTGAAGCATTTCTGGGGCACTCCTGGGAGAGGTCCAGACAAGGTCTCCTGACCTCTGAGTCCTTAATTTGGATTTTCCCCTGCCAACATGCCTCTGTGATTCTCTGGGTATATTCAGAATTACGGCTCAAGGCTCCTTGGATTGTCCTTGGAGGAGCCAGGGCTGGGTTAGTACTTGGTCTCCCCTTCCTGTCATTGTCTGTGTTCCTTTGTGAGTGTGCAGATGAGTTTTTATCACATAATCTAACAGCACATTCTTTGCTTCAATAGCTTTTCAAACATCCTTTACACAGTCTGGCTGATATCACTTGGTACAATAAAAAGTGTATTTTTTAAGTTAAGGAAAAAAATTACAGCTTGATATGTTTATTTTCTAAATACTTCTGTTGCAAAATGATGGGAAAAAAAGGAAACTATCCAGTGATATAAAAATAATAGGTTAAATCCAGGCCAACTCTATCATAAAATAGAACAGCATTTTATAGCCATTCACTGCTTTGGTCCAGCTGGTATAAATTGAGATAAGTCCTTTGAAGCCAATTTGTAGCAGATAATGAGCAATTTCAGTCTTTCAAGCAAAGAAGAAAGAGAAACAAGATGTTGAAAATGAAGGAAAGGCAATTTGCAGAATGTATTGTACAAGAGACAAGAAAGGCAGAGCCCAGGAACCTGATTCAGATGACAGTAGCATCCGTCAGTAATAGTTCTTATACTGTTTCAAGGTGTCATTTCTTCAAGTCTGGTGCTGTGATGAGTTCTGCCAACAGCAGAAAATCCAGTGTTATTTTCATGGCATACCATCCCTAGCCGAAAATAAGAATCAAAGGCTATATTTTCTTTTATCGTTGACGGACTTTTCTGTGAGTGCATGTGCACATTTGTGTTATTCCTGCCACATCTGCTTAACAGCAGAGATTTTGTTAATCTCTGCCTTAACAAAGTATGGTAGCCAGCTTTCACCAGAGATCTTCAGAGCTGGATAACCTTTGCCGAACTGAGAATTCATCTTCAAGAGAAACATAGCACAAGACTCTCGACTAATGGCAAATAGCATAGGTTTTCATGCTAAAGTAAATATTCTAACATGAACTACTTGATGTAATGACATATTGTCTCCAGTGCAGGCAATTATTTCTACATTTTAAAGCTTCTATATGAACTATAAAACTCTAAGGATAAACTGAATATTCAGTGCTTCCTTTTGGAACCAAAGGCCACCATAATACTTAGATAAAAACATACTCAGAACTTGTATTTTTTCCCTGTTATTTTTTCATTATTATTATTATTATTATTATTATTATTATTATTATTATTATTATTATTATTATTATTATTATTATTATTATTATTATCATGTTTACAAGTATTTCTTATCCCATACAAATGGGATAAGAAGAATTCCTAAATACTGAAATCCATGTATCATGTTCATCAGTGTGTTATAATTTCCCCATCACTGTGTTCTCACTGCAAATGTTGCAAATTGTAAGTGAAGGGAAACTACAGAGTACTTCAAGCAGTTATTAGAAATCCAAAGGAAATTTGATTATTGTAGGGAATTGCAAGTCACCTATGGACTCCCTGAGCAGTCCTTATTATCCTTCAAATTAAGTTACAAAAATAAGCTGTGAATACTAAGTCATGAGATTTATTTGATTTAGCTGGACTTCTTAATTCACTTAGTCTTATGTATTCATTGGTCATTAGAATGTTTCATAGTATATTAAGTTTAGTCTGGCACTTAATAATTTTAGAATATATTACTAATGTAGTGGATCTATTTCTATTTCAGCCTTGTCCTTTCTACCGTGCATTATGATAGCATCTGCCAAAAGCTAACTAATGCTCTTTTCCTGAGTGCACCCCAACATGGTACCTAGTAGCAGAGGTAAAACTGTGTTGTGAGAAAAACATAAAAAAATAAAATAAAAGCAAGCAAGCAAACAAAAAAAACCTACTTCAGCTGGTGTAATGTAAATAGTGAAACAAAGAAAAGAAAATACTTTTCATGTTCATTTCATTAGTACAATTAAATTTCTCATGATGTGATTTTGCACAAAAGTAGAATATCTGCATGAAAGATATATCTATCAGGGCAAGATATATTCACCTGAAAAATCATAGTTAGTAAGTTGTTTGATATTTACTCATTTGACACATTTTCTCACTGGGAGAAAGAAGAAAAAGAAGCATAACAAATTAGAATTCTCTTAATCAGTCACCTGTCTTAAAAAGCACATTTTGAGTTCACAAAGTATTTAGTTAAAGCAAAAAGGGTGAAAAGGACAGAAAAAATGAAGTACATAGAGAAAAAAAAAAAAAAAAAATTCAGATTCCCTCAGACAATACAGCATATTCAAACAGCTGATAGAAAAACTAAATGAAAAAAAAAAAACAAACACCCTAAAGCTCGAAAAGAATCCTACTAAATTCTCACTGGCTAAACAGCATAAAGTGTTTAGGGAAAAGCTGAGTGTTCAGCTGGCAGTTAGAGGAGTGATGTTCCCTTGCTGCCATATAAGCTGCTCAGTGAGCAACTTTGTCAGGATACTTCTTTCACCACTGTAGTAAGTCTACTAAGTAGTAAGTTCATCACTTCTGTAAGTCTGATGGGCAGGGTGTCTGTGATGGTAGTTTGCTCACAGTGAATTTGAACCTGGATATTCCAGCTGAGGGTCAACGTGCTTTTCCTTTGTGAAACAGGATTGTCTGTTCAAGAAACAAACTCCTTCCAAACATCCAAAGTCCAGATTACTTAGACTGATGGAGGTATAAGGTCGTGGCAGTGTCATTGATGAGAATAGCATAGAAGTTCTACAACATACAAATTTGCTCACATGTTACTAGCTTCTTAATTTCTCCATTCAAATAACAACTTACTCCATTAAAGACATTTTAAAAGGCTGAGTATATAAAATACCCTTTTGTCATACTGTTCAGACCATAGAACAAAACTGCTAAAAAGTATTTTGTTCTTCTATAAGACATGTCTTCCACCAGATGGCCTCTAAGCACAACTGCAAGGATTAGTGAAATGAAGCATGTATCATGTGGGTGACAGAGCACTGGCACAGATTGCCCAGAGTGATTGTGGAGTCTCTTTCTCTGGAGGTATTTAAAAACTACCCAGACATAGCCCACTGCACCCTGCTCTGGGTGTCTCTGCTTGAGCAGGGGATGGATCACTTCAACTCAGAAATCCATTATGACCTCAGTCATTCTGTGATTCATGAAGATGAATCATGAAGAAGGGTAAACTGAGTAAATGGAAAATAAAGTTCCATATTTTTGAATCCAGCAATTCAGCTTTTTTTCTTTAGCAATGTCATTATAACAATGGTTGCTGATAGTGCATTAAACTCCATACAAATTCAGCAGGACATGGGGCCGTATGCTACTGAAAAAAACCCTACCAATCTTTGTCTTAATCTGATAAAAAAAATATTTTATAAAGATGACAGTTCATGTGATCTGCATATGAATAGATTTGTTCATTTCTTTGCTGTTAAGCTGGTTTTGACACTACAGATGTACTTGAGTATCCTTAAGGCAGACACAAAGCCCCAGTTTAGTTCCTTGTACCTGGATGCATTTGATTGGGGGAAAAAAAAAAAAAAAAAGTAGGATATTAGTATATGTAATAGTTTTCCTCTCATTGTAGAGAAAGAAATCTCAAAAAACAAATTATATTTTGTTTGCCTCTTGAGAGATATCCCTGCTGACTGGAAGGGAGAGCGATGAAACTGTAAGTTTACTTCATTAACATGCCTTGAGTTAAATAGGAAATATCCAGGGAGAGGTACAAATGGTAGTAATATGTCTACAAGCAACTACTGGTGAAATTGAGGATTCACACGATTATTTGAAAATGTGTTTCCTTGAATATTCGCAAAACTTTGTATGACTTTAAAAGATCAAATAGTGTATGTTAGCAGAGGTAATTTAATATTCTAAAGAAGCATATAGAATCATAGATCAGAGAATGGCTTAGGTTGGAAGGGACCTTAAAGATCATCAAGCTCAAACCCCCTAACCTCACACAGAGCAGCTCTACATAGGAATGTATTTTATTAAAATGCCACATATTTGTGCTTAGTTTGGTGGCTACTTTCTCTGAAAAAAAAAGAAATCATTTAAGAAAATTCACATATGATATGACTGACATTTGATTAGTTTCTAATGATTTAAAAGTAGAGGTGCCTTTGCTCTAATAATAAACAAAATAGTAGCATGTTAATTTTATTTAGTTTTTAATCCTCCTTGGAGGTGCCTATTATGAGTGCTGACAACAGCCCACAGATATCTGTCAACATAAAATTCACCTGATACGTGTTTGTATTTTTACCTTCTGGAGTAGAATTTTTCCTAAGCCATTATCATGATGCCATGTATTTCTATGAGGACCATTTACCTTGAATGATCTACATGGCAACTGAGCGTTGGGTTCATTTATCCATCCTTAATTTTATGAAGGTGACATATCTACTACGGATAACTAGAATTCCTCTACGGTGGCTGAAGGTGGAAACTTCAATAGTGAAGCTGAGAAAACTGACAGAATAAATTGACAGGCCTGCGAGTTATGTCAAGCAGGTATTCCCTTTATTTACAGCACTGGGTGCATGGGGATTGCTCATCAAACATGTACACTGAAGAGAGAAACAATGACACATTTAAAGGCATAGTACATACATCATCATTACATTCCAAGGACATGGACAGAAATTCCAATAAATGATTGACATCTCTGGTGGTTGTGGGATTAAAGCTAATAGTTGTTTTTGCTGTAAAATTTCAACCCTTAAGTTGGGGTAGCCTGAACTGGTTCCTGTTGATGTTAGGTTGAGCTGAGGCATCTGTTTTGCCATTTTATCTTCAAAAACAGCACATCTATTCTACTTTCTTCACTTGACAACAAGTTTTGTGGCCTCTTCATTTTATTCTTGGGCTTACATTTACACAAGCCTCCTGTCCTTCAGGTTATATCTCTTCAAGTTGTTCTCACAATATTCTCATGATTCAATAAGATGCCTCTTTCCATTGTAAAATAAATGTATAAGATAAATTGAAAGATTTGTTCTCTGGATATATATTGTGATTAACAGCAGAGGGAGATAATATTGTTGACTCAATTAGACATCTAATTTTCAGTTGCCTAACATCATTTTAAATAGCTCTCACTTTTTGGTTTTAAGAATCATTGAACTTTAGGCAATGAAAATTAACTGCCTGTATTGTTTCAGCGTAGTAATGATAAACATAAAAATAAATAAACAAAAAGTAAAAATTAGACTCTGGGGCAGTATATATTGAGTCTTCTTACCCTTTTCTAACTCCAGATAAATCAGAGTATCAGTAAAGAACACTGAAATGCTCACAACATGCCGAAGGAAACACAGAGAGAGTGGCCTGTGGGTCTCTAAAACACAAATAAGAAATCTCTAATGGTGGTGGCACACATTAAAGCAAATGTTTCACGTCCCATAGAACCCAGACGAAAAACAGAATACTTAAGAGAATCTCCTGTTTTTGACTTCTCACCATTTCTCCTTCCTAATAAATTTCCAAGGTACATTTAAAGTCTGTCTGAAAGGATTTGAGAAACAAGAGGAAGAAATAGGAGTGCTAAAGGAGACTGCTATCTTAAACAGGAGCAAACGAGTGTGCAGCTGTGCTAATGCAGCACATTCCTCTCTCTTTTTTTTTTTCTTTTTTCTTTTTTCTTTTTTTTTTTTTTTTTTTTTTTTTTTGTGAAGTAGTGGTTTGGAACTTTCAGTGTAACCTGTGTGGGGATTATGTGCAACATTTGCTGCTTGTTACATGGTAACTCGAGCCCTATCAAGCATCCTCTTAGGCCAAAAGAGGAGATGACTTTCTTTACACCCTCTCTACTACCTTTCCTCTGGATATTACCTACTCCTTCCTTTAGCCTTCGAAAAATTTCAGGAACACTGCCTAATTAAACTCAGGCAAAATGACCTGGGTTAATGGCAGTAGTTTGTTAGTCTTAATAAACCTGGTAATTTTGCCTGGAATGAATTAGAGAGCACTTAAATAAGATTCTCTGCCTGTGGATTTTGGAGGGATGGAGTCTCAGCCAGCTGAGCAGTAATGAGCTGCTAAGAATTACAGCCTTTTCTAACATCACAGCTATATCCAGAAAAAGGCAGCTATCTTCTGTCTGAGTGCTCTCAGCAACTTATAAACAAGTGAATAAAAGTTGCAGGCAGTCTTCTCAGTATCTTCTCAGTATATTCTCAGATGAGTTTCACTTGTGTCGTTAAGAAATAAAACAGTACTAACAAGAAGAGTATACATTCTATCTGCTGTGCTATATACAATACAGAAATTGTGTAATCACCTGGGGGAGGTGAAAAGAAAAGCATAAACACTGGTGATTATAAGTAATAGTTTCTCAATGGTGATCTAAATGTAAGAGTTTTAATTTTAAACTGATTCTCTCCATGCAGTGTAATGTATTTGACTCACCATAGGTGTCTATTTAGGATGTCTTAGGATATATTCAGTATTCTCATGAAGCTAACTGATAGCTCTCCACGTGTGCTTAATACTTCAAGTAAAATTCCTTCTTTATATTGTTGTGAAAGTCTAGTTTTGTTGAAGGTGGTTCTCCTTTTGGAGTGGGCTGCACAGGGAGGTGGTGGAATTGATATAAATTGGTAGGGATTATTACGTTAGTTTAAGAACCAAAGTATTATCAAAAGGAATCCATAAGTGACAGTACTGTAACTTTCCATGTCAGCCTTAGTGGGTGAACAGTCTTGTTTTTCCTCAATAATTTTGCACTCAGAACATAATAGAATACTTTTATCTTCTGCCTCAAAATGTGCAAGGACATTTTCCTCGGATTCCACATAAATTGTTTTTAAGAAGTGGCTCACTATGTCCTAATAAGCAATGGAAATCTTCCAAATTGGGAAAAGTGGATGGAAGTGGGTCAAAGGCTTTAGTGATTAAGCTAATGTGGAAAAAGGGGAATAATTAGGTGGACACTCAACCACCCTATGTAGCATTGAGTATTCCCAAAGGGACATTAGCACACAACTATGAGAATGAATATGTATGCAATGTACTGCATAGGTATGTCTTGGCTGTTTAAATGTAGAACCTGAACAGTGAGAAGGTGCACTTGCTTGTCTCCCTGTGTGCATTGTGAGGAATAAAGGAATGCCACATTCTAACACCACATTGGAGTTAGAGAGTTTTCTTCCCAGACTGCAGATTACAGAGTCACTGTCCGTAGAGGTGTTCCACAAAAGGGCACTGAGAAGCATGGTTCAGAGGGTATGGTGGGGATGGGTCGATGTTTGGATGATCTTAGAGGACTTTTCCCATCTGAACGATTCTGTGATTTTATGATTGTTAAGTGCCATTGGTTGCCAGCTCATGTTAGTGGTTCAACAGGACTCATAAATGAGAGATGTCAAGAGCTTGTTATTGCTATAGAATCATAGAGGTTGGAAGGGACCTATAGCTAATGTAGTACATGTATAAGATAACCTAAATTTTATGAGGCAGATGTGGAGAGGTTCTCTCACTTGAAGCCTGGATAGAAAAGTCAGATGTGGAATACCAATCAAAAATCATAATACCAATCATAAAACCATGACAGAAGTGAACGGTTTGAATGTAGATGCTAAACATGTCTATTGAAGCAGAACAAAAATCTACACTTCTCCCTGGTTGCTTATATATATGTGGAGTCACTGAACCCTGATATTGGGTTGATATATATGACTGGAATGGACAGCTCTGTTTATAATGTGTTTAGCAAGGGCAGAGAGGGATGAAGAAGTAAAAAGCAAGGATGAATATGAGAAAAATGGTAGCTCAGTAGCAGCAATGTCAGCACAGTTATGATACTGGAAAGTCCAGTGACTGCTATGTTCACAGACAAAAGTACTAAATAACAAAGAATGGTGAGGGAATTTATTCAAAGTTCCTAAATTAAAGCAGAGAACAGATTATTTTCTTTTTAATATCTGTATCTAAATGAATCTAAAACTGTTACTATGAGGATTTCAATATTGGAGAAATATATTAATGGTCTCACACAGCCAGTAGTTAGTCACTACAACACTTGAATATATGCAGATTGGTGGGGTATATTTTTCCCCCTCACACTAAGGATGTTGTGCTTCACACAGGGAAGCTCTATTTTGGACCTCATTATATGGATAAAGATTAATTAATTCCTGGATTAGTATCTGACTGTTGCTTAGAGACCAGTGATTATGTTCTGATTATATTCAACATAAGCAGATAAAAGATACTCCCAACAAGTTTTCTTTCATGTTATTGATTGTAAGATGATGCTGACCACCACTTCTGAAAAATGCACCAGGTTCCAAACTGGTGACTGTCTTGTCTTAATTAATTATGTATGGAATTTCAGACAAGTTCAGTTTCCAAATTAAGAATTAAAAGGGAAATGGAAGATGAAAAAGATAAAAGGAAGCAAAAATATCTCCCTCTCCCAGAAATAAAGGAGTGGGGTTGGTGGTGAAAAGGATTTTTGAAATTATTCTGTTATACTTGAGAATTAATGATTTCTTATTTGTGAAGAATAAAGTTTTGGTCTAGAACATGTCCTATGTTAGCAGAAAAATAAAGCTGGATGTAAACAAAACCAACTTAGAATTCCAGATATAAGTTGTAAACAGAGAAGGGTCATTAACTGGAAGAATAAAGTGGGTAGTGATGATTCTCTCTCTGCTGATATCTTCCAGGCAAGAGTGGATGACAGGCTTGAAGTTACTTTTCAGCCACACAACCTTTAGTTGAACACTAACTGTCTATGGATGAGTGAAACTTTGTTTCCTATATGGAGAGAGAATAAACAGAAAAAATAATGTTTTATTTTTTATCTGTTTTTCTAGTGCTTGAGTGTGCAAATAATGAAATTATATTTCATTTTATTTTCTAAACTTAAGATAAAATTGGGAGGAGAAACAGACTATTCACCAGGGATTCATAAAGGTAATAAAAAATTGGGAAATAACTTAAGTGCTGTTATAAGAACGCAGGATGCCTGTCTGTGATTTTCTGTCATGGTCTGTTCTTCTTGTCTGTGTCCCCATGCTTCTGTGTCTTGTTTTGATAGATGAAAGTTCAAGTAGTGAAACGCACTGTCAGACTAAAACCGTTTGTCACTGAGAGCTAACACTGGGCTGTGTATAGATATTGGGTCTGAGTCATGTCTTTTCTTTTGACAAGGATGTCAGTGCTATTTGTCACTGACTTGTTTATCTGCCAGATCAGACTGCCATTTTGCTACCATGGGTCAGCACGTAGGAGAAAAAGCTCACCTCCAGTAACACTGTCAAATTGCCCTCGGCATAAAGACGCCAAGCTTATGCTTTAGTATATTTTAACTTCTACAAGACATGGTCAGAAAGAGTAATTTGCCCATACAGAGGGCCAGGGAAGTCTGCCTATTTGAAATCCATGAAAGAGATGTACAGTTGCATTTAAAAAGCTTTTAATTTTTGTTTCAAAGTAGATGTATCAGAAAGGACCATTTTGATCTTCCTTGTATTTTTATGCTTTGGCACATCTGGTCATCAAAATATACTTTGGCTACTGACAGCTTGTGTTGTTAAACAGTGGCTTTTGGGCTTGAAATTAATTCTTGCTTTAATCTTCATGTTAGAAGAGAAATGAATACAAATGTAACTATAAATGATTGGACCTTGTCCCATTATTTGGTTTACAAACATTAATGCCGCAATTTTTTTGGTTTTTTTTGTTGTTTGTTTTATCAATAGATTGAAGGATTTAAGGAAGGATTTATATAGTTCTCTTGTTCTCTGAAATCTTTTGCTTTATTTCAGTTGTGAATTGCACAGACAAGGACTAAATACCTCAGAAACATACTGCAATGTAATGCTACAAGGGGTACATTTGAACTGGAAAGTCAAATTATTATGCTAATACGAGAAGGAAGGAAGGAAGGAAGAGCAGATAAATATTTCAAATCCATCAGACTGTTCTTGAGAAGCACTATTATCACTGAAGATTCTTTTCATTTGTTTACCTACTGTAAATTATGTTCCAAAGTGTTCCAAATAGTTGACAATTTGGATGGTAATATAGATGGTTGAGAAGTACTGAGATTTGAATGGTATGAATGAAATGGATTAAACAAAATTGTATTATTTCATCCTTACACAAAAATTTCTCCATCTCGGTACCAGAATTTAACTAGAAATACAAGTTCTAAATTATTGTCTAATTTCCTTTTATTTTCTAATTCTCTTTTGTTTCACATAGATTTTTATGCTCATGCAGTTCACCTCTTTCTCCTAGATGATTAACTAGCCACACAGTTCAGAAAAGCTTAATAATAATAGACTTATAGGGATGTCTGAAAGATATCTGAAAGATAAGCTAAACAGATATTCATTTCATAGTATCCTACAATCCTATTTCTGTGTGTTGTTGTGAAATAGATAATGTCTGAATACTGATATTTCAGTCTTCTATGTTGTGGTCTTAGTGTTCCCAGCAGAGTGAAAGATAGAGTGCAATTTGCAAGTAATAAAGTCCTCATAATCATCCTGTAACTGTGAAAGTATTCATTCAAACTTGCTGAAGTCAATTAGATTTCATGAGTGTAACTCGGGATAGAATTTCCCATAACCTTTAGGACTTTTCTCAGCTTAACACAACTGAGCCTTTTAAGCTCGCAACTCATTCTTGACAGTACCCCATAAAGTGATGTAGTTATCTCCTTAAAATTTCTTGCAGACAGATGAATTTATTTTCGGTGAATCTTGTTGAAAGAACAAGAGATTTCCTCACTATTTATTTGAATAATTGTTCTTTTTCTCTTCTTTAACATATTTCACTCCCTGTCCAACCCCAGCACTTCAACACATGAATTTAAAATTTATGAACTTCAAAATTAGTCTAATCAAATAGCAACAAATACTTTTTCATATCTAGTATAGTGACTGATTTAAGTTTAGACAGTTTCTCATGTGATTCCCTTACTCTAAATGCAAAACATAAAACTCACAAAATTCTGCCAATAAAAATTCTTTAAGAAGGGGTAAAATAATAAGAAAAAAAAGAAGAAAATAAGAAATTTCTAGTTTTTCTTTTTTTTTTTTTTTGTAAAATTTGTAAAATGCTCTAAATGCAATTTTTTCCATATTCTGGTATAGATAATTAATAAAGTACTATCTAATGACACAGCTAGAAGATAGTCTTTGTCACCTACATTGTTCAGATAATCTTTTATGATGACTTTGTGATGAAGTGCATCTTAGAAGATCCCAGAGCTTAGGTTTGCAACCTGTCCTCAAGCTAGTGTTCTGGAAGCACCATAGACTCACAAGACTATTATGATGTTGTAGAATCATAGAACAGGTGGCGATGACAGTCAGCACGAGATATACAATCACTGTTGGAGGTAGGCACCTAGGCTCCTGTGGAAAGCCATAAAAATGACCTGTCTGGAGTTGCAGTCTAGGAAGTTCAGTGCATTTTGAAAATCTGTGCTTTATTTTATTTTGATTTTTACTCTGCAACTTGACTGGAAGAATCTGAGGAATGAAAGCAGGAATTAGGAGACAGGCATTTGTATGGTAAAGAGTGGAGCAGGCCTCAGTCCTTTGATAAGAAGAGATGAAATTTGCCTCAAGAACTTATCTAATAAATTCCTTTTATCTAGAGTGGTCCAACCATACTTAGAACATGCCTGACTTTCCTATCCATGGTAATCTAAATTGGTCTCAAAAACTGCTGAAGATGACTCTTCTAGCAGAAGCATTCACAAATAGCAGTCCAAAATTTCTTACATTTTATAGAATAAGTTTCTCTTCATGGCTTTTTGGAGACAAATGACTATCAGCATCAGTATTTTGCTTGTTCTTTTCCTATTAAAGGATCATCTTCCTCAGTTATTTATTTGTTTGTTTTCCCTTTCAAAGCTAAAAATCAACAACATAATCACATAAATTTTGTTTTAAGTAATTTTTGCTGTTCTCTAAACTCCATAGTAACAAAATATAGCTGAATAACTGTCTCCCTTGTATTCTCAGCAGCATTGCCCTTATTACATGGCAGTTTCAAATTTTATCTCATTGCTGAATGGTAGTTATATTTTGATGTGTAATAACAGGACAGGAAATTCACCTGAAATCAGGGGAAGACTATGCTAATGGAAATTGCTTGCAAATACATGTGATGTGACAGATCATTAACTGTTTCATTTGTCACCAGGTGATACCTATGGCAAACTTCTGACTTTTGCAGTGAGCAGTTTGGGCTGACAGTGAGTGCCATCTGTGTGATGCAGTGTTTGATCTGTTCTTTCTGTCTGATTTAATGTATGAGTCCTGTTACATAATAACCTATTTAGCTGCGAGACTGAGTTGCTGTAACTGTTAGCATTTACCAGGTATTGTCCAGCGATTCAGGTAAGACACCTGTCAAACAGGCCTATGATCTAATCCCTGGTTATCAGAAACTGCAATACCTCTGCTCATTGAATACACAGTTGTGGCTCTTGCGTAGGATGTTTCATAAAGCATCTCAGTTTAAATTTCATCTTATTATCAGGTTGACTATTAGGTCAACCCATCCTACATACTTGCCTCATAATTAAAGACAGAGTTTTCTAGTCTAACTAATATTGCAACGCTGTACTTAAAGTTTCCAAATTGTCAAGTTTACTGCAGTATTGGTTTCTTGATATATTGTGAGAAATGCAGGTATGCACTTTCCTAATTCACAGAATTCACAGAATTGTAGGGGTTGTAAAGGACCTCTAGAGATCATCTAGTCTAACCCCCCTGCCAAAGCAGGCTCCATAATATACAGTAGTTGCCATCTAAATATTACAAAACATCTTTAGTGAAAATTTCAATGAATTCAGTCGCACTTTAACATGGAGCAATTATATTCTCTGAAGTCTAGAAAAGCAATTCTGTGTACCTTAAAAGAGGAACGGATGCCAGAGGACAAATTACCAGAGCCAGAATTATATCCTCATATGAGATGAATTTTAGTTCTGTTTTGATCAATAGAAGCCGGTAGACTTATCAAGAAAGTCCAAGACATTCAATTAAGTAGTTGCATGTCTATATTACAGGAAAGGCTTTGTATTTCACGGCAGAGATTGCAGCAACTTCTCAGACAACCTGAAGAGATAATGCATTAGAAATGTCTGACACTACATGTGTATGCCTGGTATGAACTCTCTTGGGAATTCCACACACCATTGCTGGTAATTGTTAAGGATATGGTAGTATGTTAGAGGGGAACAATGGTGATGTGCAACAAAAGATCTAGTACACAATCTTAAAATCTATGTTGATTAGAGTGTGTTTTCAGAACATAATAGGGTAGCATCAGTGACCATTAATAGAATAAAGTAATAGGACGGTCTGAGAAGTCACAGACATTTGCAAAGCTTTGGATAGAGCAGGTGCAGCTCACTTTCACAAGAATGATGTTTTGTAATCTCCTGGTAGGAGTTTGGCCAAGTTAAATGGGAAATGTTTTTAAATCATTAACCTTTGTCCATAGACTGGGCAAGGAATAAAAGTGGAATTATATTTGTGAAGAGGTCTGTACTAAGCACTGTAGCCTTTTGATGCTCTGCCATGTAAAGCTCTTGGGGTTTATACAGGGAGCTGTTAAGCCTGGATACAGAACTGAACTGGAAAGGTGGGAAAATGAAATGTAGAACAAAGATATTCTTTGCTGTGTTTTTGAGTGGTATTTTATCCCTGCCAAAAGAGAGGATTTATTAGCTAGGACACCATTCACAGCAGATATACCTAGGATGTTTCCAAGCCCAGCTGGGCAAAAGCACTTATGCTATACATTATCCTATGGATGTTCTCAGGTTTCCACTGTGTCAAAGATGTCTGTATTATGCTCTTTTACCATATATAAATACGTTCACATGCAAAAATAAATGATTTTAATGGCTTCATCCTGTTGCTTAGTGACTAACTAAGATTACTCAGATGCTTTCTGAGCATCTCTGAGCCCCTGGATTTGCTTACAATTTTCAATATCTGCTGTCTCAGTTGGCCTTCCAATTCTCACGTTGTGTTCTTAGACTCTGCAGAGCTCTTTGCTGTCATTGTCACCCAACTGTGATACATCCTCTGTAACCTTCTGTCCACAGTGTTGATAAAATAAATAAAATCTGAAAGGAGTAGAAAGAAGTCAGTGGGGTCACAAAGGATAGACAGCACATTAACTGGAGTTGCACAACACTGGCACTGTAGTGTAACAAAGTTAATAAAGTATAAAGCCTGACTACTCATTTTATAAGCAAACTCTTCCTGGTGATTAAACCAATAGAGCAGAGAGAGTCAATTATGATGATCTGTGGTCATGTACGCACAGGTACCAGGGATGGCAGCCAGTTTCACACAGCGATAGAAGACATTTCTGAATGTGGGATCAGAGGGTCTTTAAAAGTGAGCTAGTGGTAACCAGAGCCAAACTATAATGACTGCTAGCAGAAAAACACATAATACATATATTTAGGAGCACAAAATGCAATAAAAGGCAGTCACTCACATACTGATTGGAAAAGTAAAAAATCCTGAAAAGGAAGAATCCTGAATGATTCTAAAATTACTGACACTGTTGTAACTGTTAAAGCAATCTGTCATAGACACAAGCTAGAAATGAGGGATTACATCTACCCATATTGAAAGGACAGAAGATCTGCCAAGCACACAGAACTAAGCAATTTTTCTCCAGTGTGATTGCAGTACTAATCTTTGCCAATTCTTACTTCAGCACTAATGGGAATAGGAAAATCTTTATTCTCACGTATCCATATTAGGTCAACAATATAAACCCAGCAATGCCATGTTTATTGTCCATGTTAGAAATCTGATGCTATCAACTGAGTTCACCATATGTAAATGTTAGATATAAAAACAAAGTTACTTTAGCTACTGCTAAAGTTAGGTTGATGTGACTGAAAAACAAGCTCATTAACAAAATTCACTTCTTTGTTAATATTCAGTGTTTTATTAGAAAGTCCTGTTCAGAAAAATGTGCTATCTGTGAATTTAAGGAATGAATTTGTAGCTTAATAATGTAAAAAAGATGCATTTCCATACAATTCAGACAGCAAGTTGGGTAACTAGATTAAGTTTCAATCCAGAAATCCAGAAACCATCTCATATTTAAGAAGGCTGAAAAGGTCAAGAAGTAGTAATATTACAAACAGGCCACTTCTTGCTCTTGTGTTCATTTTTTAGCACCCTACAGCACCCTAAATTCACGAGAAAGAAGCAGATGGTTCCAGATGAATAAATAAATAAATAAATAAATAAATAAATAAATAAATAAATGGAAAATAAGAATAATAGCATTGCAAAGTCTGCATTTTTATGTTTTTCAACATTTATTCCTAAATTTCTGAATCACTTATGGATCACTCAGAAGCTCTTAACTGCAGAACCACACCAGACATGACTATAACTGTAAAGCATAGCTCAGAAGAAGGCTATTAAAAACATACTGTGTTAGGTATATTGTCAGTTAATCCCTTGTAAGGAATGAGGAATACTATGCATTCAAAAAGAAGTAGAGGATATTTTTGATTGTTTTCTTTCTTTCTCTCTTTCTTTCTTTCTTTCTTTCTTTCTTTCTTTCTTTCTTTCTTTCTTTCTTTCTTTCTTTCTTTCTTTCTTTCTTTCTTTCTTTCTTTCTTTCTTTCTTTCTTTCTTTCTTTCTTTCTTTCTTTCTTTAAATTTTGATTGTTGTGTGACAATTGTCACAGTAAAAAGTTAAATTAGCACATGCTAAGACATATCTAGGCAATCTTGCAAGATCAGGTCAATTTAAAGCCTACGGCATTTTGCAAGTACTGGTAACACAATATATAGTAGTCTAAAAAACAAACGAACAAACAAACCTAGGTGCTTATTTTCCTAATTGCAGTCACTTTTAACTAGGTTTTTGAGAGAATTAAAAGGTTATAGAACTAGTGAAAATTCAGTAAACAGAGAAGAAGAGAAAAAGTAGCTTTTCTCTATTTCTGTTTTCTCCAGCGTGACTTTGTTTGAATCAATATAGATATCTTGCTTTTGCAGTTGAACTGCTTATGCTTTTCAAAAATGCATGGCTTTAGAATAGTTTTCATTGTTTTCCAATGAAGCATATTTAAATGACAGCATAGATTCTCATCCTATTAAGATGACATAAATCAGGAAGTGTTCTACTCTGTCAAGGAAAAACTGCTGTGAGCAAGTGCTGAAGAATCTTGGCACAGAATTTTAAAATTAATATGTATTCTCTATTTGTATTCCCTGGTTTCTGTTCTCTAAACATTTCTTTGTTTTTTAGGATATAAGCCATATCTCTCAAGGGTAATGCTTAGTTCTTTAAAACAGTAAACATATTGACCACCACTAAGAATCTTGTAAGACAATTTGCACCGCATTAGCAGGCCATGAATCTCCCTTTCCAAGAATCCATATTACAAAACAGAAGCTTAAGCAAAAGCATGGCTTTGTATTGATTTCCTTGGATGTAATATACACAAAAGTATGTCTAAACAACAAAGATACATGTTCACATGCAAATCCATAGAGCTGCACAAAAACTGTGTACTTAAAAAAATATTGTTTGCTGAGCTCTCATATCTGTTATCAATCTATATGAAATAGTGATTATTAATAAATTAAAAAGAGTATGGATCTCACAGTTCTGTGAGATCACCTATTTTTTCCCCTCAGAGTGTATAGTAATGCACAATAAAATAGAACAAATTTATATACACATTCAGTGTTTTATGTATATTATAAATACCAATAAATATACGGTATACAATTACAGAGTGGCAGAGTATTTTCTTGAGAAAATGATATACAAGTCTCCCTAATAACTTATAGAATTGCCAGATATGGAAGGGACCTTTAAAGATCAGCTCATCTAACTCCCCTGCAGTGAACAGCTATATGAGGTTGCTCAGGTATTCCAGGTGAGGTCTCACAAGAGCAGAGCAGAGGGACAGGCTCACCTCCATCGAGCTGCTGGTCACATGTCTTTTGATACAGCCCAGGATATGTCTGGCCTCCTGGGCTGCAAGGGTAAAATGCTGGCTCAGTTCCACCAGTACTACCAAGTCCTTTTCACCATGTTACTACTCTGACATTACAATCATTGATACAGCTTGTATCGATAGCAGGAGTTGTCACAACCCAAGTACAATTGCAATTGTTCTCCATGAGAACTGTTTTTCTGTGTTTTAAAAGCAAAGATTATGCACTTGACAAGTCATTTTGTTCATTTGTTTGTTTTGCATCATTTTGTTTTCAACCATTCAGTTTGCTATTATGGAATTTATCCATGTTGTCACATGGAAGCATCTGTAGGTATTCTACCCTGCATGACTTTAGCTGATTAAGTTTTATACTCTGAAAGGAACACACAACACATATTATATTAAAGTAGATATTTTTCCCACAATTTGTTTGTCAGCTTTTATTCTTGCTAATTTTCCTGTTTCTTGCATTTTTTCCTCCAATTACTAGCCTGGTTTCTGTAATTACAGTACAGGACTTTTCATGAGATTAGTATATTCTTACAGTAAATTCACTACCTATGTGGGAAAAAAATGGTGGTGCTGGAATTCATCGATAGCACGTTCATAAGTTCGTAAGTTCATAAGTTCATAAGGTTGGAAAGGACCTATAAGATCATCTAGTCCAACCATCCTCCTATCACTATCTCTACCCAACTACTAAATTAAGTCCTTTAGCACCTCATCTAAACGCTTCTTGAACAGCGCTAGGGATGGTGCCTCAAGCACCTCCCTAGGCAGGCCATTCCAGTGCCTGACCACTCTTTCAGAAAAGAAATGCTTCCTCAGGTCTAATCTAAATCTTCCCCGGCGCAACTTGTGGCCATTCCCTCTCGTCCTGACATTACTTATCAGGGAGAAGAGGCCTACCCCCTCCTCACCACAACCCCCCTTCAGGAAGTGGTAGAGTGCAATGAGGTCTCCTCTGAGCCTCCTCTTCTCCAGACTGAACAATCCCAGCTCCCTCAGCCGCTCCTCATAAGACTTGTGCTCCAGACCCCTCACCAGTTTTGTTGCCCTTCTCTGAACACGCTCCAGGGCCTCAATGTCCTTCTTGTAGTGAGGGGCCCAAAACTGAACACAGTACTCGAGGTGCGGCCGTACCAGAGCTGAGTACAGGGGGATGATCACCTCCCTGCTCCTGCTGGCTACACTATTTCTAATACAGGCCAGGATGCTGTTGGCCTTCTTGGCCACCTGGGCACACTGCCGGCTCATGTTGAGCCGAGCATCAACCAACACCCCCAGGTCCTTTTCCTCTCTACATTCTTCAAGCCATTCTGCCCCAAGCCTATAGCACTGCATGGGGTTATTGTGGCCAAAGTGCAGGACCCGGCACTTGGTCTTATTGAACCTCATCCCATTTTGCTCAGCCCAGCTGTTCAGCCTATCCAAATCCCTCTGAAGGGCCTCCCTACCCTCAGGCAGTTTGACACATCCTCCCAGCTTTGTGTCATCTGCAAACTTACTGAGCATACACTCAATTCCCTCGTCTAGGTCATCAATAAAGATATTAAACAAGATGGGCCCCAAAACTGACCCTTGGGGGACACCACTCATAACAGGACGCCAGCTGGACTTAACTCCATTAACCACTACCCTCTGGGCACGGCCCTCCAGCCAGTTCTCCACCCAGAGAAGAGTGAACCTGTCCACACCACAGGCTGCCAGTTTCCTTAGGAGAATACTGTGGGAGACCGTGTCAAAGGCCTTGCTGAAGTCCAGGTAGACTACATCAACAGCCTTTCCCTCATCTACCTGTCTGGTCACCCAGTCATAGAAGGAGATGAGGTTGACGTTGAAAAAAAAGGACTCAAAATGGATGATTGAAAATGTTTGACTCTAATTTCTTATGAAAATGTTAGCATCATTTTGGACCTACATTAAGGTAGCAGTATTTTTAGCAATTTAGTGTCCGTCATTAATCTTGAGCTGTGTAAATACCATTGAGAAACAGCTGATTTGAGGAGGAGAACTCATATTTTATTTCAGCAAATATAAAAGTTATTTTTCAGTTTTGAAGGATCTGCCTACTGTGGTCAAATTTGGAGTGTACTATGGTCAAATTTTATGCATTTTTCCTCTCTCCCTTTCCCTGCCTGTCTGGAAAAGGCAGAGAAAAAAAAAAAAGATGAGGAAGACAAAGCGTTTGTAGTGCATGAGATTGGATACAGGTAATTTTAACAAATGTTTCACTCTCCAGTATAGGCAAGATTGAGCAGTGGGCCCAGATGAACCTCATGAGGTTCAGCAAATCCAAATGTACGATGTTACATTACGTGAGTTGAGGTATCCCTCACTACCACTACAAACTAGGATATAAAAGGATTGAGCACTGTCTTGACAAAAAAATCTGGGATTACTGGTGGATGTGGAGCTGGACATGAGCGAGCAATGTGCCCTTGCAGGCCAGAAAGCCAACCATATTCTGGGCTTCATCAAAAGAAATGTGGCCATCTGGGGAAGGGAAGTGATCTTGGTGTACAGCATTCAGATGTGGAGTTCTCAGTACAGGAGGGACCTGCAGAGAAGGGCCACAGAAATGATCCAAACATCAATGTCCAATCTCTGCGAATCCTTTTTGTTCCTTTACATCATATTTGAATATGACTCTTCTGTTTTACAGCTGACTTTTCAAAGGTAAATGATATTTAGAGCAGAATAATACATCTATTGCATAAAATTTCTAATTCAATTAAGCTTTGCATTGGGCCGCACACTGATGAAGTGTGAGAGCATGTTTCCAAGATTCTTCTACACCAAAACGTGATGTAACTTCCCCATTTCTGCTTCTGTTATCGTATGCTAGTAGTCCTGGTAGTAGTATTGAATTAGAAGTAGTTAATTTGTATGGAAGATTGGTTGTTGATTATATTCTGCTTAAATTCTAATAATATCTGAATCTGGTTAAAGGCAGATTTCTTTGCCTAAGCCTTTGATTTTTAAATCTGCAAGCAAGTTTCCTAATGCATTTAGGCATCCTTGAAAACACTGAATGTGTATATCTCTGTTTATCTAGTAACAGACAGAAGTTACGTGTACCCAGGCAGCATCCACAAAATCATCCACATGAAGACAAGGACATAATTCGATACAAACAAAAATTGTAAGATTTTTTCCAGTGTTGTTTCATCACAGATGACACAACTAGAGCAGATGAAATGTCAGCCTTGTGGATGATCAGCAAATTGAATCTTAAAACCATAGATAGTTGTTTTAAGTGTCAGTAGATGGGCTTAAGCAAAAGAAAAATATTCCTGCTGAATCAGTGTCAGGTGCTCCTACACCATTTGCAATATTACAAAAGTAGGCAGCAACAGTTCCAATTTTAAATAAAATTAAGGAGTTTCTTTTTACAATCACAATAAAATTCTCTACAAGTATTCAGGTATCCAAGTAAGACTCACAATTACACCAACACAAAGTTTTAATGAGAGAGAAAAGGTTTGTATCCTCTGCAATCATCTTCAGAATAGATTCTATTTAATGCCATTTTATATTTTCATTACAATCTTTGTCAGTTAAGGCATCAGAATTTTAATGACCAGTACAGTCTGTTTGAAAACTATAAACTCCTAATGGACTTTCAGAGATTTTAGTGTTTTTATTTCCTGAGCTCATCTCACTTCTCTCTCCAGACAGAATTTAGGAGGTACCAGCAGGACACAATAGAAGTGCTAGAAGCAGAAAGACAGAAGTTTTAAAAGGAAGACTGGGGTAACTGAAGTGATCACTTCGAAAGGATCCGGAAGTCACGGTCCTTGGCTCTGGGAGCTTCGATAAATCCAAATTAAAATTTTCAAGTCAGTAAAATGCCCAAACACAAAGCAAGCAGTTGGCATAAGTGACCTGGTGTTCAGAAGTGCTAAATATTTTTTGTTACCTGTTCTATATATTGATTGTTGATCCAAAGAAGGCAATGGTCTTATCCTGAGTTGTGTTGTGTTTATGTCCATCTGAAAGCAACGCATCAACAGAAAGCCAAGGACTTTGGATATTGTATGGACACAATCACTGAGACAATGTGAACCACCAGAACATTCTGTACCTTCAGGTTTTTTTACCTTCATAATGTTTTCTGAATTCTAGATTATTTATTTTTTAATGGAAAAAAATCCACAGGGAAGAGAGGAATCCCAAAATATCAATTTCCAATTAATTTGGGAATTTACCACTGAAAATAAAATAAAATAAAATAAAATAAAATAAAATAAAATAAAATAAAATAAAATAAAATAAAATAAAATAAAATAAAATAAAATAAAATAAAATAAAATAAAATAAAATAAAATAAAATAAAATAATAAATAAAATAGAGGTAATAATGCTAACTTACCAGCTAGCTTCAGTTTACAAGAAGAAAATGGGAGAAGACCTCAGAAACTTCAGACCTGTTAGGCCATCCTAGGGAGCTCAGTCTGTACCTAGACTAATTTTGTGCTTAAATCTGTTGGTTAATGTCCTTAGCTGGTTGTTGCACAGACTTGACTATTCATCTTAATTCTTATTGTATATTCTTCAATAACTGTAACTTTTTGCAATATAGTTTCCCAAATAAAACTGACTTACAGAGAGAGATGTGGTCAATGGGCACCATTTGCCTTAATGGGTTATAAACCTCATATAATGTGATGGAAAAAAAAAGAACAAATAGCCCTTTGAGCAAGTAGACAGCACTTTGTTCAGATTGCTTTTGATACATATAATTCATTTTTTTTAAATATATATACATATATCAAACAGTTGTATCTTACTACATGCGTCAAAGTAAAAAAAGTATCTTTCCTTATTGTCTACCTAGACCGATTGCTGGTAAATTCCCAGTACTCAGAAATATTCAAATATCTTGATAACTCAGTACTTAGGAATGCCAATAAGAAATCTCCAGTCCTCATATATGTAATCAATACATTTAAATCAGGATTTGAAACCAAAGCAAAAATCTTGCCCATAGAGTAGTCAGTATAAATTTCTATTGATTTCATTAGAACTAGCATTACAACTGTAGTATTTCCTTTTATTGTCTCAGCTTATTTTTATTGAGTAGATCACATATATTTAAAAATAGATAGTCACATATAAATAAAATTTGTTGATCAAATACCAATAAACTCCAGGTGTTCAGACTGGGATTTATATTGCCTAAGTTAAGCAATCTAAAAGACAAATCCAGGCTTATCATCTAGACTCTCTCTGTAGTCCACTGAGTCTGAAGGGTGTCTCTCTTTTAAAAAATTAGCATTCATCTTACATTGCATACATTTCTCTCTTGAGGTATCCATTTCAATCAGTTATAAAACAAGCCTGGCTTGGACAGTATGCCCGAGTTTAAAATAAATTTCTTTGGGACTGAATACCAGGGCAACAGTTGATTTTTGAAAGAATTGCAGATGCTAATGTCAACATCAGCAAAACTCAGCAGTATAACTGAAGAGCAGCTGGTACTAGACTGATGAGCAGGATGATTGCAATTCATCAAAGGACTAATGAAGATCTCCATGAGACACCTCTGGTATTTTCTGGAAGAGAATATCAAAACCAGGAAATAGCTAAATAGAGCATTTCAAAATTCACTACATGAAGTGAACAGAGTGCTGCAAATGATTGAAATTCATGTCAAAGCTCATTGTGCAGCCACAACTGCTAATTAAAAGGAGGGAGACCAAAGTATGATTAAATATAGCAATCAATAGAAGATGTATGAAATGAAGCATAAAGAAGGAATTAAGTGTCTGTAAAAGGTGAATCATAGAAAGGAATTTTTAAATTAAACTGTGACACACCTGGACCACACAGTGATTTGGCCATGTGTACGAGACATTATACTTGTTTGATATTGCACTGAATTAAAAAAATTGTCAATTCATGTTTCTCTCTGAGTCTTGTAACAGATGATGAGAGATGAGAAACTGATACTGTTACATAAGGCACGTGAGATGCTTAGCAGATGCTCTTTAAAGCTCTTCCTGGTCTGCAGCACACCTAGAGAGCCAAAGTTCCCTGCTCCCTTCACTAGAGAAACTCAAGAACACCCAGCACTAGTTATTTTCTTTTGAAGATAAATCCCGTGACTAAGCTGAAAGCATGATTAGAAATAATATCTGTAAAGCATCTTGTGATAGACTCTTCTAAACAGATCAATAGCCACTCAGTCTCCCTTTAAAAGAAAGATTATAAAGTATTTACTATAGCAAAAAGCTAGGAGTAAATATGTCATGAAAAAGATTTCCATTGTTAGTGTATTCCTTGCCAAAAAGCAATAATTATCTTTTATATTTATTGAAACCAAAGCTGAAATTGCATTCTCTTTCCCTTCCAATCCTTCAAAGAAGCAACATTTGCAAAGCCAAAAAGAATTATTTAAAATTGCAGTTCTAAAACTGGCTTACTGTGGTGGGTTAACCCTGGAAAATAGCTAAGTATCCATACAGCTGCTCTCTCATTCTCCCTTCTCTGCAGGAGAGGAAGAGAAAATAGGATAGAAAAGCTCATGGGTCAAGATAAAGGCAAAGACATCACTTACAAAGTGATCATAAGCAAACCAGGCTCAATTTGTAGAAAAGCAATTTAATGCAGATGTAGATAATGACAGGCAAAAAGTTAAAATGATACTTTCCCCTTGTTCCTTTTCCTAGCCCACATCACTACCCTTCAAGTGGCAGAGGTCTCTCTCTCTCCCCAAGTGATGCAGGACATGGGAGGGGATGGAAGTTGCTCTCATCTGACCCCAGCCACTCTCCTTCCTCCTCACTCACTGCCCTGCTCAATGGGGCCCTACCCTGGGCTGCAGCCCTTCAGGAATACCTTATTCTCCCAGGGCTCCCCACGGCCACAGCTCCTTTAGGAAATGTTCCCTGGCTGCAGATGGGCTCTGCAGGGGGACCCCTGCTATGGGCTTGGGGCCCTTCTGCTGCTTCTTCCTTTCTTGGGGTTTCCTCAGCCTATGCCCCAGATTCTGTTGCCCAGATGAGGTCAAGTCTATCTCAGCTGCCTCTTAATTTTACCTACAGTGGTGGAATCCATGAAGAAAAGCATCAGCTCATGTAGGGCAGTGTGTTTTGTGTTGCCTACCTCATTTCACACATGCTGGGTTTTTTTCTGATCAAATTTGCTGTCCTTTTGGTCAGTAAGTTAGTTGCAAAATGTTCAGTCTTCGCTGAAAATGCTTGAAGTATTCCTGGGTAAAAAAACTCCACTCCATATATTCCATTTTGTTTGTTATCCACCCAAAATCTGTGTAAAGCATACGATGATTCAGTTTTTGTTTGTTTGACTGTTTTCAGGGGTTGTATCTCTTCAGAATTACTATAGACTTTTTCTAAACCTATTCATTTTTCCACTCCCCAGTGCACAGAGGAAAAGTATTTTGTTTCATCACAGAGAATGAAAAATCACATTTGACTTCCTTTTTATCTCTTCTTTCTCATAGACAAATGATTGAAAAATGGAAAGTAATCCCATAGAGGCATAGATATAAAACACAACAACTTGCTGCAGCTGCAGGAGTTGAATACCTCAGGTGGAGCTGATCAAGCAAATAAGTTTCAGGCTTTTGGTTTAGTTTTTTCCCCCTTGTAACTGCATCAATAACCTTTTTGTCCAACCAGCAATTCTTAAGAAGAGTACGGAGACATGATTTTGAGTTGCACCACAAATATTTTTTTAAGTATTTTCTATGTAGGACTGGGAGGACGGACTAGACATCCATTTTAAGCCATTTTGGTTTTAGACTCAGTGAACTGTTAATAAGTACAGTGAACAGTGTGGGCAAACTTTTTGCACTTATTATTTCCTTGTAGTAATTTATTTTCAATAATTCACTATAGAAAAATTTCACTGTAGGTCGCATATATTGTAGAAAAAGGAATTTAGGAGTGTTTCTAGTTTGTAAGTAATAGAAAATATAAATAACTCTGGAAGAATCCAGACCTTTCATAATTAGATGCTAAAAGCATCAGGAAGGATGGGTCTTGAATTTTGCTGATAAAAAGAAGGTTGAACCTACTGTCCTTACAGCTTTATGTATCCTTGACTCTTATGTATACAAGTAGCATTCATTGCACCTTGATGGAAGTGTTGTGATACGTCATCATTTATTTATTTTTAACTCTGTTCTGAAGTAGAATATTATTTCTGTGATTAAGCAGTCAGTCTCCAGCAGAAGGAGCACTGGCAATACAACTAAGTAACCCAGAGTTGTCTGTATTTCACTTTGATAAAAGAGCTCTAAGCATAACATGTGATGTTTATTGTCTTCTACAGGACATTTCTTCAATGCTCATTCAAGAGGAAAAGTGATGCCAGTTTAACCAGGGACATTAACAGCCATGTGATGTTCCGCCCTCCCCTTCTACCACACACTGCCTAACACAGACCAGCTTTTGATGGCTATTAAAAGACTGGCTGATTTCACCAGAGATATCAGTGTTGCAAAAACTTTTTACCCAGATAAAAATGCAACACATATCAAGATGTCTAATCTGTTCTCAAAATAAGATTCCGCTGTGCAATAGATACTTGCTTTTCATTAATATTCAGAGTTTTGTGAACTCTTCTTAGATTCCCAGTACTTCAAATACTATAGTACCTCAGCCTTCATAGGTTCATAGTACCTCAACAAGGTCTCAGAGGTCTCTGTTCTCTGTTGTCTTGAGGACAATACAAGAACTAGGAGTGAGCATCTCTAGCCTAATGGGAAGTTTTAAAAACTTCAACTACTTTGTATCCTCAAAAGATTTTTGAAAGGTTAAAGAAAAATCAAGGTATTTCACATTGTGCAATCAACAGCTCCTTTACATGATTCTTGGCAAAATGGAATGGGCAGAAACCACACAGAACAGACAAGTGTTCCCCTGCTTATTTTTAACTACATGTGCTACCTTTTCATAACACAACACTAATTTCTGATACAAAAGAATAACAACAACTGGACTGTGCTAATTTTTGAGGGGAAAAATAAACTATCTGCGCATAGCCTGGAAAAGAAATCATAAAAACTTTCCTGCAGTTATCTCTTCTTGTTTTTGTTATGTCTGTTTTGTCAGTAAACCTTTTAAAAGCTTTCCTACTTTCTTGATAGATAGACAATGAATTGCTGTTTCGTACCATAACTGCACAAGAAATGACCAGGGAAAAACAACCAAAGTTCTACACTACTGGTTCTGTTCTCCACTAATCTAAATGGAAATCTAACAATTCAGTGTAATCCCTTGTTTCCATTTCAGGAATGAGTGGATTATTCCTTCTTGGTATTGAAATCTGAATATTAAGTTGATGTTTCTTCTGCATTGACATGTTAAAGATATCACAGTGATATTAAAGGTGAGATGGAAGAACAATAAAATACCTTGACTTGAAACAATTGGTTCCTTATAATTCATTGTCCCACTTTAATGTCTCTCATTTTGTAATTTCCCCCCTTTTTTTTTTCTTATGTGTTTTGTTAAATATTATATCCTCTTTAAAAAATGCCCTTCAAAGTCTACTTCAAAAAATCAAGTGACTATGACATGAACAATTTTATTAAATAAAAGGTTTATTCAGAAAAGAAATATATTTTTTTTTCTCAGCCCATCTTCCCAAAATGAAACCATAGTTTTTATTAGAATTACATGTAAAATCCAAGGTCAATCTCAAGCCTGAGCAATTTATGTTCTAGACTTTACATAACAGCAGTTTCAGACCAGTAAGTGAGCAACTTAGGTGACATGATAGATGGTTTGCTACCATCGGGAATGATTAACAGGGAGAAATTATCTTAGACCTCTCTGAATCATTTGACACATCTGTAATATTTCCAAAAGAATGTTTTAATATTGCAGTACATCCAAACAACATGATGGAAAATGGCATCAAAGATCAATGATCTCTTGAGTCCTGTATGGCATTTTAATGCAGTTGTAGTATCAAAGACTTATGTGTTAACAACCTTTCACCATATATATCTACACTCTACAGGGCGCAACACTTGGAAAGTTTGTCCATGTCTTAAATGGAAAGCATTTTGTTGAATTTAAAGCCATGGTGTCAGTGATGATGCTGATGGGAAAAGGAAAGCACTTTAAAACGTTGGTATTAAGAAACAGCCTTTGGCTGAAGAATATGTATCTATAATTTGGTAACATGGTCAGTAGTTTATTACTTGCTGAATTTGGAGTCTAACCTACACACACTTCTGAGTGATACCTTCTGTTTTTCACCATCTGCCCAACATGACCTAATAATACTCCTGCAATTACTCCAATATTCATGATTTTTTCACTTTTCAGGACAGTTTACAGCCATGAAATATAGCATGAAATTAAACTATCAATTGCAAATGCTGCCTGCATTGGATCGTGAGAGTTCAGAAGACAGAACATATATAAACTTATTGTCTGTTTTTATCACAGTTTGTCATTAAACACTGAGTCAAATTCAGAATTTAAGCTTTATTTGCAGATCCTGAGGGAGGATGTATTTATCTTGTCTAACCTTAAAATTTGCATTGTAAATGTAAGCATATACCTTAAGTGTTTTTATAGCAGTGGAGACAAACAGGCACTTTAAGGAAATATGTTGTGAGAATGTAATCAATAGCTCTGTTCTGTTGACACTACTGAACATCCTATATGAACACTGAATTCATGTGATTATTTTCAGGAATTATTCTGTGAGCTTTGCTCAAAGCAGACCATCAGAATGAGCCTCTGCATCACTTGTTGCACTTCTCTGACCTATCTTCTCCTTCATGAACACATAGAAAAAAGTGAAAAAACTTTACAATCAAAATCCTTCTCTGCATACACAATTCTTTCCCCTGGGAGAAAAGAGAGAATGAGAATGAGCTACAGCTGACACATTAGTCACTTTACTTGATGTGCTAATGGAAGATACTCCAGTGTTGTGGGTGATGAGGGCTGCATAAAAATTTATATAGTAAAATAGAAACTGCTCGCTTACAATGGGCAAAGAGAGGAGATTCTGAATAGAACTAGATTTATTTTATCAACTACACAGCAGTCAAAGCTGTTTCAATGAAGATAAATGAAGAACTCTATCGTCGTACTTTGTAGACTTATTTAACCAACACGCTGTCTGCTCTATGATTTGTGATGGCTTTACACATTAGAAACTAACTGAGATATATCATGACTGTCAAATCCTGATATTCCTGTGGGTTTCACGTACAGTACAATAGAACCACTTTCATTATCTTTGTGTTACAGATAATGGATTATAAACTATCTTACAATACCCAAAAGAAAGCTTCTTGGAGATAGAAACACTCTTAATACACAGAGCATATTTTAAACTTTTTCCTTTAAAAAAAATAATTTTGAATCAAAATGAAGATGACTTCATTTGTTAAAAGATATGTGTATGTGTGTGTGCCTGTATGTGTGCATTAAGATCACTTCAACTACTGTGTAACAGTAAGTGTTCAGTTATTCTTACTTACTGCAGCACTTACTTTTAAGTAGTTGGAAAAGGCTAACGACTTGGGATTCAAAAATCACTGACCAATTCCAACTGTCAAGAACATCAACTGATTTGTTGCTCCTGCCATTTGAGCTCTACCTCACTGCTCTTTTGCATGAATTGTCCTTCTTTCTTTCTTGTTCCTATTGCTGGACTGTTACCACTCTCATTCTTCCCTTTACTCATAGTCTCACACACACCTCTGTAGCTCATAAACAATCCTTCAATGGACTCTCATAATTTTATACAAAATTTGCAGGAGTTAATAAACTTTGTATCCCTCCAAAACAAGCAATCTACAAAGAATAAAATATCAGAAAGTGCAACACTATTCAGTTGTGACACATCATTTCAGTTTACCACGCATTGGACAGATGCAGCCCTCCAATAAGCTCTGTGTCATTTTGCAAGTCACATCTAGAATCCTTAAATACTTCTAGACAACCAAAATGGCAGCACCAATCCTTTCAGTATCCTTAACAGCTATTGCATGTTCTCTGGCAGCTCTTTAAAATAAAAAAATTAGCTTATTACCATTACATCTTGTTTTTTCTTCTTACTGCAATCATCAGTTTAATCATTTATTGTAGCTGTATTGTTGATATGCAAGACATGACCAAGGAAAATTTGTATGAATAAGTGTTGTTTTTGATTAAATCAATCCATACTGTAGGAGTGAGCAGATTTTGATGAACACAGAAGCTCCACAAAATCTTCTTTAGGTCACCAGAAGGAACAAAATTCTCAAATCCAAAAATAAGTTGAAGATAAATCTTTCAGGTTTCATTTATGACAACTTGAGGGAGCAGGGTTTCTGTTACTTGTACAACATATGGAGCTATAGCCTAGCTACTCCTCAGTTTCACTTGAAAATGTAGACACTTGTAGCTACAATCTCTGTTCTTTAGCTTCTTTCTTAATAGGGGCTAAAGAAGTGAGAGAGCATTGTTCAGTGCTATTAAATCCATTCTATCCACCAATGACATTTAGAACTCAGTAATCTGTGAGATTTGGGTTTTTTTGGGTGATAGCAACAACAAAAAAATATTTACAGATTTTTGGGATGAAGAGGTGGGTGTTAAAGATATTTTTTTGGTGAATGTTTTTATTCTATTTTAAAAATAAGATAATTATGTTTTTCATTACCTAAATGAGTGAAGTCATTACAGATAATTTTTTTGCTTTGTCTTACACATGCATGTAAGTAATTGCTCCAATTGCATGTTCTGATCCCTGAAAGGGAGCTCAAATGTGCTTGCTGCAGGAAAAAGTGACCCTTTCTGCAAAGATTTTTTGTCTACTATTTAAAAGAACGAGAAAACAAACAAACAAACAAAAAACCTTACCTATGCTTTAGTATTTTAAAGTAGCAATCTTTCTTAGGAAAAGGCATCTTAAAGGCTTGCAAGTTACTGCCATAACGATAATAAACTCAATTCATGTGCACATTAGTTGTTTCACTACTGTATGCATCCCTTGTATTTAATAAATATTTAACTGTCTACAGTGTAATAATTAATCATCCTGGCTTTCCTTATAAATGTCCTTCTGTTAAGGTTGCATGGCTTTTTGATATCTATAATAAATTGGCTTTTCCAAAAATAAAGCTATAGCAGACAGTGCTTCTATCTCCAAGGTAATCCAGTTTTGAAGTATGTATTTTTTCAGAGTTCATAATTAATTGCTTGATAGTGGGAAGGGAAAAAAAAAAGGCATTTGAGGCATTCAGAATGAAAACTAAGGCAGACTACAGCTGAATAGGATCAGAGGTGCTGTTTAAAACTGTGTATTTAGGGCATAATCAGTTTGTAACTAGACCTTTATCTTTGACACCAAGACCTCAGCTCTAGGTTCAGTCATAGTCCTGGCCTACTGCGTGGCATTTCCTTTCAGTCTTTTGTGTCTCTATGTCACTGAATCCACCAAGAAGATAAGGTTACTTTTAGATTTATGGAATATACAATAGCTGTAGAAATGCACTCACACTTTCAAGTCACACTGAGGAATTTAGTGGTGTTTGGAAACTACAGAAGATCTGCACATGAGGAGTGCAGATACTTAAAGCTTAGAAGCATCTCTGTTAATTGAATAGCTTCTCATTAAATACATAGACAAAAGGCTTTTACTTTAGGCATTGTCTTTAGTTCTGAAAGAAAAAGTTGTTAAAGCTAGTATGCTAACTGAAGAGTCAACTAAAATAGCTTATAGAATTTGCAAAGAACAAATATACATTATTTTTAATGTATTCTCTCTCTGGAGACTATATGTCTTTCTGCTTGTGGTCCTCTCTCCAAACAGATTTCTGAAACCAAGTACCTGAGATGCCTCTTTCAAAAGTCATCGTATTCAGACATGTTTGTTTGTTTGTTTGTTTGTTTTTCAGTATAAGGTGGAAAATGATGGCTTCTGCACTGACATGCCCTTGAACTGTATTATGAGAGGTGTATGTTCCATTACATAAATAGCTTCTTACAGTTTTGGTTTTATCTTCCATCATAAACTTACCTAAAATTAAGAGCTCTAGGAGGGAATACATTTACCCATTAATTCCAGTCTCTCATGATACATATGCTCACACTGTTTGAATACTCTCTTGAGGACATTTGGGCGTAAACTTCTTTATGTTTCAATGAGACCGAATGTTCTCTTTTCTTCCCCTTTCATTTTTCTTCCCACTTCCACAACACTGAGATTGCTCTCACAGAAGATATGTAAAAGTAAGCTTACTGACCCTGTGCAGTTTGTAATCTAAGCTCCTAGACATTTTCTGAAAATGACTGAGGTTGAGGTCTGAGGTAAGACATTGGGTTGTCTGAGCTGTGAATGATGCCTTAGAGAACTGGAGTGAGAGAAAAGGCACACTGCTTAACACTGTCAGGTAACATGATTCCATGATTCAGAGCTCTTTATGCAAACAGAGGAGCACAGAGGCACAAGTCAGGTGGGGGAACCCCAGCACTTCAGACACAAACTCCTGGTCAATTCCCTCATAGATCTGCCCCTGGAGGCAATATTCATGCTCTTAAAATGTGCAAGAGACATATGCCAATGTCAAATTACATTCTAGGTCTCTCTGGATATTCCAAGAGGTCTCCAATTATTTCTGCAGCAAAATGCAGATCTGCAAGTCTATGATATCTCAAATATATTCTACGCACTAAACATAGTGCTTGTAGAGCTTACCTGTTGAAAACCTAGACTTGAAAATGATGATTTCACCTAGGTGATGCTAAATGCTTCTCACTGGAAAGAAAGTTAAGAATCTATTCACCATTTAGACTTACACTTACAACCAGTAGGTATCTCTACGGGTTGATTCAGTCAACAAAATGTTTTGTGCTTCCTGAAGTGTTCTACAATGGTCTGAAATGGTTTGCAATGCTTTCCAAAAGAGTCTTTCTCCAGTTATTAGGAAAAAACTATTGGTGGTGTAACACTAGGTAACTAAACTCCACCAGCCACTCTTTCATTTCCCTTCTCACAAAGACAGGGAGAAAATACAATGAAAAATGCTCATGGGTTGAGATCATAACAGGGAGATATTCACCAGTTACCATTACAAGCAAAATGAACTGTGTATAGGGAAAATTAATGTCATTTATTGCTAATTGATAGCAGTGAAAACTAGAAGCAAACAAAAAACCCTTTTTCCTCACTTACCCACATCACTGTAATACTCTTGGCATTAAAGAAAAATAAAACCAGCATTATAATAGCATTGAGCTTATTATTACATGGAAAGAGAGGCAAGGAAAGCTGCTGGGAGCTGAAATTATTTAGATTTGTTCCTTGATTATAGCTGATGAAATTAAAAAATAAGACTCCAGATGTCTAACAGAGGGGTTTGGGGTTTGTTCTGTTTGTTTGTTTTAGATATATTTTCAGTCTTATTGTCACTTAAATACCTAGGAAGTTCTATGATACAGAAACATTTTTAGAATAAGCCTTCTGCTGGAGTGACTCATTATATCATTACAAAAGCCCAGAGGAGGGAATCAGAAATTAATCCAAAATTAGATGTTAATTAGAAATGTGTGCAAATTGATATTCTGTGTGGGAGATACAAAGCTATGGCATGAAGTGTATTCGATTAGCACTTTATACCCCACCCTGAGCAAAGAATTGTATAGAAACGGAATGCTTGGTAGAGATGTGGATGCCTATGTAAAAAGAAAAATATTGGCCACCAAATGCCTAAAATGGAAATAACTGGATAATAATAAAAAAGTTTTCTCATTTCTTTCCTATTATTTATTTTTATGGTTCCGGGTAACAGTAACCTGCAGGTTCATTTAACATTTTCTGTGGATGTGTTACTGAACATGATGGAAAAAATACAGAAATGCCACTAGGTGGTTAGGCATGGTGTCAAGCTGAAAATATAATAAGAATAGTCTTAGAGAAGGGTATCTGCAAGAAAAAAAAGATTGATTAGGGAAACAGGCAAGTTGATTGATACTTGCTTCAATAAGTCATTTACTGGTGGCCAACTTGCCAGATGATAGCCTGGAAAGTTTTTATGCCATAACCAACTCCTAGCATGCCACTATTACAGGATTTATTGACAACTGCAACTTTAATAAACAGAGGCAAAAAAAAAAGGAAGAAACAACATCCCAGATAACTGTGAACAATTTATAGGCTTCCCAGAAGACTCATAACTGATTAAAAGGAATATTTCACTATTATTTTTTATGTTCACTATTATAAAATATTCCAATAATTTTCAAGCAGATGATCATTGAATCCCTAATTTTGGTTGTACAGCATTTGCTTATTTCTCAGTATTTAACAGCGCCTCTGAAATTGACATTATTTTCAAAACTAGAGCAGTGACCAACACAGAAATTCCAGAAGAAAATAATACCACTGTTATAAAATCGCTGTTTTTTATACTGAACTTTGTCTGCATTGTAGCCAGCTACAGCCACTGCTGAAGTATAGCAGATCTGCTAGCAACTTCTCTTAGAACTGTATATCTTAGTTTTCAGTCACTTCAGTGTATACTCTGATTAAGGCAATTGAGAAAACTCCCCCTTCTGAGGTAGAGAAACTTGTCTTAAGAACAACTTTTGTAAGATCAAATTAATTGCTAGATTTAATGTTCAGTTTTGAGCTAAAAATCAGAAAAACAAGCAAAGTTAGGCTTCATTAATAATTTTATATCCTTAGTATTAATGACTAGGAGTAATTTTCCATTCTAAAAGAGGTCTATCTGTCGTGATGCAAATTATACTCCAGAAAAGACAATCCTTTTCTGTCTTGCCCTTGCTCACTTTCTATTTTTGTTAAAATCACATGACTTGCTATAACAAAGTTTCCATTTTAGCTTCATATACATATTGTATGAGTATTAAGTCCTGACTTTTTTGCATCAA
The DNA here is from genome assembly GCF_038088225.1 of Cyrtonyx montezumae. Classification (NCBI taxonomy): domain Eukaryota; kingdom Metazoa; phylum Chordata; class Aves; order Galliformes; family Odontophoridae; genus Cyrtonyx; species Cyrtonyx montezumae. Next base: position 5,498,136 of record NW_027072089.1, read on the forward strand.
AATTTAATGGGAAAAATCATTTTTCAAGTGTCTAGAACATGTACAAATTGTGGTCCCAGGAGAAAATAGTCAGGCATATTGGACACTCAGAAAATGATGTATTCAGCTTTCCAAAGGGATTTGGATGTCCAGTCACGTTATAAAATTAATGAGAATTGGACATATGCAGCCTCTAAGTGGTTTTGAAGAGCTTGTACTCAAAATCCATACTGGTAAATTATAATAGTTTATTGCTTGTGAGTTTATAGCTAATCTCAGCATACATAGCAACATATTTTACTGGATATTTCGTCTATTAGTTAGATACATTTCTGCTATACAAGACTATTGGTACCTGAATATGTCTTAAACTGGGAATTGAATCTCTAAGGCTTTCATATGTACAGATAACACTAAATATAAGACTTAAATACTTAGTTAATACCTAGCTCCCTAAATCCAGCATTTGAAATATTATTTTCTAAACACAATTTTCAAACCTGTAGTTAAGTTGACAAAGACTTACCAATAACCACTTCTCTGAAGGACACACTCACCTTGATTATCTATTACTTTTGATTTAGATCTTCATAGAATCAAAGAATCATAGAATGGTATGGGTTGGAAGGGATCTTTAGGATCATCTAGTTCTAACACCCCTGCTATAGGGATGGACACATCCTTCTAAACCTGGTTACTCAAAGCCTTTAATTCCTCCAGGCAGGGAGTATCCACAACCTCTCTGGGCAATCAGTGTCTCACCACTCTCACAGTAAATAATTGATTCCTTGTATCTATTCTTAATCTTCCCTCTTCCAGTTTAAAAATATTTTCTCTTATCCTGTTGCATCCTGCCCTTATAAAAATTCCTTCCCAGCTTTCCTGTAGGCCCCATTTAGGTACTAGAAGGCTGCTATTAGGTCTTCTCAAAGCTCCAGCCCTCTCAACCTTCTCATAATCTTTGTGGCCTTCCTCTGGACCTGCTCCAACAACTCCATATCCTTCCTGTGTTGGGGGTTCCAGAATTGAACACAGTACTTCAGGTGAGGACTTACATTATTTTACATCTTACATTAACACTGTTCATTCTGTCTAATGCAGGTACAATGGCAAAAACTTTTGAACAGAATATTGTGTTCCTCTAGAAAACAGGATATACAATTAATCATTCCAAGTATTTAATATGGATAGTTATTTTTAGTATCAGCCATATACAGGGAATGGAAAAGTGAAACCAGGCTTTATTTTAAATGTGTAAGTGAAGAAATAAAGAGGTATCCTTCTTGTCTTTGAAAGCAGTATGAAGATATGACAACCTAAAATCTATTTATTGAGATGAAGGTATGATTTTGCTTTCAACAAAGTTCAGCTGGAATAATACAGTTTTTGAGTATATCTTTCTAGAAACTGATAATGAATGACAGTTTTATGAAGTTATATAATGGCTATCATAGATAGTCCAAAAAGGACTCTTCAATTATTTTCTTCATATTTATTTCCCCCAAACCCATTTCACTAGGAGTCTAATCCATTTTTTTCCGCTGTTGGCATTGGTTTGGTACTATGAGAGTGTTTTGTGTGATCTCACTTGAGATTTCAACCTGTTGCTCAACACTGACCAAAACAAAGCTTAGAGAACTAAGTTGTTATCAAGGAAAGAATACAGAGATTCAGTTCATGAGATGACTTCTCAAGTCCCAGAAATTAGTAGCTCAGTTGTTCCTGTAGCTGTGGAGAAAACTGAGCAGATGTGTGACAAGGATACAGAGTGGTCTTATCACCAGTTTACAGGTTGACAACCTGTCACTCAGCACCAGCTGAATCTCAGTGCACTACTAACCCTATCTGAAATGAAACCAAGGCATGGGGAGGACACAGTGAAAGGCTCGCTCAAGTTATGGTAAATAAGTTTATAGATTTTGATACACAGTCCTGTGAACAGCAAAAACACAGCCATGTTTTCTGTTTTGAGTAAAGAATTTGAGTATAGATTTCAAGAGTGCTGAATTTTTTTTTTTTTTTTTTTGTGAGACCATTTTTAGTCAGTGTAAAAACATTACTTAAAAATTTTTAAATGAAATGTCTAGTGTTGAAATAAAAAAATTTGATCGCCTCTTTACCAAACTTTTATAAGTCCTATTTTACCAGAATTATCCCTCACTTCAGTCATACCTTATTCATGCCATCACTTCTTGGCAGTACATACACATATGAACAACTGTTTCAGGAATGAAGCACAGAATGCAAAGAATTATATCTCTGAAGAAAACCTTGAGAACTTGCTAAGAATTGCAACCACTGCCATCAAACCAGAGTGTTGTGTTAGATATACATAATAAGGCCAAATATCCCACCAAATATCCCACGGGTTTTATGCTTTTGTTTCTCCCATTTTTATGTTTCAATTAAAAAACATTAAAAATTAAAGTATGTTTTGTTTCTTATATACATTAACGGTACTATATATTTTATGAAGGCTGCTCTGAAATAGCTCCTATTTTATGGTGTTGACCCAGAATACTAGAGAATGATGTTGATGGTATGGCAGTAGAGGTTAAACTTTCCCACCAATATTCCATTACATTTTGATGCTGTGAGACAGATTGAAACAAAGGGGAAGAGTGACAAAGTAACAGTCAGTATGAAGCAAAGGTGTTATGGAATTCCTCCATGAAGAAAAAATGGCACCAACTATCATTTGTCAAAGCATGATGAGTGTTTATGGAGACCAAACAGTTGATGTGAGCATAGTGAGAAGGTGGGTGGTGCATTTCAGCAGTTATGGGAACAGAGTGGGTCACCCTGGTGGTGCAGATTTTTAAGAGCACAGCATGAGGGCTCTTGTTTGTTGCTGCTGAAAGTGTACAGCTAATTATGGCAACTATGTTGTACTGGAGTTCTGCAGTTGAGAATTTGCTCTATTAAATACTGTGCTCTTTATACCAGTTGTATTTTCCATGGAAATAATTAGAAATGTTACTTGTGGAGCAACCTTCATAGTTGTGGTCCTAGACAATTACTCTTCACTTAGTGTGTTCCAGGCAAGCCAAAAGGTTGGACACCCATGGTCTAAACAATAGTTTCTTATAATTGGTCTGTGGATATATACTACTGAGAACAGTACAAAGAAATGAAACTTCCTGACCCTATATTTTTTTGTGCCAGAGGTTTATGGAATTATGTTTTCTAAATGTTACTAATATTTATTTCACAAATATACTTCACAAATATACTATCACATTGTTTCAGCTGTTAACCTTTTGCCTTTCACAAGACAGTTTTAACTTATATCAAAATGCTATATAATAGTTTATGCACCGTTTTGTCTTTCAAATTAACTTAGGCAAGTGAAAAAAAACACCTTTTTAGAAAGTGTTAGTCAACTCCCACTGTTCTTTGAAAAGAATATATAGTTGCTTTTGTTAGGATAAGTGGAAAAGCCCCAGTGAAAATTACACCTCATACATGGAGCTGTAATCAAAAAGAAAACCCTATTTTACTACACATCACATCTTGAAAAATACGCATGCAATATGGATGATCATCAGACTAGAAATGAAATATGCATTACATAATTGGATGCAGAAAAGTCTGGAATTTGTTGCCTTCACCTAGAAAAGAGAAAGTTAAATGGAATTGTTTTGTTTTGTCTTCATCTTCCTAATGGGTAGGTGTAAAGAAGACTTCTCAGAAGGGAATAAGTGATCCCTTATATGGGATAGAAGTTATAAGAATGGAGGCACTGAAATACCACAAAACCCACTTCGAGATAGAAGTTGGTCTATCTGACAGCCTATCATGGTATTATATGAAATGGGAAGTAAATCTATTTAAATATACCTTGCAGTTCTCTAGTATCTGAAGCGAAGCAGTGCTGTTCAACATGGTGAGGAAATGAAAGCATAGAGACATATATAAGAATTAGATATCTTAAAAAATCACAGATCTCTCACAGTAAGTGACAAAACATCTAGGGGAACTCTCTCCTGGCACAAAACACTCTGAATCAAGTATCCTGTGCCAAAAATAAAAAATAAAAAAAAAATTCCAGCAAACAAACAAACAAACAAGCTAAAATGCCTCAGCAGTATTTCTGCCAGTAGTTTGTTAATTTCTGTATCAAGAAAATGTTAAAAAATAAATCTTTCTGAAGGGTCTACATGCTAGAATGTAGGAATGTCAGTTCTTACTGAAAAAAAAAATGACTATAAACTGATGCTGATTTATCTTGCCCTTTCTGGGGAGAGGTCAATATTGCATTATTTTAATGAAACAGATGAGGTTTTACTTCCCTTAGACTTTCCTAACTCCCCCCTCATGGATCAATATCAGCCCAGCTATTAAAATGCAATTTTAAGTTGTCCTTAGGTTTTATGCATTGGTCTTTCTGAGGTCAATCAGCAAAGAAAAATGAGGCTCCACTTTTCCCTGCTGCCCTTAATCATTTTGTAATCCATTCTACTGTGGTGAGTCTGTAAAGGAAGAAGAGTTGTAAGGGAATTTGTTTTGAAATGCATTCCTACTACTCTAAAGCTTATTTCTCCAAGGCTGTAAAGTACATGGAATATATGAAAATATTTATTACAATACTTGATATGAGCTGTCTTTGAGATGAAATGTCACTGTTTATTTGGTTCAGCCACAGAATTCTTGTGTTGCTCTAAAAGATGACTACAATGAATCTCCCTTTCAGAAAGATCCCTGCCACTGTACATGATCTAGATATGATCAGAAGACAAGGCATCCATGCATGAATCTCTATTGCTTTTTTTTTTTTTTTTGCTTGTTAGTTTGAAGTGTAAAACCTTGACTTTGTGAAATGTTGAGCATTTCTCTTGACCTCAGAAGGAGCTGATGTCACAAATCATGTTACTACCTCTAATACACAGGAATTTGGGGGAGATCACTGTGAGGATCTCAGAAACTCTCTGCTAGATAATCAGCAGCACCTGATAATTTTTAACATCTCTTCTGGCTTCACAATTAAAATGCAAAATCTGTGTCATTCAGGAATTATTTTTGTCCTAATGATCAATTAGGAATAAAATGAGCAGCAACAAGAATAGAATTGTACTTTGGCGTATGATAATTTATTCATGGCATAAGTTGATGAAACTACATTGGAGAAAATACATATTTTTAAATGAACAGGAAAGGGGTAACTTTACCACCAGCTGACTCACATATATTCTAGCAGTCTGACGCGTTAGCTGTGATGAGCTGCAGAATTTCAATAATCAGCAATAAAATACTCTAAAAAATATTGTAATTCTGTAAGACATCTTCTTGAACATAAACAGATGCAGAAAGGAAGGTGTATTTTCCTAAGTCAGAAGAACTGAAGCCCCTCTAGGAGTGTCAGTATAATATCTATTTACAATATATTTACACATCATGCAAAGATTCAGCCATGTGGAATCATGCTTGCTAATACAGACTTATCCTTTCATGGATGTATTTTATACCCTAAACATACTCAAGTATATCCTGTGAGCAAATCATCTTGTGATATTCTTGAGACACAATGTCATCAATATAGAGAAAAAAAATGACAGGATATATATGCTGAAAGGGAAATAAATTACTTTTCCCCAGTTTATTCTAAGGCCTTGCTTCCTAGTTTTTCACCCTGAAGTAAACAGAAAAATTCCTTCCCAGGCATAACAGTTTATGTAATTTTATATTCCACCAGACAAACTTTTATTCTGTGATCACTTGACTAGACCCATGAATAAAACTTGTCTTAACAGAAATTATCATTGCAAATATATTTGTTTTCCCTTTGGATTAAATTCTAGCTTTGGAAAAAAAAAATAATAATAAAAAAAACACCAAAAAAACAGACATAAATGTATTCATAGAGTAAAAAATACGCAACTCAGCACAAAGTTTAGGAAAATTCTTACATAAATAAATGTCATAATTCCTCTTAGATGAAATGCTGTCCTCGCTAACAGTGACTGGAATTTCTGCACTGAAATGTAAGATGATGCACTTTCATATTTAAACATCAATGATGTTAAGGACTCTAAGCATAATTATTTGTTTCCTTCTTTTTCTAGAGAACATTCTCACTATAAACTACCTATGGCTTTGGAATGAAAAATTATGCCACAGTTCATGGGCAAAAATAAATATTTAATTCATTTAAAATTTAAAAGGTATTCGGCAGAAAACACTACAAAAGCAATTGTTCTGGCTTACAACAGTATGAGTGGCCTTACAGAAACTGGGTTATAAATCTCCAGAGACACAGAGATCAGGGTACTGGATAACTTTGGTTCTGCCTCCAAAGACTTGTCCCATCTTCCTGAAAAGGCTTTTCACTGGGAAATTCCAGTGAGATGGTTCAGCAAGATCACCAACAGGCAACTTCAAAGGGCTGCTGTTGAATGTTAGCAGTCTGGAAATTTCATTATATTTTTAATCTTTATTTATTAATTAGCACCACAGCCCGGTACAGCACAAACACAAGGGCTGACTGTCTTATGCCTGGGTAGGAAGAGACCCACAAGAACCATCTAGTCCATTTCCTGGCTGCATACTGACTGCATACAACAAAAAATTCAAACCATATTTCTGAGAGCCTTCTCCAAATACTTTTTGAACTCCAGCAGCACAAGGCCATGTCCATTGCCCTGGAATCCAGCACTTGCTCTTGCTAAACTTTCTAAACTCAACTACTTCATGGTCACTATGGTCAAGATAGCCATCATTCATCACAACCTACAAGACCCTCTCTGTTTAGAAGAATGAAATCTATCAGGGCACCTTTCCTAGTTGGCTCTCTTAGTACTTGTACTAGGAATTTATCATCCAAAAGTTTTAGGAATTTCCTCAATCTGGTTGTATCAGCTATGTGATACTGCCAATTAGTACTGGGAATGTTGAAGTCACCCATAATGACAAAGGTGGGTGTTCTAGGATATGTCTTAGTTTCTCAAAGAGTAATTCATCATTGTTGTTATCCTGACTGAGTGGTCTAAAGTAGAACCCCACAGTAATAGGATGCCAATAATGTCATAGCTATGAGCCTGAGCCAAGGCTTCTAGCTCTTCTTTCTTATTCATGATGCTTACACTGATGTAGAGACATTTTAAATGTGCTATAGTATCTTCAGATTCTCACTGAGCAGTCCAAATGACCTTGCTAGCACACAGTCTCTTTTGATATGTCATTCTATGGCTTATCACTGGCAAGCCTGATGATAAACTTGTTAGTCCAAGTAATGAGAAACCCGTAAAGACAGTCAGTTCAGTGTTAGTTGCAGAAAAAGCATACAAACTGGTCAATGGATATGGCATTTCCTTTGTGAGTGTAGAGATTAAGACCATTCCAGCCTAAAAAATATAATCTTTTATATAATATAATACGATACATACAATATAATCACACTCCAGAAGAATTTTCAAACCATGAAACTCTTCTGTAGGAAGATACAGTCTGTTCTGATTTTGGAAAAGCAGAAGGGCACATTTGCCTTCAGGAAGGCAATCCTGTGCCAGCTTTGTTTCAGTTTTAGATATTAGTTTTGAACTGGATAAGTTATGCGCCTTTAGGAGAGGAATATTGGTTCAAAATCATCCCTGTCATCAGTATTTTCCATTGGTTTGCTCCAAGTTGCTTTCTCCTCAGGGCCTGACACTTTCAGTTGTCATTTTGAGGCCCCCAAATCTCGTCTCACAAAAAGCTAGGCTAGCTGTCACAATGCTCTCCAAGTATGCCCAGAGGCCAAGAGCCACCTAGGCTATGTAGCTCCCAACTTTCATTTGTAATTTCTTCTTTGTATCTAGCCCTAAGATTCAGTTAGTTAGGAAGTGCTGAGCTAGTCCACCTGAGATGTCTGAAGTAGTACAAACTGCTTTATGAATAAGTAGGAAAAGTAGCATTTTATATCACAGATTGTCTTCACTTCAATAGCCAGCAGAGATGGGAACCCTATTTTTGACTCTTTAAAGACAATTTTGTCATTTAGTATGTCCTCGCTTTTAAAATAAATGTACTCAAAAATAATATTCTCTCACTGCTGCAACACAAATGTAACCAGCTGCTTCTTATTTGGTATTGCTCCCACTGAGAAATATGCACAGCCAACATTCCCTGGTAGAGCCTGCTGATTTTTATAGCTAGTTTAAACATAAAGGCAATTGTGTTAAAGAGTAAGGATGATATGACATTTGAAAAGCCTCTTGAGAAAAAAAAACAGTGAAGTGGATACCACTGAAAAATCATTCTGAACCTGAGATAATTTGAACAGCTCTGCACCAGTGTTGTTCTACTGCTATCAGTGACAGGTGCTTCAGACAGCACGTTTGCTAAGTATCCAAATATATCAGTGGTTGTCGCTCTCAAGAGAGGCAATCTTATCTCTGCTAAGGCTGACCAGGGAAAGGTTATTCAGAGAAAATCATCAAGAATTATATCCTGCTGGCCACCCTCACAACTCTGGTGAGTGAGAATGCCAGGGAGGATTAAGGGATCTGGATGGGCTGAAAAAGCTACAGGCTGATCCCTTCTCCGCAGTCCCTGACCCAGTGCTAGCACGTGCATTATCCAGTCATTGTCCTTGTCTTAATGACAAAGGGGAGAGAGTTGTGTGCTTTGAGTGGTTTGAAGCATCAGTAACCAATGAACTCTGTGGATTCTCACAGAATCAGGTTCCTGCAAGAATTTATGGACATATTTCACTCATTGTCATGAACAGATTATTTGGGAGACTGTAGTGTTTCTCATACATGTAGTCTGCCTTCCTCTAGTGTTCTGATAACAAATATATCTCCAAGAGTGCAGGAACCAGGGGGTTTCTTTGCTTCCAGAGGCAAGTGGTTTTTTTATTATTTTTTATTTTTATTTAAAGAGTGGATAACATTGAAAGAAACACCATGTAGATGCAGGAAGTGAGCAGAGCTTAGTCGTTTCTTTGAGTTTTCTTTTTGTGTCCAATAGATGAATAGTGATCTTTCTCTGCAATTGTGCAAGCAGGAATTAGGTGGTCATATGGAGAGATGGAATTTAGATTTTCAGAGATCCTCAAGGTATTTTAATATCTAGTACAGAAACCAATACATGAAAGGTATGTAGATCACACTGGATGTAATGCCTTCTATTTATTTTCATGTAAGTTATAACACACAGAAAAGGCACAATAACACTATTGAGAGCACATTGTCAGCTACAGTGCACTATTTTCAACATAGTCACCACCATTAGTTATTCATTTTTGCCAGTGGAGGAGACACACTGTCACTGTCTCTGCTTCTGAAATAGAACACCCACTGCTCCACTGTGATTACATTCACTATTTGGTCTCCATGAATGTTCAGCAAGCACACATGAATGTCGTCGGGTGCCATTTTTTTCTGCACGGAGTAATTCATTTCCATGCCTTTGCTTTATATACGCTTCCATGTCAGATGCCATTTTGTCAGACTGCTCCTTTGCTGCCATCTGTCACACAGAAACCTAATGTAATCGAACATTGGTGGGAAGATTCAGTTTACTGCCATACCACCAGCTGATGATCATGGGCCAACATAATAAAATAGGAGGTATTACTTTCAGAGCATCCCTTCTAGTAGCTAAGCTATAAACTCTCCACATAATGTTCCAGCTCTGCTGCTCTTGTAACAGTGCATAGCAGGAAAGTAATAAAATGTTGCTAGGTGCTAGTAACATCTTGAGCTACCTCTACTACCTGTTCAGGGAATGTGCAAGTAAAAGAGTTTAAACTTTAATTTTCCAGCCCTCTTGAGTAGCAAGTTCCAAAGAAAGGCAGTAGAGGTCATTAGCTCCAGAAAAGAGAAGAAAAGATGCAGTACATTTTCAACCATTGTGAACTAATGTGAACCAATATTGTTGTCTGTGTGAAAGACAGTATCTTAAAAAAATTAAGGAAACTAATTCAAATAGAATCACACACACAATGGTTGAGACCTCTAGAGATATATGGTTCATTTCCTGCTGAAGCGGGGTAACAGATCATATTGAACTGGTTCACATTTAGACAGGTTTTGAATAGATTCAGAGAAGGAGATTCTACAACCGCTTTGGGCAGCATTTGATAGCACTCTATCATGCTTGCAGTAAAGAACTTTTTCCTTATCTTCAGGTGGAACTTCCTGTGTTCCAGACTGTGTCTTGTTACCTTTAATGCGATGCACATATTGGAAGAATTAAGATGCCACTAAATCAAATTGGAGAGAGGATAAGTAAACAGAAGGGATCTGAGTTGCCAAGACAAATAATTCTTTAACTATGTCATTAGGATGATAACAATAAATGCCATTTTTTAAAAATATATACATAAGTAGCCACTATATTGGATTTGACAACCTCTAACATTAACAAATGTCATGGGCTAGTTAGTGACTGTAGTCTGTTTTCTAGCTCATGTTACTATTTTTTTACATATATATAGCTAAGCATTCTAAATTTCTGCCATTTTAAAACAATTTGATTTCTGAGGCAATCAGTCAGTTTTTGTCTATTTTATAAACTCTTATTTTCTGACAACACCACTGTGTTATATGGACTGTGATAACAATGATATTTGTGAGAGGAAAAGCTAGGAACATGGCTGGAAAGTGAGGAAGAAGAAAGAGATATTTATCCAGTCTTTTAAATAATTTTTCTCATGCCTACAGTAGGTTTCACAAGCTAATCCATCAAGAAAAATTAAGATGCTCCTCACATATAAAAAAAGCCACCTTAATTTCTGTTTGTGCCATGATTTAAATATAAGCCAAAAAAGTATTGATATTTGCATTAATGGTTACAAAAATGTGGGGGGAAAATAACAACAATGACAAAACAAAAATAAGAAAATGACAACAAAAAAAAATCCCTTGTGGCATAATCTATAAGTTCCCTGTAAGAATATAATGAGAAGGGAGAGTTGTTCCCTGATGCACTGATGTTAGCTTTAGAGAGATTTAATGAGACATTCACCTGCCAAACAATGATGTGCAAGTTAAAGGAAATTGGGACTGAGTTTAGACTTTTTCTTTTTTGCATGAAAATATTCTGACCTGTTTGCTCATTGCTCATGTAAAAATGTGTGAAGAAAAAAGAAGGTGGAGGAGGCTGTTTACAAAGTTATTTGATACAAATCTGTTGCAGTGTTGAGGAACAGGACATGTTTTTCCTCTGCAAATTGGCATCTCAGACTCTCCTTCAAACAAAACAGCTTTACATTCATCTCTCTAACATTCAGTGGAAACTAGTTTCATGCTCAGCCAGACGAATTTCCTTCAGAGCTTGTCATTACTTTTTTTTTTTCTTCTAATCATCGATCAGTCTGTTATTAAAAACGTTAATAATACTTTATCACTTGGGTTCTGGGTATCAAAATCAGTAAGGCCAACTAAGGAGAACAATACAATTATGCATAGATAGTTCTTTATCTCAAAACCACAATCCCTATGTACAACCCCAATTGCATTATACCCATTTATTATCATTTTCACTACAGGGCATTAAGTCCTGGGACCAAGGGATAAATGCTTTCTTAATAGCACATGAACAATTTGACATTAGGGTTTCATTCTGACAGACAAGCTAATGGGTCATATAAGTGTCAGAGACATTAGCATTTACAGTTATCTCCAACAGCTTGCTTAACACAGCACATTTCAAAAGATATGCTTTTCCACTTCACGGGAAGCCTGCCAATGCATGCCAATCTGTAGACACTTCCAGTGCAGGCAAAAGTTATTGTCCAATTAAGCAAAGGTAAAATAGTCATGGTGATCCCAAGAAACTGATTGATTCAATTGCCTAAACTCAGGTCTCTAGAGTCACTTAATATGCCTTTTTGCACCACGCTTGCTCTCCTGCTGCAGGTTTTCTGCAAGTCCTGTGTCATATCTGCCAGTTCCTGCAGATGCCTCAGATACTCAGTGCAGCAGCTGACTCAAGCTCTAATGGCTATGTTAAAATATAGCTCAGTGTTACTTGTCTAATAGCCTGATTTTTAATGCTGTGGAAAAGATTCATGGTCTAATAAATTGGTGATAGCATTAACGTTACTTTTCAGAGGTCAGAGGTGGAGAACTGAGTATCAGCGTCATGAGACTCTAATTTCCCTGTCCATGTTACGAACATGTTCTTCTCCACAAACTCTTCCTTACTCCTTTCAGCCTAAGAATTTATCTGCTTGTGTACAGGATCAATTTTCATATGATGCAGCTGTTTAGCCCTGGAGCAAACTTTGGTGAAAACAGTCCAATAGGAAAACCTCTGGGAAGCTTGTGTGGAGGCTTCATTCATGCATGCACCTTCTGCCCTGTTCAGAAGCTGCATTTGAGATGAAGCCCTTGCCCTTGATCTTTGCCTGAGCTATGTCAATGCCTGGTCTTATACCTAACAGATCATAGAGGAATAAAATCATATGATCATAGAATGCCTTAGGTTGGAGGGCACCTTAAAGACATTCTAGTCTGGGCAGGGTTGTCATCCACTAGGTCAAGCTCCCCAGGATCCTATCCTGGCTCTGGCAATCATCTACTGTATGTCCTTACCTCCTCCTGCAGACTGCAGCAATGCATTTGCAGAAGAGGGCCATGAAAATGTATATGTATATGTAGTTACCAAACAAAATTGTTTTGGATTTTGCCATGCATACACACTTTTCCTCACTTATGCAGTGAGCATAAACACACCGGCAGGATTCAGCAATGATCTGATGATAGTTCTTCTGCAACTGAATGGACTTCTGTTTGCTGATGCTCTGCCTTTCATCTACGGTTTAACAGAGTGGAAAGAAATGCCACAAAGGCACCTAATCCTGGGGGAATAGGAGGGCCACCGCCAGTGCCTGACTGTGGTCTTGAAAAGACAGATTGTGATGCTTGGAAAGGAGAATGGCAGTGTGGCCACTGAACATGTACTTTGACTACTTTTTGTTTTATAAAAATCTGCCTTAGTGAAATGACAGTGACAGAACAATTTTAACATACTATTTAAATATAAAATGGCAGCTTGATGTTTACAGCAAACTGCATTACTTTTCCTGTCCAAAGGTTTTAAGCAATTGTTTCTGCCTCCTGACAGCTCTAGAGGCAAAGAAAACAGTAATTTCATTTTCAGCAATGACAAGAGAAACAGTCAGGATGTGGAAGGTCTTTTCCCTAGTAATTCTGCAGCAAAATGGCAACTATTTTTACATTTACAAATGAAACCAATGTGGAGGGAAGGAAGGAAGGAAGGAAAGGAAGGAAGGAAAGGAAGGAAGGAAGAAGGAAGAAAGGATATGGAAGAAAAGGATTGATTGTTTAGTTTATTGGTGGATGATTGTCGCTCTTCACTGTCAAATGATTTCTCCTTAGGTCACTGGTGTGCACACTCTCAGACAAAAGGAATTGCAGAGAACAAAGATTCTGGACTAATACGGGTGTTGTCAACTCTTAAAATTACCTACAATAGCTCCCAGATGAGATACAACATAACAGCGAAAGTACACATGCACCTGACTCTTGTGGGAGAATCAAACCATGAGAGATTTCTCTGCTCACCCTCTTCTTGCTCATTTCAAACACAGGTCTTGACAAGAGAACAGGCAGATTTTTACTTCATTTATCTTAACTTTTTACATAGTGAGTTTCCTAGGTTAAATATTCCAAAAGGATAAAATGGAACAACCATGTTTATTAGTAGGTAATATTTTCAACTTTTTTTTTCTTCCCGTTCTTGATGAGCTCGGCTATGCCGATAACAAGACTTTTATAAACCATGTTGATATACAAGATAACACTACAAACACTGAGTGTGCTTGCAGCCTTAAAGGCCAGCTGTTTCCTGGGCAGCATCAAAAGGGCAGGGTCAGCCGGAGATGGGGGTGATTATCCCCCTCTACTATCCCTCTCTACTCTGCCTTTGTTAGATCCTATCTAGAATATGTGTCCAGACCTGGGGCCTCCACCACAGGAAGGAAATGGAGCTGTTGTAACTGGCCCAGAGGAGGGCAACAAAGTTGATCAGAGGGCTGGAACAGCTCTCCCATGAAGAAAGGTTGAGGGAATTGGGCTTGTTCAGCTTGGAGAAGGTAAGACTCTGGGGAGACTTTTTTGCATCTTTCCAGTATTTGAAGGGAGCTTACAAATAGGAGGAGAGAAGCATTTTACATGGTCTAGTGGTAATAAGACAAAAGAGAATATCTTTAAATAAAAAGAAGGGAAGTTTAGGTTGTATGTTAGGAAAAAAATATTTACCTGGAGGGTGGTAAGTCACTGAAACAGGCTGCCCAGAGAGGTTGTGGATGTCCCATCTCTGGAAGCATTCAAAGCTGAGTTGGATGGGGCCCTGAGCAGCATCACAGTGTGGTTGGCAACCCTGCTTATGGAAGGGGCTTGAAACTAGATTATCTCTAAGGTCCCTTCCAACCCAAGCCTACAGTTAGGATCCTATGATTCTATGATAATAACATCTGGTTATTTGGAAAAATGTTCTGTTCTCAGCATCAGTCACTAGACTGAGGAAGTATCATTATTTTATTTTCTACTACCTTGTGGTTATATACAATGTCTTTTTAAAGGCACACTGGAATTGCAAAACAATCACAGCACAAGAAATAACTTCTGTTAACGGATTTTGTTTGAGCTCGCCCTTGCTGAATTGAAGGCTCCAAGGTGCGTTCACTGGAGTCAGACCTAGAGTTAAAATTGCACAGTATTTTTTCTAGGGTGTAGTCATACCATGTGCACCTGGCACAGTTGCGCTAGATAAAACTGAAATTGACATATCAGTTGATCAAAGTCTTGGCCAGTTGTTTGGAGGGCATTTTTTTACAGATTATTTCCAACATGGCATGTGCTAAATGGCTAAAAATAGTAAATGTCATCAGGCTCATCCTAAATATATTGGCAACCAAAAGGTTCAGAAAGGCAGTGAGGGAACTTAAATGGATTCTTTGGTATTTAGAAGGCCAAGGCCAGTCTGTGGCGACAGAACAAGGGGAAATGGTCACAAACCGATGCATAGGAAGTTCCACATAAATGTGCATGGAAACTTCTTCACAGTGAGGGTGATGGAGTACAGGAACAGGATGCCCAGGGAGCTTGTGGAGTCTCCTCTGGAGATGTTCAAGCCCTGCCTGGACACCTACCTGTGCAACCTGGGCTAAGGAGCTGCTTTGGCAGGGGGGTTGGACTCAATGATCTCTAGAGGCCCCTTCCATCCCATACAGTTCTGTGATTCTGTGTGATTTTGCAGTAACCAAGAGCTGTATAATTGGCTTCAGAAGAAGAAATTTGGATCAGCCACCACTTGTTCTGAAATGTCAGTGGACTGCCACAGATATGGAGAGACATATTTGTAACAGGGCGATTTCTCATCAAGTAAGTTCAATAAGATACCGTCCTTCTAGCTCAGGATCAAAGAAGGAAACCCTATGATGCACTGGTGTTCATCTGAAGGCAGTACTGTTTATCATCAGAATTAGAGCTGCTCCTGGGAAAGAGATGCTGGGGGGAACATGTGAAAATTTTTCTGAGTTTGGAATGTTTAACCCAATGATCTTATTGCCATTTTTCCTTCCAGAGTGCAGTCTGCTGCTACTTACAAGGCTAATGCTTAAAATTCTTATTTTTGTTTTCACTGGGGAATCTTGAAGCTCTTTACAAGCATTAGTGGATTAATTTTCACTCCACCCAAAGCATGGATAGTAAGTGGTATTAATTGCACTGAAATTTGGTTGCTGTCTCTCCATTATAAGAATGATGTCATCTTCTTTTGCTTAAAGCCCTAAGCACATTTACAATACTGTGATTCTACGAATGGGAGAAACAGAAATATATCCTTGCTCTGAATTATTTCTCAGATGGCTAACAAACAGGGAACAGGATGCAATCTGACACGCTGCCAAGCTCTGAGCTCCAGCCTAGGCCCTCCCTCTTCCTGAAAGTGATCATTTGACACTGAGCAAATACACTTTCTATTGCACTTTACTAAAAGAAAGAAAAAAAAAATAAAGAAAAACAAGAATACCCATCCACACTTAGTCATCTGTTTTAGATCTGCTGTTTGTCACATTTCTGGAGCCAAGACACAGACCTCAGACTGATTTCTGCTTTTAGGCTGCACACATATTGTCTGAAAGGTATTGAAACCACTTTTTCAATGGAGACTCAACTGCTGAAATGAGGATAGCAACTGCAGCCTTACAAAGCAACTCATAAGCATGTGTCAAAAATAAACACAGAACTATAATATTTATGTGCAGTTTTCACTGGAGTATCTTTTCTTATTCTTGTTTCAAATTCTTCTCTACTTTTTGCCTTTAAAATTTTACATTCTCTGCATCTACTTATTTCTGTTATGTTACCACATAGTAAAACGCTACAGTTTTCATTATCTGCTGTTTAAATTCGTTCAATTTTCTCTTCAGTAGTCTGAGTATTCAGTAAAATTGTTAGTATCCTGGAGAATCCAGCTATTGCAGAGTTATGTTTTGGAATTCTGTCCTTCTTTTGGTTCTTGAGTAACTAGAACTTGATTTAACAAGATTAAAATGAAAGGATGACTGTTTAGAGAACAGCGCTTATTAGATTGAATGACATCCGTATTTCAGATGGAGCTGTTGTGAGTTTATGAACCCTCAGGAGTACTCCTAAGATGTTAACATCTGCACAGAATGAGTTTGTGAAAGCTTTCTATTCTTTTCCTTATTCCTTTTTTACTCTAACTTTCTACTGGTTCTTGAAATCTTGTTCTCAACACAGAGAAGGGAGAAGCAAGAGTGAATGAATGCCAGCTAGACAAAAATGATTTAATTTTGTACTAACAGAAAGTTCCCTGGTCTGCACTGATGTCTCTACAGTCTAGAGCAATACATCATATAGTATATATCTGGAAGGAATAGAATCCTCCAGGAGTCATGGAGACCCCTGTAAACTTTCTGACAGCATAAAAGTTTATCTCTTTGATTTTCAGTGCCTATCAGCACTTCTCTCTCTTCTCCTGCACTGCAGCATTCCCAAATCCCACTTCTAAAAAGTCAGCATAGGGCAGTTATGTCTGTGCTGTCAATGTAATTGAGGGCCTAACCTGGCCTATGTCTAACCACATTGTTCAAACATGAGATGTGCTCACAGATTCCCATTCCAGGTCAGAGCCAGGGAAGAAGTAAGCCTTAGAGGAGCTGTACTCTGTGCTTAGGTCTAATTTCACATTTAATTTTCTCATTTTCATTCCCTGTGATACCAACCCCCTGCCTGCTTCTGGATGACCCTCTGCGTCTATGGTTTCTTCTGAGGTCCTTTCATGAATGGGAGGAGCTGTGTATAAAGATGGTTTGGCCCTCTTTATCCTGTTAATGAAAAAGTTACAAAACACACAAAAACAGTGGGATCGCTGATGTGCTGAGGACAGTGGCTATCTTATCATTTTACTATTTCCTGATATGACTTCGTCTGGCAATGTGCCTTTTCTCATCTGCTTTCTGAATAAAATATGATTTGCACAGGATGCTTCCTGCAGTTTTCCTGACTCTAGCTTTAATTCCTAAGATTTACAGTAGTACCTGGAGTGTAAATCTGTTTCCTAAAGACCTACCCATTGTTAAAGGAATTTTGAAAAGCTGAGCTGTCAATGGAATGTGTGTGCATGTGTGTGTGTGTGTTTGCACCATCATGTAAAGAAGGAGTTACTAAAGATTCTTCACACAATCACATCCTCTGCCATGGGAAGGAACCTCTGGAGACCAACTAGTCCAACACTCTGTGCTAAGCAGGGGCAGTTTGTAGCCATTACTTCTTGTCATGTCATGAAAGGAGGAGAGGAGAAAAGAGGAGAGGAGAGGAGAGGAGAGGAGAGGAGAGGAGAGGAGAGGAGAGGAGAGGAGAGGAGAGGAGAGGAGAGGAGAGGAGAGGAGAGGAGAGGAGAGGAGAGGAGAGGAGAGGAGAGGAGAGGAGAGGAGAGGAGAGGAGAGGAGAGGAGAGGAGAGGAGAGGAGAGGAGAGGAGAGGAGAGGAGAGGAGAGGAGAGGAGAGGAGAGGAGAGGAGAGGAGAGGAGAGGAGAGGAGAGGAGAGGAGAGGAGAGGGTTTTAATCAATGTTTTAATCACATCTTGAGCATAAAATGACAAGTTAATACATATTACACTCATGGCCAAAGTAGCTTTTTAGATCATCCATTAGTGGAAGTAAAATATTTTTATATGTAATGCTCAGTCTGCCTGTTAAGGATATATTTCTGTGTTGCTTCAATTCCTCTAACAAACCACATCTTAGTAAAGAAATACTCATTTTGTCCTGCCTATGTAGTTTGTGATACTGATCAAGCTGTAATTATTAGACAGTGGATTCATTGATTATAAAGGTTCTTTTAAATTCTTGTTACTAATGGGATAGGCAGGGTACTTAGGATTTTAGAATTGCTCTGCTATTTTGCTCTCAGGTAATTCTGGTTTCACATTCTTTCATTTCCATTTAAAATAGCCTCTCCTTGAGTTGTTTCAGTTAAATGCCTGAGGGTTTTCTTCATCCCCATCAAATTACATTTATTTAAACTTTAAGCATAAAAAAATACAAGCATAAATAGGGACCAAGCTGTCAACTTGACTTATCATTTACAGTTAACAGGATTAACTGGGAACAGCAACCAATGTGAAAACATCAGAGAGTACTTCCACATGATGGACATATTTTACTATTGACAGTCATCCCTATCCTCCATCCTCTCCCTCTCTTTAAATATATACATTATTTTTACAGGTTAATGAATTGCTATATTGCTTATCAATAATAGTCTCTAGCTTGTTCCCAAGATATTACTGTGTTTATTTTATAGATAAGAAAATAACTACACTGTGCTCAGATGGGAAAAAAACCCAAACATGATTTTGAATGAAAGGTAGTAGAGCTGATCCACAAACTTATTTATTTTAGAATAGCAGACTCTCTTGAAATGATAAGAACTACTACTCACTTGCAGTAATGCTGGCATACAACCACTGGGGAAAATATATTACTGGAGTTAAAATCAGTTGTTTGTACTTTTGTTGTGAGGTAATTAAGCCTCATAAAAGATAATAATTAGGTATTATATTTTAGATGCTACATTTTTACTTCAGACAGACTATCTTGTTGAAATCAGTACAGTCTGTTCAATGATTTTACTGGGATTTGGCACCAAAACAAACCATACTTACCAGTGATGATGCTCTGACATAGCTGTCAACAAATATTATTATTATATGTATGACTGTCTGACTTTGTGAACTGCTTTTTTTTTTTTTTTTCCCCATGGTGTATTTGTAAATAGGGCTGTGGTGCATACTCCAGAAGTCCATCCTAACATAGTACTCTCCTTTCTGATGATGGTCTCCAGCAGCTTTTTTAAGGAAGAAAAATGGAAGATAGAATATAAGAATGGAAGAAAATAAGAAAGGCAGAAAAAAAGGAGCATATTTGTGCAGAGAAAGAGATTTTACAAGTATCAGACTAACAAAGCCCTTACACACTCCTCGACAGCTGACACTTTTTCTTCCTTCCAGGACCAGATTCATCCAAATCTGTACTACACAGGCTGTGTTGTACTGAAAGCACCTACCAAGGTGACCGTGTATAGGTATTAATAAAACAGAAAAAACAGAGAATTTATTGCTATGTAATATACCACCCATTAGTAGATGCAACTCATTGTAGGTGTTTCTGCATTTCTGTGAAAAAGCCTAAACAAGGCCATGCTGGTTTTGTTCTCTGCGTAAGAGGCTTAGTCAGCATTTGAATTTAATTGCATTTGTGCACAAAGGTTGACAATACATCTTTTTGATATGATAACAAAATAGATTACTTTTCTTTTAATTAAAAAAGTCACAACTAGCCTGAGTGCTTAGCCATATTTAATCACTGTGTTCCTTATAAGGACAGCAGATGACAGTGTTTTTTGCCAGATGGAGGGATTATGATAACATTCCTTCAAATTCTCCTCATTTTGCCTCAGTGTCTCTTTTAAAGAGCTAATGCTTTTTCTCAACTTAAGACCTTGAAACTAGAAATTTCTCTACAGATTGAAGCAGTGTTGCATACTTTTGCCATTAGTCAGTCTATTATAACTAGGAGCACAGATGTTTTCAATTCTGTACCTAAGCAGTAAGTAGGGATGAACCCATTACCTTGAAAGAAAAGAATTCAGAATGCCTGGAAGCAACAAAATGAGCTCTTAAATATCAGAAAACACAGCTTAGAAGCCTTTCATGAGGACATTATAATTTCAGAATATGAATATGAAATTACTGGATGAACAAATATGCCAGAAATACATGTGTGGAAATCTCATGGTCCTATAGACCTATAAGCCTGAAATCCTTCCTGTGCTGATTCAAATGCAGTTATTTTTCTGCCACTTGGATAGACTTTGACAGGCTGGAGAAGTAGACTAACAGGGATGCCATGAAACTCAATAAAAGAAAAAGACGATGATGATACTGGAGCACCTCTCCTGTGAGAAAAAGCTGGGAGTGATGGGACTGTTCAGCCTAGAGAAGATAATACCTCAAGGGAGAGTGCAAAGAAGATGGAGTTAGGCACTTTCCAGTGGTACCCAGTGGTGGGACAAAAGGTAATGGGCACAAACTGGAATATAGCATATTCCGTATGAGTATCAGGAAGACCTTCTGTGCTGTGCAAATGAAAGAACACTAGCACAGGCTTCCCAGAGAGATTGTGGAGTCTCCTCCTCGGATATCTTCAAAAGCCAACTGGACATGGTCCTAAGCAACATGTTCTCAGTGACCCTACACTGAGCCATGATGCTGAAACAGATGATTTCCAGATGTCCCTCACAACACTAGTAATCCTGTGATTCTGTGCAGTATTACTGCTGATAAAACAAAACAAAACAAGCAAACAAAAAACTTTCCTCCATTATGTTTAGCATTTTCATTTAACAAGAAAGTATTTCCCTGTAACAGCTTGCTGGGGAAATAGCATACCCTCTTGGTATTATTATGTACATTCAGTTCTTGTTTTGATACATGTATAAGTGTTTTAGCATCCATGTTTTTGTTTTTTTTTTCATGGAAAATTTAAAATGGTATGTTAAAAAAAGTAACACATTTGAAGTAAAGAGTTAGAGGTCTAAAAAACAAACATGACTATATCAGGGAAGTAGAAAAGGTGTCTACATCTACAAAATGTCACATAGTCTTTTGAGCATCATCAAACTTCTGGAAAACTTTGGATTTTCTCATCAATTATAATCACTTAATACAGGCAAAGGCAAGTCCTTCTCTGAATTCAAGAGATTATAGTAACATCCTAACACTAATTAAGTTCTATAATAAGAGATAAATTTAATCCCAATACTTAATGATATTTTATATGAAATGGTACATTTAAAGAAGGAAGTGTTAATAGACATTAAAAATTCTTCAAGGGCATCTTATTGGGTGTTCAGGAAGCCACAATTTCATAAATACAGAGAATCTTTCATTACACACAATCTTGATTAAAGGAAGAAGTGAAAATGACTATTCTAGTTTTATATGCAATATTACATGTACAAATACTCACTTGAATATAACGAATACAAATAACAGAGTTAATGCGCTCAGCTGATAAGGAAAGCAATGCAAACACTGAATTTTTAATGGCCCAGTAAAAACTGTAAGTCATGGCCCAGTAAGAAGGCATATTACAATGAAGGTGGGTCTATAAGTAATGTATGTGTTCACTGCTACATGTGGAATGGAAATGTAAGGAATAAGGGTACAAGAAAAATGCTCAGTATGTACCTTTTCTTGACATGATGCTGTGAATAACAGAAGACATAATTTCTAACAAAGATGATTATAAGCAATATTTTTTGAACTTGAATATTTTGAAATCTGTATCACATAACATCTATTTGAGGAGCTTTCTGAACAGGAAACAGTACTAAAAAATAATAAACACACACAGGTACTGACACACACACACACAAAAAAAGGCAAACAGTGGAACCAAGAGGCTTCTTGATTACCAGTCTAGTATATATTTTTAAGTAGGGCAGGCATATCTTGCAGAAAGTAAAAATTGCAGAGAAAACACTGCAGTGATAAAATAATTACCCATTACATAAAGGGGAAAATAATGAATAATGGTTATCTACTTGACTTATATTGTAAACTTGTCATTTTTCTGGTGACAATATAGATGCTGACATTAATTTCTATGATAATCTAAGAACAGTTAAACCGTTTTATTAGCCAAGAGGAAGAAAATTGTGTTTGATTAACATTTCAAATGAAAACAAGCAAGCAAACAAAAACAGCGCTGTTTCAAAATATATCTGGGACTCAATATCAAGATGACAGATGACTTAAAATAAATAGTAACAGTGGGACAAGAGTTGTTAAAATTAATAAGCTTTCGCTAGAATTCAGAAGAAAACTTTTAATCATGGCAATAGCAAAGTTTGACATACCAGACTAATTGTAATTATCAGGCAACTCTATCCGCTTTTCTATAGAATAGTCTATAAAATGTATGTCATAACATTATAGCTTGGAATAAAATAAAGCTATATCCAATGACATGGAATTTCTCTTCCCATTGCATGTTGCTATTATTCAAACATCTGATCATGATAAAGATATTGATGTATCACATTCAAATTTCCTCAGGGCATTTGAGAAAAACTACATAATAGTTTCCTTTTTCATGGAACAAACAAGCATCAAATAGATTCAAGTAACTTACTGTTGCAGATACCAAAGATTAACCATCCATGGATTTACCCACCAATTTGTAATTATTTTAGTAAAGATCTCAAAAATTATACAAAATATTTACAAATAAATCTTGAAGCTAAGAAAAAACATGGTGACATAAATAATGAAGACGTGTTTCTTCATCAGGATATTTTGAAGCATCTTAAAATTCTTTGCCTATGATCAACTGCTCAGTAACATTTGCAAGACTGGGAAATTCATGCTGAACCTATTTGAGGGACCTTATTATTGAAAGTACTAACTGGAAAAAAAAAAAGAAAACAAAAACAATGAAAACTTCCATTCAACAATAGAATTGTCTCAACATGCTGGCAGCAATGTGTTGAAACAAAAAGAACAAAAGTTATCTTCAGAAATACAAAAAGCAGGACTGTCAGATGGAAATCGGGAAATTGCACCTCTGTAGAGAGCGCTGTCAAGATCTCCTTCACAAAAATACTTTATAAGAAGGAAGATGGCAGCAATATAGCAGAAAGTTGCTATCATATATAATGCTGATGAGCTTTAGGAGCTCATCTCATTCAGTTTATAAAGAAACTGGTTTTGGCACTGCATCTGGTAATGAGGTGAATGCAGGGAAAAAATGATAACAGGATTCAGTGAACAGCGAGACAAGTTTAAGTTTGTACCTCCCTGAGTTGAAAAAATAAATGACAAAGTGCAGTTTGAAGCCAATTAATTGAGCGTTCTAATAGTTTATAAACAACAGTGAAGTGAGAGAGACTAGGGTGAGAAAAATTCTGACTATACTTCATATGGTTGTGTACACTGATGCAACATTTCACTTCTGAGTTGTCCCCAGCTAGCTAGAGCTCTGTGATCTCTTATCTATTATTAAATACCTACTGCAACATTTGCTTATGTACATTATCTTACTTCAATACAAGGATAATATTTGTATGCCCCAAAGGAGATATGTCAGATAAACCTAAAGTCCAGACTCCTTCTTTTTTAAAATTGATATAAATAAATAGTTTTTTATTCATTACTGAAGGAGAACTAAAACATAAATCAAAGGAACTGACACTATAAAATTCCTGTATTTCTTCTCTGGATTTTAGGAATTATGATCTCTATTTTTTTTAATATTATTTGTTAGTGTTCTGTTTAAAAAAAAAAAAAAGTTTTTTTTTTTTTTAACTTACATTTATTAGCTTATTTTTTCCTGCTACGCTTTATCAGTGAAATCTTGGATTATTTTTTGCCTCTTCTGATGTTTCCTACATCTCTCCGTGTTGCATTTTTCATAAGTTCCTCTAACATCATCTTTATATAATTACTGGAGTTTCTGCCAAAGAACACTATCATATCAGCAGTCTTCTAATCATGTTCTTGTTATGTTCCAATTGATCGTTATTCAGTTTTCATGCCCCATTCGGATACTCTTCCACAAATAATTATGGTTATACAAGCTGATTTTAGACAAAGATCCCATTTCCCATTTATATCCAAAGAATCATTGGTTTTCTGAATAGCTGAGATTGGAAGAGG
The DNA here is from genome assembly GCF_038088225.1 of Cyrtonyx montezumae. Taxonomy (NCBI): domain Eukaryota; kingdom Metazoa; phylum Chordata; class Aves; order Galliformes; family Odontophoridae; genus Cyrtonyx; species Cyrtonyx montezumae. The sequence goes on from NW_027072089.1 coordinate 5,522,313, forward strand.
CCATAGGAGATCATCTAGTCCTGTTCCCACAGTGAATTCAGCATTCCAGGTGTTCACCAGATCTAAGCAGAGGGGCATCTCCCTCAGTCTGCTGGCAATACTGTGCCTAATGCAGAACCCAGTCTTATATCATATCCACACTTGCTGAGGTAGCACTCTGCCCAATCATCCAGGTCACTGATGAAGATGTTAAATGGTATTGGCTGCAGTACTGATCGCTCTGGTACCTCACTAGTTCAGTTATATTACAGTCTACCTCACTATCTATATATCTTCTCCATTTTTCACAGTCTAAGGAATTTATTAAGGATATGCCAGAACCCTTGCTGAAGTCAAGATAAACATCATCTATTGCTCTCCCATTGCCTACCAAGACAGTTATCTTCTCGCAGAAATTCCTTCGGTTGGACAGGCATATTGATTACTCTTGATCTCATTTGTTTTCTTCGTATGTTTGTAAATCATTTGCAAGAGGGTTTGCTCCAACACTTGCCAGAGTTTGAGATGATTCTGACCACTCTTCAGTTCTTGTGACCCTTGTTCTTGCTTTTTTTGATGAGAATAGCATTTACTGCCTTCCAGTTCCCACACTTCTTTGTAGATTATAATCTCCTTTTATCCAATTATGTCAAATAGTTTTTAATCCATTCCTACTCTCCTTAACATTTTGGTCTGCTTCCCATTACTTCTTATTGTTTTATTTAGTGCAGCTTACGAATCATGATACAAACATGATACAGGAGCTCTTGAAGTACTCCAGTGAACAAGGTTTTATGTGCATGAATTAGAGGAGAAGTATTTTATTTTTTTCTTACAAGACTATTCTCTTTACAGCTCATACATGTCAAGACTCAAATATTGTGGTGGGCAGTGAATTACCCTTTTTATACCTTTGCTCTTAATTCCACAGAATGATGGTAGCATAAATAAAAAGGTCTACTGACAAAGGCAAATAGGTACTCAACTGAAATTCCAGTCATTGCAATGTAGTAATGTCAAAATAATGTATCAGTGTAGAATTTTTTAAGGATCTTTCCAACAACCAGCATAAAGTTTACCCAGAAGTGTCTTATAAAAACCATATACATTTTTGAAATAAAACAGCTCTTACATCTCTGTTGATGCTGGAGGTGGGGAGTGGGCATAGACAGTTAGTTAGTTGCATATTTTTACTAGCATCCATAAAATAAATAATGAATTGTGCAGTAAAAATCCAACCACATAACCCCTGGAAGCAGAATAACATCACGATATTTACAGGGAAGATTTTTGCATTTATTGAATTTTTTATTTATGCAGTGGAAGAAATAAACATGTCAGGATTCATCAGAAAATCTACACTTAATCTCGAAAAATATATAATGCAACACTCAACAGATCAAATCCAGTAGGATTTTATTTCATAATCTTCAACTTCTGCAGAATCCAGTGCTTTATTGTACTTTTGTCTGACATGAATTGGCATAGCTGTCTAAAAACGTTCTTGGGCATTTAATGAATACATAACGTATCTCATGTAATGAGAAATTCATAACATTTGCTACAAACTTGATGCCATTTACATCAAAACTCAGCAGGTTTATTATTGCCTTACCACGCTTTATGTACTGTTAGTTTTATTGTTTGTTATTTAAGTCTAAATTGCATTTCTGTAAGTTGTGGACAGTGATAGGAGCTAGCAAAGTATAAGAAAGATTTCAAAAGGCCAACCTTCCTTTCTGAGAGACATTGTACTGGGTAATATACTGTTGGTCACATTCAAACCACCCCAAACCGAATTCACCTCTATTCTATGAACAAGCTTTTCTTATCAACTTTTTGTCAGTCCTTGCTGACACACGTGACAATCCTTTACAAGCAACTAATTGGAATAATGTCCATAGAACCTCTTGTATTTTGAAATATAGCCATGGACTTCTTTACATTAGATACTTAATGATACTTTTCTAGATTTTATCGATCATAAGCATAATTAAGTGGTGTATGAAAATAAATACAAATCATCTCCACATTATTCCTAGGTACTGTCTCTTCCACTAACACCAGCAAAGCATAATTATAATTGATAATACACATTTCTCCTAGAGTATACTTTGTTCTCAAATCTGAATGCTCTGTAGGATGAGGCTTATATAATGATTTCCGCTTTAAAGCTGTCAAATTTAAGATATAAGAAAGGGAAATAGATATATAAAATCACAACGCATCAGTGTCTGTCCAGGTCAAACCATGTGTCTTTATATCAGCCCCAGACTTAGAATTCCTCACCTTCTGGGAACTTTTCACCATTCAAGACTTAAACACTGTGTAATAGCTTATGGATATTTAAATTCATAACTGGAATACCAGAATGTTCTAAAGAGAAATCTGACTAAAATTCTTGCAGCTAAGAAATGTGCATTTGCTTCCTTATGCAAGAATGCCAGCCTTGTCTTCTAGGAAATACTAGTGATCATACTGCTGAAAGGTCACTATTTCACTACTATCCAAAAGAATAAAATATACGTTCTGTGTTTTGTATTTTTTGTTTGTTGGTTGGTTTCAGGATTAACTTTCCATTAGATTAGCTAATTTGTTCAACTCATTAATACTCTTCAATTATCAGAAGTTAACAATTAAAACATCCCCTGGATGTCCTGCCTTTCCTAAATTCTCCATAATTGACCAACACCTGGTCTTGCCTCTTAATGGAATTCTTTACAAATAGGAAGAGAATGGTGTGAATTCCCCCTTGCAGTAGGGGCTTCATGTTGCTTTCAGCAAGCAATGCAATACATGAGCACAAATTTACAATCTATCACTTATGCAACTGATTACATAACAAAATCAATAATTGTATATGGAACTGTAGTGTGTGGAAAAGAAGCTTTCTGCTGGGCAAAGTGTAAGCGAAAAGGATGGACATGAAAAGCTTGGACAGATGAATTTCTGTGTCGAAGGGCATTACTTTTAAGTTCAGATGCTCTGATTTACTATTATCCAACAAAACAGCCTTTTTCATAAGATTTTTTATGTGATGCTCATTTCTGCTCATGAAAGATACTGATTAAAAAGACACACTGTAGTGACATAAGCAGCATTAGAACCAATTAGTCAAAAAACGTATTTGCAATTGTCTCTTGACTAAGGATTTTGCAGTCACAAAGACCTGAATTCTTTTATAAAAGAAATATTGATCTATTGCTTCATCATGCCAGAATTCAAGAAGGGCTATAGAATGAATTATCTCAAAGGGCAAATAACCCATATGTAGCAATAAGTTGTTATATCTGTTCTTAGTGATGTTGCCTTTAGACCTATGCTACTAGATTCAACTGTCACTTCCTACTGTAATATTATTTCCATTTTTTTCCATTTTATACGTATTTTGTAGTGTGCAATTTAATATATGTGTACTTATATGAATAGATCTCATTTTGATAACTCTTACCATAAATATTGTTTTAAATTGAGAAGGGTGTTTCTTCCTATTAATTTCCATTATTTGCAAAATACACAGGTTATGGATTTCAAAGCTGTCCTGATGTGATGAAATAAAATGTTACCATAATTTGTAATTTTTCAGATGAGATGAGTAATAGTACATATACCTGTGCCAATTTAATGTCTGCATTAAAATTTTCCAATGAAAAAATTCTGATATGGCATGTAGGAAACATTAAAATCCTGAACGATTTTTATTCAGTGAGAAAGGAGATTGCTCTTATCTCTTACTTGTTTATGAGAAATTGAGAAATTAAGAGTAAAATGAAGCAGTGAAATAAGATATTTAGTGTTCTGTGACATTGTCAAAGGTGTCCAGGTCCTACTTAAGGCATGAGCAATATCTTTACAGCTCTAGTTTTTCAATAGCTTTAAACATTTTTTTCCTAAAAAGCTTTATTCAAGATCACAAAAAAAAGTCTGCAGAAGTACAAAAAATTTAATCTAGGCTGCATAAATGTGAGATTATTGCTTCATAAATAGGACCAGCCTTCCTAGTAAAAGCAGCTGGAAAGTGGGAAGAGTGTCAAATGAGGATCAGTATGTACTGAAGTGTCTCTCTGAAGATGACTTAACTCAGCGCTGTGATATTGCATTTTTCTCTGATTCAAAGTTACATTGGCTGCATGTAGCATCCTCCAGACAGGTTAATGAGTCATTTTCCAACTTCCCTTCAGAGACAGTCCTCCAGTCTCAGTGATAGTGTTAATACGCAGAGATTTTATCCTGAGGGAAATTTCATATATGAACCTAATTCAGTGAATGAAGTCTCAGAGAAAGGCTGGCACAGAGGATTATCAACTGCATGGTCATAATGAGATACAGTGAGCTTAGGAAAGCTGTTCTAGGGAGGTTTCTGATGATTATGAACCCAGCAATAATTATGCAAAACAGCCAGAGAAATTCTTCTGATGAAGAGCAATACATTAATTAATTACATTATGTTAAGTAAGTATTGGGTGTGATTTCTGCCTGGGGGATAAACTGTTGATAAAATCTTCTGCAGTCTGACACATTAGCAAAAGTTCACAGAAAGACTAAATGTCACTTTATAGGAGGAGACAACTGGGAAAAAGCTGGGTGCAATTTTTTATGACTCTGTCACTGAATTATAAATATCTCTTGTATAAATTTTGTTTCTGTGAGCCGAAAAAACGGTAATCTCATGCACATCTCCTTGCTGGATCAACACAGTGTACTATTAGATTTATTTTAAATATCAATCAGAAACACGAGGGAGAGGGAGAGCAGCATGACGAGGAAGCACACATTAGTTATTAGTGGCTATCACAAAGACATATGAAAAATTCTTTGCCTTTCATGTGATCAAATAGCTTGAACCATGAGGTGGGTTTGTCTTTTGCTTGACACATCTACTACTGCAAATTTTGTCTCAGTTTCTTTTTCTCTCCCTGGAAAGGCCATGACAAGAAAGATTTTATTGATTCAACCAACAGTCCTGGCTTCTACACCCATAGCAATGTAAGAAAGTGAGTTCATAGAATCATATAATCATGGAATCACAGAATCATTTAGGTTCGAATAGACCACTAAGATCACCAGCTGTCAACTCATCACCACTATGCTCACTAAACCATGTCCCACAGTGCCACGTCTACACTATACTTGAAGATCTCCAAGGACAGTGACTCTACCGTCTTCCTGGGCAGCCTGTTCCAGTGCCTCACCAGATATTGGAGTTATCACCTCCTCACAGTATTTCACTATATTACATGGATATGGGCAACCATTCAAATTCTTCTCTCATGATACATGCTACATGGGGACAAAATTAACAGTCCACAGAAGGATGTTGTTTGATTTTGTTTGGTTTTGTCTGTCTCTTTAGACGTTGTGCTCACAAACATACCTAAACATGAGAACAGGCACAGTCATGGGAATTTCTAATGAACCAGAGTGCAAAAATGTCTTAATCCAGCATTTTGACTCAGTCCATCCACATAATAATGGGAAACACTGGCAAAATTCATTGACGCTAGATTCCATTTCTAGCCTTTGACTTACTGTCATCATATAAGCAATGATGACGATAAATTTCTATAAGGCAATGTGCAATTCCAATTATTTCCTTAGACCAAAAAGAATAGTCAGAGTATCAGCATGCAACCAATACATTTTGAAAATATGCTTGTTACATAAAAACTTCTTGGCTGTATCCAGTGCTTTAATGCACAATCTTTCTTATTAACTAATATAATTAACTTAACTGTATGTGAAATGAGAAATGCATCCAGGTGCTCCTATCTTTTTCTGAGTCTTTATGTATAAGTGATAAAAATGTTCTCAAGTGTTCTATTTGGCTTAAAATACTAAAATGTTTTTACAGTAGGTAGTTTAAATGAAATGAGCCAATAATTAAACAAGTGCCAGCGATGGTGCAAGCAAAACAATATTGAGTATGGTTGGCACTGCAGTTGCTTGGTTGGTGTGATAACAATAGTGTCTTCAAATGAAGAAAACAACAGATAAGGCCGAAGTTGACAAACAAAACACTTCAGCTATTGATGGGGGAGCACCAGCTTGCTATTAATTGGGTATCTGTTCCACACAAAGAGTAATAGAAAAACATTTTATGTGTCAATGTGATACCTTTCAGGGGAAAAACTTCCTAAATCAATTTCCAAATTTGCAAGCAGAGTGTTCTTCTACGCAACCTTCAATTTCAACCAGCACCTTCTCTTGTCAAATGTTGAGTAAAAGGCAGTGAAGATCTCCATTTACTTAGAGTAGGAGTGAAAGAAATCAAAGTGGAGAAGAATTTAACAGATACAAAAGAAGTGGTATGATTCTTTTTGCCTGCTAAAAAGCTTAGACTACACAGTGAAAGATTTGTGAATTTTAATGTACAATCTTGTATGTTTATTTCTCTGTTGTCTTTAAAATTAAGCTGAGGTTATTGTTTAGATAGGGCCAAAAAAATGGATAGTTTTAAAATAAGCCAATGTAACCCTCGTCCTATCCTTAAGAATCCAATCTAAAGTGACAAAAATGAATATACATCTGGTTTTCTATTTTAAGATCATCCATGCAGCAAATAAAAAATTAGCCTTTAGTAATGACAGCTGAGTTGCTTTGGGAACTAAGGACAAATTTGATGTTCACTCTGCTTCTGGAACTGTTCCACTATTCTTATCCCTTCAACCCTTTACTGTGCCTATCTCTCAGCAGGTGGTAACCTGTGTATAAAACATGCTCTTCTCCAGCTCTTCTGATTTTGCCTTGCCCCAGAGAAGGCAAAGATGTTGTTGTACTGTGTCTGGATGTGAAGAAGTGAATTTTATAGCAGCTGTGGTGCTGTGTTTTGGATTTGTAGCTAACACACTGTTGTTTTGGCTGAATCGTACTTGCACTGTATCAAGGTTTTCTCTTTCTCCCACTCTGCTCACTGTGAGTAGTCTGTAGGCAAGAGATTGGGAAAAAAATCAAGTCTTTGGAACACCTGAAGTGAACTAGCCAGGGAAGTATTCCATACTGTACAACATGTTCTGCAATACAACTGGGGTGCAGGAAGAAGAGAGCTGGGGATGGGAGCTTGACTTCAGAGGCTGCTGTTGCTTGGAGACTGGATGGACATGGGTCTGAGAGTGGGAGGTGGTGAGTGAATGCTTTTCCATCACTTTTTGCTTTTTTTCCCCCTATTTTTCTGTTCTCTTCCCTTCACTGACTAAACTGTCTTTATTTCAACCCACAGTTTTTCTCACTTTTGTTCTTTCTGTTCTCCCTCCCATCCTGAGCAGAGGAGAGGGGAGTGAGTGAATGGTTATGTGGGTGCTTGGCTGCTGGCCAAGGCCAACCCACAACAGTGGATTCTCTACTCAAATGGAAAGCAAAACATAATGAAGTTTGCCAGCAGTGAGGGGGCTGTGTGAACCATTTATCTGAAATGGATATCTTATTTCAGCATCTTGCATTCTAATTCAAGGTATTTCTTGAGACTTTGTCTTTCTAATTTCCATACAAAATTCCTTAAAGTTGTTTCAAGGTTTCCAGTTAGCATCTCGCTACCTTATATTTATGTCTTATGGTAACAAAGCTCCTTTCTTCTGAAATAATAGAACCACAATGACCTTCCTCTTGTGGTTGATTGAGACTAATTATCAATATTATGTACACAATCTACATAGTAATTGCAATGCTGGAGTCAAAGATCTGAGTTTGCCATAAATTTCTTTGATTTAATCAGATTTTTTAGGTTTATGGGACACTAATCAGGAAAGGAGGCAGATCCAAAGCACATAAAGATGTTCTGCAGATAAGCAGATGAAGTGCTATGAAATGGCCACTGAAGTGAGCCACAAGGTAAGTCAGATACAGACAGGACAGCAGATGGATCTCAATGTTTGCAATTTCAAGAATTGTGTCAAGCTCAGGTATATTCAACACAGCTGTCCATGCCCCAGGTCTCTGAAATCTTTCTAGTAACAGTGAAAGGAATTGTGGACAAGATATCTAATCCAAATGTGGATATCTGAAACAAGCCAAATGCACTGTACCTGCACGGAGATACATAAACATATGTTGTGTAAATCTAAAGGAAAATAAATTGAGTCCATATTCTCAGGGGGCTCAATTCAATTGCCTGCATAGAGACATTTACTGCAATTTGTTGTGCCCGAGGGGAGCCCTCAATGTCTAGATTCAGCTGTCACTTCTAAAAGTCATGGGTTCATATACACTAGTACAATTTTAACATCTCAGGTACCTTGAAGGCATTTCAAATGGCACTATCTGACTGTGCTTGAACAAGTGAGATGAGACCTGTGAGCCCCAGCCAACTGATACCCTTGGAAGGACTATTTCAGGGAAACTCTGGCTCTAAAGTTGTCTGTGTCTGTTACTTCCCAACTTCCTGACCATGCCATCCAGCATATACACACAGAAGAGTGCCTTTAAGCAGACTTCTTTCAGTTCAGAATTTCTTCTAAAATGTCTGAAATTGGGAATCAGTCAATGATACCAAAATCCCATTATTACTGTCAAAATCATTGTGCTAAAATCATCTTCTGTAGACCAATATCAGTAACTTATCATTTTCACTCAGCATTTTATTTATAAAATAGTGTTTCATGTATGGATTTAGAAAATGGGAACTGGCCAAATCTAACTAAAACAAGAAGGTAAGGGATTTCAATTACCTTCTTTCCATGCTAGCGGAAATATTTTAAGATCTGCCATATACTGAAATTACACAAAGTGTGATTTCAATAAATCTGTTCCCGTAATTAACATACTTTAATTAGAGTGGAATGTCATATCAGTTGTGGGTTGTTTTTTTTTTTTCCTCTGGCATAAAAATCTATATTTTAATCTTCCATTGTTAACTATAGCTATTTTCTCTAATTATTTATGCAAAAGACTAAGCCTTCTATTGGGAAAATTTAAGATAAACAAATTATTTGAGTTCAGAAAATAGTAATTTACTTTACTGTGAAAGGAAGAAAATTATGAAGTTCAAATGCACTACAAGATCAAATCCCTGCAGCTCTATTAATTTTAGTGGATATTACTGATTTCCAAGAGTGGATCTGAATTTTCAAGTTTTGTTATAGTATCTTCACAGTGAAATAAAACACACATCTCTAACTATATACTGACACTCCACAAAAGAAGTATGCTTACAGAGGAATGCATGACTATGTAAAAAAAAAACAAAAACAAACAACAACAACAAAAAAAACCACACACACACAAAAAGCAAAAATTTTTGGTCTGTAGATATGGCTAGAGGAGTTATGTTTCTTTTGTACAATGACTCTATACATCATCATAGAATTTTGTTCTCTACCTAAAATCATTATTACTTATGGATAGATTCTCCTGGCTTTTAATTATAACTATATGCTTGAGAATTATAAAACATTTCAAGATCAGATACAGGTATATTGATACTCAATTGGAAGTCAGTTATTATTTAAAATAAAAGACTATGCCTAAGCTAATATCTTGGTTCTGGAACTGGATAAAACATGGATTATCCAAAGCTCCTTTCCCCCAAAACTTGGCATCTGATGGAATAAAATCAAGTGTGAGGGGGTGATTACTCCAGTCTATAACAGAGTTACAGAAACATTTGGACAGGATCAGAGACTGTGGATCAGAAAAAAAATCAGAAAGCAACTGAAGTGCCAATCAAATTAATCCAAAATAATTTTAAATCTATGCTACTCAACTGCATACTCCTTATCCATCTCCAGGTGTAATAAAGTAAAACAAAAGCAGGCAACACAGATGAATTCTCTAATGCAAAGTCTCAAATGCAACACTATTTCTGCTAAGACCAGACCAATGCCTCCATGAAAATATTGTTTTAAAAAAGAAAATCTATGAAAATGTGCATAGAATTTAAACATGTATAATTTCTTCTCTGTTGTATTTGTTAGACTGTATAGGAGACAAGGAAATGTAATTCTTGATATCTCACTGATTCTGAACCTCTAAGAATCTTGTGCAGTAGTCTGAATGAGAAATCACTCTTTAATTCTGGCATGGGGTTGTAATTCTGTTCCCTTGGTCAAAGGTGCCAGTGTACTCCCATGAAAAACATTAACTATTAATTTTTCATTTATGCATTAGTGTTGGCTGCCTGGATAATACATTGCATTATTTTTTATTTTTTATTTTTAATATATATATATCATTTCCAATTGATAACCTGTTACTTTCCTTTCAAAATTTCTGTTCAGTGAAGTTCATGTGACAGAACTTGTATGATTTTGTTTATTTCTCTTTGGGCAAGAGTGGAGATATGAGAGATCTATGGAGGAGCAAATAAAATATCCTTTAGTTGTCAAAAGGGAACAGCTTCCCTGAATTATCACAAAATATATGAAATGAAATATGGTTGTAAACAGTGAGGTATTATAAAAAGCAATACATCTATTCAGAGAACAAAATACTCTAATTCAAACCTTTGGAGTTTTCTTATAAGGTAGTTGCTGCATAGGATGTTTCTGTAACTATACAGTAATATTACTTTAACATACGTGGATGCAAATATCAAAGGTTCAAGTTATATATAAGAGATTCTGCATTCTATCTCTTTGAAACAACAGTGAAATGCCAGATTTAATAGGAATGCAGTCTTAAATAACAGAAAAGAAAAGCCTTGAAGCTATTTAATCAGACATACATGAGCACGAAGATTAAAGTTCACAGTGAAGTTGCAAAGAACCATGAATCTACTCTACTACTTAGAAAAAGAGGGCACACTTCCTGAAGTAATTGCACAGATATTGCCCAAGCTATGTTCACAGAAAACTGATGCTCCAAGCTGGGATTGAGAACAACACTTAACAAAAGGAATATAGTTACATTTCTATATACATTTATCTCTATTTTTTTCTCCACACAACTTACTGTCACCTAGAATTCTTTCGTCATCAAGAGGAAAAAGAAAAGGAAAATAGTCTTTAATCCCTAGTAACAGAACTACATCAACTCTGCACACAACAGTGCTGCAGAGTGCTGAAGCTGATTGCTTTCCCCTACTGGCTTATCCCACATACACATAGAAACCTGAGATATAGTAGGAAATAGTTATTTCCCCTGACAAGGGATATCTGCTTTCCAAAGTATACTTTCTACTGCTCTAGCTGAAAAGAAACGAAAACAGAGCAATTTTTGCTTTGGGTTTTCCCTCATTTCTCTTAGTAATTCACTGTAATACTCTAAAGTGCTTTCTTTCATTTTCTTTTGCTTAATACTCAGCATAATCTTTTGTTTGCTTGTTTGTTTGTTTCATTTTTTGATAGCTCTAACTTCCTAAGTTGTGCTATAGCATCATCAAATTGGATCGGTGATGTAAACTGCTGGGGCCAATCTACTTTTCTTTTTGAGAAGGTTCACTCTGAAGGCTGCATGCTTTCTTTGCTCATGCTATGTCTCTATGCTTTCCTGAAGTTCATCTGAACTTATTAACTTCATGTGATCTCTTCTGTGTTGCTCTGGTCAGTTCCATCTTTTCGGGCTACTTCTCCCTTGGAAATAAGTAGGTAAATATTCAGGCATTCAAGTAACATGAGTGTCATGGTTTTATGATTTTTGGTACTGGTATTCCACATCATAACATCATGTAGTGCATTTAGAGTTAAAGAGTTAATGCTCCAGCTCCGTGGATCATCGATAGTTCCAGGTATACCTGTCTCAGAAGAGAAGAAGAACTCCATTCCCCAGAGGACTTTGCGATGCTTTGCGTTCTTACGTGTTTACGCTCAGAGGGAAAGATAAAAACTGTCTGCGGTCACGGGACACTCTCTTTCCTTTGGGATCGACTCAGCAGTGGGTGCTCGCTGCCGTCCGCCTTCAGCGTTAGCGTAAGGCCTTCGGTTTATCGGACACTCTCTCTTGCTCATTTTATTTGATTTATTAGCTTTAATTCCAATTATATTGTATTATCTTGTGTTATTTTGCTTTCTGATATCTTATTTAGTAAATTAGCTTTCCTCCTCAGATCGTTGCCGCTGTTTTGTTCCTAGGCCCATCTCCCTTTTCCCTTTTCCCTTTCCCCCTTCCCCTTTCCTGGGGCGTGGGTCCGTGGGTCCCCCGCACCAATCGTCACGGAACCGGGCCGAACCTGCCCGTAAACCGTTGACAATGAGCTATGGAAATCTGTTTCTTACCTACTGTCATAAATCTTCACTGCGTCACTGCATCTAGCATAGAATCATAGAACAGTTTGGGTTGGAAGGGACCTCAGAGCTCATCTAGTTGCTGACCCCACATGGACTGGTTGCCAACCATCAGATCAGACTGCGCCATCCAAAATGGCCCTGAGGGTACCCACATCCTCTCTGTGCCACTTGCTTCAGAGCCTGACCATCCTCTCAGTGAAAAATTTCCCAGTGACCTTTAGTCTCAATCTCTCCTCTTTTACTTTAAAACCATTCTCACTTGTCCTATCACTAACTACATATGTAAAAACTTGATTTCCCTCCTATTTATAAGCTTGGTATTTGGGAGTGCATCAGTTCAATGTTTACTAGGGAAGCTTGTTTGCTAAGATGACTTGACTTGGATTTGTCTACACTGCACATAAATCACAGTAACATCTGTCCTAAAGAGTAATAGAGACTGAGGAAAACTAATAACTCTACACACTGATTCTTTTCCTAAAACGCAAATGCAGTTTTCAGGTTTCCAGATTCTGCTCTTTGGCACAATATTTACTGTATGTAGGTAGAACTAGCTCAAAAGCTGTTCAAGTCAACACAGTGTGAGGTACTTCAAACTCTGGAGGAGGAATGGGAGACATCCTGGCTTTTTTAACCTACAGAAGGTGACAGCCAAGCCCTCTGAGAAAATCTTAATGTGAATTCTGCAGGGAGAAGACTATTTTTCTAAAAGAGAGAACATTTTCTTGGCATTCTTGGAAGAAAAGAAAACAAAATATGGGGGGGAAAGATGTGGCTGCCAAGAGTCATCAAATCACTCTGCTTTCAGAGACAGACGAATAGTTTCTGACAAAGCTTCAGGAAGAGCACACTAGAAATCAGAAAAAGCCCAACCCTGATGGTTAAATTTCCTACCACATTTCTGCCAAACAAACTGTCACAAACAAATAATAGAGGATGCTAAGAATTTAGAGATGTAATGTATGAAAACAGTTTGATTGGGAAAGATGCTTAAATGACCATACTCTGATTATGAGCTGCTTTGATGACTATTTGGGTGCTGTTGGAAACTGGTCCCCACACAGATCATCTAATGAATACCCATTTGTAACATTACAGTGAGAAAAACTGACTTGAGATTTAGGCACAGAATGGCTGAACTGTCATGTTCAAAGTGATATCCTTTGTGAGTCTGACATTGTCATGGCAGAGATGTCAATAAAGATGTAAAGTATCTGCACAATCAGGTTTTCAAAACCAAGAACATACTGTAAAGCTCATTTCCCTTCACATTAGGACACAAAATCTTTACACTATAAGAAGTGATCAAAGTATTGCAAAACCAGTAAGACAGGAAACTCTTTAGAAGATTCTTGACTTTGCTGCTGTTGCCATTATGGTTCCATAGGACAAGACAGAATGGCTTCAAGTTGTGTCAGGGAAGGTTCAAATTGGATATTAAAAAGAATTTCTTCTCAGAAAGAGTAGTGAGTCACTGGGATATGTTGTTCAGGGAGGTGGTGGAGTCACCATCCATGGAGATGTTTAAGAAAAGAGTAGATGTGGCAATGAGGGACATTTATTGGGGAAATATTGGTGATGACAGGTTGATGGTTGTAGCTGACAATCTGACAATGACTAACACATCTTAGTGTTCTTTTCCAACCTTAATTATTTTATGATTATTATTAATTATTTCAATTTCAGAACTTGTAACTTATTTTTCTCCTGGTGCAGAATCATAAGAACATTTGTTAATGGTAAATCAGTACTACTTTTGTCATCCAAGCAAATACATTTGTTCATCAACACAATAGATATGCAAGTTTATTGATGGAAATCTTAGGGATCTTTGACGCATCACTATGTGTTGCAGGCTGGTGAAGTTCCCACTGATTGGAAAAAGAGAAACATAACCCCTATTTTCAAGAAGGGATAAAAAGATCCAAAGAACTACAGACCAGTCAGTCTCACCTCTGTGCCTAGCAAGATCATGGAGCAGATCCTCATGACGACTCCTTAGTAGAGTAGAAAATAAAGCTCCTTAGCAGATGAAAAATAAAGATCAGATGATTGGTGGTAGCCAACATGGCTTCACCAGTGGCAAATCATGCCTGACCAACAAGGTGAACTTTTCTGATGGACTTACAGCATCAATGGATACAGGAAGAGTGAGTGACAACATCTATCTGGACTTGTGCAAAACATTTGACACTGTTCCACATGACATTCCAGTTGCCAAATTGAAGAAAAATGGATCTGATGGATGGACCACTCAGTGGATAAGGAATTGGCTGGATATTCACACTCAGGGAGTTATGATCAATGGCTCAATGTCCAAGTGAAGACCAGTGATAAGCAGCGTTTCTCAGGTACTATGACTGCTGTTATTTAACATCTTTGCTGGCCACGTGGACTATGTGATGTAGTGCACCCTCAACAAGTTTGCAGATGACATCAAACTCAGTGGTGCAGTTGACACACTGAAAGGATGCTATCCGGAAGTTTGAGAGGTAGGCCCATGCTAACCTCATAAAGTTCAACAAGCAAGGTCCTGTACCTGGGTTGGGGAAATCTTAAGCACAGATATAGGTTGGGCAGAATATGACTTTAGAATTACCCTGAGGAGAAGGATTTTGGAGTGTCAATTGATGAAAGATACAACATATTCACTTATAGCTCAGAAGGCCAACCATATCCTGGGTTGCATCAAGAGTGATGAAGTGTCATCAGGAGGTCGAGGAAGGTGATTCTGCTCCTTTACTTTGGAGAACTGCATCCAGTTCTGGGACCACCAACACAAGAAGCACATGAAGCTGTTGGAGAAGGTGCAGAGGAGGGCCACGAAGATGATCAAAGGGCTGGAGCACCTCCCCTATGAGTACAGGCTGAGTGAGTTGGGGCTCTTCATTCTGGACAAAAGAAGGCTGCAAGGAGACCTAATAGAGACCTTCCAGTACCTGAAGGGGGCTTACAGAAGGGCTGGGGACGGGCATTTTACAAGGGCGTATAGCTACAGGACAAGAGGAAATAGTTTTAAACTTGAAGAGGGCAGATTTAGACTAGATATCAGGAAGAAATTCTTTAAAGGGGTAAGACACTGGAACAGGCTGCCCAGTGAGGTTGTGAATGCCCCCTCCCCGTAAGCATTCAAAGTCAGGCTGGAGCAACCTGATCTAGAGGGAGGTGTCCCTGCCTATAGCATGGAGGTTGGAACTAGATAATCTTACAGGTCCCTTCTAATGCAAGCCGTTCTATGATTCTATGATATGTGCTGAGATTAGATCTACAATACATAACTAAATATATTTAGACAGAGATTGGTTTATCCTCAGAACCACAGAATTAGCTGCCATTAACCTCAACAGAAGTTGCTGAAAAAATATGACAGCATTTCTTTCATAAAATGGGGAAAGTATAACATCTGAATCTCTCTATATGGAAGTGCTACACCTGACATCTGATAAGAATGACAGCATCACACCCTTCCTCCCATTACTCCAAGAAAATGATGGTTCTGCATCAGAGACTCATTTGAAACTGCGTGGTGAAAAGTGACAAAGCTTCCCCTGCACATTCTTCTTGTATGGGATGGATGAGATATTTCATTTCATACATCATTTGCTGTTTGCTGCAGTTATTTCACAAAGACCTATTTTGACTTTGCTGGAAATGTGAGAAAGATCTTCCAAGTTTGGAAATTTCTGCAAGCAACAAGCTGAACGGCTGCTCCAACTGGTGTGAGTCATCAGAGGCCCATTGAGTTCAATAGTCCTATATATTTATGTTATCAGTCTACTGAGTATAATTGTGAAGTCAATGAAGCTATGTTAAAATCATAGAAGTGAGATTGGAAAAAAGAATATTTTTTTCCATCTGAAACTGAATTTTATAGAAAGTTATTTTATACCCTGTAAATAAATTGATATAACCTCATTAATTAACATTTTCACTACATTTTTGTTTGTTTGTTTGTTTGTTTTGTTTGTTTTGGGTTGCTTTTTTTCTGTCTCTCTCCATGAAATCTTGCTTCATCAGCTCAGTAACATAGTCTTTCAAAAGTCTGGTCTAAATTTTCTCCTCTCTAGAGTAAAAGAGAGAGGACAGCTTTGTGTAGGAGGTTAAACTGGTTACTAAACTGAGTACGGATACTGAATGGCAACTTAAAAAAAAAAGTCATTTATATTCCAGAGATCATTAATAAAAAGTGGAAAAACAGACAGAAAGCAGCTCTGTGGAACAGGACCTGAGGATCCTAGTTGACATCAAGATGACCACGATTCAGCAGTATGCACATGCTGGTAAGAAGGTAAACAGTATTCTTGTCTTCACTAGGGAAAGTGTTTCCAGCAGGTCGAGGGAAGTGATCCTCTTTTCTCAGCACTGGTGAAGCCACACCCGGAGTCCTGCATCGCATTCTGGCTCATGAGTACAAGGCAGATGTGGACATACAGGAGACAGCTCAGGGCTGGGATGGAGGGTTGCCAAGCAATTTCCTATGAGGAAAGGCTGAGAGAGCTGGGACTGTTCAGCATGGTGTGGGGAAGGCTCAGGAGAATCCAAGTCCGTAAATAGCTGAAGGTAGGGTGTGGAGATGATGAAGTCAAGCTCTGCTCAGAAGTGCTCAGCATCAGAACATGAGGTAATGGGCACAAATACAGGAGACTCTGAACTTCAGGAATCAATCCTGTGCTGTGTGGGTGATAGAGAACTGGTACAGATTGCCCAAAGAGGTTATGGAATCTCCTTCTTCAATAGCAAAGCCTCCAGTACTCCGTAGTTTGGCCAGCCCATTCACATACAATAGGAACATTATCTTTGGGGAAGTGTTTTCACCTCCTACTCAGCCAGCAGATAGCTGTATATAAGTATGGTAAGGAAATAGTTGGATTGCAAATGGCTGAAAATGAAAATAAATTCTGATACTTTAGAATATCTGCATTAAAACCTATTTAATTCAATGCTCCCAAAGGACTGGAAGATATGATTTCCCATGGTAGAAAGTCACTGGTTTTGAAAACTATTTCCCCTTTTTGTTTTCTAAATATGAAGCTTTAGATTTACTTGATATCAGAAAGTAATGCCAGTTTGACAGTTTAAATATATATATATATATATATATATATATATATATATATATATATATTCTTTTTTCCTTTCCACTTCTATTAGTCAGGTGAAAGCTGTAAGAAAAAAAAAAGACAAAAGAATTTGTTTGGTTGGTTTCATGAATTGGTTTGCTTTTTTATTTTTGGAACAGGAAAAAATACTATACTAGTTTAATTCCCGTGATGAACCTTGTTGCTTTCTTGATATACTCATTACTTTGAAGAGGAAGTGGCAAAAAAAAAAAAAAGGTGGACAGACAAGCTCCAAATCTTTTCAAGCATGATTGTGAATGTACTTACAAGCAAGCAATGCTGCGTGAACCAGAAAACAGTGTGTTGCAAATCTACCATCTGCCTGGATTTGAAATAAGGACATTGCAGAGCTCATCTGCAGACGGATGTTGCTATTAAATGTGATTTCCAACAAACCATTCATTAAATTCATAGCTGCACCTGATACCCATTAATGTGTTCCTGCTTACAAGTTCTCTCAAAATAGGCTGTTCCACAACTTTTGTAAGCTTTGCATGCCAGATTGTAGCAAACTGCAAGAAACTGAGGATGGATGATGTAGGGGGATATTTACTGTGGATTTCTGAAAGCATGGTGAAAAGTTGACTGTATAATTATACATCAAAATAGAATGAGCGTCCAATGTTCTAAGTTGTTTTGAACATCTCTTTAATGAAGACTTTTGTCAACAGTTTATGAGCCACTTCGGCCCAGTTACACAAGTGCAGGAGACTCATGGATGCACACCCTGGAAAAGGGAGAGTGTAAGGAAATGGGCCTAAAAACAAAACAGCAGCAATGATCTGAGGGGGAAAAGTAATTTATTAAATAAGATATCATAATGCAAAATAACACAATATAATTGGAATTTAAATTAATAAATCAAATAAAATGAGAGAGAGAGCGTCTGAAACCGAAGGCCTTACACTAAAGCTGAAGGCAAAATAGCTGGGGAACCTCCACTGCTGAGATGAACAGCAAAAGAGGAAGTTTGGGGACTTGAGTGCAGTTTTATCTTTCCCTCTGGGTGGAAAACAGGAATGCAAAGTTCTCTGGAGTATGCAGTTCTCTTCTGAGAACCAGGCAGTCAAAGGACATGGATCATTAACTTCTTAAAACCCAGTGCCTCATATGATGTTATGATGTAGAATACTGATAACAAAAAAATCATAAAATCATGACAACTTTGCTGTTGATCCAGGAACACTCATGCAGCAAATAACATGGTAAAAAAAAATTGCTTTCTGTTTGAAGGTAGCTGTCTGATTTCAGATAGTTGAAAAATTTTACTGTTTGACCTGTCATACACAAGAAATTAGAACAATGACCAGAAAATGAGTTCTTGCACTGCATGATCTGTATAAATCTTAGTGCTTTTAGCCTAATATATTCAACAAATCTTTTCTTATTTTAGATGGTTTTGCTTGTTTTGACACTGATTTCAGATTTAACCTTGAATAAAATGAAATACTATGGACACCTGGAAGCTGGAATGTTCTGACTTTAACCATATATACCTTCAAATCCACACTAAGAAAACTACCAAAATACTTAAATGTACATTGGTAAAGTGAAGGTTTATTAAAATAATAATAATAATGAAAAATCACAGATTATCTTGCCATTCCTTTATGAATTCTTAGACACAACTGAAAAAAGTACTGAAGATTATCTTACATTTAACGTTTATCAAAGCAAAATTTTAAAAAGTTTGATGAGAGTAGAGGATCAAGCAATGTAAATTCTGTATTCACTAATGTTGAAACATTTCATCTCACTCTAAATTTGTCTGCAGTCTTTCTGTAGGTTGATAAGAATTTGAGTAAAATCCTGTTAATGAGGTATAGCGTTTCTACTGCATTAAAATCAACAAGTGTCAGGTCTATGTAAATTCATCACATCAGTTATAACATGAGATAGAATTGTTCATGCTACATGATACATGATTACGTTTTTTGTTTGACTTTTCCATCATTGTCCTTTTTGATTCTTGACTGTTCTCTGAAGACCTTAAAGGTAGAATCATAGAAACACGGAAAAAATATCTAAGATCATCCCGTTACAACACCCCTGCCATGAGAATGGTTGCCAACCACCAGTTTAGGCTGCCCAGAGCCCCATCCAGCCTGGCCTTGAACGCCTCCAGAGATGGGGCATCCACAACTTATCTGGGAAGACTGTGCCAGTGACTCAGATCCCTCTTGATGAAAAATTTGCCCTGACATCTAACCTAAATCTCCCCTCTTTGAGTTTAAAGCATTCCCCTTGTCGTGTCACTATTGGACCACGTACAAAGTTGGTCTCCCTTCTGCTTACATGCTCCCTTCAATGACTGGAAGGCTGTTATTTATGTTCTTCTTCCATCGTACTCCTGTCTACTCTGCTCCCATTCAGAAACAATTTCAAAATAATACAGGAGAGCTGTTTCTACGGAAAAAAAAAATAAAACATTGCATTATAGGTATCTATAATGCCTAGAGGCAGTTGCTTGATGTTCCTTGAAGGAAATGTTAAATAACACAAAACCTGTGTGATTTTGCAACAGAAGTACTACTGAAAGTTCTTCACTTTATGCTTCCGTGGTACTGTTACTCAAATCATGCACAACCTAATATCTCTTTAGTCCTGTAGTGACTTCAAAATTAGTAGATGAATATCAAAATCATGTTTCAGTTCTCAGAAATATATGCCAACAATTCTGATTTATAAGTTGTGATTAGTGTTATACACTTAACCATGACAATTAAGTCACTCTAGACCTTTCCAACGCAAGAGAGATTGATTAAGTGACAGACTGCTCTCATAAACCACAGTGACATAGTTGAACATCAGACTTGTGAGGTATTTCTGTGAGAACTATTTGATCCTCACTGACATCTCTGAGCAGGTGACAGCTGTCAAATTTGCTGAATTTTGTTGGAGTTGCATCTCAAAACTCTTCAGAAGGACCTATTTTAAAAAGGTCAACAGAAATGTAGAGAGATGCTGTTTTAATTAAGATCTTATAGTTCATTGGTTTATGATTATTCTTACAATGTCTTGATATGGTAATGATGCCTTGTTGTTATTCTTTTAGCATCTATCCTTTGCAACAGAGTACTGTAATGGGGAAGCTGTTATACCTTCCCAAGTAGATCAAGATCTATGAGGCTGGCTGGTTAAAAGCTGTGCACGATGCAGGAAAATAGCTTGCATCCAAGCCACCTTATGAGCATTTACATGAGATTCCTATCTCTTTAGGCTCCTTATTAAAGTTATCACCTTTAGCAGCTCCATAGATTTATATAAATCTCCACAGATTAGAGGAGATCTCCGGATGTCTATTCTTATGTTACATGACACTGTTAAATGCCAAAGAGGTACCCCAAAGGTGCTAGTGATTCCACTTATCTCCAATCCTTACATAATTCCTTTCAGGAATCAGGTCTTCCTTGGCTGTTGTCAATTCATATCTCACTAGGAGTGTGTCCTCGTGGGTGGCTGTGGAGACATTTTGTTCTTTGTGCCTTCCTTCCTTCCTCCTCCCCCTCCCCATCAAACTTGAATTCCCTGGCAATTCAGCTGTGATATCTCCTCATAGTGGCATCTTCCCAGGGACAGAACATGCTGTACATATTTGCAGTGTATTTAATAGAAATCAACATTCAATCATATCATTACAGCAGTTCTGGGAGCAGGCTTTAAACGAAATGCTGAATCCCAAATATATCAACCTGCTTCACCCTGTGGCTTTTGCATTACAAATGCTTCCAGCAGCTGTGAGAGGAAAAGATACAAGATCAGATTCTGCCACTTGTACCAGATTTCTCTTGCCCTTCATATTAAAAATTTCAGTTATAAATAATGAATTTGAATATGTGAATATGAATACCTGTATACAAATTTAGATAATGCAACTCCCCTCTTCATCATCAAAATGTTAAAACATGAGTTGATAGATCACACTGTCTTTCTAAGAGACACTACTTCTGAAATAATAAAATAATTTAAGATCTCTATTACCATGTGGTACCCTATGGCTATTGTAAATACTGTGAAAGTATGAGGCACAGAAATCTGAGTAGGTGCTATGGTCTTTGCAAAAAATCATTAGTCAGGCTGAAATCAACACATAGACATCATCACTGTTGCTAGCATGATTATATTCTCTTAAGCAGTGCTTAGAGATATTTGTCTTTTGCACTATAGCTCAGTAGCTGAAGCATTCTTCAGGGACTGGAAGACCTGGATTCATAACTGGAAAATTATATAAGTTCTAACTATTGAAAGACTGCCTATACCAATATCTTATGTGATACCAGGAGACATGGGGGGTGCCTCGAGACACATTCAATATAAAATTAGCTACTAATATTAGATCTGAGATGTGGATAATAGATGAAGCTAGTTAGTTAAAATATTATAATGAAAATTCTGTTTGGAGGGTATTGCTTTTTCATTGATAGGCTGTGGCAGGGCAGCAGAGGAGGGTTTGCATTTGCTGTGTTTTAGCTGCTGCATTTGCTGTGAACTGCTCTCATGGAGGAGCATTTTACCTTTCCAGTTCACTATGGCTGTAATAAGAAGAAGCTTTTTTGTAGGAGGCCACCTAGTGTTTATTGAAGCTCAAGAAGCTCTTGGAAAACTTGCCTTGAGATCACTTAAAAAAAAAACAATGCCCAAAAGATGTATGGCAGGAAGGAGATTTCTGTTTGTGATTCTTGCACTGTTTTTACATCTGACTAGTGATATGTGATTTTTTTTTTTGCTTCTTGTTTGTTGTTTTTGATGTGATTTGTTTTTATTTGTTTTCAAAAAAAATGGACTTTCGAGATATTGAATACTTGGTTTGTACTTGTAGTATGCTCCTCTTAGAAAGGCAATTTTGTCTTCGCAAAATACTCTGGCCACTGTGGGATTCTACCCGAAAAGCAAAGAATAAATGCCTTGATCCCTGCTCCTTGACTTCTACATTGTGTCTTCATGTGAATCAGACTATGCCTCATAGTGTGTATATTCTGCTTTGAAACATTCCTCTAGCTACTTCTGCCTTTCCCCAGTTGAGACTTCATTTGTTCTGTAACAAGAGCTGGGTATCTAAACATCTTTATGGATCTCAGCACAGCTGTCCTAAGCTCTCTACATACAAGAATCAGATGTCCAATTTACATAAAAGCACCTTTCCCTCCTATGAATCTAAGGCAATTTTCCTTCATTTTCTACTGTTATTATAGGCAACTGAAGAAAACATGTTTCAAAATCCAACACTCTCTGTCATTTGTTTCAGAAATACTGTATTTTAGCCACCTATTAGTCTGAAGAAAAATGTAGGCATTAGTGGTTTGTTTTTGTTCTGAATTGGCTATTTAATATATAGTTGCACTGTACAATGTTTACCAGAATTCAGTGCCAAGTCTGAATTCACTTCAGCTTAGATGATGGGATTCCACTCTTGTTTACATCAGTTTTACCCCAACATGACTAGATTCAGTAGCAAGGCTTAGCTTCTGACTTCTAACAGGAAAAAGAGAGGAAGATTTGTCTGGAATATTAATTGCTATATTTTACTGCTATTGCATTTCAGCCCTTGTACTGATATTACATTTGATACCATTATCATCGATGGAAGTTAAGAGTTAACCATTCCACGTAAAGGAATTTATTAAAATTTTTTCCACAAAGAGCACAGTGTACAAGAAATACTGTGTTGTGTCTACTACATTAAAGTATTAATCCCATTCCATTTTAATTCATGGAAATAACTGTGCAACCCTTTCTTGAAAAACAAATCGCAGGAAGTGAGGAAAAAGAGTGGGAAAAGAAAAGGTTTTAATTATAAAGCATACATCTTCCTCCTTTCTCCTTTTTAAAAGCCCTTCCTTTTAGGGAATTAAGCTTAGAAGTGCTGTCTATGCCTGCAACCTGGACATGTATGGGACTGCATAGCTTGTTCTCATGTGGTTGTAATAGATTGCCCTTCAGAAGTCTGTCCATTAGGAATGGTAGCTGGCATGATTTAATTTGCAAATATACACGTAGACTGAAACTGATGGCAATGATAAAAACTGTAATTCTCTTCTACATCTTGGTTCTCAAGGATCTGAATGGAATTTTTGTCTCTAGAAACAAAGGTTTCCATGAAGCTACACTACCGAGAGATGGAAATCCAGGAAGATTAATTTAGAGAAAGCCCTGAAATCTACAGCACATAAATTGCTGCATTATAAGAGATGGCCAACAGGGAGAGGGAGATGATTGTCCCCCTCTACTCAGCTCTTGTGTACCCCCATCTGGAGTAATGTGTCTGGAGTAATCTGGAGTAATGTCTGGGACCGCCGGCACAAGAAAGATGCAGAGCTCTTGGAATGGGTCCAGAGGTGGGCCATTAAAATGGTCAGAGGGCTGAAACACTTCTCCTGTGAAGAAAGGTTGAGGGAATTGGTCTTGTTTAGCTTGAAGAAGAGAAGGCTTTGGGGAGATGTCATTGTGCCCTTGCAGAACTTCAAGGGAGCATATAAACTGGAGGGGAAATGACTGTTTACATGGGTTGAAAGTGACAGGACAAGGAGGAATGGTTTTAAACTGAGGCAAGGTAGATTTAGGTTAGATATTAGGAAGGTATTTCACACAGAGAATGGTGACACACTGGAACAGGTTGCCCAGAGAGGTTGTGTATATCCCATCCCTAGAGGCACTCAAGGCAAAGCTGCATGTGTCTCTGGGCAGTGGTCTAGTGGTTGGTGAGCCTACCCATGGCAGGGTGGTTGAAACTAGATGATCTTTGAGGTCCACTTCAACACAGACCAGTCTATGATTCTGTTCTATTATTATTTGTACCTTTTTTAGAAGTCCTGAGCCTTTACTCCATATTATGCCAAAAATTGCACTATCCATTTCTAACTATGTCAGAACAAAAGTGAAGAGAGGACCATGATTCTTGAAATAGATACCTTGAGAAACTCATGCAACACACCAAGAGTAGTATCAGTTATACTACACAAGTGTCAAAACAGGAGACCAAAGGATATAGGTACACTGACATTTGTTCTTGACGTCAAACAAAGCGTTGAGTGGCTTTGTGAGAAGTGTAAATTTTACCAAAGCCTATTTATGATCTCATAGCATTCCTTCACAAGCTTTATCCAAAAATAAAGCTCAACATAAGATTCAAATAGCTAAAACATGGACTTTCAGTTTTGTTTTGAAGTCATCACAAGCTGGTAGCTGAAAACTGTTGTTACTCTTCTAAACTGACTGCTACTTTTAAGATTTTATTTCAGCTACCACCTGGACTTGTCTTCTGTTTCATGTACACAGTAAAATCTTACCTCTTCTCACATATTCCACGTGATCTTTTGCAGAGTTAAATTCATGACAGTTGCTTACTGAGAGCTATGCTATGCTGAATTGGCCAAAAGGCTTTTGATACTTGAGCACTGCTTCCAGCTGCCTCAGATAGTTATAAAAACTCACATCTGGCTGCAAAATCTGTATGGTGATGTTCTAAATGCTATATGAACAAACCTTGCCTTTCAGATTTAGCTGGAGATCTTGAGAAGCTGGAGAACCTGTCGTTCCTCTCAAAACGTTATTTCTTGGTCTAATCAGCTTTACTATAGTTTTCTAGCTGATTTTCATTTGCATTTGTTTGGATTTCAATTCTCCTTGTTACTTCTTTAGTACCTTCTATTTCCTCCCCCTGGTGGTATTTATCAACCATAATCAAGTTGCTTCTGAGTTATCTTTTTTTATTTTTTATTTTTGTAAATGAAACAGATTGCACTCATTAGATTTATTTGTTTTATCCAACTGTCACTTTTGATCATAAATTAAACTCATGAACTTTCTAGAGTACAGACCATCTTTTGGAAACATTTGTCCATAACATCTAGCACAAGAAAGTATGAATCCCTAATGGAGGCTGAGTATTTTGATAAGTTTTGGACTTGTTAACATTGAATTAGTAAAGCTGCTGTTGAAAATTTATTTTCCTTAGAAAATATGCAAGAGTTTATGTAAAATTTTCTCATCTACCTTATTTCTTTCAAGCCTACAGTCTCACTGCATTATGTATGGTGAAATAAGTGCCTTCATCACAGCCAAACTATGATACTTCTTGGTGAATCAGCTACAAATTAGCTCAAGCTCAGTTCATTTCAGTGAAATAAAATATAATAACTGGTGATGGTTCCAGTTTCTTAATGATTCAGTTCTTATCTCATTTAAATCATTCATACTTTCTCAGATGTAAAATGCATGTATTAGAATTTAATCATTCTCCATCACTGGGAAAGGAATTATTTTTTTTTACCATTATAAAGTAGATTTTTGGAGTACTCTACTACAGGTTTTCAATAAATATATGTGTGAATGCTTATAGCTATGAATAAGCTCTTGACTACAGGAAGTCAGCAGGAAGTGTTCAATGCTTCAGAGCAGTTCTGCAGAGACAGTATTTTCTGACTTTCAGTTGATCATTCTATAATTAGAGAAAAACTTGTGAATTTTTCACCTAGAAAAATTTCCATACAATACAGAGCAAAGAACAAATTACAGAGACCAGACTCTGAGAGGATGTAAATTTAATCATTTGTATCAGTGGTACCATCTCAATTTACAACAGCTGAGAATTTTGATAAAATTGGTAGGTTTTTGATGGGCAGCTTTTTAAGGACTTCTTTTTAAGAGCTGCCTTTTAAAATCCCATGAGACTAAGACTTCTGATACTCTTGAAGCATGGAGGACTCAACAGAGGTCAAATCTCAGTGTCTTTATCTTTCTAAAAATGATTGGAAGCTTCTCTGCTTGGCTGTGCAGCCTCAAGCAGCAGAGAGATTAAGGAAATCTAACTGAAAAGTCAATCTTCCTAAATGAATAGTATTGTCCAAACTTAAGAAATATTTGTCACCGCCCACCTTAATATATTTCATGTGGCAAGTAAGCAGGGAGCCCAGTGATTCACAGGGGGACATCATTAATTTCAACAGCTATATCATCAGCATTTCAGCTGGGTCAGCCTTACTGTAAACTGAAGAGTAAAACCCAGAACAGAATATGGAAACATTTGTATACTGATCTTTTCAGTCTGCTGTTCTTGCTCTTACTTTAGTTTAGACAGAATACTCATACTTGACAGCTAGAAAGAGGCCAAAAGAAAAGGATCAAAATGATTTAGCAGAAAAAAAATAGTTGTGTAGCTGAGAGAAAACCCATGAATGAACCACCAAACTACAGAAGCAATTGAAATCTTCGGCTGAACTAGTGTACCATATACAGGCTGGTGCTTATGGTTCCAAACCAATAAAACAAAACTCGCAGTGTTATTCCTTTCCATTTTCCTTGCAGAAGCTTTGTTTGAAAGGGTAATTTATGCTTTTGCTTTTTTATTTCTTTTATTATTATTGTTTCACGCATTTTTTTTTGGTGTAGAAAGACATAAAATCATACAATAATAGCCATGCCTTTTTAAATGCTCTGCTTTTAAGGCTAGAACGTGGAATAGAAATATTTAATCTACTACTAAGGGGAAAGAGGAATGATTCAATTCCTGGATTGTGTAGACAGGTGTATTCCTAATTTGTCAACCTTCAGCAATTAGGTGGACATATATTTCTAAACTGTTTTGATTTAATTTCATTGTAAATTTTGTGATTGTAGCAGAAATGTAATTAATTTAAGCTTAGTCTGAATAAACATACAAGTTAAACTCATTCAGACTTTAAATTGTGTACTCATTCAGACTTTAAATGATAAAAGAAAGCAAACATTCTTAATTAAAATATATGAATTTTCTGGGAAATCTAATTTAAACCAGAGTTGTATATCAAGGGGTGAGTTGCTAATTCTTACACATTTCTTCTTCAGTTCTTGACAGTTTGCATGTGAATCTATTCCTCTCATGTCAATTAGCTATCATGCTTATATTTTAAGATATTTTAATTCACTACAGAGCAAACATCACACAGTATTGTGTTAAATGTGACCTTTCCCTTCTCCCCTCTAGTTAAAATTGATTTGTCTATATTTTTTATTCATTTTGCAAGCACTTGCAAACAGATAATATGCTGAACTGACTATTTATATAGTGTCTAATAGAAGGGGCTCTGCACTCCTCCTGTTTCCATAATAAAAGTATTATTAAAATGAAAAGTTATGCCTTCTCAGATAGATGGCTTTATCTCCTTCTGTGTAAGGCTTCAATTCCTGACCAGCAGGAATGAAAATATTTATCTCCCTCTATTTGTCCCTGTACCACCCAGAACTCCACAGGAGCATTACAGTTCTGGTTCACAGTGGCTTCAAGTGATGTGGTTGCACTTGCTGGCATATGTAAAAGCATTTGTCATTCCTTAGGACCTTCAAAATTTTTGTCTTAGTGCTGCCAAGTAGATGTTGATTTTCTTCACACAGTGTTTTCTTCATGACATTTCTAAGGGCTAATATATTTGCATTCTACCTTCCTTTAACATATCTGATCTCATTTGGATCATGGATTCAAACTGTATGTTGAGGAGAGATGAAGGTCACAGGGAAGATGTGCAGAAAGTTCATAAACATCACTTGTAGAGAACCAGACTGAAAACACCCAGTCACCGACTCATTTCTGCTGCTTAAATGAATAGGCCTTTCACTGTTTTCCCCAGGGTCCTTGATTCTTGCTGTGAATTTCCACTCCATGTTCAATACTTTTACATTGGAGTGGAGGTTCTAGAGATATTTTGGCATTTTGCTTTCAAATTTAGGTTCTGATACCGTGCAACATATTTTGGTCT
Organism: Cyrtonyx montezumae; assembly: GCF_038088225.1. Lineage (NCBI taxonomy): Eukaryota > Metazoa > Chordata > Aves > Galliformes > Odontophoridae > Cyrtonyx > Cyrtonyx montezumae. The sequence goes on from NW_027072089.1 coordinate 5,550,297, forward strand.
ATAGCTACATCTGTGAATATCCAAACTGGCAAAATTCCCCTTTTCTTTTTTGTAATTTCTTAAAACAAATATTTGTCATAATGAAACTCTGTCAAAAAGGAAAGTATAAGGAAGTGTTAGAATCTGTTTACTCCCCTCCTGCTAAGTCTGTAAGTAGGCCAGCTTGCTTTTTTTTTGTTAGCCTTCAAGAGGGACTGTTGTCTCTCTCTTAGCCATGAGACTATGATAGTCTATCATTTTTTAGTACTACTTTTACATTGAACCCTATGATTTCCAGTTAGTCCAGAATATGCATCAAAGCTTCTATTATTTTCACTGCAGGCTTTTCTGCTAGCTTAAGGACTCTAGTAAGAGTTCAGTAGTTCACTGCAAAAAATCACAGTTGAAGTAGGTATAGGCTGTCTAAGCCACACTCTGACAAATGCATCACAACCCAGAAACTAAATAATCTTTGGTCTGTTGAAATAGAGTATAGAACAAAAACAAGAAGGGAAACTATAAACTCAGGTTTTAAAAACTGCTTGATTTACAGGACTATATTTGATCCTGTTCTAACCACTAAGCTGATAGATGTGCTGTGTAATTTTCTTAGGCCATGCGTACTTTTTTTCCTGTTTGCCTAGAAAATCTGTCAGTTAATGAATCAAAATGGTAAAGGCATAAAAATTGATGGGTCTTTCTGATCTACTGATTAATTATAATTAATTCTACAGCAAAACTGATCAGTCAGTGCTGTTCTCCATTTTGCATTCCTGAGGAAATATTGAAGAAATGTTACTGCTTTCCGATGTTTTTTCATTAGTTTTCTATTCTCTGTCAAGGCTCCATGGTGCATGTTTGCATCATATTAAAAGTTTTTTCGGAACTAAGGGTTATCCTTTAGAACTACTGCTAAGAAACCATTGAAGCAGGTATCTGCAGATCTAGATAGAAAAGCAGATGCTACATTTCAAATACTGAAAATTAAGATTAGTTAGCTATGTGAGATAAGGTCCAGTTCTAGGTGATCTGGACACTCAATTACTCATTTGAACAGAAGGTCTGCAGATTAATAGCAGATACTGAAATTATATCTACTTTTAAATGTCCTGAAAGGAAAAAAAAAATCACTCTAAGGACATGAAAGTAGAAATAGTGGGGACATTAAAAAGAAAGTACTACAAAATGCTTATAGAATAAGTATTCTGTGAAACACTGATTTTATCTTAATTACAACCATTAAAGTAGTGTTTGATCTCCCTGTAAAAGTAAACTAAATCTATTACTTCAAATATTTGATATGTAGGCTGGATATTGTTCATAGAATTGCTGTGTCGAAGAAGGCAGTTCTGGGAGCTGTAGGAATACAAGATGGTGCCAAATTCTTTGTCAAAGTCTTTAGTGTTTTGCACTGTTATGTATGAAGATCTCTATCCCTGTTTGAAGTATACCAGTTGAAAGTTAGTAATTTGGCACCCTTATCTGTTTATGTGGAGATCTATAACTTAATTCAAAGATACTTTTATGGAATACTGTATTTTCTTTCCAAATCTATGGCTTTGCTGGACTCATAGTGTGCACATTCCTTTATAGCCTAAAAATACTTAAATTGGAATGATTAAAAATCCTTTTCTAAAAAAACTAAAATTCTTTTATTCTCAACTGCAAATAAAGTAATTGTGCAAAATTTTTAAAATTCTTAATATGTGACATGTAAATATCACTTTGCAATAGTTTCTGGGACACCAGTTATACTTGGGAAAGCCCATGAGCATACAAACGCCCAGGTGCCAACTTCTGTGAACTTCTGTAGCCCTCTGCAGGGCTATTCTCAACCTCCTTCATCCCTCTGCACTGATAATTGGGACTCTCGTGACCCAAGTGCATGACATTCTCCTTGTTAAACTTCATGAGGTTCATATGGGCTCATGGTTCTCTTAGTTGAACAAGCCCCAGCCACCCAGCTTCTGCTCACAGACCACATTCTCCAGCACCAAGTATCTGTTACCTCCACTGATCTTCCAGTTTATTGATGCTAGATCAAAGATTCTAGACAAAGTTCAAATGATTTCAGAGGGGAGGCAATTGGATCACTCAGTTTAAATATTTTCATTGGTGTTACTTAGGCAGAGATTCATTGCACTGAACTCAGTTTTCAGAGAGAGGAGAACAGATTGTACATTTGACTGACTAAATTGGGAAAGAGGGTAGAATAACAAAAGCAAGGCTCAGAAGTTCATGCAAACAAAAATTTGATGTGTTCCAAGGAGACACATGGATTTTTTTTATTTGTAGTTCTATTTTTTGTATTCTTACAGTAAGTTGTTGCATTTTCACAAATGCATTTGGATTTGGCACTCACCTGCATGTTGTCAATTATTTTTCAGTCCCTCAAAATTATCTGTGTGAATCAATAATGCAATTCACAGCTTTTATAGGCTGCCAGATAAAAAAAAATCAACAAAACAAACAAATAAAAAAATGACAAAACAAACATCACACAGTTTGCACCATGCCTGTCTATGAAAGCAAAGTCACATATTCCTTTGTGTGCAGAGTAATCACTGTAAGTTAAAGTGTATGCAATTTCCAAATGCCAAATTCTATAGAGAGAAAAATATTACTTTGCTTTGTGCTTTTCAGCTAGCTGAGGTCCTCTTATATGACAGGCCATAATCAATAAATCATGTGCCAGTTGTGCTGATTCTGTATGTCAGGTCATATCTCTCCATTTCAGTTTCCATTTTCTTACAGAGTATTCACTTCTGTTCTATTGTCATAGCTTTCCACTTTCTCAGTGTCAATTTAAAAGCTGTTATTTTTAAACCAAAGAAATTACAATCCACCTGTCCCTCCACAAAAACAAACAAAAAACAAAACACACACGCACACAAAACCCACAGCTATTCCATTGGACTGCTTCAGAGCAGGGAAATGGAGAGACAGATCCTCTGCCTGAATGCCAGATGCTGTGATATACCAAGGAGGCTGTGTGAGCAGATACTGTACGTGGTAAATAGAGGTACCATGATGACAAGTGTAAAAACTGATCGGTAATAGATTGCAGAATCTCAAAGAAAGGTTCTTATGGTGAAAAAAATATTTACTTCTCACTTTCATAATAAATGATTTACTCAGTCACATCAATATTTATATATTTTTTAAGAAAATTAATTATTTGACAAGCCCGATGGTGCAGCCTGGTTATATAGCCAGAGTGGGAATTCTCAATATCAGAAATGTACATCTAACACAGGCTGTTTATATGTAGCCAGGTTTTACACTCTGTAAGTTGCTTCAAAACGATAGGCCAAGGACAGGTAAATCTCTCCAAGTGCCTGCATTAATTCTGGCTCCGTATCCTAAGCTTTTGATTCACCCACCCTTCTCTTGACTCCAGCATTCCCTGTGTAACTTCAGGAAAAGTCTAGCTCCTCTCTACTTTCTCTTTTTGAACAGTAAAGGAGGGATGCTGGTAACTGCTTGCAACTCTATTTTGAGTATTGATTACAGCAAAGTTTTGCCTAGTGGTTATTAGTTGTGTGTTTTCAAAATCATAAAGAAGACATTTAAAGACATACTGCAGTTCCTAAGCATGGTAATTAGGGACTTTGAAATTAATAATGTATTTATAAACAGCGATGCTGGTTTATTTTGCTGTCGGTAATACCATTTTTGTCTGTGAGTGGACATTCAGACAATAAAATAACCTGGAAAAAAACTTTTCTGGATCTTTCAAGGACTATCTTTCAAATAAAGTTTGCAATTGGTGAATTACATTGACGTGATCACCTCCAGTGATTCAAAGTGATTGTGATGATTTCAGCTTGAGGCTGACAAACATGGAAATGGGTGGCAGTCTGCATATTTGTTTTCCATTTCACTTTTTTTTTTACTCTGTTTTTGTTGTTGTTTTTCACTCTGCACTGCTTAGAGCTCACTTTATACAGCCTGCCCATCTCTGTCTCAATTTTTTCTTAAAGCTCAGTTTTCTTGCTGGCATTTAAATACTGACTTCCTTCAGTCCAGAAATTGAGCTTTGCAGCTTGAACAAGTATTGCAGTTGGCTCAGCTATTATCATTTGGCTTTTCCAATGTATCCTGTTCCTATTTCCTAAGCAGTATTTTTTTTTTTTTGAATGATTATAAACAAGAAAGTATTCTTGTCTCATCCCCAGCACCTGCTCAAAATCTATCTGTTTAGGGCAGGTAAGTCTTTGTCTACTGACACAAAGTGTTAGACTACCTGTATTCATAGTACTGCTATTTCTGCAAAATCATGTGCTTTTCATACTCCTGGTTATATCTTAGTCTGAATAACCTGGAATAATTTGCCCTCCTCTTGTTTATCAAGGCAAGCCTCATGGAATGGGGGTATGAAGTCAGAATGCTGGAGGACAGCATTCAGGGCTCCCCCCGTCTGGCCTGGGACACTCTCATCTTTCAAGTGCCTCCCTCAAACCCCATCTTGCTACAGGTACATCTACAAGACAGGTCATATAACCTTTTCTACCTTAACTTATCTTAATCAGAATTTGTATAATCTTATCCAACCTAATTTATCCTTACCTACCCCATCTCACTTCTTCTCCCTTGGAATACTGTTTAGTCATAGGCTAATATATTCTTTGCTTAGAATACATGTGATTATAGTTCATATGCACAACAATTTGTTCAGAATACATTTAATGAACTGTGTTGGTGCAGCTGATACAGGCCAGTGAAGTGTGCTGTAGTTACTACCTTCTTGCTGGGTGAAATAAACCAGATAATGGGACATGACAGGTAGTCACTCAAGATCTCAGAACAAAAATAGCACAAAAGATGCTATTCTGGGAAAACTAATTTCTCTCCATTACCTTTGTTTGCATGGGACTAAGTTTGCCAACCTGACTCCCATTGTATTTGAGACAGATTTAGGTTACTTAATGCAATAATTGCAACTTCATTCGAGATCCCATGGATGAAAGAGATCTACTTTATGGAGGATTCTATTTTACTGACTGTGGAGATGGGCTCTGCTCACACTAACAAGAATTACTACTTTTTTTTTGTTGTTATCGTTCTGATTGATTTACCTATGCTGTGAACGTTCATATTTAATCCCATCTAGACACCGACTACAACTAGTGAAAGTTTCCCAATTATATGTGAATGATGACTGTAAAAAAAAAAATTGTCTAAGAAAAGGAAATATCCAAGGATTTTTCTTCCAGAAATTCAGGAGTTAGTTTCCCAGCAAGTTTTGAAGGGACTAAGGGACTTTGGACATTTTGTTTCATCTGTGATAGTGATAGCATGTCAGAGAATGTCTGAGATATTACTGCATGAGATAAATCATCACCAGTCCTTCATGTCCTCCCTTGCTTTCTATAGCTAAACGCTCCCTGCCCCAGAAGAGAACCATTTGAGTTGGAAGGGACCCTCAAAGTCCAGCTCTAGCCCAACTCCCTTGCAATGATCAGACACATACATCTAGATCAGGTTGTTCAGAGCCTTGTCCAGCCTGACCTTGAATGTCTGCAAGGATCAAGCATCCATCATCTCTCTGGGCAACTTGGTCCAGTGCCTCACCACCCTTACCATAAAAAAAAACTTCCTCATTACATCAGATCTAAATCTCCCTTCTTTTAGTTTGACACCATTCCTCCTTGTTCTATCACAGTGTCCTATCACAAACCGTTGACATCACTACTGAAGAATCTGTCGCCTTCTTCCTCAGTCCCCCTTTCAGTACTAAAAGGATGCTATCAACTCTCCCTTAAGCCTTTTCTTCTCCAGTCTGAACAGCCCTCATTCTCAGTCTGTCCTCAAAGGGGAATGACAGTAAAATTTAATTAGTGAACACACAACAGCACTGATATTTAAAAAAAAATGCAGAAATGCAGTTGAACACCACAGTGTCTAGATTTCATACAGCAGGTTTGTAGGTAGTAAATCGGAAATCTCTGAAGAAGCACAACTGACTCATGGGAAAAAGCAAAATAATTTTGTGTGCCAGCTCAGAAATATCTCTACTCTGAGAGAAGAGATATCACAGGGCACCCAATGGGAAACAGCCAAATGGCTGGGTCTGAAAACATCAACATTCTGGAATTTACATTTCTTTACAAAAAGATTACTATAATATATGCAACACAAAGCTCTTTGTTATATATCAGTAACAACTCTTCTAAAGGACTGAGAAAGTTTCACTCTTCTCCTTAAGACACTTTGGCAAGCAGCAGTGCCATCAATCAACTTTATGTCATAGTCTTCCTTGACTTTTCTTCCCAATCACTTTCTTATCTTTTTCCCTGTACCTGGGTAAGTAAGCCTTACCAAAATAACAGAACTCACTTAAATTTCTTTTTTAATACTGGTATTACAGCGCATGGGAAATGCTAATAAAAAGCATCCAAATTGTAAACAGGGCAGTATGAGCTTCCTATACCCAAAGACAATGCAGTTTAATTCTCATGCTATACAATTTCAATATGTCATATTTCACACTTGTAACTTTGATCACCTAACATCCTAACAAACTAGCTATCTTCTAGGCTGAGCACTCAAAATGTACGTTCTGCATTATTGTCTTTGGGAAATGATAACAGCTAGACAGAAAAGCTTATTTAAAGATAACCCATTTTTTTATTTCTTAATATGTTCTTATTTATTAGCTGCTTATTTATTCTAACCATGTTGGAATACTCTAACCAGTATTACAGTTTTCAATATTTCATTTCAATTTGTAGCTCACTGTGTTATGAAAATCAAAACCTCTTCTCTGATTTAAACATTCTAAGAAGAATGCTCATATGTATATTGACGGTGTAGGCTGAGCTGATAACACAGATATTGATGTATTTCCACAATAAAGACTTGTTTTCCATGAGTAATGTGATCTTGAAGCCATATTCAGCAACTTTTGTTTTTCTTTACTTTCTCCTAACTCTGCAGGATGTCTGAAATGTAGATTGTGTATAACACAGGCTGGTAACATACACTGAATAGTAGCAGTCTTTGAGCCTGCCTAGCAAGGTAGGGTGCTGTGCAAAATCCTGGTTCAGTCAGAAGAATAAATAAGGAAAAAAACAGTTCTGTGTTCTAGTGATTAGACTGAAAATTTGGGACAGGGAAGGGCAGGTTTCCAGTCAGGCATATTTATAAGTCCCATTAGAACTTAAGTGCCCTGTTGAATCCAAGTCTTAATTAGAAACTGTCCTTACTGAATGTCAAAATGTTCCTTTTCCCTTCATAAAACATTAACAACCACCAGAGATGAAGAAAATGGGCATCATAATTCCCCTCTGTCAGTATCAAGACTCCATTCCACATGGTTTCCTCTGTACTGGTATTCAGGGAGACACATACAGAGCTCAAACAGGGCAAGTATAGTCTTGTTTTCTTTTTTTATTAACAATACTGAACACCAAATTCAGAATTCTCAGTAAGAAATCTAAAACACCAGAGAATTGCACTACACACAACAAACATAATAAAAATAACTAGACCCTCTGAATCTGATAAATTGTTTGTGGAAGTGATATTAAATACTTCTACTGCTATAAAGATGGCCTTATGGTATAAGCAATTTTCCTGTAATAACAATGTCAAGAAAAAAACACTGTGATTTTATAACATAGCTTTGCTGCTATGAATATGTTATCCTTTTCTTTAGTTATAGCCTTGAATGAATTAGTGTAAGGAACTTATTCAAAGGTATGGAACTTTCTAAAGCACTTCACTTAGGTGAAAATCATAGAATTATAGAATCATAGAATCCTTTTGGAAGGGATCTCCTAATGCCATCCAGTTCAACTCCCCAGCAATGAACAGGGACATCCACACCCAGATCAGGTTGCTCAGGACCTGGTCCAGCTCTGCCTTGAAAGTCTCTACGGATGGAGCATCAATGACATATCTGAGTAAACTGTTCCAGTGTCACACCACTCTCACTGCAAAACACTTTTTCCATATACCTAACTGAAATCTACCTTCTTTGAGCTTGAAACCATTTCCAATTTTTCTATTACCACAGATTCTGCTAGAGTCTGTCCCCTTCTTTCTTGTAGCTCCTTTTTAGATACTGATAGGCTGCTCTCAGGTCAACTCACAGCCTTCTCTTCTTCAAACTGAATAGCTCCAGCTCTCTCACCTAGTCTTTGCAGGAGAGGTGTTCCATCCCTTGGATCGCTTTTGTGGCCCTTCTCTGGAGGCACTCCAACAGGTCCATGTCTCTCCTGTACTGAGGACTCCAGTACAGAATCTGGATGCAGTACTACAGGTGAGGCCTCACCAGTGCAGAGTAGAGGCACAGGATCACCTCCCTTGCCCTGCTGGCTATGCATATTCTGATGCAGCCCACAATATGGTTGGCTTTCTGGGCTGTGAGGTCACATTGCTGACCCATATCCAGCTTCCCATTCACAAGTACCCCAGGTCTTTTTCTAGAGGGCTGTGCTCACTCCTTTCATCCCCAAGTTTGTACTGGTAATGGTACTTGCCTTAACTCAGGTGCAAGTTGCATTTGGATTTCTGAACCTCATGAGATTCACCTGGGCACTCTGCTCAAGCCTGTCTAGATCCCTCTGAATGGCATCTTATCCCTCTGGTGTGTTGATCACACTCCACAGCTTGATATCATTGGCAAACTTGTTGAGAGTGCACTTGACCCCAGTGTCTATGTCACTGATGAAGATATTAAAGAGTATTAGCCCCAGCACTGATTCCCTGGGGATACCACTCCTCACCAGCCTCCATCCAGACACTAAGCCATTAACCACCACTCTTTGTACTTGATTCTGCAGCTAGTTCTTCATCTGTTAACACTCCACCCACCAAATCCACAGCTTTCCAACTTGGAGAGAAGGATGTTGTGGGGTACTGTGTCAAAGACATTACTGAAGTCAAGATAGATAACATCAGTGACTCTTGTCCATTGGTGCAGTGATACCATCATAGAAAGCCACTAGGTTGATTAGGCAGGTTTTGCCCTTCATGAAGTGTCAAAATACACCATGGATTAAAAAATTACTTTCAACTAGTCTGAATTGAAACAGCCCTTTTGAAATGATCAAAAATCTTCTTGTTTAGACTGGCTAAGTATGAGGACTATTAGTTAATATTTTTAAGCCCATCCAGCAATTCAGTTTACTTCACCATCTCACCAACTGTGTTCAGTAGGAGCCATAGTTGGTTGATGCTCCAAAAAGTAAAGTTCTTTAAAATCACTTTACAGTGAATAACAAAGTACAGGAAGAATACAAATTAGTGAATATTTTTTGAAAACTTGATCGATTTGGTTCAGGTACAACCTCCAGAAACGATAGCTATGTAAGACAAAAGACGGTGAACAGCTTGCCAATAGGATGAATAATATATTGCATTGTTTTATTGATCTAAAATATGACAAAAGGAATAATTAAGAGTATGTTTCACTTGACAGTGACTAGTATTATTCCCTGCTCTCTCTTTCAAATTAGGACCTTTTAATTAGCTTCTGAAGCAGCTGAAATGTGCAGTTTAAGAATATATTTTCTTCAGAGCATAAATTTTTCACCAGAAATCATGTTGTAGCTACCTTAAAACTGGTTGGATAATTTGACCTTAATTCACTGAATAATTTCAGCAGGGCATATGGAGAGAAGAAAACACAGTTCCCAGCTAGATTCATGAAATAACTAGAGCAGAGATTGCTTCTCTGTTATCTGGTGACCAAGTGAGTGCTGACCAGCCTGTGAGGGATCAGTTCAGGTTCTTTATAGTTTTATAAAGTTGGAGCTCTTCTCCCACTGCCCCTAAGAAAAACCCTCCAACATCTCTGCTTTTGGTTATGTTTTCGTTGTCTCCTCTTGAAGCTGTGCTCCTCTGCATAAAATACTAATTTAAACAGGAACGAGGATCTAGGCAGTTTGTCCCTCAGGATGTTTTTTTTAGCACAAAAGTATACAGCAGAATGAACAATAAAATAGATATACAGAGCAGAGCAGCTTTTACAGGAGAGTGAGAGGGACTTTCCTTATACACCCACAGTTTATGCATTTGGTGTCTACTGAGGATAAGATGTCCATATCTCTGTGCAGTCTGTCTGAACCAGCAGAAGTGTTTGAAACAAGCTTTTTCATGTCCTTTTAAGCTATTCTGAAATGTCCCTCAATCTTTCCTAATGACGCTGTCCCATTTAGTATAAAATATTTAAATGCTAATTTAGTCAGAAACTTATGAAACAGCTTCATGGTCACTTGAGATCATGAGTTTGACTTCCCTCCTGGAACGAATGAGTAGAGAACTGGGTTTCTCCATTTCCTAAAGAAGTGCCTTAAGAACAATATCTTTCAGCACTCCTAGCACTGTTTCTTCTCTTAATTTTTAATACAAATTTTCAGGTATAAGCGACTTGTTTCAGATCTACAAAATATTTTCCCTATATTCAAATACTAGTTTTTAGCAGGAAAGCACATACTTTTGCATGCATACAATGCTTTTCATTTTGAGTCTCCATGAAAATTTTTGTTTGGATATTTATTTATTTTTGCTCAGCACTGAATAATTTATTCACTATTCTACTTGAACTAGCTTTTCTAAATTAAGGAGATTTAATTAATTAAGCAAAATACATATGTGTATTTAATAAAATTGAAAGTATTAAGCCTTTGTTTTGACCTTTGATTATTCAAAGTGTTATCAACAAATGAATGCCTGTCTCCTCTGAAAAACAAAACTTTCAAAAACCAATACTGGATCTGTCTCTCCTTATGTTAAAGGACAATTTCAGTCATTGGTGTAGGAAACAGGTCTTTGTTTGGCTTGTCCTCAAGCTTTGAAATGATCTCAGACAAGATCCCAGGCCTTTCAAAAGCATCACTACTTCCATTCCTACATGAAATAACACAACTTGCCTTCTCTGACAAGAACAGAGACCAGAAGGCACCTTAAAACCACAGTTATGGAAAAAAAAAAAAAAAAAAAGAGGAAAAAGAAAAAAGAGAAACCTGGCTGAAAAAAAACCAAAAAAAATTATACAGACATTTTGTCCCCCACAATAAGATTAGAATGGAACAAACTATATAGCAGATGTTTCTTGTGGCACTTAATGTACTACTAGATGGTGCTCAGATGCCTGTGTCTTTGCAGAGCAAATGTATTATGTTTCTTCGCATGCTTGGAGACTTGATGCTACTAAAAGTCAAACATTTCAGATGCAACAAACCAGCCTGGTCCGAATTTTGGCAACTTGTTATTTCATATGGTGCAAATAATCATAAAATCAAATGGCATCTACTTATAATTTTATAGTAATTGCTTCTATAACACTTGCCAGTTTTTCCATAGTAACTTCATGTATAATTAGTATGCAATCTTCAGGCATAAATAACTCTCTAATTACTCTGTAATCTGTAATTATAATGTACTTGCAGACTAGTTATTTGCTTATTTGGACTTCGTAAAATAGGATAACTTTCTGATAAAACATTGAAGGAGAATTATGTAGATTTTGTGTTTAGAGCTGTCAAGAGAAAGAAAACAAGATGTAAGACAGTAATTGAAATTAGAAAGTGTTTATGACAATGGATGATAAAAGAGAAGATGTAGATTAAAGAAAAAAAGAAACACCAAAATTATACAAAATCACTGTCAACAGTTCACAGGCCAGTTCAGCCCATTTCCATGACTAATAGGGCAGGGGGTTCATGGACCAATGCCCCGGGAAAGAGGAAGGAGAAAAAGGGAGAGGTCAGGGAGATGAGCCTGAAAAAAGCCAGCTGCAACAATCTGAGTAGGAAAACTAATTTACTAAATAAGATATCAGAATGCAAAATTACAAAACATAGTTGGAATTGAAGCCAATAAATTAAATAAAATGAGATAGAGAGTGTCCAAAAGTCAAAGGCCTCATGCTAATACTGAAGGCGGGATGGCTAGGGATACTTCAAAGCTGAGATGATCAGCAAAAGAGGAGGTCTTGGGACTTGTGTGCAGTTTCGTCTTTCCCTCTGTGTGCAAACAGGAACACAATGTCCTCTGGAGTATGCAGTTCTTCTCTTCTGAGAGACAGGCAGACAGCAAACTTGGAGCAGTAACTCTTTAACTCCCAATGCCTCACATGATGCTATGATGTGGAATATCAGTAACAAAAAATCATAAAACCATGGCAAACGTACAAAAAGTAAACAAGTATTTTTCTTTTTCCTGTCAACCCAGGAAACAAGGCATAAGGCAGTATTTTGTTTCATCTTTCTTTTTCTGGTCTTCCTTTCCCTTCGTGTCTCCTCCCCTTCCCTTCCTCTTTTTTCTTTCCCCTTCCCCTTCTTCTTTTTCCTCTCCCCTTTCTCCTTCCTTTCCTGTGAATGGTGGGAAAAAAAAGAATAACACTTGTTGTTAGATAAACATCCCAATGGCAAGAAATGCAAGAGATGCTAGATCTCAGGAGAAAAAAGACTCAAATGAAAAAATTTACAAATTACAGACCCCAGATGACAGTAAATCTTAGATAAATGAGCGGGTACATGACATTTCATTTGTGACAGCTTTAAAACTGTGATATTAAGATAATGATAAAACACTTTCCATTTCCTAGAATGATTTTTTCTCAGAACTTTTTTTGACATACAGAATATGTGAATATTACCCTTTTGTATATTGCTAACAAGTTTGCCTGTGTTTCTACAATGATGTAAAGTGCACCTTACAATTTTTAGTGTTCTACTCTGATTGTCACACTTTGATATAGAGAGTAAAACACCATTGTTCTCAATCTGGCAAAAAATACGTAGCAAGAGATCTTATTTGACTTGAAATTGGTCTCTATTGTGAAACTTGAGAGGTTTTCAGCATTTATTTAACATCTGCTGACTGATCTGCCAGCTTATTTTCTTTCCTTCTCAGGAGAACTAGCACAGATAGACAAAGAAAAAAAGACAGAACGACAAAAAGACAGATGAAGAATTTTTTTTAAGTTGGAAATAAAACCAGAGATGGAATTCTGAAGAATAATTCTTCATATCAAGTAACTAAAACAAAACATCTCTGAAATTGAAAGAAAATATATTTGCTTTTTCCTTATTTCATAGAATTGCAGAATGGGTGAGGATGTAAGGAACCTCTGGAGATCATCTTATCCAACTCCTCTACACAAAACACAATCAACTAGTAGAACTTCAGAGGCAAACCTAGTTGGATCTTGGATACCTCCAAGAATATAGATTCCACATCCTCTCTGGGGAACCTGTGCCAGTATTTAATATCAAACAAATTTTGAAAAGTCAGAATTACAGTTCTGAAACTGACAGTTCAGTCTCACAGAGTAAAAGAATCTTGTTTCAAAGGTCATTTTATATTTTAGCATAAACTCAACTATGAAGAATGATATTCTGATAACAGAAGTGTATTCTGTATTGTGGATAGTCATGTAAGAATAGATTATTTTATCAGAAATCGTAGAATTATAGAATGGTTTGGATTGGAAGGGACCTCGAAGATTATCCAGCTCTAACCCTCTGCCCTGGGCAGGGTTGCCAACAACTAGGTCAATTTAAAACTGCCCCCCTTGTCCTGTCTTTATCAGAACATGTAAAATGTTGATTTCCTTCCTGTTTATAATCTCCCTTCCATTACTGGAAGGCCATAATGAGGTCTCTGCAGAGAATTCTCTTCTCTAGACTGAAAAAGACCAGCTCCCTCAGACTATCTTCCAAGAAGTGCCGCAGACCCTATGGCCCTGCTCTGGAACTGCTTGAGCATTACCTTAGATAAAAACACAATTTCTAAACATACCTTGGTAGTAATTTATTAATAAGGAATAGAGAAGTTCTAAGAATGCCACTGAATTACATTTACTTGCAATTGTGTGGAACAAATCTAATTTTATTCACAGTTATATTTTTAGTAGAGAAAAACTGCTAAAATTCATAATGTAAATCACGGTACAAAGAGACAAGTGAATTCAAAGACTAAGTGGAAAAAAACTGTATATGAAGTTAAAAACAAAGAGAAAAAGATGATGAGTCCCAAAGCATTGCTCTTTTTTGGGGCTGATATTTTCTTTGTTGCTGTTGTTTGGGTTTTTTTTTTTTTTTGCTTGCTTGTTTATCTATTTCTTTTTAGAAGTCAAGTTATCCTAACGTTACTTACCACTCAATACTTTAGTAACAAACAATATCTAGAATATTTTGGAGGGCAGACATCTTGTCCTGAACTCATTGAGATAACAAGTTTCCAAAATGCACAGCAAATTCTCCTGCCATGGTCACAATAATACCTGAATTGACATCATTCTTATGAAAAGCAAGTGTATCTAATTGTATAGAGGAGTAGCAGAGACATCTTCATCAGTGTAATGAATTAAAATATCCTTGAAAGAACGGGGATTTTAACATCAGCTACAGTGGCTGTTCAGTCCTTGTTTCAAAATTTCTTTTTGATTTATATAGATAATTACATTTCTGACAAAAATAGAGACATTGGCAGAAAAGAACATCAAGATTCTGCTCCAAAGTTGTCATCTTTTATATGTAGGTTTGCAGAAGTAAATATTCACTTTGAAATACTATTGATATAGTACTTGAACCACTGAGAAAGATAGAGCAGACTTAGGCTATTATTCACTGTAAATAAAAATGACACATCTTGAATCTGTACAAATTCCTTTTAAACTAATAAAATGCTTGTAGTTGATTAGAAAGTAATGAAAAAGAGATCAGATGTTTCATGAGTCGCTTCTTTGTTCCTGATGAGTATTTAGATTGCAGCTCTTGACCAGGATAATTTGTCATGATATGTTGGTGGTATGAACATGAGGTTTTCTGGATAAAAAGGAGGAGGTGAGCCAGATGAAGTCTGAGAAAGACAGAAGTTGACAGCCCTGGCAATTGATGGCATATTTAACTTCAGAAGAGAACTGTGATACTGTTACCAAGATTTTCTAATTCTTCTAATGTAATGCCACCAATCCTTCAATGACGTTTATCATAAGTCTTACGCATGTCTTTGTACATGGCTGTGTTTCTGACAGGATGGCCACCAATTACACACATTATGAACTCTTAATATGCTCTAAGTGAACCTGCAATGCATAGTTAGCACAGTTCCTGAAAGATGGAAATAGGTCTGATTCTTAAGCCAATTCTCCAGACAGTTTAAGTCCATGGAATTGAAAGAGTAACTGAATTTATAAAATAAAACTGAATGTAAAGTGTCAAAATAGTAATTGGGGAGTGAAAATTAGGTGGTTATAGAACATATTTTACACAGATTCTATTCCATTTCAAATGTTACTGCTTCTAAAGAACTATAATTGAGCAATTATGAAACAGAGAAGAGAATGATCATTTGTGTGTGAGTGTTATAGAACAATGATAGACCATTAATTGAAACACTAATTACCTTTCATAAGTGTTTTACGAGGCAAATGGTTTCTAACTTCACGCTAGAAGCAATACTCAGAGCCTTATTTCCATTAAAGCTTTTTGGTTGAATTACATTATTGTTTGTAGCTACTCTATCTACCTTCATTGTTAGGTATTTGTTTCTGTACCTTTCATTTATTTCTTACCACGATGTAGAAATGTTGCATTATTTCCTGCCTCTTCTACTCATAGTGCTTGGATATTTACTCTGATTGTGGTCCCTGTTATGAGTATGGATCCTATAGTTGGAGTAGAAGCTGTTCTAGTGGAGTCTGCTAATGTAAACATACCTCATAAGCCTACTTTCATGAATAAGTGTTTGCAAGTATTCCCTGTGAAGGTTTCAGGACCAGTCCAGTGAAAGCAGAAGACATTTTAAAAGAGATATTTACTAATATTTAGTGAGAATGTAGATAAAAAACTGACATTTTTGAATTAAATCTGTCTTTCAGATAAGAAATCATGAATTATATTAATATTGTTTAAAACATCAACTTAATCAGATTTTTTTTTGAGATTTCAGTTTTTTTAATGACTTATTTTCTTTATAGAGAGAAAGAAATACTGCATGCTCAGAATAAGTGGACTTATTTGCAACTTGTGAATTATCTCTTTGTCTCTGCTAATACACATTGCTCTATGAAGCTAGGAAATTTGTCAAATGGTAGTCTTGGCATCTGACTTGCTATTATTTTATTTTATTTTATTTTTAATGTCCTAAGATCTTCAAAACTGAATGTAAGTTTGGATCATACATAATCTGTTTCTTAGAAACATAAAGATGTACAGATATTTTAGATACCTTACTTCCGTATTTTTTTCTGTGAATGCATATGCAAATTAATGTTTTGTGTTTATGTTTGATGGTGTGTCTTGTATAAAGTTCTAATATTGCTGGATTTAAATGTTCTCTATTCTTAATTGTTATTTACTTTTATAGTTAATTATATAAAAATGCCACATTGTTTTATTTTACTTTACTGACATTAAAAAACTCCAAATCTGGTGGAACTGACTTGAGTAGCTGTGTGTCTTAAGGACTCTTCTAAGGAACTTACTAATATTACAGAGAACTTCCTTTTATAAATTAATTGTTGATGAATGTACAAGATCACAGAAAGGATAAATGCTTAGTCTCATGAATAGGAAGTGACTGAGAAACTGGTAGGTGTATTAATAACATCTGAATGAGGAATAACTCATGAGTATTAATTTCTGCGCAGCAAAGTGTTTATTCTGTAAGTAAAGGTTGAATATCTATCTCATAAAGCATTAGTTCAGAGTTACAAATAAGTGGCTTACGTTAAGAATGTTCAGCAGTAAGGAGATCCTAGGAAAAGTCTTGACAGGACTTATCATGGCACTGAGAATACTATTATGAGCTTTATTATACACCGCCTCTAAGAGAACAGTGAAACAAGGATACTGGCATAATTTGCTTGGATCAAAGGAATTGGGGAGGGAGATAATAAATGTATTTTGCACTATAATTTACAAATGTATTTTAGAAGATCAGTGGTAAGTTGAAGGCCTCAGGACTTACCTAGCCTAATATGTAGTAAGACAGAACCTGGGGAAAGGCCAGCCATGTAACAAATACATGTCACTTGGCCTGGATCTAACTAATTTATAGTGCCAGTCAAACTGAAATTGTTGTAAAGTCCAACAAGAAATACAAGGGAAACAGAAGTGGAAAAGTACATAGTGACCTAAGACAGGGTTACTTCAAAATATTCTATATCTGTTCATCATTAAGTCATACCATGGATGACTAAATGTCATTATAGTTTTGCTTGTAAAGTGTTGGCATTCTCAGAATATCTATTCATTTTTACTATGAGAATCATGTTGCCCATTTTTCTTGAAGAACAAATGGATAGGGAACTAAAAGTACTCTTGCAGTTGGCAGAATTGATTGATGAGTGGCAGCTACCCACATTCTTTTTCATTTATTTATTTATTATTCATAACAATAATAGTTAATGCTAATAAGAATGCTTATAGGAATGCTTAAGAAAACTTAGACTAGACCTCTAGACTTATTCTTAACTGCTGGGGATGCTAATGGTATGATGAGATGCACTGTAATGTAGTGGTGGGGTAAGAAGATTTAAAGTGATTTGACTCTGGCTCATGAGACATCCCACTAGACCAAAGTTAAGCCTATATTTCATAAAAATCATAGAATATCCAAGAATGGAAAGAAGTCCAAGACCAACCAATCAATCATCCACCAATCACAATTAGTTCCCACTAAAAATGTCCGTCAGTACAACATCTAAACATTTCTTTGAACACTTTCAGGGACAGTAACTATACCACCTCCCTCAATAGCCCACTCCAACACCTGACCACCCTCTCAGAGAGAAGATTTCCTAATGTAAAACCTGAATCTCTCCTGGTGCAACTTGAGGCCATTCGTCCTATCATTAGTTACCTGAGAACAGGCCAACTCCCATTTCACCACAACCTCCCTTCATATAGTGGTAGAGAGCAATAAGGTCACTCCTAAGTCTTCTCTTCTCCAGACTGAACAATTCCAGTTCCCTCAGCCGCTCTTTATTAGGCCTGTGCTCCATACATCTCACCAGCTTTGTTGCCCTTTTCTGAACATGTTCCAGGGCCTCAGTGTCCTCCTTGTAGTGAGAGGCCCAAAATTGTACACAGTACTCAAGGTGAGGCCTTGCCAGAACTGAATACAGGGGGCTAATCACCTTCCTGCTCCTGCTGTCTGCACTATTTCTGATACAATCCTTTGCCACCTGGACACACTGCTAGGTCACGTTCAGCTGTGCATCAGTCAGTACACCCAGATCCATTTTCTCTATGAAGTCTTCCAGTCACTGTGCACCAAGCCTGTAGCATTGCCTGAGGTTGTTGCGGCCAAAGTGCAGAACCTGGCAGTTGGATTTGTTGAACTTCATCCCATTGGCCTCAGCCCAGATATCTAGACTGTCCAGACCTTGATATAATGAATCTGAAAGGGAGTGGGGAAAAAAAACACCACTCATTTCTCCCAGGGAAAACAAAACAAAACAAAACAAAACAAAACAAAACAAAACAAAACAAAACAAAACAAAACAAAACAAAACAAACAAAACAAAACAACAAGCAGAACTTAATCTTTAGAAAAAAAGTGAGTTTTCCATTAGAGAATATTTCAAATGATCAGCCAGGCTCATAAAGTGCTTTAACCACAGAGGTTCTCCTTATGAGTTACATGACTGCAACTTGGGTGATATAGCCTGTTCAAAGCATTTATTAGCACTTATTACCTGGGCATTTATCAATCTTACTAAGTAGACAGGAAAATCAACAAGCTGGCATCAAGGAACTCTGAAAAGGAATCGAAAGCAGTTATATTGCAAAACAGTTCATATGGGTTGGTTCTGCCATGTGGTTAATAGTAAATGTGGAGCCTTATAATACATTCAGGGTCCAGAAGAAAAGATTTCTGAGTCTGCACCCTCTAGTCAATAAAAAAAAATTTTGTGAGCTCCCATGAAGACTGCAAAAAGCTGCTGTTGAATTAAATGCTAAACTCTCTTCTGACACCATGAGCCATATAAACCAAAAAGACATGGAAAGAGTGGTATATGTAGATGGTTAAAATCTTGATCCCAGTTTATCTCTGTTTATGCCAAATAAGTATCTTAATGGTCACTGGCTCTGATGAGTCAACAGGAGGTGAGGTAGAAGAGAAAATGAATCAATTGTCTCATCACTAACAGGAGGCAGAGCCAGAGTGTGACACATATCTCAGTTTTGCTTTTCCAAATAGCTTTACTAATTACTATTCAAACTAAAAAAAAAATTATGAATTTTGCCATACTCCTTCCTTTATCCTTCTCTCACAGTACAGTTGTATTGTTTTTGTCCGTTCCTCTATCAAGATGAATGATGAAAGCTGATCCCAGTCTACTAATGAAAAATGTTAGAGATGTATTACAGCCAAATAAATACGTTCTGTTTCAGAGCTCACTGCACTCAACCACTCTGCAGTCAGGCAAAAGAGCAGTCAAGAATCACAGAATCACAGAGATGTTCTCAAGAATGTGAAACAAATACTTCAAAAGCTTCTTTTTTCCTTGTTTGTTTGTTTGTTTTGTTTTGTTCTTGTCTGTAGGTCTTCAAAATATTTGCAAGTAAAGAATACATAACGCCACATTAACCCATTCTGGAATTGTTCTACAAAATACAACATTTTAAAAATTATGTGTTTGTATCTACAATTATATAGCACAATATAGAGCTGCAAAAAGATTACCAGGTTCTCTCTGCAACATGGCAGATGTTTTATTTGTCCATAACTCTTATCAATCATGTTTATTTTAGGCTGACTTATTTCAGCTGCAACACCATCATTGGAGAATTCTTGCAAAGAATTCTATTTTTGTTGTCTCAGTGTCTGAAGTCACCCACACAGGGACCATAATGCTACATATCTAGTGTAGCATACTTACTATCCACCCTCATCTTCAATATTTTTGAAGAAATAAACAACATATTCTATTTCCATTGGGATTACTGTTTCTGTAGGTCATAGAACACAGTAACCAGTCACAACATGTTCCTTCCAAATTCCATTTTCTATCCTTGAGTCTTGAAAGAATCAAAGAACACCTGTAGTTGACAGGGATCTCTGGGTCCATCTTGTCCAACCCCTGCTCAAGCAGGGACACACAGAGCAGGGTGCCCAGAGCTATGTCCAGGTGGATTTTGAAGATCTCCAACAAGGAGACTCTACCGTCTCTCTTCTACTGTGCTCAGTCACTGCACTGCACAGAAGTGCTTCCTTATGTTCAGACAGATCCTCCTGTGTTTCAGTTTGTGCCCATTGCATCTTTTCCTAGCACTGGGCACCACTGAAAAGAGCTTGGCTTCATCTTCTTGGCAACCCATCTTCATATATTTATAAACATTGATGAGATACTCCTGTTCCTCCACTTCTCCAGGCTGAGCATTCCCAGTGTGCTCAGCTTTACCTTAGAGGATGAAGTCCTTTTGCCACATCCATTGTGGTGTTTCACTGGGCTGCACATAAAAGATTGCATTCTCCTTGCAGGCATTTTTAAAAATAAAAGGTGAAAGACACCAGAAACAATTGAAATCAACCTCTAAACATCTCCTTTTTCAACATGTGAAAGCACTGAATTTTCTTCTGAGATAACCACATCCCTTATACAATCCAAAGCAAGAGTAAATGCATAGTCTTCCAGAAGCATTTTCTTGGCCACACATACATTATCTTGATATTGTGATCTTCCTTAAACAGAGACCTGAAAAAATAACATTTCAAATAAAATAACTGTATATTTAAGTAACAGTTAAGACAGAGGAAAACTGGAAATTTTAGTGTTTCAAAGACATATGACAACAGTCTTTGATGCCACACAGAAGAAGTTACAGCTCCTAAAAATGGCAGTTTAGGAGCTTGAGCAATTTGTGTCTTGTTCTCTGTCCTCCCTGACAGGTTCTCAGGACTGAATGGGATGATTTCCTTCAGAGTTCACACCTTAGAGATTGTTTGTAAGATGGAACTGGTTGCGAAAGAGAGTTGCTTGTGCATTTCAAATTCTATGAGCTCTCTTCATTTCAATAACTTCACAAAAAATTTCCTTCCTTTTTAAAGGAAAAAAAAATACACTGCATAGGGCCTCATAAGCCATAGGCCAAAATAATGGCTTGCATTCATGCAGAGGAAGTGTCCTTTATATACAAGCACAAATCCTTTGACATAGGACAGAGATAGAAAAGAATGGCTAATGCATGACATTATGTTCTTCATTGCAGCATCTTAAGGGACGTTTCACCTGGTAATTGGGTTCACAAAGCTTAAGAGATTTCTATGGAAAGCATTTCCTCCACTCTAGCTATGCATAGCCATGAAAAAGGGTTCATCTCCCTCTGCCATGATTCAGCATTCCAGTCTCTTACGGTGCTAAAACTAAAGTGTTTATTGTTACCACAATATCTGAGCACCCAATAAAGTTAACAGTTTCTATCCCCCAAACAGGAATGAAACAGAACAGAGCCATTAGCTGAAGATTGGAAACCGAGTGCAATGGCTTGCCCCAGCTTTTTATTGGAAGTCCACACAAGAGCAGACCCTAGAGTCAGATGCTCAGCCAACTATTTGGCAGATACTCAAAAAGCAATTAACCAGCATTTTAGAAAGACAGGGTCAAAAAAATTGTTTCAAATCACTCTCCTTGAAATATGTGACCATAGTTAGAAACATTCAAGTCTCTTATCACACAGAAATGCCAGATAGAGTGGAAATTGGTGGAAAAAAATAAAAATGAAAAGTCAGAAGTAATGATAATAAAAGGTTAGGATAAACTTGTGTGCTTTTTGTGTGTGTCACACTTCTACTGTGTCTTAGGTGTTCAAAGTAACATGGAAGATACATCCTGGACTTAAATGGCCGTTACTCAAGATGCTAAGTGTACAGAGATTGGTTTATATAGGATTTTTTAAGTGACTATAATCACTGAATGCTTTAGATTGTAATGGAATTACAGTCCTTTGGACAAAGGGAAGAAAAGGGCATTCCATTCTCCTTTAAAAGCCCCAACACCATATTAAAGGTTGTTCTTCCAATATTTACAGCACCTTGAGAGAAAATAAATATTTTCCATTCATTTTCTACAAAACAGATGAACAGGCTAATATTTATATCAATTACAGTAGAGATGAAAACATAACACGATGGTAAAATAACATTACTTATTTCCACTGATAATGTTAACTGGTATTGGTATTCTTCGCTGTTTCCTTTCATTGGGATTTGCAATTAAATATTCAAATCAAACCCAGAAATAACTTTGTCTTTTTTCCCCTAAAACTATAAAACTATTTCATATAAGAGAAATAATTTGTCACTGTTGCTATTAAAAAAAATAAAATGCCTCTAATGATAAGTAATCTGTGAAGGCAATTTTTGCTGTAATTGAAAATGTCTTTCATTGATTTCAGGCATCAGTGGGTAAGACCTTATATTTTCAAACATGACTGAAGGATGTGGGATGTATTCACACTAGATAAAGGTGATTATGCAACGAACAGGGTTTCCTAACACACAGCATTTTATAAACTTAAAAAACTGGTGTGATATCTATACAACTACTTACATATATAGATGGTACAAACATACGTGTGAAAGTAAATTCTCAGGGTTTTTTTTCTGCCATAATGGGTTATTTACAAAAATGGAGAATGAAATTTTATTCTTAATTCTATTTAAGGTCACTGATTTTTCTTTGCTTTTCCATAATGCAACTGAGAAGACAGTTTCATCCCAATATTGTATGAGAGCTTCAGGAGAGAATACGATCTGCTTAGCCCTCTGATTCCACATACCACTTCTTTACTAAGTCCATTCCACTTCTACCATGGCTTTGTATCTGTCTTTTCATTTAAAAGAAAACCTGTGGTGCTCAAAGAAGAGTTCATGATGAAGTGAACTTGTCATTTTTTCTATAATTTTCTGTCTGTGGTTCTTGTTATTGTATCAATTTATTTTAGGTTTTTCCCCTAATTAAATTCCCCAGGCATCTCACTTTTCAGATAAGGTATAAATTATTGCAATTAACTGCTATTAACATCGTGAGAATGCAAGATATTAAGCAGCAAACAGTCAAGTAATCATAGTAGGTGCTCCATAAAGATACATCAAACAGATGGTCCCTGCTCCAACAAGTTCAACAGATTTTAATATATTTTCCTAAATCTTGACAGTATTACTTCAAAGCGTACCATTGTCTCTCTTCTCTAGATTTAGGTAAGAATAAAAGTATTAATCAACTCTAACATAACCAGTTTCTGAAGACCTCTCTAATTTTTTCATTGTAAGATATCACACACATCCCAAGTCATGGGAATATAAATTGCTTTGTGAAAGACACTTTTCTGGATATGACATGGGTATCATTCTTTCTAGCATGATTTTTTTGAAGAAGGGCCTTGCAAGCACCTGAAATTTTAACTGTGATCTAAAATCAACAATATATTTTTTTCATACAGCAGTTTTCTTTCTCTCAGATCCTGATGAATCTGAGAAGCCAAAAAATATGGGCTACTCACTGGAAGGAGAAATCTCCTAGTTGGAGATACTTCATAAGACATTGGTGAAAAATAAATAAGGCCTAGAAATGTGGAGAAAGGATCCAAATCAGAGTCATACTCTGGTATTTGAGCAAGAGGAGAATAAGGAATTCATATATATTTCAAAGAAAGGTGTTAAATCACTTTTCAACTTCTTCTTCTCCTCCCAGGACAATTTCTTTCATTTTCCCAAATTCTTTCAGGTGAGTGCATACTTTTATGAAAAAGGGGATTTTCTGATGAAAAAACACACTTCTGAACAACTAATGAAACCAGTTCCCTGAAAAACACAACTTTTTTGAAAACAAACTCCACCTAGTATCTACTGCAAATTTCTAAATGGCCCTAAATAGTCCTGGGAAACAAGACATACCTTTGTCTCTTGGATTTTCACAGCAATTGACACAGTTGTCTTCAAGTCCTGAGTGGCAGAACTGTTGCTTTAGCTGAAATGCATGAGATTTTTGGTTCCAGCCTCTCTGATGGTTATTATTTCTCTATTTACAATCTTGAATAATCTGATGGCCCCAAAGTGAGGGAAAGGATCTTTTTTCCCAGTTATAACAGTGATTATCTTATCACTCATAGCCTAAATGAAATATCAGATATAAAGAAAATGTTGGGAATCAGAGAACCCACAAATAAGGAAAGCATAGAAAATCTTTTTATAAATGCTGTGGAAGCTGAGATTTTTAGAGTCCTAATCTTTGTTTACATCAGACAAGGAACTAAACTCTAATAACATCTAGGCAATGAAATTCTGATTTAAGACTCCCACAGCACCCTCAGCTCAGCCCTGTTACACAGAACAGTTATGAAGGTACTTTGTTATACGATTAGGTGAAATACCTGACAGCCTTCTCAAGATCAAAATACTGTAAATTAAGCACAGTTTTTGTTTTGCTTTTTGTTCCTTTTCTTCCCAGAGGGATTCTTTAACAAAAATTTTTCTTGAAAATAGCTTGGCTGGTAACAACACACAGTTTGCCTGTGCCTCTTCCAAGATCATTACTGTTATCAAGTTTATGGTTTCATTTTGTTATTTGTTTGTTTGTTTCCTTTTTTATTTTTTTTTCCAGATGTAACAGTCTTTGTAGATCAGAATAATAGCTTGTCTCACTCATACACACACACACATTTCTTGGAAGTGGCAAAAGCAAATGATGTTGTTTGAAAAACAGCAGGAAATAGTGGATGTTTAAGACACAAATATAAATCTGACTTAGAGGTAAAGATCAGACTGCATTTGACTTCAAAGGCCCAGATAAAAATCTAATATGAGAACTCTTCTAACACTATCTTTTCAATATGCACAAGTTTCTGCTTACATCTTTCAAAAAGATTCACAGAGATTAGCTATGTGTTTTCCTATTAAGTTCAGAAGTGTCATGCATCTCAAAGCCACAAGCTGTCTGCTTTGAGAAGTTTTCTTGACTCATTCTGAACTGAGTAGGTGTCTGTAGAAACAACTCTCAGCTTTGCAACAAAATTGCCATAAACATGGCTGAAAAATCCACAAGAGCAGAAAACTAAACACTTCATTTACAAAATTCTCTGCTGATTGAGCTAACTTTGAGATTATAATGTTATAAATAAAGGTACGTTACTTTACATAGTGTTAAAATCTTAGAGAAGTAGTGATGAAATACTATTTTAGTTTAGCAGTGAAATGACATTTTAGAGCATTCCGTATTTCCATTTATTAAAACAAACAACAACAACAACAACAAAAAACAAACAAAATCCATCTTCAAAATGTTTCAGCGATGTCCAGAAAATTCAGAAAGCAAATAAATTCTCTTAGTTATATATTTCTGCCTTCCTCAGTTGTTTACTAGCAATTGGGCTAGGTCATCTTAATGGTATTTTCCAATCTCACTGTTTCTATGATTCTGTAAAGCTGGCAGCTACTAAAGGTGTAAAGTAATAGCTAAGCTCTTTCATGTAGCATACACTTACTCAAATTCTCTTGAAATATAACCATTAAAACATTCCTCATACATAACTGTTAATCTACAAACCTGTTTTCATCAACATTGCCCACCTAGGAAGAGGAACTGTTTTCTTTCTATCCTTACTGCCATCAGTTGGAAAACATTAAAGAACTTTTGTCTTTGACAACAGTAGTCATTTTGTTTAATTTGAAAGAAGGGAACTACACCAACATTGTGTTTTTATTTAAAATTAAGTAATTATTAGGCTTCTTTATAATTTTGCATTTGTCTTCATTGAAAAGCATGAAAGATTTGAATTCCTGTTTTCATTTTTCCTCCTTCTATTCCCTTTCCTTATACTTATGAATAATAATTATCCTATACAGTAAAACAATAATAAGAGATACATACTATTCTGTCTTAGCAATAGCAGTGTGGGATACTTGCCTATGTACAAACAGGAAACATGCACTACAGTGCACAGAAGTTTTCTCATTTTTCTCTACTACTTTTCTCAATGTCAGCACGGTTGCTGATGATATGTAACTGTACTAGTGTTTGACTAAATATTGGTGTAGTAATGTTGAAAACTCCTTAGAAATAAATGTAAGGGATATAGGTAAAGAATAAGCTCCCCAGGTAACTTGAAGTAAAGATGATTTTACAAATTCTTTCTAATTGCTTTTTCTATATCAATATGTTGTCGTGTATAACTTCTAGCCAAGGAGAGCAATTATCAGCCTCAACAAAATTTATGCATCTTCTGCTTCTGCATTTCTGAATGGCTTATGACAAGACTAATGATTATTTTTGAAATCCAATGATTACTTTCGTATTCTTTGTCTTTTTATTAAGTAGAAGTCCAAGAATATCTTCTTGAAATCACATTAATCTCTGGGCTAATGGTATAACTTTATTAGTACATTTTCCTTAGAGGAGACAGGTATTCTTTATAGATAGCTTCAGTTTCCTGAATTAGAAAGGTCTAAATTACTTTATTTTATGTAACCATCCCTAAAGTTCATAATTATCAAGTACATTAACAGATGATTTAGTATAAGCTACTTTTTCCGTTACCATATTTTTTGCACAATTAACTATAGAGCTCTTCAGTGTTACCTTTTGTAAATGAGATTCTTCTACGCACACCTTTTGAGTGGCAGGAGCAATAAGGGGATAAATTCTCATACGTGTGTGATGAATAAACAATGATGTTTGTGTATATATATATATTCATATATATATATATATATATATATTCATATATATATATATATATATATATATATATATACATATATATATAGATATACACTTCAAGGGAGCTAACTACCAGAAAGGAATTACATGGCTAGATAGTGACAGGACAAGGTGAAACAGCTTTAAACTAAAAAAGAGGAGATTTAGATTAGATGTTAGGAAGATATTTTGCACTGAGAGGGTGGTGTTGCCAGCAGGAGCAGGGAAGTAATTGTCCCTCTGTACTCAGCACTGGTGAGGCTATACCTCGAGTACTGTGTTCAGTTTTGGGCCCCTCACTGCAAGAAAGACATTGAGGCCCTGAAGTATGTCCAGATAAGGGCAACAAAGCTGGTGAGGTGTCTGGAGCACAGGCCTTATGATGAGTAGCTGAGGGAGCTGGGATTGTTCAGTTTGGAGAAGAAGAGGTTCAGGGGTGACCTTATTATATAAGGGAGATTTTAGTGAGCTGAGGGTTGGCCTCTTCTCTCTTGTAACTAGTGATAGGACTAGAGGGAATGGCTTCAAGTTACACCAGGGGAGATTAAGGCTAGATATTAGGGAATACTTCTCCGTTAGAGTGGTCAGGTGTTGGAATGGGCTGCCCAGGGAGGTGGTGGAGTCACTGACTCTGGAGGTATTCAAGGTATTCAAGATGTTGTGTTGACATGGCTTAGTGAGAACTGTTGGTGACAGGTGGAGAGTTGGTCTGCGTGATCTTGTATGATGCATTTTGCATTACTGATTAAAATAATGTTGATAACATACCCATGTCTTAGTTGTTGCTAAGAACTTTTACATTTTCAGTTCTCACCTCCATCTCATTTCGGGAGAGTGAGTGAGTAGTGTTGTAGTAGTGCTGTGTAGTGCTGAGCTGCTGGGCTTAAACCTTAACAGCTTGCAATCAGTACACAAACAAGAAAATAAGTGGAAAAAAATGTTATCCAGGAAATTAATTGTGAAGAATAATTCAGTCAGTTTCTGTTAAATGGGCTTAAATAAAAGCCAGAAGGAAAAGCTACCCTAATGGTTAAGAGGGTAATCTGTGATTTTATTCCTACCTCTGACAACAGTGTTCTCCTTGCCTTCATTTGAACACAAACAGTTTAATTTTTCTGTGTTCAGACTGTAAAATGGGGCTGAAGTTCTGTCTCTTCAGGTTTTCACTTCCATGGAGTTATATTTTGCTTTAATGTGTTTTTGCTTGTGGCTTTTATGTATGCATCAAGACAGCAATCCTACTCATGTGATCTACACTTATGAGACAGGTCTTACTGTGTTTGGACCAGAAGAAGGCTCAGCACCTTCTTCTCTACCTATACTGGGCAGAGGGCTTATGGTGAAAAACGCCTGAGTTCCATAGTCATTACATGAGGAAGAGAGGATCTCAATCTGTTTCTTGATACATTACTGAACAATCTGGATAATAAGAAATGTGCTCTTCCCACACAAAGATTTCAAAATCCAAATAGTATTTCTTACAGCCCTGAACCAGATAAGGAAAAATTTTTTGATGACTACAGCACAAGTAAATTGAAGGAGAACTTCCCAAGCCCATGGTTCATAGTTAGATGAGTATATTAGACAAACAACAACATTAAAAATACAAGAAACAAGTTATAAGCAGGTTAACATTTTATTTGGTTAATAAAACTTCCCTGTGAAAAAATTGATTATCGTGAAATCAGATGTCAAAACTAGACTTTTCATTTTTAAAAAGTATGGTTCAGGTATATAACCTCAAAAAGAATATTAGCCTTCCCCAAGACTTCCTAGGTAAAATAAGAGAGTAATTACCCTTGACTATTTTAGACAAAAATAATAGTTGGAAAAGTCAGATCCAGTGCAAAATAAATCCAAACTCCAGATGTTCTCTAAGTGTGAGAAGTCACTATTACTGTCTCTTTCAGTGACAGAGATCTGTATGAACTAGATTGAGATTATCAAATGTTTCCCTGTGGCTTATTTTTGTTCATTGCAATGTGCTGGATTTTCTTATAACCTTTTAAATAGTGACAGATACTGAAGAAACATGCAGACATTTACAGACACATATATTCAAAAATTTTAACAGAGAGAGACAAGGAGAAAGTTTTTATCAGACTTGAATTCCTTTTTAAGGTAACTATATGCCATATGAATAAAGTTAACATTTAAAAGTAACAAAATAAAAATAATGTTGTACTAATACATTCACAAGCAGTAGCACAAAAGTAGGGAAAAATGTTTAATGCATGCAGTTGGTATAAAGTCAATAGGCCAAGCCACAAACTGTAAGCATCTGACACATTTTCAGTATGTTTTATAAGGTGCCCTTTGTGCAGATTGATAACGAATGTTCTCATTATTGGGAAGAGATAAGCAGAGTTTCCCGGTAAAGGTTGAAATGATGAATTTCAGAAGTTTTCAGCTGCAAGCAATTTTTTATCTTTTGCATTTCTCTGAATACCTAGAAATTATACTACAAATGCATAACATATTTGAAAGTTAGGAATAACAAAATCAAGCACTGCTTCCCCGGTAAGTAAACCATCCTTGAAAACGAATGCAGCTGTAGGACAGTTACACTCTTTAGAGGGTGAAGAATCAATCTATATCATTTTCAGAGGATCATTTTGGCTCTAACAAGTGTATTTTGATCAGAGAGAAAGGGATAAATTGTAGTCTCACCTCCCCTTCTACCTAGAAGGCACAGTGTCTATCAGAATTATCACTGATGGCAATTATTTCTATTTGCTGGGCTTCCTCTAGGTAAACTGCCTCATATGCTATGGCTACAGACACCTTCAGTTTCAAAAGTCAGACCAGTTTTTTTCATGTTTGATTTTAAGCACATTTAGGTAACTTATACATAAATTGTCATCATTCTGCAAATGATTAAGTTCTAGCAGGTACTTTCATTATACTTCCATGCTTTGTCAAACTGACATCTAAGCACCAATTTATGAAAGACATTGCTGGGAGAGTTATTTTTGGAACCTACTGATAGCTCAGAATTAGGAGGTATCCTATATCCTTCTAGTCCTGTTCTTTTCAAAATCTTTGGAAGGATTTTCAGAATGAATATTAATAATAATAATAAAAATGATAAGTATTATATTAAATCTAAATATATAATTTGACATGAAGTTTAACACAGGAAAATACTCTTCTTTCAAAGTGACACTAAAAGGAAACCGTCACACTTCACATAGACAATGCCAGAAGAATCAATTCATGCCAGACATGACAACTTTTATCACATCTATTAAATCCACTGATAATTGTTTGTGATTATACAAATCACACTTTCCTTAATTTGTAGTTTCGGAACAGTCTCTCATGGAACCCTATATCTAGCAGAAATATTATAATTCCATTCATAGCAATGACACCATTGTAACTAAAAGAAACTATTATCATCCAAGATTTTGTCTAAAATAGTTAAGCGTAATTGATGATTAGGAGAGGGAGAGAGAGAGAGAGAACGAAGGGGGACCCATTATCTCAGTGACTGATATAGGCCCCTTTCTAATTACATCAGCACTTTCCAATGTAGACAGGTCATGGTACTTATAGATCTACAGCTAGAGTTTTAAGAGTATTTGACAAATAACCATAATTTAAAATACAATCACTTAAAAGATAAGATGGATGTTATACAATTTTTCTGCACATGTCAGGCAGCAAAAAAAGAACAGAACTTTTTCCACAGCTGTAAACACAGCAGAATTACATTTGGAGCTCTGTTTCAACAGCATTAGAATGAGAAAATTGAAAGGACAGGACAAAAGTCTTTGTTAGCATTTGAAAATTGAATAGTTTTCCCCAAAACTAAACAAGGTGGATGCATGCGATGTAAATAATAACAATGTCAAGTTCCAATGTGTAATTCCTTGGTCTTAGTTATTGATTTTTGCAAGAAAGTGTAAGGTTCCTAAACATCTTATTGTAGCTTCATAGAGTGGATACCAAAAATCAGCAACATATTCCATTGAGGTTACCACAACTGAAAGAATGAACCAAAAATATGACCCTGATAAGTGTGGTGACTGATATTTTCCCACAAATGGAATGTTCTTAGCTCTCAGATGAAGTAGATATTCCAGTTTTGGTGCCCATTCTTCAGGTTAGAAGAGTGCAGGAGTTTCCACAGAACTATTAAAAATTTATAATTGCAGAAGATTGAAACAGCCAGAGCTACTTTATCTCCAGATGGAGAGAAAGAAACTGTCCATTACTACACAGACATCGCTAGAAAACAGATAAAAATACTGATTTCTCTGTCCATGCTGAATAATAAGAAGGAAGCAGCTAGGTTAAATTGAAGAAGGAATGATTCAGGGTAGACATAAAAAAAATAAATGGAAGATTTTAACAGGAAGTATAAAATGCTGAAATAGATTGCCTGGGGATGTTATGAAGTTCCTCTTAGACATCTAAAAGAACAAATTAGACATTTGTCAGGAATAGTACTTGTATAATTCGCATTTCCCTGGGAAACAAGAAGTTCAACAAACCATAGAGTTTTTTTTTCCTAGTTCAATGTTTATCATTGAAATAGGCAAAGAAACAACCTAGAATGAGTTTATTTAAGTTTAAATTTCATAAGCAACAGATCAAAAGCTCAGTCTTCGTACCAGGTTATTACTAAAGTTCATTGGCATGAGCATTTAAGGCTTTTCACAAAAAATTTCTGTTACAGTACTTTTAAAAACTACATATGAAGATAATAGAAACATCAAATGCAACAGACAAAAAGATAATCTATTTGCTGTGGTTTTCCTTTTACAAACAAATGTCATCTTTAAATCAGAATCTCTTGAAATGTTATATAAAGAGTATTATTTCAGTTTTTTGGTTTGTTTAGTTTTATTTAAGAACAAGTAACTATGTCTTCCTCTTGCTTCTTTTTTCTCTTAAATTTTTGTCCTTAAGCAACATATGAATTTATGGATTTTTTTTTTCTTTCAGTTAACTTCATTGTCTTGTATGTATGAGTCTTATTTTTTTTTCTTCTTTGAGAAATTGAAAAGTATAAATTAAAATCTTGAAAACTTTGCATACAGTTTAACTTAAAGAGTATTTCTACAGAGAAGTGTTGTCCTGCTCTGGAATTTATAACTCCCACATATAAGACATTAAAATATTCTGGAGTGTTGTGTATGCTCTTAAGAAAATAAAGTTTAAAAAAAAATAAAAACAATAAAGATATATTGCCAATATTATAATTTTAGTTCAGTATACCTGAATATGAATCTGGTATAGAACTCAGGATGACATTTATTAATCTGACTCCCATTATAAACTGCTATTTACAAGTGAGCTGTGGCCACTACAAGGTTGATCCAAGAGAATAAACCTAGTGACCCTTTAAATTACCTGATATATTGCAGACTTCTTCAGGATTCTGGCAAAGACCTGTGGAAATCCATACCCTTCTGGAGCCATGGCTGAGCAAAAATGCTCCGAAGATCACAAATGTATAATTAGCTACTTAACTTCTTACTCTTACTTTAGGCAAACATATTTCAGTGCATTTTCTCTGAGTTCCGCACACACCCACAGCTCA
The DNA here is from genome assembly GCF_038088225.1 of Cyrtonyx montezumae. Lineage (NCBI taxonomy): Eukaryota > Metazoa > Chordata > Aves > Galliformes > Odontophoridae > Cyrtonyx > Cyrtonyx montezumae. Next base: position 5,582,492 of record NW_027072089.1, read on the forward strand.
AAGCAGTTATTTTTTTGTTCACCCAGTCGTTTACCTACTTACAAAACACACAGTAGAAAAAATAAAGAAAACTAACCATAGCTCAAAGATTGATATTGTACGACTAATTTTTAAGTCGCAACATGGCAGGATCTTAATTGATGCCATGGATACATCCTGAAAGCTCAACTCTGAAATTCTTCCTTTAAATGTTTAATCCTCAGAAATAGAATAATCAGAATTCCACTGCAGAACAGGAAAGAATACTAAGATCAGATCAGCACAAAGCAGAAAATGTACAAGTCCAGGTTCTATTAGGAATCTTTCTAATCTGATTATATTAGTCTACAGAGAGAATGATCACTAACTAGCTACACAATAGCTTGTTGCAATCAACTATGAGTTACCTAAAGAGCTAAATCACAGTGAAGGGGAACATTAACAGCATTTCATGCACCACCTTTTCTCTTTACTTGGATCTATATTTTCTGAGAAAAAAAAAAAGTTAATGGGTAAACTGGAAAGAGTTAAGTCAGTATTACCTACAGATATTTATGGAATGGAAGTAGAAAAAATAATAACCGAAGTCAGGATCACAATAATCTAAATCTGTCTGCTTAAACTTAGAAGAACTATGACACATTACATCATGAGAAAGATGTGAGTTTTTAAAATCTGCAGATTGCTCATAAAGTCCATTACTTCTTTTCCTTATTTTCCATTTTCAAATGTAGGATTAAAGGCTTGGAAAAGGATAAATGAGAACTAAGAAGTGGTAGTAAAAGTATAGCTTAAAAGTATCCTTCTACTAATGAGAAAGCAGTTACTTAAATCAGAATGAATCATAGAATCTGAGAATCACAGAATAGTTTGAGTTGGAAGGGACTTTTAAAAATCATGTAGTCCAGCTACCCAACAATGAACAGGGACATTCACAGATAGATCACGTTGTCCAGGACCTGGTCCAGCCCCTCCTTGAAAGTCTCCAGGGACAGGTCATCAACCACATATCTGGGCAACCTGTTCTAGAGCCACACCACCCTCACTGTAAAAAACTTCTTTCTTATATCTAACCTAAACCTACCCTCTTTGATCTTAAAACCATTTCCCCTTGATCTATCACCACAGGTCCTGCTAAAAAGTCTATCCCCTTCTTTGCTGTTTCTCCCATTTAGATATTGAAAGGCCACAGTCTTGTTACCTCACAGACTTCTCCAGGTTTAACAGCTCCATCTCTCTCAGCTTCTCTCTCCTGTACTGAGAACACCACATCTGAACGCAGGACAAAGTAGAAGGGCAGGATCACCTCCCTTACCCTGCTCACCTCACTTCTTTTGATGTAGCTCAGGATACGGTTGGCTTTCTGGGCTATGATGACACACTGCTAGCTTATGTCCAGCTTCCCATCCACCAGTACCCCCAGATCTTTTTTCTACAAGACTATGCTCAATCCCTTCATCCTCTAGCATGAAGAGGAAGGTTAATAAATAAATAAAAACTGGTTCTGTTTGTTGGTTGGTGTTCCTAACAAAATGATATAAACATAATCACTTAAGTTTTAAAAGCTGACCAAGAAGAAGCTTCTAAGTAGTCTATCAAATAAAATAATTACATGAAAATGAAGAATCTTTCCCATGTTTAACTTAAATCTTGACATACATTTGGTCACAGTCAAACGATTACAAACATTAGTAAAACTCTGAAAGAATGCATGCTAAAGGTAATGAAGTCGAAGTACTCAAAGAATCATGTCCCTTTTATATGTCAAGAAAGTTCATAAAGTGCCTCTCTGCTTTTGAAAACTGGGACTTTTACAGTACATTTGGGTAATGCTGCTTATGAACCATTTCTGGACTGACATGACTCAGAAAGATCATGTCCCAGATGTGTACCCGAGATTCCTAAGCAGGATCAGGGCTAAATCCTTTCACTCAAATGGAAGTTTGGACTTGTCTGTGAAATTATAATGCTTGCAAATATGAGTTAGGCTTGTGGCAATTCCTAGCATTTCAGTGTATCAATTTAATTCCTTTGAAAATATTCCACGTTATATCTTCCTCTATTAGACATATGCCATATTTCATCTTGCTCCAAATCAGATTATGAACATATAAATCAGTCTAAAGAATGATTTCCCAAACAGAGAGCTCTGATTTTTTTTTTCATTCTACCACTGTGCATTATTTCACACATTGGGATTCCTGAATGCTGTTCACTAGGAGGAACTAATGAGATTTCTCCCAGTTGTGTTTATCTGAAACACGTTCTTAGAAAAATGTCCTACCTTGTCTCAAACCTGACCCTGAGGTAAACTGGGAGAATGAAAAAATGTAATGAACTTAAGACTAATCTTATACTGTCCAACTGACACAATATAGCACATACACAGTAAGAATTTGTACCAGGTCTTTGTGCCAGATACGTTGTACCTGTCACATAAATTGATCCACTCAAATTACTGGAATGAAATCTTTGACCTGGTTTAATTTTTATCTATTTCATTGTTCTTTAGAATACCATAAACATTTGAAAGCAAATGTTCAGGTTTATATTTCATTGTAATAGTTGAAAATAATTTTTAAGAGGACATCTCAAGATTTAACATCTACTCCATTTTTGTCAGTGTGTTCCTTGAAAAGCACTCACAGCAGATGGTGGTCTATATATAAAAATAAACATTTTTATACACATGGAAAGAAGTAAACATTTAAGAGGTAGCAGCACAGACCCCTTCTTACTATTGAGGACTGAAAAAATGTTTTGAATAACATGCCTGGGAAAGAAAACACTGCACAAAATGTTTCATAGACACTTAGTTCTATAACTCATATGTATTTTTAAGTGGTTAGATTTCTGGACGAGGGGGGAGGGGGGGGGGGGGAGGGATTGGAAATAAAAGGAAAAGGAAAAAAAAGAAATTTGAAAAATTATGACCATGCTTGGAGTTGGAGTACCAACATGATAAGAGAAAACAAAATTGAACTTAGACTCAGGGATCATGAACTCAGTGAATAGTGCCATTCTCCAGCATATCAAAACATTCATTTTCCCCTGCTTTGAGAGAAGTAACAGCATGAAACCACACCTGTTCTACTGTGTTCCCTGACAAAGAGAAATTCAAAAATACTTTGAGGTACTTGTTTTTGCTTCCTATGTATGTTTTGTTCTGATCCAAAAGTTCTTAATGTAGAATAGAGGCTGACTAGTTTTAACAAAGTTATTTCCATTTGTTTCATTTAAAAAATAAAGGTGATCTGATCTTCGTTGCTGTAAGATGCAGTAGAAGTGATATGTACACATATTCTTTCCCTGAATAGTTAATATTTCAGGACTGAAAGGAATATTACTATTAAGAGGTCACTTTCTCTGTAAGAACATCTTAGGTGTGAATATGAAGCTCATCATCTCTGCCGCAAATACGTACACTTGACTGCTTGATTGGAGATATTGATGTTAATTTTGATTTTAAAAACTGCAATGGTTAGCTGACTGAAAACAGAAATCATTGGCAAAGACAAAGCGAAGAAGAAAAAAAAAGGAAAAGGAAAAGAGAAAAAGAAATAAGAAATAAGAACTTGCTATGGAATGTTGGCCTCCTACATAACTGTTGGTCTCCACGCTATGGGGATTGCATAGCTATAGATAGGTAGCATTTCTATTTATAACTGGAAAGACATTTAAATAATCAGGATTTTTTTATTGTTTTCTCACTTGAAACTTCCAAATAAAACTGAAAGCTATCATCATCAAATTTGTTTTTCATATTGATAACTTTTGTAGAATTCAGTGTCTTATTTTTATGTATCTTGTCAGTGTTCCAAAATTCCAAAGTTTTCTTCCCTAGAAAGAAATTTTGATGTTTTTTACATCATAATGTGAATGTAATCCATTCTAAATGGATTGTATAACCAGAAAAGAAAATATTAGGAAAGCAGCCTGGCAAGATGATGGCCTTTGTCTTCATTTCTCTCTTCTAAGTAACTATCATGTTAAGACACAGGAGTGAGAACACAGAATATAGAACTTTTGTTACTAAATAGACATAACAGCATAACTTCAAAAGTATATTTGAAAAGGCTGAAATAATCTTTGCCAAGAGGATTCAGGTATAGATTCTTGTCTATTTTTGATAGTGTAACCATCAGCTTCAGTGGAGAGAAAACGATAACAGAATGCGTCCACAGTTCAGCATTAGTCATCTATTACTGACATATAAAGCAGCTACAGGGATTTCTTAATAGCCTCTCTCAAGTTCATTTAATAATATATATATATATTTACAATCAAATCTGTTTTTCAATACATGGAAAATATAAATTTCTTTCAGAGGTGAAAAGAATATGATAAAAAACTCATATTCATAAGTGTATGCTATAAAGTTTAGTTAAATAGGAATATATTAATGTTTATAATATGTTTATATACACACACACACACACACACACACACATATATATATATATATATATATATATATATATATATATATATATATCCATATTACAATTGCTCAACCTTTCTTAAGACTAATCCCAAAATATACAATAGGGTTCTCGGTATCATATTATATCACCATCCATGAAGGTATTTAAGAGAATGATGAAAGGAAAATATAACCTGGTATGAGGATATGGCCACATGCTTCTTGGGATTTAAAGTCATTGAAAGAGACAATATCTTTCTTTTTAGGAGACAATTTAGGGGTCACATCACCACAGCAAACTGGACTTGCATGGCATATCATGTATCCATGCCCAGGGGTCTGTAAGGCCGCCCGTGGACAGAGGCTAGGGCTGCCTCATGTTAAGCACAGGTGGTTCCAGCAGGTTTCAGACAGTTCCAGCTGGCTCCAAAAGCCCCATCACAGAGCACAGCTGAGCCCAGCACCAAGTTGGGCACATTCAGGAAAACAGATTTCAGCATGGGCACAGTGGGCACAAACAGAGGAGATCTTGAGTGAGAGAGAAGCAGCTGAAAATCCCCAGACCTGAGGATCCCCCTGCAGCTCTGCAGAGCTCCCCTGGAGCAGAACTCAGTGAAAGGAAAATGAAATCCATATTTACACATCTACCTAGATTAATTTAGATTTGGTTAGATTAGGGAAAATTGTCCTATGCATATGTAACACCTCTGAGTTGAGAGCTATAGTAATACTAACATATTGCTGCTAAGAAATCCTCTTCTGTACTTAAAAAAAATTAAATTCTCATCAGTTGGTGCATAATAGTTCCATTGTCATTGACTTAAAATAAAATGACCTGATAGCAAGGAGACACTTTCACTATTGCCATTACTTAGTATTGAGAAATGTGAATTACTTTCAGGCAGTAGAGGGTTCCACTTGCAATTAAATTAGTGGTAGTGGACATTTCACCCACATCCAGGGAGATCACTGAAGAGGGGGAAAAAGACAGATTCTAATTTATCACAAGCTACTGGTTCTTTCTGAAAGAGACAAGCTTAAACAATTCTTGTCCATTTTCTGAAACCCACAGGAGCTTGAAAATTACCTGATCATGTAACTGAATGATTTATAACTCCCTTTTGGCTCCACACCAGGATTTACCCCCAACAATTAATCTTCCTGGATATAACTGAAGTTAAAATTAAAGCTACATTACCTCAGTTTATTGGGATGATCTTGACATGGACTTTTGAAACAGTTTCAGATGTCATGCCCATTAAAAACAACATATCATACCATGTTTGGCTGTCCAAAAAAGAAAACAAGGGAGAGAAAATTAACATAAATAATAATCTTTTATCAAGGCTTCAATACTTTCCAGCTGCTCAGTTCTCTGGTACCAAATTACCATAGCAGTATTACCTGATATTGGTAAAATGAAACTATTCTTAAGCCCTAGTGGTATAAAGCACAGCATCATTTAAAAAAGTCACCGTAAAATTTCTCCTCCCCATTCAAACCCAACAAAAAAACCCAGCGCCCTTAATAAGGCTTAGTATGGATTAACAGGGAGAGGCAGATCTGCTCACAGGACACCAAGGACCTAGGCACAAGGAAAAAAAAAATATTTTATTTTTGACAGTAGTCTGACTGCACTTTTGCAGACAATATGCACAGTGTCTTTTCATAAAACCCCTTAGATGCCTTTGCAAATGAAGTTCCACAGCCAAAAGCACAAACTCACACAGCAAGAATAACACTGCAGGATCTTGGAAAGGGGGACTGCTTTTCTTTTCATAGCAGTGTCCTGTGGGGAAACTCACTACAAAGTTTCATTGATAAATTTTTCTTCTTGGCTTGATGAGTTTGATTCACCCATTTTTCTTCATTTCCTCTGACAGTTTTCTCAGATAAGATACAGTAGAGAGAATCCATTTGCTGAGATGTAGACATTTGGTGATGTATAGGGTGCTATGAAATGTCCTTCCTGACTCCCAGATGCAAGTACAGAAGGATCGAGGTATCCTAGAGATCTAGGATCACATCTGCTAGTCACTGAAAGATGTTTTGGGTATTCTGATGTGACTCAATTTGCAGAATGTGATTGAAACTACAATGCTCACACTTCAGACGTGACACTCAAAAAGCCTGCAACAGAAAATTTTTCAACAGATAAAAGTATTTGTTGTTACTGTGGAGGAATATTACAGACTAGATAGACAAGATTGTTAGCATAAACAAGATTGTTTATTCTAAACTTTATTTTCCTCTTTGTACTCACTAGTGAGATGAGGTAGATTTTCATAGTATTCAATAATAGATATTTCTACATCAGTGAATTCCTGAGATGCATGAAAACCAACAATGTAGAATCATAGAATGTTTTGAGTTCATAAGTTCATAAGTTCATTAGGTTGGAAAGGACCTACAAGATCATCTAGTCCAACCATCCTCCTATCACTATCTCTACCCAACTACTAAATTAAGTCCTTTAGCACCTCATCTAAACGCTTCTTGAACAGCGCTAGGGATGGTGCCTCAACCACCTCCCTAGGCAGGCCATTCCAGTGCCTGACCACTCTTTCAGAAAAGAAATGCTTCCTCAGGTCTAATCTAAATCTTCCCCGGCGCAACTTGTGGCCATTCCCTCTCGTCCTGTCATTACTTATCAGGGAGAAGAGGCCTACCCCCTCCTCACCACAACCCCCCTTCAGGAAGTGGTAGAGTGCAATAAGGTCTCCTCTGAGCCTCCTCTTCTCCAGACTGAACAATCCCAGTTCCCTCAGCCGCTCCTTATAAGACTTGTGCTCCAGGCCCCTCACCAGTTTTGTTGCCCTTCTCTGAACACGCTCCAGGGCCTCAATGTCCTTCTTGTAGTGAGGGGCCCAAAACTGAACACAGTACTCGAGGTGCGGCCGTACCAGAGCTGAGTACAGGGGGATGATCACCTCCCTGCTCCTGCTGGCTACACTATTTCTAATACAGGCCAGGATGCTGTTGGCCTTCTTGGCCACCTGGGCACACTGCCGGCTCATGTTGAGCCGAGCATCAACCAACACCCCCAGGTCCTTTTCCTCTCTACATTCTTCAAGCCATTCTGCCCCAAGCCTATAGCATTGCATGGGGTTATTGTGGCCAAAGTGCAGGACCCGGCACTTGGTCTTATTGAACCTCATCCCATTTTGCTCAGCCCAGCTGTCCAGCCTATCCAAATCCCTCTGAAGGGCCTCCCTACCCTCAGGCAGTTTGACACATCCTCCCAGCTTTGTGTCATCTGCAAACTTACTGAGCATACACTCAATTCCCTCGTCTAGGTCATCAATAAAGATATTAAACAAGATGGGCCCCAAAACTGACCCTTGGGGGACACCACTCGTTACAGGACGCCAGCTGGACTTAACTCCATTAACCACTACCCTCTGGGCACGGCCCTCCAGCCAGTTCTCCACCCAGAGAAGAGTGAACCTGTCCACACCACGGGCTGCCAGTTTCCTTAGGAGAATACTGTGGGAGACCGTGTCAAAGGCCTTGCTGAAGTCCAGGTAGACTACATCAACAGCCTTTCCCTCATCTACCTGTCTGGTCACCCAATCATAGAAGGAGATGAGGTTGGACAAGCACGACCTGCCCCTGGTGAACCCGTGCTGGCTGGGTCTGATCCCTTTATTGCCATGCACGTGTCATGTGATCTCCCTCAATATCATCTGTTCCATAACTTTCCCTGATACCGAGGTCAGGCTGACAGGCCTGTAGTTCCCCGGGTTTTCCTTACGGCCTTTCTTGAAGATGGGAGTCACATTGGCAAGCCTCCAATCTTGTGGGACCTCTCCAGATAACCAGGAATGCTGATAGATGGCAGAAAGTGGCTCGGCAATCACCTCTGCTAGCTCCCTCAGCACCCTTGGGTGGATCCCATCTGGCCCCATGGACTTGTGGCAGTTCAGATGGAGGAGAAGATCTCTGACCGTCTCTGCTTGAATCACAGGGGGTGGATTATGCACCCCGTCCCGGACTTCCAGGTCAGGGCAAGTACCATGTGGATAACTGTCCTGTCTATTAAAGACAGATGTGAAGAAGGCATTGAGAACCTCAGCCTTTTCCTTATCATCTGTGGTTATATTGCCTGCCTCGTTGAGTAAAGGAGGGAAATTTTCCTTAGTTTTTCTCCTGCTGTTAATATATTTGTAAAAGGGTTTCCTGTTCTCCTTTACAGCAGTAAAGTTGGAAGAGACCTACTCATCATCTAGTTCTAACTCTCCTGCCATAGGCAGGAACACCTTCCACTAAACCAAGTTACTCAAAGCCTTGTTCAACTAGTCTTGAAACATTCCCAGGGGTTGGACATCCACAACTTCTCTGGTCTACCTGTTATACCAATATAGATTTGTCTTCACTCAGACTGGTTCATGACTGGTCCATAATGGCTTGGTACAGGAAGATTGTACTACTCCATTCATTTCCAACCTGGATGACTCTGAACAAGCTGTTATATATGTGTAGCACAATATGACGTAGGACAGTAGTACTGGCTTTGGGTCTGGAAGCAGCAGGAAAGCTATCAAAAGGCACTTCTGTAGCAAAGATAGTTGTTTCTGCCCAGTGCTACACTGTATGCTATAAATATATCCTGAAAGCACCACATGTAATAAATCAGGAGTAGAGCAGAACTCTCCTTTTCAGTAGTAGCATCATTACTTTGTGGTAGATAAAACATTATTTTTCCTTTCTACAATTTTTATGGCTTCCATTGTTTTTTACCCTTAAGGGTTTTATTGATTTTTTTTATTCTCCTCTTCTCCATCTTCTGCATATTCATCACTCCTACTCCCTCTTCTTGAGTTCTGGATGAGTCATAATCTTTTTTACATGCATTTTCAGTGCAGAATGCCATCCAAGAAGAATGGAGTGTTAAATGAACCTGCTGTTGGCATTCCATCTTTTGCTTCATGCCAAGACAACACAAACTCCTGCTATGCAGTTTGAGCTGCATCCCAGTTCTGAAGAAGAGAAACTCCAGGTGTTAGGAGTACAGATGACATAGGATTTCAGCTTTCCAATAAAATTTTGCATCAGTTTTGGTTAATCTTGGTGCAAGTCAATTGTGATAAGTGAGCACTGTAATTTCTAGAAGCATAAAAGGATTACATGACCGTATTGATGGAAACAAGAACCATAGAATCATAGAATGGCTTAGTCTGGAGGGAACATTAAAGATCATTTAGTTGCCATTCCCCTGACTAGGGCAGAATTACCATCCGCCACATCAGACTGCCTAGAGCCCCATCCAATATGTCCTTGGGGCATCCACAATTAATCTGGGCAATCTGTTCCAGTGTTTCACCACTGAGTAAAAAACTTTTTTCCTAATATCTAACTTAAATCTCTCCTCTTTTAGTTTAATGTTATTAATCCTTTTCCCATCACTACTGGACTGCATAAAAATTTCGTTCTTCTGCTTGTTTGCTCCCTTGAAGTACTGGAAGACTGAAGCAAGGTCTCTCTTCTTCAAGTTAAACAAGATTTAGTGCTTCAACCTTTCTTCCTAAGAGAGGTTCTCAAGCCCTCTGATCATCTTCTTGGTCCCCCTCTGGACCCTCTCAAATAGCTCCAAATCCTTCCAGTTCTGGTGGCCTGAGGCTTGAACTCATTACTCCAGATGAGGCCTTACCAGGGCACAGTAGAGGAGGACAATCACCTCCCTTTTCCTGCCAACCAAACACCTCTGGGAAAATAAGTAAGGGAAATGTTCACTGAAAGACTGAGGTTCATACTCATGACCCTGTTCTATGCTCCCCATCATGAAAGACAGTAAAAATGAAATGACTATAATGTTGTTTTACCCAAAGAAGTGCATTGCTGACAGTGAGCTGAAAGTAGCAGCAACTGAAGCTTTTGCTGTTTTTCTCTGTGTTTTATTGAATGTGCATTGTCAACAAGTATGAGTCTGTAGCATTGTCAGTAGGACAGTCATAAAACAGACACAACTATGAAATAACTACTGTGTTACGGAGTTCAGACTAAGCTACTGTTTCATTGATTTGAGTGCTCTACATGTCCATAACTAGGAATGTCATAAAGATAAAAGCTTTACAAGTTTTCAAAATAAAATATAATTTCAACCTTCTTTTAAGAGTGGAGAATTAAAGAAAAAAAAAGTTATATAAGTTCACAATTTAAGCAGACTTAGTGAGGAATTTCAGTTCAGTGGTAATTGGTAGTATTCAAGAGCACTGGAGAATTCTGGTTTCTTTTGCCAAACTTTCGGCCCAATGTCATCTAGGAAGATAAATGAACCAGGTGACCTTACTGAAAGCTGGTTTTCAGGAGATGACAGTACTAGAAATGTCCATTAGAGGTCAGAAGATTATCCTTGCTTCTTCCACACATCAAAAAAGGGTGATCCTTCTCAAATTCTGAATAGATTTCAAATTGGAGAAATTCCTGAGGTAAATAAGACGTATCTTTGCTGAGAAGAGGAAATGAAGTGAGGAAGAATCTACCTAAATATGTTGTAATTTTTTTGGTCTTTTTTTTCTTCTCTCTTTTACTGTTCTAACAAAGAAGGATTATGGTGAAGCTTTACCAAATAATGAAGACATATGACATAAGGCAATAAAAGATGCTGAAATTGTCAACACATTTTGTTTTGCTGCTCAGTATAAATCTTTTCTTTGCAGATGTTATTCATTATGTTTTAGATAAATTCAGAAACGGGGTTTACACTGATTTAGCATTGTACTTAATTGGTTTTAAATCTAATGCGCTGCAATAACCCTTAAGTGCTACTTTGCTGTGGAATTTAAAAGTGAACCATACTGTAATTTTGCTTTGGTAGGATTTCTCTGGAAGAAAATATGCTTCATTTCAACAGCCACTCGCTGGAAAAAGAACAACAAAAAATCCCTATAAAATGTCACTTTTTTAAATGGCCTCAGTTTTTAAAAGCTCACATTTAAGGACTCCGTTATTTGTGGAGTATGAGACTCTTACACAGATATAATAGCAAGACTGAAATCATGACATTTAGCATCTAATGTCTAATAATCATACAAGAGATGTGTCAGATTATCAGGAAGTGACAGCTGGTGCACTGGAGCAATGGTTATCAAAAATAAAGGGAAACAACACAGAATACAGCAGACATTCTACAGATCTGAACAGCAAGCCTGTATCTTCTGTTACCTACACCAGGGGTGCAATCACAGGACTTCTTTTGTTGTCACTAGTATGTATATTATGTAATTGAGAGCCGGGACACTTAGTCAGGTTGCATTTTTGAGCAATCAACACTTCTTATTCCTATCCACAAAATATATTTTTGTTTCTCTGAATTTTTAAGAATATCATTTTTTAATTAATATTTTTCAAACAATAACTGTCTGGAATATGTGGCATCTAGCTACCAAACATACTAAAATGGCAGCCCAATTACTAGTGGCATCTGTGAATTCCTGAAATTCTCTTTTTTCCTTTCTTTTCATTTCCACATGAATCACAGGCCATATATTATCTTTTCTACATATAGGACTGCCTGTGCAGAATATATCTCCTAAAGGAAGGTCAGAACATTTATTTTCCTCTACAAAAATCATTTCAAAAATATATTTTCTCTTCAAATGTTTTTTCTTGAAATATTCCTCTTCAAAATACATCAAACAAATTGACATAAAACACAATTTTTACAACAAATATCTTTATTTCTATATTTCTAAGTTGCTTATGTTTCATATATATTTAAAACAAAAATATATTAGATCATAAAATCCTAAATGAATGGTACCCAACAAGCATTTTATATCTAAGATATCATATCTTTATAATGTTTGTGTATGACTTTCTGTTCCATATCTCAGTATTTCTTACTAAGTTACTAAGCTCTCCAAAATAAGACTAGAGGATGGAGAGAGAAATAAAATTCATCTGTTTGTAACATTAAACAAAAAGAAAGTGCCATCCAGTCTTTTATAAAATATTAAGAATTTTACTCAGGATTTTAGTAAGAAAAGCACATAGCAGAAACTGAAGACAGCTGTGGTTCATGGCATTAGAGAGGAATCATGTGAATGCTGGTTCTACATTCAGTTCTAAAGATGAATGTTAATGGAAGTACTTACCTGGAAAACATCTGTCATTACTATTGAAAACATACTGGATGATATGAAGACAGACTAGCTGAGGACTTTGCTCAATAAACATAAAGGAACATTAACATTAGCAGTTTATTGATATAAGATTAAATACTTTATGTAAAGGCACAAACCAGACAGTGTATCACAATCATTCATGGGCTATCCATGAAAACATCCATGTCTGTGTAACATATCTACAAGCATTTTCTCTATAGAATTTATTCAGTGACATCACTAAGTCAACTTGGAAATATCTGAGCTAAGAGAGAATTTGCTGTTGAACCATCTTCAGGATAATCTCACAAAAATTATGATGCATTCTTAGCAGTGGGTCCCCCATATTCTTATTCCCTAGCATACTTTGGGAAATATAATCTTGGGCATGCTCTTAATTTTACTGTATTATTTTGATTCCCCTCTCCCCCAGCACATCTAGTTCACCCTAAAACTAGTCTGAAATGCACTCCTATGAGAGGAGCCATTGTGTATGTTTGGATAATATACTCTTAATCCTGTTAAAATCTCTCATAAAACGGTGGGGAGATATTAGTGCAAACAAAGAATAAATAATCAGAGTAAATCCTCCAGATCTCTCAATGTTTATATATCAAATATACATGTCTAAGTATCAAAAAGTCTTTAGAATCTATAAAGGTTGAAATCCCAGTTTTCCTAGTTCCAATAAAAATCACTGCCATTAACTTCAGTGAAATCAGTACTTAATGCTGGGACTTCAGATGATGGTTTCCTGTAGTTTTTTAGTAGTTCTGTGAAATAGCTTTGTTTGCGTTCTCTTCTATTCACATCCACTAGGACCACCTGAGAAAAATGCTGACTCCACAATGAAGTATGCTTAAAGAAAAACATGCTAGTGAACTCACTATTTAAAATGATTGAAGTTTCTGGAAGCAGCGTATTTTGTAGCCAGATATTTCAGCTTTGTGCTGCACAATCATTTTGTGGAGGTAATCTGCTCTTAAGCAGAATTTCAGAAAAAGATTCAATGGTTGTACATATAATTAATGGAATATTGTATATTAGATCCCATTTTAGTTCTTGTAACAGAATGGAATCAGCTTTCCAGAATTTTCTTACAATACCATTAAAATGTGCTATTCTTTATACTTGTTTTTATAGTTTAACATTTAACACTTTCACTGGTACTCTTACAGAATAGTATCTTAGCAAGATGTCTACACCTTTCTGCCAGCAGGAACTGGAAAGATATCACAGGAGCTGACTTATAGTTGGAAAGAAGATGTTTGCAGAGGATAATACAATTTTTTTAAAGACCAAGAGATCTAAATATTAAGGATATTGATAAAAAGAAATAAATTACATGACTTTGAATATAGATTAATATTTTTACTCAAAGAAAGTGCCTATAATGGGGAAAATGCTCATAATGAGGTGGAAAAGAGTGAAAGGAAGACAATTCTTAAAGGAAGACAGAACAGTAAAAACACTAGATGAATCTACTTAAGTTCCAGTTTTATTTCATTCTCTAGACTTGTATGAAATTGAGGGAGCTGGTCAATAGAAACTTGATGCAAAACGTTCCCACATGTTTACATCAGTCTCTAAATGCTGCTAGGGTTAAGTAAAAAAATTTAAGTTGCTGTTGGACTTGATGATCTTGAAGGTCTTTTGCAACCTGAGCAATTCTGTGATTCTAAGTATTAGAAAAATGACAGCTTCACTCAGGGTTTTCTAGAATTGATCATGGCCTCAGAGTCGTTTCTGCTGCAGACTTAGTAATAGATTAGAAGAAGGAAGAGGAGGGAGGAGAGGGGAGGGGAGGGAAAGAGAGAAATACTGACTAGCATAGCAATAATCTCATTTACTTCATGTGAGTTTTTGCACTGAATATCATAGAAACCTTCAAAACTTTTTTGTGTTTGTTGGTTTGCTTGTTTGTTTTTAATTCTTTTATTTTTCTTTATTTTCTTTATGAATTAAATGCTGGGAAATGCAAGAAACTCCTTCAAATGCTCTAATTTTATTTATTATTTTAAGGTATTATATATCCAAAAGTCATAGATGTAGATTATAAAAACAACTAAATAATCAGCTAACAGAAGAATGTAACTTGCAGAAAATATTACTTAATTTTTGAGTAATCACAACAAAAGCAGTGAACTTACTTCTAGAATAAATTATAGTTCAGTGTAATGGCCTATAGCCCACAGTGTCTTGGAAAATTTAATCAAGATAATCAAAATTCCTCTCTCAGTATCAGTATCATTTGTCACATTACAAATTTATGAGGTCTGTGCAGTTTTAGAATAAGTACCTTAAAATATTTTTAGCAGCAGGCATGACTTTTCCCAACCCCTCAAATCCCTGCTCTCTCTTCCAAAAAAGATCTTTGTTAAAAATGATGTAAAAATAGAATTTCTAGCAATATGCAAGTAGATCACGTGTTAAACCCATTTCATATAGCATACTCAATTTTCTCTCACACAGATTTCTTTTTCAAAGGTGTATAATTACAGTGGCTAACATAACATTCACACTAATTTATACCATAAACACAGCTGATCTGTCACAGAGCAATCTTTGCATAACACTTCCTAGAGAAAATCCAAAGCTATTAAGAAAAGTGTGAATTGCATATGCCCACTTGCTTAAAATAGATAATGAAAAAATTAATGTGCTTTAGCCAGTAGAGTGGAAAGTTACTGTTTATTATTTAAAATGCAATCCTGCTCAGTGGGTGCCTCCATAAAGTATATGGAAGAGGAATTGTGTTCAGGTTTACTAATCAAGATTTTAATTTTATTGTCTGAAAAACATAGTCAAGTATGTGAGTACAGTGTATCTCTCTATATATGAACACCTTATTTAATAATTTATATATATGCACATAAGTTGTATTAATATAGTGCCTCTCTGTCTCCTTCCAGTAACATCACAAACTTGTTCATAATATTTCTTTGTCACCATATAAATTGTCTGACTTTAAAATACAGAAGATGAGTCCAGTTTCCACACTATGGGACTACTTGCTTTTGGGCTTTCTAGAACTTCAGCATATCACTCTCATCCTCACATCTCATAGACTCTGTCTACCTTGCATTAACATCTGCTCAGCTGTTGTGATTTGTAAAATGGAATCTGGATGTTTGCTGCTCATGCACAATAAGGCCCATGTCCATCTGTATATGAATTCTTGTAGAAAATAGGTAACAATGCCACTCTGTCTTATTTAGAGTATTGTAAATTCAAGTGCACTGTGATATAAATGCTTTTCTTCTAAAAGAGATCAAGTTTTAATCAAGTAGTCATTCTGAGAAGTGCATACTAATGACTCGACACATACTCTGTTCAGGAAAGCTACCTCTACCTTACCAATGGTCTGATGAGGTCCACTGAAATCTTAATTTTGTGTTTGATCCACGTTTTGCCTTCCACTAGAAACTGGAAAATGGAATTAATACTTTTCAGGAAATGAACAGCCTCTTTGAAAAACAGTTGGCATGGACTGTAAAGAATGAGCAGCATTTAGGCACCAAAACACATACTACACACCAGTGTGATTTTTACTCACAATACTAACACAGAATTGTGTGCCTGTGTAGAATGATGCCTATATGCATTCAAAATTAAATTCAAGTCATATTTGAAGAAAATGAGACTGGAAATTAAAAATGAATAGTAAGTTATGATCTCAGATTATTATACTTACGGACTTAGTTCCCTTTTTTCGTTTGGCTGTGGAGTTTTTATTTTAGGGGCATGTGTTTTAATTAGTGGGTATTCCTTCTCCATATAGAAGGGCTCCTTATGATCACCTAGTTCCAATCCTCCTGCTATAGGCAGGGACACCTCACTCTAGACCAGGTTGCTCAAAACCCCATCCAGCCTTGAATATTGCCAGGGAGAGGGCATTCACAACCTCATTGGGCAACCTGTTCCAGTGTCTTACCACCCTCACAGTAAAGAATTTTTTCCTGATATCTAGTCTACTCTTATCCAGATTGAAACTATTTCCCATCCTCTTGTTGCTATGTGCCCTTATAAAAATTTCCTCCCCGGCTTTCCTGTAGGCCGCCTTCAGGTACTGGAAGGCTGCTATAAGCTCTTCTCAGAGCCTTCTCTTCTCCAGGATGAAAAGCTCCAGCACTCCCAGCCTGTCTTCACTGGGGAGGTACTCCAACCCTCCGATCGTATCTGTGGCCCTTCTGTGGACCTGCTCCAACAGCTCCATGTCCTTCTTGTGTTCCTCCAGAACTGGTTGCAGTACTCCAGGTGGGGTCTCATGAGAGCAGAGCAGAGGGGCAGAATCACCTCCCTTGACCTGCTGGTCATAATTCTTTTGATGCAACCCAGGATACAGTTGTCCTTCTGAACTGCAAGTGCACATTGCTATGTCCAGGATTCTGGTGTATGAATTGCCAAGAGTAGGATTCATTTGACTGCAGAAGTGTGGATGTCCTTACCACTCAGGAGAGATGGTCAATAAAGACAATGTTGTTTGTAATATAAGTTAAATTAATATTTGATCAAAGAAATCTCACCTCTAGCTCTCTTAAGTACATAGACTAAGAGTGATCAAATTTAGACCTCCAACTTCTGCACCAGAAAGTTCTGTATCATACATGCCAAGATAAAAATTTCTGACACCTCCTCAGGGAACATTTTCCAGGCACAAGATATATATATTTTGGCAACTGAACCAAAACCTTAAATCCAATTAATTTTACATAACTTTAAGTATGCATGTGTAGGTGCCCAAATCCCAGCTGACTGACTAGACTCCACTAGAAGTCAACAGAGAGAGCTTGACTTTCCCTGATACACTTTGGTAGTGGCCAGGAAGCTATGGTCATATAAATAAGGAACAATATTTGAACAGAAGAAAAAATCAATTGTATAGTTTATGGTATTTCCCAAATTTCAGTATTATTGACACCTAGTTGACTATATATGAATTTCCTTGCCATGGAGAAATACACATTTCTATCAGCTTATGACTTTTTCCTTTCCTTTTACCTTTCTCTGTACTGCATTATCATCCAGCCCTTTGTTTTACACTGTCCCACGTCTTTGTTTACAGTATCACATCTATAGTAATCAAGAGCTTGGCTGAATTTATATTTTCTTTAATTTAAATAGAATTACAAAAACAGTGAGAAAAGGAGACAATGAAGTGTGTGACCTCCTTATCTAAAGAAAACAATTTACTTACACAGAATGATGTTCCTTTGTTGTCATTCAGAAGCAAATAAATTGCTGTTTTCTTCTCTAGTGATATTATATCTGGAAATGGGTAGTCACAAGCACAACAAGACCCAGACTCTACAAAGCATAGAGCTATCAGTAGTCATAAAACATAACACAGTATATTCAGTTCACCTGATTTTTGCTATATTGCTGCATTTTTATTCTCACAATTTAGAATATTCCTGAATTTGTTTAGAGGGTTAGCCTATATACTGAGAAAGAAAAATTCATCTCTGTTGCAAAAAAATAAATATTTTTAACCACAGGTATGTATATTTCTGCCACAAGTGTGTGACTTAAATTAAGGCTGAGATGGAACTACTGATTCTGTCAAATTAATTAAGAGATCAAAATGAGGTATCTGAGGCCGGGCATTTCTTCGCTTCTTTTGTTTTGTGTTTTCTGAAGCTTAAAATAAGGAAGATTGCATACATATGATAGATATACTAACAATCACAATGCGCATAGATCTTCAAATAAGAGGTAAGGCACATTATAGCAAGGAAAAAATTCATAAAAGACTTAATTGTTAAATGTGTGGAGAAATTATTTTATCTTTCTGCAACACACATATACATTGCTGTAGTTAAAGAAATAAATATTTGTTGGTTAAGGATTAAGAATTTTCTAATCTCCATTTCCTCCCTTCACAAAATTCTTTGGGGACTATAAAGTGCCTTTTGCACAAAATCAGTAATTGCTGGACTTAGCCTTTTCTTAGCAATTACAGACCATTTTGTAAGTTCCTTGGGGCAGGGATCAAGAACTGTTGTCTTCTCTGGGAAAAATGTACTAAAAACATTTTCCTACAGAGATAAATAATAAATACAAGGTCATACATAATAAATAATAGCAAATTCCAATGTTTGGGGGCGGTTATTTGTTTTGTGTAAAAATATGTAACTTCAGATAGCAATAGATGGAGATGTAAGTTTGCATAACAGAATGTAAGAGCTTTAGATAAATCCCATTTCACTCAATGGACCTACTCATCACCCACACTCTGTATGAGATAATACAAGTAGAATGTACAAATTAGTTTTCTTGGTGGAGAAACACTCAAAATTTTATAAACATATTTCAGTCTACATCTGTTGTGTTATTTACTTCTCAGATCCATTTTTTTAGAAATAAAGCCTTGGATGGCTTAGATGTGTACCCATTCCAAAACTTCTCCAAATGGCTCCTACCTGATGAAGAACCTCTCTAGACAACTCCCTGTACATTACTGAAGATATCCAAGCACCAGGGATTCTGCATTTGAAGGTGTTAAAGGCTGTGCTGCTCAGATGTTGCAGTAATGATGCACAAAAGTGCTTAACTGTCCAAGCACTGTCAAATACATTATGATAGCCTTTTCTCTATTTTTGCAGTGTCACTAACAAGAAGAAAGTGCAAAGACATGAAAGGAGTTAAGGGCTTACTTCCACTACATTTCACCTATCAGCAGAGGATTATTATTGATCTAGGATATGATGAGAAGAAAGTCTTAAACACATTTTAAGCAAACACAAAAGTGCCTTCCACTTTTCAAAGGCTGACTTAAATCATTTTTAAAAATAATAGAAACTCTTCTGTGGACTGACACATATTGTTCAAGTTTCAGAGCCAAGCAATTTTAAATTGCTGAAATATTAAACTCAGAAATTGGAAGTGATAGCAGAACTGCTGTCATGCAACCTTTCTTTGTGTGGTTTGAGGGATACTGCTGCTAATGAAGGTTAGATCCCTGTCATTTTGGACACTGCTTCCAAATCATTTTCATGTGGGATTTACTTCAGATAGCCTATCTACATTTCCCAAACCTTTATAAGAATTACTAATGACAAAGTTCTATTCAAGCTCTTCAAATGCTGTGGATCAAAACTGTTTCACTATATTTTTATGGCCTTAAGCTATTTTACATTAAAGATTGTTGTTAGAGTAGTTCTGGGAGTGTCTATTTGTCATAGTCTTATTTCTTTGTGATCAAAATATGCTGGTCAAAATGTTTCTAGATACCTGTGTGCAGGTAAGTGAACTTAGTATTGCTGGTTTTTATAATGGGAATTTAATAATTATTTGTTTTTCTTTGAAATAAAATTCACATTATTAGTTTTCATCTGTGTGTCCTATATTTTAATAATAATAATAACAACAACAATAATAATAATAATAATGAGTTTTGAGCCTGATGAACATGACCTGAAGTGACCAACAAGAAAAATCAGTCCCTGAGAATATGCGAGTAAAGACTGAAGAAATCGGGATTGCTTAGGTTAGAGGAATGAAAATTGACAGTAGATGCAAACACACCAGCAATATAATAAGCTATCATAACAGATTAATATATATTACTATGTTTTCTACATGAAGTTCCTTTTTACCATAGGAAAAGGAACTTCAGATATTAGAAAACTGTTAATGGTGAAGGTGGCAACCACGAGACCTTGTCCAATCATCATTAGAGATGTTTAGGAGTAGGCTGCACAAAACAGGTCAGGAATCCTGTACTTCTTTACATCATTCTTTTTATTTGTGTGCTGCACATTCTTTCTTATGCTTTTCAAATTTTCCTTGGTAGTTTTAAAATCTGTTTCTCTTTTCAGAGCTTGCAGAGCAGCTGCCATCTTTTTAGGGACACATGGATTCCCTCTAGAAAATAACAACCTGACAAAGAATGATTGCTACATTTTTAACCATCTGATCCACACTTCCTGAAGTGATAGCATCTGAGGCTTTTTTCCTAAACAAGTGCTTTCTTGTCTTCTGTGAGCAGGAGGCAAAGGGACGAGGCTGGACTCTTCTCAGCAGTGTGTGGAGATAGAAAAAGGGGAAATGGCCACAGACTGATGCACAGGAAGTTCTGCATAAATATGTGTGGGATCTTCTTCACAGTGAGGGTGACAGAGCACTGGCACAGCTGCACAGAGAGGGTGTGAAGTCTCCTCTGGAGATATTCAAGACCCGTCTGGACGCCTACCTGTGCAACCTGGGCTAGGGAGCTGCTTTGGCAGAGGGGTTGAAGTCGATGATCTCTGGAGGTCCCTTCCAACCCCTACAATTCTATGATTCTGTGGCAGTCAGTGTATTTGTTTTTTTCAGTGACTGGATATTTACTACATTCTAGAACAGTCCATGGGAGTTGGGAAATGGCTGCAGGAGCAGGGAGGTCATGGTGATATGTACGAGCACAGTTTGCACTGCAGCACAGACTATATACTCATGGAAAAGTATTAGATGTTGATAGGAGGTCATGATGCTCCTGGGCCAAGTGATAAACAACTCAAAGTAGACATGAACTGCTTCAGCTGAGCAACCCAAGCTGCCAAGATGTCTATGGGAAACTTCTGTGATTATGTTGTTCAGCCTGCCTTCAGTGAAGAAGGCTTCACAGGACTGCTGATAATTGTAACTATAGGTATTTTTAGAGTAAGCTGTCCTTGGTAGTCTATTCTGTTTATTCCTTTGTGCTCTGTGTTATGCACTGGCCACGCTGATACGGTGCTCAAAGGAAACTACACTGTGTGAACCTTGAGAAAAGTAAAAGCAGGAGATGGTCTGTGGCGAGTGGGAGAGGAAAAGTGCACTTTGAACAGGGGACGCCCTGCCAGTGCTGCCTTTCACACCCACCGTCGACGCATTCCTGTTTGGGTTTTTTAGGATTAGGATGATATCAAGAGTTACCTCCCTCAGGATGGTTTCTCACTGCTGTTAATTGTTGGGAACTGCTTAAAGTTGTCTTTCTCTGAGGCTCTCAGCCAATGATTGTGTGCTATTCTCTGTACGCCCCTGTCTTAAACACTATAAGAATAAGGCTGTCCAGGTAATAAACTGAAGCCTGATCATTCATGTATTGAGTCCTGTCGTGCTCCCCGCCCGAGAGCAATCCACTCAGACCCTGATATCCGCAGCAATGTGCTGTGATCCAGCCAGACTTTTTCCATTATCATAGAAGGCACTGTGCAATGGTTAATTTTCTCAGTCTAAATTGATTTAATGCAACTACTGGTTTTACACAGTTGTTACTTACCCTCCATGTCTAATAGAAGGAAAAGAAAAAACGGCATATAACATTCATGGTGAATGTGCTGCTTTACTTCCTTTCTTTACTATTAAGGAAGAACTGAAGAGTAACATATGAGAAAGTCAGATTAAAACACCTGTGGTAGATAGAACAACTTGTGAGATATAACTCCTTGAATAACAGAGTCAAAGAATATCATGTGGGAAGGGACTCACAAGGATCATCGTGTCCAACCCGCAGCTCCACAAATGACTACCCAAAATCCAAACCCTATGTATGAGAGTGTAGCCCAAACTCTCCTAGTACTCCAGCAGACTTGGTGCCATGACCACTACCCTGGGAAATCAGTTCCACTGAATTCCAAATTTTATGAGAGCTATCTTGGAGATACAGGAAACAGAAACAATGCCTAATATTTAATATTTAAAGTAAATCAATTAATGAATTTCATTTTGCTTACAAATAATCTCAACTTTCTTAACAAATCATATTCTTTTGAAAGGGTTTTTTTTTGTTTGTTTGTTTGTTTTTTAATGAATTAACACCAGAGTAGAAAAAGAAATAAATGCGCTGTTAAAATGAGTTTGGGGCCAAAATGTTGTATTACAACAGAAGAACAGAAATTTAGACTTTATAGTGTAATAGTATCAATTTTTTACTACTCAAAATAGAAATAAATTTTTCAAACCATGTCAAAAAACATGACAAGTAGAAGACAAAAGCTTATTGTATTTTATTTTCCTTTGGGACTTTGCTACTTCAGTTTAAACAATAAAAGTTCTTTGTATTGTACATATTTTCTCTCTTGTGGAAATGCATTTATATAGTCATAGAATTATTCTATTACTGAAAAAAATGTCATGATGATATTGACTCAAACACACAAAAGAATCAAAATGTAGGCAGCATTGAGGAGTTCTGACTGTAACTTTTGTTGAATCCTTGTCTCCCTGGCAGCATGAGCTAGAGTGCCATTTATGAGAAAAAATTTCACTATAAGCACCTGCCATTCATGGCACAGTCCTCCAAAGGGCTGTCTATAAGGTCTAACATATCTTCATATCTTATAGAAATAGGTTTCTTGATCTCCTTTCAGCAAGGGAAATGCCCTTACTGAGAAAGACAGCAGAAAGAAACTCTAAAGGAATCACAGAATCACCAATGTTGGAAAAGACCACCAAGGTCCAACTGTCCACCTATCACCAATATTTCACCAATAAACCATGTCCCTTAGTACATCTACATGTTTCTTGAATACCTTCAGGGACAATGACACTACCAACTTCCTGTGCAGCCTGTTCCAGCATCTTTCGGAGAAGGAATTTTTCCTAATGTCCAACCTAGATTGCCCCTGCTGCAACTTGAGGCCATTCCCTCTAGTTCTATGCTAGCTATGTGGGAGAAAACCCCCACCTTGCCAAAATCATCTTTCAGGTGGTTGTAGAGAGTGATAAGTTTTCCCCTGAGCCTTCTCTTCTCGAGGCTAAATAATCTCAGTTCCCTCAGCTGATGCTCATAGGATTTGTGCTCCATACACCTCATCAGTTTCATTGCCCTTCTCTGAACATACTCCAGGACCTCAGTGTCTTCCTTGTAGTGAGGGGCCCAAAAGTCAACACAGTACTCAAGGTGAGGCCTCACCAGAGCTGAGTACAGAGGAATGATCACTTCCCTCCTCCTGCTGGCAACACTGTCTATGATACAAACCAGGATACCACCCTCCCCACCTCCTCCTCCCCTCAATTCTTCACCAAGAATTGAGAACTCAAGCATTTTGTGGTCACTCTGTCCAGAACAGCTCTTGACCTCCACATCTACCACCAGTCTTTCTCTGTTTGTGAACAGCAGGTCTAGTGGTGCTCCTTCCCACTATGATTTTAAGGGCTGGTGATTGGATGAGTTCTGCCAGTTGATCATAGAACACCTCATGCATCTTCTCATCCTGGTTAGGTGATCTATAACAGACCCCCATCAGGATGTCCACCTTGTTTGCCTTCTTCCTGATCCTTACCCACAGAGATTCAAACTTATCATTCCCAGCCCAAAGGTGAACAACATCAAAATCTCTAACATAGAGAGCCATATCACTGCCCCTACTTCCTTGCTTAACATCAAGGTTTTCTCAGCTAGAGGGTTGTACTGCAATCCAACAATCACATACACCACCATAGTGTACAGGAGTAATATTATTTTGTTCTTCATGTGCTTGATACTAAATTTTCTATGGTGTAGGTAATTTGTGAGCATTGATTAAGTTATATTTTAATGCACAATAATATATCTTTTTTGAGCCTGTGTTGCAGAACACTTGCTGTTTATAGGGTGAAGAAATGAGAATGATAGAGACACGTATCTACATATATATGTAAAACTGAATATAAGTAGAAAGTAAAAATATTATTAGAAGCTGTGCTAAAAGGTTTTTGAAGAGAAGTCAGGATTATGCCCTACTCTTGGAAAGCTTGGAAAAGATAAAGTTCCAATATGAGGGCTGCTCTGAAAGTAGTGCTTCTTATTACATGCATTTTATTCATTTTATGTTGTTCTATGACATCAGAGATGGATGTTGGTGGTATGACAATAGAGGCTGATCCTTCCCACCAGCATTCCATTGCATTTTGTTGCCATGTGGCAGATGGCAGCAGAGAGGCAATCTGAAATATTGGTGTCTGGCATGGAAGTGCATATGAAACAAAGATACATAACTCAGTTCGTGCAAGCAGAAAGTATTGCACACAATGACATTCATTGAAGCTTGCTGAACATTTATAGAGACCAAGCGGTGGATGTAAGCATGTGAGGTGAGGCAGTGGGTGATGTGTTTCAGCAGTGGTGACAGAGTCAGTGTCCACATCTGTTGGTGCTGATTTCTATGAGCATGCCATGCAGGCTTTTGTTTATCACTAGTGAAAATGTATAGCTAGAGATGGTGACTCTGTTGGAAAAATAGTGTTCTGTTGCTGAAAGTTTACTCTATCAGTTAGCATTATTGTGCTCTTTGTATCTGTTATATGTTCAGTGGAAATAAATAGGAGACATTACCTTCGTAGTGACTTATGTAGTTAAGAAGTCTCTTCTGTCTATGAGGTGTAGAAAGACACTACTCACAACTTTTGATTAGACTCCTACTTAAAAATGTGCTACTTAATTTTAATTACAAACACTTGTTTTGGTCACTCGTGGCTATGACTTTCACAGACTAGTCAGACATTTCTTTTAAGTGAGTCTAACATTTTTCTTACACTCCACGCTCATAGATTTACTATGTCCTTTAAAATAACAACTGCAGATACTATTAGCCCAAATCTGGTATACATGGAGTTTCTGGCGATAAGATATTTAGCACATATTTTCTCACAATCCCTAAGTGGCAAGCTTGTTCATTACAGCTGATCTCACACTCAAATACATGGAATTGCACCCCTCAGCATCTGTTCTACATAGACAATAGGGTGAAAGATGTGTTTAGGCATGCTTTGCTCACTTTTTTCAAGCTGCATTATCACTTACAAAGCAACTATGCTACAGAGTGTTTTGATTCAGTTAGGAGGAAAATCAGGCTTGGGCAAAAGCTTGTCATCCGTAGTTAAGGAAACATGCCTTATTCATAAATAACAGAACAACCAAATATATTGCAAGAAGCACAAGAAAAGTAGAATTCTGAATAGAGAAGAGCTGCGTAACATAGGAGTTCTCTCACATTTCATGACCTAAATCATCCCCTTCCTTTGCAAATGTAGACTGCCCCTCAGTGAGGGGAAAATTTCACACATCAGTGACTAGACAAGCTGCTGGATAAGTATTGTGGTAAAAGTCACATCATTTTCTCCTGAAGAGCATCAGAAGCATTCCTGAGACATAATAACAATGACTATTTAATTAAACTGAGAAGGGCAAGGAAGAGGAGAAGTGGATCCTAACTCGAGCAATGAGACTCAACAAACTGCAGCCTAGCTGTATATCAGGGTATCCAGATGAAAAGGCACGTACCAGATGAAAAGGAATGTAATGAAGTCACTGATTGCAGTTTGTTGACCAAGCCATCAGGTCTTGGAAAGGTGGAAAACATCCCACAACACAGTAACCTATTACATTACAGAGGAGGTGAATATCAAAGGTGATTAATGGATGCATTACACATCAAAGCCTGCAGCCAGCAAGACTCATCATTAGGCAGCATTAAAAGTAATGGGACCACGGAGCATCAAAATAGAAAGATCAACAGATAATGGACTACAATTATAGGTAAAATTTGATCTCTGCAGACTTCTCTGGAAAAACACAACTTACAGTAAGGAATAATTTCCATTTGCATATAATTATGTGATTTGATCTACAAAGATGCCTGCACCTGCTCTGTTCTCCTGTCTCTTCTAGATCTTAAAGATGAGATAATCCACTACTCCTGCCAGACTGTTAGCCATCTTTATTCCTGTATTTTCTAAACAGCTTTGCTCATAACAAGAACATGTCCTATTTAATACCTATTTTTAACAAGATTACTCAATAATATTTTTATAGTCTCACAGCTAAACTGTGATATCATTCTGCATCTTATAAATGCTGAACAAGAAGGTAACAGTGCCTCCATTCATTTTTCATTCTTTAAGACTCAAGGCAAAAAACAATTATCAGAAGAGAGGAGAATATAAGGAAATAGTTCAGCCATATCCATTGAGTCATCCCCACATAACAGAGTCATTGGTAGGTATTTTGTAAACTTTATGGAGAAAGACAGTTTAAAGAAGATATTTCAATAATCATAATACACTGATATGGGAACTGTTTTCAGGGAATGCTTACCACTGTGAAGGGAAGCCAGATAATCTGTGTTTAATACCATATTGTATGAACAAGGATACAGGTATAGAGTAAAGAATAGATTCATCAGATGAGCTCTATGGTTATGAAAGCATTTTCAAGAAGAATGTAGACAAATGATAAGGGTCCTGGGCTGCATCAAAAGCAGCATGACCAGCAGGTTGAGGAAGGTGAAGAGGTCCTGCCTCTCTACTCTGCGTTGCTGAGGCCTCACCCAGAGAACTGCATCCAGATGTGGAGTCCTCAGTAAAGGAGTGACATAGACCTGTTGGAACACATACAGGGAAGGGCCTCAAAAATGATCCACACAATGGAGCACCTCTCCTATAAGGACAGGCTGAGAGAGCTGGGGCTGTTCAACCTGGAGAAGAGAAAGCTGTGATGTAATGTGATGGTGGCCTTTCAGTATCTAAAGGAGTACTACAGGAAAAAAAATGGGACTAAAGCATCATCAAGGTCTTTGGTTATAGAACAAAGGGAAATGGCTTCAGGCTCAGAGGGTAGGTTTAGGTTAGATATAAGGACATAGTTTATGTATTTCTTGAGTTTCACAGCAAAATCTTGGGTACCTCTTTCTGCACATTTTATACTCTATTGAAAATGATAATTCAGGCATATTTAAAACATTGTGATGTTGTAATTTTTCTTTTGTGATTTTTAAAATTATCATATTTTTAAAATTGTTTTCTTAGGAAAATGAAATTTGTATAATCAACTTATGTGTTATCTGTCTGACATTTGCTTGTCCTCCCTCCAAATATCTTTGAAACTTAATTTTAAACTTCATCCATATGTGAAAAATGCTATTCAGGGCAAGGAGATTTCATGAAAGCTGTAAATGAGTGGAGGAGAGCGACAGAAAGTAGGATTCCTAATGTGAAAATGTCCAGAGTTTTTGGTCAACAATAGAATTAAAACACAGTAGATAATCCATACCAGCAAAAAGTATGGTAAAAGCATTATCTAGAAAGGATGCACTCTTACACACATGAAATCAAGAGCTACAAATAACAGCAGATATCAAAATACAACTCTTCAAATGATACAGAAGCAGAAAAAAATGGTAGAGAAGCTAATCTATGAATTGTAATATCTTCCACAGAACATTCTATTAAGGAATGGTGGGGAGAGACTTGAAAGAGAACTACCTTGGGGCTTGTCAAAGCAAATTTCAATTTACTGTAAGGTACCTGTTACTTGCGTTGAGGAGGTTTTCCTAACTACGACATAGGAAAAAGGAAGTTCTAAACACAAATTATCTTTTGCATCATTTTCAAAATCTTTTTATGGTTTCAGAACAACAATAGACATTCACTCTGAGCGCTCTAGACATGGACTAGATTCAGAAATGGATTGAGACATCCAGATTTCTTTTGATCACCTCTATCTGTGAGTCTGAGCGACTCAGCAAATCAAGATTTTCTCAAACACTAATTCAAAACCACTTTTGGAAAGCAACTATGATAACTGTCTTAATTAGAGACAAAAAGCTTTCTGAAAACTCAGACAGCTAAGTAACTTCTGAATGAATTTGATTGTGAAAGAGCAGATATAACATCCAGACTATACCTTGGAAAATATGTTTAGGAATTCATAGACTAAAGTAATGCAAAGCTAAGTTAGATCTGAATAACAAAAATGTGGATGATGAGGTGGAAAAGCAAGATCTTTGGTTCAGAGATCTGGGTTTAGATATCTAAAATCTAACTAAACCCTTGTTATCCAAACTACTTCTTTTTGTGTATGTAGCCCAAATTATTAGTGCATACAGTAATCTGTGCTACTTGAAGATTTATTAAGACTAGGACAAATCAATATAGTATGTTTGAAGAGGGAAGGGATCCATATTAGTTCTTGAAATGCCAAGGTGAAAGAAAATGCGAATTAATCTTCCACGGTATTACGTGTCTTTTTGCATATTGATCCTTATGAGCAAATGAGAAGGAAATTTGTACTTTTGCCTTTTCCTGTCTATGGTTGACATTATGGCAGCAAGGAAATCAATAGAAACTCTACTACCAATTGCAATGGGATTAAAGTTTCACTGAAAAATATTACATTTCCAGACTTTCCTGCTAACCTTTTCACTATGTAATTTATACACATACACATATACTTCTATGGAAAGTAGCTTTTGGAGCAGTGTTTCCCTATACTTATAAGGGTTTTTATTGTTTTCTTTCAATGGTTTTGTTTAGAAATCTGTCCTTCCATTATTCCTTCCACATTTAAGAGAACAAAGAATCAGTCCATTTCTGCAGCAAAACCAGACATTAAGAAGATCAGTTCTTCCAGAAGTAGGAAAAAAATAGCATTGCTTAGTTGATATGTTCTACATATACTGTACATACATATAAGTTCTAATATACAGCCAACTTGCAAATGAGTGTTTTTATCTCTTTAAACCTGTTCAGAGAAAATCTGGATTTACTAAACAATCAACCACTTTCTGGTTCTGTATGACAGGAAACAACAGTTGTGTAATTTAAAGTCAATGAGAAAGCAACAAGATTTAGTACAAATCAACCAGTATGGAGAATTCTGTTAGAGAAAGCCCTGAAGCAGTGAATCTTTCTCTCCTTAGTACATTTGTAACTCTATGTAAAAACTGTTAGTTTCACAAATCTGATTCAGACATAATGGGAAAAAGTACTCTAACAACTGATGACTATTTCCTCCTTAGTGATGACAAAGTCTAAATCACTTACAAAACTATATGTTTTAGAAAAATCTGTATACCATTTACAATTCTATTATTGGCATGAAGAAGCCTGCTTAAGTATTCCTATACGCAGGACCCTGCATTTTATTTTTTTTTAATTTCATGAAATTCTTGTCAGCCCATTTCCCCAGTCTATGAAAGTCATTTTAAATGCCAAAACAATTTCCTGGTGTATCAGCTATTACTCCCAGCTTAGTACTGTCTGAAAACTCACTACCAGCACACTGATGCATCATCTATGCTGTTAATAAATTAGTTCAATGGTACTGACCACTGACTAGGATCGAACTCTAGATTGGATTATATCATTAATGTTTGAGCTCTGTCTTGAGTTTGTGCCTCTTATTACTACTTTCCAGCCACACATCTCAGCTAGTATTTAGTGTTTAGTGTTTAGTATTTAGTATTTAGTATTTATTTAGTATTTAGTATAGATTCCTGTTCACTTATGTAGTTGTTACTTCAGTCATTTCTCTATGGGATTGCTACAGGGGACACTGTGGAAACTTCACTAAAATTAAGAACAAAAATATGAACTGATCTCCTCTCATCTAGCAAACTGGTCATATTGTCTTTAAAGACTGGTAAGGCATAATTTCCACTAGGAGTCAGCACGTATGTATTACCTTTATATTTTTGGAAATGTTTTAAAGAACTAATCACTCCATCACCTTCCGCAAGATGGAAGTGAGGCTGACTGGCCTACAATTCTCTGCATTTTTTTTTTCTAAGATAGGATTGATATTTTCTTTCTTCCAGGCTTCATAAATCTCTCCCAGTTGCCACATTTCAGAAATGGTCAAAAGTGGTATCTTATATCAATGAGCTCCCACAGCACTTACAATTGTCACAGAGTCACACAGAATCATAAGAGTTGGAAGGAACCACTGGGAATCAAGTTTAACCCTGCTGCTAATGCAGGTTCCCTAAAATAGCTTGCAGTTATGTTCTGAGAGATTTCATGGACTGATTAGTTCACGTACAATTAATTTTTTTAAAATTTCCCCTGACCTAACCCTTCACCATAGAATATAGATCTTTCTTTGTTCTCACTGGCCTGGGGTTCCTGAACATCCATCTGTCTTACCAGTAAAGACCAGAGGAAGAAAGCACCAATTACCTTTACTTTTCCCATTCCCTGTTCTTTGTCATCAGGTCTCCTGCCTCATTTGCATTAGGTCTACATTTTCACGAGTATTCCGGTTGTTGTTGATATAACTTCAAGAAATATTTATCTTCACCCTCCAACTCTTTCCAGATTCAATTTCACCTTTTCTTTGTCTTTTCTTATCCCACCCCTGCACTATCATCCATTGCCTCTTATTTTCCTTTTGGATCATTTTTCTTTGCTTCTATCTCATTTCTTTTCAGATTTCTCAGAATCTTCTATTCATCCACACTGGAATCCTTCTGTCTTTTCTTGCCTTCCTATCTATCAGATTAGAGGAAGTGATTCTTTGAAATCAATCAGTGTTCCACGATCCTTCTTTCATCTATGACTGTCTTCCATAGGATACTTCCAAGAAGATCCATATAGAATTCCTATAGAATGGAAATAATGAAGACCACAAAATTGTCCGTCAGTTTCTTCCCCAAAGAGAAAGACTACTAAAAATACTACAGCTAGAGTTTATTAATCAAGTATTACGTGTTGCCTTGGTTATCTGTCTTGTTGGTGCTTTATTTTCTTTCTTTAATACAAATTTTGCTTCCTAAACTAATTATCTCTGAGTCTGGGGAAAATTAGGTCACTAGGCACTAAAAATCTTATTTTAGTTTTCTTGTGTTTCTATGTGGAGGCTCTAATGAGTGTGTTAATAATGATTTCTTCAAATTAGAAACCAACTTAGATCGCTAGTCAAGTTCTGGAAGCAGAACTGCATTATTACATATTCTTAATTATATATTTTAAGTATGGTGCAAGCATCACCATAAATATTAGCGTGATAATGCTTACACAAATATTCGATATGAGACAATTGATTATAAACTGTGACCACATTCCCTTTTTCTAGATCATGGTGCTGCAGCCTATAGCTAGGTGTGATATAAGTAGTTCCACTGTCAAAATGATAACCCAATGTAGAGATAACTCCAGGCCATGAACCCGAAAAACACTGCCATAATTGCAGTATTGTACTAGTGAAAGTGTTATTTATTAGCTCAAAGGAGATATTTGTTTGAAGAAAAAAGTATTATGTTGAACCTGAAAGTAAATTAAACAGAATCAATGTCTTCATAGTAATTCATCTCTTCGGACACAAAGAGAGTGCACTACATAAAACAGATGTGTACTGAAAAAAGTAAATGATGAAATTGTCCTTGGATTTCCATTCATTAAAAGAAGAGTGTAGGCACAGTCTAATCACACAATTTAGGAAACAGAGGTTGTTTTTAAACAGTAAGAGTGAAATAATATCATTAACTATGACCCTGATTTAGCAAAGCTTTTGATCATGTCCTTAACTTTAAGTGTGTACTTATCTTCCATACTGTGACTGAGTCAAAATGATGATAATTGAATTCTATGATTAAGGTAATTTGTTGATGCTGAACATGTAAGAATGCTGTGGTACAAGGGTAAGAGTAGATAAATTAAATAACATTTCAAATAAATTTACCAGAAAGCCACTGATTTCTTCCAAATGCAGTATCTTCTGTGAACAGTGATAAATTGAGACAGGCAAGAATTCTGACTCCACAAAGTGTAGATAGTAAGCAAAGAAACAATATCCACAACTTCATTTCTGCTCTAATACACCTATGGTAAGAGATGAAAATCTCAAAATGCAAGTCTTTGTATGCCACTTACTTCATTATCCATAGAATGGAATGGAATGGAATGGAATGGAATGGAATGGAATGGAATGGAATGGAATGGAATGGAATGGAATGGAATGGAATGGAATGAAATGGAATGGGGTACGGTAGGGTAGGGTAGGGTAGGGTAGGGTAGGGTAGGGTAGGGTAGGGTAGGGTAGGGTAGGATAGGATAGGATAGGATAGGATAGGATAGGATAGGATAGGATAGGATAGGATAGGATAGGATAGGATAGGATAGGATAGGATAGGATAGGATAGGATAGGATAGGATAGGATAGGATAGGATAGGATAGGATAGGATAGGATAGGATAGGATAGGATAGGATTCAGTTGCAGGGAACCTGTAAAGATCATGAAATCCAGCTGCCTGACCACTCAGAGCAGACAAATAGTTAAAACATATTATTGAGGGTATAATCCAAACACCTACTGAACAGTGAAAGGTATGGGGTATCAACCATCTCTCTAGCAAGCCTATTCCACTATCTGACATTCCTGACAGCAAGTAATTTTTTTGTTATATCCAGTCTGAACTTCCTCTGTTATTGTTCGTGTTGTTTTTGTGTGTTCTATCATGGATTACAAGGGCGCGGAACCTGGCACTTCCCTATCCATTCCACCGTTCAGGAAGTTACTGAGAGCAATGAGGTTGCCTCTCAGCTTCCTTTTCTCCATAATGGAAAACCCAAGTGTCCTCAGCCTCTTTCCATAGGACATTCCTTCCTTACTTATTTAAAAAAAAAAAAAAAAAAAAAAAAGAAAGAAAAAACATAATGTTGTGGAAGATGTCAAAATTAACTTATCCCAGATAATAGTAGCTAAGTTACCATTAAAAAAAAATGAGCAATAAAATGTACTGTAAGAGGGGTACTGTAAGAGAAATATGAATAAAGCATATGTATTGAGGGAAAATAGCAGTTCACAGGCTGAGGGAGCATTTAAATCTAATGGCTACAGAAGCAGGCATGCTACTGTACATGTCATACTGGCACACAAACAGCAAAACTACATTGAACAGAAAGAACAATGGAAGAGCTTCAAAAGGATTTTGTTTTGCTGTGCACAGAACAAAGTAGAAATTACACAATCACAAAAAAACTTTTAATAATGAGAATAATGTACAGCCCAAGCCATGAGAGTTAGTGATAGAATTATATTCAAGTAATTGAAATAAGTTTAACAAAACCTATTTTGAATTGCACATTGTTTTCATTTCTGCTGATAAATATTCAAAATTGTTTTCTGGAATTTGAATGCCAGAAGACCTGCATGAGGACAGTAAAAAGTGGCTATATTGGACTGAATAATTGTTATGTGAATAAATTTGGTTTTTTAATTTTTATTTACTTATTGCTTTCTTATAAAATGTTCCTTTTCAAATGCAAATCTGTTATCTGCAGCAGTTTTTAAGCTGGTTTAAGAAAAAGGAATAGTGCTTTAGTGAACTGCTCTTTTCATTCCTGCTTGTGTTCTTTAATAATCTTCCCAGAACTAGTGTGACTTATTTTTATTCTTTTATTTTTGCTGCCCAGATTCAAATCAATTATTAGAAAGGAAGAGTCTTCCTCAGACATAGCATACTTGTTTTGAAACCCCCCCCCAAAAAAAAAAGAAAATATCATGATATACACACACCATGGAAATCTGAACAGAATATACTTCTGCATGTCCTGTATAATTATGTCAACAAAAATCCTATTTCACACAGACTGAAGGCTTGGTTTGTGACTTTCATTTTATGTAGGGATCATCCTGCTTCCTGCTCATTTCCATAGTCTAGATATTTTATCCGTAGTGCTTGTGTTAATAAGCTGTATATTTTGACCCTTACTCTGTCTGCACTCAGAAACTGTGATTAATTCCTGATGTTCTCAATCAGGTAATCACATGCACTATCTGAGCCCATTTCCACTAGAACATCACCTGTGTCACCTGGCTTTGACTGTTTCATATGGTCGTACTACCTACCAAGAGCTGAAGTGGAATAAATTGCCAGTCACAGCTCTGAAGACTAGCCTACTGTCCAAGAGGAATTTCAAATCCAGTTTTATTTAGTATTTTACTTGATTACTTAAATGAGTTGCCTTAATTGTTGTCTAGTCATCAGTAACTGAGATTCAGTATAAACTTGCCTATTTACTTAGCTCAGAGGGTTCTCACTCAGTGCTATACTCTTTCAAAGTAAACCAGTCCCATTTAGCTTATGCTTCATTAGCAATTCAGCTTATACTTCATTAACAGTTCATTAACAGTCATTGGTTTATTTGTGAGAAGCTGGAAAAATTTTTGGCTCAAAGTTTTTTCAGCAGCACCCATCTGAGACATAACCTCCCTGACAAACTTTTGGGGTTAATGGTTACCATGAGCACAGCAGTAAGGAAAGCATTTGTGACCAGGCAACCATTTTTGGCTGTTGCTCTTTTGGGCATTCAAGCTGACTTATTGGGGCCATCTCAGAGGAGAAGATCACCGTGCAGTCAATGTGCACACTTAGCAGCCCACCATGCATCAAGTGATCTCCTCTGCCCAACTGCAGCCATGTGGGTCAACAAGTTACTGCTGACGAGTTATTAAGTTGGTGCCTCCCTACAGAACAATGAGACATCAGCTAGATCTCTGGTGGTTACTATCCCCATTTGTTAGAATTTCTCTCTTTACTATCACAGACTTTCCCACCTTCCCCACATTTCTCAGATGCTTGGAATTTATAATAAATCAATTGACAGCATTTGACCTCTTGCTGCCTTAATCTTCCTCTCAGCATAGATATGTGAGACCATCTCCTCCAATAATTGGTTCGAGGCATTATTCTGAAAAAGAAAGGTTTAGCCCTTTCCACTGTTCTCATGTCAAGAATAAATAGGAAGATCTTGAGCATAAATGAACAAGTGACTAGGATGATATTTGTGGACATATATCTACTATTTCTTAAAGGCCTTGTTTTCAATCACATAATAAATAAAATTAGTCTTTTCCTGTGAGGAGTAATAGTAAAGGTATCTCAGATCGATAAAAAATGAAATCAATTTTAAGTAGGAATTTCTGGAATTCTTAAGTTAAAACAGAGGAAAAACTTAAAAAAAGCAATTATATGACAATCAAAGAACAGTCTTGATTAATTTCAACGATTTTAATGAAACTAAAGGAAGAATATGGGAACATAAAGTGTAACAAAGAATCACAGAAATTAGTTTTCTGCAACCAATATATCTCAGTTAATGTAAAAGTTTCTTCCAAATTTCCTCAGTACAAAGGTTCCTAAAACAAATTCCATGAGAAATACAGATCTTCCCGAATTCAGTTTTAGCCAACTAACAATCAGTAGGCTGGATTTTCTTAAAATTCATAGGTCTAAGACAAGAATCTCATCCATCCACAGGGAACTCAAAGACTACAGATTGAAAACCACTTATTTTTGCACAATTTCTGAAGGTCTGTTAGATTTCCAAGCACCCATCCATCCTTCTTGCTGGCTTCCCATCCCTCCATCTTCCTTGCTTTTTCTACTTACCATAAATTAATTTAGTGGTGGATATAATACTCTTTTAGAAGTGAAATCTGATAAGAGTTTATCCCATCTATCTACTTCCAGTCAATGATGTTTTTTTCATGTTCTGTATAATTGTCAAATGTTATAGGAATAAAAAAATGCTTCACAACCCAAATGTTTATTTCTTAAATACATAGAGAGATAAACACAAACATAAATAACTCACTTCCTACACTTTGTGGATCCTTTAATAAATTTAATCAAACTGATATTTTCTTTAGTCCCAAGATCTGTCTCTGAATAGCAGACAGTGGATTCCTTACTGCCAAGATCAAATCTGGACGTTGGTGACCAGTCTACAACTGCTGTTTAATCCTGAAGTAACTCCATTGCTTCTAAAAGCAGTTTCAAAACTTCCCTTCTCTGCATTCCAAGGCTCTCTTCACTTCAGAGATCAATATTTAATAATGTTAGTGTCTTTTTTGTTCGTTTTTTTGTTTTACAATCTTTTCGACTGTGAACATGAATTACTTCAGCACATTACATAAATTGCATCCAATTCTACTTCTGATATTATTTATGTGGTACATGCCCACTGGTACAAAACACTTTAGAGAGCTTAAGCCAGAAAGGAGCTTCTTAGCCTATAGTTGATATTGATATAAGTAGTTCTTATTAGTTCTTTTATATTGCCTCATGTAAGTCCTAATCTGGCAACACAGTTTACAGTCAGGAAGCATTGCTGGATGAGTCAAGGCAGCATTGCCTCTGGACTAAGCCAGTAGTTTGTCTCAGCTGGAAGAAATGTCTATAAATATAAATGTCAATAAATATCTAAGGTCTGGGAGGCAAAGGGATTAGGCCAGACTCTTTTCAGCCATGCGTAGCAATAGGAAAAGGGGAAAGGGAAACAAACTGATGCATAGGAAGTTCTGCACAGATGTGTGTAAGAACTTCTTCACAGTAAAGGTGACGGAGCACTGGCACAGGCTGCCCAGAGAGGTGGTGGAGTCTCCTCTGGAGACGTTCAAGACCCACCTGGAAACCTACCTGTGCAACCTGGTCGAGTAAGCCTCCTTTGGCAGAGGGGCTGAAGTCGATGATCTCTAGACGTTCCTTCCAGCCCCTACAATTTTCTGGTTCTGTAAAATGACTCAATGTTCCTGCAGTGACTGGTCTTAGAAACAATTACCAATGACAAATACTACACCACAAAGCCAATTAGACGTCTGTAGTTTCCAGTTAAATAATATTTGTTTCTTTGCACAGCCACATGTCACATATGGGAACAGTACCAACACCAATATCTGTAGAAGTTTATAGATTTGTCCCATAGTTGAGCTCTGAATCATAGAAATACATGTCCACAGCTAATCTGTAAAGTAGTAAGGCAGCAAAGCAAAATTTTGTAACTGCTTTACTCCAAAAATGCATTTATATCTTTTTACAGTTTGGGATGTATTTCCTTTTGGTCTTTCCCTTTGTGAAAAGTGATAGCTATTTTGAGCTAAGATCTCTGCTGACTGGAGAAGGTTGAGCTCAAAAGGAATATCTACAGCTCATCTCTAAAGCTTGTGTCTGCCAGCATATGTCAGGGATATGTTGGAACTGAGGGAAGCGAAATGTGTGAATGATGGCTCCACCATCATGCATATCCAGCTTTTTCTGCCAGAATAGATGAAGCCAGAGGCAAAAGCATCTGGACAGATTATCTGCTCTAGCCTTTGATTTTTGTTTCATTTGTGGAATAACCCTGCCTCTTTATTTCAGAAGGAATTCTCCAGTGACCAACGAGCAGTTGAGACTTCACTGAAAATAGAGTTTGGAGCTTAATGAGCAGAAATTCAGCAAACCATGAGCAACTAATGATATAGATTGGAAGGCCCATATTGTTTAGTGCACTGCCAGATGTCAACTGTAGTTCCAGTAGTAAATTAATATCATTTCTGAGTAAATGACTTGGTGTATGAAAGAAAAATAATTTAAAAAACCTGACTTCATCAGGAGAGGGTGCATCTCATGGGAATTAATTTTACATACAATGGAGGATTTTTTTTTTTTTACCTGATATATTGGAGGAGAAACAAATCCTACCAGCTTGCAGTGAAAATAACCAAGGAAAACAGATGTACTGTAACATATAACAGAGAACATCAGAAAGAGAGCAGGTCAGAACACTGAGAAAAATAAGTTGTTAGGGAAGTTGTCATATACTGACCTTTATGCATTATATCATCACAGCTATTTCTATTCCCTCTGTCCTCTTTAGAGTAAACAAGCAAACAAACAAATAAAAAATTGCTTATGAAAAACTCAAGATTCCTATCTGGTTGTCTCTCCTCAACTTCAGGTGCTCCCAGACAGTATCCCTGCTCTGCTGCTGATCTTCAACAGATATTTTTTCCCTCTGTTTTCTTCTCCAATCATTACAGAATCACTGAATTGTAGGGGCTGAAAGGGACCTCTAGAGATCATCTAGTCCAACCTGCCTGTCAAAGCAGCTCCCTATATCAGGTTGCACAGGTAGGCACCCAGACGTGTCTTGAATGCCTCCAGAGAAGGAGACTCCACAACTTCCCTGGGCAACATGTCCTGGTGCTGTCACCCCCACTGTGAAGAAGTTCCTACGCATATTTTTGCAGAACTTCCTATGGATCAGTTTATGGACATTTCCCCTCACTCTATTACCACACAGTTCTGAGAAGAGTCCAGCATTGTCCTTTTGCCTCCTGCTCCTTAGATATTTATGGACATGGATCAGATCCCCTCTGAATCTTCTTTTTTCCAGGCTGAACAGACCCAGGTTGCTCAATTTCCTCATAAGAGAGGTGTTTCACGCCCTTTATCATCTTTGTAGCCTTCCGCTGGACTCTTTCAAGGAGATCCCTGTCTTTTTTGTACCCAGGAGCCCAGAACTGGACGCAGTACTCCAGGTTATGCCTCACCAGGGCAGAGTAGAGGTAGAGGATTACCCTCATCAATCATGCTGGACTTCATTCAGTAACATGCTTTGCAGAAATTTCACTGAACTCAGTATAAGCCCAGAATTCTATTTATTTATTTGTTTGTTTGTTTTGAATAAAAAACTTATTTTTTGTTTTATTTTCTGACACAAATTAAACTGGATTCATGGGAAATCTTACATACCATGCGTCTATTTCCTTGTACCAGCTTATCAGCAAATTAATCAGCATCTTCTCTAGTTCCATTTTAAATAGCTAGGTGTCTCAGTCTAATAACTGCACAAAAAAGCTGCCTGTTTTTTGTCATCTAAAGATATTCTGGCTGAAATCTGGATCCTGCAGATGGTCTTCATCCCATTCTGTACTACAGATTTGATTTATCCAAGCAGGACAATTAGCACTAGATGATTTTTAAGATCTCTTCCAACTCAAACTATTCTGTGATTCTCTGATTTTATGAAGTTCATTAGAAACTTGTCCAGTTGATCACAGTTCTTTGTTTCTATAGAAAATAATTTCTTTATCTTTAGTTATTCTTTAAGGAAGAAGTACAAATATATTCCCATACTTCTGAAAGTATTTTGAGATCTTGGATGAAAACACAGGCTATTGTCATTTTTAAAGGAAAGTAACTGAGACTAAGTAGGAAAATATCTATAGCAACAACTTAGAAACTTCCCAGATTTGTTTTTTATTTTTATTTCTTTGATTGTTGTGACAGGTAGCAGAAGTGTGTTATAGAGTGTATGCAGTTCTGTGATAAACTAATGCAGTTGGGCATAAGGTTTTAATCTGAGGCACATCAACTGCGACAGGTATATATAATTGCATTGCAAATCCCATTACAAGGGGCCAAGATGAAACAAGTTTTGTGACTAACAGACTTGCAAAAAAAATCATGAAGCCTGATTGAGGTTAATTATAAAATAATATTGCTCACAGAGGAGGAAAATAACAAGGCAGTTTTACTGCTTTCTGGTAGTCCTTGCATGTGGATCTGAGTCAGGAGGAAATACTGTTCAGTAAGAGGAGAAGGGATTGGGAGGTTTTTAGTCTCCTATGAGACTTGTTACTGATAATTATTATAGATCATCACAACTGCTGCTGCACTGATTCAGAGTCCATCAGTTCTGGGATCCTCAACAAAAGAGGAACATGGTCTTGCTAGAGAGAGAGCTGAGGAGTCAATGAGGGCTGTAGCTTGTCTCATATGAAGAGATGCTGAGAAAGTTGGTGATATTCAGCCTGAAGAAGTTCTGGAGTTCATAAGTTCATAAGTTCATAAGGTTGGAAAGGACCTATAAGATCATCTAGTCCAACCATCCTCCTATCACTATCTCTACCCAACTACTAAATTAAATCCTTTAGCACCTCATCTAAACGCTTCTTGAACAGCGCTAGGGATGGTGCCTCAACCACCTCCCTAGGCAGGCCATTCCAGTGCCTGACCACCCTTTCAGAAAAGAAATGCTTCCTCAGGTCTAATCTAAATCTTCCCCGGCGCAACTTGTGGCCATTCCCTCTTGTCCTATCGTTATTTATCAGGGAGAAGAGGCCCACCCCCTCCTCACCACAACCCCCCTTCAGGAAGTGGAGAGCTCTCATAGCAGCTTTCCAGTACGTAAAAGGGGCCTATGTGAAAGCTGGAGGGGGACATTTCACAGGTTCATGAAGTTATAGGAGAAGCAGTAGTGGATTTAAACTAAAAGAGGTTAGATTTAGATTGGATATAAAAAAGAAATTC
This sequence comes from Cyrtonyx montezumae, assembly GCF_038088225.1. NCBI lineage: Eukaryota > Metazoa > Chordata > Aves > Galliformes > Odontophoridae > Cyrtonyx > Cyrtonyx montezumae. Next base: position 5,622,800 of record NW_027072089.1, read on the forward strand.
TCTATGTGGTGAGGCACTCAAACAAGTTTCCCAGGGAAGCTGTGGATGCCCAATATCCAGAAGCGTTCAAGGTCTAGATGGATGGGGCTTTGAGTCAGTCTAGCGGAAGGTGTTCCTGCCCATGGCAGAAGGATTTGAAATAACTGATCTTTAAGGTCCCTTCTAGCCAAAACTTTATACAATTTTGTAATCATCATTTTGTAGGAAGACATGAAAAATATTTGAAAGGGTGTTCCAATGAGCACTGATGTTGGACTTCTTTATTTTTCAAATGTAGATCAATTTCTGGTTACTCTTTTTTGATTCCTGCTTAGGCTACATTTCCTCTTAAAAAAAAAAATCCTTCTCTTTCTGTTTAGATATTCTGTGAAACATCTGACAGGAAAGACGTTCTTTAATTTTTGCTATGTCTTGCCGTAGAAATGTTAGAAGCTTATTCCTTAATGTAGTAAGAGCTGAATAGTCTGATTCGACTGTGTTATTTTTCCTACTTATATCTTCCTAGAGTTCTCACTAATCGGACCCTGTAGTTTTATGCTGTAAAGTGTGATTATTATTGAATTTTCATACTGAAAATTTTAAGTACATCATTTAATATTCAGTTTTAAGCACTTATTTTCAGTGGGAGAGATCATTTTAATCATTACAGCCTAATCTATAAAGGCACATTAAAAATAGCTAGCAGTCCTGTAGGAGTGACCGAAGAGGCATATTACATAAATCAAAATTTTAATCTTATGCCTCTGAAACAAATTATGTCTGACCTTACTGCATGACCCTTCTCATCCTGAACTGTTAACTGGGGTGAATTGTGACCTCAACTATTGGTTACAAACCAATTAAAACTCTCTCCTTCCAGTAGCTGGACTTCACAGCTCTGTGTATTCCCATAGTAACTTTAAGTCTAGAAATGAACTATCATCTCCGTGATATTTTATAAAATAAGTTTTATGCAAAGCTGAGAGAGAGAAATTTGGTTTTGATGTATGTTGTATAAACAACTTAGAGCAGACAGATAGAAATCTCTTTTGACCCAGATTCATGTTCAGAACAGAAAGGCAGGAATAGGAAAATGTACAAATAGCATTGTTCATGTATATGTGCTCCAAAATTTATGAAAAAAAGAAAAAGAGGATTGCATAGATTTTGAAAAATATGTCTTCTTAAAACCAAACTAACTGTTCCTGTCGAATTCTTTGCATGTCTTCTCTTTCAATTAAAAGTAAATTAAAATAAAATATAAAAAATTAAAATCAAATTCACTTTGGATGTCTCTGAATGAACATGTGCAATTACAATGGATCATGGTAATAATTTTAAATGAAGATGTAGGTGGAACATTGTTAATTTGCACAGCTTCAGCTCAAAAACTAAGCACAGGCTCTCTGAGATTGACTATGCCCTTCACAAAATTAAAGCTATGTTTGGAGGGTGAAGGTTTATGTAGTTCAGAACTGACTGGGTCATAAAGCACCATCACCTTGAACAAGGCATGGAGCAGTACCATTCTGTTGCAGCTGAATAAGCTCTCTCCACCAAAGTCCATTTCAAACAGTAAGATTTCAAAATGTTATGGCAGAATGGATTTGGGATGTCATATATGGTACCTAATGATGCCTGACTTTAAAATAAAATGAAAGGAAATATGACAATTTAAGCCTAATATATCTTATACATGTTCAAATTTACAGACATACATATATGTATTTATACTTAATGTTATCAGAGCATGCAAGACAAATACAACAGCTTTTATTGTCTCAGAAAATTAGACCATAACAAACATTTATGTGGTGAAAAATCTAAGATTCAGCCTTCCAAACTTCTTTTATCTCCCCAAATAATAATAAGAAAAAGTGAGAGAAAGAAAGAACACGGTGAATGAATGAGTAAATACATAAATGTCAGTGTGTGTAGTTACATATGTATGCCTGTGAGGGAAGCAAAGCCAATTTTCATTCAACTAAAAATGTAATGTTTTCAGAGAGGCCTTTCTAGATTACAGGTGTTTAGGAATTAAATAATTTCTTCTTGTGGAGTTTTTTTGTTGTGTTTTTTTTCTTCCCCAAAGAAAGCAGATTTATTTGATGAAAGTGTTCTTTCAGTCGAAGAACTAATTTTCTATCAAAAACCATTTCTGTGGAAGAATTTTCAGCTGATTCTATTTACTATAGCTAGCACAACAATAAAACTCCCACACAAGCAGTACTCATTAGTTGTTATTACTTAGCTATTATTTTTATTGCTCAAGCTGTCTAGGTGCTTTGCAGACTTGTGGGAAGCAAATGTACTGTTGCCATGAAGAGATGCTTTTTCAAATAGGCAATTCCCAAACCAAGGCAAGGAGTCTGAAGTAAGAGGGAGCAGCACATGTAAATGATAATGTTATACTACTATCTTAACAAAGAGAGGGAAGTAGGGAGGTCTTTTTGTAAAAATTATTATTAATTCTATTGAATATCCGTGAACACCAGGTTCTGTAACACAGTGCATATCTCTACATGTGAGATCTAAAATTTAAACATGTTTTGGAAGATGTGTGTTAAAAAGGGGCATGTTGGGTTTGGAGGAGAAGAGAAATTGCATGTCAGACTGAATCAAGAAAGTGATTATCAGCATAATTATGCCCTTCCCTAGGGATAGGAAACATGGTCAGGAAATGGCTGCTCTGATAGCCTGGGAAAGAAAATAGACAAGAGTCATTGGCTCATTTTCACTGTAAATGAAGCTTGACAGAGGATTTAAGACCTCTCCATAAATCAGTGTGAATCACTAGTCCATAACCAGACTGCTATTAGCTGGTAGCAGAGATTTCCACTAAGTGTTCTGGTGCTGCTTTTTTTTTATTATTATTATTATTTTTGACAAGTTGAAGAAAGAGGAAAGGCTGGAAACCAAGCCATGACTTCACTGTTGGAAGAAACCCATCCCAATGACTAAGTCTAAGGTAGCTAAATCCCAAGTATGGTTCTTTGTGAAAGAGGAATTTAAAATCTCAACTGTTAATATTTTCTTGTGTCTTCTTTCTGATTTAGAATTATGGTTAGGAAAAATATGCTTTTTTGTCTGGCTGAACATCAGGCAAAAATGAACTGCAGTGAAGTTCCAGTGAAGCAGACTTGAGTAGCTGAAGATCCAACTTTATCCAAAATTATTCAGATCCTGTATTGCTAGCGTGGTTATCTTACACCAGTTTACAAGTATTTCTCAAGAATGATGTGTGATAAATCCTATGTTCCCCAAATCTTCCATTACAGTGTGTCAGATGGATGCATGTCACCTTCCTAAAAGTGAAGTACTTAGCAGTTTTATAAATATTGTTCCATTATAATTCCTGGGCACAAACTCTTTTTTCAGAATGCATATCTTAGTCAATAAATTAGTAAGAAATGAGGAATAGAAAAGATTAATTACATAGAATTGGTTTGTATTTATTCCTTATTTTCACAGGCAGTTAATCAGCACTGTAACATTTCCAGGAAACAAGATCAACTTTAATTCATAAATTTCTTAATAGCCTTCAACAAAGACTGAAAATAATTTAAACCACAGAAAACAACAACAACAAACAAACAAATGTTATGAGTTTAGAGGTTAATGAGTTTGATTGTCTTGAGAATGAACAAATTCAGCTTCAGGAGTTGAATCATTCAGGAAAATCTGCAGGTATCTGGTTTTTATTTTTTGTTTGTTTGGAGGGAAAAGAACAGTGAGGATGAAAAAGCCCTAGTAAAAAAAAAAAAAAAAAAAAAAAGAGAGAGATTTGAATATAAAGGAAGTGACTGAGATGTAAATGCAGAAGATACTTCGTTTTGAAAGAGAAAATGAGGAGAAAGTTCCATAAATGCAGCTTATAAATCACCTTATTTTGACAAACAGATGATTTTGTGCTTTGAAAACAGTACTAAGTGACATGCAAGCATAAGTTATGTATTTAAGCATGAAGTAGGGGGGCACAAATGTGTTTTTTAAAGATTTTTACATCCTTTGTCCCCATAAGATCTGTTAAAATTTAAAACCAACCATGCATTCAATTTTGGTCTTTACATCCCTTAATAAGATTCAGGTTATTGCAGGTGTGTCCAGCCCATGGCCCAGCCTAACTGGCAATGCAGCTCACCTTCTGTCTCATGCTATAAGGGAGCAGATCAGCACTGAGTGGCACTGGGCTCACACCCATAGCTCAGCAACCACCAAACCATCAATGCGCTATTCCTCTATCAGTGCTTTCTCGACTGAAATCACAGCATGGGAAGGCCAGTGCTGTACGGTGCTGAATCAAGTAATGGCAAATACTGTATGCATTTTGATATACTGGCTAAACACATTGCTCTGAGTAGCAAAAAATACAGTCATGCTTTCCAGTTTAGTAAATAAATTTGAGAATAAGTTTCAAGATTGCAAAACAAATAAATAAATTATCAGCGTACATTTGTGACACCATTTTCACTTGATATAAATACATGACCTGAAAATTTTGAAATGGAATGTATAGAGTTGCAATCAGATATTCAATTCAATGATCTGATCATGTCTCTTTACTAGACTTTCAAAATCCCTATTTTACCAGAGGAAATAAATCTTCACAGACAAATCTTATTCATGTCAATGCTTTTTGTCCATGTGCACATTTGTGAACAACTATCAAGGAGAAAGTACAGGAAGAGTGACATTTCATCAAAAATCTCTGATGAACACCCTGAGACCTCATTAAGAAATGCAACTACTGCCATCAAAACAGAATGTTGTGTTAGTTTCACAAACACGAGGTCAAATATCCCACTATTTTTATGCTTTTGTTCCACCTTTTTTTTTAATACATTAAAAAATATATTAAAAGTTTAAAAAATTTTGTTACTTCGGAATTACTATATTTAATATCTTATGAGGGCTGCTTGGAAAGTAATGCCTCCTGTTTTATTATGTTGACCCACAATGTCAGAAGCGAATGTTGATGGTGTGGCAGTAGAAGCTGAACCTTCTGTTATTTAATGTTACATGTTGTCGTGTGACAGATGGCAGCAGAGAGGTAGTCTGACAAAATGACATCTTTCATGGAAGTGCATATGAAGGAAGGGTGAGCCACTGAATTATTCCACACAGAAAAAATTGCTTCCATTGACATTCACCGACTCTTGCTGAATGTTTATGGAGACCAAACAATGGATGTGAACACAATGAGGAGGTGGGTGGTGTGTTTCAGCAGTGATGACAGTGGATCACCTCTGCTGGTGTAGACTTCTATGAGCATGGAATGCATGCTTTTGTTCATTGCTGGTGAAAATGCATAGCTGATGGTTGTGACTATGTTGAAACAGTCTTTTGTATCTGAGAGTTTGCTCTATCAGTTACTGTTATTGTAATCTTTGTAGCTGTTGTAGTTTCCATGGAAATAAATAGAAACCAATACTTTCAGAGCAGCTTAAGTATGTGTGTCCCAAAAGACTTCCTCTTCATTCAGTGCGTCCCAGGCAAGCCAAAAGGTTGGACAGACTTGGGTTATTGTGTCATTTGTATCAAATTTGAAAAAGTTTCTCCTCTGCCCTGAAGAATTGAGTCTTCATTAACTTTCTGTATACCATTTTACTATTTAATGGACAGATTCATTATTATACAACTCTCTCCACCTTTAAAAAAATACGCTGAAATAAAACTGTAAACAAGATAAACTGGTTTTGAAATATGTTCTGAATAGGAAAGGAGTTGCAACAACCTAGTCTACTGATTACCAAACTGTAATCTAAGTGGCACTAGTGACTCACAAAGCCATGCTGTTATTTTCAGGTGGCTGGAGAAGTGTAATTGCAGAAAGAGTGTGATATTTTGAAGGCTGACAGTGTTGTCTAAGCTTTATAAGCTGGAGGTGATTGTATCTTTGAAGTGGATGAGTATGCAATGTACAATGGGAGCAGGAAGATGAAAGAGCAGAAATTAAGGAAAAATGTGTTGGCAAGAGATACTGAAAAGATTTAGAGTGAGATGATTCACATCTACACATCATGGTGTCTGCCTTCTGTAGAGATTCCTTTAACCTCATAAAATGCTAGTTTTCCTTTACTTTTTCTCATTTTACTTTGTTTCTGTTTTTATTTATCATTTATTATTTATTTATTTCACAGATAACTGAAGTCTCAGATATGGAAAAGATTAATAATAATATTTTGCTAATCTTGGTTTTCCATACTTATCACCAGAGAAACAAATTCCTTTCTGGGTAATTAATTAAAAAGTTAAAATCCCTTTATTTGGAAAAAAAAAAAAGAGTGAGAAAAGAAAGCTTTTTAATTTCCAAGTTAACTTTGTTTTAGTGAAAGCCTCATGGCTCTACAACTGTAGAAACTAACAAACTTCCATTATTCTTGAAACAGACCAAGAATAAAATGTGCTATTATGAGGTTTCAGATTCTGCCTCAACTTTCACTTGAAGAATCATTGGACATTATGAGGTAGCCTCACGTTTAATCTTCCTTATCTCTGATCACTGTGTAATTGACATCCAGCCAAAACTAAAGTGGTAGGCACTATATTCTCTACTGCTTTCTGAAGTCAGTGGACAGAGAGGTCTCTAACAGAGGTTTCCACTGTAGATGAGCTGCTGTTTGCAATTTCCCATCACTGTCCAGTGAGATAGAGAGAGCCCCAAATTGTGCCCTATTGATGAATATTTAGACTAATATCACATGTAAATTTCTGATTGATAATCAGAAATTGATCAATTAGATTGATTATTATGAGAATCTGATGGATAATCGGAATCAGTTCACATCTAAAATACTGTGTCCAGTTTTGTCTCCTATGGTAGAAGAAAGGCATTTACAAACGAGAAATAGTTAAATGAGTATCATCGTATTGGTCCAGGTTAGAGCACTTGCCCAGTGAGGAGAAGCTGATGGACTGGATATTTTTAGACCTGGAGAAGAAATAGCTTTGGGGGGACCTAATCACATCCTACTTGAAACTATGAGGAAGTCATCAGGAAGATGAAAACAGTTTTCTCATAGCTTTGCCTAGTGGGTGAACGAGGAGAAAACAGGCATAAGCTGAAATATGAGAGGCTCACCCTGGATACAGAAAATAATTTTCCCCATAAGAACTGTTAAGCAATGAACTGTTATTGGGGAGGCTATGAGATTTTGGAGGTTCTTAAGTTCATATTGGATAAAATCCTGAGCTACATGGTCTGACCCAACAGCTGACCCTTCTTTGAGCAGGATTGTGTATAGATGAGCTCGTGATCCCATTACGTCTTCAATTTTCTTTTTCTTTAACTTTAGTAGGATTTCTTCTAAAATGAACAATTCATACCTTTGCATTGCAAGACACATTTCAGCAAGATACATGCACCAGACAAACTTCTGAATTCAGTGGAGTTAATCTAAAGGTGAGATTATGTATAAGGTTGTACTGGGGCATCTCTCTTGTGACAGAAATGTCCACATTGTGACTTGGAATGAAAATGTAAGTCTAGAAAACGTTATTGATGGCAAAATCATATTTTCCTTGGAGGGTTCAGTACAACGATAAGTTCCATTGAAAATATCTCAGTTAAAACATCATAGACATTTCCCAAATGCTCCTTTAAATTTGGCAAGGCTTTTTGCTGACATCTTGGCTAATACCTTGACCCTGACATTGAGTATGGCCTTAGCTGAGAAGTTTAGAACCCAAACTTCGAGATTTAGATACATGTGGAGTAGATGGAAGGTTTAATCACCCAATTTAAATATATCCTGGAGCTCGAAGGAAGGAAATTTCATCTCAATCGGGGAAGTCACAGGGAGAACACAAATGCTCAGCATTTACAGAACAATGTTCAGTTTTAAGGCATCAGTTATTCTTTACAAAGTAGCCCTAACTATCATACTTCGATTGCTTCTAGCATTCCCATACCGATTATCAATTCATGTTCTATAGCAATTAATTTTAAGTGCTAGTCGGCATCTTTGCACAGTGGGCACTCTCATACAAAGACTATTTGCTAACCAATGCAATTAATCCTGTGATGTACATCATCCAGTTTTATTCAGCATTTACCTGCCTCAGTTACCTTTATGCTGCTAATTCACAGATGCAACAAACCATGTACTTTCATTTAACTGAAAGATCCATTTATCCTAGTTCTGCTGCCAAGTATTCACATCATAGAAAGAACTGAATGATTATTGCTAAAGGTGGCTTTTGGTTTTTTACTTAATCTGATCTCTCATGATTTTTTTTTGCACAGTGGCACGTCTGCATTTGTAATGGGGGAAAGAGCAAAGACCATGAGGCGATCGAATTGCAGTGAATGTAGCAACCTTTGCCTCCTGAAGTTTCTGATTTCTGTCTGTTAAGGGAGGTTAAGGCCACAGAGCGTGGCTTCCACTCCAGCTTTTCCTGCCCAGGGCCACTGCTGTCCAGCCTACGGGGTGAAACCAGTGCCCTGGGACCTGGGGTCTATGCTCAGGCTGGGTTATACAGCCTCCACTTTCTCCTTTGCAGGTCTGACAAGTTGCGAAGTTAGAATGTATCCTATAGGCACACAAACAGACAAGAAAGTGGCATGACCAGTCACAATTGATGCCCTTGCCACTGGCTGCAGCAAGTAAATCATATACCAACAGCAGATTCCCTCCTCCTCTTCATCTGGTAGAGAAAGAGGTTCACTAGTGCAGGCACAGCACTCTAGATTCACAATGCACATTAATGGACTTCTCAAGTACCAGCACAGCCCCGTCCCTCTAGTTCATGATTTTATCACCTGCAAAGTCTAGGTGGATCTTCTGGGAAATGGCTCCTGTAATTTGATAATTCAGCAACTACTGTGCCTGGGAGTTTATTCCTTGTTGTTGCCTCCATTTTTGCTCTGTAGGGTTTGTGTATCAGCAACTTTCTTATGATTCCCACTTCTTTACTTATCATATTGATCCAAAGATCCTCATTCAGATAACCTTGCTTGAATCAACTTTCCATTTTCCTTCCCTTATCAATTGGTACAACTGACCAGGTTTTTCTGGTCATTGCCTCCCAATTCAGAACTCCTCAGACAGATAACCCTACTGCATTAAAAATTCCCACACTTATGCCCTCTTAGAAGAGTGTGTCTGAACAGACTTGACCTCCAACACTGCTTTCCTTTCTTATTATCCCCTCTCAGTGGAAAAGATCTTTGATCCAATACCTTTAACAAGGACTCTCTCATTCTACATAAACTTTCACTATCTATTGTTGGTTATAGGTGCCCACATTATCACACCCCAGAAGGATATTTTAAGACTGTTAAATAAAGAATTTCAGGAATGTATTTCTTTTTATACTTATATACATTACAAATAACATTGTCTTGTTACTGGGAGACAAGAAAGAAGAAAACATGAACAGCCAGACAGTTCAAGGATGGTCTTATGAAAGGTGAATGTATTACTCTATTCAATACCTTGCCCAAGGGATACACTAAGAATCTAAAACTCCCACTAAAGTGTTTTTGTCATACATGTTTTTGTCAAACCAACAGCACCCTCACTCCTTTTCCTCTTCTGATCTTTGCCAGGGCAACTATGAATTACTCCTGACAGCAGGCAGGCAGCTGGTGGGTCACAACTGCTGTTTATGACACAAGTAGTGGTTGTCCTCTTGGTAGCTTGTGTTTTCACCATCTGTCACATTTGCAACCTATATTATCTTTTGTATTTGCACTTCCAGGGTTGCATCTTTTTTTTTATGTATTGCTAAAATGACAATGTTGTTTTTTGCTTTCAAAGTCCAGAACTGGTAGTTTTGAACAGAGGGAATATTAAATAATAATCAACTATTTTTTTTCAAGCTATGAGAAAACCAATATCACTGTTAGTCATATTCTCACAGATGTACAAACCTATTTCTAAACCTGGTAGAATTTATGGCTTATAGTAGAAATAATAACTTTTTGGAATTTTCAGAAAACAAAAAGCTATTCTGTTTGGAAATAAAATATCAAGTGAATTTGGCACAGCAGCTGAACTGGAACATTAGTCACACCTGGTACCTAAGGTTTTACTTTTCTTTCCCAACAATATGAGTGTGCAGGACACATTTAGAATGTGATACCTATTTCCCCTGTTGCTCTTTAATAACTATTGCTATATATCTTTTTTCCTCTCGATAGAAAGAGTATTTCTCCTGTCCGTCACACAAAAGATGCAACTTCATGTAGAGAAAATAAAAGCATTGGTATTACAGATATATTTTTGTTTGTATTTATTTCTTTCAATGTCAATTCCATTTTCACAATACCTCTCAGCAACAAGTGCTTTTCTTAAAAAATCAATTAAATGTAAGATGGAAATTAAACACCCCTCCCTTTGGAGAGTGACAGTAGTTACTGCATATTCCCTACCTTGTCTTTACACTGCATTGCTTGAAATAAAGTGGTTTAAAGTGGGACTTCTCCATAAAAAGATCTTCCTGCAAAAGTTGTAAGTGCTATAGTAGCCAATGCCCGGGTATAGGCACCTTCTGAGTCAGTGAACCTGCTGTAGTGAAGCACTAAGAGGGATTAATGAAGAGCAAATTGTGCGTGAACGTGTTACAAGAGTACAAAGCATTCAGTAGCATTCTGGGTATAGGCACAACGTTTTGAATAGTGAGCTGGCTGTGACTCAGAATATGTCTAGAAACTTATCACCAGTTCTAAGCATCCAAATGAAAGAAGAAAAACAACAAAAAAAGGGATTGTAGGTTTGGAATCTCTAACAAAAGAAGCTGTACACAAAATAACCAAACTTCCATTCTACAGACATCCAGGTTTGAGTGGAAACATTGTTTTATAGAGCATGTGGTAAAGACAAAGATACAGTAAGGAATCAGAATAATCTTAAATAGATTGAATAGATCTAAATAGATTTAATAGCAAAGAAAATATTGTTAGATAAAATGACTTGTTATTATCTTCATCAATATACAAACAGTCTTGCAGTCTGGTTGCAGCCTCATAGCACAGCAAGCATGAAAATGACACTTAAAATCTTGATGTTTATTACCTTCATTTTCCCTCCCCCCTCCTCCTCCCCTCCTCCCATGTTTTCTTTTCCCATGGAATTTTCTTTTTTTTTTTATACTGCACTAATATCAGTAAGAAGTCACCCAGCTTGAACAAATTCTGCTCTGCATCACAAGGTGGAGCTGGCATAGAGGACAAGTGTGATGCAGCAGCAGTAACAAGGTGTTGCTCCCTAAAACAGGTAGCATCTTCTCGGAGTGCTGTGTGTCAACAATGGAAACTGTCACCCTTTGTGCTAAAACCTTTAATATCCACACTGTGAAGGAAAATCTGACATTTAAGGTGAGATGTCATTACAGTGAGATGGCTCAATAACTTATTTTTCAGTTCTGATTTCTGAGTTTATCCCTGGGCAGAATTTTTCACCATCTCTCAATCAGAAAATACTGAGATCATTACAAGTATGTTTCCTACGCTACCATAAAGAACACCATTTAATATTCATCTGCGAGCATGTGCCACCAAGAAATTGTAAAAAGTTCACAGCTTATGATTTGATACAAATTACTGGATCAAAAAGCCAAGTTAAATGTATATGATTTTATATAATTCATGCTTTTTTCCCACAATACAAAAAAAAATCTATATAAACCTTTGGGATACATCTCTACCACCTGAATTCACGCTTCCTGTAACTTCAAAGAAAACAGTAAGAGCTCTTCTCTCTATGGAATTATGTAGTGAACCAGTCTACAGAGTATTATGCACTGATTACAGGTGGCTTTTATTCCCACTCCAGGAACTGGCTGCAGTATTCACAGTGTTTTTTAGAACCAGCATTGTGCCATGTCAGTTAGAAATATTGTTGCCTTCTGGTCATACCTGGTTAGAAATGAACAGATGCAATTTATTCATTACCCAGGTCCAGACATATTGAAACACTAACCCAAAGAACATTCCCTCTTCAGTAATCTAATTATTCCCCTCACACAATTGTCCCTCTCCAGATCATTGATTTCTTTGCACCTCTGACACTATAGTTTCCTTTGTGAAGGGCTCAGAGTTCACTTTATCTCACAAAACTATCACACAAAAATGCAATGAATGTAGAACCTCTTTAGCTATTTCAGGACATACTCATATTCTGATAGAAAATTATTAGATTTTAGAAGTGAGGAACAATCTCTGAGCTCTAAAAAGAACAGCTCATTGAGAGTTGTCATAATATGATTTATGAGGTTACTATTGCCTTAGGAGCAAGGGAAGGTTGTGGGAATACAAAAAGTATATTTAGAGCTGCAGCTGTGGAACAGGATCAACAGCAGAAGGTGGTAACAAACAAGACTAAGGAAAATCTGGATTAATGAAAACTTGTCAAGAACATGGTCTTGTCTTCTGTCACTGACTGTGTGATATAATGTATTAACTCAAGGTGAGTTAGGGCACACCAAAAGGTTGTATTCCACAAGACATGGACAGACTACACAGTTGGGCAGGGAGGGACCTGATGAGGTATAACAAGAGCAATTGTAGAGTCTTCTATCTGGGGATGAATAACTTCATGCATCAGTGCAAGTTAAGAGGCAAGTTGCTGTAGAGGAGCTCCATGTCCATTTTGTACCAAAACCACACACAGTGTTCAAGATGAGGCCACAGAACACAGATGAGATTAAGATAATCCTTACTCTCAACTGGCTGGCATGCCATGTTTGATGCACCACAGGATATAACTGGCCTTCCTGGCTGCCTGCACACACTTTTGACTCCTGTTCAATTTGCTGTCAACCAAGACCTTCAGATCCCTTTCAGCACAGCTGCTCTCCAACATCTCATCCCGTAGTCTGTAATTAAAGCCAGAGTTACCCCTGCAACAAACAGGACCTGAGGAAATGGCCACAAGTTGTACAAAAGGAGGTTTAGATTTTACATAAGGAAAACCTTTTTCTCTCAGAGAGTGGTCAGGCACTGGAATGGTCTACCCAGGGAGCTGGCTGTCCCTTGCAGTGTTCAAGAGGCATCTGGATGAGGAGCTACAAGATATGGTTTAGTAGCTTGTGGTAGCAATGGTAATGGGTGGACGGTTGGACTAGATGATCTTGTAGGTTCTTTCCAACCTTGTGATTCCATGATTCTGCAGAATCCAGCACTTGCTCATTAATCTTCATGTGGCTGCTGATTGCCTAGTTTTCTGATTTGTCTAGATCTATTTGAAAGGCTTCTCTGCCCTCGATGGATTCAACAGCTCCTCTCTATTTAGTAGTGTCAGAAAACTTGCTCAAAATGACTTTTAGTCCAAGACATTAATGAAGATGTTAAAGAGAACTGGCCTTAAATGAGTGCCCTGGGGAGGCCCACCAGTGACTATCTGCCAGTCTGATTTCACCCCATTTACTATAACCTATTCAGCTAATTGCTCACCGACTGCATTATGATTTTGTCTAGTTGCATCCTGGATTTCTATCCAGAAGGATACTGTAAGAGACAGTATCAAAAACTTTACTGAAACCCAAATAGATAAAATCAATTGTCTTTAACTAGATGGGTGACCATGTAATAGAAGATCAAATTAGTCAAACAGGCTGTGTTTGTTAAACACTGGCTGTGTGATATGATTTCCTAACCCTAAGTAAGCTCTAACATGATACCTGATATGAGTACCATACTTGCAAATCACAAGAGTCTTCCAAGAAACTAAACAAACTTTGAGTTATTATACATGGAAAACTAAAGCTATCTTAATTTTTCCTCAAATGCCTTTGCATATTTTAAACCATAAAGTTTAAATTTTAAAAAAATTTTTAAACCATAAAGTTTAAAAGTTTTATTGTAACCATGAGTTACAATAAAAACAAAAGAAACAATAATTTTGTTTGTTGTTTATAACCAAGAGGAATTTGGAAACTTCCTGTGAACGCTTTCATGGACAAATGGCTACAGAGTGATTTTACTAATAAGTAGCAATTAAAAGCAAATTCACTGGCACTGATACAGCTACTGAGAAGTCCAATGGGAAAAGAAAAAATTCAGTCAATTGACTGAATTTTTAAAATCTCACTGGCGTACTTCAAGAGTAAAACCACTTGAAGCTTTTTAGGGAAGAGTGATAGGAAGAAGAACTAACCCTTTTTCAAAAAATATATTGAGTGCCCCATATCCACATCTTTTTGTGTGTTCATCAGCCTGTTTTATTAAATTTTACTGAGATTCTGAAATATGACAGAGTTAGTCAATGAAACTATAAATAAGCACACACCCCCACCCTCATCCAAATCTAGTAGATTAAATTTAAAGCCTTCATTTCTGTTCTGCATAATTGACATCATTATCTGTCAAGCTGCTGGACTCAGGTTTGCAGTCATTATGAGATCATTAGAAAAAAGGTTGTAATAAGTTCAGAGGGCCAATCGGCTCTATTCTAATCACTGGAGAAGAAAGTGTTGATAGGGACCTCAGGGAGAAAGTATTGAAGCAGCTAGAGGATTTTTAATGACCAAATCAAGTTAGGAAAATCACCACCTGTGCCTCAGTGAACAGGATAATTCTGGCTTGGAGTGAGGGTGAGTGTAAAATGGATTTGTAATCACTTTTATTTTTCTCACCATTCTTCCTTGATTTTTTTTAAAGGATGAGGGTAGTGACTGGGAATCTAAAGAGCAAAGCAGCAGAAAATAGGATAAAAAATCCAGAAAGTAAGGATACTGACAGAGTAAAAAATGATGAATGACATCCTATATTAGCTATGTGATGAGCTTCAGGCAAGAACAGAGGAAATATCAAACATTTCAAAGACATGGGGAAACAGTTCTGTGAAGTAAGATTAATCTCTGTGAATTGCATGCACCTGAAAATGGCAAGTACACTAGGTTTTCTCACTAGTCAGTGGGGAGAGAAAAGAGCTACCCGCAGATTATTTGGTCCATCATAATGTGTCTGAGGTAACTGGAGAGATAACTTGACTGGGACTGTCTACTTACCTCCATTTTCTGGAGAGAGAATTCAAGTGAGTAAGCTGAGTTAATAAAGCTAAGTATTAGATAGCTAAATGCTCACACAATGAGTTAAATGACTCTCATTCGTAATTAACTCTACTAAACTCAAAGAAACGGATTCTGCCTTAGCCTGGGCTTTGTACTTGAATTTCTTGTTTCTTCCCTGAGAGAATTTTTCTCCTGTTCTTTATCTTGCCCATCCAGACATCCACAAAAATCTTATCACCCTCTTCCATTTTGCTGTCTTCCACTGTTCAGAAATAGCTACATAACAATTTTCAGAGCTCATACTCCTGAGCAGATGTTTTGGGGAAACTCAAAGCACAAGTTAAGATATAATATCTTTCATCAGCACTTGGTAGCTTAGAGTAAGCGCCACATTATTTGTATTCACGAGGCTTCTAGTTAGCATGGAGCATGGGCAGAGAAAATTTCCATCTGCTTCAGATGCAAATAGAGTGAGCTCATGTCTGCTCAGAGGGCAAGAGCCTATGTAGGTGTATCCTACATCTGGCTTATCTGTTAGATAATAAATTACTCAGAACAAGAGCAATCTCCTTTCTGGATATTTGTACAGCTCTCAGTACGGGAAATTATGGGTTCTGCTGAGGTCTGAAAAGGCCACTCCATTATGAAAACTAAAATTTAGAGTCATCCACTTGTCATCTACTTCTTCATTAAATAAATAAATGGACTACATTAAAGCAGAGGTGAAAAATATCCAACAGATATACTTCTAATGGAAATATAATTTAATTGAAAAAATAATCTGTTCATAATATTCTCATATGCACTGTTTTATTAGGTCTTATTATCAAGAACTCATTTAATCTGCATCCTTTGGAAGATATTATAGGGAGGGAAAAATTTAAGCTAGATGAATGCATAATATTTGGAATGAATGAATATGTTAATATATCTTAGATTGACTGAGGTAGGCAATTAAAATAATCTTTTTGCCACCATATATAAGTTTGGAGACTAAGAAAAATACAGTGTCAGACTTATTTGTTTGTTTTCCTTACTTTTTTTTCTTTCTCTCCTCACAGAAACCTTTGACGTCATTATGAAACACTGTCACCAGCAAAACAGGTTATTTAAAGCAAGGAGACAGATGGTAGCTCTTTTCCTCAATTTAAACTATAGTTGCCTTCTTTATTTTATTTTATTTTTTTACTCAAAAATAGAGTTTTGGGCCACCAAAGGTTATACTGTGTGAAACTGCTATATAAGATTACCCAGTGATTGAATCAATAATAATCCCACCAGTTCTCAGGGAAATCAAATTTTGCATTTGACTAAATTGAAATAGGAAACTAACTTCCTTCTATTTCTCTAAAGTTAGAGAATTCAGACTATCCAAACCTTGTCCACTTTGTTTACAACTGTTCCAAGAGATCTTGAATTATGAACCTTCAGTTGGTGTAGTCATCAAAAGTGCAACACTAATTTGATCTTATTTTTTCAATGGATTCTGTGTAACATTCAGTTCTATGTTTTTGTTTTGGGTTTTTTTTTTTTTCTGTTTCATTTTTATGGATGTTAAATATTATTTATAATCTTGGGGTTTTTTGCACGTGTCTTGTTGGAGTGAGACTCCAGATAGTTCTCTAGGGTCTACAACACCTCCAGCTCACATAGGGGATTCACCTCAGTAATATGAACCATTAAACTACACTCCTGGTTTCACAATTTAGTCACTAATGAGAAACAGACACTTTTGGAAAATAATTATTTTGTATCTTAGAAATAAATTGCTGAATGGAATATATTTCTGTTTATTGACTATAATGTCAGCTGAAATTCTTTCATCACAGAATCATGGAATCTCAAAAATGGCTGAGGGTAGTGACCTGGTCCAATTTATGCTCGATCAATGACACCCAAAGCAGGGTGCCAAAGGCCATGTCCAGGTTTTTTTGGAGATCTCCAGGGAGGAGGCTTCACAACCTCTCCAGGCAACCTGTGTCAAGACTCAGTTCCCCACAGAAGTGTTTCCTGATGATCGGAGGGAATCTCCTGTGTTTATCATTGTGCCTGTTACCTCTTTTCTTAGCACTGGGCACTACTTTAAAGAGCCTGTCTCTGTCTTGACTGCACCCTCTCTTCAAGTATTTAAAGACATTGGTAAGATCCTCACTGAGCCTACTCCTTTCCAGGCTGAATCACCTCTGTCAACCTTTCTTCAAAGGCAAAGTGTCCTGTCCCCTTAATCATCTTTGTCTGCAAGTTCAAATCACCTGAATACTTTTAGAGAATGATGATGACTATTTTGTTTCTTTCCTGATCTGTCTTCTATGGTCTTGTGCATATTGTCATTCATATGAAGAATGACATGTTGAACCTTGCTCATCTAAGAGCACCTGAGATTTGCCTTTACACAACGGTAACCAAAAATAGTAGAAAGATTTCCACTGAAGTTGTGACAGGCCACTGTTCGGAAGGATTATCTCCTTTCTTACCTAACATCAATAAGAAAACAGTTTTGTTCTAAGATCAGAGCAGCAATCCAAAGCATTCAGTTATGTCTATAGCAAAATGTTTGAAATACATACTTAAATTACTACAATTCAACTTAACGGAGAAAGCTAGCTAGCTTTGCTGTGTGTGACACATATAGCCTGTAGCAGTGTTCATAAGGAGAATACTTTGACATGTAGACGTGCAGAGGTGTCCCTTCAAAGCTCAAATTCCTACTTGAATTCCTTGTCTAGTTTGTGAATCGTTATGTTTCTGAGGCTTATGTCAAGAGTTCAAGAAAAGCAAATTTCTGCATTTATGCACACTATCTGCATGTTGAGATTTGTTCATCACCAAATACTTTAAGGTTTCCAGATGAGAACAATTAATCATGTGAAAATTTATTTTAGCACATGATTTAATTCAGTTACATCTAGTCTTAGACTCCAAGCTTAAAGCACAAATAAATTCATTCCCCCTTTTTATTTACCACTGTTAGTTTCCAAAGCTACTACTGAGCTGTGTATGTGTCTATGTATCAATGTCCATCTAATAGCTCTGCTTCTACTGAGGTTTTGGCCTCCTTTTTTGTTGTTCCATACAGTAATTCCTGACAGCCTCTTGGAAGATAAGTATGTTATTCTGCAAATTATTTCACTGAACAAAACACATCGACCCTTCTGAGAACGAGAAGTGCTTTACAATGTAGTCCCACTAAATTTAATGACTGAATAAGAATATACTGACGTAAGTCAAATGAATAACAGAATGTAGCATATAATTGGCATAAATATACACTAGCAATTTAAATTGTTCCTTTTTCTTCCTTGACTTTAATTAAAGGTATTTGTATAACATAATTAATACTCAGAACATATTATATTTGCCTGAGAGATTTTTTTTCTTTTCATGAGTGCTATAGTTTTCACTGTTGACATTGTAAACCCACTATGTCCTTCATTGATGAGTCATCTTTCCTAGCCTTTGACCCAATCAAAGACAGTATAAATCCAATAGCTGCAGTCTGCAGTTATTCTATTTTATTTTTTTGAAAAATCAGTTTTGTACAGAATTAGGCAAATGTTCACCTTTCTGTTGACTAGTGTGGGCTTGTTATATGACCTTTCCTGATAAATGAATATTATACTGCTAATTGGATCTGCTTTAATATTTAGCTTTGCCATCAAAGGTATGAACATATCAAAGGAACCACTGGAAAAAAATCAGAGCCAATATGTCAGCTTCCCCAGGTATCTTCATCATTTTTTTTCATAGGTTTCATAAAAATTGAATCACATATCAATTTTTAAAATTCTTTTTTTACTGTTACAAACAAATCAGTGAGTCTAATACTTCCTTTGGATATAAATCTTTTGTCACGGAGCTGCTGAGATGCCTAGTGGCATTTACTGAAAAGAAAAAAAAAAATAAAACTCTATGAAAGTTTTTGTTCCTGGATTGGAGAAAACAATTTTGGATCAATTTAGACCTAGTGAATCCAAACTTTATCAATTTCCTGCTGGACAGATGGTACATTTTTGCTTCCAAATAGAAGTCAAATAGCAGAATATTAAAGTATATTTAATGTTGGAATAAATATGTCTTTATTTTTATAATTAGTAGTAGTAGTACTAATATTGGAATTACTGTAGTTTGCTTCTTGTCCACTTATCTAGTAAGTATCCAATCTTAAAGATACAGATGTTTTGGTCTTGCTGAGTATTTATTACATAGTTGATGGGACTATGAGTAATTATGTGTTGACATAAACTGTGACGAGAACACCTTCAGACATTTTAGGAGAAAATTTGGGGCCCTTTTGTTTTGTAAGGCTCAGCAATGGCTGAAGAGTTTCAAATAAAACTCAGAACATTCTACACACAGCCTAGTAGCACAACTTGAATAAGGAGGCAGCATTCAGGACCGTAGATCTTATAGAAGCAGGAAATAAGGGACAACACTTGCCTACCTACTGTAGGAAACATTTTATTAAACCGTGGTTGAGAAAGAGGCATGATCTGCTTTTGCTGGGGAGGTGGACTTAGTGATCCCTAGAGATCTCTTCCGACCCCTGCAGTTATGTGATTCTGTGACCGGTATCATAGTTTTTCCCAAAGGTTATGAGATAGCTGAAGGGTAACTCTTCTACAGGTGTAGGCTGAGGTGGTATTGATAAATCTTTCACATAGTGGAAAGAGCAGTGCCCTTCATCTTAAGAAAGAGGAAAACGTTGCTGTATAAGGATTGCATCTGAGGACCCCCAGACCTTGCCTAATTAGTATTTTTCTCCAGCACTTGGCTTCTATTAACAATGTATGGTTATAAGAGTTTTTCTTACAGAGTAAAAGAAGACAAAAAAGAGCTCACTTACCAAAACTCACTCTTCTGAATTACTTCTATTCTTTCTGAAAACTAAAAGCATACTGGAACAAACAACAGACAATAAACAATGTTACACAATATGGATATAATTTATTATTACCTTTTTTTAACTAATGACTAGGACAGGACTGTATTTCTTCTGCGAGAACTGAGTTTTATACAGTATTTGAAAAACATTAATAATTGGACAAGCATGGAACAAAATACAGTATCTGCATTCTGATACTGAAATATATATATATATATATATTTCTCCTTTTTCTAGGGAAAACATTCAGGTGACAGATGGTAATTGCTAGAAGAAGCGAATTATTTATTAGCCAAGCAGGTCAGAGAGTGTTGTAAGCTTCCTGATGACTTTCTCATAGAAAGACTTCTGAAGAAGCAGCTGATATGATAATTTTTTATGAAGATTCAAATTCTAATTTGAACTCTGATCACATCTTCCAAGACCAAAACTCCTCCATTCTATACTGCTGTATAAAGAGTTCCAAAATTTAGAAATGAAGTCAAAGCTGTAATCATTAGAATTCTAAACGGAGCTGTGATTCTAGGAGCCATCAGAACTTTCTTACACTATACATTGTATAGATAAAGAACGGGTCAGTCCAGGCTCACCTTTTAAGTACATGAGATGATCAAAGCACAGGAGGGGAAATCGAGATACAGAATTATTCAAGCATAAGAGACAGAACTGGAATTGCTTCAGGTCATAATAATTCATTGGATCTAGCACTTGTTATTGGAGAAAATGGAATTTCTGCTCCATCAGTAATCAAATGGTCTCTCAATTTGGTCACAACATCTCAAATGTCAAATCTCACAATTTTCCCAACTTCTGCAAAAGAAACCAGAACTGTGATAAGGATCATATTACTAGTGGTACTGTGGCCATATATTTTGAAAAGAAACAGAAATATTAGGTGTGGATGGGAAAAATAACTGTTTCTCTGATTCTTACCTACCATTATTTGGAGGAACTGTTATTTACTATCATTATGCTGGCTTTTTGATTTCTCTGTTTGCATAGGTAACAGTGCTTCTAAAACAGATGTGTAGGTATATATGCAATGCAAAAATACCTACAATTTCTCATCATAATTTTTTTTTATAATGCAATTACATAAACAAAGATTTACTGACAAATTTACACTTCCAATAAAAAAAAACTGATAAGATTATGCTTTGCTGGGATAATAAATTTATTATTCAACAGCTAAGGATTTTAGATCAAAGCAGTATCCTGATCTACAGGTCTGCCTTAGCTTCTACTATGTAAACAAAGAGAGAAGGAAGGTGGAAAAATGTGTTGACTTTGCATTACCCACTAAACAGTTAGTGCACATGACTGGGCATGACCTTTCTGTTCAAACAAATGCTCTCATCAACCAGGACAATAGAAGATGTCAGACTGTAATGCTTGATATATATTCCACATGCTGGGTGAACTGGATATGGCCCATTTTACTTTGCAATGAAGTAAGCAGTCCCGAACACACATTCATTTCTGGTAATTGCTTTTTTTATTATTATTATTATTTCCCCTCTGCATTGCGATATTGGACAAAATATTTTGTTGTTATGTTTGTAACTTTTTTTATGCCTAAGTTTATATGGCGTTCTTCGTCTTTGTACTTAACCTTAGGTTTTGATTCAATGCACAATGAAGGTCATCAAAATCAAACATGAATTCTAAGGGAGTTGGTGAATTTTGAAGTGAATTTCCTTTTAGTTATGAATCCAACATTTTTTTTTTCTGAAGAGAAGAACAAGAAATACATTATACTGTGCAAAAAGATTGTATAGACAAGTAAAAAAGAAGAGACCAGTCAGTCTCTTTTTGAAAAGAATCACAGAATTGTAGGGATTGGAAGGGACCTCTAGTGATCATTGAGTCCAACTCCCCTGCCAAAGCAGCTCCCTAGCCCAGGTTGCACAGGTAGGTGTCCAGGTGGGTCTTGAATACCTCCAGAGAAGGAGTCTCTACAACCTCTCTGGGAGACCTATTTCAGTCCTCTATTACCCTTACTGTGAAGAAGTTCCAATGCATATTTGTTCAGAACCTCCTATACATCAGTTTGTGAATCAGCCTTAACAATGATAGGACTGTACAGACAATCCTCTGTATTCTTACGTAAACAAAAATTCATCTAGTAATTACAAAATGTTAAATTGTCTATTTTTCCTCTTTCACACCATTAAATACGATCTTTGATTCTATTTTTCAGAGCTTTGGTGGTGCTTTTGGTCACACCATAGAGAAAAATACTGTGGAGAGATGACAAATGGGTGAGATGGGTGGCAATCTCTTGTACTGCAACAGGATTTGTCTCAGGATCTATTTCTACTAGTTTTTCCAGGGAAATGGTAGTTCACCTCTTCACTGACTACCTGAGGTATTCATCTCCATACAGTATGACAGAAAACACAGAGCAGTACTTAAGCAGTTTAGTCCCTGTTCTTTCCCACCACCTTCTGTCTGCATTTTATCAGAAGTACTCCTGGTCTCCCCAGCCAGATCAGAGAGCACTAATTACAAAAGAAGGGACCAATACTACCTCATCAAATTCATACAAGGGTTGCAAAACTTTGAATCAAATAAGCTCGGTTTTCTTTCTTTGATCTTTTTGCTGTTTTTTGATTGTTTTGGGTTTTTTTTAGTTTATTTAAAAAAAAAAAGCAGCTTCAAGGTTAAGTTCATATAACAATTAAAATCATTTTTAACATGTTATATGCTTATAATCCATTAGATGCTACAAAACCATAGGAATCATTTCAACTTGCTTCACTGAACAATTATAATTCATTGAATCTTTGTAATACTATACAACAGTACAGTAGATGTTGAGATCAGAAGAATAATTTGCATTGCCCTAGTGGAGTAGCAAAACTCTGGCTATAGTCCTGAAGGTATTTTTTGTTGGGAGTTCAAGGTTCTGTAGTGTCAAGTAAAGATTTGGATATTGCTTTGGCTTTGTATCTCATGCAAAATACGCTCTCTAGCAGATAATGCCTCCAATCCAACAAAACAAGATTTCTAACCAAATTCTGACACAGTATGATCCAAGAGTATTGTGAATTATTTAGCTGTGGGGAAAATAAATGTCTTCAAAATGAAATCTCACTATCTGTCTGTCCAAAGAATGCCTCTAAAGAAAGACTGTTGGAACAATTTTTGAATTTTCTTTACTGCATGATTGATTCACAGAAGGAGCACAAACAAGTGTCTATTGGGGTCAAAAATGTCTCCAGCACTTCAATGGACTGCAGTAGTTAGTCACTGTTTTTTTATTTTCTATGTATGGCTCCAGTGCACAGGGGTCAAATACTGAAATGGAAAGAATGGAGAAGAATGGAGAGAATGGAGTCTGACCAAAGCAGAAGGCATATTCCACTGGAGAAGTCAAATATCTAGGATTGATCTATCTTGAGATCTCATTCAGTGCTCAACATTTTGTTTCAGTAATGGAGGAATACTTCTCTAGACACATAATTTGGATTACTAGAAAAAATAAATTAGTTGAAGTCACATCATAAAATCAAGAAAATGTTTGGTGAAAAATTGAAGAAAAAAATACATAGCACATCAATAATGCATACAACAAATCAGGCAGTAACATTGGAACCAGAAAGCATAATGGATTGACCAGTGGGTAACAGAGGAATAACTTGTCCTTACCTTGATAAAAGGAAGTGTATTGAACTCCAAGGTTGTCAGGTGGACTGCATTTCTTGAGAAAATCTTGTCAGAAGTAGACATTTCAGAATCTAAGGAAGGCAATTGTCTTCTCTTTAGCACAGAGAACTCAAAGCAAGAGATCCTGATACCTCAAAGTCTAAGCTATATCAGGAGCATTTAAGTGCAGATATATCCCGTTGTGCTGTTCTATGTAACTCTGAGCTTCCCATCAGCTTGGCAAGACAAGTTTTCCCTGCATAGAGAGATAATGGGTTTTTCAGTATTTCAAATCTCTCTAGGAGATGATAGAGCAACTTTTTGCTGTTTTTTGTTTTGGGAGGGGGGAGTTCCAAAATTAACCCCCTTAGATGCCATAGTATCTCCAGGGTTAGAAAGAACCTCTGTCAGTCATGAGGTACGTCCCTGGGTGGGTTTGAACCACCAACCTTTCGGTTAACAGCCGAACGCGCTAACCCATTGCGCCACAGAGACTGCCTTTAGGTCTCATTTTTTAGAGATATAAACATCTACTCAACCAGGTATCTCTCTCCAGAGGATTAATCTAAATTCCAAAAATGTGGAAGTCCTCATTGTGTAAATACAACTTTTATATGAACTTCACCTAGCTCACTATACTCTTATTTTTTTTTTCTGTATCAGTCTTTGTCTATACTCTTTCAGACACAACTTTCTGGATCACTCTTCTATTGGTTATTAGAGGGAATTAATACTACCTTTAGATTGTTTCATCTGTTTTGGCAAAATATCTACCTGCATTTCCTATTGTAATGATCAGTAGCTAATACTTAAAAAGAAAATCTACACTGAAACAAGAAATGTAATCTATTGATCTCAAAACTCAATTTAGAATCTTAACTCTTGCATTGTACTTAGTGAAAAAAACCCACAAAACTAAATCAAAAGCACCTTATATTCTGAGGGGCTGAGCATCTCCTGTCTGGAACCAAATGGGATTATTCTACTATCAGTTTGCTGAGGCTCATGTATTCTGAGAGTGGCTAATAGGGCTCATTCTTGCACTGAGACTTCATCTTGACTCCAAGTCTTGTTTTTAGCACATACTCTTGACCCTCATTCTTCCAGGTCATCCTGCTCCTTCATTACATCTTGTTACTGTTTAAATGTCAGGACTTAAAATTCTTTGGGATATTAATTAATTTTTCATTGTATTCATTTTTCTTTAAAACAATATAATAGTCAGCTGGTAGAGTTTGTATATATTATATTAAAACACTTAAAATTGTAACAAAAAATATTCACTGTTGATGAGTGAATTAGAGGAGAACATATTAATAAATCTCTTAAGCAATATTGGTATTAGTGAAATTTCAGGATGATTCTCTGATACGGAGATAATGTGTCACAGAATGGTACGTGTCCTCAGTGTTCGACTTTATAACTGCATAACCAAATCCAAATACATTTAGGAGTATTTTCAGATCCATGAAAGCTGCTAAATTGTTACTAAATTCAGAAGTTTCTTCAGGCAGTAAGTTGTCCAGTGACAGACCATATCAAGGACCAACATAACTGTTTGATGATATGAATTGCTTTGCTTGTGAAAGTTTCTTGATACTGTTTAATTTAGTATTCTTGACATAGCCTACAGATCAAAGGGTAACCAAAGAAGTCCTGATGAGAAGCCATTTAAAGGAAGGAAGCAACAGCCAGTGTCTGGCACAGGGGAAATCTAAACTGGAGTCTGCAGAGCACCATTTTTATAACTCAAATTGGCAGAACAGTTCAATGTTCCTTTAGTCAGGACAGCATTAACCTTCATAGGTTGTTAGTGTTGTTCCTGTTCTTGTTTTTCCCTTGCTTGAGAAGAACAATGCTTAAAACTACATCGAGTAAATACTGAAGAGTATCACAGACATTGACATAAGAAAATTCTACACTTGAAAAAATGGTTTATTCAAAGGACCAGACTTTTGGTCTGTGAAGCGAGTCACATTTGAGCAAGAAGGGTAGCACTCAAAATATATATTTTTGAAAAACAACAACACCACCACAGTAATAGGCTATTAGAATATATCTCAGAAGATAGATACACTGACATTCTGACACACTACCAGGAGAGGTGTCAATAACAAGTTTGTTAGTGTGCTACAGTATAGTGACTTTACTAAGCACCAGGGAGGCCCATTAACTAATGCTAAAGATATTAGTGAAGTTTTCAGTGGCATGAAAGTATCTGCAGAACACATTAAAGTGTAATATAGAGATCCTTTAACTACTCTGAGCAGATTGGTATATCCCTAAAGTGTGATTTCCTACTACATGTTGATTGTAATGAAGGTACTGGGGGCAAAAGAGATAACTTGGATTATAAAGACATCACTCTAATCTTCACCAGTTCTACAAAAGCAAGCTATCTCTTCCCAATATGCCTACTCTGGATTTACAGTGCTTCTTTTTGTGTTACCCTTTCATTTACATTGATCAAAAATAAAGCTGAATTCCTTTATGAGAGCTGGAAACTTTTCAAACAGAGACTAGCATGTAGGTCTGTGTTTGTAAAGCACCTTTAATCAACAATGGACCTATACCTGCAATTGGCAAGTTTTCCCCCTCAAAAAATAGTGACCAATATTACAGTTATTCTGTGCTTTACTTTAGAAATATTATCTACTTTACTCAAAAAATCAATCATGCATTTTTATTCTCTGTAGAGAGTTATAAACAAAAATAAAGTAAAATAAGAACAGCTGCCAATTTAGCACCATTTCTACCCTCAGATTTATGTTCCCAATGTACTTTTAATGCTAATTTATTAGAAGATGCAGGATGAGGAGCTTCACAAAGGACATGTCGTGTCTGATCAACCTCATAACATTCTATAAATCAGGGAACAAGAGAAAACCCACTGATGTCATCTATCTGAAGTTCAGTAAGACCTTTCACACTGTGCCCCAAAACATCTCTCTTTCCAGATTGGTGAGATATGGATTTGATCAGTGGAATGTTTGATAGATGAGGAACTGATTACAAGATCCTACCCAGGGAGTGGTGGTCAATGGCTCAATGTCCAAATGGAGATCAAAGATGAATGGTGTCCTATTATTAGTCTGTGACTAATGGTCTTTAACATTTTCATCAATAGTGGAATCAAGTGAACCCTCAGCAAGTTTGTGGGTGATGCTAAGCTGTGTGATGTAGTTGACACACTTGAGGAATGGGATGACATCCAGAGTGATCTAGATAGGCTTGAGCAGTAGGCCCAGAAGAACCTCATGAGGCTCAACAAATCCAAGTGCAAGATCTTGTACCTGGATTGTGTCAACTCCGTCTACCAATAGAAGCTGGAAGACGAACGGATATAGCACGGCCCTGCCAAAAATCATTAGGGAGTACTAGTTCCAGTGTATTCAAGCTATTTAACTATCTACAGTCACTATATTTTCTAACAGCTTCATAAACTTTTTAATATTTATCTTAACCACAATACTGAAAGATAAAAAAATATATAATTTTACCTATTTTCATGGTTTTTTTGTTGGTTACAATGTTGCAAAAAAAAATTAATATTAATAATAAATACCTACAGGAAAGTAAATCTTGTATCAGTGTTTAATGACAGGCATAAATTCAAAGAAAAAAATGGACTAAAGGCCAAGCATATTGACTCACAATTCCAAACTCATGCTTTTTGTACGTATATATGAAGATAATTTTCCTAATAGAAATAATTATTACATTGCATCTAGAAGGAATTTGAATTAGACAGTTATTTCAGTTTACATATGGTAATAGCTAGTAATGAAGCAAGCATGTTAATTTGGTATAATAAGTTTTCTTTTGAAAAAAACTCATACATTTTATCGATAACTTTGCAGAAATAGAAATGTCATTCTTCCAAATCATGTTCTAGATTGTCTCAGTAAAAAGTTCTTCAGAATAAGTGCAAAAGCACTTGTAGATTTTTCTTGTATATGTTTCACGCTCTGAGAGCATCCTGGGAATGACTTACTTTGTAGAGAGCCTTACTCACATGAGTACGGCTACAACTGCTTTTGATTCTATGACAACTGCTTCTATGTCTAGGATTTGTCCTAGAAAATGAAAATGTTCCATATTAAACAATTTTCGTTGAAAGTCTGCTCCATTTGTCCAATCTCTGTCTCTTCAATTTAGAGACTAATATGTCATGTGGGACAGTGTCAAATGTCTTGCACAAGTACAGGTAGATGACATCAGTTGCACTTCCATGAGTCACCATACTATATCTCTGTTGTAGAAGGCTCCTAGATTTATCAGTCATTATGTGCCCTTAATGACTCTATGTTGGCTGTCACCAGTACCCTCTTTATATTCCATGTTCCACAGGTTCCAGGAAGGTCTGCTTCATGACCTTGCAGGGCACAAATGCGAGTCTGACTGTCCTAGTTCTCCAGGTCCTCTTTTCTCCCCCTTTTGAAAACTGGGGTTATGTTTCTGCTTTTACAGTCAAATATGTCAGAAATTGTCTTAGCAATTTTATCCACGAGTTCCCTCAGTACCCATGGATGCATCTCATCAGATCCCATGGGCTTGTGTACATTTATGTTCCATAGACAGTATCAAATCTGCTCTTCTTTTAATGTTATTGCTGGCAACAGCAACATTTTTTCTTATAAATTATTATACATTTTTTCTTATAAATTTTTCTTATAAATTATATTAAATATATAAATATTATACAGCCTTTTACTGTAAAACTTAATTGAGAATTGATACAAGTTATTTTTTAAAGAGTTTTCAATGGTAACACTACAAATGCAACTTACATCAGTCCACATGAAATTGAAAAATCTTATTAGTTCCAACAATTTAGAGGATACACTATGTGGCTTTTATGAAATACTCCAAAAAGTGATGAAAAAAAAATAATTAAACCTTGGACTCATGCTAAAAGCTGCCTCTGCCTTCATATAAAGAAAGGATATAAATTTTGTTTCCAGCTAGTGTTTGGATACATCATATTTTCTAAGGAAATAGGAGTTATTTACTTCTAAAAGATGCAGGCTGAAACAGATGAGTGACAAGTATCCAATAACATTCTAAGTCTCTTCCAGATGCCCAATAATTAATTGTCTTATTGAAAGCCAAGTGGTACAGGTCTCATACCCAAGTCACAGTGATTCCTCATCTGTTATTTAGTTTACATAGTCTTAAAGTAGACAACATCTTAGATGTACATCCTAGTATCTTTACATCAAAAGCATAATAAAGAAATAGACATGAGACAGCAATGTACTTGTAATTTGTAGTGAATGCAAACTAGGAAGTGTAGAACTGCACACTATTGTATACAGGGCATTTTGCACTTACATAACATCTATTACTTACCATTTAAAAAAACATCTAAAATTTCTTTAGATAAGGCAGAGTATAAAAACTCATCAGTTTAACTAATATTAGTGCAAAGCCTAAAGGTAGAATGCCATCTTAGAAGGGGTTAAAAATTAATAAAGGATGAAAGAAATCACCAGAAGCACTGACAATTCCTATATTTTAAAAGTCATTAGCAACTTCTTGTTTGGAAGAGGAAAAGTGGAAAAGATAATTTCAGATGTAGTTTCTAATGGAATAGAATGGGGAAGATGCAGTGATTTTTCATTTCATTTCTAATGGATAAAAACATTACAATGAATTTCTTTGTATGACTTTATTCAGAATTATTAAACTTGTACAGAAAACCTGATTTTTTCTTTTTTTCCTACTTTTTATAACAAGAAAGAAATTGTGTAGTTCCAATGAAATGAAAGATGCAGTTCCTGCCCTATATTTTTAACATCATTTCTTTGAAGAACTTGTGTAGGGAAATCTGTTAATTGAAAACATTGACAGGATCCCCAGAAGGCAAAAATCCAACTAAAAATTAGTATAAAGTTTTGCTGAAATATCAGAAGTTCCTGAAACTAATTAACATCTCTTTCTTCAATGCATGCTAATGGAATAAAAAAAGGTCCATTCACCACTTCAGCATAGCTGAAAAGTTTTCAAATAGACTTTTTTCTCACTAACAGTTATCTTATGAATATCTTGTCAGCATCACTGCCTGAGTAGAGCTACACTTTAGCAGCAGCAGTTAAAGATTTATTAATTGCAAAGACAAAAAAAAAAGAAAGATTCCCGTCAATATCTGCATGCTCCTTTATCAATCTTTCTTCTTTCTGGGCAGAGGATGGTTGTTTATAATTTTAGTTTGAAGGCCCTTCCTAGCAGGCAACTCAGTTTGATAAGCAGAATCCTACATTTGTGCAAGTGCCATAAGTTCCTTTGTACTTCACTCAGAATAGCTAACTGCTGCCCAAAACACAAGCTATAAACCTCTTAGCTGTACACAGTACTGATCTCAGACCTGAGGTCTAAATTCATACCCGTCACTTAGTCAAGGTACCCAAAATTAAGCCACGTGTCAAATCTATTTCTAATGTCTAAGCAAGAATAAAAGGAATATTTAGTTACTATTGGTTCTCAGTAAGTGTGGTATTGTTTTAGGATTTATTCATTTATTTATTTTTGTGGTGTTCATAATCTCATGTTCCACGAAACTTTTCATTCTGTCCATGCTGCTCTTTGGAGGCTAGCTCAGGGACATCAATGCTTCACCTAGGGAAGACTAGTACTAGGGAGTTGTGGGGTACCATAACTCAAGTCACACTCAATCAAGCACTCTAAACAAAACTGTGCAGCCATGTAATTTACCTGGGCTGACCTTTTCCAGAACACTCCTGAACTTGCCTGGTAGCAGTGATTTTTAAAATGATGTGCCAGATGTGGTACATTTAGTCTTGGGAGCAGACAGACTCATGTTCAGCTGACAGAGTAGAATGCAGAATCACTTCAGTGATCATGTCAACTATTTTGAGGCACATTGCCACAATTCATGATGGGAATTTGGAGGATTATTTTACATCTGGTTCCTACAGAGCCCTAAGCCTTTTAATCTTATCCATCATTGTCTGGAAAGGATTGTGTTACTAATGCATAAAGCAAACATCCATCAGTTTATCCCATGAATCCAGTAACTTAAACCATCCATAAGAAATATTGTATTTGCAGATGAAATCAAATAATTGATCTTTGCATGGGTTATATGTAGTTCACTTCTGGTGAAGACCACCCCAAAATAAAATCAAGTACAAATCAATCACATTGACCGTGAGAATTATTGAAATATTCATTTGAATGTTTAATAAATAATTTGCATTTCATAAATATGACACATTTGTCCTTCCTGTGGCTGTGCTACTTGCTATATATTTATTATTATGCAATGCAGTTTCCTGGAAAAAAAAATTTCATTAATTTCACTGAGCTCCGTTGAGCTTCAAGACTTCTTCCTATCGTGTATGAGGTCACATCACAAATATGACTGCTTTCAGATGAGAAGAAAATGTCTAAGACTTGAGCAATTCCTTTCATGCTAGTGCTTTCTACTGATGATCATCTAGGAATAGTTGATGAATAATAGTAATTCCGAAAACACACTGAGATAACTGGAATACTCTCCAGATCTCTACTTCAGTTTTCAGGTCAGGCGTTGGCTGAGCCCATGTGCAGAATAGCAAGGTATCTTCTGGTGATAACTTGTACCTGTAATGGAGTAAATGTGAACATGCTTCTTATTTTACCGATACTAAGCATAGGAGCAGACACAGTTTGTGCCAGAAAACTGGCAGTCTAGCTCAGACAAGACTATCAGACAAAGGGCAGAAGGATGCAGAGATGGAAGTGACTCATCTTACATGGCAAAGATAAAATGCAAAGATCTTTTCAATCCCTTTTCTCAGGTCACCAAGCCCCACTGCCCTTCTCATTGGAAATGTATTCTGGTAACGTCCTTCCTTTCAGAGCATTGGATGATGTCAGCTGATTAATGTTGCAGACAGGAGATTGCAAGATCACCCAAGGTTAATATGATAAACAATTAGAGAACTTAGGATGCAGCAGAAATCATATTGTCTGACAGCTCTGTAATTGTGATAGTGGTGTAACTCTGAAACAACCGCCTCCCTCCAAATGCACAAAGCCTGCTCCAGCATCAATAATAACTCACATCTCAATGCTGTCAGAGATAAATATTGCTGATCTCTAGGCCACTGAAATCATCTTGAACCAATAGTTACAGCCGTCTGGGAAAGACATAGTGATAGAGGAGACAATAGCAAGAGAGCAGCTCTTAGCTTGCATCTGATGCCAAAGCCCTCCATGACTTCTAGTTCAGTCAGTCATGTGAGAAGATACAGGCAAAAATGCCCATAAGTGAGTGAAGAACTCTGTATATTGGAAATGCTAGCAAAGCTTATGTGATAAAAGCACTGAGTTTCACAGACCTCAATAACCAAAAGACAATAAATATTATGGATGTGAACACTTCAACAATTAAAGCTGCTCCCCTATCTCGAACCACATTTTGAGGGAGATAAAAGAGTCCTAAAAGACTGTCTTTGAACTGAATTCTGAAAACTGGGAGTGGTCAGAAAAGGGCCTTGGGGAGTGCAAAATATATTGATTGTATCAACAGAGGCATAAAGGATCTGAATGGACTTTACAGTAATGGGCACACAGAACTTCACAGGAAATTATAGACAGATGGGGAAACTGTAAATAGATGGGGTAATAATATAGGAATTTGTGGTGTTAACTATATACTCCATTCACTTTAGATCTATTAAATCAGTGTCATTGACTGGTTTTAGTGGTTTTTAGGGCTACATAAAATCCAGTGAGCTCTAAATTTAGCCTTATATGTCCTTATTTTGTAAATCTGTATTACAGTAGGATGTGAATAGGAGGAGAAATGGCTTTCCAAGAAAGATAAGAATAAATATTGTGAAGGTTTAGCTGTTTTCTCTTTCATATATATTATTTATTAAACAATTTTATAACCTAAACATTTCAAAATAAAACTTCTTCAAAGGCTGAAATAATAGTAATAATAATTTAAAAATCAGTGTTTGTTGGCTGAAACTTTATCAGAAGATAGTTGGTGATCTCAGCCTCATTTCATTATAAATTATTTTTTCCAAAGCATTAGCTGTATCCAAATTCAAAATGAACAACGTCCTGGGCAAAATAATACAGTGGTATCAAGGCAAACCTACAAACTACAGAATGAATTTGGAAAACATTCACATTTAAAATGCTATAGTCATTACCTTAAATGAATCTCTAGTAAATACGATCAATGACATCTACTG
The DNA here is from genome assembly GCF_038088225.1 of Cyrtonyx montezumae. Classification (NCBI taxonomy): domain Eukaryota; kingdom Metazoa; phylum Chordata; class Aves; order Galliformes; family Odontophoridae; genus Cyrtonyx; species Cyrtonyx montezumae. The sequence continues at coordinate 5,655,476 of NW_027072089.1, forward strand.
ATGTCATATTATGTTACTTAAAAAGAAAAAAAAAGACTACAAGAAAACAAAAACCCATAAAACTTTTAGCACATTAAAATGTAGTTAATATGTATTTCTTTCCATTACTTCCCTGTAACATCAAAACAGCTGTGCAGTAGTTCATATGACCTCAAAGTGTCATATTTATTTCTCTGAGAAAATAAAGAAGGTTGCAAATGACCACCTGATGTTAGCTCTTGGATTCATGTATTATTATGATTATTTATCCAGTGGGTGATGGGAAATATTTTTAAACAGCACAAGCAAGATTTGGTGCTAAAGAGTGTTGATAAAGTGTTAAAATTCTGATTTTCTTTCCCAAGTGTGAGTAAAGTCTGTGATGTTCCTCCATTGGTTTTGCTTTGTTCATAATGATTTTACAAATGTGAGTCATTAGCAGTATCCTTTTCCAGACAGAAATAGCTGCAGTGTAGCTCACATTTATTTGTTATTATTATTTGTTTGTTTGTTTATTTAACACATTACTACTAAAATGTAGCATAGATAGCATTCAATTTTTGCTAGCTGTATCAATACTAAGAATATAACTAAATAAATAAATAAAGAGAGAAAAAAGAAATCCAAGAAAAAATATATCATTTAGTTTAAAGTAGAAACTTATTTCTTGCTGCCAGTCTGCATTCAAACACTTCTATGATAATAGTAAAAAGCTAAGACAGCAGAGATCCTTTGGGTTAAAAATGTAATTATTTCAGACAAGCTGTCAAGTTATTAACACTAACATGGCCTAAATCTAAAAAATTATGTACCCAGAAACCAAGATTCACACTTGATTGTACCTGACTAAGAGGTTTTCAATTCTATAATGACTTTTGGCACTGGAAATATGCCTACAAGGTTCAAACACTTTGGAAAAAATTGCCTGGCAGGTTCTTTGCAGCCTTGTTTGATTTCAAGATCAGAGTGAATTGACTGGAGATGTTAGCAATGGTTTCTCAGGTTCTAGTTTTAGAAACTCTGAGACATTACTGTGAGAAGCCATGATATCTTAGGAGTAAGCGATAAAACACAACTGACAAATTCTTTGTCCCTGCATGTTATGTTGGGTCACAAAGATGCTTATGTGGGAGTCCCTCTTGAACTGTGGGACTCAAAAAATTTTTGAAAAAAAATTCAACAAAGCAGTTTATCAATTCATAGTGTGACCTTCAATACTATATATAAAACTGTAAGCTGTTCTAGATGTTTGCATTCACTTAGAACTTCAACAAAATACTTTCAGGTGCAGAAAACTGCCTTTTAAAATTTATCCTCTTCTCTCTGTTCTTTCTGACATGAGCTGAACTTTAAAGAAGTTCCAAATTACTGTGGAAAATCTACTAGATATCAGGAAAAAAGTCATTACTGTGAGGGTGGTGAGACACTGGAACAGGTTGCCCAGTGAGGCTGTGGATGTCCCCTCCCTGGAATCACTCAAAGCCAGGCTGGATGGGGCTTTGAGCAACCTGGTCTAGAGGGAAGTGTCCCTCCCTATAGTAGGGGGCTTGGAACTAGATGATCTTAAAGGTCTCTTCCAATCCAAACCATTCTATGATTCCATGAAATGCTACTATTTTTGCACATCCAGGCTACACTGAAATAATCAAATGGAAACCTTATGCTGCAAATTATTATTTAAATCTGCTGACTTCTATAGAGATTTCAGCAGGATCTGGACTCTGTCACAAAACCTAGTGTTTTCTCAGAAAATCATTCAGAAGAAAAACAAAGGTTAGGATGGTGTGTTGGACATAAATTTCATTGTTAAGTAAAATTATCATCATCTGAAAGAGCCTGGTACAAGCCAACTCAGCACTGGCAGAAAACAGAACCACCACACTGAGAATACAGAGCCATTAAGTTGACTAGATCATGTGCAGTCTGTTACTGGAGTAGAAACTGTTCCTTAACTCTTCTCCTAATCATCTGGTATGTGGCTTGAGTAAGACCAGTAAACATAGTAATTACCTCTAGTGGGTCATGTAAATGTGACAGAGAACATCTCAGACAAGATTCACTTGATAATGCCTCTGGATGAATGTGATTCTTTTACTTCATAGTAAGAGCTAACATTTGGAGTCATAACTTCCATTACAGTCTTGCCATTTCAAAAATAATTTATCTATTAATAAAAACAATGCAACATTAAGTGTAATCATTTTGGATCAGGAAGAGAAAATAGGAAAGGTTCTCATTTATAAAGAGACAGTTTGAAGTGGTAAAGAACTTAATATTTTTCTCCCCAACTTGAACTGAACAGAAACAACCTCAGATTTGTGAGGGTGTCCTGGAGCAGGCTCAAACTTCATGTGTGACATCTCCAACACTGAGTGGAAAAAACATGCCATCCTAAATAAATGCATTTGTGGACATAAATACAATTTTTTTTATGTTATATTTAAGCCCCCTGCTAGATGAGTTTAGAATTAAAAAAAAAAAATTCTATACACAGAAGTGGTTGACAATCAATGCTTTCTTATACAGATTAATATGTAAACTTTTGTCATGAGTTACAAAGCTTTTCCAAATAGCGTTGCTGAAAGCAATGTATGAACTTGAAAATCATTGAACAAAGTCCCTAACTCTACATTAGCTGTCACTAACATTTTGGGTATAGTACGTACACTTGTACCAGGCTTCTGGTTGATTGACACAATTATAGAATACATGAAATATCATTAAAGACATATCAAAGAACTTCCTATATATGTACAGAAAGACTGTTTCAAATGCCACTGAATGGAGCACATGAAAAGTAACAAAGTCACTCTCCACAGAAATAACAAAAAATACCATAAATTGTGAAAATACTGAACTTTCTGAAGAATGCTATTGTATATAATTCATTGAAGACTCAAAATGATGCACTACATGGAGAACTATAAATAGACTCAACAATGTATTAATAGTGTTCTATGTAAAATTTTCTGAAGGTAAGGGAGTTTCCCTTGCAGTGATGGAATGACCATTAAGTCCAAAGTTCCTTTATCTTCTACAAACAGATAATAGATACAAACTTTGGAAGAGATGAAAGGAGGAAAAGGCACTCAAAAGTAGTGGAAACAGTCATTATGTTTTAATTGTCTTATGTTGATACCATGGGAGACCACAAAAATAGATATATCCTGGGGTTAGGTACATGGAATGAAATTGAAAGAACAAGATGGAAAAAGGAAAAAGACTAGAAAATCCTTGATATGTGAATAAGACCAAGTCTACTCACTATAAATTCACCTTTTCCCAAATTAAGAAAATTCATATCATCATTATTTGGTTCTTATTTCCCCTTTTATGTTGTTAGTAGATTTTAAATCTTATTTCTCCAGCACTTTCTTCATAGCAACAAAGGAGATTTGTATTTTAATGTTAAAAAAAATGTTAAAATTGCTTCCCTAGGTGAATCCAATGAAGACAAAGAAAATATGTCCAAATTATGAAACCTGTGATAATCACCGTCCTCACCAACATTTCAATTTTATTTTGCAGTCTTTGTTGTCTATAAGGTCATTATGAATGAATAAAAGTTTAGGTAGTGTTTACCTAGTTCGCTGTATAGCCTGCAGCATCTCCATCCACTTTGGTGTGGCAGAGGAAGAAACAGAAACCTGCTATCCCAAACCAATACTGTATCACTTGCTAGCTACCAAAGTTGCAGACAGCCCCATTTAATGAAATTCTTCATGGAATCATCAAATCATTAAGGTTGGAAAGACCACTGATATCATCAAGTTTAAACATAAACCCATGTCTGTGACTGCTCTAGAACAGTATGACATCTTCCCTTTTCTTGAACACCTTCATGAGTTCCAACAAAGGCAATTCAACATCTTGCACCTTACTAACAATACAAGCTGGAAGAGGAAAGGATTGAGTGGTGAAAAAGACCTGGAGATAATGGTGGATGGAAAGCTGAACATGAGTCAACAAAGTCTCCTTGCAGCCTAGAAAGCCAACAATATCCTGGGCTCCATCAAAAGAAGAGTGACCAGCACATCAAGGGAGGTGATCCTACCCCTCAACAATGTGCTGGTGAGGCCTCACCTGGTGTTATGCGCTCACTTCTGGAATCCCTGTACAGCAGAGCATGGACCTGTTGCAGCATGTTTGGAGGAGAGCCACAAAAATGATCCAAGGGATGGAGGGATGGAACACTTCTCCTGTGAGGACAAATTGAGAGGGCTGAGGATGTTCAGCATGGAGAAGAGAAGGCTCTGAGGTGACCTGATGGTGGCCTTTTAATCTCTAAAGGGGAGTTACAAGAAAGAAGGGGACAGACTCTTAGCAGGGTTTGTGGTGTTAGAAAAAGGGGAAATGGTTCAAGATTAAAAAGGGAAGAATTAGGTTAGATATAAGGAATAAGTATTTTACAGTGAGGGTGGTGAAGCACTGGAACACTTTGCCAGAGATGTAGTGGATGCCCTGCTCCTGAAGACTTTCAAAGCAAGTCTGGATCAGGCCCTGGGCAACCTGCTCTAGCTGTGGATGCCTGTTCATTGCAGAGAAGTTGGACTAGATGACATTTAAAGAACTCTTCCTTTAAAGGATTTTATGGCTCTATGGTAGTATAAGGAATAAAATAGAAGACTCTCAAAGATGAGTAAAATTTGATTTTAAAAGTCTCTATTATTTTTAAGACATTCCTGGTTACTTTGCATTTGAAAGAGGCACCTTTACTTTGGCATAAGACTTGAATTACGTATTTGAAACTTCCTTAAAGTATTTAAATATATCTAATTAAAACCAAAAAGACCGAAACACACAAACAACAACCTGAGCTTTCTTATAATGGAAGCTTTCATTACTGTATCAAGGATCAACAACAGTACAACATGAGTCATATACTATGATGTATTGGAGCACACTGAGATGTTAGTCATATTCTCCAGAAGTTTTGCAGAAATGTGCACAGAGGAAATCAGTGTTAGCCCAAAACACATTAACTAGTTCAAATTTTTAAGCTGGAAATTTTCAGCAACATTCAGCAGATGATAGATTAGAAAAGAGAGATGCAAAATGTGGCAAGGAGGCAGGGGCATGTCAGTTGTGCTCTGCTTTGAACAAAGCTCAAACTTCTTGGTCAAGTTTCCAGGTTCTATTGCACAAGAATTCCTCATGACCACGAGATATCTAAACTGATAAAGGTATAAGACTACTGTCATAAAGGAGTTCTGGCCTTGCTATGTTTATGTCCAAGATCATTTTCCCAGGAGAAGAGTCTGTTTCTCTTGCTCTCAGTCAAGAAGGTAAAGCTGAAGGTAGGTCAAAATATCAAATGCACGCTGAGTTATGCATAGTGGTACCACATCAACATGTTTAGGAAAAATACTTTAGAAAGCTGGTCTGCTACAAAGGTTGACCTCAGTGCTCCAGCTAATATAATTTCCCCATGATTGAGGGAGCATGTTCACATACAAGGGTGAACACAGAAGGACACTATGTAATGCTGCTGGGTTTTTTTTTATATTTTTAATTTTAAAAATGTTATTATCAAAGGGAAATGTACCATTGAATATACTGATAACTGCATGGATGGCGATCCAGAGATCAAACTCGTATGTTGCTTGTTGGTAGATCTCATAAGGCGTCCAGACAACTCCTGCTGAATGCTGCAGAGATTTTATGTGTGTGCACATAAAAATAACTAGAGGGAATGATAAGAGAATATCAAAAGAAAAATAAAAACTAATACAAGAAAGAAGCTTCCTCTCAGAAGTCTTATTTTTCTTTTATGAGCACATGGGAATGTGGTAACATGAAGATTTAAATACTTTTATAGCTGGAAAGCTTAAAGCACAGAGGAATCAATGCCAGATTGAGGAATCAAAGCGCGTAAACCAAAGAGGAGAGCAGACATCTGGCATTAACCTTGGGAGAGAGATTGCCTAGAACTGCTAATATAAGCTGGAGAAAAAAGAAAATAAACAAATAGATAGATAAATAGATAATGTAGTAGGTACCTTGATTTCCATAACTTCAGTGGTGGAATTATTTTCCCCATGATCTGATGATTTTCTGGCTCAGGATAGATGTACAAATTCTCTGTTGCCACAGGAGAACCTTTAATCAAACCACATTCACATGAAGAAAATAATCTTTATTGATGATATTCACTATGTAGTAGTTTGCGCACTGGCTGAAAAGGCTGAAGGACTGGAAACAATTAAAACACACATAAAATGAGTATTCTGTCTACAGTTCTATAAATATTTGTGTTCTATAACCTCTGTTCAAAATACTTTGGTGAATTTTATCTATCTGTTGCAAAGCAAGGCTGCCAGACAAGTGAAAGGCATTCCCTCAAATAAGCCTTGAGAATCATCCAAAATCATTAGACCACCTTTTGAAACAGTTTTATTATGTCCTCCCATCTTCTTCTCTGCTTCCTTTCTAAAGAAGTAAGACACAGAGAGAAGGTTTTCCTTCCTGACAAAGTTAACACAACTAGTAATTATTAAAAATAAATTATAAAAAGAAATTTAGAACAGATTTATCTATGTCTGTAGATTAAAAAATGTCAATTCAAGACATCAATACAAAACACAAATATGAATATTAATGTTATCAAACTATATTTAACTTTAAAGATATACATAAGGAACTGATCATATGAGGGTAAAGCATTGATACTTATGATCTTCCCACCCTCCACCCTTACTTCTTAAAATGTTACATGGAAAAAAAAAAAAAGACATTTGTAATTTCTGTACTCCAAACGTTCAGTATAAAAAAGCCCAAATACTTTTTTTTATATATATATTCAATTGTTGAGCCAAAAATCCACTCCATAACTTCAATTTAAAATGAATAGAATCAAAAGAACAGCTCTTTCATCAGTTCATTCCTATGCTCAGCAAACAGTCCACGGCATCAATGCTACTCTTGGTAGTAACCATTCAACTCACTGTAAAGTCTCTTTCCTGTTCTTTTCTATATAATGTAAAATTCTGCAACAAAGAAGTTGAAAGAATGAGAAAACATGGAAAAACTATGCCATAAAAAGAAGATCCACCACTCTTTTTTGATAGGACAATTTTCTGGAAGCCCTTCCATAGCTGCTGAGTGAGCAGCTATATCACTGGTATCAAACTAGAGAGAGTGATTTACCCTAAGCTTTTATGATCTAGTGTGTGTGTGTAATTAAGCATAAATCCTTTCTTGCATGAAATTTACTTCATGGTGCAAACCTAAAATCTCCTAACTTCTACAGAACTTGATGTAAGCACCATGGAGTCAAGAGTAGAAAAATTGCTTTGAAAAAGGGATGTCAAAGTCAGGTTGAAGGCCTTGTCCTCCTAACCCCCTTTCCACTGATAATTACAGTCAAGATTATGTTCACAATGACCATTTATTAAACGAGTGAATTAAGGTCTCAATTCCTTGCTCTGAAACTATTGCCATAATAAAATTAGAACTGTCTGCCTTCACCTTCACTAACAGGGCAAGAGTTTTTCTTCCATAACTTCCCAAATATCTATACATTTATATATTCATGTGTGTCTGTATGTATATATATAATTTATTTATTTACTTGTGCCTCAGGAGAGTACTCATTTGCAATTCCATTCTGGTCCACTCAGGCATGCTGGCAAATGGGTAGTCTGAATGCATAGAGCAAAGGTCAATGAAACATCTGCTTTCCTCATCTTGTTATTATCAGTATGCTCTTTTCCAGTTTCAGTTGTTCAGGAAATCTTTCATGCATATAATGGGCAAAGTTCCCTCATATCTGAACCTTCAGCTTCAGCTCACACCTCAGTAATTTGTTTCCCATAGCAACTTATTCAGGATTCTTGACCTTGATGGAATGGGTAATGTGGCCACTTCTAATGCAGCTTCAACACTGTGGACAGACTGCAACTAAACCATGACAAGTGCATTCATTTCACAGTCTCATTTAGTCTTTGTTGCCCTTATTTTATCAACTTCACTTCACTCTGTTTTGGTAGTAGTGCCCCATAGCAAGATCCTAGATTTTTCAGTTTTTAAGAAGATACACTTTGATGGATTTTCCAAATAGGTTGACATATTGCACAGACTGAAAATAGCACTCAGAGCACCTGTGTTTTGTAAACAGGATTGGCATTATAGTGATTGAATGAAAACAGAAATAAACATCTTTGATGGGTTTTCACTGAACACCACTGCTTACTTTTCAGACATGAGAGAAGAGCTGAGAAATTTCAGCAAAGGCAATTGAATGTAGATGTTTCTGAAGATGAGTGCAGTGGTAAATCAATAGAATGACATCAATGTTCTGTGTTCTTCAGACTCCATAAGAAAGTATGACACTTTGAGAGAGGGAAACGGGAACCAAAGGGGCCTATGTAACTCAGTGGAGCAATATCTTGGCACCTTACATATTAATGAGGATTTGCTACTGAATTAAATTGTATTATAAATAGTGAATTGTGTAAGTTAATAATTTCTTTTTCCTTTTTAGGTAGGTAACATTTTGAGGGTGTGTAAAGTATAATATGCTTACCTCCGTTTTTATTTTCCTGAGAAACTGGAGCAATTGAAAATTGAAAATTTTTTGTAATAGGGTTAATGATGGCCTTTTACATTTAAATGTTTTAAATAGAATGTAATAATGCATATCTATACATATGTGTACAACAGGGAACATTCTTCCTCTCTCTTCAGAGTTGTACTGGGATTTAATGACAGAAAGAGGACTTTGTCAACGTCAGGGTCCTGTATTAATGGTCAATAAAGCTTTTAGTGGTTAATTGCTGATTTATGCACCTGTTTAGACAAGTTTTTTTTAATTTATTATTATTATTTTTAAATCAGAAGTGATTGAGTGTTAAAAAAGAACAGAACAAAATTCAAGCCATCATGGAACATCCACTTAGGGGAAAAAAAACAAACAACTGAACAACAAGCATATCACAAACTATAAGCAGAACAGCTTGAATGAGAAATCAATAATTCAGCTAGAGAAAACAATGTGCAATAATTACATTATGAGCAACTATATGATAGATTACATCTTATTAGGTTGCAATTTGAGAAATACTATGACTATACAAAGAAAGTAGTGATGTGGTTTCCTGGACATTCCCTGTGCCATTGCTTAGCAAATAGAAGATTGTGAGAGAGTAGATTTTCCTGCGTACACATCTAAGATGCATGTCAAGCCACATTTTTAAATCTGACTGGCAGATGGAACAAAACTCTATCATCCCTACATAATAATAAAAATAATAATACTTACAATAGTTAAACTGCAAGATCCAAATGCATGTGGAATAATATATAATATAAAGAAGCACTGATGGTTCTATGACTGAATAACTAAAGTTGGAAAAGACCAACAAGATCATCCAGTCCAACAGTCCACCTATCACCAATAGTTCTCACTAAACCATATTCCTCAACACAACATCTAAATGTTTCTTGAACACCTCCAGGGTCAGTGACTCCACCACCTCCTGGAGCAGGCCTTTCCTGTACCTGACCACTCTTTTGGAAAAGTAATATTTCCTGGCATCCAGTCTGAATTTCCCCTGGCACAACTTCAGGACATTCCTGTAGTCCTGAGGCCTTTCCCTGCAGTCCTTGACAGGCTGAGCAAACCACTCTTCTTTTACTCTGTATGTGGAGTACAGTTTCAACGAGAATATTAATTTTAATGGGACTGGAATTCACTGAGTCACAAGATATCTTGGGTTAGAAGGGACCTTAAAGATATTCTTGCTCCAAACAATCTTATCCTTGAGATTTTTTTTTAACTCAAATCTTAAAGTACTAAAGGAGACCACTTTTACTTTGGCTTTTTATTATTATTATTACTCATCTCCGGTTGCTATTAGTTCTACAATATTGTAAAAAGAAGGAAAAGAGTGTTTGTTCTTTTCTGGAACCAGGGCTGGGAATGGATGTTTTCTTTTATATGTGCAAAAAAATTGTATAGCACTGCTGGATTAACTGGTCACAATCTGTCACAAAATAATTCCAAATCCAAACGTATGCATGTGTTCTAAAATCACCATGTCATTTACACAGTCCAAGAGGGTGCAGGTGAGAATTAAACAAACACTGTAGCTAAGCAGCTTCCCAGCTTTTCATATAGTTAGCAGATTGGTCTGTGGGGCACAGAAAGGCTATTGTTGCTTTTTAATCTCCTTTCAGTGTAGGGAGCTACTGTTCTCTCTACTGCACTGATAACACATAAATTGCTTATCCTCCAAAGCAGCCCTCACCTGACCACTGACTGCACTTCCCTCATTGTCAAGCGCCTGATAATCTCTTCCCACTTCTTTTTCAGTCGGTGTTGTGTTTAGCTTGAGAGATTTCTGTGCCCCATCGAGAAATAGGATTTAAAAGGTTCTTTTCCTTTTTTGATTTTTTCTCCCCCTCTTCTGTCATCCTGTCCATCTGTGAGACAAAAATCCACTGGGAGAAAAAGAAGGAAAATGCAGTCATGGTGCTAGCATGTAACTCTAATTCTAAATCACCCTGAGAGACTTCACATGCACTGTGAAATACATAATAAGGTTGCAAAGAGGGAGAGTGGGGGGTGGATTCTCAGAAGTGTAATGCAGTGATTATTTCAAAATCCTCTCCAAGTCTCCTCACTTAGTAAATTGATGTCATTTAAGAACAAATGATTAATACTTACATTTCTGAAAACAAATGCTTTGTGATCTTTTTGCACCGGAGTTAAACAAAAAATTCTGTCAGGTTCATCACAAAAGTCAGTGAGACTTCCTCACCTTGAATGCTGTGCAGCCAGATTATTCTCAAAAAGGACAAAAATAACAGAAAAAAAAATGTGCATATGAGTTGTAAAGGCAAAAAGACTGGTGCAAGCAAGGAGGTATCACAAAAGGAAGGAAAATGAGTCCTCACCCATCTCCAAAAATCTAAGCTAGGAGAGAAGGAACCCCAAAAAGGAAGGATCTCAAGTGGCACTCAGCCCTTTAATGAGGTCTAAGGGTTCGAACCAGGCTCCACCCCTTCTGGTTTCACAGGCGAATTGCCTTCACCTGTGCTCCCAGGGCTGACAGAATCTTTCCTTCAGGTGTTCACTGTGTGTTTCAGGCCATGACTCAGTAGCTCCCGTACAGTGTGTGTAATAAAAAGTAGTAAAAATAATCAATGAGAAATTAAATAAAGCAAGGTTATTTATAAAACATTGATACATAAAATTTCAAGAAAGCAAGTCGAAGAACCCTACACTTTTTCTACTTATATGTAAGAAGAAATTATTAAAGAATATATTTTAGGTTGATTGAAGGAAAATACTTGGAATGTGATCTATGGCCTGAGATTAAAGAAGAGGGAGCAACTGGAATTTGAATGAAAATATACCTTTTTTACTTATGGAAACTAAATCAAAGGTGTAACTGCGCCAGGCAATATTGTTTTACCAGCAATGGTGAAAACAGTGTTATTTTCTTAATACTGAGTATTTCTTAATATGAAGTATTACATCTCTGCCCTCCAACAATCAGTACAAACCATCAAGATATCTAGATAATAAAACATTATTTTCGGAAACTGATGACGTGCAGAGGGACCTAACTTCAGATTCTCAATGCATACTCCTTTCTCCTAACCAACCTTCTGTATGTGGAAATCAAGATCAGTAAGGAACAGAAATGAGTTTCTTGCCCTTTGCAGTAGTACAAAGAGTGAGGAGTCTCAGGCCAGCTTGAGAGCTGGTCCTAGGAAAGGCTTAACTGCCTGCGTAAGATGAAAAGCAGAGATGAAGTGAAATCTTACTGGGGTGGTTGTTGGGCCCAAACAAAGCTGTGTCACAGCTAATTATCACTCTTAAAGCTCTGTTTTCACAGCTTTCCTCCTCTGCAATTACTGCAAGTGTATGCTAAGGTGCTAAATGAGAGTAGGAGAAGGATCGTGGCTCATCACCCGAGCAGTGATGTGGGTTGTACCATGCCTTCTGTAGGAGGTGATTCATCCTGACACCTATGTTACCATGTTGATATGTTTATCTGGAGATATCCCGAGCATTTTATTAAGTGCCAGTCTTTTTGCTTAGGATGACTTCAAATGAGTCAAATGAAAGTGTGGTTTCTGAGGAACTATATGTCATGAACATTTTCTTCATAAAGGCTCATGTGTTACTTTGTTTTGCATTTTTGATGAGAATAATGGTGACAACAAATCAACGTGTAGTTCTTGCAGAGCATTGCTTATATGGGGGCAACAGAACCAGGCCACTTGAGCTAGAATGTCTATAGAGATACCCCATACCATATGATGTTCTGCTTGGCAATAAGAGCTGTGTAATAAAAGCAACATACAGCTCCAGTGTACCCTGGTTTCCTGGCCTATAAGGACTACAGGCAATAAGTTCATAAGTTCATAAGGTTGGAAAGGACCTATAAGATCATCTAGTCCAACCATCCTCCTATCATTATCTCTACCCAACTACTAAATTAAGTCCTTTAGCATCTCATCTAAACGCTTCTTGAACAGCGCTAGGGATGGTGCCTCAACCACCTCCCTAGGCAGGCCATTCCAGTGCCTGACCACTCTTTCAGAAAAGAAATGCTTCCTCAGGTCTAATCTAAATCTTCCCCGGCGCAACTTGTGGCCATTCCCTCTCGTCCTGTCATTACTTATCAGGGAGAAGAGGCCTACCCCCTCCTCACCACAACCCCCCTTCAGGACCAATAACCAACCATGGTGCTCATTTCCAGAGAAGGAATGATCTCACTGCTGTTTCTCATCGAAGAAATCTTTTGATGTGTAGCCATACTTCAGTCACACAACAATCAAGGTCATCTTACTTGATTGGCAGTGTCAGAGCTGCTGCCATCAAAAGGGGAAACCTACTCTCTGAAAACCAAAGTAACACAGATGAGAGAGGTGTTCTGTTGTGTCTTTAGAGGTGAGTGGGCTTTGGATTTGAATGTGATCCCATAGCTTACAAGTGCTAGATTTGTACCTATGATTGCTCTGAAATTGAGCTAATGTGAGTATCTAATTAAAAGTCTTAAAAGGATGCTCTGCCTATGCCTGTACTTTCAATAGTGGAGGCAGCAGACTAAAGTAGAACAAGAAGTTTTTATTCTGACATGTAGCCAACTTGACTAGTCCTTGGTTGCATGAGGAGTTCTCTAGCTTCTGTCAGGAAAGAACTAAAGGACATGGACATGGCTAGTCTTGACTTGCCCATTGTTATACTGGATAGAAGGTTTATATTTTTTTTATACCATGTTCCAAAAACTGCAACAGTATAGATAGCCAAGCAGTAATGGCACAAATAACACTTATACAGAAAAATGTGAATCTAGCCTCAAATCCAAAAAGTTTTGCAATTCTCTTTTTTTTTTTACTTTTATTTTTTAATTTAACAGCTATCAGACACCATTGTCCCCTTTTAATGAATACAAACAGTTCTTATTCCATAGAGTTTGACTGTGAAGTTCTTTCTTCATTATACATTTTGATTAATGACTTTCACAGAGTAGAAGCATCTGGGGAAAAAAACTTGTTTTTTTCTCAGTAAATGTTGTCACTTGTTACAAAACATGCCAGTTCTATCTGCCAACTGCTCTTTACAGTAACTGTAGTAAAGTCATTGCAGGTACTATATTTAATAATGTATTTGTCAAGAACCAATTATATATCTCCATGTTGATAATTTTCAGCATACAAGGGTAACTGAATCAAAAACCTCAGAATGATGCATTTAAACGCAAGTGATTTTAGCCATACTACCAGTGCTGAATTGCCTAACAAGGAGATAATTTGCATTAAAATAAAGAGCATAGTTTTTATCTCATGTAATTAAATACCAGAGTAATTGAATCAGAGACATCAGACTATGTAAACAGGTAGGTCAAAGACCAATCCTACTAATATATATATATTTAGTAAGGATAGAATGACGTAATTAAGAATAATCAATGGACAGTGTTCTAATTCATGTTAGTTTTCATTAGTTCTTTTGGACAAATATAGAACCATAGAGGGCTGTCACCCAGCAGACCAAATTGACCAGGGTCTCATCCAGCCTTGAGGGACGGGGCACCTACAGCTTTTCTGGGCAGACTGCCAGTGCCTTGCCACCCTCTTAGTAAAGCATTTCCTCCTAACATCTAACATAAATCTTCCCTTTTAGTTTAAAGCCATTCCTCCTTGCTCTGTCACTATCAGACTGTATATAAGATGATCAGACTGTTTAGAAGTTCCCTTCAAGGTTTCAATAAGGTCTCCCTATTGGCTTCTCTTCTCCAAGCTTAACAAGCCCAACTCCCTCTACCTTTCTTCATAGGAGAGGTGCTCCAGTCTTATGATCATCTTCGTGACCCTTCTCTGAACCCACTCAAACTTCTCCACATTTTTCCTGTACTGATGGCCCCAGCCTGGACACAGTATTCTAGATGTACTCACAGGAGCAAAGCAAAGAGGGAATATAATTATCTAAATAAAAATTATAATTAAAAAGAAAAGAAAAACTATAAGATTTACTTGGAATTTGAGTTGCCTTTAAATAAAATATTTTGAAGTGATACTGACTTTATCTTAAACTATAAAAATGTTTTAAAAAGCTAGCCTAAGATAAATGGTATTGAAAGTTTTTAAATATTTTGATTTTTGAAAATCTAGGGAACAGGTTTTTCCAGATTATTCCAAAGAATTTCTCCACATACTTTTTTTTTTTTTTTAAGTGCATTGAATGTGGACATGGCTATTAACAGTATAAACTTACATCAATTTCTGATTCTGATTCTGTAAAAAGGATACAAATATATCTTTATACCAGTTACTCCATACAAATGCTACCAAATTCCTCAACAACATTTATTTCAAAAATAGGCTTTTATGAGATGTAATTTTAGACATTCAACAGCGTCAGAATATTAAATAGCTCACTTCATATGTTCTTTCTTCTAAAAATAATTTTAAAGAGGCTGTGTGTGTACATTGTTCTGGTACATTCTCGTGATATACATCGCTTATGTCAAGATGCATCAATACACTCAGTCTTAATTTCACAATTATGTCAGAGAGATGAAAATAAAAATTGTATTTATTTTAAGTACTTTTGTTGACAGCACACTGGTTGATATAAAAGCTGGAAAGTCAGATCAATTTTATGTGCAACGAAATAGGGTCTATGCAAAGGTAATTAACTTTATGTTAGAGGTTAAGCAAGGTGATACTATAATATTCTTAACATCTCTGATGATAGGGGAAAAGATAACACTGGCTATTAAATGTTTCCAAATGTTCACATTCCATACCATTTATACTTTGGGCTTGTTCACTGTTTTGCTATTAAAGAAGTTCTTATCTTGCGGTTGGTTAAATGTGCAATTTATGCATGCTCTAATTACTATTATATATACCAAGGTCTTTATGAAATTTAGCTATTCGCTTTATAGATGGTGTCAATCTTCTGCTCATTTGCAGTGTGACCAGTGGTTAGATGTCAATGAAAATAATAATTCTCCCAGATTTTTGGAGAATATAAAGGAGGAAAAGGCAAAAATAAGACAAAGCTGATTTTTTTAAAAACTGAAAATGGAAAATCTGAGAATGTAATTAGCTATTTTCACAAACTATCACTGAGATATTCCTTCTATGTCATTTATTAGTTCTGTTAATTTCTTAATCCCTTCATGTTTTGAATTGCCTGAAAAAAATACTGAAGAAATATTCCACCAATGCTACATAGTACCATAGAGATCATCCAGCATCATAAACCATACAAATACAGCCAGTGTCTATAATATGAGCTGAAATATATCAATCTCATTCTTTGTGTATTCTAATACTGTGCTTGAATTTTTACTGCAGATGAACATTAAGCAAAAGTCTTAGAGATGCCTTTGTCCCTTTCTCTGTCTACTGCACTGAGTTGTGAAGGCTTCAGGGGTTGACAAGTGATTTAAGAGTTCCTTGTCTTTTTTGTTTATTTATTTTTAGCACAGAATTTTATTTGCCATTAAATAACTCATTTATGTAAGATGAAGTCCCTCTGAAGCTCATCAGCAGGCTCTTTGTCCTTGACTAAAGCTGTAAGAATAATTAATATTTTGGTCTGGCTGCCAAACAAAAGCTGATTAGCATTTAAACAAGTATATAAATGTTTCATTATTTCTTCACAAAGCGAAACCCTGGGAAAAACCAGGTGACTATACTCAACATAATCTCAATGCTCCTCAGATAAAATACTCTGCTGATGGCACATTTTAAGCAATAAAGGGTTAACTACTCAAAGTACTGGGAGAGATGATGGCTTCATGACTCCCCAGTAGCCCATGCAAGATGTGAAGAAAAGACTTCTGTGCTTATAGACTGAGATGGCTCTAAACATCTGCTTACATTGCACACAATGATAACCTTGTATGAAGACCTGAATTCTCTTGTGGATGTTTTTCTACCATTCTTCCAAAGCTCACCCTTTTTCTGGGATAAACTTTAAGACTGATGATTAGAGTATTCACATTACTGATTTTTATCTGAATTAAATAAAGTAATTGAGGCATCTCATTTTTTGTGTCATGTTTTAGCTACTAGCCTATTGGAAAGAATGCTTGCCAACTGTTGGACAGAGTAGTCTTTCTGATATTTTTTCAAGACAGATGTGGCTTACACTACAATTCTGAACAATTCACAGATGGAACACTATTCTTCTGCAGTATTTTTCTTCGTCTTCCTTTCTGCCACCCTTTTCTAGGTCATCAACCATAACTGCTTGTGGTGATAGTTGCTGAATAGATTACAGTTTGTACAAACCGAGGAGTTGTTGTTAGCTCCTTGCCATACTGAAAAAATACTGTTTAATTCTATTTTTCTCATTTTTTATCCAGTTCTTTCTATTAACATTGGTGCCCTACCTCCCTATGTTGTTGTTTTTTTTTTTTTAAGTTTTATGAAGAATACAGTAAATATCATTCAGATAATGTGAACGAGTTACTCATCTTTATTTAGTAACTAAGAGAAATTAATCTTCTGTCACATGAAATGAAGTTCAAAAGACTGAATATCTTTGGTCAATTCAAGTCTAATTTAAGATCCATTTGAATAAAGTAGAGAAAAGTCAGTGGTCAGAGACCCTTATGATTGCTGTAAATTGGTGGAGAAAATGTTATTTAATTTCATCCATGAGTTTCTACAGGCCATTTGATTCTCTACATGAAAATTATTCAGTTCCAAGTAAAGTAAAAGTTTAAGAGCTCAAATAGATGTTTTCTTGTTTGTTTACACGGGAAACTATTTTGGTTTAGTCACAGTGTTTTACATTTGCTGTGTTTAGAATTATTTACATGTGGATTACTTCTGTCAGTGAGAACGATGAGTCAGAAGGGTTATTTGGAGACTCAGCAGAGACATCCTGGGAGCAGGAACAAGGCTGATGGAGGTGGTTCTGATTCTCTCAAGACAGATATCCTGTGAAATCTGAGTGTTTCTAAAATAGGATATTTTCAGAGTGTATCAAATATATATTGAAAGACCTGAGATATTCATAAGGTGCTAGCTGTCACTTTCCATTTAGTAGAGCAGCTTGAATGCTGTAAGAAGTGCTTTTCTCTAGTAATGCAGTAGATAGAGCACTGACCCAGGGTGGAGCCATTCACCTTCCACTTTCTTCTTTGTTCACAGGAACTAATTTCTACCTCCCTCAGCTCCAAGGAATACCCAGTGGTGGTGTCTGAGAGGAGCTTAACTCTCCATTTCTCATCAAGCTGCTTCCTCGCACAGGTGGAAAAAGGTAAAGCTCAATAGACCTTAAATACACTGAGGAAATACGACTGTGTTCACTGATGGCTGGTATGGCACTGATGGCACCTACTTAAAAATATTAAATAAATAAACAAATATATAAAATTAAAATAAACCCATTAAAATAGGACGTTTGGCTCAGTACTGATGCATACAATAATCAGAGGAAGATCCTTAAAGATACTACTCCAAATCCAGTTGTCAGTTATGATTCACAACCTTTGATAAAACAGGTAAATGAACAGAAAGTGGGATTTATTTAATGTTACACAGCAAGCCTTGTGGTTAGGAGTCCAATTTCTTTGACACAGTCGGCTTTAGTTAGAAGGACAATATTTCAGTAATGAATTATTACAACCCTGGGAGTATTTTGGTAATGGTTCACCACCACAGTACACTGTGGATCTTTAGTGCCTTACAATATCAATATGTGCAGTATTTAAGGTTCATATCGTTTTAGATGGCCAGAAAGGATGCAATCCACCCTAGTGCATTAGACCAGAACATGATCTATTCATCATGCAAGTCTCACCTGAGTCCTGAAAATGTATTTTAACTCTGATGAAAGTGACATACAAACCATCCTTGAAGTCTTCTGCTCACAGCTGAACTTCACCTGTGAATAGAAAAACACCAATTCACAAGTAATATGAGTAATTCCTCCAGCTTTATCTAAAGCACCTAGAACTTGTATTTTAGTTCCATTTTAGGTAATAAAATTTTGTAGAAAAAAGAATGGCAGACAATAATAAAAATGGAAATGATATTTTATATATTAATATGTTTGTTTATTGAACTTAAACAAAAAAAATCACTATCATGCATCCACCTTCTGCATGATGGCCAAAAAAATGAAGTAATTCCTATAAAATACATAAATCTCAAACTTCTGTATATGTTTCATCCTCTTTTCTTTCTTTTTTCTTTTCCTAGTTTATTGCCAGAGCTACACAAACAATAAAGTTTTCAGTGTATAATTTGTATAAAATTGAGAAAGATCAGCCTGATCTACTCTATTCAAAACATATTTTCAAGGTAAAAGATAAACTTTTTTACTTAACTTCATGTACTAAGATTTTATTTTCTCATTTTAAACATGCTTTGACTCTTAGGATGTTATTTATTTAAATAAAATCATGTAACTCTTTAAAAATTAGACATTACTTTCCAAACTAAAGCTTTTCTTTTAGAAAATGAACTTAACATTCCTTTTCCATCACTTTTTATGAGTTCATTCATCTTAGACTGCTTAATAATCTCTGAAATCACTCCAAAGACCATAGTATCTGTTCTGTTTTGGCTATTAGCATCCAAAGTAATATTAAAAACAAAACAATGAAAACATAGTTATTTGGAAAAAGGTATATTGAACTGAAGCAATCATGTTACTTTCTACCTAAGTTTTATATTGTTTCTCTTGTTCTCAGTTTTCAGTTTTACAAAGAAATTGACAATCATATGAACATGTAACCAGATGATACCAAGAAACATGCTGAAATGAATGTATCAACAAATAATTTAATTTCTTTATCAGGTTATATATATGTCTGCTGGAAAACAGCTTATAACATGTAGCAGATTCTTCTCTGGTTTTACTAGAACCTGAGAATTTAATACTATTCCTAGAGGAAGAAATTACTTAATCACAGCAACTGTCTGAAGCCCAAGCATTTATAGTTATATGCAAATGATAAAATGCTCATGGACAGAAATTGAAAAATCATTGCCAGCAAGTCAAAGATTATACTTCCTCTGTATTCAGCACTGGTGAGTACACACCTGAAGCACTGTGGACAGTTCTGGGCTCCTCAGAAGAGAGATATAGACATACAGGAGAGACTTGAATCTAGGGACACAAAAATGCTCAAGGTAATAATAATAATAAAAAAAAAAAAGTAATAAAAATGCTCTTCTCTGGTCAGCCCAGAGAAGATTCAGGGCGTATCTTATCAGCGGTCTGCTTGAATATCAGGAAGCACATCTGTACTTTTTGGGTGATGGAGCACTGGCACAGGTTGCCCAAAGAGGTTGTAGAGTCCCCCTCTAAGATCTTCAAAAGATGCTTGGACTGTCCTGGGCAAGAGGCTCTGGTTGGCCTTAGTTAAGATAGGATCTCCAGAGGTTCTTTCCAATCTCAACCATTCCTCTATTCTGTCACTGTAACCAAGAAAAGTAAAAACAGTGCTTCCAGAAACTGCAGCTAAGAAAAAAAGATTAAGAGGTATGAGTTTTTGATTTTTAGCTCCTCTGTCATAATAGTGTTCATGTAAGGTAGCGATCACAACCTATCAAAAGTTTTTTGTTTTGAATCTGAAGTCATAAAACAAAATAAGTTCTATCTTCATGATAATGTGTGCAAAGTCAGCAGGCTGTTACCATTACTGTAGCTTTATATGCCATAAGAAATAACCACATTGAGTCCTTTAAAATTAGGAAGACTAGTGGTGGATTCATGAATTTCACTTTCTAAACACATCAATGCATAACCAATATGCACATTTTTGTTATCCAGTACAACTTCTATGCTTTCGCTTAATGAAATGGAGCAGAACTTTTGCAATAGCTGTATGTCTTTCTGTATTGTTTTTTTTTTCACATATTTCTTACAGGTAGAATAACTCTTTTTATCCAGGCAATTTCTTTGGACACAGAAAATAACAAAGCAAATATCAAATCTTCCATTTCTCCCTGTTGAGAACAATAAAGCTGCAGCTGAAATGAAGATGCTGTGCTTTGAAAATGTGCAAAAATTATTTTAACCATAAAGGAAATAATTTCAGTCCTTTGAATTATTTATTTTCTTTTCAAGTTTCTCAGACACATATGGTTCAAAAGCAGAAAATGTTGATTCCAGAAAGTCTACTTACACAGAATTATATTATTTGAGATGGTCTGAAGGTTAAAAACACAAAGTTAGAAGCCAATGGAAATGATCAAATGATTTCTGAACAACTCTGATTTTTGGGGGGACGGGCATTTCATCCTAGTATGAAGATATCTGAAAAAAAAATCTTAATTTTTTATTTATAAGAACAGGATTCTATGCTGTAAAAACAGGATGGTCCGGGGATTGGAAGTCTCTCCTTTGTTGAGGGAGGAGATGGTCCAAGAGCATCTAGGCAACATAAATATATGTAAATCCATGGACCCCAATGGAATGCATCTACATGTGCTGAGGGAATTGGCAGAGGTGATTGCTGAAATGCTCCCTATCATCTTTGAAAAGTCTTGGAGAATGGAAGTGGTGCCTGAAGACTGGAGGATAGCCAGTGTCACACCAGTCTTCAAAAGGGCAAGAAGGAAGATCTGGAGAGCTACAGGCCAATCAGCATCACCTCCATCCCTGGAAAGGTGATGGAACAGCTTGCTCTGAATGGCATCTACAGGCAACAAGAAGAGAAGGTTATCAGGAGAAGTCAGCATGGCTTCATAAGGGGAAGGTCAAGCTCAAAGAACCTGGTAGCCTTGTATGATGTCATTACTTGGCTGGCCAGATGGGGGAAGAGCAGTGGATGTAGTCTACCTTTATTTCAGCAAGGCATTTGACACTGTCTCCCACAGCATCCTTCTAAGAAAGCTGGAATAAATGAGTGAAATGTGAGTTGGGTTGAGAACTGGCCGAGGGGCAGAGCTCAGGGGATTGTGATCAGTGGTGCAGAGTCCAGCTGGAGGCCTGTTCATAGTGGTGTTTTTCCAGGTTGGTGCTGGGTCCCATCCTGTTCAACTTCTTCATCAATTACCTTGATGAGGGGATAGAGTCCACCCTCAGCAAGTTTACTGATTATGCAAAGCTGGGGGGAATGGCTGACATGCTGGAATTCTGTGCTGCCATTCAGCGAGTCCTGGACAGGCTGGAGAGTTGGTCAGAGAGGAACCAGGTGAGATTTAATGAGAACAAGTATAGAGTCTTTCACCTAGGGAGGAATACCCACATGCACTGGTACAGGCTGGGGGATAACGCACTGGAGAGGAGCTCTGGGTGTTCAAGTTGGCCATGAGCCAGCAGTGTGCCCTGGTGGCCAAGAAGGCCAATGACATCCTGAGGTCCATTAAAAAGAGTGTGACCAGAAGGTTAAGGGAGGTGATCCTCCCCCTCTACTCTGCCCTGGTCAGGCCTCACCTGGAATACAATAAAGACAAGGATCTCCTTGAAAGAGTCCAGCTGAGGACTACAAAGATGATAAAGGACATGGAACACCTCTCTTATGAGGAAAGGCTGAGCAACCTGGGTCTGTTCAGCCTGGAGAAAAGCAGACTCAGAAGGGATCTAATCCATGTCAAGGGAGTGGGAGGCAAAGGGATGAGGCCAGACTCTTTTCAGCAGTGCATGGTGATAGGACAAGGGGAAAAGGCCACAAACTGATCCATAGCAAGTTATGCACAAATGTGCGTGGGAGCTTCTTCACAGTACAGGTGACGGAGCACTGGAACAGGTTGCCCATGGAGGTTGTGGAGTCTCCTCTGGAGACGTTCAAGACCCATGTGGATGCCTACCTGTGAAACCTGGGCTAGGGAGCCTGATTTGGCAGTGGGTTTGAACACAATGATCTATAGAGTTCCCTTATAACTCCTACAGGTCTGTGATTCTGTGATTAGTAATAGCAAAGACTAATCACCCTAGTGTGCCCTACACTTTTGTCCAGCAAACCAATGTGAAAATCAGAAGCTTTATTTGTTATTCATTATGAGCATTTGCTTTAATTTCCCCTCATGTAAGAAAATTGCAGCAAGAATTTCAAGACTTGGACAGCTGTCTGTAAGGCAAGATATCACTCATTTTCATTTACATAACTGCCCTCTGCACAGCTAATCTGAAGAATTTCTGTTTTGCTCTGTTGCTGGTTGGATAGTTCGAATTCTGTCCTTCATGTGTGTTCCGTGAACAATAACAACATTTTTATTTTCCTGCATTGATTCATTAACTGTTTTTTATTTTACCTTTGCTATTGCAGTACTCTCATAACACACTGAAAATAAAGCTGCTTCTATTTGCATTGGGCTGCTTTTGGAGTAGAGATGCCTACAATCCACTATATTTTGAAATTTGAGAGAAAATGTCTTGGTAACTTGTTTCCATATAGAGATATCATAGAATTAATATGTTAGCTCATAAATATGAGAATCCCTTTCCCTAGTCTGACTCAACTTATTTCCAAGTAATTAAATTTAGTTATGGGAGGATGGATCATTCAGAATTTTATTCAAGGTTAAGCATTTGCTTCAAATGCAGTGGAAAACTATTTTTCTGGCACCCTGTGGTTGCCAGCAGTGTAACAATCAGTAAACATTTTTTCAGCACTACAGATATATTTTTTTGCAGCTCTTTCATGTCAGAGATTTTTTTTCTATTATCCACAGCTACATTTCAATCAGTGAGATTGATACTAAAATGTCTATTTATTGTTTTTACACCATCATGAAATAGTCTGGCCAAATATATACAGACATTGGCTTAGTATATTCATGTTTCTTGAGGAGAACCCAAAGCTGATGAAAAACAAATTCTATTTTATCTGTACTAGAAAAAGATTGCTATCTAAACAGCAACAGAAACATGAAGGAAGTTATCCTGATCCCTCCCATTTGTTCAGCCAAAGAATTGAAGCAGTTCTAAAGATCTGAACAAATAAAAAGGAATGATGAAAATAAGATAGAACACTTTCCTTGTAGTTTTGTGGAAAAATAGAGCCTAGATTCTCAAATAGATTTAATTTCTAAACACTTTACATTCTTGCTTCAATGCAGTACTAGCAATATTTGCCTTACAGTGATACTGAAAGAACCTTTCATCTAAGAATGAAGGGTTGATTGTGCCGATTGCTCTTCTAACACATGAAAAAAGTTCTTATATTACCCTTTTGTAAACATATACACAGGAGTGATTATGGGGAAGGAAGAACTATCCCCTATCTATGAGGAAAAAAAACCATGAACTGTCTGAAGGCCATACCACAGTGGAGCCATGAATTTATCTTCTTTTTCCTTGAAATATATATGCACACACACACACACAAATATTTATAATCTTTCTGTGTAAAACTATTAGACTGAAGTAGAATCAGACTGCATAGTTCCATGCCTGCTACGACTACCCTGCCTAACACAATGCAAAACAATATCAGTTTTCAGACAGTGCCATGGCCAAAAAAAATGCTGATGGTCTACTACTAATGCAAAGCTTTGAAAAGAATCATACAATCAAGTAAATAGGAGCAGAGTTAAAGCAAGAAAAGGAAGCTTCTGCAGAGTAGGCATCTACGTGATAAAGAGACATTAACAACAAAGAAAGGAATTTTCAAGGAATAACAAAACAATTTACAAATAACAAAAATAACAAATATCACTTTTTTTTTTTTTAATCAAATCCAGTGACAGGTTTCCTTGTCAGTTCTTCATCCATTGAGCATCAAATCCACATCTCTCCAATTTGGAGAGAAGGACATTAGGGGGTACTGTGTCAAAGGCTGTATGGAAGCCCAGATAGGTGATATCAGTGGCTCTTCCAGAAGACTGGTTAGCAAATATTATTACAATTTTTTGACCTTTCTCTCCCCTGTGCTTCAGTTTCATGATCCAGGACTATCTTCCATATTCTTCGTATTCTCTTTTTCTACTCAGTCTATTGTTTTCTTCACATATTTGTCCTTCCTCTCTGTTTTATCTTTCTCACACTTATTATGCTTCCATAACAGATCTTGCTCATGTCTATAGGCACTTCCAGCTTCTAATAGCACCAACACATTTTCTATGAAGAGCCATCTCAGTGCAATGCTACAGCATCCTAAACTGACACAGGAGTTTGCACTGCCATATCTGTCAGAGCCCACTGAAAAACCATGTGATCAGAAAAGAATTCTGCAGAAGGAGCTGGTTAACAGTCTATTAGAAAATATCTGAGAAATCAAAAAGAGAAAAAGTACTGGAAGAGTAGTATTCTGTGTTGAATTCACAATGTATCTCTAGAAGGCATGACCAATATTTGAAAAAGTCAAATAAAAAATACTTTTCCATTATTATTTATTCAGAATACTGCACAGAGCAAGTTCAGAGGGCAATGGCCCTTAAACAGTTCAAAAGAGAAACAGTTCTGATTTACTTATTTATTTATAGAATAAGGATTAAGACAAGCTTCTGATATCCAGATGGGAACCTCTCAAGGAGAAGGAATATACATACACTCTTGTAATTACACATACAAATGTTGTCCTTCCCTTGTCATCCAACATTCAGGGGAGGCAGACCTATTTCTACTTGTTTTTATAGACTTCAAAAGATTTCCTTTGGCCCATGAAGGTTTGCAATTTCACTGTAAACAGACCCTTGCTTCTCAGTTAGGTCTGTAAACATCACAGAGAAACAGGAACAAGAGTGTCTGCTGGCAGCAGGAGAAATTCCCCCAAGAATTTCACCATGATATACCATCTTGGTTGAAAACATCGCAAAGGCCTCCAGAAAACAGATTATACACCAAACACTTGCCTAGAAGTTCTGTTGTGGCTTTTTCATTCCTATATATATGCCTCATTGTATTAACAGTTGACAGAGTTTGTTACCCTCTAGAGGTCCTACCCAGACCAACAGATTTCAAAACCCAATGTCTGTTTGTTACTAAGGCATTTAAATCCAGAACCAGGAGTTGGAGGCCTAGGAGGGATCCAATTATTATTTCACGTTAATAATAATAATAATAATAATAATAGTAGTAGTAGTAGTAGTAGTAATAATAATAGATATTTTATTGTGTTGCAAAATCTGAGTGTTGATTGTAAAAGGCAGAAATATCCCAAAAACTCAGGGAGGTATTTTCTTGCTGAAGTTGTTAGATATCTTCAAATTCATCACATATCTCTTACGCCTCCAGTATAAAGTGATGTACAAAAAAAAGGAGTAATCAGATCCAAAATTTACCTTCTATTATCTTCTTAAATATCTCAGTCAAAATCTCACACATTCACCTTAATTTTAGGACAGTTACCTGTAAAATATCCCCAAATCCTGTTGCACAAGATTTCTCGTTAAACGTTATGTACTTCCATCAGCTGTTCCCCGAAGCTGAAATACTACAGTATTCAATTTCTTTTCCAAATACTACTATAATTCAAAGACTGGAATATTTAAATACAAAATATTTTAGTTCAAGCCAATCTCACACAAATTGTTATTAGTGAGACCACAACCACATACAGCTGACTGTCTACTCAGGTGTTTATGGAGACAGAAATCAAGATCCTATTTCACTTCACTGTTAATCAGTCTTTGTCACTCCACCAAGCCCTTATATCTGAAAAGCTCTCTCATGGCTAAGAGAAACAAAAAAGTCCCATAAATAGAAGCTGTGTGGTCTAAACCAGCAAATTTCAGGAAATGCAGAACCAGGGGGAATACAGCTGCTCTTAGTAGCCTTAAATTTTCAGGCTAGCACTTGCCATCCATTGACCCACCAGAGATGGAGGTGGCTGACCCATTTCTCCAGCACACCAGCAGCTCTGTGCTATAGCCACCAGTCTTTGGACTCCTCCTCCAACACGTCCTTTTGTTCTAGTGCATACTCAAAATCCAGATTTATGTGTTTCCTTTTCTCATCAGAGACAATTCCCATCATAAGCACTGTTACACTGAGACAAATCTAATATTTTATGCCTTCTGGCTCTGATCCATCAGCAGAGACTTCACTTCTAAGAGTCAGCCAGGAGGGTAGCTAATCTGTCACAGGTGGCCTGGGAATTATTTCCATTAAAAGCTCTTCTGGTTTATGACAGGTCTAAATTATATCCTGAAGGCTGTCTACACTGTTGGGATGCTCAAGACTGAGACTACACTTCAGTCCAGGTTCCTCATGGCCAGCCACACTGTCCATATTTGTTCATGGCCTATGCTAAGCTGAAATGAAGTCAATGCTTTGTCTTCTTGACAGGAAAACAGAGACATAGTTTAGGTAATGGCCATAGCTTGAAATGTATAGCCAGTTGTTAGGCAGATATTGCCAGCACAACATACAGACATGCACTATGTTATAGTTAGTGTCTACATACAACTCTGACTTTTTCCCTTTCCTCAGACAGTGCTTATAGTGAGCCTTTAAATGACAGTGTGACCCCACAAGCAGACCTAAAACTTTTGATACTGATACTTCTGACACAATACTTCAGGTGAGGATCACCTCCCTTGACATGCTAATCTCCTTTTAATGCACCCCAGGATGCCATTGGCCTTCTTGGCCACCAGGGCACACTGCTGGCTCATGGCCAACTCGTCATCCATCAGGACACCCAAGTCCCTCTCCTCAGAGCTCCTCTCCAGTGCGTTATCCCCCAGCCTGTACCAGTGCATGTGGGTATTCCTCCCTAGGTGAAAGACTCTATACTTGTTCTCATTAAATCTCACCTGGTTCCTCTCTGACCAACTCTCCAGCCTGTCCAGGACTCGCTGAATGGCAGCACAGAATTCCAGCATGTCAGCCATTCCCTCCAGCTTTGCATAATCAGTAAACTTGCTGAGGGTGGACTCTATCCCCTCATCAAGGTAATTGATGAAGAAGTTGAACAGGATGGGACCCAGCACCAACCCTGGAGGAACATCACTAAGTATAAGCCTCCAACTGGATTCTGCAACCATCGGTCACAACACTCTGCCAGTCAGCCAGTTTTCAATCCACCTTACCATCTATTCCACTGTAACTTATTGCTATAGACTCTGTCTTGTAATTGTATTGAGAAAATAAATATACTTAACCAGTTAAGCTGTTAGTCTATTATTCTAAAGGTTTTTGTAGGATACGTGGTCATTCATCCCTTGGGTATCTCTTAGACAGAATGTGATCACCAGCCCAGTGATGAAAATGCTTAAATACTAGGTCAATAACAAAGAAATAATATAGGCAAAAATAACTAGAATAAACAGAGCAACATAAAGAGAAAAAGTAAAGAGAAAGCTTGGTGGTTAGTCAGTACAGGAAAAAGGATAGTGTGACCACAGCATATCCAGACTTCAAAGGAACGTGGTTGATTTTTTATGGAAAACTTGTTGAGCAAGTCCAGCATCAAAATATCTTTTGTCACACATGTAGTTCCTGATCAGCCCAGAAACTGTGAATGTTAGGAGGAAAGTAAGAGGTTTGTTTTAAGGTGTTCTGTGGGAGAACATGATGTAAACCAAATCCTTCTAACTTCTGTGCACAGTTTACATTGGTTTCCTTTGAGGAAGAAATAAGTGTATTACATTCTCTCATGGGAGCTTGGATTGCTGTCTGGACCAGCACTGGATTAAACAAATCTGACCTGAAGTGCTCTGTTCACCAATTTTGATGGCATGGCTCCCACTGAGCTAGCAAATGTTCTGAAACATGCAGCAGACTGTGACAATGCATATGGCCGTTGAGACGCTGCTGTGCAAGTGATTATTTTAATATTTTTCTTGAAGAATCCATCTGGAGAGTGCGAGCCAGCATTTTCCAGGCAGGATATATGACTCAGAAGCTGAAAGGATTTCTGATATCAGCCACCAACTCTTGGGTATCCTTATATTGACTGTTCCTGTCTGAGATGGAAGAAGATGTCAACTTTGGTCAAGGCAGAGGGAAGGACATCTGGGGGCTTGTCCATGATCTATACATTCATCATAACATTAATATCCTTTGTAGTCCAGCAACAACTATGATTGAGCGGCAACATTTAAAATTCCTTTACTTATATATCCCTTCACAAAGTCAATATTGTAATTATATAAATGTAATTTCAGTCACTGGGTAGCTAGGGAAGATTCTTCTAGTAATATGGTTAGATTATCATTAATACAGTTTCTGCCTGATGGTAGAATTCATGTCTGATTTGATGCTGCTGTACTTAGATTTCTCCTGTATGCACTGATCCTTCCTCAGCTGGTAAGAAAGAAAGGCAGAGAGATAAAGAAACAATGATGGTAACCATCTAGGACATTTGGTACCCAAAAATAATGTGTTGATAGAATTGTGAAAGCCCTGTATCTGGCTCAGTGTGCTAAGCTATTTCTCCAGAAGTTGTACACTTACTGTTGATTTCACAGACTATACAGATGTTTCAGTCCATACAGTACTAGGAATATTCTTCTAGTAATGTTTTTCTTTCTGAAATGGGATAGAATGGACAAGGGAAAATTTTGACATTTAACATCAAAACAAATTACATGGAAAGAAAACACTTTTTATAAATGTTGTTTTTCTGAACCACAACAGGTTTGGATACTGCACATTGGAAGGCCATGTTCAAGTGACTGAAGTCAGGTCAGAGTTTTACTCAATCCAATGACAAAAAAAATGCAAATACATAATCTATCAGTTGGGCTGAATTTCAGCTCCCTGAAAGGGCAATGTGATTAAAGTTAGAAGAAACCAGGAGTGAACAGGAGACAAGGAATTGCTTGGATAAGTCCCATGGGATAAGACCTCGGAAGGAAGATGAGCTCAGGAAGGCTGGTTAATATTCAAAAATTACCTCATCTAACCTCAAGGAAGCACATCCAAACAGTAAGCCAGGCAAAAAAATGCCAGGAGGCCTGCATGTGTGAATGGGGAGCTCCTGGTCAAGCTCAAACATCAAAAGGAATCATACGGAAGGTGGAAGAAAGAAAGTAATCTAAGAAGAATATAGGGACATTGACTAAACATCTAGAGGAGATGTTGGAAAAGCTAAAGTACAAATAAAATTGAATCTGGCTGAAGAAATCAAAGACAAAGCTTCAGTAAGTACATCATTGACAAAAGGAAGACTAGCTATAATGTGGGCCTACTACTGAATTAAATACAAAACCTGGTTAAAAGGAACAGTGAAAATTCTGAAGTACTGCATACTGGGCATACATAAGTCATAGAATCAAGGAATCATAAAATCCTTAGAGTAGGAAGGGATCTCTGAAGGCCACCTAGTCCAACTCTCCTGAAATGAGCAGGGTCATCCACAGCAAGATCAGGTTGCCTAGGTCCTCACCTTGAAATTCTCCAGGGACAGAGCATCAACCACATCTCTGGGTATAATCTCTGGTTCCAGTGCATCACCACCTTCACTGTAAAATATTTTTTCCTTAATTCTAACCTAAACCTACCCTCTTTGAGCTTGAAATCATTTTTCCTTTTTCAACCCTGCTAAAGAGTCTGTCCCCTTCTTTCCTGTAACTCCCCTTTTGGTTTGAAAGACCGCTATCAGATGACGTTGAAGCCTTCTCTTCTCCAGGCTGATCAGCTACAGCTCATTCATCCTGTCCTCATAATAGAGGTGTTCCATTCTTTGGATCACTTTTCTGCCTCTTCTCTGGTTACACTCCAACTATGCCTCTCCTGTACTGAGTACTCCACATCTGTACCAACCCCTGGGGAACATCACTTGTGACTGATAGCCAACTGTATTTAACTCCATTCACCACCACTCTCTTGGCCCAGCCCTCCAAGCAGTTCCTTACCTAGCAAAGATTGTACCTGCAGGAGGGTACTGTGGGAGACAGTGTCAAAGACTTTGCTGAAGACTATGTAGACTGCATCAACAGCCTTTCCTTCATCCACCAGACAGGTTACTAGACCACAGCAGGAGATCAGGTTGGACAAGCAAGGACCTGCCCTTCACAAACACATGCTGGCTAGGCCTGATCCTCCAGCTGTCCCACACATGCTGTGTGATCTCCCTCAAGACAATTTAGTCCATAACCTTCCCTCCCTCTGAGGTCAGGCTGACAGTCCTTTAATTCCCTGAATCTTCCTGATGAACCTTCTTGTAGATGGGCGTCACATTGGCAAGCCTCCAGTCCTCTGGGGCCTCCCAAGTTGACCAGAAACACTGATAGATGGTGGAAAATGCTATCACCTCTGACAGCTCCCTCGCTATGTTACTGATTTGATCAATTTTGCTAGATCAAAAAACTTCCATCAAAAAATCTTTCATGGATACTATCCATTTCCAATTGGTCAGATTTATCCCATTTCTCTTCTCATGAACAGAAACTGAAAGTGGCACAAATTCTGATGAAGATTGAAGACTGCTACAATACAGAAGATGACCAAATTACTATTCATACTAATCTGTCTCCTGGTAACATTTATAAATCAAAATATCTTGTTTTTAATTTACGCTAAGAAGGATTGGGTTTCTTAGAAAAAGTTGATTTGACTTTGTATTTATAGGTGTAATAGTATAGCATCAGTAACATATAATACATGTATACCAGTATCAATTGTTATGCAGGGATGCAAAATATGAATATAGAGGAGATTAAAGTCATTAGAACAAAATTATTCATATTGCAAGGTAGAGTAAAAAGATGCTTTTTTTCTTATTCTTTAACAGAATTTCATATTTCTGAATCTTTATATCTTTTATTAACCAGAAATCAAAAGAAATCAAACTGCTCCTGCCTACTCTGTAACTCTCAATAAACTAAAATTATAGCTTTTTTCATTTCTTTGTAACTTTATTGCCATTAGTAAGAAAAGTCCTCCTGTCATTGTCTCCTAAAACACTTTGCGTGAACTTCCTGTAAGCTTAACACAGAAGAATTGATTCTGCCTTTACTACAACAGAATAATTGAGTATTTCTAGTTAGACTTCTTAAAAGGAGGCCTGAAGTCATACTGGAGGTCAGCAGAAATAGAAGACAAAGGGGAATTTTTCTTCCTGCTTTGCTAATTCTGTGGAGCAAGAAAGAATGGAATTTATTGCTAAAAGGGTCCTTCAACATATATATATATATCCAAAAAAATCCAAAACAAAAACATCACACCTAGCCAAACAAATTGAACCTACAGGTCATGCTTATTTTAGTTTCAGTCCCTGGAGTGCCATTTCCTGCACCTTAATTGACAGTTAATGCAACATGCACAGTGCAATTAATGTTATTTTGATGCCCTAAAGAAATTATTAGTTTGACTAATTGCAGCTACTTTCTCCCAGGAAACAAGGATGGGGAAGAAAGAGAAAAAAAACACAAGGAAACAGTATGAAAAACAACAGCATAGGGAAAGACCTCTTCATAATCACAGTAATTAAAATATTTGTGCCATAATGCTTGCAGGCAGGCTGTTTTGAAAAGACCAGGACACCCTAATCTATTCACAAACACTGAAGCTGTTATGTGCATTCAAAATGTTTTCATGTAGTGCTCATAATATACCACTGAAATGAAGTTATCATATCTTTCACTTGCTCTCTAAGAACAAATTGACATTTATCCTATTATTTCTCTAGAAACGTCATTTTTTGGTTGCAAATTTTATCTACCTCTATTAGCTTTGCACTTCTTTTATTCTATCTGGTGGGAATCAGTTTTACATTCCCTTTAAATATGCCCTAGAAAAATGTTAATGGCACGGAATTAAAAAGAGAAAAAGAAATCTGAGGTTGTTCATGCAATAGCCTCAACATTAGCAGTGTCAGCTTTGTTTTCATGTATTACTTTTGGCTCTGCAGAGAGATAACAGATCTTTAAGAAATAGTCTGCAGTCTCTGGGCTTTGCTTTTTATGAGCCTAAGAAATTTCTGTTGGAATTAGTTATATATACCTTTCTTGCCTTTAGGACAATACCTTACATGCTGAATACACTTTCAGAGGAAGCACTGCCAATATAGATAACAATAAAACATTCCCCTCTTCATGTGGTTTGTACCCAAAACCTACATCTTATTTCATGGTTCTTCCATCACATTGTCTGGATATGCCTCTAAATCTTAGACAAAGAAATCAGAAATGGTGGAGTGATGAAGGGGAATGGAAAACAGAAGTGACGCATCTTCACTTCTCCTAGGAGCCTTCCTACCTCTTGCTGTGCACCTGCAACTGTTTAATAAAGCCTATCATCGTAGGAAGGGAGAATCATCAAGGTTGGAAAGATCACCTAGTCCAACTGTCCATGCCCACCATGCCCACTAAATCATGTCCCCCAGTGCCACATCTACACATCTCTTGAACACCTTCAGGGACAGTGACTCCACCACTTCCCTGGGCAGCCTGTTCCAATGCACTGCCACTATTTCTGAATTTTTTGAAATATCCAACCTAAAGCAATCATGCCCCACTGTCTTCAGATGCTTTTATCTTGAAGTCTCCAGTACTGCTGCAAGGAATGAAGAATGCTTCTGGGAAATTCCTTTTCAGGGACAGCTGTGTATACCCAAGTTTCCAGCCTGGTACAGAAATGCTGTTTTGCTGTGATCTGAAAGGGTTTATAGTTGGATACCAGGAACAGAGTTGAGATGCTTTTGGAAGGGAGCAGCTGCAGAACAGCAGATGAAGCAGATGAAGATAAGCAGATGAGGTTAACTTGAGTAAGGAGGATACTTAGATATCTGTGCTGTTATTATGTAGCAATTAATACCTAGCTCAGTGTATTCCTGGAGGAAGGTTGTCACTGATTGCCAACAGTACATCATAATAAGGAAGGTGCCGTTCCTGCCTTTTGATTTTCCTCAGCCTACAAAAAAAAAAAAAAAAAAAAAGGAAAAAAAGATTAGGTTTTAGATTTCAAAGATATCACAACAAGAAGGTATGCAATTACTTTTTCACATACAGCAAAAAGCCATCAATTTTCTTTTTTGATGGAAGTGAACAATGCAGAAATGCATGTTTCTGTATAATGTCCCATTAAATGCTGTCATGGCTATATTTTCTCTATGAGGTTTACCTCTTTATTCTGAACGATGGATCCAGATGCACGTTATCACAATGAACATAGCTGCTCTCTTCTTCTCTTATTCACCAAATTGTAATTATACTGCTGCGCTTTACTGTGCATTATTTTTCACTTCCATGCAGCAGGCCAACAAAGGGAATTGAATTTCTCTTAGCAAATAAAAATGAAAAAATAATACACAAGACACAAAGCAAAGTTTCAAGACTATTAAACAGAAGACAAGAAAATTTTCTTCTGATATGGTGACATACATAAAGGCAACTTCATGATTTCATAATATCCTAGAACGATTTAGGTTAGAACGGGCCTTTAAAGATCAGCCAGTCCAACTCCCCCTGCCATAGTGTGGACATCTTCCACTAAATCTCCTTGCTCAAAGCCCCATCCAACCTGGCCTTGAACATCTCTACAGATGGAGTATCCTCAGTTTCTCTGGGGAATCTGTGCCACCATCTTCTGAGTAAAGACTTTTCTCCTCATCTAAATCTAACTGCTTTTAGTTTACCCCTTGTCTTGTTGCCATTCACTTTGGTGAAGAGTCCCACTTCATTTTTCTTGTAGCTCAGAGGACACTGAATCAACAAATGAAATACTTCAGTCTTCACAAAAAGCAGTTGTCACTTATAATTTGGAATAATATCAATGACTTCTGTGTATCCACAAGTCAATGATACTAAAATATAGAACAATGTAAAGAACATATATCTTAGAAAGACGTAACTGTGATTGAAATACATGAACTAAAAACTGATGTTTCAAAAATATTTTTCCACTTTATTAATCAAGAAAATTACAAGATATTGTTTCCTGTAATTTTTAATGAAAAAAAAAAAAAGAGTGAGTGAGTAAAAATTCCCAGAAGCTCCTTTCCCCGGTAGCAATTTTTCAATTATTTCTTTTTCCTTGGCTTTGCTTAGGTTTGACTCAGCACACACCATCTCTTTGTCTAAACAAACTGAGCTTCCAATAGAGACTTTGCACTGTTAACTTTCACAGGAGACCACACAAAGAGAAAGATAAGTGGTGCAGCCAAGTAGGTCTGTTGGCCTCATCAGCAAATAGCACTTGAAAAGGCAGCACAGGAGGTTCTGCAGTTTCCCTTTTGGCTGCCCAATTCCTGTCTGACAAAAAAAGGTCAAGTGAAGCAGTGTCTTTTCTTTGTCTTCCTTAGAATAGAGTCAGGTCCAGAGGGAAATTATTGTCTTATGGCTGTGTAAAGGAAAAGTGCTTAACATAAAACTCTTTATTTATGGGGTTACCAGAGGCATCTTAGCAGCTCTCAGTTAAAGAAATATCTAACTTAGCATGTTTTCATGGCTACTATGGCAGAAAAATATAAATTTCTTCATATACTGGTACAGATAAGAGAAGTACTGCCTCAGTAATAGAATGAATTTTTACAACAGAAGCAGCAGTGTATGTATCAGCTAATACATATGAAATATTCCACAAAATAGTCCATGCTGGAATCAACATTTGAAATTTATGCTTGTTCTTAGGAGAAACAGAAGAGGGAATTCATGCCTTCATGTTTAAATGACCCAAACTATCTAATGATCTTCTTTCATTTCTGGGAAACATTTCCTTGAATAGAGCTTCAGTGCTGTGAATTCAATGTTATTTGTATTTATTTGTATAGATCACATAAATATAAGCAAGAAGTCTGCACAAAAACTAAGTCATTTCAAGATTCACTATTAGGTTGCCTAAGGAATTTTGACAGCAAGATAGAAAAAGTATAAGGAAATGTTTGACAGTTTCATTTGTTTGGTTGGTTGGCTTTTTGAGTATTGAAAACCTAGTCAACTTCTTTTTAAAGAAACTTTCAACCAGGATTCCTGACTTCTTTTTGCATTGTTCACCCAAAGAAAATGATAGAAGCATATAATCATAGAACTGCTTGGGTTGGAAGGGACCTTAAAAATCACATATTTTCAGCTCCTCCCCCCACCATGTATAGGGATGCTTTTCACAGACCAGGATGCTCAAAGCCCCATCCAATCTGGCCTCAAACACCTCCAGACATGGGGCACCTACAGCTTTTCTGGACTACCTGTTTCAGTGTCTCACCACCCTCTGTAAATAATTTCCTCCTAATATCTAACCTAAATCTCCCCTCCTTTAGTTTAAAACTTTTTTCCTTGTCCTAACACTATCAACCAGTGTAAAAAGTCAGTTTCTGTTCTGTTTATAAACTTGTATACCAAATCGAAACAGAGCACAGTGGTGCAGCATAGATAATTTTCAACAAAAGTATATAATGTGAATGTGAGTGAATGTGAGCATGGGAGATCCAAATTGCTAACTAAGATAAATCTCATATGCAGGGGGGCTAAACTGCAGACTCTCTGTCCAAGGAGGTTTTTACATCTTGGCATCACAAACTTAAGAGTCCTGATCCACAGATCTTTAATTTGATGATAATCCTGGCTCGTACAAACAACACTGGTATGATGACACTTAAGCATGCCATGGAAACATTGTAAAATTGAAGGTTTTATAAATCAGATGGAGATTTCTTTCAGAGCTGAGGAAACAGACACAAACAACTACACAAGAAAGGTATTAAACACAGAGAATCAAGAATCATAATTTTTTTGCATCTTATTTTGTAACAATTCATGTTGAAAATTTGATAACATTATACCATAGAGATTGCAGTAAGCAAGGCAGAGTGATGAAGGGTACAATTCTTAAAGAAGTATTGTTACTTCCTTTAAAAACAATGAACTTTTTACAAGACTCATTACTCTCTACATGAGTAGACACATGAGCGTCTTTGTTGCTCTGTATTCAAATGCAATCTATCTGGAGAAAATATCTCAGGGAACCAACTGTTGAACAAAGAAGAAGGCTTTCTTTGGGCATCTCATTTCTGACTGAGAAAATAGTAACTCCCTTTAATTAGTACTCTACTAAATAGAGTTTAGATCCCTTTCCTGCTTCTCTAGACAAGATGAAAAGGTATGCTCCATCTTTTCTGCATCCCCAGGACATTGTTTCAATGGGTATAATAATTGTTACAATGCATCTGCAATGACTACAGCTGGACAACATTTTCCTAACAAACTAGAAATAACTTCCAAAGCTTTCAGCAATCTTGGGCAAACTTCTGGCTGTGTTTCAGCCAATCTGAGTCCATATTCTGGGCATGCTTCTCTGCCAGGTTTTTCTGACACTTGTCCAGTGATGCTTTTGCCAGGAAGTTTTTCAGTGTCATCTGGAAGTCACACCAGCTTGTTGATTGTGTTTACAAAGACTTAGAAAGGCCAAATTCACTATTTTCAGACAAGATACATTTCTGAGCCCTTTCACAATGGAGATCAGATCCAAGTCTTGAGTATGAGCCTAGAGAAAATAAACCAAAGGAAAAAATAATGCATCCTTCAAACATTCTGGCATAGAAATCCTCTGTTTTACACAGTCTTTGCCCATATGCAACTGGGTCTTCATTTTTCAGAGTTTTGTTGCATATACCTTCTGCTTTTACTTGTCTTTTCACAATAAGTTGTAGTATTAAACCCAGAAGTCCAAGACAATCTCCTAAGAGAAGAGCATTTAGCTTTGAAGAAAACTCAAAGTGGAACAGAATGGTCCCTTTGCCTGACACATCTCTTTTGTTTTTCATAAGTCCTTTACTTAGTTATATACATCTGCCTTGGAAGCAAGACTGTAAATAAGCATTGGATAACCGAGCAAATCTAAGGCAACATCAGCCCTTCTTTCTTCAAAATATTCACTATATATATATATGTATATGTTTATATAAACGTTTGTACAAGGGCTGCTCTGAAAATAATGCCACCTATTTTATTATGTTCACCCATGATGTCAGAGGTTGAGAGTTCCCGGTAACATTCCATTAAATTATTTGTGAAACAAAAATGTGTAACTGCATTCCTCAAAGTGGAAAAAAATTGCACTCATTAACATTCATCAGTGCTTGCTGAACGTTTACAGAGACCAAACCGTGGATGTGCACGCAGTGAAGGAGTGGCCCTTCAGCAGTGGTGACAGTGAGAGTTGGCACAGATTTTTACTGGCATGGCATGCAGACTCTTGTTTATTGCTGGTGAAAATGCACAACTAATGGTATGACTATGCTGAAAAATATTTTTGTTGTAGCTGAGAATTTGCTCTATCAAATGGTGTAATTGTGCTCTTTATGTCTGTTGTAGTTTCCAAGGAAAGGGGAAGAGTGAATGAGAAGTGTGTACATTTATGAGGACTTAAGTTTATGTTTGGCCAAAAGATAGATCATAGAGTTGGAAAAAAAGTAAAAAAAAACAAAGCAAAATTCTAAAATGTTTCAGTTGTTCAGATGAGGTGCATACAGATATTTCAGCTGAATTTTCTAATAAATGCACAGAAATAAAGACAGCTATTGAAAATGTTATAGAGAGATATCAAATTCAATATGGTATCAATCTTTTGGTGTTCAAGTCCAGTAATTAATTCTTGTTAAGTCTAATATTCAGCCCTTCTAAATAACAGAAATTGTGCCCCAGACCAAATAAATAAACGAAATCCAAGTCATGTAGAAGATAATACAACAATGAAAAATATCATCTATGAGTTTATAGAAAAATGAATCGTAACAGTCAGAGTAGACTACTTTTCTTTTGTAATCAGTGAATTAAATTTAAAACAGCAAAGCAGAGAACATATCTGGACTGCACTACAGTGCTGGCTATGGCATCAGAAAAAATTTCATTTACATCATTTTTTTAAATAGAAAAATTATCAAATTGGAAACAGGCTGTGAGGCCATAAAAGTTGATAACACAGCAGAAAGTTGGTGGGAAAAATCCAAAGTAGCACAAAAATCAACAGTAGGCTCATTCACATCAAGCTTCCTGGTAATGGTCTAACCTAAGTAGGTTAAAAATTTAAGGTAAGAGATGCTGCAAGTACAATGAATTCTAATAGAGAGGGATACTCAGCAGCTATATAATTTAACAAAAAAAATAATTTAAGTTTGTGTTATGGTTTTGTGTTATGTTACAAAAATACAGGGCAATATACAGCTGTAGCAATAGGAAAGATGGCATACTGCTAGGAATTACAACACTTTAGTGTTAAACTTAGCTCTCCAGTACATTCTACACATGAGAGTGGGTCTGGACTCTTAAGTCTTTTGTGTGTTTCCTTTCACTCAAGTTGTTGCTTATTTGATGAATACAGACTAAATTCTTCATAACAGGAAACATTCCTATTCAGTATTTACACAGCACCTCAGACTCCAGGACATGCTCTGGCCCATAGCCTCTGTCAGCTCTTGTCATGCAAATAAAAATGAAGAGCAAAGGCATGACACCAATTCAAAACAAGTTAAAATTTACTTAGACCTGCTCTAGCAAGAGGTTGAAATCTCATATAGTCGAACAATTACCTACCGTATGTTCCAAAATGAATATCCACAGTTCCTCTCCACTTTCTCCATGTAGAGTCAGTCATATGTGAAAGGGCATTTAATCAGCATTCATTCAAATAAGGAACAGTAAATGGATTTTACATACTTGAAAAAATTGAATTCCTGTCTTTCTCATGTATTTGCAATTGCTTGCCAAGAACCAGGAGAAATTCCAAGGGAGAATGGGGTAAAAAAACCTATATTTTCCAGTGTTTGAATGCTAATACTAACAGAACAATGTGGAGAGGATATTAAACTTCATGCATCAAGATTTGTTCCATTCTCTGTTACTGAAAGTTGAGTCCATTTACATTTCATATAGAATAAGAGACCAATAGCCAGAAAGCAGGTAATTCATTTAATGTTCACTGTGTGTATTACAGTATGGTAATTTGCTCATACTGCCTTACTTTTCTGCCAGAGGATCTCTGTAGATCATCTTTTTATCAACCACAGTCATCAACATGATACAAGAGTCAGAAGGTGTTTGCAAATGGTCTTTGTAAGCCCAAACTGACTCTGAACCAATAATGTCCATGATAACATAAAACATCACCCACACTTGGAAATACATGCAAAAGTAAACAGCATTATATCATTTAAAGAAATATCATTTACACAATAACATGAACTCCTTGAGCACAAAGCAGAATAAATACAGCCAGTACATCTATTAGCTGCAAATGAATAAAACAGTATTTATAAAATGAGTAATTTGGATCTGATTAATGTTTATGAATGTGTTTACATAAGAATTGGATATTAACCTGTAGCTTTAAAGGGTTTAATTAGCCTTGGAATATTGTCTCAGTGTACAATGAAAAATAACTAATTCACAAAGGAAAATGCAAAAGAAATCTGCAAGCCCAAATGAGGTCAATTAATTAAGCAATTTACATAAATTTAAATGGTTATTTTCAGGGCAGTTCTGACATTTTGCACTTGCTATTCCCATCACACCAAGAAAAATAGTTTTCTGTCACCCTATTTATATGATACATCAATCACCTCATGGGATCACAGTGCAGAAGCACACTGCAGCATAACGACTTCTACACACAAGCTTTCTGAACCGTGTAGAATCTAGCATCCTATTTCCAGCTGTACTATCTTATCACCAGCAGATGCATTTATAGCCTGTTATAGCTTCATTCTTACCTCCAAATGGAGAAAAAAATATGAAATATGACTTCATCCCCATTACATTTTTACACCCTGAATACCAAACAGATGCTAACAATTACAGATGGGAGGATATTTCTCACACAAGATGCCAAATGTTGCATAGCTCACCAATAGAAATCTGGAACATGTCACTTAATGCTTTTAATTTATCCTAATCTGAGCTGGTGAAAACAGGGAGAGGAATTTGGCTGAACAATTACATATTCCCATGGTCACCTTGAGAATACTACAACAGAAAACTTGTCCTATAAAGCCATGTCAACACAAGCCCTTTGCCTTTTTTTCTCTTACCATCATAACCAACACAGCAAATATTACTTTCCTGAAAATTCCCTCAAAAGGGTGAAAGGTTTTTATTGCTCTGTACTGGTTGAGAGGTGTTGATCTACAAGACCAAATCTACGATTCAAGTACTGCTGTGTCATTAGCTCAGGACAAGCTGAAACAACCTTTAGTCTTCACAACCTCACAAAAATATATTCTTTTACTTCATGCCTGCTTCGATGAGAATGTGTGACTTCTATCCAAGACTGAAAAATAAACTTAGTGCTGCTGTATCACAAAAAAATATATATATTTTAATGTAATGCAATATTGCACTTACTCTAATACATTTTACAATGGGCTTCCTGGATTAATCTACTGAAAATAGTAAGTAATTTACTGTGATCTTCTATTTTGATCCTTATTTCTGTAGTATAATCACTAGTTTTAATCTCACTGTAGTATTTCTACATAGTAATTCCTAAACTATACTATAAACTGATGTAAATAAGCATTCTTGAGCCAGTTAAATAAAACTGACTTACAACATTAAAACAAAAATACTTTTCTACATGATATATGTCAAATCTTATCGCGGAACTGAAAATATAAAACAAAATCTTCAAAATTCAGATAAACTGAGGAAAATGGTAGGATTTTTTTTTATTTTTTTTTTGTTAATCACTCAGGGATAGTTGACATTTTTAAAAAAGATGAGTTTAAAAATTGACTTTAACATGGAATTCTTGAAATATGTATTCACAGGAATCTGTAAAACATTCAGTTTCTGAATGCAGTTGAATTGCTTCATGACATTTCATTTGATTTATACTCTTTCCAATGTCTTTGTTTTTTTTTCCCAGATTGAAGTATATTTCCAAATAACAACTTCAACTCTAGTAAGACAGAAAGTGTTCATTTAGAAAATATAATTTTCACTCATCCCAATATTTTCCCCCTTGCTATTTTTGCTAAACTTAGTCTTTTCTTTCAAATATTTCTGAATACTCTATCCTAATATCATAGAGCAGATAACCAGATCCTTTTCCCTAATTCAATGCTGTTCTTTCTGTTACTCATAACTGCAAAATTCTTACAAACAACACAGCCAGTTAGCTTTCCCTCATTTAATTCCTTGCTAGCCATTTTGTCTTTGTTCCACTTCTGTGTACCACTAAGTCTCTTACATATGTTATTGCAATTGCTAAGAAATTCTAACAGCAGAAGTTACCTTCTCAACTTTCCTGTGCTGCTGCTTTCTGTTTAGAGACTGCTTGTTTGGCACCCACAGTCTTTCCATCTGTCTCAGGCTCAGACTAGTCATGTAGAAAGCAGTACTTCCAAGCAGCTTTAAAGAAAAATATATTAAGAAAAGAGGAAGTGATTAAGACAACCAGCAGCTGGTAAAAGATCAGAGAAGATCTACAAAATCAGGAGACATTATTTTCCCAGATTTTATCTTTCCTCCTGCAGTGCTTCAGGACTAAATGTGTTTTGGTTAGAACTGCCCAGCAAAACCCTTTTTATCACAACATGATGAAAATTTCCTCTTCTTGACAGACTTGTTATCAGCCAGAAATCCTTGAGAACCTGTTGGAATTGTGATAACTTGAAAAACATGAAGAACTGTCATCAATTTGGCAGTTATAAACTATTCACTAAGACCGAACTTGTTGAATTTCCTCATCCCCTGTTTTCGTGCTAGAAACACTATGTCTGCAATTTAGGGGCATTTATTCTCATCTTTCCCCATCCTCTTTCATATGAAACTTGGAAGATTTCTTCCTGATGGCAAAAAAAAAAAAAAAAAGTTGTACAGAATGGGGATGCCATGACCTTCCCAGCTGTAATTCAGTGTACTAATCTAATCTGAAGCATTTAAAAGCTGCAATATCTCTTATAAAGTTTATGACCCTCTGGGAATTACTCCTTGTCTCCTGCAAGGAAACAAAGCTGAAAGGAATGACCAGTGAGCTAAAATTCATCTGCAGCATGGAGGGAAATGCAGAGTTCAGGCTCATCTTTTCAAGATGAAGGCAATGCTTTATCTGTTGTACTCTTTGTAGAAAATAAATAAATAAATAAACAACAACTGACATGCTCTGATAAAGGACTGAAATTTAAAGGATATATGGTCTTTCTAGTGGAGTTAGTCAAGAAGAAAAGTTTAAACAATTCTGAGCTATCTTGCCTGCATCTTTGGCCATTCTTATGCCCTTAAAGATCATGCTCATCATTTACTCAAGTGTGGAGGATCCATATGTCAGCATCTTGCTGTATATGAGCTGCATTCTGGCACAAAAGGCTCAAGCAGCAGCAGACTTTTCTATAAAAGCAAACAGAACTTCAATGCTGCACTGTGATTGAACGTAGAGTCCTCCAGTCACATCGCCTCTGTGCTACTCACTCCCCTACCATATTCCTTGCTCTCCCAGAATAACTGGAATCAACACTTAGCATGCAGATTCTTTTCAAAAATAGGTGCCATGCTTGCAAAGTACAGTTCTTGCTCCTGGGCATGTAACAGTTGCTGTGTGCCCTGGTTATGAATTTTATAAACTCGACTGTTACCAAAGGTGTGACCTACTACATTTGCTTATGTTGAAAAATATATCAGCTCACTCCTAAGAAATGATGGGCAGAGAAAGCCCCAGTTCAGAATGGGTCCAGGATACATAGATCTACATTGTACTTGTAAAAAGTGTTATTGGTCCACAGAGGGCTGAAATGTCCATAATGACAAATTTTCCTTTGAATTCTCTGCAGAATTTCCAGCTATGTCATAGCTGATAAATCAGAGTCAAGGCACAAGTTTGAATGCTGTCCTGAGATTGTCACTACAGATTAATTATTAGCACAGCTGTGACATGATTTTTTTCCAGGCTAGCTCGCACTTTTTCAGGCAATGCTTAGATATATATGAGCATTTTTCTCAACAGGCTGTAGGGATGAGGCCACTCTGCTTTGAATGGGGAAAGAACTAACCATATGAATGTGAAGGTAGCTGTCTCTCTTGCCTTCAAGGGCAGAGCGCAAGACCTTTCCCATATGACTGTATGCAAAGATATCTCCAGCACAGTATGCAATTGTACTGTCTGCTTGAGAGCACTGGAGGACTGTTTAGTGCCAAAATACAAAA
This sequence comes from Cyrtonyx montezumae, assembly GCF_038088225.1. Classification (NCBI taxonomy): domain Eukaryota; kingdom Metazoa; phylum Chordata; class Aves; order Galliformes; family Odontophoridae; genus Cyrtonyx; species Cyrtonyx montezumae. Next base: position 5,698,853 of record NW_027072089.1, read on the forward strand.
CTTGATACTAACTCAACCATTCTGATACTTGCAAAGGTTCAAGCAATGAACTGTGACCAAAACTGCACCTAATTATTCTCGTTTTGAGGTGACTCACTCAAAAGAAAACTCAGAAGGGCAGTTCATGTTATTGTGTAAATCTGCTCCACTGCTATCAAAAAAGAATCAGCTCCAAGGAAAATGAACACAGACAAAATCAACCAAGCCATTTTGTGAGAAAGTGACAGGGATTATTCCTGGCCTTTCCCATAAAAAAATAAAATGGAATTTTAGAAAGCCATGGAACCTTTTAAATGCAGAAGTAAGCCCATAAGTAAAGCAGAAGGAGCCCTGACCAAATACAGATAATGAAAACTCACCGGGACAGAAGGATAAAAGAGAACAGGAGAGGTTACCAGTAATCCTACCTAACTCCACCAGATCACTTTTGGTAGAGTTGTGGCTCAAATGAAATTGAAGGAGTCTATATTTACTGAGGGTTTCATCCAGTCTCTCTTTTTTTTCCATGGCTTCATACTCAGCTGAAGAAATCTATAAAAATGAGACTTATTCTTGATTTCTGGATAACTCTGTTCAACAAAAGGGACTCCTCAAGAGTGTTTTAATACGTTACCCTGAACAGTAACTAAACATGAAACTGGAGCTTTTGGACTAAAAGTTTCTGGATAAGCATTCAGAATTAATGAAATTGCATCCAAATGCATTGATAAGAAAAAAAAGAAATGCTGAGATAAGTATGTTTGGGGTGATTCGTGATTGAATTTCTGGGTTTTCAGCAAGACTAGAAAGTTTTAGTAAGATCTCTGTAAAGGTATGATATTGTTTTCTTCTAGGCATAATGCAAATTAGAGAAACAAATTTTGAGAGAAGAAAGATACAGTGCTTAATTATAAATTTACAGTTTTTCACGTAATGAAAATGCAGTTATTTTTACCTCAGAGCTATTTGTGATATTGCAGGGACAGAGTATTACATACCATATTAATTTTGTTGTGATTAAACCATTTTAGTTACAAACAATTACAGAAGATGACCTCAAGAATATAAAAACAGACATTCTTTACCAGCATTTTCTAACTCCCAGCTCTGGTGGACAGACTCATCATCCTCAGGTGCTACACAAGCCATATTCTCACACTTCAATCGTTTCAATCTTTGTTTGAATTGTAAGCATAAAAGCAACTGAATGCCTACTGCCTGTTGGCAGCCAGACTGACTTTGTGAAGTCGGGGAGAATGTAAGAAGCTGGTTAAGCTTGTGAGCCCGATTAAATGGCTGACAATCAAATCTGCTAACACTGCTCCTTACAGAATATGTGAGGTTTTTTCACGGTAACTAGACCTGTCAGATTCAAGTTCTGTGAGGAAGGAACTGCTTGTTTTGGTGGAAACAATTTGGCCATGAGCCAGCAGTGTGCCCTGATGGTCAAGAAGACCAGTAGTATCCTGGAGTGCATTAAAAAGTGCGGCCATCAGGTTAAGCAAGGTTATCATCCCCCTCTACTCTGCCCTGGTAAGGCCATATTTAGAATACTGTGTTCAGTCCTGGGCTCCAGTTAAAAAAAGAGAGGAATCTCCTAGGAGTCCAGCAGAGCACCACAAGGTAAAGAGCCTGGAGAATCTCCAAGGTGCTTTTTTGGAGATACTTCCACTGGGCAGACTGCTTTAGTGGTTGGCAGCCCTGCATATGGCAGGGCGGGGTTGAAACTAGATGATCATTATGGTCCCTTTCAACCCAGTCCATTCTATGATTCTATGATCTCCCTTACGACAAAAGACCAGAGTAACCTGGCTCTGTTTAGCCTGGGCAAAAGAAGACTGAGGGAGGATCTGACTAATATTTATACATATCTGAAGAGAGGTGGGAGGCAAATGGATGAGGCCAGGCTCTTTTCACTGGTGTGATAGGGCAAGCAGTAATGATATAAAACTTGAACATAGGAACTTTGATACAAACATACAGAATGACTTCTTTATGGTGAGGATGAAGGATTGTGTGATTCTTACAGATTTGTTGTCCTTTATTGAAAAGGAAAGTGAAAGAAAGGAAGTTAGGAAAGAAGGCAGGCAAGCAGGAAGGAGGGAAGGAAGGAAGGAGGGAAGGAGGGAGGGAAGGAGGGAGGGAAGGAGGGAGGGAGGGAGGGAGGGAGGGAGGGAGGGAGGGAGGGAGGGAGGGAGGGAGGGAGGGAGGGAGGGAGGGAGGGAGGGAGGAAGGGAAAGAAAAGATTTTCACAAGGGAAATCTAATGGTTTTTTTGTGAAATGTCTTTTCACTGTCTGAGTTCTGAAATTTCCAGAGGTATTTGGCAAGGTCCATTAAAATAACTTCTGATGAATTTAAGCAGCCATGGGATCAGAAAGAGTATTTTGACTCTGATTTCCTGAGCCAGAGATGATGCTTTTACTCTCAATAGCTTGATTAGCTTGATAATCTTTTCTTCATTTTTTTTTTCATTTATAATTTTAGTACATGGAAGCTTTTGGCTTCTGCTGCTTAAATTTTGTTGGATTATTTCTTTGCAATGGAAGATTACCATTTCCTATTGATCTTCTCCAGGTCATTTGTGACCATATAGAAAGCCTCTCTTGTTCAAGCACCTATTTGGAAAATTGTTCTTACCCTTTTCTCTTAGAATCTGCAGCTGGACACTTTCAGAGAAATCACAGAGGGCTAGAAAGATCTGCAATCTCACCAGAAGAGTGAGTTTTTGTTCATATGTAACACGAAACTGTTAACTGTATCTGTAGTAGTGTTGAACTGAAAATACAGATAATAGCTGGAAAGCTTTAATCTGTAGAGTAGGAAAATGCGCACTGTCCTTTGGCTCCACATGCTGTGTATGGAAGGCTACATTACACACGGAAGTTACAGGGACCTCACATTGAAGTTAATAAATTTTACCCCTCTGCAGCATTTTTTGGTCCTTTGTTGGTCCACTCCTTACTGCCACTTTTTCGGGTGTAACCCTCAAGGGAAGTCTAGATGTTACAGCTTGGCAGAAGTTAAAGGTCACCCTGATTCCTCAGTATTGTGCATTTGTTGGGATTTCTCTGACCGATTTACTAGCATTTAATATGTGAAGTTTAACTGTAGCATAGCTTATTGAGACACATAGCTGAGAAGCTGCTGGTGACACTCTTTGGCTTTTAAGTTCTGATGGCAACTTCCAGATCAACCAGCCTGTCAGGAAATTAGCTGAGGTAGGCTTTAAATCCTGACTGATATTATTCAGTATAATGTGTTTTCCAGCACTAATTTAGCCTTGTTTTAAAAGGAGAAGTACTTCAATAGATAAATATTTTAATTGGTCTTCATCAGATCCCTGCAGAGTTTCTGCTCGACTCATGGAGGATTTAAAGTCATAAGAAGTGTACAAATTCTAGCAGTTATTTTTCAGTTTGTTACTCGGTCTCATTAGATTTCTAAGCAAGCTGTATGAAACAGAAAGATAAGAAGAATGTCGTCATAACCACTCACCCTTAGGTCAGCATTCTCTTAACACCTGGGAGTGTTGAAGCCTCATAATATTTCACTACATCAGTTTGATAAGTCACAAATTTAGTGGCATGTATCACCTTTTGGAAACAAAACTACAGGCTCAATTTCAATATTTTTATTTTTCCTCTCAGAATGGAATATTTAATTATTTTTAAACCCATTCTGAAGTGTTCAGATTCATTGAAAAAAAAAAAAAAGATGGGGAAATAGAAGAAAAAGAAAGGTGATGTGAGCATGACCACACGTATAGATAATTTTCTTTGATTGCATCTGGAACGACTACAGTACTTCGGTATTAAAACTTCTAGAGATTTTTCTGTGTTATCTGCCATATGAGAGCAGCCACCTCATCATCAAAGCTGTGTTGCATATCTGTCATACTTCTAACTCAACATTATCCAAACAGCACTGCACACTCATAGCATTTCCACTGAATCACTGAATCATTTGAGTTGGAAGAGAATCTTAGAGATTATCTTGTCCAATTCTGCAAAGATAAAGGACATACTACATCTAGATCGGGTTGCTCAGAGCCCCATCCAGCATGACCTGAATGTCTCAAGGAACAGGTAACCCTCATCTCTCTGGCAACTTTCTCCTTCTGTATGTAACATTTATAGTCTATTATGGAAATATTTAGGTGGTGAATCTCATTTATAAGCTGAATGCATTGTAGTAACTCGAGACTAATTTTCCCTGCAGTTTGTGATACATTTCTTCAGTTTCAGAAGGTTATCAGCAACATTTTTGTAATTATGGAAAAGTTCAAAACATTCCCATAGCATATTAGATTTCCTTTTTTCATTCACAGCTGTAATAAATTTCAGAGCCACATCCACATTTCCTTTGACATGTTTGACAAGAGATGATATCACATTGCTGAGTTTTCCACCCTCTTCACCTCGTGATTAAAAAAACTGTAACATTAAACGGATCAGATGAGATATGGTTTTATTCTAAGAAAATAAATCTTTTACTATGGATTGTCAAATAAAATAAACATTGATACTTCAGTCAGAGAGGTTCTTTAGCATTCATTTGAAATAAAACTGAATTCTGAAGACTTCAGGAAAGACTACAAAAGCTGGAAAAATATCAGTTAAAATTCATTTTTAACAGCTGTATTGTAAGAGATTTATTTTCTTCATATATGTACATACCTATGAACATCATATACAATGAGTAACGCAAGGTTTATTTATAATAAATGCAACAAGGATTATCAACACGGTTTTAAACTATTCTTAATGGAAGATCATACCTTTTTTATTTATTTTTTAACTTATTATTTTCATAGAATCATAGGTGTTGGAAGGAACCTCAAGAGATCATGGAGTTCAACCGCCCTGCCAAAGCAGGTTCCCTACACCAGGTCACACAGGTAACAGTATTTTATATTATTAATGGAATAAAAGTAGATTTTCAGGTCAGATATTCATACCTGGAATAAGTAAACTTCAGGTAAATTATAGGTTTAGAGTCTTCTTACTCAGATCAACAGATTAATGTAAGTATGGTTGGTACTTCATCAGAAATAAATATTCTTGAGCATGGTGGAGTGACACGTAGTGAAAATGTGATTTTCTCAGAATTTGTACTCATGGGAAAAAATAAACATAAAATGTTAATGGGATCCAAACTTCTTATGTAAAATATATCAAAGATGTGGTCAACTGAAGTGTGCATGTGTGGGGGAAAGTGTGTGTGAGTATAGCTTTTTTTTAATGAATATTTCATATGTAAGGGCACTCATAAAATTGGGGTCTTACTTTCAAGACCTTTACAAACACAGGAATACAGGTTTGCTTCATATTAAAAGCAAGGCTTTTAAACAATCCTGGTGGGATAAAAAAATAAGAACCTTAATTTTATCCCAGTGAAGAATGATAATTTCATAGAACTGGAGGAAATAAAGGCTTACAGTGGGAGAATCTGATTCTATGCACCTCCACCAGTAACTTGCAGCATTAGATCATACACCCAGGGGAGTAATTGCATGAGCAAGTAGAAGTAATGAGCTGTTAGTCTCTAGTGAACCAAACAGTGAAATGGGACATAAAACAACCTCTGTCAGTGTTTATATCATAAGAATTTGCCTATATTCTTCTTATCTCTGATATTAAAGTGTCAGAATTCAGGGAGAAAAATAATTATTCTCTTGAGATTTCTTGTGCAAAGTAGATTGGGAATTTATAAGATTATCATTGTGCATTATTCTTTACCTCTGACTCGTCTCTCTTCTTCTGAAGGTAGACAAAAGAGAAACAGACAAATGAGCCAACATAAATAAATAAATAAATCATGAAATACTTCCAAATACATCTAAAACTAGATTTTATTCACTGGAAAAAAAAAATCAATAGAACACAAGGCTATTGAAAATCCATATCAAGTTTCCATATTAGCCATGCCCAAGAGAAAAGTAAATTTTTCCACCCTAACAGCAGCACACACTCAATATTGCATTGAGAGCTGTGTCATTCTTAGAACTGGGACACATGGCATTTCCGATCATGCTTCATCATTTATGGGCTCTGCTGATTTAGATCCTGAATAACTCAAACAGACTTTGGTTATTGTTTTATCTTGCCCCACCTTGTTAACAGAAATAATAAAAGTCTACCACTTTAGCTTTGGCAGTGTACTGACAGAGTTCTTCCTCTTGGCAGCTGAAAGGAAAGTGTCTGGGAGTAGAAGCAGTAAATAGCCACTCATCCATGACAATAAATTCCTATGTCTTATATGTAAAATGTAGGATCAACAGAATACCATTTTATCTGACAAGGAAACAGTAATGAATAAATATCTTTCTATTTATTTTCCCCCACACTAAGTGGCAAAGGCCCACCTCTAGTAGGTACATCACAATTTTATAATTATTTTGAGCCTAAAAGAGCTTCTTAGCTGAAGTGTTATTAATTAAATGCAAAATAAAATATTTTTAACAAATCATATTAAAAAAGAAACAAAAAAGCCTTATTCTATATTGATCTATTTTAGTTCATCTTATATCTAAAATCCTATGAATTACACTGAAACAAACAAATAAAATTATTTGCCATCAGGAGTCGGTGATTTAACAGTCACTAAACTGTGGATTTCTAAATGGAAAACGAGAATGTTGGAATTATATAGTGTGTCTTAACCTTGTCTGGGGACACTTTTGTACTTAAGTAGCTAATCACCCAAGGTTTCTTGATAGTCACTGGAGACACAAATGTCTCCTGAGGGTGTTTAAGCTACAGCATTAGTGCTTTGATTTATCTTTGTCAATGCAGAAAATCATAAGGATCCCTTCTTTCTAACACTTATAATAATAATAATAATAATAATAATAATAATAATAATAATAATAATAAAACAACAGAGAGAATCCTTTTGATACACACATTTTCAAGTAATTTCTCCTCCTGGAACAATTAAATCGATATAGACGTCAATCAATTAATGAGATAAGGAAATTACCAAATGTTATGATTTTCATCAAGTACTTCAAATTAGTTATAAGAATCAATTTGTAAAGGTACGAAAGCTTTTAACAACAGTAATCAGTAGCTAATATCAATAATGAAATTAAAGGGATAAGATATAGATTTTAAAATCAATAGGACTCATCAGATATCATAATACCAAATAAAAGCTAATCAAGTCAAATTCAATAGCTCATTTTTAAGAATTATTATCTCATTTTACTGGAGACATTCTTAAGGAAAACTTAATCCAGGTTGTTCTGACTCACTGTGTTAGCTATTCCTAGTTTTGAATGCAGCACTGCAGGAAAATACACTGAGTGGTGAAAAAAGACAGAGCCTGAATAATTAGTATTTATTTTCCAAGTAAAATAGCAGTTAGAAAAGGCCTTAAATTGTTTTGTCTTGTTTTCCAAAATTCACGAGCATTGGAGAAGAGAAACTTAAAAAAAAACATTGAAGTTTTACAGCTTACATTTAAGACAAACAATATTTTCACAAAACATGATGGAAGTATATGTACACTGGATTGTAAGGAATTTGCATGCAGCATAAGCCTTCTGAGTTGTATGTTCTGTAGTCTATATGACTACATTATATATTTAGGTTGATACTACGCATCGTCATATACAGACCTGGGGATCAGTTCAGTTGCCTGAAACAAAACAAAGCAGTCACTGCTGATTAAGAGGATTGAGAGTATCCAAAATAGTCACAAGGAATATCCAGAACATTCCAGGGTATCTGAAATATTACCCAGGACCTGAGAGAGGTCTGCACCTTTCTGATAACTGGAGATCTAACAGCATGCCCTCATTACTGTAGAATAGAATAGAATACAATAGAATACAATAGAATAGAATAGAATACAATACAATACAACACAATACAATACAATACAGTAAAGTACGATACAAAAAATGACCTGCAGAATTGGAATTTTCACAGGGAATGTTTTCATTTTTGATCAGTCTGTTAGTTAATCTATTTTTTTATTATCTATTTCCCCTTCTGGAAACCCTTGGGTGTCTCTCAAATTACCATACTTATCAGAGACTGAGTGGGTTCCTTTTTATTTCGACATTACAGTTAAGATAAAATTTCTCACAGGCCCATTTTGGTTTCCTTCATCTCTGTACTGCTGACTTAACCACTCATCACATCCATTACTTTTTCTCCCTCCTCTGGAACAGCTCTTGTAAATGCTATGCTCTACTACATGAATAAATTCCTCTTGGAAAGAATTTTGGAAGGTTGAATCCTAGAGGTGTACAGAACTGTAGGTTTATTATTGGCTGCTTACTAATCCATTCATTGCCCAATTAATAGTTCTAGGATCTCTGTACAGAAAAGAAAAAGAACAATACCCTGCCATTGTGAATAAAGTTAATCTCCAGTGACCTCCAAAAGCACATAGCTCCACTCAGTAATCATTCAGGCAGACTCATTTAAGCAATCTAGGCCTAACTTTTAAATATCTAAATGGCAAATTATCTGCATTAATACTATAACACCAACTGTCGTATGTACTAGGTTAGAACATTCTGAATGGATGAAAATAGTTCTTTAACAATTATTCTTGATATGTGCTTTCAGTCCCTTTCAAAATATATCTCTTAAGAAATAGCTATATCCTGTTTTGTCTACATATAGACATCTATATGAATCTATTATTGTCATCTTGACTTAAACATTTTTCTCCTCTTTTTTGATGATTTAGTGAGTTAATAAAATTTTCATAATAACTATTTATTAATTGGAAATAAATCATGACTGAAGTATGGGAGAATATGAGGGAGCAGCAACAAGCAGCAGTTCCAGAATGGGATGAGGAAGAGGTTGCAGTGGCAACAGATAGACTGCAGTGGGCTTTGGAGAAAGCATAAGAAAAGAGAAACAAAGGAACTCCTCTACATAGAATTATGACCATCGACAGTCATAGTGTTCTTTCTACATGCACATTAAGCCTGTGTTTTTGAAAGGGAGGAGACATTACTATAGGCATATATAAGCCTATACTCAGTAGTAAAACTATTCAGAAATGCCACATCATAGAACTATAGAATGGCTTGGATTGGAAGCATCCTTGAGGATTACTTACTTTCAACCCTCCTGTCATGGACAGGGTTGCCACATACTATATCAAGCTGCCCGGGACCCCATCAAACCTGTCCTTGAATGTCTCCAGGGATGAAGAATCCACAACTTCTCTGAGCGGCCTGTGTCAATGATTCACCACCCTTTAACATCCAGTCTAAGTCTCCTCATCACCCCACAACATCTAGTCTAAATTTTTCCTCTTTTAGTTTAAAATCATTTCCATCAAATCCCTCTTGTTTATAAGCTCCTGTTAAGTATTGGAAGGTCACAGCGGAATCATCTTTTTTTTTTCTCTTCTCCAGATCGATCAAACCCAGTTCCCTCAGTTTGTCTTTGTAGGAGAGGTGCTCCAGCTCTCTGATCATCTTTGCAGTCCTTCTCTGGAGCCACTTCAATAGCTCCGTATATTTCTCATTCTGAAGGCCCCAGGCCTGGACAGAGTACCCCAGATTGGGCCACACACGGGCAACAGAGAACAATTCCCTCCCTCTTCCTGCTGATCACCCCTCTGTTGATGCAGCCCTAGGTACTGTTGGCCTTCCAGGCTGCAAACATACACTAATGAATCATGTCCAGCTTTTCATCCTCTGGAATCCCCATGTCTTTCTCCTCATGGTTGCTTTCAGTGTGTTCCTCTCTTCGCCTGTAAATATATCCAGGACTCCCTCAAACCACGTTCAACACTCTGCACTTGGCTTTGTTGAACCTCAGTAAGTTCACCCATTTTTCAAGCTTAAAATGTCTTCAAAGGTGTTTTCTGACAGTTGGAGGTATCTGTTCCCAGAACGTGTGTTAAAATTGCTGATCTTTTCTAAATTGCACACTGAAGGATAACATAACAGTATAGCTGACTTGCAGCACTTGAGGTAAAAGGGAAATATTAATAGACTGATGGGAAAAAGGAATCCTCACTTCATCTGCCATGGTATTGTTTCATTAATATTTTCAGTTGTTACCTCTTGGTAGCTGAGGGAGAAGTGTTTGAACAAAGCTTTGGGAAGGCCAGACTATGGGTGAAAAGATACAGGAGTATGTTCAGCCCTGGAATACAGATTTTGTCTGTTACAAATGATGTCGTAGAGGATTTTGTAGCAACAACGTCTGGGGCATATTCATCTCTTTTTAGTATGGTTAACAGAATTAAGGTAGTGTGAAATACCTCATCCCTTCTTGCACTGCTATTACTGACAAATTTGCTATTATTGACAAAACATTTGCTATTACTGACAAAATTAGAGCTGCATATCTTCAGTCTCAGATCACGCTGCTTCTGCTCTTTTGAACACTGAGTCAATTGCTAAGTAAAACAGGAAATATGTGTAAAATCACAACAAATTATTGTATCTTTATGGACAGCATAAACTGAGTTATCTAAATACTTCAAGTTATTTAATAGACTTTATGTTAGCAACTTCACTACAAAGGAGGAAAATGTTATTAAATTTTAGGGAAAAGACCTAAAGTATGGAAAAGGAAAGAATACTCCTTAAAAAAAAAATCAAATAAAAAAAGAACTAAAATAAGATGCAATGAGGTAGGTAATTGATGAGGGGAATTTTCAGAACATCCATGCAGAAATCTGTCAGGATTGCTGCTCTGATTTTTGTATCTTGTACTTAATGTATGTGTTCTGAAAATTCTAGAGTGAAAATGATCTGGTTCATCTCACTTATCATATCCTTTCCTGAATATGGACTGAATTAGGGTACAGTTCTATCTCTCCTTGTCTCTCAGCACTAAATATCTGATGTCTAATTTTATACCTGGATTGCACCACTCAAAATACTTACCATACTCTGAGTCTTTGAAGACATACATGTTTATTCTGCATTTATATGACACCAACCATATCAGTCATTGCATTGTGCACAATGTCTCCGCTTTCCTGACCCTAATAGTGTAGTAATGAAGACACCTTCTGAACCATGTAACAGTTGCAGAAATAGACAATAAATGAATAAATAAATAATGCATGAACAAAAGAAATTTGCATGCTGACTAAATTGCCAGCCCATCCTATCTAGAAAAATATTTATGTGAAAGGGAAACAGATGATGAACTGCAGAGAGAGCAGAATATTAATCTGGTTTACTCATCCTTTCTTTTTACACATATTTTGCATTATTGCATACAATTTTTAATAATCTTGTATGTCAGAACATCCTCTCATTGTAATGTTTTGGATGATTATGCTGTGACAGAAAATGCTTGATATTGATTGAAATTATTTGAATATCATTATATATACATTGTTAACATTTTAGATAATTTTTGCACTCACAAAATTCATGTTGATCCATATGTCTATGCAAAAGGAGGGAAAAAATTCTTAAAGAAAAATAATAAGTAATAAGTAACACATAAGTAACGCTGATCACTTAAGTACATGAAAGTTACAAAAATGCCCCTTCTCCTATCAGTAAATGTTTCCTGATTGTTATCGAAGGACCATGACCAACTCAGCTATTGAGAATCCTATCTCAGGGCAGAGTCTTATTGATTTTGTTATGATTTTGTGTTACTGGATTCAAGAGCAGTATTGGAGCCAAAGTCAGAACAGAGGAAACATTGATCCGTGACGGTATGGTGATTCCTATGTTTCTGTGCTATTGAATCACATCACGTTGGAAAGTCATTGAATTAAAATGAATATGCTTGGATAGATATGTGAGGCTTTTGCAAACCACAGCACAAAGTGTGTCAAATTACTATCTGAATGATTCAGACAAAAGTTCTAAATGACTCGGTCACACAATCCATAGAGTTTATAATTAAAAGTATGCAGGTGCATGAATACGGATGCATTTTTCTCAGATATGCTTCAGAGACCTATAAAAGCCTCAGACATTACTAGAGATGTGCAGAATTAACCATAAATAATTCAAGTAGTCTGAGAACCTTTGCATCTGTTGTTTTGTAGAGAATCTGCATGTTCTGTTATTAACTTTGCTTCTTCTCACCATAATTATTTTTTAAACAGTCTCTTGCTATTTAAAAGGACAGCAGGTATTTGAAATAAAAGCTCTTAACCCCCCAAATAATAATTTAATAAAATTGTTCAGATGTGTTTTACTAAGTTGTTCTAAGATATGTCAGTACATTATTTGAGAGATGGATGTTATGTGACTTTAAATGTTGAACATGAAAAAGAAATAAATTACTTCTCAGCTTTGGAGCGATGGCTATGTTCCTATGCACAGTATTCTATCTAAATTCTTGATTGCTTTATAGAAGATCATGCCCCTAATAAAAGTACTTCTCCTTCTACATTTTTTTACATTAGTCTATTTCTTTTCAAAGTCTCTCCTCCAGTAAATCTGATTCATGTAGGACATTTGATTCTCATATGCACCTCCTTATCCTACAAGGATAATAGCTCCATAGAATTAGTTAAAATTTAAAAGCACTATCAAAACAGAGTAAGTTATTATGAATACAAAAGAATGAAAAATTTGAAAGAGTAGCTGACTATCCTGAGCTGAGTTCGGCTGTGTGATCGGTAGTCTCTTGAGTGGGAATGAGTGAAGTGTTTTTTGAGCTAAATATTTCTGTTGAAAAATACAGATTTGTGTCAATAACATTAAAAAAATCTAAACGCAACATACAATAGTGGGTTTTATTTTAAAAATTTTATAACAACAGCATTTTTGTCTCTATATATGCACATGTGAATTTTATTTCAAATAAAAAATTATTTTGTTCTTTCACAAATTAAATGTATTGTTATTGATTGATAAAAAGCTAACTACTTGAGAAAAGAAATATAGTTCATTCAGGTAATTTTTTTTTCTAGTATTGATGGAAGAACAAGAGTTAATTATTTGTTCATCTCTACTCTCAAGTTTAAAAACAGGACCTAAGGGCTTTGTCTAGCCAAGGTATACTTTTGTCTCCTTTTGTTTTTCCAGAGAGGAATGGCAAATTTCTCAACTTACTGAGAATATATTTCAGGAAATGAAGATAACCTTGAGATGATAATCTACGGAATGTGGGTGATCTTAGCTCAAGTTCCAACGTGGTCTTGCATGTTTGTATTTGTATATTACTCACATAAACAGACATTATTTGCTAATAATTAGACAGGGTTAAGTACAGTATCAATAGATAAAGAAAATTAAGTCTTCTAGAAGATTGCATAACCACAATTAAAGAAGATTTGATTACTGTAGAGAAGGACAGGCTCTTGTGTTGTTTCTGAGGTCCCAATATTATTAGTTAATGACATTTTGGACCTCATTTTCTACTGCTTTTTTTCCTTTTATCTCCATATCTTATCACCACTCTCTTTAAATACTTCTTTGCCTGTAGAATTAATTTCTTTTATCCAGTTTGGAGGTATGTAAGTCTCCCACAGTCGCTTAACTATCATTTCATGTTGCCTTCTTGTGGCCTTCATAAATACCTTTTCTCACTTCATATTATCATATTAGTCTCGAGTAATGTCTTCAGTGGAAGTTACCAGCCTGATACCACTGGAGAAATAATGATTTGTATGTAAAGCCCATTTATGAAAAATTATATTCTGCAAAAAAAAACCCCAAAAACTTTTAGACATATCCACTAAGCTGCCAGGATGCTGGAAGGATTGGTGGATCCATGGGAGCCAGGAGCTGCAGAGGGTTCTCAGAAGAGTGGAGGGAGAGGGATGAATGCAATCCATTTTCTGAAAGCCAATCCCACAAATCCACTAAAATTGCACAAGATGTACAGCTCTAAGATTTTTCTCTGAGCTGTAAAATAGTTTTCTTAAGATGTATTTTACTGAGTGCCTCTCAGACCTTCTTGCTTTATAAGCAGCACTATGATATTTAAAGTTTCACATTTTACACTTCAGGTTTTAATATAAGCTAAATCGCACATGTATATAAGTATATGAACATCTCTGAACAAAGAACCTTAAAAAAAAAAAAAAAAGCAAGAGGCTACTGAATATGAAAATGTAAGAATTTTCATGCTTTTTACTTCCAGCATCTACTGGTAAGCATTAATAGCACATTGTTCTGGCAACGTAAATCTCCGCAAAACTTGCAAACATTTAGTTAGAATTGATTTTCTTTTTGTCTTTAATGTAATAATGAGTGTACATGGAAATAAATCTCATATTTCTTCATTCCAAATTTCCTGAAGCCTTTTAAGATTTGTGAAAGGGGGATTTTATCTAGATGGTAGAATAAATAACGTGCACAGCTTCATAGTTTTAGGTTGGAGGTTAGCCATTTATATTATAGGGATGCATGCTGTAAGCAGAAGTCCAATAACTCACAATGGACTTTTCCAGTCCCAGTGATTTTACAGGCTGGACAAAGCACGTGCAAACACAAAAGCTGAAGTACTTGTCACAGGTCACAGGGCAAGTCCATTACAAAGCTCAGGAAATAACACATTTTCACATCCAGTCAGAGGTCTTAACAACTTTACTGTGCTGATTTCTAACACACATTTTGGAGGACTGTTGTTTCCATAAAATCCTAGCTGTGAATGAGGGTATTCACGTGGGAAATCCTAATCCATTAGGATTAGGCCCTGAGCCCAAACCAGACTAGAACAGAATGCTGCTCAGTAGCTTGCTAATTATGAACTGCTTGGCCCTGTTCCCTACAACCCGTCCAATGCTGAATAAAGCAGATCTGAATATTGTATATATTTTTCTCATATGTTTGATTATCTCTGAAAAAATCACAAGGGGTGTGAACGTTAACAAAAAAGTAACAATTTAATTAACTCATTTGTGTTGTTATTCTTCTGGTATTCCCACAAATATCTTAGGTGGCAGGCAAAGAAACAAGAAGGTATGAACCATACTGATGATTCACTAAACTGTTCACTCAAATCAGTTTGTACTCAAACCCATCTTTAATTATTCCTCTAGTTCTAGGAAAAACAAGAAGATTGAATGATTTCAAAATTAACATTGTCCCCTTCTAGGTACAGAATTTCAACATGATATAATTATAAATCTATTAAAATTAGCTGTCACTTTTCTGACATCCTAGGAAAAATGAAGATACTCAACCTGGTGTACTGTTGCTTTAAAAAGGGAAAAATAAGAGGAACAATACTGATGTTATAACTATTGTCAAAGCATAAGGAGATTTAGAGGTGAGGAAAAATAATTTCAATTTTAAGAATTTCTCTGAAGGGTCTTGGTGTTCATAGATTCATAGAATCATTAAGGTTGGAAAAGACCACTAAGTTCAACCATTAACCCATAATCACATAATGGTCCACTAAACTGTGTCCCTCAGTGCCACATATACACATTTCTTGAACACTTCCAGGTATGGTGACGCTACCATCCCAGTGGGCTCCTTTCCACTATCCCAGGAAGTTGTAGATAGCTAAGGTCTCCTGTGCTAAGGTCTCTCTTCTCCAGACTTTCCTCAGTTTCCTCAGCCTCTCCCCAAAAAACTTGTGCTCCAGGCTCTTCATAGCTTCGCTGCCCTTCTCTAGAATCGCTCCAGGACTTCAGTGCACTTCCTGTAGTGAGGGGCCCAAAACAGAACACAGCACTCAGGGTGAGACCTCACCATAGCAGAGTCCCTGCTCTTGCTGGCTTCACTGTTTCTGATACAAGCCAGGATGCCATCATCCTTCTTAGCCACCTGGGCACACTGCTGGCTCATGTTTAGCTAACTGTCTTCTAAGACCCCCACAATCTTTTCCCCTGTGCAGCTGAAGCCTAGGTAGACTACATCAACAGCCTTTCCCTCATCAGCCAGACAGGTCACCTGGTCACTGAAGAAGGTCAGGTTGATCAGGAAGGATCTGCCTTTCTCAAACCCCTGCTGGTTGAGCCTGGTTGGTTTGGAGGACTTACATACCTCCAAACTGGATAAAAGAAATTAATTCTACAGGCAAAGAAGTATTTAAAGAGATCTGCCTTCTCAAACCCCTGTTGGTTGGGCTCAAACCCCCTGGTTGTCCCATGCATGCTGTGTGATTGTACTTGGTAATAGCTCCCACTGATTTGTTTAGCATGTTCATTGTTATCCTGCCTATAGCGGGATATTGTTTACAAAGTCTGCAACTCAACAGATTTTAAAAACTGCTGCAATTCAGAAGTTAATAGCTGGTTCTCTTGGAAGTTGAAAGCGAGGATTAAAACCGTGTACCATGAGGCTGTCTCTGTGAGAATGGCTCTGCGAACTATTTCTGAGGCACAAATAGAATATACAACAGCAAAATTTATTACATATCTTTTAAACACTTAGGAAAATGTTTTAGATTGACTTTGATATGTAGGTATGTTAGGCACTTACTAAATGGAGCGTTCTGGAAATTGTTTTGACAAATGATACTTCCTCCAGCAATTGACCAGCAATGGAAGTTGTGTCACTTCTAAGTGCATCTAAATTGCCCAGTACAATTAAGAAGTCATTTAAGCTTTAGCAGTGTTTTGTCTGATTCTGAAAGTGAGAACTTAAAATGTATGGCTTGTCCAAACTCATAATGAAAACATTATTTTCTACTTTCTCTTTAAGGCAGCCTTCCTCCACAATCACATACACATCCTGAACTGAAAAGAAATAAAATAGCAAATGATGATGGCACATTCTATCCAACCACTGAGTGAAATAGGATCTATCACTGTCTGACTATGAGAGCTTTCTTCTGGGACTCGAGGGGATATTAAAATAAGAATGCCCTTTCAGCACTTTATGTGATTTGTGTTTTAAAAGCAACACACATGAGCTTTATAAGTCAAGTCAACTTAGGTGAATACATAGTAATACTGAATAAGTAAAAAAGATTTTTCTCTCCACTTGAGTGTAGAGGGGAGAGAATAAAACAAAAAGAACCTAATCATATATACAGTTTCAAAGTAAAATGAAAGGGAGAAAATTTCTTTGAAAGTTACTAACTATGAGGACCATTCTCAAGGTAATGCCTCCTATTCTATCGTCGTGACCCACATGCTGTCCCTCAGCATCACAGGCAGATGGTGGTGGTATGGCAGTAGAGTTTTAACCTTCCCACCAATATTCCATTGCATTTCATTGTCATGTGACAAATGGCAGCAGAGGGGAATTCTGACAGCATGGTGTCCAACATGGAAGAGTGTATTAAGCAAAAGGAAGGAACTGAATTACTCCATGCAGAAAAAATTGCACCCACTGACATTCATCAACACTTCATCAAACTGTGGACATGAACACAGTGAGGTGGTGGATAGTGTATTTCAGTGGTGGTGATGGTGACGGTGGGGCATATGTGGTGCAAATTTTTATAGGTGAGGCATGAAAGATTTTGCTTGGTGAAAATGCACAGCTAATGGTAGTGACTGTTGAAAATCAGAGATTTGTAGCTGAGAATTTTCTGTCAAATATTGTTATTGTTCTGTTCGCATTTGTTGTAGTTTCCTTGGGAAAAAAAAATAGGAGGAATTACTTTCAGAGCAACTTACATTTAATTTACAAAATCACGCAGAATATTGGAATTTGTTTCTCCTTAGTTCTTATTATTTTTGCAGCATCTATAACTGGTAAAAGGCAAAACACTGATGAGAATCAAATACAAATGCAAATCAAATGCAAATACAAAGTCCATGTAAATGGAGCCTTTTCCCTCTGATAATTCTGTAGCTATTTTTCTATATCTCTCTCTGTAAATCCACAAGAAAAAGTGTAGATTGTTACAACACACGCACTTTCTAGTCACACAGGGATGCACTAAACAATTCAGAAGTTACTGGCAGCGTACTTACTAATAAATGGCAGCTCAACCAATGCATATCATGTCTGAAGAACAGCCTATCTTTGAAAAAGGGTGGGGGTATTAATGTACTGGGTAAATTGAAGTCTTACAGTGGCTTCCATTACATTGGATCAAATTCCATTTTTCAATTGTTCTTCTTTCACTAAGGTGGAAAATAACTAACCTATTTGGTCAAGACTTCTTTTTTCTTAATGTCCTTCAGAGAACTCCATTTCATTCTTACACAAAATTGATAAATAAATAATGATTCACAGTTCAACAAGGCCAAGTCAAAGGTCCTGCATCTCAATCAGGGTTATCTCAAGCACAGGTAAAGGTTGGGCAGAGAATGACAAGAGCAGTCCTGAGGAGAAGGATGGGGGAGTGTTAACTGATGAGAAATTCAACATGAGCTGGCAGTGTGTGCTTACAGCCCAGAAGGCCAACTGTATCCTGGGTTGCATCAAGAGAAGTGTGACCAGCAGGTCAAGGGAGGTGATTCTGCCCCTCTATTCTGCTCTTGTGAGACCCTACCTGGAGTATCGTGTCCAGTTCTGGAGTCCCCAACGCAAGAAGGAAAAGTAGTTGTTGAAGAGGATCCAAAGAAAGCCATAAAGATGATTAGAGGGTTGGTGCATCTCCCCTGTGAGGACAGGTTGAGAAAGCTGTGGAGAAGAGAAGGTTTTGAGGAGAACTTATAGCAGACTTCCAGAACCTAAATGAGGCCTAAAGGAAAGCTGGGGAGGAACTTTTTATAAGGGCAGGAAGCAACAGAATGAGGGGAAATGGTTTTAATATGTAAGAGGGTAGTTTTAGACTGGATATTAGGTGGTGAGACACTGGAATAGGTTGTGCAGTGAGGTTGTGAATACCCTCTCCCTGGAAGCAGTCAAGGCCAGGCTGGATGGGGCCTTGAGCAACCTGGTCTAGTGTGTGATGTCCCTGCCTATAGCAGGGAGGTTGAAACTAGATGATGTTAAAAATCACTTCCAAACCAAACCATTCTATAATTCTATGTTTCTGTCGTACTGAGATAATTTCATGGCATGCCATGAAAAAATTCTGGCTTCCTTGTCCTCTTCATTCTATCTGTGTTGATTTTGATATTAAGAGATTAACTCTCCAAATAAAGCCTTTTTCATTCAAAATATGGCCTTCACCCTTACTGGGATCATATTCGGCAGCATCAGTTTGTAGGTAATATGGAATTCAAAATTTAAGTCATAAGGGAGCAGCTGAATACATACTTATAATGAATCTTCCTACTCTGAAATCTACTTCAGAAAGTAGAGAGGTGGTATGGAAATTGGCATGGTAGCAGCTGTATTCACAAGAGTAAAATTTTTCTTTTTTTACAGCTAAGAAAAAATAACTCTGGAGTCATCTTTTCTTACCATATGCAAACACTAAAGGCAACCCAATAACTTGCATTTTCTCAGTGGACAGTATAAGGTTGAAAGAAAAATACTCATCCAATGCAATCAAAGTTCCTCACATGCTTATCTCAGAACTTAAATGCATTATTAATGTTTTGCTGTATCTTATGTGTTGTCTTTGAGTTGCTAGTATGATAAAACATTATAGATTGTGTAAACTCAGTAATAGATAAGTAACCTCCCTGTATTTTCCTGATCACGGAGTTGAGAACTTTCAACGTACCTTTTCCAGAAGTCTTCTTCTGAGCATACCTCAAGGAATCACTTCTAAAACCAAATATTAATTTTTAATATATATGAAAAATTTATTTTAATATCTCAGACTCTTAAGTTGCTAAAGTTTTTGTGGATTTGTATAAAAAAATTATTCTTAACAATGTTATCTTAGGCAATGCAATAGAGCTTGAAAAAGTTACTGTTTATATCCATTGAAATAAAAACTTCATATTATGTTGTAAATAGGCTGTATATTAAATGAAGAACTATCGCTGTATTGTTGAACAGTAATTCTATCTATGTCCAACTTATTTATTTGGAAGTTAAATTTAGAACTGGCCTTTTTCCAGAACTTTTCAGTATGCAATCAGCTCTAAAGTACAGCATCAGAGCACTAAATACAGTAAGACAATATGCTTTTGCTGCAGCAATAAGTGAAATTCAGCACTGACATGCAAACAAGTTCAACTGAGTGTCCCTTACTTCAGCTTCATTAAAGTTTCAGCTTACTAATCGATAACGTAGTCAGCCATTGCTGCAGGCAATCTGAGGAGACAAAAATGAGAAAAAATACTGTTCTTGGAACTATCATTTCCAGTGGATATTAGCTCAAGTGTTCACAGTTACATGCCACCAAAGCACCCACTCAGCCACTGATCTCAAAATAACACTGGGAGAATTTATCCCACTGAGCAAGTGAAAATATCCAGCATGCTAAAGATATTGGTCTGGCCACAGAAGTTCAAAATTCTTACAGTGGACAGGAAATTGAGATACACTGGATTCACATTAATGGATAACTTCTGTAGAAATCTGTCTGTATTGTAGGCATGAACTCATGAATCATTCAGATTCACCCTGCAGAAGAAAATAAAAAAAATATGCTAAACCCAAATTTTCACCATCAGATTTAGCTGATTTATTGGTCAGTCATCATCAAATTATAAATGGTTACCAGAGATTTTAAAAAAGCTCTGGATTCTGCTACTGAGATACAAACTACGTTAGAAGAAAAACTAACTGGAATTTTCTTTTATGTTTATTTATTTGTTTCCTTTATTTTGTCATTTCAAAACATTGTCCACAAAATTAATATCTGGGAAGAAGTTTAAAAATGACATTTTAAAAAACATTTGTAAAAAGATCTAGCCAATGTGCTGGCTCTATTTTAGAATTAGTAGATTTTTACAGTCATTACCTGAGAGCCTGAACTAGCAGCTTTGAAAGGGCAACCATGAAATCAACAACTGTGGTCTCCAGTTCTGACTGTTCTGTTTACTACTGTATGACTTCTGTCACTCTTCCTTGCACTCTTCTTGTACTGAACATAATTTACTGTTCTATTTCCAAGCAGATACATCCTTTTTGAGTTTTATGCTGTAAAAGCACAAGCTTAAACTTTATTCAGAGGTTTGATGTCATTTTCCTATTTAGGATGGGCTAGGGCAAAGAAATCAGCTCAGAAATGATTTTTTTCTAGATTTTTTTCCTAGCTCTGGGAGGATAGTGTCCTTCATGCATTTAGTTGTCTGTTAAATGGGAAAATTAAGGAGTGTTTATTAGTCTGATAAAGAAAAAATCCAAAAAAACAAAAAAAATTGAGGATCAGACTTGGAAATAGGTTGTTCATTCCGCTTGACCCAGCTACATCTGTTTGCTTGTTCTGTCAGCTTTTTCCTATGGGTCAGTCACTGTCACCTATCAGCTTCTTGTCATCATATGCCATGAATAAACTGAACAACATAAATCACACTTCTTTAATATGAGAGACCATTCTTCTTTTGCAATCATCTTTTGTGTAGTGGCTGTTGGACTTCAGCAATATGCAGCATGTAAATTCATTGTTGTGTTTTGTTTTCATTTTCTAAGTTGACTTAACATTCATTTTCACTGTTTATCTTATTCTTACTTAAAAAGAGACAGGACCACCTGGATATAGATAACATGAAAGGAAATGAGTTTTTCTGACTTCTATTTTAAGCACAAACATTGCTTTTCATAGTTAAATCCTTCTAAGAGATTGGTGTTATCTTGACTGTGTTTCTTTTACTTGTCCTAGATTCAATTTACAAAAATGTCCCAGTGCAATTGTCACTTGCCAGTGTTTTACCTGAATATTAAATGAAGATTCCAGTGTATCAGCAACTTCACCTTAGAATTTTCTGCTTAATAAAATGGGAAAGAAAATGTTGGAATGGGACCTGCTTTGTATCATTTGCAGAATTAATTCAACAACTAAAAAAGGGTACATTTTCTTGGACAAAATTTTACTTATAGTATGAAGAAGACATACTACATAAGGCCACAGGAAACTAGGTGTCCCCATTATCTTGAATGGGAGACCTGAAGGTCAGTCTATACAATCATGCTTCCCTTGTCTGAAAACTATGTCATGAAAAGTGGGAAGAGAGGAAAGGAAGCAGGGTTCATATAGACAAGGGTTCATATAGAGTTTTGCCATGGAGCTGAGGTATTAGCCAGGACACACATTCTACAGAGCTTGAATATCTTCTATTTTGTTGTGGTAGATACTTAGCTTTATAATCTAAGAATAGCATCTATAACGTG
This sequence comes from Cyrtonyx montezumae, assembly GCF_038088225.1. Taxonomy (NCBI): domain Eukaryota; kingdom Metazoa; phylum Chordata; class Aves; order Galliformes; family Odontophoridae; genus Cyrtonyx; species Cyrtonyx montezumae. The sequence continues at coordinate 5,720,834 of NW_027072089.1, forward strand.
ATGCAACTTTTCATAAGTTATCACATTTCACAATGTCTACTTGCTTGATTTGAAAATTTCTTCTTTGTCTGGAAGCTAAGTTTCTGAGGAAGTCCAAAGCTGTCTTGTTGATGATTAGATTGATGTCTTGTTTCTGTCTTAGTCCCATGGCAGCTATCACAATCTTGATTTGCAGAATCAAACTCTATAACCCGGGTTAAATTATAAAGCAGGTATATTTATTTGGCGCTGCCCACACACATCAGGTGCAAGGGGGGCAGCCCAACCTAGCTTGCACAAAGTGGAGGGAGAAGTAGTTACATATTTAAAAGCACAAAGCATACAAATTCCTTATAATAGTAGGATGGACTATTACTTTTAGGTCCAATAAATCATTTCCATAGGTACTGCCTCAAATTACTTTAGGTCTAGCATGTGAAGAGTCACCTGGTGGTAGTGTTCAGGGGTCTTGAAGATGAAGGGTGTATGTCTTCCTCACTGTGTACTTTTCACACCACTGCAGCTTGAGGAATTAATCCAGTTCCATCTGGTTCTCAGCTAGCCATGGTTTTGCAGTTTATTGTCTTTGCACAACCACCGTTTGGCTGTCATGCTGTTTTTATTCAACTTTAGTCTTATCCTCCCTATCCCAGGTGGTACCTTCATCAGTCTTGCCTTTATTAATCCCTCTTCCTCTTACCCTGAACCATCCTTAAGTCTCCTAACCCACTCTTACCCCAAATCAATCTCCTGCTGAAGATCATGTGTGACATGATGCAAAAAGGGATCATGACAAATCTGAAAAACCTAACATCTGGGACATTCAGCCTTGGCTCCAAATGCGACATCTATTTCCTGGTCCAAGAATGCTTTTATATGATCATGTAATACAGAAGTAAAAAAAACCCCTCAAAACTCAGAATTTTCTCTACAGGTTAGTGACTTTAGTAAAAAGCATGCACTACTTTCTTATGTTTTACCTTATTCTTCTCCTCCAGACCTGTGAATATAAGACATCTTTCCTGCTTCAAGGTTTGACTTTACCAAAAAAAAAATCAAAAAAATATGTTGCACATACACAAAAAAACCTTTTGTGTATGTGCAACACAGAAGGCCAGCAGTATCCTGGACTGCATAAAAAGAGGATGGACTTCAGGGTAAAGGAGGTGATTGTACCACTCTGCTCTGCCTTCATGAGACCCCTGAAATACTGCATCCAGGCATGGGGGAACCCTGCATGTGAAAGTTGTGGAACTGTTGAAACAGGTCCAGAGGAGAGCCACAGGGTTGATCAGAGGGCTGAAGGACATCTCCTATGAAGAAAGCTTGAGGGAGCTGGGCTTGCTCAGCCTGGGGAAGAGAAGGCTCTGGGCATCATCATTGTGACATTTCAGTACTTAAAAGGGACTTATGAACAGGAGAGAGACCAACCTTTTCATGGGTAGATAGTGAGAAAACAAGGAGAATTGGTTTTAAACTAAAAGAGAGAAGATTTAAGTTAAATATTAGGGAAAAATTCTTTACTCAGAGGGTGGTGAAGCATTGGCACAGGTTTCAAAGTGCAGCTGTGAATGCCCCATTCCTGGAGGTGTCTTAAGGCCATGTTGGTGGGTGGTAACCTTGCCCATGGCAAGGGTTTGGTACTGGATTATCTTCAAGGACACTTTCAATCCAAGCCATTCTATAATTCTATGATTCTTTAGGTGCTACTGAAATTAAGGGCATAACTAATAATCTCTTTTCTGTACATGTTCTCTGGAACATGAATTAACATCATGCTAAATTCTGTTTTGAGTGGATTTAACACTTCTAAGAGTCTTAAATTTTAGCTTCTTTTTACACTAGTGAACTCTTCTTCTTTGTGGAGTAAAAGTGAGGAAATGGAGATCTGCCTCTCTTTTCCAGCTTTAATCTTCCCTACTCAACGATATTAAGCAAGATGTTATTTTCTCATGTTCCTGCATAAACTGTAGCCTAATATATAGCTATATAACAAATTTTCCACTGTGAAGAAAAGAAAAACAACTTTGGGAGCCTAAGTCCATTTGAAATCAGTGATTTCCATTGCACTAGTAACAACCTGGTAATTACTTGGACTGCGGACATCATGGGCTAAATTAAACTACTGACATAACATGAAATCACCATGTTCCATTACTCTAGCTTCTTGAAAAGTCAAGGGCTTTATTGAATGGCTTTATGGCAATGAAATACAGTTACGTAGAGAAAGCTTTAGATCTTTTCACAAATTTTTGAGAACTGCTCTGCTAATGACCATTACTCTTAATTGAATATTTGGAAAACAGATGTTGCAGTGCAATTTCTGGCTCCTCAATGTTCATTGAGTTTGCTAATAATACTTACAGCCACCCATCAAGAGAAAATAGTCTCTATATAGTGTAATAAGATTAAACTGATTATGTGATCTAACTAACCTCGGTGTCTGCTATCTGCTTGTGCTAACTAACTCATCTGATCATTTTAGAGGTTTCACTTCGTTGACTTTGTTACAAAATACTTTGAATTGACAATCCTAAAGCTCCCCTGTTATTAGCAATAATAAAACAATGTGTGAACATGGGAGTTAATTTGGTATTTACTATGTTCTACCAATCCTGATGTCAATCTTTATTAGAAGTCCAAGATAGACATCATAACAACTCTCCAAAGCCCCTCTACATATTTCATCTCAATGGTCAACATTTTCAGTTCCTGTAAAACAAACCCATTCAGTTGTGAAGGTGATGGGAACCAGTTCAGATAGGTTTTTTTTTTTCAGTTTGTTTTATTCCTGTTCAAAAGCTGAAAATATTGAAGAATGTAAGCTAAATATAAACTCACTTGGCAGTAAACTGTGAGAATCATACCTTTAAAACACTATTTTGATAATGAACAAATTTTTTTTCCCACTTTTTTCAGTATTTTCTTCTTGAATTTCAAGTGCTTGAGACAGATCTCACAGAAAATCTAGAACTATATTTTTAAAAAATAATTTCAGAAAATTAGTATTTTTCTCTGGCTAACATAATGTATCTTATTTTTTTTCTTCATCCCACAGGTATTTTGATCTAATGGAGCTGACTTTTCATTTCAGTGACACAAACTCATGTGCACAGATCTAAAAGTGGTATTATCATTGTTGTCAAAACAACCAGCATTTCCATTTTTTTTAGAAATGAATGAAGTAAAGAATGTAAGCCTGTGACTAGAAGAGTCTTCGTGTACTTACTGGAGTTACATTGTAAGACCTACATATGCTAAGTTTGGTAGAGGTAGTAGTGATTGCCCTGTCAAATTGCCTCCCTTAGTGTATAAATAGCACACTTTTCATTATACTAATTGAAGAAGGATCCAGGAATAGAAAACAGGGGTTTTATTCTATAAACCAGTTTGACAGACTGTGGCTTACTTGAAGCATATCCATCATTAACAAGCTGAAAACTAATTGATATCAGAGAAAGAAAATGAAAATGGAAGATATCCTGGAAGATTTTTCAGATTTCCAAAGAACTTACTAACAGAGAAACATTTCTGTTGTCAAAATCCCTTTTTCAGCCATCTTTCCTCAGGGCTCATATGAGGCATCTATGAACAGAGCCACAGCTATTTACAAGAAGGCTGAAGACACATGAGAAATCTCTCATCTCAGTAGCTCTCTAAATTCACTGTGCTACTGAACATATTTCCATAATTTTCTGAGCTATAAAATTTTGGATCCAATAAAACTATTTGAAGTTCCTTAAAGGTTTTTAGAAGGTTCTACTGCTTATTACATACTATGTGATATTTCTCATAAAGTGCTTTTCGTTTGACTCTAAATGAGGAAACATCCCTGTTATTTGTAACTTATTTCACCAGAACAGAATCCAAATTCAGCAATTAGACATTTTATTCTAGTGCATTTCTGACTGTGAAAAAATAGCATTTCATTAGAAAATGAATAAATCCTTTGAAGGGTTAATTTTATTATCATTATTATTATTTTAATTGACACTGAGGATGAACTTGTTTGTAAGAGGGCTGAGTAAATTCTGAAGATAAAGGACACCATTCACATCCAAGTTACCAGGTTGAGCAAAGGTCAAGAGTAACTCAGCAGATCTATAATCATGAAGATGCATTTTTAGATTACTAAGAACACATTATTTAGACTTTTTGTTTAACTCTTTGCCCAACAGCAGATTTCAACATCTTATTGAAAAATGTGTAGTGTGGATTTGAATTGGACTTGATGATCCTTATTGTGTCCCTCTTCCATCTCTTGATAGTCTGTGATTTTATGACATATATTTAACTGAGTTTTAGCTGCCAGAGAGAGAGGTCTTCAGTTCAAATAAAATATCCTTTCTTCTATAGATATGGTTGTCTGGAGAGGGCAGTCCAGAATCTCCAACTGTTTTTTACTTGCTTTCCTTCTTCTGTTTCCTACTCAGTTAGATAATGAAGATCAAACAGAGTAAAAAACTTCCTCATCTCATTCAGTGTTTGTCTTAGAGAGACCAAGTCTCTTTTCAAAGTTAAAAGCACAGTCAAAATCTAATGCTTATTGCTTTATTATTTGATCTTTGAGGCTAATAATTTTGAAGAATAACAGACGTTATATCTAGAATTTGGGCAGATAGAACATAGGTAACCAGAGCAACCATTCTTTAGAGAATTTTAAATCCAAACATGGAATTATTGCTTATAGATACCTACCCAAATATTTTTCCTTCCAGGAACAAAATAATTTTAACTAAGGCAAGTTAAAATTTATCAAGGCCAACCCACCTCAGCCCTGTTGACTTACAGCTAGTGTGCACATTTTAAGAGTCTCATAAGAGAAATAGAAACACAAAAGTATAATTGTAAGCTATGTAAGTTTAGACCCAGTGAAAGTCTGTTTCTAAATAAATTTGTAATTTTTTTCACTGAAATACAGAGAACTGGTACTGATAACAATACCACAGTAATTCAGTCTATTAGCTGCTACAGGCTTCTGTAGCCACACCACACCCTTCTCAGCTTATTAGGCACATAGCAATGTGAAAGTCAATGGATGCAGCTGCACAGGAGACTCAGTGAAGAACCCTCATGGCTGCCAGAGACTCTCTATTTATGAGCCCAACAACTTCATCTTAGGTTCTTCTTCTGAGTTATAAATCAGTAAGCTCAGTAAGTTCAGTAAGCTCTGGTTTTCTTCACCACTTCAACTTCAACCCTGTACAAAACACATTGCAATCTCGTTTTGAACAACTATATCAGATGGATCTCAGTAATATGGATAGCACCTGAGGTGGTCAGAATAACCATCACCATAAAGACATTTTAAAAAGTGTTGACTGTGCTGACCATTTCCAAACATGACTGTATAAAAGCATCTCGATAACTAGCAGACTTTATTAATCTGTAGGTAGCAATTACTACCTACTGAGATAACGGAATGTTAATTGCAGGAATGAATGTTAATGTGACATATAATTAATCTAACAGGATTCTAAAAGCACACAAAAAATTTGGAAAGTAAAAGTAAGCAATTCACGCCTACAATTATCTAAGTATATTTGGGTTGTTTCAAGTGAGACAAAAGCATAAATTATTAGACCCAGAAGAACCTTTAATTTTCTCTAGTCTCTTGAGCAACAAACTATATATATGGCTTATTGTGGGGAAAAATCTACTTGCCTACTGCAGAATATGACCTGAGAAGGTATAACTAATATCAGAGTCCTATAATCTGTCAGCAGTAGTTCTGTTTAGATTACTCTAGGATGTACGGTATTTACACTTCTATAACTAAAATTTGTGGTTCATTCTGACAAATTTCAGCTACAAAAAAAGTGGCCATCTCACATAAACTGTGTTGTGAAAGAAGTACAGCCATGATAAAACAGCATCTTTCTAATCTTGATGGGCTGTGTACACAGGAACAATACAGCTCATATTGTTTTATGGAACATTCCTATACCTGTCGACAGGAATTGTGTGTATGTATCTATGGCAGAATATGGCCCTATTTCTATTAGAAAGAGTGAAATTATGATAGAAGTATTACAGCAAAGGTTGAACCATTTCATTATGGAGAAAGAATGAATTATACCAGTTTCGGGGTAAGGAACAATTGACAAGACAAAGAGACTTGAAAAACAGCAGTCAGGAGTGTAGGGGAAAAGGAGCAAAGGAAGGGTGCAATACAGATCTGTAAAATTAGGTGTGGCATAGAGGTGCATAGGATAAAATTGAAAACAATTTTTCACTAGCAGATTTCTAAGATATGAATTTATATATTTTTTACAGGAATTAGACAAATTAAGAAGGTAAGTATCTATCACAGTCTACTAAATACAAAGGCAAATTTCTGGCTTAGAAAGCCTCTGAATCATCAACCATGATGATAACCACACCCACTGAGTAACAGAATGGTAGAGATGGGTATATATACTTATTATTTAAACAAACACATGTATCTAGTAATTTCTTTTTTTAATTATTATTATTATTATTATTTATTTTTAATATTGCAGAAGACAGCAAGATAGGCAGCTACTGATTATATCAATTTCAGCTAGGAAGGAAAGGGATTTTCCACTGGAAAACAAGCCAAACTTCAGACCCTTAGCACTGCCTCTCCTGACTTCTCAATGCACTTACGTTTTCAGAGTGTCTGATAAAAGTCAGTCACTGATATTGAAAGAAATTTTTCATTGAATTAATCTCATTTCTTAATAACCTCTTTTTAATAGCTTAAATTTCAATGAAAAGACATTATAAGAAGAATCAATTGATTCAATTGATGCCAAATGATTGACATTTTGACCTCAGTATTTCAATAGATAAGAGGCCTTGTATCTTTGTAAGCTCTGTAACTGCTTTATCACGTTTCCAGTGAGCCTAATGGGAAAAATCATCTTCTGAAACTATATAGATCTTTTACATATCTAGCAATATAAAGTAAACATATTTCATATTAAAATCAATAGTCACTGTATTTTCAATGCAAAATAATTTCAAACTCAGGAGTTGTTTTTTTGTGTGTGTGTGTTATATCATGAAATATCATTTCAACTGGCAATCCATATTTTTTACTAATAACACTTTTCCAACACATTTTCACTTCAATTTATTTATTGCTGATCATCCAAGCATAAGGAAGCACTTTGCAAACACTATCTAACTGAAGAAAGAAGAATGTAAGTAAAAATAACCTCTCTTCAGAATTTTCCTCCTTGCGTCTTTTCAGAGCCAGGTCTGATAGTTTACTGATATTTAGGTAGTTAGATGTTTTTTATTGTTTTCACTCCTATTTCTTCCTACTGAAGCTACACAGGGGTGTAAAGGCAATGTTGCAGTATATTAGCCACTGCAGTGACTCTGGATTTACTCTGTGTTTCTAATCATTAGGGTTGGATGGTGAATCTCCATGTTTACCAGAAACAAACAAATAAGTAAACTACATTCCAAGAACCCAAGGTAGAACAATACTGAGATGGTATTCCTAGGACAAGAGTTAATAGCTTTGGAGGTTCAGGTTGAATATGAGCAAAAATTTAGTGTCTGAAATAATAATGAGATATTGAAACAGGCTGCCCAGAGAGGTGATGGAATCACCAACCCTGGACGAGTTCAAGGAACACGTTGATGTATCAGTGAGGGATGTAGCTTCCTGGGCATGGTGGTGTTGGGCCAATTGTTGGACTACGCAATCTTAATGTCTTTTCCAACCCTAATGATTCTATAATTCCATGGTATTATTCATGCCTTAGTCCTATAGATGGAAACAATGAATTAATGAACAGTTATTCTTACTTCTATTACTACTGAGTATGACAGAGTTCTGAAAAAGACACAGACATGTGTTGTTAAGAATTCACATTTATTTTTTATAGATATCAAAGGTAATTTTTTTTTTAACAACATTTTTCTAAAATAGCAATGTATCAACATCCATGTCTTACTTCCACATTTTACTTTCTGGTATATCATCATCTGTCCATACTTCCATTATTTTTACCTTCTCTGGAACTAGGCTTGTGTTATAAAATGTGGAACAAATTGAAATAGACAATCCATTATATATTTTTGCTATTGGACAAGACTTTTTTATGACAAAGATTTTTTCCAAGTTTATATCTATTTTTATTGTCCTTTAAGGTAATTTATAATTTTATTTTCAGCTTAGATCAATCTATTTAATGTTTGATCAATAAACCATGACAAATTATTTGAACTTTATGCGTATGACTTTCAAATATTTTTTCTGTTTTATGTAAGGTAATATTCAACACAGTGATGAATAGCACACACAAAGATTAGAGCTACTTGTTGAGTCTGGAAAATCAAGAAAGGGTCAGTATGCAGTTGAACTTCACAGTTTTTTTCCATTCCATGTTGTCCATGTCTTCTTTCTGCGATCCAAGGCAGTTGTGTATCCTTGAATTCTATTTAATGTGAATTCATCATCACTTACTTCAACTCCAGAAGAAGCTAAAAAACCTCTTTCATCTGCTTACTTGTTAACTCCTCATTTGAACCATTACACAGTCTTCTATAGTTATTTTCTATGTAAGTGTTTGTTCTCCATTTGTTGAAAATACTCAATTTATCAGTTCTTTATATTTTAATTTTAAATTTCTTTATTTGGAGCTGTCTCCTACTTAAAGTTTGTCTAGGAACCAACACATCAGAATACAACTTTTTTTATTTGGAGCTACTAGTTGAACTCTGTCATAACGGGAGCAGCAACAAGGGCTGTAAGTCACAGCTGTTGAGGCCTCTAATAATCTTATGAGCTCTTTTAAAAAGGAGATAATAAATAGAAATATTTACTTTCTGTGAGACTTTCCTCCTCCCTCCTGCATATAGAACTTCAAAGATTCTTGATCTCCAGTGTCCTTAGGGGAACAAAACACAATAAAACAGGTTAGTATCTGTACTATCATTTAGCACTGACTATTGTATTGAGCTCTGAACAACTGTAGATACAACCTATGCCTGAGAAAAAAGACTATCATCAAAACCCCTCTCACTCCAAACTGAACAACTAAGTATGAAAAATGCTAGTCTTTTTCAGGGCTGAACCACAAAGAATAAATATTCTTAGAGAGAGAGATAGAAAGCAAACACCAAACTCTTCTGGTTAAACAGAAAACACAGTGTTTCCCTTGATGGGAAGTCTCAATAAATGGAAAGGGACTTCTGTGTATGGCAACGTAGTTGAAAACTGACATCAAGTTTTTCTAGGCTGCAAAAGAACATAGGTCATGGAACAAAAAATATGCATAAGAACTGCTTAGTAAAGGCCAAGCTCACAATCACTCTGAGTCAAGCTCTGGAAATTAAAAGACTCTTCTAAAACTTTTTCTTTTTTCTGTAATTCAGTTCCTTTTCTCTCCCAAGGCACAAAAGTATGAACGCCGCTTGGGTAACCAGCTCACTACAAGGATTTTTGCTCTGACTTCTTGGATTCTGCAGATCTAAATCAGCTTTAAAAGTAGCTGTTAAGTCAGAATATTTTCTCATAACACGAGTTTAATACTTTCCCACACAGTATAGAGTACATAATTTCAAGAGCAAGTCCTAACTATGCTGTTTGAGAATGACTTAATAAAAACTCTTTTTGCTATTTTGAAATCATATGTTTAATGTAATGGAGAGAGTTTACAAGACTAAATATTGTTGCAACTCATGTTAGAAAATGTTTCTTGAACTGCAGAATTTTTCCATAACAGCAGACAGCTGCATTAACTTTAATGCCCATTCCAACCAAAACCATTCTATGACTCTATGACTCCATGACATTGTTGGAAGGGCCTTCCACTCTCACTCTCCCTCCACTCTAAACTCTGCTTGGCCTTAAAATAAAACTTCCTCTTTAAAACAAAACAAACAAAACAAAACAAAAAACAAAAGATCAAAACAATTTACCGAGGTCCTTATTTGATGACAAATATTAGTGGTTTAGCAGGGTAAATAAATGAATTATCAATCAGTCAATACCTCTAATAAAATCCTTTGAAATGTATTAATATATACAAAGATAGTCTTACATGGGCCAATATAGCTAAAAATGTGAAATTCAAGCAATAATAAAATGAAAAAGGAACTAAATTATGAATGAAATATTATTTTCTTTTTTTGCATGTGTGTGTGTGATTCTGGAGTTCTGTAGCCTCACGCATACTCAGCTAAGGAAAAGAGATCTGACATACCATCCATTTTAACCACTCATCAAGCACTACATTTCCTCACAGGTTAAGGAGTCCCCAGTAATCTTCCTTCTACTGCTCTGATCTAATTTACTTTTCACATGAATGCTGTAGTTTATATGCTCAGTATTCTAGATGACTTCTAGCATCCACTCCAGAAATACATGGGTTATAACTCTCCTGTGTCATACCTGCCTGCATTATGGACATTTATTTATCTTGGATACTCTAAAACATTCTAAGTGGCAATAGCTGTCTGTGTGTGGAGAAGTGAACTGAATGCATCAAAGGTTTTTAAAAGATCATTCATCTGACATTCCAGTAAGAGTTAAATTTAGTATGAGCTTCTTAGATGTTCAAAGTACTCAGTATTCCATTAATTATAATAGGAAATTAAGTATGGATTGTATGAGGATAGTATTGTTAGCTGTATTAAACCAGAGCTAAACTCTCAGTTTAAACTTTAGATCTTTTTTAGACTTGCTGTGTGAGCTCTGGTAAGTCATCAATAACTTTGTACTGAGTATTTTAAATAGTAGATTTTGCTTTCCTGGGAAAGGCGCCGTGGAGATATATGTCATTGTTAAAACAGTAATGTGAACAACCCAGATGTAAATATTTCTCAGAAGTACTACTTAGATGCAAGGCATAGATTATGGAAATATGTCCACCTCTTTGTCATTTATGACAAATACTGTGCAATTTTTGGATGTACCTATGTCACTCCAAAACTAATATTTCTGAATTATTTTCAGGAGATACAAAGAACATGATAATACTATTGGATAGAGCAAGTCCTCAGCTACAAACACCATTTTTCAACATAGTCACCACCATCAGCTATGCATTTTTACTAGTGGTGAGCAAGAGCCTGCATGCTATATTCATAAAAATCTGCACCAGAAGATCATAATCTGCACTGCTGCTGTCACTACTGCTGAAATACACCACCCACTGCCTCTTTGTGCTCACATACACTGATTGGTCTCCATAAACATTCAGCAAGCATTGATGAATGTCAGTGGGTGCAATATTTTTCCAAATACAGGAATTCAGTCCCTCACCTTTACTTCGTATACATTTCCACATCAGATGTCATTCTGTCAGACTGCCCCTCTGCTGCCATCTGTCACATGGCGACAAAATGTAATAGAATATTGGAGGAAACGTTCAACCTCTACTGCCATACCACTACCGTCTGCCTCTGATGTTGTAGGCCAACATGATAAAATAGGAGATATTAATTTCAGAGTAGCCACTGTAGATGTTCACACACAACTATTAAGTTGATGTTCCACAGTCCTGTTCTTTGAAAACTAATAGATTTATTCAACTTTGAGAAAAGTCTGTAGCATTCAGGGTCCTAAATGATTTTCAGCCAGAATATGAGCACACAAATCCACTAAACATGCAAAATATTATTTCCTGTATTTCAGTGAAGTTCTTGCCATTATATATTTTCAAGGGAAAAAAAAATAATAAAAAGAAAAATGGAACAGCCCTTCTAAAAAGATTAAGAGTGGGATTATAATAAAGCAATATATAACATTTCATGTATTTTAGTCATTACCAAACATTATCACGAACAATCAAAAGGAATGCTATACATATTTAACTTTTATTATCACTTAATCAAGCATTTTCTGATAATTGCTATGGCAGATTAACTTCTGAAGAGACATTTAAAATGTGTTAACATGCTAGTTCAGAAGTGACAGAAACTCCATTTAACACAGTTTGGTAGCCATCATTGCAGATGTTGTTCATCTAACCTACTGTGTAACTGCAGAAACTGAACCGTACCAGACCAATGCTATCCCAAATGAAGAGAGATGCATTTTTCACCTGCAAGTCATCTGACCCATTTTAAGCCCCCACTTCTTAAAAAAAATAACAATAATTAAAAAATATATAAATGCATCTTTCTTAAAGTTATCTTCTACAGTCTGTTTCAGTAATGTAATTCAGCAATGACCAAATAGGAATTTAGGTCGACCTGTGTAAGAGACTATTATTTTATACCATTGCCTCTAAGTCCAATATTTGCTCTTGTTTCTTGTTGCTATCCCTACAATGTTTCCTCCCTACCTGGTATGCATTTCTCCAGTTGACCTTCATCAAGTTGCTTACAGTCTTTGGATTTTCTGCATCACGGTCTACAGTTTTCTGCACTGTGCCTTGCATCCTCACTGATGAGGTCTTCGTTATTACCCCATAATAACAATCTTCCAAAATACAGCATTCTACTAGGGTCAAAAGTAGCTCACTCTATAGAGAACAAACACCTTTTGCCAGTATCTGTACAAAAGCCACAGCTGTATCATGTAATTGTGCAAAGACAAGCAAACATAAAATAAATTAGGCAATAGCCACCTGGTCTTTAGAAATTGCTGTTGTAGCTTAACAAGCTAAAACAAAGCTCTAGGCAGGCCAAGTCAAGGTGTAGTTAAACCTGACAAATCTCATCTTACAGAGTTAATTTGAATCCTATGGCGTGTCTCTGACAAAGACAGAATTGTATTTACTGGCCTAGAGGGCTACAAAAAGAAGACATAATGGTATTTGGGTGGTTAATATTGTTTAGTGTTTATACCATGAGATTGGTAGTCCAGGCATTTTAATTCTATTCTTTACAGTTTCCCAGATGCATCTTGTCATTTACCCTCTATAGCTCAAATCACTTCCCAAAGAAGTGGAATAATATTGCCTTTGTTGCATAGAAATAACAAAGATCAATTAAGTAATGCTTCAGAAAGATTTCAGGATTCTCTGAAGAGTCTTTATCTTATGAAGTGCAGAACACCATATCTTTATTACAGCATTTGAACACACATTTAGCTTTTACTGCTGGGACTTTCCATGTAGTTAAAGTGAAACACATGATTCACTGTACTGGAAGAAAATCAAGATAGAAAGCACTCAGTAGGACTGAGCCCAGGAGGGTATTAGACAGGGACAAGGTTTGCTTGATTGTTTTATTTTGTTTTGTTACCTCAAAGTCCTGTCAGGTAGGCATGAAAACCAAAGTACTCTAAGAGTCTGATATACTGCCTTATCCTGTGAGGAGTGGCATTAATACAAATACTGTACACCAGATATCTTGTTCCTCTAGGACAACAATAGAATGTGTCCAATTGAAATCATTAGACTTGCACCAAGAAGAAAAATACTTAAAACATTTGCATGATTGTCAGAAGATAGCCCCTTTCCATGTCTGTTTCCTTTTCCATGTCTGTTTCTTTTTCCTTTTCTTTCCTTTCCAGAACCTGATACTAAGGAAAAAAAAAGCTGTGTCAGAATACACTTGTGCTCAGTTGTCAACTACCTGCACTCTAAAATGTCAAGCAGGAAAGGTTGTTTTGTTTTCTGAGCACAGTTACTTTGGAAGTAATATGGTTATACAGTATGCTTATAAGCTCAAAGTCCTTGTGAACTCAAGTGAGATTTCTAGCTAATGCTAATCCAGTGTCAGCCAATAGAAGTGCTTAAACAAGCCCCTAATCCTTTTACACACAAGACTGCAGAAAGGCCCCAGACATTGGACATTCAGTTCCATCAGGAAATGTGATAGGGATTCCAGTGCTAAACAACATACTGCAGAGCCATTATCTGGCTGTATAGATTGCTGAGTAGTTAGAGATTTAAAGTGTCAAAAGCAATTGGGTAGATCTGTGATGTGTGGAGATTTTTGAACACCATATGAGTTGTTACATTGATTAAACTATTTCTGTTATCTGGATCATCAGCCCACAATGCCAAGTCATTGATTCATTGCACAGGGGTGAAGAAAACAAGGTAAGGATTGGTTTTCACTATTTTTATCCCCTTATCAATGCAACTGAAGTAATGTATTATTTTTAAACTTGTAAGATGCAAAAACATTTCCTTCTCACAAAAATCTGGAGAGAAAGAGATAGTTATTTAATGACTGTAGTTCTATATTCAACTTAAACACGCTGAACAGCCAAGTTCATCTATCCTCAGGGAATGCTGCTCTGTTTCTATTTACTTGGAAGAAGGGTTTGAATTTAATTAGAACATAATTTTTTATCTGATACTGCCTGAATCATTGTGTTAATCAGTGGAATCAGAAAAATGACAAAGATCTCTTATCTGATTGTGTTTTAGTGATTGGACAGAACAGCAGAGATGTAAATGAGAAGAAAGAGTAAAACTTATCAGAATAACAGATGTAATGGTTTTTAAGTTTTCAGGGAAAATACTGATAATGTATTACTAAACCAAATAGTGCAATTGAGTGTAACAGTGTAGAACAGTTTAGGAAAAACACTGAGATATTTTAAATCTTATTTCTTCCTCCTTTTATTTCTCTGCATATCCTAACATCCCAGATTTAGTTGAAGCAGTCAAAACATGCATAAAGAAGGCTCCAATACACTACCTTTGAAGATTCAAAGCATTCACAGTAATTGTTAAAACCATAGTCATTAAGCAAACATGTTTTGTTTTCTGAGAGCTAGGATGTCACAGATTACACTTTATAAGGAAACAAACCATTATTATCATGGCAGCAGATGCCTCCTTAAAACCAGATTGAGAAATACATGATATTTTTCAATGAAAGAGAAGCATATTACATCAAGAACGTAGATGACACCAAGTTGACAGGAAGTGTTGATCTTCCTGGGGATGGGAAGACCCTACAGAGGGATCTGGACTGGCTGGATAGCTGGGGCCAATGGCATAAAGGTCAACAAGACTAAGTACTAAGCCCCGCTCTTTGACCACAACAATCCCAGACAACACTACAGGCAGAGTGGCTGGAAGACTGTCTAGAGGAAACAGACTTGGGGACATTGGTGGATGCTTGGTTGAACATAAGCCATCAGTGTGCCCTGGTGGTCAAGGAGGCCAGTGGCATCCTAGTTTGTATAAGAAATAATAGCGGAGCAGGGAAGTGAATTCCTCTGTACTCAGCCCTGTGATGGCCACACCTCAAGTGCTGTGTTCAGTTTTGGACCCCTCACTATAAAAATAATATTGAGGCCATGAAACATGTTTAGAGAAGGGCAGCAAAGCTGGTGAGGGCTGTGGAGCACAAGTCTCATGAGAAGGAGCTGAGGGAACTGAGATAGTTTAGTCTGGAGAAGAGGAGGCTGAGGGGAGACCTTATTGCTCTCGGCAGCTACCTGAAAGAAGGTTGTGGTGAGGTAGGGGTCAGCCACCTCTCCCAGGCGAATAGCAATAGAATTAGAGGGGATTGCCTCAAGTTGAATTAGGGGAGATTCAGGTTGGACATTAGGAAAAACTTCTCCAAGATTGTGGTCAGGGTCTGGAACAGGCTGCCCAGGGCAGTGGTGAAGTCACCAACCCTGGTGGTGTTGAAGTAATGTTTAGATGTTGTGCTGAGGAACATGGTTTAATAGGAAATACTGGTGATAGGTAGACAGTTGGAGTGGATGATTTTGGAAGTCTTTTCCAACTTGGTGATTCTATGACTCTTTAAGAGAGAACAGAGCTTTTTGTCCTTGTCAAGAAAGTCAAAAGGACTCTTGTTTCACATTGGATCCTGGAAATGTATTTTTTTTCTGCCTCATCACATTGAACAGTAATTAAGTTAAAATGGCCGTGTGTCTCTCACCCTGATAGCTACTTGGTTATGGAATAACATAAAGATTACTTTGTCTTCAAGTTAGTTATTTTTTGCCACAGTGTGTGTAACTCTATGTCTCATCTTTCTATCCTATTTCTTAGTCTATGCTTTGGTGGTTAGAGGGGTTGAAATTCTTTGAGTATGGAGGCAGATAGGTCTCTTGCTTTCTGTTCAAAACATCCTAATGGCATGCAGTATGTGGTTATCTCCTTCTCTGCGTGCATTTCCTAACTGCTCTCTGTAGAACTGTAGTGTGAGCTCCACATCTCTGATACAAACTTCTTCATAATCTTGAGCAGCAACCAATTGCTTTCACACTCACACTGCAGCACTTTAGAACTAACTTTTATGTCTCAGTATGAATCAAGTTTTTTGCATCAAAGTAAGAAAGTGATTAATCTTCAGAATTCCGGATCAGTGTTCTAAATCCTACTGAAGTTCTGTCTAACACAAAAAGCAAGCTATACAAACTTTAACATTAGCATGTAACGACAGTGCAGAAGTGAGATCGTATTAAAAGGATGAATTTCCACTGACCTGGATTGTTAACTTAACAAGGGAGTACTGAAAATACCAGGCAACAATATTAGGGAACATCACAAGCAAACACAGCACTAATTGGAGAGTTAAAGCATAGAGCTACCTGCAAACCATAGACAATAATCTTTCTGGAAAAATAGCAATTGTTCAGATTAAGGAAAATAAATTTTTCTGCAGAATTTACTTGTTACAAATTACTTACACAGTTATATCTTTAATTCTTACTTTTCAGAACAAAATTTCTGTCTTTTAAGGTTTATACTCTTTGATGTACTCTTCGAATAGATTTAGTACGTTTTCTATGAATCACTGCTAAATTATTTCAGTATTTAAATTTGTAGCTGTCTATTCTCTTGGCATATTGCATACAGTAAAACACGTAACGATAATCTGAAATGATCCCCAAATTTCAAATGAGGGATGTAGCAAAGAAGGAGAAAAGGTTAACTGACATACACAATTGCTTCTTTCTTTATGTTTTCTTGTCGTCTGTCAGTGCCAATAGATGAAATTTTATTTCTTTTTGTGGCTCTCAAAACTCCTACTATCATTGCATTGCAGCCTCAGGTGGCTTTCATCAATACCTGACTGCATGTATCTTCATATTCACTTCTAGATCTTAAAGGCATCCTTCAGCCAATGACTTTTAGTGTTCCATCATTCTTCATTGCCCTATCAGTGACACATTTTGTGTTCGCAGTCACCAATCCTGTTACACATTTTTTTTATATTTTTCCGAAAATTTCTGCAGTAAACGGGACTTAATCACATGCAGATTGTCACCTACTTTGTTCTTCAGATAGATTCTGTTATCTGTTATTCTTGTAATGCTAGAATATTTTTAATACTGGACATCCCCTCTGCAAATTACTGGGACATTTCTTTCAGGAAAATTTTTCTCATAATCCCATATTCATGTCATCATCATTTTAGATGCATTTGAGATGCAACCATGCATTTTGTTATGGTTTCATGATTTTTGTTATCGGTATTCCAAACACAACATCATGTAGTGCACTGAGAATTAAAGAGTTAATGCTCCAGCTCTGCGGATCATCGATAGCTCCAGGTATACCTGTCTCAGAAGAGAAGAACTATGTACCCCAGGGGACTTTGCATTGCTTCGTATTTTTACATTAGAGGGAAATAATGTATTTTTACATTAGACGCTCAGAGGGAAAGATAAAAATCGTTTGTGTGTCACAAGACAATCTCTTTCCTTTGGGATCGACCCAGCAGTGGGTGCTCGCTAGCCATCTCAACTTCAGTGTTAGTGTAAGGCCTTTGGTTTATTGGACTCTCTCCTCGTTTTATTTGATGTATTAGCTTCAATTCCAATTATATTGTATTATATTGTGTTAGTTTACATTCCAATATCTTATTTAGTAAATTAAATTTCCTCCTCAGATCATTGCTGCTATTTTGTTTTTAGGCCCATCTCCCTTTTCCCTTTTCCCTTGTTTCCTTTTCCCCTTCCCTGTGGTGTGGGATCCCCGCCCCTCTCGTCATGGAACCAGGAAGAACCAGCCCGTAAACCGCTGAAACATTTGTTTCTGGCTTCTTCCAGATTGAAGGATTTTTTAGAAGAAAATATTCATTACCTTGTTACACTGCTTCCTTTAGATGGATTGTTCTTCAAAGACTGTATTACACAGAAATTCAATCATTCTTAAGACTTCAATATCTCCTTCTCTATCACTTAATCTCTATCAGATTGCTTTAACATGACAAAGTGTTATGGAAGAATTCAAAACTATGAAATGGTATAGAATGCTTGCTGTCTTTTTCTTTCTTTACTCTTCCCTACAATTTGACATCTCTATTTGCTTATAAATCTTGGTTGTAATCTGAAAAGAAAATGTTGTGATCTTACTGTAAATACAAGGTAGGAACCAAAAACAGGAAAGTGTAAGTAGACTGCTTGATGCTTTCGAAGAAAACAAATAGAATGTGGTCTGGAAGTAACCACAGTCCATGAAGAGCCCCCACTGGAACAGCTCGCAGCCAGAGCTGCAATCGTGGAGAGGAGCTCATGATGGAGCAGGAGGGCTGGGTGAGCTGCCACCCATGGGGCTGTTCTGAAGAATTGCCTGAGGGATGGGTCCTTGGTGCAGTACTTGGAGAACTGATTGAGAAGTATTACATCCCATGTCAGGGATTTATTGAGCTGGTGCAGAGAGTGACCATGAAGCAGTGGTAGACAAAGACTGACCACAGCCCCATTCATAGAATCGTAGAATCATAGAATGGTTTGGGTTGGAAGGGAGATCATCTAGTTCCAATCCTCCTTCAATGTTCAGAAGGCAGAAGATAGAAGAGAATGGATGGAGGAACCTTTTTTGCTTTTCTTGTCTGTTGGCAATAAATTACATTAATGTTCCCCAAGTTGATTTCATTTTGCCTTTGACAGTACTCTGTGAGTAATCACCCTTTCAATATCTCAACTCATCAGCTTTGTTCCACTGTACTTTGTCCCTCTGTTGCTTTGAGGAGGAAGAGTGAGAGAACAGTGTGGTGATGCATAGCTGCCAAATGGTGTTGAATCACCAGAATTTCTGATTAAGAATAAAAAGATACTCCTCAGCATCAGAATATTATAGGAAGGTTCCGAAGGAATTTTAACATGTAATGAAATAAGAAAAATATTATTAACAAGATGCAGGGTGAAGTATTTTGAATATGACAATGTGCACATATATTAAATGTGATGAAACTGCTTATATAACTTCCATTGTGGTTAGTAGAGATTATTGTTCCTGAATTATTCAAGAAGATATTTCCTGTTTATTACACCTTGAAAGGCAAACACAAAATCTTTAAATAAAATTTGTTGTCTTGTAATATTTTAAAATATGGATACATTCTAATGGAATGAAAATATTTGTATTCACAATGTGTAAAAAAGGTAAAATAATAATGATAATGTTTAAAATTTATTTAGAACACATTTTGTTTGTCAAGAAGATGTGGATTTTTAATAATCCTGCTGGTTAAAAATTTGCTAATGTCTTACATTAAAAAAAGAAATAAAATATATTCTATCAAGAATAAAGTTTAGTAGGTGAAAACAGACACATCCAAAGAAACCCAGTTGTAGAATACCTTACCCAGTATTTTCAACATCATTTGTCTGCCTTGCAAATTAGGTGCTTCTCTTGGGTACATGTTACACATGCTGCTTTGAGGAACTCATCCAACCAAAGACAGATTTGTGCCATTGTCTTGTTCCAAAGTTGGGCACATCAATCTTCCTGTTTGCCTTTCTTCAACCTTGATCAGTTTTACCAGAAGAAAAAATGTATTACAAACTTACTGGGACATTTTACATGTGATACTTCATGTTACCCACTCTAGACAGCAGCTTAAACCTTTCATTAGTGCTATTAGATACTCTGCACATCTATAGATAAGTACAAAATACTTAAAACACATGCATACATACTCCACTTGTTTGAAGTTAAGCTGGTGAGTACAATCATTAAATTACATCTAGTTTGCAAAGGAAACAGCATTTCACATCACTGAAACTGTAACAATAGAATTCAGAAGTGAATGAAGTTTTGTAGATTTATGCCTGTTAATATTATAATAGAATTCAGTAGAAACAGAAATTATTGCTTTAGAAAATGTCAGTATTTAATTTATTCAAATAAACTGCTTTAATCACATGTCATGTTCTGAGAGCTTTTCCTACAAGCTGCAGTTAAAAGCAATGGACTACACAGCACACTTAAAGTGTCAGTCAAAATGTTCCAAAATTTCTTCTAGCAAACTCACCTGGATTGAAAGCCTTTCATTTTTCCCCCTAGACTAAGATTTAGCAACATATTTTTATAGAAATTACAAGGCAATAACATCAAAAGAACCAGGGTACTTTCTCTGTTTGAACTAATTTCCCACAAGAATGAGCTGACTTACCATGAGTGTGTGATAGTGGAAAGAAAGCCCTTAGAAATCTAATTTGTCTCATTAATTTTGACCAACAAAATTATGACTGTAGGGTCATAAAGCCTAAATTAGGTGAGTTTCATAATGTGTCAAGGAAAACGAAGTTGGTCATTCTTGGTTTACTTCACTAGGAAATTATTTGCTTGGATTACTTCAGTATTTAATTAAATTTTCATGTAACACATAAAATAGGGAATAAAATAGTATTTTGCTGTGCCACTACATTAATTTTCTGTCATCAAAAGTATTTATTTTGTTAGCTAACTTAAACTTCCTCAGTATCAATTAAGCATTATGTCTGAATATACTTAGAATAAATTCTTTCTTCACTGCTCTCTTGTTAAACTTCTAATTTTATTTTTGTTGTAATTAGCCTTTGGTGAAATCAGTTTCTTTGATAGACTCACTATAATTTACATTTTATATTGCTCAACTTGTTTGTCATGAGATCAGTCAAACGACTCCTGATATACATGATGGAAAAATGTTACAGGAATATTATGCAGTTTATAAAAGCTTATATTATTTATAAAAGTTTATATTAGCTGTATTTCCTAGGGGAGCAAAGCTTACAGATTAGCTTTTTGGACTGTGTGAAGTGTCCTTGCCCTCCTGATCTTGGAAAGTACTATTGAGTGTTGCAGAAATCTGATGGAAAGACATCCTGGGCCACATTCCCCTTGGCACCATCCATGATGTGCCTCATGGGGACATCCCAGCATTGCCTAAATTCATTTTTCTGCGTAAGAAGGTCTCTACTTTGGTACCCTTAGAAAGTGTGAAGTTGGTCTGTGTAATTAACAACAACTTCCTTATTCCCTCTCCTCAAGTAATACATAATTCTTTGGAGATATTTGTGAAGTTTTATGTCTCTAGCAAACATTGAGATCCATGGTTGTAAATGACCACACAGCTGACAATTTCTCTAACTTATATTTCAGGCTGGGCTGAAATGCTCCAAGAGAGAGCCAGTTTCATGACTGTAATGGAAAACAAAACACCTGTCTCCCTCTGGAATTCTATCCGTAAAGGTCTAAACTGCAAACACTGAAGAGAAAAGGGGAGATCCAGAGTCTCAGAAGAATACACGCTTCCATCTCTTTCTTACCACTTCAGCTCTACATGTTTTTCTCATACACTAAGTGGTACAAATACCTAAGGCAAACTCTGGAGATAATTTCTCTAAAGATACGTGGGAAGACAGCACTCATTCCTTTAAGACCAGTTTCAAGAACCATTTTCAGTGTAGAACTGGAAACTGAGAAAAGGAGTAAGCCACGAGGACAAATTTCTGACCAATAAATGATAATGGAAGCAGTGATGGGAGCGAAACCTTGTCAGTCACACTAAATGATGAGTGCTGGTGGGAATGTGAGAATTTTTAATTCAGAAAGGTTATCTAAATGAGGACCTTGTCAATTGGAAAACTAAGGAAAAAAAAAAAGTGAATGCAGAAAAAAAGGTATATCAAGACACAGACCTGACAATAGAGTGACAAGGATAAAACCCTGAAGACAACAAGAAGAAGCAAACCTCCCAGTCACACCAGATGGGCTGTCAGTAAAACACAGGTGCTTCTTCCAAGATCCACCTGGACTTTTGCAACTGCTGAGACAGTAAACTGAGGAGGTCTAGTCTGGGAGAGTGCAGGAAAGTGTAATGTTCTGCAAAATCTGGGCACGTGCAGGGAGAAAGGGAAGCAGGAGGAGTAAAGCTGAGGACAAGTAGAAAAGGAAGTAAAATGACCAGACATGTCTAAAATGGGACTGGTCAGTGCTCTTATCTGGCCACTGTCTGTGTTGGGACCCAGAATGGTAAAAGCATAGTGCTTTATAGGCAAAATTTGATTTACTAAGCACCAAAATCATTGGGATGTCTCAACAGAGCCAACTCCTTACCTATGGAATCCAACATTCTTTTTCACTTAACTAACATTATCCACACGAGAAGATCCTTTGTAATCCACTGAATAACCTCCTTTGTCCATCCTAAAGAGGATTATTGGTTGCTCTGAGATATTCCTGTCATTGTATCAAACCAGCTGCAAGGGTTTAATATAACTAATGGCAGCAGATGATTTCTCATACTGAAAGGTCACTGAGTCACAGTCAGCCACCTGGCTCTACTGTATCTTTGCTGCTCACAATTATTATTGTATTATATTTTTCTCTATTTTTAATAAATGCATGGAAGTATTGAAAAATATATTTATCCAGAGATGTAGGAATCTTTGCCAGAAATAAAATACGAAATTTAAATTAAAGCCAGCAGCTGTTCCTATTCATCAGGCCAAAAAGAAATAGCCAGTCACAATAAAATGATATCCAGATCATGTCTGCATTTCATGCAAATTTCAGGCCTTAATATTTTTGGAAATGCTAGCTAAAAAGACAGATAACAAAAATTCCTTGAAGTTTTTCATATTTACACTGACTTTCTCTTCTATTTAGAAAACACTTCTTTTACCACCAGAGCATTCTGGGTCACCTCTAAGATGTAGTTTAACATGCCACTCTTGCAGTGCTGTAGTCCCCAGAGAACAAACAACTAAGTAGCAACTGAATCTGCTTTCTTTCCAATGCTGACTTCTTAGGTACTGCTGTTGTGAGATTATTGATCAGTATCTAGGAATGCAGCAAAAATCCCAGAGGCCAGATTTCAGTACCTAAACACAGGTACTAAATTCTGGTAGCTACTTCAGCCTCCTCTATCTCTTCAGTCAAGCTGAAACACCTGATCATTGCACGTGTCATTTGTGTGATTGCTCTGGTTGTCTCTAATATGGAAGATTCATGTATAAAGCCAAGCACCAGAAGGCAGACAATGTTACAACTCAGTGCTTGCTATCTGCCCTGTATCTTTCCCTATGCACCAAACAAAATAAAATGTTGTACTTTTTTTGAATTGTGTACGGAAATGTAATTGGGATGAAGAGCAATTGCACAGACTTGGTGATCCAAAAAAAAAGTACAAGCCATGCTTTACCACTTTCTGTTCCAGCCTGCTAGCAGACTAATAACACTCAGCTCTTGTTCAGCTCTTAATACTAGCAAACAATCTAATAATATCAGTATGGAAATTGACTTTTCCTTCAGAACCGTGATTACTTTGATCATTCATACATGAGTACAATGTTTAACTCTAGCAAGTGAGTGGTGATAATTTGTGCTAATGATTTTCACAAAATACATGAGTTGTATGAATTATTTAATCACTTTTTTCAGGTTGCTTGCATTTGAGTTTCCTGAGTTTCTCTTCTTTTTACGTGTTGTGGCAAAGTAGAAGAACTGGTTTTCATGATACATTATCTATGCCTCTTCCTTGTATTTAAACTTCAAACTACCACTGTGTTAAACTACTGTTTTGATGACTTTTAGGTGAATATAAGTAAACAGCATTCCTAAATAGTTTTTTGGAAGCATTCGATGTTCTCCAACCTGCTCTTAAGTAACAGGGGGGTTTGTATACTCAACAGTATATCAGATAGGAACTATAAAAGAATTATTAAGGTAAAACCAAAAGAAAACAGTAAAGTAACAAGTGGGAAGTTTACATAATCACTGAGATGTATTAAATAACAGCATTTTTTTCACTATTCTTTATGTATAGGGTTGACTTTTATAGAATTTTTCTTTCTTTCATAACATCTGTGAAGTCTTTATCTCCCTTCTGACAACTGTGCATTACTTTCTTTTTTTATACAAAAAGAATCATAGAATTATAGAATGGTTTGGGTTGGAAGGGACCTTTAAGATCATTGAGTTCCAATCTCCCTGCTATAGTCAGGGACACCTCGCTCTAGTCCAGGTTGCAAAAGCCCCATTTAGCCTTGAATGCTTCCAGGGAAGGGGCATTCACAACCTCTCTGGGCAATCTGTTCCAGTGTCTCACCATCCTCACAGTAAAGCATTTCATCCTAGTATCTAGTCTAAATCTTTTTCCATCTAAAACCATTTCCCCTCATCCTTTCACTACTTGCCTTTATAAAATGTCCCTCCCCAGCTTTCATGTAGGCCCCTTTCAGGTACTGGAAGGCTGCTATAATGTGACCCTGGAGCCTTCTCTTCTCCAGGCTGAAGAGCTCCAAATCTCTCTGTTCTCACAGGGTATGTGCTCCAACCCTTTGGTCATCTTTGCTGCCTTCCTCTGGACCTGTTCAAATTGCTCCATGTTTTTCTTGTACTTTGGGCTCATCATCTAAATCATCCAAAGAAGGAAAAATACAATTTTGGTGACCACAAATGCTGAAAAATGTGCAAATACATCATTAAGCTCAACACTCTCATATTTATTTCTTTACTAAACCAATTAAAAATGTAGCATTTCTTTCTTATTATCATCCACTTTCCACATGACAGAATCATAGGATGATTAAGGTTGGAAAAGACCTCTAAGGTCACGTAGTCCAATCATCAACCCATCACCACCATGCCCACTAAACATATTGTACGTATTGTAGTTTCTTCAGGTTTTTAACTATGTAAATCTATTTCATCTCCAGATGTTTCTTAACTTGCACTTAGTTGTTCCTCTAACAGATCTTTATTTTAATAATACTCTTTGTCCATCTCTATCTTAGAGATAATTGTGCTTCCTGATTTGTTTTCCTTTTGAAATATGTCTTCCAGAAAAGCCTAACTGCCAGTGAAAACCATGCCTAACAACCACTTGTGCCAATTCAGCAAATGTATTGGGGTACCAGAGCCTAAAGGTTCATAAGTTCATAAGTTCATAAGGTTGGAAAGGACCTATAAGATCATCTAGTCCAATCATTATTTCAGCAGCTGAATTAGGCAATAAACCAGCTGCTGGCAGGATAACACCTGATCTGGTGGTGTTCCAAATGTGCCCTTTTTATTTGCTAGAGATCATCTGAATGTCAGTCTGAGATAGATTTTGCACCAGAACTGCTCCAAATTTCTAAAGGGAGTAAATGATTGTTGCTACTGTGTGTTTGGTTGCTTTTGTTATTGTTACTTTTAGCTTTTAATTTTTCTTGATAGAGAAATGCTACCTGAATAACAATGTGCCACTACCTAAGCTAGGTGTAAATAATCAAGATTCTTCTTTTTAGTTGATAGTTTTTCACAGATTAATTTCAAAAGTAAACATTTCTGATGTTATCCCTAACACTGGAAAACTGCCATTTATCAATAGTTCTCATTTTAACATTCAAGATACTGAAGTTGCACTAAAGAAAACCCTAAATGTCTGAAAATGCCTATGTGGATGCACATGACAGAAATTTGAACACCATGCTGATTTTTAATTCAAATGAGGAATACTTTTTTTTGTTGTTGTTTTCTCTTCCTCATTCTTAGTTTTTAACTTATGCTTGCACTTTCATTGCCCCTTATCATCATCACTACAGCTAGCATATGGCAACTGGAAGCACTCTCTGCTCTGTTGCTGTAAAGCTGCTCTATTTTGCCATAAGCAGGGTTGATTTGTACTGATTGAATACTGACATATTCAATCCCAGCATAAATCTTAAGAGATATTTAGCATTCACAACTTAAGTCAGTGATTCAAGAAACATCAAGAAGAGTCATATAAAATCAAATAAGAATTATCTAATACTTTGCAGGCATAGAGATTCATTCAGTCAGTGGGATGAATTACATATTAATAGTTGAAGTAGATTAGATGCTAGTAATCAAATTGGGGAACAGTATATGTTACAGGTAGAAAAAGTCACATTTGGCCTTGTGCTTGCATTCTATGTTTACTAAATGTCTGAACAAATTTAGGACAAGCAGTAACATTGAGAAGATTAACCACATTTAAGTATTTTCTGATAATTAAGAAATAGAGGGAAGTTGCTCTTTTATAGGGTAACTCTGTAAAAGTCATTTTACAAGGATACCTCTGACAGTCTAGATGAATCTGCCCAGGGCTACATTATGAAATGTAATGGCCCATGATATAACTTTAGCTATGTCAGAGATCAATTTGGGTGAATACAATGCCTTAAGAGAGAATAGCAGTTCCAGAGGAAGGTGAATAAAACTGGCATCAGTACGTTAACATAATAAATAAACTTCATATTCTGACAGGATATTTGTACTAGTGAAGAAGTAACAGTACTGAAAAGGTTACTTGAAAAGAATGGTGTCCAGTTGTAAGATCAAAAGGGTTTTGATAGTAACAATTAAGGTATTGTATAGAAGTTTTAGATTACACATTTAAGAAATCAAATGGACAACCCCATAAAGACTTGATCTTTTTATCTTTTTCTTGTCTAACAAATTTAAAAAATGATTTCACAGCAGCTGATTGTGGGAAATAACTCTTATCATTCCCCGTGCACAATCATGACTGAGTGTGCACATCTGTGAAAAAGACATTTAAGAGTAACATGTTACTTACTATGGCTGTATACATGAATATATATGCTGTTATTACATCAATACAATCCTAGAACCATAGAAATCGTAGAACAGTTTTGGTTGGAAGAGATCTCAAAGATCATCTAGTTTCTTCTCTGCTGTGAGGCAGGAATGTTGACCTATGAGTCACCTCAGGTCACTTTATGACCTATAGGCAAATGTTAATTGTGAAATTGCACCTGATTCCTAGCACAGATGAGTGAACACCATGTTGCCTTATTAGAATACTGAATAGTTACAGGAGAATCAAATATAGCATAACAGGGATCAAATAGAAAACAAACAAAATTGTTCATAGGTGATGCGGTTTCAGCTGGGACAGTGTTGATTTTAACAGCAATAGGAGAGCACTCAGATACATTGGCAGTCAAAGTCACACGCTGCAAGAAAAGACTCCAACAAATCTGCCAGAATCTTGCTATGTCTGACAGCATCAACTTCTTGCATATTATCTCCTAGAAATCTATCCTGTGGGTCTGTCTGTTCCTAACCTATCTGAACCATTTAATTTAAAATCTGTAATGGCAAGATTTTAGAAATGCTTTTACTAAACTAATATGATGGACAGCATGGAAAGACTTCTTTTCTTTCACTTTGTTCCTTCTTTCTCCCATCTCACATTTGTAAACAACTTAGTGCATTTACCCACTTAAGAATTTTAATGTCAAGCACCACAAAAACAGTGACAAGAGGAACTCCACAGGGATGCAATGGTGCCTTTTTTACTATGTTTGAAAAGTGCACAATTAGGACAAGCAATTTCATTCCAGTTTGGTTCAATTAAGGTTTTTCAAGGTTTCAGGTCATTTTAAGCTAATGCCATTTTTAAGTTTGTGATTTCCTCTTTTCATCATTTGTGATATTAAAAATATATCAGCAAATGGAAGATTTAGGCAGTTTCTATGTAAGAAAGTTCTGTGACAGGCTGAAAAAGACTTTAAGGACAGCAGAGTAATTTAACAACTACTTTTGATCCTCAATATGCATGTAAAAAAAAAAAAGAAAAGAAAAAAATAAAAGAAAAAATGCAAGTGAATCATGGAAGTAATGTCAGGGAAATGCCTCTGTGACAGTTTCCTTACAGTTAAATGAAAATTCTGGGACTGGATTTATTCGCAGTCATGCTATTTTCTCACTTTTCTGTACCTATTCCAAAGAAGACACTACGAAGAATTCTTGTACTTGAATTAGAGGCATGAAAAGGAGAGCACTCTTGCAGCTCCCAAACCCACTCCAAAACCTTTGCACATGAAGTTGAATTCAATGGCATAGGGCCACACCTCTGCCTGAAGTGCTTGACACAGGTAGGTGTTGTGTTTCACACAAAAGGACCATCCTGAAGAAAAAAAAGGAAGACCATGGAATTTATATTGTATAATAACTATTTCAGTAGGTTTAAGAAATAATGTGCAAGAGTGTAAAAGAAAATATTTCTACTTCTGAATATTCGATTTTTTTCATCACTGAGGGCATCAATTTGTTTTCTTTCATACATAAACAAAAAAATGTTTTGAGTTCCCTGTTTTCTACTCAGATTTATGAGGAACATAAATATTGAAATACAAAAGTTCTAAAGTGTGCAGAGTATAAAGGAGAATGTCACCGGAAGGATTAAATTTACTCCAACACAAAATCCTCATCTTTTTGGCTAACAGTTTTATTTAACTTGGAAACTTAACAAGTCAGAAATTTCTACCATCACTAAAGGAATTGGGAGGAAAATGAAAGATTTTCATTTTCCACTTCTGTATTTGCAGCACAGTAATGCTGTGTAATAACTATTTGCATAGCCATCTTCCATAAGCTAGCACTGAAGAGAATTGGATTTTAGAATTTCACTGGATACAGGCAAATTTTTGTTTAAGAAGCTGTATCTTTTGAAAGATTTTTTTCTGGCATAAAAAATGCACTCTGAATATTTACCAACACTTAATTGTGTATAATATATTTGTGATTTTTTTTTATTGGAACATTATCTTAATGCAAGATGTCAGTGTACTAGAGCATCTGAAAATTCCTAATGGCAATCTAAATGCTGTCTACAGGAAGCACTGTAACGTTTGAGATATCAGAGCAAGAATATAAATAAACGAAAATTTATGTTTAGGATGACTTGACATTTTAGAAATGTCTATTTGTCACTATCAATTTCCCTTTAAGACTATCTAAGTACTACAGATCCCTAATTGCAGCTAAGAAGTGGTCTAATGCAATCTTCATAACTTCACAAAAATAACTATATTTTCATTTGGAACAAAAAATGTATCTTGTCAGTTTTATTTCAGATAAGAAAGGTAAAACACTATGCCTCTGTGCTATTTTCATTAAAACTGCCTTTATGTCCAGGCTCTCTGCTGTGTCCAGTTGAAAGGCTGATGAAGATGACTTGTGAGGTTCTTTGAATCTAGCATGAAATGTGAAATTTTCTGTGACACATCAATGATTCCTTTACATCCAATGTTTCCAAATCTTTCTCATCGTGTTCTTTCAACACAGTGAGGAATATATTTTGTATTGCACAAATTCCCCCAGTCCTCCTCTAAGTAGTATAAGATAAATGTAGCTGGAAATTGGATATTAGTCATTACCCAAACCATGCCATCTCATTCCAATCTGACATCCTAAAGTATCCCTGATGTCTGTGTATGTAGTAAACATAACACATGATCTGCAAGAGACCCATATTCTGCAAGGTCAGCAGCTGGAATGCATGCAGGATGGCATGGACATCTCACACAGTACCAGGTATTTCTGTTCAGATAAATTCAACAAACTCTTTAAATCAAGCAGCGCAGTAGAAAATACATTCAAGAGGAAGGGAGAAGTCAGATATGAAAATATGCACCTTTCCATGACTATTTATGTTGATACATTTGAGAGAATAGTGTCACTGACATCTAAACAGGAAGTCAAGAAGCAATAAAGAACTTGTGATGGAGTTTGCCTCCAGACAGGGGATGAATCTCACAGGTGAATATGAATCTTATTGAGGGAATGTAAATTCCAATGATAAAGCATGAGCAATCAGATCAGGAACTGCTGCACAAAACATCCAGAATTCTTGCTGGCATTGTTACCTCAAGTGAAGAGATATGAAGTGCTTACATTTTCTCCTTGACTATAGAACCAAATCGGGCTTATGTCATTGTGCTGCATTCACACAGACACTTACCAAGAGTCAGCACTTAGAACAAAGAACAAACCCCAAAAGTTTGGTGCATAAGTCTCTGGTGCTGCTAATTCTGCAGTGGTGATTCCTGAGCATGAATGGTTCCACTGAATCTGAGTATGGTTGTTTCCAAGAAAAGGGGTCAAAGCTTTTGGAGCACATTTAGAAAGTGGAGCAACAAAACCACTTACGTTGCAGAGGAAAGTAGAAGCACTTTGAACATCTACATATCTCTCTATGAAAAATAACGAACAAGCAGGTATTCATTTATTCACAGTATTCTTGCTGCCTCAATCCTATTTATTTTTTCTCTTTCCCAAGACAACTTGCTACTTCAGTCTGTCCGCACACAGTGAGAATGCTGCACTTGTGCCTGGTGACTATCTTTGCATCAACAGTCTGTGCATATGTCTTGAATTGCAGAGGAATTACTATTAAATAAGGTAAATACAGTTCAGAAAATCAGTCTGGTTTTTAAACAAATGATTGAAGCATTTTTGTCAGCTTGGAGAAAGCTTTTATTCTGAGCTCTCCCGTATTCAAAAAAGTTAACTCCGTGAATTCTAATGTAAAGGAACACTTCAAAAATCTTCCTAGTTTCCAAAATACAGACTTCAGAAAAGTACTGATTTTTTTTTCTCTCCATTTAATTTTTGAATGCTGCAGTATTTTTACTTCATTTTATATATTTTTTCTCTTTAAAGGGGATTTCAGGTAATATGAGTAATAGGCTGAACAAGATTGGATCAGATAGGGGAAAGAAACCCAGATACAACAGATCTAAGCACTGCTTTTTAACATGATTTTCACACAGGTTTGAGCATTCTCCAACCTTTTTTTCTTCATTTTATTCCTTTTTTTCTCCTTGTCTTTCTGTTCTCCCTGCATAGATAAAAACTTTATTTTATATCTGCTTCCTTTCCAGTCTCCCAGCACCTCATCTCCTTAGTTCTCCTAGGACAAACATTAAAACTGAAACCTCTTTTTAAATCATTCTGCATCTCTTAAAAATCTCAATTCTAAAGCTACATTATACTGCAGTATCAGTGCATGACTGGGACCATGCGACTAAGATTCTCTTTACTACTAAAGTTGTCACGAAATGTCTGTTTGCATCTTTTGGCCTTGAAAATTTTAGCAAGCCTAAAATACAGACTATATTAGAGGCAATAAAAAGGGGGTGGTTTTCTTTTGTTTTCCTTTTTTTTTTTTTTTTGCTGTTACCAGATGCCTTTTGAAAACTGATGAACAGAGATAGTTGATTTTTCAGTGTACAAAGGTCAATTCTAAAGTAATATTTCCTATTTATTTCCATGGAAATTATAACAAAGAGCACAATAACACTATTTGATAGAGCAAATTCTCAGATCCAAAACAAATTTTTTCAATACAGTCACCACTATTAGCTATGCATTTTTGCCAGCAATGAACAAGAGCCTGCATATTGCACTCAAAGAAATCTGCCCCAGTGGAGGTGATCCACTGTTTCACAGCTTCTGTGAAAATATCACTGCTAGGAAAACGTTGCCCTCACAGTACATTTTTTACCAGCCTGAAGGGTCAGAATGTGCCAAATCTGGATAATACAGTGCATATGGTAGGTTAGTCCAGCCAAGATGGGCAATGTACTCCACAGTCTTCAAAAGTACATGAGGCCTGGTGTTATTGTGAATAAAACTATGGCAATGGAATATTTTAAATAGCTTTATCTTTCAGGTTTGCTTCTGTGTTGGTGGAGTTAAGGAGACATCCTATGCATAGAGTACTGCCAAGAGTAAAAATGTTGCCTCAGTGAAGATAATCAGACACATACTTTGTGAAGGAAACCGGGGAGCAGTAGAAGGAAAGTAAAATTACTGTGTACCCCCTTGTAAAATACGTTTGCTTTTTATAAGCAAAACTTCACAGGTCATGAAATTAGTAGGTATAAAGAAATCTTGTAAGCAATGAACTCTTCTGAAGTTTAAAATATACTTACTTTTAAAGTCAAGCCCCTAAAATTCAGCAGATATTTCTTCTAGTCTAGGGAATATAGATTCCACCTTTTAAAAGGTTCCCCAAAATATTTGCAAACTTACTGGAAATATACTGGAAATCTGCTCTGTGGATGTTGTAATTTATTTCATAATATGTATTTTTATTATAAAGGATCCTCTTACACATTATTTTAATGTAAATAGTAGAGGCCATAAATAATATAAAATCATAGAAATATTGACATCTAGAATTTAGTATTTCTCTTCAGATAAATTTATTCAGATACCTATCTGCAGAGTACTAAAATGAATAATTTGTATTAGATTTGTCTCTTCCTATCTCGATCGCAACAGAGAGAGAAAGCAGAAATACTCATATAGCATCAAGAAGAAACAAACTGTGTGTAAATATGTACGTGTGTATGCATATATATAAATAATGTATGTAAACAATGCACATACATGTGTGCAGATACATGAATGGATAGAATCATAAAGAAGAATAAAATCTGGTATCATGCACTTCAGAGCTATGAGAGGAAGTGTGAACAAATGTGTAATGCTTGGATGCAAAATCTTACTATCACAATCATGACATTAATTGGACTCCTTAAAGAAATGCAATAATAAAGTGCCATAATATACAGTGCATTTTTACTCATTTTCTTCTTCTGTCCACTTTTAGACTAGATCTGGCCTATGATCTTTTCCGTTTCTCCTCAAGGTCCAAATCAAACTTTGGTGACTGGAGATGGAAATATAGTCCATCTAAAGCTGAGGGGAATTTCAGTCCCCTTCAGTAGTGGCAGTGAGTTTTTCCAGTAATCTGAATTCTTAATCTCAACGTAGGACCTGAAGATGATCCAAAACTAATCAGAAAGACTTCATTGATTCCAGTGGACTTTGGATCACTTTTGTGTTTCAGGCAGTACCAGCAACTCTGGAGAAGCACAGAATAAAATCGTGCCTCCAATCTTTGCTTCTGCCTGTACTTGCAGAAGAGGCTGTATTGGCCATTGTTCTAATAAGGTCTTCATTTCTAAATCCATTTAAAATCTCTGTTGTCTAATACATAATTTCCCTCTTATTGATTATTTTAAAGTTAAATGTTCTAATATGCTCTTGAAAGAATTTGCAGTCCAGGTCACATAGTGGACCATACAGGTCCTTAGCTTCTTAAGGCACACAGGGTTCATTATTTTTCTCTTTGTGTGAATTTTTAGGTCCTGTTTCTTTTCACAATTCAGTATGAATTAAATTTTCTCATTATATTAGTCACTTTCACATCATCTTTCTCAAATTGAAAATTATTTTAGATGAAAGTAAACCCATGAAAGAAAAGAAAATGGGATTTATTTTCACCCTTTCTGCCTGTCTGATAAGCTGAAAAACAACACTGAAAACTCTGCTGTACATTATTTTAATATGGGTAGGTCTTTAGCTTCATTTTTCTGTTCTTTTTTTTCATTATATTTTCAGCTTTATTCCCTGTTTACAGTATTCAGTGTCTTTAGTTCAGCATTACTATGACTGCACATTTATTTTCTATTGATTTTCAATGACAAAAATTATTCAATTTCTAAAGTTTGATGAAAATCCCACCAATAACTTTTATAACAAATTAGGGTGCTCAGATTCTCTGATGGAAGAAGTAAAAGCTTATAATATTCCCAGAAGGAGAGGGCAGCAATACACAGGAAGCTTCTCTCATTATAGTCCACTCAGAGTATTTTAGCATTACTTTCCTCAGTCATAACTCTCTTCTGTCTGTGATTATT
The DNA here is from genome assembly GCF_038088225.1 of Cyrtonyx montezumae. NCBI lineage: Eukaryota > Metazoa > Chordata > Aves > Galliformes > Odontophoridae > Cyrtonyx > Cyrtonyx montezumae. The sequence goes on from NW_027072089.1 coordinate 5,754,411, forward strand.
ACAGAACTCTGCACTTAATATCAAAAGGTTCTGTTTGTTTGCTGACTTATATTTTTACTGACATGTGACTTCCAAAAGTAATTCCTCCTCTGTCTCCTGATGCAATGGCTATCAGGCAAATTTCTTCCACATTTCTCTGTTTCTTCTACTAAATATAGATTTGAACCTGCTCAGTAATTTGCTATCACAGCTAAGTGAGTTGCATCTTAGTCTGGGGTTATTTCTGTAGTACAAGTAAAACGTTATCAATTCACTTTTCTTCTTTTTACATATAATGATTACACTAAAACTACTAAATCATTCAAATAAAACATATGAATAGAAGAGATGCAGACTAAACATGAACGATGTAACCACAGATTTCCATTGCCTCTTCTCTCAAGCAGTCATACAAGAAAGATCTGCAGAGGGTCCTGTCATTATCACTTCTCTGTTTGTATTTTTTGGAAACATCAAAGTCGCAGAATTCAGAATGAATTATAAAGCTAGGCAAGTCTTGTTTCAGACTGAATGCACCCAATTTATAGTGTCAGTGCCAGGTTATGAATCTTTCCTTGTTCCACCACTACTTGAAGAAATCATTGTGTTCCTTTGCACTGAGCAAATTCATCTTCTTCTTTAGAAGCTGTTGTGAAACTTTGCTTCTTCAATAGTCTGTTCAGTACAGAAGAATGCTTGTATGTTCCTACCTTAATTTTTAGCTTGGCCTTCCAGAATGAAGCAAAGAGAACGGAGAGAAAAGGGAAAATAACAAAGCCAGCATCTGTTGATTCACAGTGAAGATATATACACAGTCTGCAAGAAGAGTCACACTTCCTTCACACACTGTGAATCTCTGTTGCCCTACTTCAGTCAATGCTCTTTTAACAATCCCTGTCAAGCTGTGTCTCACTTAAAGTAAAAGCTCTTTGGGTTAAGAATGTATAAGTGACCTGCCCATGTTACTGACTAAATAACAATAACATGACTTCATGCCTTGAATTACAATCCACTCAAATGCTTATACAGAGATCAGAACACTACCACCAGATTGTGCAAATTACAGAAATCCTAGACTGAAAAAAAAAGAAATAAAAAAAGGGGAAAAAAAGAAAAAAAGGGGGGGGAGGGGAAGATAAAAAAGGAAAAGAAAGAAAAATGTTCTTTAATTTCTTCTAATATCACATTCATCTTCTACTTTAGCTGCAGTGATGCTGATTTTACTAAGCTGGTAATAAACTGTACTGTGGCAATTTTTTACCTGAGTGATGGGAATAAATGATGTCTTTGCTAGTATTTTGTTACCTAAATGACAGGAGAATTGCATCTAGATCTGAAAACATGTGACTTCCAACAGTGTGCTGACATGGGGCCCTGAGTTCTCAGCCATCACTGCCACAAGCCTTTCCAAAAATCATAAAGGTTTTTAATTCCCAAACTGTATGGGTAACATGTTCCTGTGACAGCTCACTATAATTATGACGTTGCTTAACTGCAACAACACACCCACAGTGATGTGGGCTGAAACCACATGTTTAAGTCACAAAAGCCCCAATGCTTTCCAAGGCAGCACTGCTTTGTTCTTTCTCCCTTGAAATAATTTTGAACTGTGGTATCCAGAGGTTAAAAGGCTGCTAGTGACTCCTAGGTCTCCTGAGACCCTGCACTTGCATTTATTCACACCACAGCCAGTTCTCTGACTTTCTACAGTAAGCTAAAGGATGTCACTGCAACTTATGCCATTGTGCAGCAATGCATCTAGGCAGTGGCTGCTTTATTTCCCAGTAATATAATGTATATTAGAAATATGAAGCTTACTCACCATGAGCAGCTCTGGACTTGAGAAAAATACATCAGATGAGACAGCAAGTAACATTAAGCTGGCATTTTAGAAAGTAGTACACGCATTCTCTATCACTTTCATAGACATTTTCATGTTATTAATGTCAAATAATATAAACGTTTTCTAAGTCTGATGGTATTTCTGACTTTCAGTCACCATCATCTTATTGGCAGTTTTCAGGACATTTTTTCCCCAATTTTTCAATGATGGAAAAAGGCAATATTCTTCTTATGCCTTCCAGATGCTTTTAGTCCCTGTCTACCTCTACCTCCTCTGGTAATGTGTGGGTGGTTAGCTCTGCATGTGGGTCCTCATCTAATCTTTTTCTTGCCTCCCTGACTCAAAATGTGCTTTTCCTACATCTTTTTGGTACTCATGCTTCCTTTTACTTCTCAACTTGTTTAAATTAACTGTTCCATAATCAATTTCTTTAACCCTCTTAATAGTCTTTTTTTTTCTTTTTTTTTTCTGAACCAGTATCTCTTTTTTCTTTTGTCTTTTTTTCCTCGTTGAATATCAATGATTTCATTTTATGTTTTTCCCTTGGATTTTATTTTTCTTTTATTTGTGTATGTGAGTGTGTGCGTGTGTGTGTGTGTGTGTGTTTATTATTGCTGTTGGTTTTTTTTCTGTCTCCGCTCCTTAGGAAGTATCTATGAATTATGGAAGGAAGAAAGGGATAAGGAATGCACACAACACTTCTGTCTATTTCTTTTTCTTTTTCTTTTTTTTTTTCTCAGCTATCATACAGCCTTCATAGAGCAGAAACACAGATTTTGTGATGTACTCAGCCCCCATGAATTTCTGAGACTAGCCAGAACAACTGGTAGTCTTCACCTTCCAGATTCTTTGCTGTAAGGCTGTATGCAAAGAAACAGTTCACAAAAAGCAAGCTTCCTTGAGAAAGAAGTAACCATGTCAAAGTACAAGTCTATATTGCATCATTTCTGAAGTTTCAGGATTAAAATCTGCAACCAAAGATCATATGCATATAATTTGTAAAAGATCTAAACATCTGAAATCTGAACAATGTTCACAGGTGAGATTTGTTATCATTGAGACATTTAAAAAGAACATTAAGTTCAAACTGAACATCCTATAATAATAATCCTATCCTAAGCTACTAGTTTAGAAAAACTAGCTACTAATTTAGAAAAAGGTCTTATAAAAGCTGTTCTATGTTTTAGCTACTAAATATCTGCTCATGTGGCTTGATGGAAGTTCTTTTAAGTATCATAGACATTATAATCCTTAATATTTAGGGCCAGAATTGCAAATCAAAGAACTTCACTTACTAACCCTATATCAAGCTTCCCAATTTGAATTTTACTAAAACACATTGTCCAGTAAATTGTAGCCTTAAATACATAAAACATTTGAGATTTTTTGTCTCCTTTATCAGTCATTTTTCTTTTTATTTGAATAAAAGTGGATTTAAAATAGTTTGTATTTCGATAAACCAATACATCCAATACTTCAGTGAAAGCAGTCTAGGAAAAAGCCAAATTACACTACAGCAACCCAACACAGTGAGATTATAAGCAGCAGTGATGTACAAATGAACAAGTCCACATGATTACTTAATGGCTTCTTTATTCAGTGACTTCAGAATTCTCATTATACCTGATTCTAGTGAAACAAGGATGTGGACAGTTTGTGCACCTATCAATCTGCAATTAATGGTATCTCTTTCCAAACTTGAAATTACATTAAAAAAAAAACTATTATGTCAAATATTCACATTGTTATTTGCTCCACAAATTGAAACTTCATTTGCCATTACGATGTTGTAGTCCATTCTTCCTGGACCTAATTATCTATTTACTAAGAAATGATCTGTTCTCTCATTTCTGTAATGTAGATAATTTTCAATATTTAAAGAATAGGTCCTTTTCTCAAAATTTAAGAGTCAGGGATCTGATGAAAAAACAGTTCAGTGAGTAAGGAATCGGATTGATGGCCACATACATCAACTATCAATTTCTAGATGAAGACTAGTGAGGATTGGTGACTCCTAGAAATCCATACTGTTACCAATGCTGTTTAATATATTCACTGGTGATATGTACACTGTGTTTGGGTGCAACCTCAGCAAGATTGCACAAAGCAGACTACACAAAGCTGGGTGATGGGACTATACCATCTACAGAGAACTCTACAGGCTTGAGATGTGGACCTGTGCAAAATTCACAAAGTTCAAAAAGGCCAAGTGCAAGGTCCTGCAAGGTCCATGAAATCCCTAGAATCATTACAAAGTGACTGTTGAATGGATTGAGAGCAGACTTGTAGAGAAGGACTTGAGGGTACTGGTGGATGAAAAATTCAATATGAGCCCGAAGTGTGCACTTGCAGTCCAGAAAGTCAATTGTATCATGAATTGCAGAAAAACAAATGCATTCAGCATGATGAGGAAGGTGATCCTTCCTACATTCTCCAGTCTCAATAGACCCCTCTTAGTTTTTTATGTTTTTAATGATGAAGTGACCCCCCCCCTAAAAAATAAAATATAAAAAAGGAAAGTAAAGGGAAAGGGAAAGTAAAAAGAAGAGAAAAGAAAAGGATAAGGGAGAAGGAAAGGAAAAAGGATTAAAAAAAAAGGAAAAGGAAAAGGAAAAGGAAAAGGAAAAGGAAAAGGAAAAGGAAAAGGAAAAGGAAAAGGAAAAGGAAAAGGAAAAGGGAAAAGGAAAAGGAAAAGGAAAAGGAAAAGGAAAAGGGAAAAGGAAAAGGAAAAGGAAAAGGAAAAGGAAAAGGAAAAGGAAAAGGAAAAGGAAAAGGAAAAGGAAAAGGAAAAGGAAAAGGAAAAGGAAAAGGAAAAGGAAAAAAAGGAAAAGGAAAAAAAGGAAAAGGAAAAAAAGGAAAAGGAAAAGGAAAAGGAAAAGGAAAAGGAAAAGGAAAAGGAAAAAAAGGAAAAGGAAAAGGAAAAAAAGCAAGAAAATAGATCTGCCTTGACTATATTGTTTATGTGATGCTTGATTTTTTGCAAAGATCTTGCTTTTACTTTCTGTTATGAAACTGTCATTTGTGACATTTACTCATAAATGTGGTAGTGGAGAACAAAAACTCAAAAAGTCAAAGGATTAATATGTGGTGATATGTCCAAACTACTTGGTGATGGCAAAGATTTAGCTCTTTTTTCTTTTCATGAATGCATTAACTCAAGGATTGTAAAGACACCTAGCAAGTTGTACACAAGGCAATATTTTTAATTCCAAGATGGCCAACAGAGCAAGCCTGATGCTATTAAAAATTGATAGCAAGACTATCTGGAAACTGAAAGATGAAAATGAAAATATAATGTCCATATTGATTTAGGAGCAGAATTTGAACTTCTATTGCAAAATCCCCACCTTCATTGGCAATTTAATTTGAGGAAGAAGTTTTAATAATTTCCTAACTAAGCCCTTCAGATTTATCTGCACTGGTCTTTTTGCCACTGTTACATGGGAAAAAAAAAAAAAAAAAAAAAAGAAGAGAGGGAGGAAGAAGAAGAAAAAAAAAGCCACTGACATTTTGTTTGCTGGTTAGTACTCTGCAGTTTGTTCCTCAGACCTGTTATCTAAGCAATGTCTCACAAGCATAACTGCTGGGAACCAAAGATCCATTATTCTGATGGTGACTGACAGTGGATATCTAATGGTGAGTATAGGGTAAAGAAAGATTCTGTTATGATCCTCATTGTTTCTGGAAAGAATTTGCTTAGGGATTGCTTGGATTAAAATCTGAATCAGTCTTTTGCTGCCTTAGATAAATGTATTCCCTTGTTTTGTTTGATTGTTTTGTTAACTCATAATCTTCTGTAATATACAATACCCAATTGTAAAGAGTTGCACCAGTAAAGCATGTGATCTAAGGAAAATCACTTTTTTTTCCTTGGTATTTAATGTGCCTAATGTTTTTTCAATTTTGGTGTTTCTTGTTCTGTTATTATAAATGCAGTAAATAAGTATTCTTTTCTGTTTCTTTCTTTCCTTTCTCAGCCTCTCCTCTTTCCCTTCCCAGAATGTCCATGTTTTTATACTGATCAGAAATGGACCATTATCTTAGATAACTTCTGAAATGCTTTCTTTACTCAGATTCTGTTAAAAATGAAAATGGGGAAATGTGCAGAGAGTTTTCAATAAATCAAGAAGTTGAAACAATAGATATTCTTCTCAGTGGGCATTAGCCATTATTTCTCCCTGGTCATTAGCATGGGAGAGCTGACTGTGCATGAGTTCATACAGAAGAATTAATGGGCCACATCTGAAAAGATAATAGCTGAGCTATTAAAGTCAAAAAAGAACCTAAGGGAAGAGCCGGGAATGCTGAAGAAAGATTAGATGTGAAAATACTGCACCAGAGACTTTGTATATAAATATATATTTCTATCAGTGTTGCAGACTATGTGGATGAAAGTATCTCCTTTCATTCACTCACTGTTTCAGAATTTCAGAGCACTTGTGTGTAAAAACCACAACAGCATAAAACCACCACATCTGTCATAACCCTACAAAAGCACAGGCTGAACCTCAGCAGCCTCCAGTAATATTATGTGACCCAAAGAAGGATTCTGCCAGGACTTGGTGAAAAGTAAAATGTAAGGAGTCGATATAAAACAAAATCTTAGTATTATTATTGATAATATAATAAAATATAAAAACTAAGCAGAATCCAGAGACAATTGCACACATTCCAATGTTCAGGTAAGCATGTTTTCACTTTCCACAAAAGATGAATCAAGAGACCAGTAAAGTTGACATTTTTTTCTAAGCTAAAGGAAGAAATGTAGAGTAACAGTCAAAAAGTCTGTTTATACAACTAATTATTACAGCAAAATTATACTACTAGAAATCCACTAGGTCGACTGACTGCTGTCTCTTTCTAGCAGTACCTTTTACTCATATTGTGTATGTTACAGTTGCAGGAGCACAACTGAAGGTGAACTGATGTTTTGATGCCTGATTGTACAAGCTATGCCTTGCTGTGCTGTCACACCATAACTGGGGTTTTGTACCAGTACTTTCCTTTAACTGCTCCCTTCTCTAATGTGTGCTTTTAGCTAACTTAAGAGCTGTGCAGTGTTTTTCAGAGCATTGGAAACTAAGGAAAGACGATATACAGCATCTCCTCTTGTCCCATCTCTCAAGGGACACCTGGAAAAGATTGCTTTTCTCTCTACTACCACACAAAATAACCTTACACAAAAACAGAAAAGCTTGTTTTCCTTTTTTTTCTAGTCTGTAGTCCTTGTCCTTTGTGCTGGGTTGAGTTCATGGCAACTGTTCGCTCCTTCCTGGATGTTTATGACAGTGTTCATTGGCTTGGACTTCTGTACTGTAACATAGTTATAAATGTTCTCTATTTTATAGCATAAATATTCATTTTACATAAATGAAATTATTGTCAAAAGTATAATGCAATGTGAAAAAAATTCTTTGAAAGCTTCTTTTTCTGTTTCCCTACCAGTTTCTCCATCAGCTGTCCTCAGAGCTTCTCTTCTCCAATGTTCTCCTTCCCTAAGCAATTATTGAGGTGAAGAAACAGAGAGAGGCAACACTCCCATGGTAGGCATTTGCCATCAGGTTTACTTGGATAAGAAAGTCAAATAGCAACAAAACATCCTGGAGATGTTGATCAAGTAGCTTACCCATTTTGTGCCCTAAACATTATAAGTAGTTGAAATATCTGCTGCAAATATAAAGATCTCAGAAAGTATGTAGAGAGTACAGCAGTGAGGGTGCAATGTGAGAATCGGAACACGGACATTGCTGATGTGTTAAGTAGGGATATTCATGCTTAAATCAAGACAGTTCTCCTGCAGAACAGGGTGGAAAGAATGAAAATATTTCCCCTCAGAAGCAGCAAATATTCTTAGCTTCTTGTGTACACTTCCGTGGTCAAACATTTCCAGAGGGAAGTTCATTGCATCCTAAAATAGAGCCCCAGAGTGAGATTAATCAGATTCCAGAAAAGATGAATTTTATCTCTGACTTCAGAAATAACTTGAGTATTTCTTTGGTTTTGCTTTTTTTGTTTGTTTCTGTTGTGTTGGGTTTTTTTTAGTTGTATACCTCTGTAATTGACTTTTAAGTTTCTCAACATCTAACACCATGCAAAACAAGCACAGGATTTTTGTGGATAGTCTGTAAGATTGATGGAAGACCTCTGCTCTTCTGGTCAGGCAGAATTATACCCTAGAGCATCTCAAATGATTATAGGTACCTGTGTGTGTAAATTATTAGATATGTTAATAATATAGAAGACAAATTCCATTCTAACTGCATAATTACAGATTATTAATAATACAGATATTTAATAATATAATATTCTATGTGACAGCAAATATGTATACAATAGGCAACTGAGATTCGGTTTTATAATAATAATTTATTTTAGATAAAGGAAATTCTATTTATTTACTCTTTCATTTATTTATATGCAAGCAGACACAGGGATGAGATGAAATAAACTTTTACTTATGTTCCCAATTATACCTCCCCTGTATTTTGAGAAGTGGAGAATTACTGAAGACTACTCCCCAAGAATCTGATCGAGGTATAAAGCACCTGTTTTTATACTATGTAAATAGCAATTTAATCCTTTCTAGATGACATTTGTCTGGTTCAGCATTTAGACAAATAAGAAAAGTTATATGAAGATAAGAAAAGTTATAAACTTAAATTCTTCCCTGAAATGAGATTAGTATATTGTTATGCATTTTCTTGGTCTAAGGCTATGGAACTGACTTTTAACTCAGAGTCACTGGTGTTTATTTTTCACGTCTTTGGATTTTACAAATAACTCACTAGTAATAATAATTTTAGCTTTATGGCCATCATGGAAGCTACCTCATGTAAAGAACAGGAAAAAAATCCTATAAGCCTAGTACAAAAGAGAGAATTAATGAGACCCAGTAGAAGGAAGAAAACACTAAAATGTCTTCACAAGGTTAAAGGCTGCTTTTTAAATTGTAATGGGGGAATGGGGCTGGGATTTAAGATTACAAAGTTTTCTAGCCTCTCTTTTTATTGGCCATAGGAATAGAAAATATTTTAAAGAACTTCCTGTTAATGTTTTCTACATGACATAGACTATGACAAAAAGTAAAGATTTAGAAATAAATGTTCCCTGTTTATTTTGTCTTGCAGATGCCTCCTGCTGTGCTGCAGTGTTTGCTCTGTCCTAGCTTTGTGAAACATAAACAGTCAACTGCCTCTATGCATTTGTTGTTTGTCTCAAAGATATAGCAAGTGACAGAGTCTTGTTATGTGACCTACTGCAAAAAAAGTTGGGCTAGATTTTCAAGCACCTTGTATTCCAAGTATAACCTTTTACATAGTATTTTTTTTTTCATTAAAAAAAAGCAAGAACTGCCAAAGGCTGTGATCTATGTGATTCGTGTGTATAGTATGCATATATGTATGACAGAAAGTTGTCTTTTCAGGAAAAACTTTAAGAAAATTGCTTGAAGATAAGATTGGAGTTTCCTAGAGGATATAAACTGGAGAGAAATTTTCTAACAAAAAAAAAAAGCTCTTTGTGGAGTTGTACATGCTCCCTATGGACTCATTAGTGTCAGTTGGAGACATCACTAGATGGGTTATATCTCTCACAGCTCTAATTTTTTTTCTTGTTTGTGTTTTTGAAGATGGAATGTGGTACAGCCAGAGTTTTCTGTCTGTGATACACAGTGGGCAATAAACTTTATTTAAGGTCATGACCTATTAAAAATACAGGTGTGTGAGGCATGAACTATTTTGGACAAAAGTTTCCACAACTTCATTTGAAGAAAAATCGTTCTGTTATTTCAGTATTTCATGGAAAATAAATAAATAACATACAAGTCATTTCCAAAGGAAAGAAAAAAATATATATTTTATTTTACTTTTCCTTCTACATAACTAAATTTTCTCTTCCATTACAGCATTGCTGAGTAAAGATGAAAACTAGAGCTATTAACTCTGTATTCACACAGAAAATTTGGAATGAACTGTGCAATTCTTTCTCACCCCTCTATACTGTTTCTTCCACCTGTCTGTATATATTTCTTGTCACTTGATTTAAATTGTACCTCAGCTTTTAGGGACCACCGAACTTACAGGACACCAAGAACTACAAGTGAACTACGGTGTTTGACTGCAGTGTGAACAACGCTAATAAGACAACTGAATATTTACCACATTTTGTAGTCAAACATATACATGTCCTGATTCATCCTATAACAATTAACTCCTACATTCTCCTCAGTGTGTTCAGAACTGCCCTGACAAGAGCTGTTACATAAGACTTAAGGATTATTTATTTGTTATGTATCAGTCATGTTACCGAAGTACACATGGAGGGAAAACAGACAGTTAAAGCTTGATACTTTGCATTGTTCAGTTGGTACCTTATTCAACTTTCCCTGTAGGCACAATGAAACCATGACTTTGGAAGAAATCAATGGATCAGTTGGAACAAACCACCACCCTTAACTTTTGCCAGTGTAGTTGCTTCAGAAGGGAATACAAAATTATTGTAGTGAATATGATTGTGTGGTACCTTTTTTTCCCATTCTTCACACGAGGTAATTTCAATGGAGGCCATAATTGTAACTTACAAGATCATTTTGCCTAACCTCAGAGGATCACACTGTGCCTTAAAAATCAGGTTGCTTAGCTAATGCAGCAGGTAAAGCTGCTTCTTATATTCAGGAAATTTCTGTGTTTCAGTTTATGCCTGCAGCCTCTTATCCTATCGCTGGGAACGTCTGAAGAGTTTGGCTCTGTGTTGTCTGAAACCTTACTCGAAGTATTTAAGGACAAGATCCATCCTGAGCACCTTTGTCACTCTCTCAGTCTTTCCTCATAAAGGAGATGCTTCAGTCCACTCATGATCTTCGTAGCCCTCCAGTGGACCCTCTCCCATGTGCCCATGTTTCTCTTGTTCTGAAGAGATAAAAGACAAGTGGACAAAGTATGTAGCCTCATCAGGGCTGAGCAGAGGGCAAAGATCTGCTCCCTCAGTCTGCTGGCAGTGCTCTTCCTAATGCCTCCCAGGATAACACTGGCATTCTCAGCCGCAAGAGTACACAGTTTACAGTCAACTTATTGTCCATCAGGACTCCTTCTACAGCTCTCTTCTTAAATCTGCAAAGCTACTCAGTGGAACTGACACATCACCTTCCTGTAACAATGAATTATAATGATGGGTATCCAGTTTTCAATGAAATACATTATCATTTGAGAAATTTTAAAAGATGAATATGCCTTTAAATTGAATTCTATGCTTCTTCCCCTTGAAATTTGGTTTGTTTATATTGAGGAAGTACAAGGGAGAATATCAGCATATCATCCTGTATTATTTTTTTTTTGTACATTTGTCTACAAGCAGTTCCTGACTCTAAGATCACTAAGCTTCTCGCACATACCCCTGCTAACACTGGGAAATTCAGCAGCAGGACATCCCTTTGATCCCGAATACAACTTCCTAATTGCCCTTAACTACTGCACTGCAGAGCAGTTGAATAAAGACAAACTCACTGGAGGAACTAGTTTGCAATGCCAAACTCATTTTATCTAAGACAAATTTGAAATTGGGTCTCTTGGGCTGCAGTTTGAATGTCTTAACTTGGCCTTAAGAAAATGCAGTGTTTTTCTTCAAAGCCATGTTTTTAATATACTCTGAATTTTTTTGTGGTATTCTGGGTGTTGACTTCGCTAAGGCTATTTCACCATGGATAAGCAATGCTTGCTTTCTGAGGTCAGTGGCAAATTTATATATATATTTTTTTTTTAAGTACCTACCTATGTATTTCCTGGTAAGCATGCTTTACATTACACATATCTGGGCACATGCTAAACCTTGCTCTCTTTCCTAAACCCTGGCACTACAACTTATATTTCCCCATACTCCCTTACATGCAACAGATAGGCACTGCTGTTACAGTTCATCTTTCTGATGTTGTATTGCTTGAGTGTCTCATCAAACAATACCACTTTAAGAGCTTAACAAAGCAATACATTATAAGAGGAATTATATTTTGATGATGTATTGCTGTTGTACATCAGAGAAATGCAAAATGGCAGAAAGGCTGTACAAGTAAGGATTGGAACTAGATGATCTTTAAGGTCCTCTCCAACTTAAGCCATTCTATATGGTCACCCTTATGAATGCATGAGGACTTCTCTGAAAGTAATGCCTCCTAATCTACTATGTGTCCCATGACATCAGAGGTGAATGTTGGTGGCGTGACATTAGAGGTTGAACCTTCCCATCAATATTTCATTACATTTTGTTGCCGTGTGACAGAAGGTATCTGAAGGACAGTCTGACAAAATGTCATCTGACACAGATGTGCATATGAAGCAAAGGTTTGAAATTGAATTCCTCCATCTCTGCCTGATGGAGACCAAAAAAGTTTGCACATACTGAGATGTATGAAATGACCAGCTTTGGTAAATTCAAAGTAGGAGTGTCTGCTTCCTTCTTCAATGCCAGTTCTGGCCTGTTGCTTCCAAGGGAAAAAACAAAGCCATACTCCATTAAAATCCCACTTCCCAAATACCTAAGATTATTCTATACAACTCTCTGGAACATCAGAGGACCAAATCAGTCACTCCAGGTTTCCTCACCAGTTTTATGTTTGGCTACAACAGGAGAGAGTGAGGTTCCTATAATGTTACATTAGGTCTTTGTACTTTATGCCACTGTCATTCATTCTTGAAGGTAAAAAAAAAAAAAACAACAAATAAACATACCAACCCCCCCCCCCCAAAAAAAAAAAAAAAACAGTAAAATAAAAATTAAGAACATAATTTGATTTTTTATGCACAGTGTTTTCAAAGTTTATTTTCTCTCTATGTGAGTTTGGAGTTTGGCTGTGGGACAGTTTCTCTAATGACAATGGCAAAACCACTGGAGAAAGCAACAAGCATAATTTCTTCTCCTACTACTAAATTTCAATACTTGAATTGCCATCCAGACTGCTGTACTGAGCCCCTTGCTTAGCACAAATTAACAGAAGGCATGAATCACTGAGTTGTAAAAATAGTCTCCTCACCAGAAAATGTACACTAAATAAGATTGTTTGTACTCAGCTTGCAAGATGGAAGGAAAAGGCATTCTGACTCGAAAAGTAAAACCAAAGCCAGCACAGTCTTTATATTAATATTTCACAAAGGCTTTATCCAATTATTCCTTCTCCTCAGTGATTTATCAGAATTTATCTCCCTCGCATTGCACTGACAGTGTCATACTTGAGTTACCTTTAAATGAGATAAATCCAACAAATTCCTACTGATGTGATAGAAGATTTCCTGAAGTAAAACCAAGGGGATATAAGAACTAGACCCACAATTTACTCACTCCATGTAAAAAAGGTGACAATGACATATTTTCCCTTATTTATGCATAGATACTTGTTCAAAGCTTATTACAGGATAACTGCTGAATCTGTTTAATCAGGATCTATGACATCAGAAGGTACAATTTGATGTATTTCTTTCTTTGATGTTCAAAAAGATGACCTTTACCATCTTATAAGACATCATAATAAGGTTTAAATAAGATTTGTATTCAGACAAAATCCCATAGCTGATATCCTTTTTTTTCAAATTTTCTGCATGTTAAAAATCAGTTTCTTTTGCAGAGCTTGCACAAGCAAGTATACATAAATACAAATATAATTAATATATGGCTGTTCACTGTTTTCAGAGTTCTGTCTCTCTTCACATTTATGAAAATCCCAGCACATGTTCTCCTAAAGCCCGTTAAATCAGTTCTTCTAAAGTAAATTGTTCTTACTCTATTGACTTCAATGGGGATATGCCAATATATACTGTCGGAGTGTCCTCCAACACGTCTACATTTACAATTAATTCTGAATTCTGATTTTCCACTCTCATATGTTACTTTTTCAGAGCTTAAGGTCCAGAGAAGAGTCTATTTATAATCTTTTTAATAAAAGAAATAATAAATAGGTAAGTAAGAAAAATAATACTTTCAAAACACCAAAAAGAGATTATATTCAACTAGTGGATTATGAAGATGTTTGAATCCATCATCTGAGATGCTAGCAAAACAAGTTCCAAAGATGAGTATATTTTATGCAGTTTAAATATTCTGCTATCATGAATCACTAAGTTTAAATATTATAGCTGAAAACTCTTTTTAGCCTGTTCCTAAGACATATTCATCATTTTTAACTGAACTTTTTCATTTCTTGTGGAATGGATTAGCCTGGAAAAAGATCTCTCTCTCTCTTCTAATTATAGGTATCCATCTAAAAGCAAATAGCAGCAGAAAAAATGTTGGTTATCTGTTAACAAGTTCCTCTTAGAAGGTTACATTTGCTTAAAGATAGATCTGTTTATCTAGTGCATACTCTTCTTTCCACTGGCAGAGAAAAATCGATTCAGAATAAATTGTAGCTGATAAGAGCAGCATCACTACTAATATTAGCCTGGAAGACGTTATCATAGGAAGATATCAAGCTGAACTTAGATGAAGGGAAATGATGCACCAAATGATGAGCATTTGGGGGATGACCTGCTGGAGAGGAGCTCTGAGGAGAGGGATCTGGGTGTCCTGGTGCATGACAGGTTGGCCATGAACCAGCAGTGTGCCCTGGTGGTCAAGAAGGCCAATGGCATCCTGGAGTGCGTTAAAAAGAGCATGGACAGGAGGTCAAGAGAGGTGATCTTCCCCCTCTACTCTGCCCTGGTCAGGCCTCACCTGGAGTACTATGTCCAGTTCTGGGCTCCCGGTACAAAAAAGACAGAGATCTCCTCAAAAGAGTCCAGTGGAGGGCTACAAAAATATGGAGTGGAACACTGCTCTTATGAGGAAAGGCTGAGAGAACTGGGTATGTTCAGCCTAGAAAAAAGAAGACTCAGAGGGGATCTAATCCATGTCTATAAATATCTAAGGAGTGGTAGGCAAAGGGACAAGGCTGTACTCTTCTCAGTGGTGTGTGGTAATAGGACAAGGGGTAATGTTCACAAACAGAAGCATAGGAAGTTCCGCACAAATATGCACCACCTCTGTGCAAACCCTGAATTTCACTTTCAGAAGAGGTTCAATGGCCTTGTCTTACTGGAGTTCCCATTAGTCTTTGTAAAAAGAAGAAGAAATATGTAGGAGTGTGTCACCAGCTGGGTTACCCAATGAGCATAAGCACTTGCTCCCTTGAATCATAGAATCATAGTATTGCTTAGCTTGGAGGTGACCCAAAAGATCATTCAGTTCCAGCCCCCTGCCACTGGCAGGGTTGCCAAGCACTAGAACATATTGCTCTCTTCTGTTCACTTCTGAGACTCAACTCACACTGCCTCAGACTTAAGAGCACCTCGGAAACACCACACAGGAGTAACCAGAGACATTAGTAAGATGTCAGATTTGCTATGTTTCTTCCCCAGATATCGTTAATGACCATCGTAATTCAAGCATGTATATCTGTATTTTTGATTTATTTATGCTTAATGTAATATTGCATTACCTGTCAAGAGGGCAACATAATACTTCATTGTAAATGGATCAGCAAGAAAAATGTTTTTGCAATGTCATGAATTGTTGATGGCTTCCTGTGCCAAAACTGACATCTGGAAGTTTAATATAACAGTATGTTACCATCTATGTTTGCACTCCATAATGACCTTTTTTCAATTCTAGAAACAGTAGGCCATACTGAGATCAGCCACATCATTGTGCCCAAGGGAAAAACCCTAATTTGAAGAGAAAGCAATGAATGTAAGGTGGCTGTACTTGCCTGTGCAAAGATCCCTGATACTCTATTTTACTTTTTAAACATTTGAATGATGTAATCTTGGTAACAACAGTATGATGGAGGAAGATACATTGCCCAAACATACACTAATTAGGGAAACATTTTGGGATCCAATAACACGTACTACACTGGAGGCGTAGGGTGAAAATACAGTAGGTTTCAAATATATTGTGTAAGTGAACATGTTAAAATGCCCAGCTAAACAGTGGTCTGGTAGTTTTCCCGTCTATGTCAAGATAAACATTATAAAGAGAAGCTAAGGAGTGGATTTCAGCAGCTGCTACTGAATAAAATATGTTTTTAAAAACAATACATTGAACAAAATGAAAGCATCCTACCATTTGATCAGATATTAAGTGTGGATAAAATTCATCTGATTCAGACTATGCGCCTACAGAATACCTGCCTTTCTATACCTGACTCACTTCTGGTTTCCTTTACAATCAGAGGAAATAAAGTCATCCTTGTTACCATGTGAGTTACTTCTTATTTTTAGTAGTGGAAAAATTCATGTTCTTCAAATTATAGGGTAGATTTGCTGTCCTAATTACTATAGATGACAATGGGCTATAGAGAGAATGTGTTTAAAGTTACAGAGTTTTCACATAGTTCAGCACAGATTTGAAATCCCATCTTTCTGATGTCTAATTCAGTGTCTTTTGACAAGGCTATCTTGCCAGACAGGGAAGATGCATATTCTTGCTGAAGGACTAGATACAAAAGACAGCAGAATAAAATATCCTGGCTGAGAATACAGATATTCTGGTGTTTTCAATGGCTTCCAAATACTTTTGTGTAAATACTTGAATTTTACTTTTAAGAATATAAGGCTAGATAAATGTTTAGTCTTTCAGTCATTTTTTCTCTTCTAATGTATATTTAAAAAAGAAAAAGATTTCTGATGGCAGCTATACATTCATCCTCGTTAGTCTTAAAAGACTGTTTCTTCCCTGAACGAGAGGAACTAAATGCATAAACTCTTTCATAGCAAGATATGCTGGAAATTAAAGAAATAACTATCTTTCATAATTCACATATAACTGGAGTGAAAAATAATCAGTTATTATCAAGAGCAAAGAAAGTAATTTATACTCAGACACGAATACTTAATCATTAGACCAAGTGGTGCTGCCCATATTAATACAGACAAAATAAATCAGTCTTCAAATCTACTACATCCCTTAGCATAAAAGAAGGATAAATCAGCTGTGCCTCTGTAAAAAATATATTCTGTAGAAAGATTACACAGTGACTGCTCTCCAGAATAGCATGAGTATAAAATTAAAAGGAAGAATCAGTTGAATTACCACAAGAGAAATTAATTATAAGAGTTTTCCTGATACCCGCTGGTCAGCCACAACAATGAGACAGAAGTTCACATTTCTTTATTTTGAGAGGAGAGGGGGTTGGTTTTGTTTTGGGTCTCTTTTTCAAAGCAAAATGTCCTGGAGCTAGTGTGACAAAACATTATTTTCTGAGATCTCACAGCCCTGTTCAGCTCTATTGTTCATGAGGGAACTCACCAGAATCAATCAGAGTAAAGGGGCTTTCAGAGGCCTTAAAGACAAAACCAGCTAAAGGACATATTTTGCTGGCATACAGTGGCAAATGTGCATGCTTTTTCAAAGAAACAACATTATTCAGAAAGGCATTACAAATCAGCAAATTATCAGCTAATTGTTAGAGATAATAGTCACCTCAAAAACTTTTAGACAGCCTCAGTGAAATACAGAAGCCACACAGAAGGTGAATGCGTACAGCACAGTTTTTTGTCTTTTTTTTTCAAAAGTCCATAACATTCCTCGTTACTAAATGGGGAGATCAGGAATTCCCTGTATGATTTTATAAATTGTTGCCCAAGCTGTGAGTCATGTGTCGGGAATAATAGTGTCTTGGAAACATTATTCTTGGCAGGTTTATGTAATTGCATCTTGGTACCTACAGTTCATGCTCCCAAGCAGGAATATCTTGCTGTATTTGTTCTTTCATTTGGATTTCTGGCTTCAAGGGACACATTACAAGCTTTCTAAACACCACTTCCAAATACAAACTTGTGAGCCTCTATGCATAGCTTTACTATTTATATAGAGAGTCTATAGCAGAATGTGGCAAAATGCATTATTTTTTCCTTTGTATTCTGTGTCAGACATATTCTCTTCAGAGTGGCAAGTATAACTTTAATGATCAGTGAATGTCTAATGCTTAATTTCAATCACATATTATGTTCATAATTTTCCACAACCTTATTCAGCCATGATTAGTAGGTTTGTCTCCTGATTATGATGATACATGCTCAAAAAGATACACACTCACTGAAAGATTGTGATAAATCCATTGCATGTCCCATCTCACATAAAGAATAAATAAGTTAATCTTAGCAGAGGGCAATGATGAAGAGGGATGAAAGTCTATGGGAATGGGACATACTTGATGCATAATCCACTCACTATTCTTCTCAGAGCCACAGATAGTGTAATGCTTATTTTATGTATGCCTTTTTAGGAATTTCTTATCTTTGTTCATAAAGTATCTGTAAACACTTGTTCCCGGTCTTTGTTCCAAATGCATCAGAGCCTATCAGCAGAAGATCATGCTAAGAAGCAGGAGACAGCCCAGGATGGAAGTTCCATACTGGACAAGAGTTAAAAACATCTTCTTTAACTAAGTTCCATTAAATAATGGGGTGCAGCAGGAAGGTCTGTAAATTTAAGAAAAAATATAATAGCAAAGATAAAGTCTACGAAATATTCCTATATGATTAAGGAACCTGTCAGTCTACAAGTCAAATATTTCTTCTAGTAAAAATTTCTTTTGAGAGTATATTGTCAAAAGGATTAGGCAAATCTTGACAATTTCCATTAGAACATTTCCATATGGGTGAGATCCAAAACAAAAAGAATGCCTCTGAATAACATCAAAACACTTTGCATACACACTTGCACAAGTATTTGAAATCACAAGCGTTTGTATCCTGTTGATTGCAGGGGAGTTGGACTGAGTGACCTTTAAGGGTCCCTTCCAATTCAAATGATTTTATGATTCTATGATACTTAAAAAATAAAAATAAATAAATGGATAAAACTATAGTGTACTGCAAATGTACAAAAATTACTGCATGAAGCTCATGCTTGTTTGCAGTATCCAAATGAAGCTTGAAATGCTGACAGAGGCAAGGACAAAAATGATGCCAGTAAAAAGGACAAAACAAACAAAAGCAGAGTAGAGCACCAGGAGAGCAATGGGGAGTGTGGCCTCTGTTCATGTATGTATGAATGTTTTGTTTTTCCTTAAACTGCCTGCTTTAAAATTGCTGAAATATAAAAATATATTTATGCTTATGGTACTTACTATACTGTAATACGTATGTAAAATAATCTTCTTGTGTCATATAATTATATTCATAATTCATCCCTTATATTTCCCCTTCAGAATTAATTTATTTTTTATCACTGCAAACTTAAGGCATTACATCTAGATCTAAACTGAATATTACTTTCTATCTCTCAACCGAACCATAAGCATTAAATTATTGCTCTGCCTTTGAAAATCCAGTGTAATTTATTTTTGTTTTACGTGTGTAAGAATGCTTAGTGCTATCAGTTGTGCACTGACAAGAAAGTAGAAAAATAACTTAAAAAAAAGGATCTTGTTTTCATGAGGGGAACTTGATTTGAACTTATTTACAAAAAAAATTGATTTTATTAAGAGAGGGTTTTTTTCTTTTAATTCCAAGTTCTGAATTTACAAAGAATGCACTATTTTATTATATGCTTTTTTTGTTGTTGTTGTTGTTTTTCTTTCAGAGGTTGCTATTGAATTTATACATTCTAAGCATTTTAAATGGACTATACTTTTTCTTTAAGCTGTGTACTTTAACCCTGTTTAAAGCTGAAGAAATAATGAAAAGTTATAACAGGGAAAATGAAACTGTTCCATGGAATCATATTTTGAAGGTACCAGGAGAGCCATATACCATTTGCAACTACAAAAGATTGTCTGTGACAAAACACTCAATACTTCCTCCCAGACACAGAAATTGTCAAAATTTCAAAGAAAACAAACAAACAAACAATAAAAAACAGTAAACCAAGAATAACCTTGAAAATGAAAACATCCTCTCCACATGAATCTCCCAGATATATTCGCTCAATAGCAAATGTTTTCGGTCAATTATTGGAACAAAACAATGCATGTTTCCTTTATTGGGTAGGAGATGAACAGGGGACAGGCAGAGCCCTCTGAGAAAAACTGCTGTGACAAGAACCTCTCTGACATGGAACCAGGATGATATAAAACCTTCTGCATTTTCTATAGCTGTTACTCAAGTCTTATGATCCAGTGTATACTCGAGTGCTCTGTGCTATGAGGGCATTGTAGTGTTAGACTAGGACTGTGATATTTTCATGGAACCATAGAATCCTTAGAGTTGGAACGGACCTTCAAATGTCATCTAGTCCAACTCCCCTGCAATGAACAGGGACACCTACACTTAGATCAGGTTGCTCAGAGCTTCTTCCAGCCTGATTTTGTATTTCTCCAGTGACGGGGCATCCATCACCTCTCAGGACATACTGTTCTGGTGCCTTACCCCTACTGTAAAAAACTTCTTCCTTATATCCAATTTAAATCTCCTCTTTTAGTTTGAAACAATTTCTCCTTCTCTTATCCTAACAGACTCTGCTAAAGTGTTTATCCCCTTCTTTCTTACATCCTCCCTTTAGATATTGAAAGGCTACTCTTAGGTCTCCCTGGAGACTTCTCCAGACTGAACAGTCCCTGCTCTTTCAACCTGTCCTAGCAGGAGAGGTGTTCCATCCCTTGGATCATTTTTGTGGTCCTCCTCTGAATGCATTCCAGCAGGTCCTTGTCTCTCCTGAACTGAGGTCTCCACATCTGTATACAGACTCACCAGCTCAGAGTAGAGGTCCCCCTCACCTTCCTTGGTCAGTAGGACACATTTCTTTTTATTTGTTTGGTTGCTATTTGTTTACTTTTACTACCAAGATATAGACCCACAATATGCAGGAGACATGAATGTAGAATAAAATCACTTTTCCCAAATTTTCATCCACCCCTGCCTCAAGAGAAATTAATGCACTGAATAGCTCTCATTAGGAAAAGTTGTTCCATTGAATAACTTTGACAAACTCAATGTCCTAGAAGTTATATCTCTTGGAATATATCCAGAAAAGCAACGGTCATTTTCTGCATTCATCCTGCGAAAACAACTATCACAGGGAAATGTTTGATCAGTACATAGTTCAGGTGATACTTAAAAAATTCTTGCTAGCTAAGGAAATCTGACTATCTGCAAGGCTGCCAGGATCTATGCTACAGTTTTTTCCGGGTATCACACTGACTTCCCTCCTACAGTTTTCTCAGCAAGCAGATGAAATCCTTCTCACAAGCCACAGCACCTGCCATAGCTTCCAACCAAAAAATACAATTTGATCTCAGTATCTCACCTCTTTCTTTTCTCTTTTGATTTATACATCAGAGGGTAACACCAGTGATACAGATTAATCAACTGTTTCACTGGAGCTGCCAACCAACCTGTCTCTTGATACACATTTTCTAAAAAGGAGTAATACTCAGAGGTGAAATAAACAGGTTGGAGTCTCAGGCAAACAGAATTGCACATGACACAGTGGCGAGGAGAAGCAAGAAGGTAGTAAGTAAATAGGCAGAAAAAGCTTTAGTGGGTGAGTGTGGAAGAGCAAGTTAGATATCAGATGCCATGCAGTCAGAGAAGGAGAAATCATATTAGTTAAAGAAGAAATTAATTAAAAAAAAGAAAACCTCTGGTATTCTAATATGATTAGTATCTATCTTTTTACTGTCCATTTATCCACTCTTCACACCTGGACTATGGAGTATTAAAAGAAGAATATTTAATAGCACGAGAAGGTGCTTTCACATCATGACAACTGTGAAAAAAAACAATAAAGAGGGAAGAGCTAAACAATAGAGGGTCTTCTCCATCTGTACAGTATAAACATCAGATTCTGATTAACAGTGATACAGAACTAATCTTTTCAATTAATGTAAATGAACTGCACTTTTATGTAGACTATTACCAGAGGGCATTCAATGATATTTTTATTCACCACATTTGACCTTAAAAATGTTTTGTAGTCATCAAGGATACAATTTTTCACACAGTGGGGATGTAGGAACAGCTAATTAAGTGGTGTTTAATGACATTTATTCCTTAAAGGAAGGCTGATTAAATGTAGCATGTAATTTTTTACCAAATCAAGCAATTCAGTCAATTTCCAAATGTGCTTAATAAGCTAGGCCTTAATATTTATATATCTTGTGCAGAACCACCACAGTTACAGTGGTTTCTGGACTGGTAAATTTAATGTTTCTTATTTGTGAATCTTAAGAGGCTAAAATGCAGAAATTTAATTTCTTATTGCAACTATTCATTTTCAAGAACTAAAGGAGTTCTGTCAGCAGCAGAGAGTTAAATACACTGTAAAACAACAACAATTTAAAAAAAAGCTTGTGTCTAGACACTGTGATGAAACACTGAAAGCATTTCAATAATGCAGTTTTCAGAGATATTATTTTTGTAAATTTATAACACCCTCTGCAAATAGAGGTAACCGCACTTTGCCAGGAATTTGAGCCATGGCACCATGCTTTTGAAAATTAAATTGTCTCCGTATCAGTAGAGCCTATACAGGCTAAGTGAAGTGCAAGGTATCTGAAGTGACTTGGTTCTTACACTAGATAAGCTAGAAAAATTTGTCACAGCTTTTTTCTGACTGAAAATAAAACGCATTCAAATTTAGCCAAATTTAGGAAAATTTAATAATTTCAGTGTTTTACCAGATTACACATGCACGCTAGGATTTATTTTTTTTTCTTTTCTCGAGGTTGAATATTTCTTAGGAGACCAGTGTTGCAACCACATTTCTGCCAATATTGAAAAGTACTTTACTTACTGCAAATAGCTATGGATGCACACTTCCTATGGAAGTAACAAGAATACACAGCCCTCCCCAACAAAATGTTCAGTCTAAAGGGCTATGAATAATGATTTGTCAGTGCCTTCAATTTGTCACATGAAAAAGTATTTGAAATCTTTCTACTACATTACAATTGCTTATCAAGGATAATTATACATAAATAAAATGCTTAGAAACTTCATAATCTAAATGTTATTGCTTTACTAATAGGTAAATTTTATTGTTATAATTAGAAGCAACCTAATTACCCACTAACAGCCATCAGGGGTCATCACCTATTTTCATCCAACAGCAGGCAGACACATTTCTGCCAACTGCAGGAACATATATGTAAGTGAGTTTTGAACAAAAATTGTATTTTCACTTACAAGACTTCTTCTGAAGTATTATTGGACTCCAGTGGTATGAAGAGTGCTAGTTGAGTGTACAGATTCAGAGAAATCGTACAGGAGCCTGGTTATACTGCAAATATACTTCTAGATCTTTTGTTAGCTCTCTTGTAGAGATGATAAATGGACATCAAATAGTGTGACCCTGTTATCATAAACTGTAGTGATGTACATAACATTCACCACAGATTTCTTTACTTGATGAGCTCTTTTTTGAAATTCCAGACCATTACAGTCCTCCCCTTCTTGCTGGAAATAGTGGTGTTTATTAGTGGTTTATGTGTTTGGTTAATAGCCATGATACAAGATTTCCATCTGTCTGACAGTGAGTTATCACATCCTGATGCCATACAATTTTCTTGGCTAAGCACCACGGTCTGTATATGCCCAGTGATACCAAAAAGTATTTAAAGATCTCTGTAATGAAAGATAACAAATAGTAATCATTATTTCTCAGTAATATTTGCATTTCAGTTCTCTAGAGGAAAACAAAAAACACCTTTCATCACAGATTCACAGTAGTTAATTGAAGATCATGCAAACTGAGTGCAGTGATGTACTTAGTTCTGAGATCTGAGTCTACTGAGGGATTCAGATCTTCTGACTCTTCGTTTTTTTCTGAGCGTATTCTCACCAGTCTTTGTCTAAAATATCAATGACAGAGGACCTAATATCTAGCAAAGCCATTGGTGACATGAACTCACTTCTGCTTCATCATATAATGAAGACATATAACCAAACAATTGTTTTATTAAAGAGCTTTGGTGGACTAGACTAATTTTGGCTAATGAACTGGCTGACACTAAAGGCTACGGTGACAATTCATCAGCAGAAGTGGCCAGTCAATACCATGCCACATAATTCTGAGAACTCATACATCATTGGCCACTAACTACCTACAGCAAACAACAAAGACAAGCTGAGCCTGGGTATTCACAACTCTGCATTATGAGTTTATGAGTGACACAGGAACAAACCATAGATATCCACGCTATTGGTAATTGCAGACTCCAACCATTCTAGTTAATTTCTCTGATTCCTGATAGCAAAGTCACCGGTCAAATTTCCATTCTTTCTGATAGTTGACTTTGTATTACAGCAAATAGCCTAAGGTATAAGTAAGAGAGACGATTTTGGCCTCTTCAACACTGTTAAACTTGCCATGATTTTTTATTTTTTTTCACCTTTCCATGCTCAATTTTGGAAATATTTTAGAAAGGTTTTCTTTAAAAAATGGAACCTTTCCTTATGCTTTTGTTCACTCTCAGCTTCACACACCGATGTATTTCTGTCTTTCTGTGTCAACTGGGTGCAAAGAATGATGGCAAAATATGAGTGCTTTTCCTCTAGCTTGCAGTATGATTTTTTCTGCATCCATTAAGCATCTATATATTTATGTGCTTCAAACATATAACAGAGAAAGGGAGAAAGAAGGAGAAAAAGGAAAGGAAAACTGTAAATATAAACTGAGATGACAGAGATGATAGAGAGATCTTGTAGGTCAGCCAGTCTATCTCCCTTTTAAGGTAATACAGCTCTTCACAATATATTTTCCTCAAGATCTGTCTGGCCTCAGCTCAATTTTTTTCAAACAACAATTTTTCTATCATGTTCCTCCGAAGATCATTCCACAGTGCCATACATCTTATTGCTGTAAGCTAAGCCTTAATATACAAACTAATTATACATACTTTCTCTGATTTGCAAGACTTTTTCATGAAAACTTCATATGAAGTGATAAACTACATATAATAGTTGACTTCTTAACTGATTTTTTTTGTATTACTGATTTCCTTCTTACTTAATTATTATCTTTAAGTTTGTTAGATTCCTTTTTCTTCATTTTCTTCATAACAAGACAAGGGAAAATGGCCACAAACTGAAGCATAGGAAGTTCTGCACAAATGTGTGTGGGAGCTTCTTCACACTAAGGGTGACTGAGTGCTGGTACAGGACACCCAGGGAGGTTATGAAGTCTCCTTCTCTGGAGATATTCAAGACCCACCTGGACACCTACCTGTGCAACCTGGTCTAGGAGCCTGCTTTGGTAGGGGGATTGGACTAGATGAACTCTAGAGGTCCCTTCCAGCTACTACAATTCTGTTATTCTGTGATTCAGTTTCCTTTATCAGTGCAATCAACGCAACTAAGCCATGGCTAGAAACCATATCAAAATCATTTATCGTGTTTCCTTGTGTAAGTTTTTTAACTTTCCTAAGACTTCTATAATTTTGACTTGTAATTAAAGCATGAGTTTAGCATTAGTTAAATTTGGACATCTATTTGCTGCCTCACTCTGAGAAACACATAAGAATCACATATGTTTTTCATATGTAAAATGGGATCATTCTGCAAAATATGAGGATGATTCTGTGAGAGCTGATGTAAGCCATGAACTCCCCAGGGAAGAGCTGAGAAATAGTCAAGAAATAATCACATGTTGGAGAATAATCAAAAGTTGAAAAATAATCACTACGTAGAATTAATTCAAAGTTTTCTTGGACAAGATGTACTCATTAATCCCTGTAGAAAAATCATTTGCTTACTGAAACAAACAAAAATTCTTAATATTCTGTCTTTGAGTTTCTTATGGTTACTTGTGATAGATGTCCAAGTGTTATTGACTTACAGTCCAATAAACTGTAACAAAACTTATCTTAAATATGTCAGAAAAATTCTAAGCATATTCAGTTGCTCAACTATCTTTCTAAACAACTGATTTATGTCTCTATTGAGTAGACCCTATAAAATATTAACACCTTCCAGCAGATTCCATACCAGGATCGTGAAAAATATTTTCCTACAAAAATTTTAAAAAAGAAGTGGAATTGTTCAGTACAAAATAAACACTACAATTAAAACTCATAGACCAGATCATTTCAAATAATTGCAATTTTATCAATTAAAAAGACCCTAGCAAATTAATAAATCAATTTCTGTTGTAGTGTACATTTCAGTTTGGTGCAAATAAGTTCAGTTTTTCAGAAAATAAGTTGTATAATGTTTCAAATCAATTGAAAATTTTCTTCTTTTCTATTTCAACTCATTCGGTGAAACAACCACAGTTATTTGCACAGATTAATGTCAACACGAGCAGCTAGTCGAACTCTCTAAGGTCAACTATTGCCAACCTTTCTTTGTCATCTGCTTGTGAGGAAAACATATTGCAAAAGTAAGTACCCTGTTTCACCTTAAAAGCTAGTGTTCAGTGACAATTTTTCTTCTACATTCTACATAAAAAGTGTTGTCCAAAGTGTTGATCAGTACAGAGAGTGAGATTCATCTGGTTAAGTACAGACATTAGCGTTTGTGATAGATGTCAGAAACTTAGAGGAGGATACACGGAGATGTACTACATTTCCCAAGAGCCTCCATATGATCTCCAATTCCAGGTGATGGGCTTCTTTTGGGTCCCAGCAGCACAGTGAGCAGCAGCACATTTGTAGCTTTCCTTTCTCTCCCATTTCAGTTATTAATTGTAACTCTCTTATTTCTTATTATTCTTATATTCTTTTACCATTTGTAGTAAATTTGTTCTCTCTCCTTATCTTAATTGGGTTGTTTTTCTTTCCTCTTCCCCAGAAAGGCAGGAAGGGGCCCCTTTGCCCTACCACAATTGAAACAGTGACTATTTGTTAACATAGACAATAAAATCCAAGGTGCAAAAATCACTATTCAGTAAGTTCTCTGTTATCCTTTCTAATGGTAGCTCAGACTGAATGTATTCAATTTCCATTTACTATGAATGAAGACCAGATTATTCCCTTCAAATCCACCAATACTCAGAATTACTTCTTGTATTTACCACGAATCTTATTCTGCAAAGGACACTCTTAGACATTAGAGGAAGCTTAGACAAACTAGAACAATTCCCTTTCTGCTTTCCTTTCCCTCAAATAGAAGACATTTAAAGTGGTAAAAATTTCCCCATAGACAGGGAGAGGTGTAACATTCCTGGTAAGAGCTGAGATGTGGAACTGTCTCTTAGCAGATTTCTATTTCAACAGGTGGCCAAGCAGGATAACTTGACTTAATGATGCTGTTTCAGCACTAACTTCTTTGGCAATCATCATAAACACTTCTGAGAGAGAAAACAGGCGTTGCAACATGCTCTACTGGACAGATGAAGAACAGATCCATCCTTGGTGGCATTGTATATGATTTATTCAATGATTGCTACGTTTCAATCACGAATACCTTCATTGATGTAGCAGAGAGAAATTCACCCATTTTTGTAGTTTGGAATGGGTTGTTGAAAAAGAAAGTTGTTGCTTCTTCAATGGGGAGGAGAGTTTTTTTGCTTAATTTTAAAATTAGCTGAACATCAGAAATGTGGGTGACTAGAATATTCTTGGAATTTTATTTTATTTTTTTCATATAGGGCAAGCAGATGTAGGTGGGAAGGAAGGAAGGAAAAGTTGAAAGATGAAAGGAAAACAAGTTATATATATTAGAAGGGGAAAAAAATAGATCAGATATGAATTAAATTCTCGTCCATTGATTTTTATTGTTCCAGAGGCAACTTTCTGATGATTGATGTCAAGTGACCACATTTTAGTGGAAAATACTGGTGGTAGGTGGATGCTTGGACTAGATGATCTTAGATGTCTTTTCCAACCTTAATGATTTCATGATATATCTGTGCAGATATAAAGATCATTTGTAGCAATCTAGTTTTAAACAGTCACACCAAACAATCCGCATTCCCCTTACTTGATTAGAAATATCCATTTTCCTTTCCCAAATAATGAAAGCTTTCAGTATTTTAGCTACTGCCTTGTGACAACTGTTGGCAAATGCTGCCCTCCTTTAGAGTGACCACAGTGTACAAAGTAACACACACATTACCTAAAAAGGCTGAAAATCGGCTTTTGATGAAGAGAAGGGAGATCAATTATGTAATGATTAGCATTTAGCTCAATGCCATAGTGATTCTCGTAAGAAAAAAAAAACTTAGAATTGTTCTTTTTTGATTCCTAGCAAAACAAGCAAACAGAAAACAACATGTCTTTCAAGTATACTAATTCTTATATTCTGTGAAGTAGGCTTAAATTTGTCTTCTTTATTTTCATTTTGTAATGAAGGGGTAGACTAGCCCATTTTCTTATTTTTGCTTAAGAGTTGTACTAGACAAATCAGAATCCCACCAATTTTAATTGTAATAGATGATATATCAATATGATTCTACTGTGCTCTAAGAAAATAGTTTAATGTTTCTTTGAATTGCACTTTTTATACAGTAAATCTAGTGTCTCAGACCTAAACTCTCTTTTGGCTTCTGTTTTTCCATTGTTTATTTTTCTAGCATAAAGGCAAAACCTTGCATAAACTATTGAGTTATATTTTACAGGAGAAAAAAAATGAATTAAAGCAACAAAGTATTAAAAAAAAACTCATTAAAATAATCCTTTATTTACTGAAGGCAATATGAATATTCTGAGAATTTAAAAGGACAAAGAACACTTTCAGGTATGTTAATAGCCCTTCACAAAAATAGGTAGTAGATCCATGACATTCCTTGCAAAAGAAAATCAGTGAGTGCGTTTCATTGGTTTATAGGGACACTGGGCAAATAGAAGAGATAACCATTGTGGATTATTGAATATGATAAATAGGAATATTCAAGAAAGAAGTCTTGAATATAACTGCTTGCTCTGATTGTATTTGTTCCCATTCATCCATGTTAGCTGCAGTTGAAAACAAAATGGAGGACTAAAGAGGTAGTTTTCGAAATCAGTATGTTTGATTTTATATCTGGAGATTTTTGCCACTGACATTAGAAGCAACAACTCCATAAAAGCATAATTAATAATTTTGTCTTTTCTCAGTGCATTCAGAGGAAAATAATTAACTTCTTTTTTGCTTACAAATATTTCCTAGATATATAAGAAGTTCTTTTTCCTTCCATTTTTTTTTGTTCAGTCAAATTAAAGTAAGAACCTTTAGGAAAAGATAAATATTTCATTTGATTGTTTTGGATTTTAATGCAGAATAAGTCTGGTTATGTAGAATACATTTTGCTATGCAGGTAACAGGAAAATTCTTCAGATGAAAAATATAGTCTGAGAAGAGTAACAGTACAGAGATACTCATGATGTCATTTGTGTCTACACAAATCCTTCCCCATCAGCTTGTCAGCCCATATTAATGCTTGTCTTTGTCAGTGTGGAACTTCTTGATTATGGCAGGAAATTCAGTGGGGTGATATGTACTGCAATTTATTCTTATCCCACTGCAGTCTGCAGTCTGAGTGACTTTATTCTTACACATCATATTTTGACTTTTTTAAGAAAGAAAACAGGAAGGCATTATTTTTTCCATTAAGTTAATGCATAAGAATTTAATAAGACTTGCATTGTTCCTTACAAAATGATAGAAGCATAAATTGTATGTATCAGACAGACCCTGCTGCATATGTATGCAGACATCTACAGCTATTCTGGTGTGTCAGTATCAGAAAAAACCTGCATTGTTTACAGTAGATTTTTTTTATTGATACAAATGAGCAATTGAAACTAAATTACCGAGACATGTTTTTTCTTCCTATTGCAGTTTGACTCACCCATATGTTCCAAAAAGGAGTTTTTTTATCCTTAAGCCAAAAATCCTGCAGAGTAATAATTGGTGATATATGAATCACTTCACTTCTCTGAAAGAAAAGGAATGATTTTTATATTCTTGCATTTTTGGTCTTTCCTCACCTTTTATGGCATTCCCAGTAAAGCTTATTTTTTAGAAAAATACAGAAACTTAGAGGGAGATAGACTATAAACATATTGTGTTTAGACAGGTACCCTGTAAAATACAGCTTTCCTGAAGTGAAGTTGCTGTCAATGCTTTTAATCAAAAGACTACAAAAACAATATTGTTTGTCTTTCTTTCTTTCCTGGACTTCATGTTCTTTTATTATTTTTTGAAAAGTTAAGACACAATCACCTTTAGTGTTTGCATATGTGTATTCTTCACTAAAATAAAGGATAAAAGAGGGCAGGGTAAGAAAAAAGATAAATAACTCTAAAAAAACAGTCTATGCAGTGTACAAAAATTATGAGGGCAATGAAATTACAACTCCGTATCTCTTCGGATCAAGGAAGTGAATACAAATGACTTGGTCCTTCACTCACCAACAGAGCCCTGTGATTCATCAGCTTCTCTGTGTCTTACTTTTGAGATAGCTTGCTCTTAATATAGACCCAGCTCTAGAGACACAGTTCAGCTGCTGAAACGCAGATATCTGGTACATATTTGTGAAATCTCACTGGATGCTAGGCCCTTCCTTAGCACTGTACAACAGTGCCTGTGCCCAGGTGCTGGACCTCTGTGCATAGACTGGGATTCCAGGCCTGCACCAGGTATCCCCCTGCACCCCTGTATCCCCCTCCCCACCTGCAGCCTGAGGAGGGCCCACATTGCAGCAGGGGGACATTTCAGTCCCACAGGAGCATGGTGTTCCTAAAGGGCTGCAGCCTGAGGCAGGGCTCAATGGGTCAGGGCAGGGTGTGAGTAGGAAGGAGCCACCAAGAGCAGCAGGGGTGGACTGAATGCAACCCTGACATCTGATCCCATCCTATCTCTTGCACTGCTTGATGAGAAGAGTCTGTGGTAAAGGTGAATAAAAGTGCAGGGAATAAAAGTGCAGTGGGGGAGGTGCTTTAATTGCCTTTTTGTTTCTCATCATACAAAACTTATTTATGTGGCAGTAAATTGATCTAGAGTTCTGCAAATTGAGTCTTTATAAGTGGTCTTACTGTCTTTACCTCAACCCATGAGCTACTTTGTTCTAGTTTCACTTTCTGTTTTGTGAAGCAAGGAGAGTGAAAGCACCTGTCAGACAGCCAGTTCCATAAGCAATGTGCTTTGTCTTTTCTACCAACTCCACGTGAATGTCTCAAATCACAGAATCACAGGATAGTTTTGGTTGGAAGAGACTTTAAAGATTATCAAGCTACAACCCCCTGCTGTGGGCAGGGTTGCCACCTATCAGATCAGGCTGACCAGGGCCCCATCCAACCTGGCCTTGAATACCTCAGGGATGGGACATCCACAACCTCTCTGGACAGTCAGTGCCAGTGCTTCACCACTCTGAGTAAATAATTTTCTCATAATATCTGTCTTAAATTTCCTATTTACTTTTCCTACATTTAGATGCTCTAAGGCATCTAAAGCTCATCTCATATAAAACATTTCAAGCTCAGGGAGGGTAGATTTAGATTAGATGTTAGGAGGAAATTCTTTACTCAGAAGTGGTGAGGCACTGGAACAAGTTACCTAATGTTATGGTTGATGCCCAATCCCTGGAGACTTTCAGGGCAACTCTGGATCAGGCCCTGGGCAACCTGATCTAGCTGTGGATGTCCCTGTTCATTGCAGGAGAGTTGGTCTAGATGGCTCTCAGAAGTGCCTTCCAACTGTAAGTATTCTATGATTCTAAAAAGGCAAAAGACATCAATGAATCTAAACTTCTATCTAGCAAATTGCAAAAATATTTGTATCCCTTCCTCTCCACCTTTCTCTCTCGTAACAATAAAAAGAACAACTTCACATTGTAAAGATAAAACATTCACCTGAGGTACATTAGTCCAAAGCAGTGCTTTCTTTCAGACCTAGATCTGATTGATATCTGAAAGCATCCCACACTTAATATGTCAAATTTCAACACTCAAGCTCCTCAGAGTGTTGAAATCTCACTTCAGCCTACAGGTGTCTCAGTCCTTCCATTTTCCTGTTAAATATTTGATGTGAAAGCATTCCTCAGAAGAAATGTACTCATCTGCAATCTTCTGCAATAATATGAGTACTTATAACAGACATAAAATGCACCGAGAGTTGTTGTTTTACTAGGGAGAAAAGAAGGGGAAATACAGTGTCCTGCAGCAAGATGACATCCTGAACCTTGAAGTATTCAGTCAATCTGTTCAGACTGCTGCCTCTTTGGGATAAGACTTCCTTTATTTGTGTTATGTAATAGCTAACTTAATGGGGCTTCATATCCAGCTGTATCTTTAGCTTCCTGTGTTATGCAAGGGATAACAGTTTTGTTTTCTCTCCACCCTTAAGATTTTTTTTCTTCCTTTTTTTCTATTTTCTTCTTTTTATCATTTTTTTATTTTTACAGTAGCTGGTTTCTTGGGTTTTTTTATGATCTGTCTGCAGTAACTGATGTATAGAAGTCCCATGTTGCTAATAAGCTGTTACTAAATGTGTATATTTGCCTATTCTTTTTCTTAATTGAGTATTTACCCTCTAACACATCTTTCAGCTTTTACTCAGAATTTGATTTGTCTGTCAAAAGCAGCGAGAAGAAAATCTCATCTGATTTTTGTCTGTCTCTCAATGTTTTGAGGAGGAAGCATGAGCGTGGAGCAGCTTATGGCAGCATGCACAGCAGTGCTGGGAGGTTACCAAGCAACAAGACAGAGAGGTGTCACAGGGGCCAGGGAGATGGGAAAGATGAACAAAAGTGAGGACAAAGGATGTGAGAAGATGAAGTGAAGTGTCACAATTGCCTAACCTCTCCCTTATTTCTTATCTTCACTTGCAACAGTGACCATAAATGCAGGTTGTGTAAAGCACTTCAATTTGTTTACACAGGCCCTTTGGAGGCTGAGGGGATGGAGAAAACCTGGCATGTGACCTGAACATCAAAAGATTATCCTGTCAGTACTCCACTGAGTAAGCAAAAGGAGACAAAGTGTGCACGTAAAACTAAAAAGAACATGATTTTCACAGGGAAAGAGCAGGTCACAGTATAGTCAAATACTCTTGTAAGATGTGTGATAGATTTCTTAAGATATGCTATTGCAGCAAATGCAAAGACTTATGTCTTCATCCAAATCATTTAAATTATATCAGCCTTCTTCCAATAGAGACATACAAGATAAAACTAAGATGGAGAATCCTTATTGTTCTACCTTAATTTCTGCAAGAGAACTTAGGTCTGTTGGCGTTCTCATATATATTTATTAATATCCTAGTTCATTGTTAGGTTTCCAAGGTTAAAATGATCAGGGATAATAGTAAATGCTTAAAGAACCATATTCATAATTTGAATAGTAATACAGCAAGATGAAGTGTCAACATCTGTAATTGGCTCTTCCTGCACTATTTGAGCCAAATACAGCAATTCTACAGTAAACATAGGAGTCTCATCTCATGTTTCCCTGAAAGAAGTTTTCCTAACAGCAAAAGAAATGGAGAATAAGTGTATTTATTGATATTATTAGAATACCGTAAATTATTGGGATTTGCTCTTCTTTTCTTTGCATACTAATTGCCAGAATTTATAGCATTACTTATAAGAATCAACATGTAATATCTATGTCATTTGTATTTTACAGTTTGTCCTAAGATATCTATTCTGAATATTGTAACATATACATAATGGTAAATGTAAAATATTTTGAGAGATGATGAAGTACATCTTAATTTTTTTTTTCTGGTCACTCTTTTTTCTTCAGATTTTTTCAGTATCTTCCTACAATATTGTGTGAAACTGAGCATCAGTTTTTGAGCATTTGACAACAGTGATCCAGCAACTGTTGTGAACAAGTCATTTTTTTTTCTAGGTCATTACAACAGGGTAATGTTTTCAGAGGCTGAGGTTCAGGGAGAAGAGATTGCTTTCTCCTTGCAAAGAAAAAGCTGAAAAAGAACAATGACCATTTGAAGGTGCTGTTTCCCTGATAGTCTCTTTTAGTTAAATACAAAAATTTAAGTAAATAAACAGCTCTAAATTTAGCTAAGTCAGTATCTGAAACGCCACTGACATACAAAAACGTGGATTCCTTATTATACAGCCACCATTTCAAAGCATCTCCCCAAGGTTAGCTTGAGGGTGAGCTGCACCAGCAGGAGACTCCATCATGTTGTGATCTCAGCACTTTCCTGCTATTTCTTAGTTCAAATTCATGTCACATACTGATCATAATAAAGCTTGAGGGGGGGACATTTGGAATTGAGGCGTTTGTCTTTCCAAGTAACTTATGCGTGATGAGCTCTGATTTCCTTGAAATGGCTGAACATCTGCCTGCCAGTGGGAAGTAGTGAATGGATTCCTGATTTTGCACTGCTTGCCCACAATGCTTTACCTAGTAAAATGCCTTAACCTCAACCCAACCCATGAGCTACCACACAATTACCTTGCAAATTCTCTCCCCAGTCCCACTAAGGGGTTGTGAGTGAGTGGCTCTGTGGGACAACACCTTTATAAACTCAATGTATGTGCAATTTTCAATACACTACAAGTCATCTGATCACACTCTGTTAAGTTCTCATAAAATATTCTACAAGGGAGTGCACAAACATATATATATTTTTTTTCATAACTTCCTTGAGTAGATGATAGCAATTTTTCTATAGTTAAAAATGTGATATCAGCCAAAGGAAAAACGTTTTTGATGAGCAATAACCATACAGTCACAGAATCATTAAGGTCGAGAAAGACCACTAAGATCATCTAGCCCAGCCATTCACCCGTCAGCACCAATAGTGCTCACTAAACCATGTCCCTCAGTGCCACTTACATGTCTCCTGAAAACCTCTAGAGGTGGTGACTCCACCACCTCCTTGGGCAGCCTGTTTCAATATCTCACTGTTCTTTCTGAGAACAAAATTTTGCTAGTATCCAGTCTGATTTTCCCCTGGCAGAGCTTAAGGCCATTAACTCTTACTGTACTGTCCTTTAACTGGAGAACGTGTCTACCCCACCTCACTACATTCTCCTTTCAGGGAGTGTTAGAGAGCAATAAGGTTCTCCCCATAGTCTCCTCCAGACTGATCAATCTCAGATCCCTCAGTCACTTCTCATAAGGCTTGTGTTCCAGTCTCTTCACCAGTTTTGCTGACCTTCTCTGGACACTCTATAGGTACTCGAACTCCTCCATGTAGTGAGAGGCCTAAAACTGACTATAGTACTTGAGGTTGTGGCCTATTTTGCTTTGTTTTCCACCTCTATGCAGTTCAGACTGGGAGATGCCCTATTCAGGTTGCAATGTCCATTCATTTATCACTATGGATTTGTATACTGTGCACACATACAAGCCATGCATATGGCCGTCAACATAATCAGTGTAGAAAGAAAACTTACAGATTGATTCTGCCAGTGAAACAACCTCCTACCACCCTAATTAAAAATATAAATAAATCCACAACTCAGTTACCTCTGAGTAAGTCTTAGGCTGTTATTTGTTCTCAAACAAGATGATCATTAAGGCAATTTACAGTACTTTAAGAAAAAATATCTACTTCTGATTTGGAATAACAAACTGATAAAGTAAACCCTGTGGGAGTGGAAGAGAATATTGCAATTAGGGAGACCAGCCTGGACTTAGAAAGGCTGGAGAAACTGTGAGTACACCAGGCATTTTCCTCAGAGAAATACTCTGTATTTCTAGGCCAGAGATCACTGAAGAACTTCTTATATTTTCAAAAATGTTCATACAGATTCAGATCTTGTAGGTCATTTGAATTTATTTATGCTCTAAATGTAGGACTGGCAGTCAGGGACTTCCTTATTATATCCCAACTCTAACTTTCTAGTAAAAGGACACAGCAGGGAACAGAGGAAACAGATGAACCCACATCTGCCTGTTGTAGAAATATTTTTGTAAAGGTTGCAAGATTACAGCGCTGATTGTTGTCTGAAATACAGAGAGCTGGTTAAGACTTGTTAGTGAAATCATTCTTCCGAGAATATACATCTTAGTGATAACTGAACCACTTCATCACAAAATGTGTCAAATGAATTTCGTTCTTAAGTTCAGGGTAAAATTCCCAGTGAGAGAAAACCTACTTTATAGTATCTAATATGTTGGTGATTAGGACCTCTGTGATCTCTGCAGTTGAAGGAAACCTTGATTCTCTGCCCTAGCCTGACATTTTCTTTGTTCCCAGTGAATGCTTTAACCAGAGGCAAACCATATCACAAGCCTGTTGTTAATTCTCAGAGTTGCATAAGGATTTCCAAAGGTGCTTTTCCAATCTGAGACAAAAGAGCAAAACATTGAACTTTTCCCCAGCTATAAGTCAGCAAGACAGATGCCCTGACATTTCCCAATTCCTATCCTCCCAAGTCAGTAGCAGCCAGTATCATGCTGGACAGCTCATTTACTGTCTTTGCTTTATATTCAGTTCTATAAAATAAGGAGTGCAGGAGGGTAAAACAGACACACTTTTAAAGTGATACTGGAGGGTGCTTTATCCTTGTCATCTGGGGTGTGTTCCTCCTCAGGTGGAATGGGTCCTGATTTCACAAACTCTGACCTTGTCAGGCTACAATGTGTAATCATCAGCAGACACAACTCATGCCTGTGCTTTGTTGGAATAATTCATTCCCTATACATGTGGAGCAGCCAGGCAACACCAGTGTTGTGTATCTGGGCCACTTGAAATATAAGTGGGAATTCTTCAAGAGAGGAGGTCTCTAGATGTAAATAACAAAGGAGCTCGATCAGATTTAGAATATCAAATTAAAAAAAATTAAAAATAAAAAACGCTTACTAATGTCTGTTTCCCATTTGTAGTTGTTACATTTGTAATTCTTTTATATTTCTTTTCCAAAAGTTACTTTAACCCCAATTTGAAGCAAAACTTGCTGGTGTCAGCTATTGCTGGGGGGAAGGAGGGGAATCTCATTTCAGGTAAACTGGGTCAGCTCCCTCCTTTGTCTTTATGAATAATTTCATTGCTGCTGTTTAAAAAAAAAAAAAAAGTTATGTAAGTTGTCTGGATCATGGAGATAGTAAATTCACATAGCAACAAATGGATACAACTTCAAGGTATTTCACACACTTCACAATATGTGAAAAAGTTCTTATTTTCTTCTTTTGAATATACTGCTTATAACATTAGTATGTATAATCAGTTCCATCAATGTGGAATAAATTCATATCTGTACCTCAAATGTCCACATCTATACATGGAAAACACATCCTGTTTCACTGATACAGCACTTATTTGTTTTACTCACTGCAGTCTAATGAACTATTGTAACATCATAACTCTTTAAACAATTCAAGGTAAAATAGAAGTAAAACATTGTGTAATTTAACACAAACATAAAAAATTATACTACTCGCCCCATAAGCCTATTGTGTATCTCTTGTGAATTGGTTTGACACTGGTATTTTGACTTGACAATCTTTAAGGACCTTTTTCTTTTCTTACCAAATTTATAGGTTCTTTTTTGTGTTTTTTTTTTTTCTTATTATTCTTAAAGTACATTATGTATAATCCTGAAGATGTGGAAAGAAAATGAGCAATGAGATTTGCAAAAATGAGCTCCTCTTGGAATAGTTATACCTTAGGGTTTTACAATACCAAAACAGTTCTGCATTGCTTTGAGTCCTAAAATTATCTTACTCTGATCTGTTTTGTTGTGTGTGTTTGCAAGCAAACGCTATCTCAAAGGATCTAAGAAGTCCTGTTTTGAAATTCATTCACCCATTTGAGATTTCAGTCTGATCAAAAATATTTATGTGCTAAGATAAAAAAAAAAAAGTGAGAATTTCTTCACGTTAAATATTTTCTTCTCTCTTTCCTAAAAAATAATCATAAAAAAAAAAATCATGACTTCTGATCACTGCAATGTAATAGTGGGATCCACTTCAAACAACAAAGAGAAAATTCCTGAACTGACGAAACTACGTCAGGATTCAAGTGATTCAGATTTATTCTTTGGCTTTGATTTAGATTTCCAAAGCACCCTAGCTAATTACTTTCAGCTAAACTGTGGTTCCATTACTCATATGAAAAGGACTGCACAACATGAATTCCTCTCACTTATGTGAATAGAGTTATTTGTGAATTATTCATAGTGAGTATACTGAAGCAATTTGTCATTTTCCTGGAAATAAATACTCTTACCTACTTTTTTTTTTCTTTCTCTTTTTTGGAGAAGGGAACAATATCTCACAGTCTGATCCAGTTCCTGTTCTTTCTGTAAGTGGCACTTAGGGAGGAAAAGGGTGTTTTTTTGTTTTTTTGTTTTTTATTGTCTAGAAATTAAGACCTCATTGAACCATATTTTCTTCTCCTATATTAGTACATTTGTCTTTTTGATGTATTATAGAAGGCTGTGTCATGTGTGGTTTGCAAGACATGGTCTCAAGGAACATTGTTTTCAGGAATTTTTCCAGGATACCGTAAGTAAGGCCTAATTTATTCACCACAATTATTCATATCAACATTTCCTAAATATTTACATGCTGGCATCGTGTGTATAACATTACACCACACTTTAATTAAGACATATTTGAACGACGACCTTAAAATAAGGCATAGTGGAGCAGCAACCATACTAATTCTTGGTAGTATATATATGATAATTAATGATAATTTTGTTCACTGAAAAGATTAAAGAAAAAGCAGTATTCTTTTTCTAGCTCTCCAGGGTAAAATCTTGAACACCTCACTCCTCAGAAGAGAAAGTACCTAACCTCAATCAACAGTCATACTATTAGCTTCTAGCTTGGACTAGTTGTGTTACAGCATCCACAAAAAAAGCTTTTAATCCAAAATAGACATCAGTTCTTTGACTTTTCTCCTAGATACTCTCACAGGCTATCCAGTCACTTAGAGATCTGAGGATCCCCAGTAGTCTTTACTTCTTACTGGTACTATTACTATACTATTGATACCTATTGCCCTGCCAGACATTGTTGCTAAGCCTAACTTTACATTAAGCTCTGCAGAATCTAAACATTGTTATAGAAAATAAATGCAGCATCAAAGATAAAATTGTAGATGGACAGATGATATGAGAATGTTGGTATTTCAGAGAAGGGTGAGAACACTGGCTCCATCCCTAACTATGCTGTATGGAGACAAAAAACATGTAGCAAGTAGGATTTGGGAAAGAGGGGTGGGGATTCTGTGCCTTTTGCAGTGCATTATATTATTCTGCCCCACACATCCAAGTGAGCGAATGTAGAGCTACCATATTTGCCTCACCCATACAGTACACTATATAAGAGCAGATATACCTAGAATATTAAAAGCTAAGATAGACACTTGTCTTTGTGTCAAGGGGAGATAACATCTTGAACAAAGTCGTCAAGGGGAAACACAGGTAAGAATAAATAGCATGGATGGTAGACTAAAAGAAAATTTTTGCATGAACATTAGGACATCCTATTTGTCCTTAACTTGATGGAAATCTGCATTATTACAGGAAGAGCAAGCAAAAGGAATAAGTAGAGTCGACCCTGATGCCCTACCTCTTCAACACAGGAGAAGAAATGAGTCCTTGACTGCGAATGGGATAAGCAGCCTTATACAGTATATCTTAAGTAATAATCTGTGTTTCTGAGTGTGCAGTCCCTTTCCACTCCGGCAAAGTTCTGTTCATTTTCAAGTCAAAGACTATCTGCTACCTAGAGGAGAAATCCTGCCCACGTCTTGGCATAACGACCTGAGGTTCAAAATGTTTTTCTCAATAAATTCCTCATAAGAAATTAAAAATAGCCCATTTGATAAACAATTGACACTATATTATATGCTAACAGTACTGCACAGTAAGGAATTTCCAAGGAGGGCATCGCGGACTGGCATCCTACATAGTGCTTCACCATATTTAAATCAAAGAAACATTATGAATAATACCACTAGGAACTATTCCCACACCCCAAACAAAATACAGAAATATCTGTTACTAGAAATTCTAAAAGGATCTTGTTATTCAGTAGCTACAGTTTCATTAGCACACTTGCTGACATGTAAGCCCTTAAAGCAGTCAGCATTTGAAGATCATTTGCTGGAGACATTCAAGACCAGCCTGGACACCTACCTGTGCAACCTGGTCTAGGGAGTTGCTTTGGCAGGGGGTTTGGACTTGGTGATCTCTAGAGGTCTAGAGGCTCTATCCAACCCCTACAATTCTGTGATAAACCCTATAGAACTTAATAGTGCTCTGCCAAACCTAGTACAGTAGGTGATTCATGCTCCATTCCTTTATTTAGCTGTGATGGACCTAATTCAATCTAGGCTTGGGAAAGAATGAAGCAGACAGTACAATAATGCACAAACACCCTGAGCTCCTAGACATATCTACGAAGGTGACTGACTGAGTGGCAAACAAAAAACAGGAGTATGAAGTATTATCTCATGGGTAATGTTATAATGCCATAACTGAAATGAAATGAAGCTAAGGAATGCATTTTCCATTTTCTAAATTATCATGTTCCCAAATGGGCTCTTAAAGATGCTTTGCAATCTGGGAAAAAAAGAAAAAACAGTAAGAGATTCAAAGGCTTCAAAGGTCAATAATATTAAAAACTGCTGGATCCTTTTACATTAATGCCCTAATTGTTTTTATTCTAAGAGTTTTCACTCACATATCAAACTTAATCTCTCTTTCTCTTCTCCTGGGTCAAAGATGCTTAATATTCCTTACTGAGATGTAATGAACCCTTTCATTTCTTTTTAATAAGTAGCATTTTTTAAATTAGTGTCTTTACATGATTAGTTCAATCTATTGTTCAGTGGGTGGATGTCAAGTTTTTGTTTTTGTCTCTTTATTTATTTGATTTTTGAGGAGGAGGGAGAGGTTCTACATTTCTTATTACGTCTCTCTCATTACCAGTTATTCTTAGGAAGAAATTAGATTGGGCAGTAGCATTCAGAAGCCAGCAAGCACCACCAACCCAGAAACACTGGGAAAATGAAATGTCAAAATCACCAATATGTAGAATTTTTTTTATCTCTTCCTTTGAGCATCTCTCTTCCTTTCCCCAATATAAAGTAAGATTAAAGGATTCCTGGAGTTTATATACCTAAAAATATATTTCCTCTAACAGTTGTGAGCTGTAGACTGCAGTATGTGCTGAGATGATTTTGGAGTGAAAACTGGAGCACCTAGAGAAACAGTGATATTCTCAAG
Source organism: Cyrtonyx montezumae (assembly GCF_038088225.1). Taxonomy (NCBI): domain Eukaryota; kingdom Metazoa; phylum Chordata; class Aves; order Galliformes; family Odontophoridae; genus Cyrtonyx; species Cyrtonyx montezumae. The sequence continues at coordinate 5,795,218 of NW_027072089.1, forward strand.
TGTTTTGAAGAAGGACCACAACTCCTGCACTGGTACAGTTTTGTAGCATTATCAAGTGAAAAGGGAACTTTGATGAATACCACACAGAAAGCACCTAGACAGCTTCAGATATCAAAAATTTTTTCTCCTTCTAGATATTTTCTGCTGTTTAGCATTAGCAATTCTCAATCCTCCTTCTTCTTTTGCCAGTTTCATACTCATAAAAAAAGATTAAAGCAGCAGAAGAGAGGACAAAGGAGAGAACCTCAGGGAGAAATGCAATGTTCTGAAAATAATCCATGAGGCAATGAAATTAGGCTAGCTGTATTCACTGGTAATTATCACCACAGACACTTATCCTCACTGCAGTATTTACTGTCAATTTTCTCTTACTGTTGCTTTGGTCAGGACATCTGTCGGACTCATCTCCACTTGGTATTTTATCTTTGGATTTCATTGTGTTCTTCTCAGAATTCACCCGGGAAGTAAGTTTCTCACAGTGCTACGTACATTTGTTTTTAATCTGAAAACAGAGCATGTTCCTATACCAAAAATCCCAACTGTTAGGTCAGGTAGGTACTATTGATAAAGACAAAACATCCTGAAAAACATCAGGTTGGTGTGTCTTAGAAAGGCACCTCAAGAGACTCTGTTACCAGCTGAGGGTTGTTTTGCGAGCTATATGCAACAAGATGTTGGATGTGGGATGCGTGGACCCTGTCTGGCTACTCCCAGCAGAACTTTCTATGTCAGATTCAGTGACAGCTTGATTGCACTGCAATGAGTGGGAGTTACCACAGTGCTTTGCCTTTAGTTAGCTCCTCTCCCACTGAAGTCAGGCACAAACCTGTTCAACTGACTGCAGAAATTTGATCAACAACTGAAGCCCCTTGGAAAATTCTTGCTCAAACAAATGAAATACTCTTTCTGTTTTTTATATTTGTTAGTAGTCTCAGCACTAAAGCTAAGATTTGAGATACCCAAAAGCATCTACATGTTGATCTTTTCTTAAACCTGATTTGCCTGCTTGGGAAACAGGCTTTTCACTGAACAAACAGAAATAATATCTCTGGAAATAAAGAAGGAATCATAGTTTTCAGAGACAGTGCCTTTTGTGAATAGAGAAGGGATTTCAATTTCAGGAAGAAAAAAAATGAAGAAAACACATCTAAGTTACTAACACCTCTAGAAAATATCTCACATTGTATTGAAGGCTTGCTGGGCATAGTGAACCATGTAGGTTGCCTTGAGCGAGTGGTTATGTTCTGAGCTATCAAAGGCAAGAATCAGTTGTGGAACAATTGGTCTAGGAGAAATTCCTCCCACTCACAACCTCATTTTCTTTTTCTATCTCTTGGATTGGATGGACTAAGTATAGTATGATGAAAGTAGAAAGAGGGCTTTCCGTGGACTAGATGGAAACGAACAAAACTACTCTTCAGCAGATCCTTACTGCATGTTCAGTATGTTTCATAAAGAAATGTCAAGACTGGTGACCATTTGTAGTTTGTTAACTAAAAAATAAAAAAATAAAGAAAATAAAGAAAAAAGAAAAGAAAAAGAAAAAAGAAAAAAGAAAAAAGAAAAAAGAAAAAAGAAAAAAGAAAAAAGAAAAAAAAAAAGAAAAAAGAAAAAAGAAAAAAAAAAGAAAAAAGAAAAAAGAAAGAAAAAAAGAAAAAAGCCTGCTCTTTCAAAAAGAAACAATTATACTGGCTGCAGTGATACTAAGAGTGCATCTGTTTGTTTTTTTTCTGCATCTACAGAGTGCTTAAGAAATCTATATTAAAACTGTTGGTGGGCAAGGAAATTGGAAATCTTAATTATGGCTGTTTGCAAGATTAACAGAAACCTGACATGTAATTGAAGAGTGAAGTATCATGTATACAAGTAAGTCCTGCCAGAACTACATGCTCAGATCACTTAAGACACTTGACTGGCCATGCTCTTTTTTCTCTCTCACTGCTGTCAGTGTAGTAAGTTGAGAAAACTGGAGACATTTTGCATAAAGGGCAATGTCACATTATGCATCTAGTGCAAATTTTTATCATCTTATTTAAGTAAGCTCCTTACCATCAGATCCTTCATTTCCTCACTCTTCCTCTCATTAGATCTACTGTTCTTCTGCAAGTTTCCATTACCCTAAAAGATTATAATAAGTCAGGAGCATCTTGTGTTCAAAGATCTCTATCTAGCTCATGTTGGCCATGAATTCATGATACTTATCAGACCCAAAGCACAAAAGGACAGAGCAGAGTAGCACATAGGCAGAGTACATAAAGGTCTTTTCAATGCCCTAGTCCATCACTTTTTCAATAGAGAATTGTTCCTTGGATTTTGTCCAGTCTAGTCTCAATTGTACCAGTTCTTTCCTTCAGAGGCTGTTCTCCTGCCGAAGACATTCAGGTAGACAGTAAATTTTAGTAACACTGTTGTCTCTTATTCTTCACCCCACACCCCTGTCAAGTCCTGTCCATACATCACTTGATGGCAATCAAAAAGGAAGTCTTCCATGTCATTGTGCTATATGTTTTCTAATGAGAAGTTGCAGTCCAGAAAGTCAGTCGTATCCTCGTTTTCATCAAAAGAGAGGTGGCCAGCAGGTTGATGGAGTATTCTCCTCTTTTACTCTCCTGTGAGGACATATCTGGAGTGCTGAGTTCAGCTCTTGGGGTTCCCAGCATGAGAAAGTGTGGTTTCAGAGAAAGGCCACAAGGATGATCAGAGGGTTGGAGCATCTCTCCTACAAAGACAGGCTGAGAGAGTTGGGCTTGTTCAATATGAAAATGAGAAGATTCCAGGGAGACCATACAGAGGCCCTCCAGTACCTAAAAAGGGGTCCTACAAGAAAACCACAGGCCAGAGTAGATGGAGATTTGGCCAACCTAATCTAGTGGAAGTTGTCTCTGCCCATGGATAGAAGATTGGAACTAGATGATTATATTACTATGAATGTATGTAAATGTGATCTATGCAGTACAATGTGTAATATTTATTGCAGTATGTATTATAAAATATATAATGTCATGACACTCTACATGGATATACATATTACTTTGAATATAAGCTCAGGAAAATAACTACAAATCTTGTATCTTTATTATCCAAGACTTAATTCTGACTAACTTAAATCACTGGAAGCTTTGCTATTGCCTTCAGCAAGACTAGAATTAGTCCCAGAGCATGGGAAACATTATTTCCTTGCTCTAAGAAATCCCACAGCTACTTCAAGTGGTACTGCTTCACCTTTACCTCAGTGGAAGTCCTTTTCAGTATATAAATCCATTTTCCCTGAGGGTACTTGTAGCCTGTAAACAAATTCAGGGCAAACTGGTTCAAAATTGTGTGTTAACATTTAAAGTAATAAATGCAACATGTGGTGTGAAGGCTAATGGCATGGACCTGTGATGCCAACAGGAAAGCACCTAAAGACATTTGTGCTCCTGGGCACTTCTCATAATGGTCAGACATAAGCCATCTGCATAAGTCTTAAAAGCCTCAGATCCATCTTATAATATTGCCCGTTGATCTGTTGAGAAGAAGGAAGAAAAATAAAGGAAAAATAAAAAATAAAAAATAAAAAAAAAGGGTTTTAACTGAACTGTAGACAGGCTCAGTCTACATCTAACCATATATATATAATGTTCTCCACCTGTCTTCAGGCAATTTCATCAATATTGTTACCTTCAGGTTGCCTGTATGACTTACTGAGATAGTTGGAACTGTATGTGCTGCAAAATGATCTGCAGATCAAGCCATGCTCGCTCATGGACTTATAATTTGTCTAATACAAGAAGATCAAACCTCAGTGTTTGTGGTCACTGAGCTAAATTGCAGAGTCATTTCTCAGTATTAGCATTATTCATTATAATCCTCTACATTTTAGTGTCAGTTCTTTTATAATAAAGGTGATAGTGCTTTTACCATCATATTCTGTGCAATGCCAGCAAATAAAATTTTGGAATTATTTCCAGTGACATTTTTTGGATACTTAGAGCTGTGAATCAGAACAAGTCAAATAAATCTGGCCTAGAGAACTTTCACTTGTGTTTTACATTTTTTTTTCACTATATGCAATAAAAGTAGAACACTATAAATATAATAGAACATGTGGATTTTTATGTGCATTGTGAAATCCCTAAAATCCTATATTCTGAATGAAGAGATAACATTATAATTACTCAGATTTTTTCTGTAAGTGCATATAGGTATTAGCCCACACAACTTTCCTTATTAGGAAAGGAAGATTTATTTCAGTTCCTTTCTAATATTCACTATTCCTTATTGTTTTGATTCTTCACTTTCTTTTCATTTGAGAATAAAATAATCTCTGAAAAAAAAAAACATTTCAAATTCTTAAAATTCATTGTGTCCAATATATTAAATATTCCTAATCTGCTGACTTTTTTTTTCTCTGTCTGGCTCTAAAATCAAAGCTATGACACCTAAATATTTTTTTGGAAAAAAAAAAAAAAAAAGAGAAAACCTTTTATATGAGCAGCAAGTTCAAATCTTAACTGTGTGGACATCCAGACAGTGTTTCAGACATCCATGCAGGTGGAAAGGGGTTGTTAATGTCACCTTCCAGTAATTATATGAAGACGTAAGTGGAAGCCATTGACACACGGCAAATGAAAACCAATCTTGAAGAGGTCACTGTGATAAAGGATCGGTGAAGTATGCATCACTAGGCTTTGACCTTCATGCAGCAGGAGGCAATGAAACAAAATTCTTTTATTTAAGAGAGTTTTAAAAAGAGAATTAGATAGTTTATGAATTACAGAGGGCATGGATTGCGGCTAGCACTGCTTGGGCATGCAAGAAGATAAGAAAAGGCTGCAGGAAGCCTTCCTTCTCCCTGCATCGTACTTGGTCCTTGGACTTTGTGGATGTGAAATCTTAAGGAAAGGACTAGAATCCCCAAAGGGTATAGAAAAATGTAACAGTCTTTTTATTTTCTGGACAAGCTGACAAAGCAAAGATGGTGGAGGGACAGAGCACAGTAGATTCGTAGAAAGAGGAGCATGTCACCTTCCCTTTAAATGCTCTAACAGTAATTTTGGTCTCCATGGACTCCCTAAACTCCTATCCAATTGTAACCCTAAACCAGAGTATCTCTATAGCACGTTTAATACTATTTTTTCAAGCTGTGGACTGCAGCCTTATGCAGATCTATAAACTTCAAAATATAGCTAAGAAAATGAAATTTGCTTTCAGTCAGTTGAAATTTTCAGGATAGCATTTGGACAATTTGAAGACCAATGAATCAAGAAAGATAGCCATCCAGCATCCTGACCTAATACTTAGCAGTTCAAAAGCTCTACATCACTTTTGTCTTTTATTCCTTTATGCCTACTCAGTGCTGCCTGTGACTCCTGAGCATAATCTTAGGTGTACTTCAGACTCTCTAACATATCAGCCTTATTTATCAGGATTTGTCAGAAAGGATTATCAGTCCTTCCTTCTTATGTTGACCCACTATTTGTAAGCAATAGCAAAGAAAGGATGGACTGGAAGTTTCTGGCTTAATATCAGGAACAGAGATTTTCAAGATTGCTGTCGGAGCATTCTCCATGGTTGAAACACGCATTTGAGGAGAGAAACAGAGAGCTGAGAGAAACTGGGCAATACTGTGATCAGACAGTGAGGTGCTGATTTACGACAGGGTCATTTTCCAGAAAAATGCTGGGCAGACAACAGCCAACAGAGTTACTTCAAAAATCATCAGCAGATATGGTCTTCAATCTTCCTTTGATTATCAGTCTGGTCTTCAAGCTAGAATATAGGCTTGTTTACATCATACCGCTCTTAAATCTTTTACCAAAATTGAATTGTGTAGGGAAAGAAAAAGTCTTTTCAAGTTCCAGTGCAAGCAAAGAATGAATAGCAATCAGCTTCTATCAACTCACCCCTAGGGGGATGAGATAACCCAACAAAATGTCACTGCAAAAGTAGAAATGCCACACCAACGTTCACTGTGCTCATCATCAGTTAATGATCTTTATACAGTAAATTTACTGCTAGAAATGAACATGTCAGGGTGACACTATAGGAGGATAATGTGTTGCCAGGTCACATTTAGATTAATTAACTAAAGGATGGGCACTTTACAGTGGTCTATATTTGATGACTCCAAAAGCACTGTGCCAATCCACAGTTTAGCTCCTCTTAGCCATTGTAAACAGTTTTTGTTACACCCACATGAGATGACAAAAATGGTTATTTTAGTTATCATTACATGTCATTTTAATGATCTTAGGTTTGCCTTGTCTTTTAGACATTAGGAACAGCATTTGACTTTGTCACATCATCTACAAATGTTCCACCAGTTGACAAAATATGATTTTTTATTCTATTTTTTTTATTTTATTCTATTATTTTATTCTTAACATCATGCATGTATAATTTTACCTTGGTTATGCCCCTTATACTTCCACACTTTTCATGGATATCCTGCTACTGAGTGCTCCAGCATTTCTTTCTCCCTTGATTCCTAATCACAACAGTAAAGAACCAAGGACTTTCAAAACGGTAGAGTCAGAAAAGAACATAAATATTTCATCATGCACTGGCTCTTAGAAAAATGTGAACAAATTAAGGCTCTCATGTCTTGCTTGTGAGATCAGTATTTTATCTTCTCTCTATTATAAAAGTAATAATCAGAGAAGTGCTGTAAACTAACATGAGGTCTCCTGAGCAACATGCAGCATGTCATTAGTCTGCTATTTATATCACACACAGAGCCCCAGAAGTCATGGTATAAGGAAGGGTATGCAATAATTAGTGCTGGAAGAGTACCGAGTTCAACGTGCAAATGAAACAAGTAGTAATCATCCAGATGGTTTCATCTCTCCAGAGTTTCATTCTGACTGAGGATTATTAATCTTCTTTTTTTTTAATTTTTGTTCTTTTTAATGCAACCCACAGAAATCTTAATGTGGAGGGCTAAGAGGCAGAACAGTATCATTTATTACTGCTGTTAATTAGTTGTGTGATGATGATGGCTAGAGATCTAAGAGGACAGAAAGCAGATCCCTGTTGTGCTGAGTCCTGTACAACTATAGAGTGCTGGTCCCAGCTAAACATCAAGAAAAGGAGCACTGGCAAAGTGACTTAGGTATATAGTTAGGGACATCTAATGTCTCTGTCACATTATTAACATTTTGTGACATCTTTTTCATTTCTATCATAGTTGTTAACTGCTCCTCAGTTTGTCCCCAGTTCTTGCCCTTCTAACTTTTCTTTCTCGTTTCCTTCCTTGAAGTTATTCTCCCTGCCTGTGACCTTGGATTTCTGCAAGGCTCCTGATTATGTTCCCTTCTTTCCTCTTTCAAAAGTTCTATTGAAAACAGCACCTTTCCAACCAATTCCTTCCTGCTTCACAGAATCCACAAGCCCACTAGCAATTTATAGCACTGTGTAAGTATATGATCAGAGTCATCTGTGAGGCTAAAATCTGCTTTTAGAAACCAATATACTGCTTTTGCTAAAGTCAGAGAAGTAAGATGGTTTTTAATGAGGACAGATTCTGATGCACGTTTCTTTCAGTCACTTTAAAACCTCCTACAGTGATATAATGCCATCAACAAAATACAGTGTAGAATAACCCTTGCTTTAGACTGTGTGTCTACTTAAGTTTATTTATCCCTTACTAAAATTGAAGGTGCTATTAATATTGCTGTTGTTAGTGTTATCACTCATTCCATCATTAACTGTTTTCTCTCTCTATTCTTCTTTTTGTTGGCAATAGTACTAATTTCTTCAATGGGATTATCTCATACCATGTAAGACCCAAAACTGAATTCCTCAGTCAGAACAGATAATTCATAATGGATGTTATTTTTAGTGTGAGATGACAACAAAGGTAACTGGTGTTTGGGGTGACTTTTTGTTTCTGTTTGTTATTTTTATTATTGTTCTTGTTCACCCACTCAGAAGAACATTTGTTCTGTGTGCCTTACTCTTTAGTTTTGACAACATTATCCACATATAGTTCTTTTGAGACCTGAAATATCAATGAAAACAAATGTAGAATCAGTCACACAAAAGTCAGAGTTTAGCTGAGGAGACTATAATTTAACCTTCTGCCGTCCCCAATATTTCTTCATGTTTAACAGAAAAAGTACAAGTTCCAAGATATTAAGATATACTATATAATATATTATCTCAGATGGTGCTACAGACATACTTAACCAAAGATCAATTATTGCTGTGGCCATAAGGAAGGAAGAGACCATAAAAGACTTTCAAAGAAAAGCAGTATAGAATTGTAGAATCATAGAATGGTTTGGGTTGGAAGGGACCTTTAAGACCATCTAGTTCCAACCCCTCTGCTATAAGCAGGGCCACCTCCCTCTAGACCAGGTTGCTCAAAGCCCCATCCAGCCTGGCCTTGAACGCTTCCAGGGTGGGGATATTCATAGCCTCACTGCACAACCTGTTCCAGTGTCTCACTAGCCTCACAGTAAAGATTTCCTTCCTGATATCTAGTCTAAATCTACCCTCATCTAGTTTAAAACCATATCCTCTCATCCTGTCGCTACCAGCCCTTACAAAAAGTGCCTTACTCACATTTGTTCCAATGTGAGTACTTGCCTTAGTCAGGATGCTTTTCTAATGTGAGAAGGAATTATTACACAAGGACTACAGCATATGCCTCTCCCTATAAACTACACAGTAACCAGCCACTCGGCATAAAACTATAACACTACTTTCCTCTGGACATGATGTACATCATTAGCTATAAGACTTGGGAATGAAGAACTGGCTAAAACAAGTTATTGTTGTTAATGCTCCTATTAGCAGTGCAGTGAACAGCAAACATAGGAGTACAAAAGGCTGGTGAGTTTTCTGCCATTTGCCAGTAGACATTGGTCTTCTATGGCAAGCCTCACTGTCTTCATTAAGTACTTTTCCTTCAGTCATGTGAAGGGATGAGAAATTACTGTTCTTTATTAAGACTGTGATACTTAAATGTTATTTGAAGGTGGGAGCAAGAAAGGCTGAATTTTCATGGGAATGTGCAGCTTTTTCCCACCATTTGCATGAAGAAAAGTCTCTCCTAAATCTCCAGAAATGCATTTGTTTGTTTTTTCTTTTTCAACAAAAAATGAGAAACTGAGTGATAAACTGCAACATGTGAGTTAGATACCTGTCTCTCAGTTGAGTTTTGGTAGGGTTAGCAGGATTCATACTTGCTATATGCAGAGTTTTCTTCCATTGAAGTCCCTGTTATTTATGTATGACTACTTCATTTAGGTCCATGAATTTAATCTATCCATCTTCTATCTCTTTCCATGCTGGAATGCTCAGCTTGCATGATCACAAGTAGTAGAAAGTTGGTTTTCCTCACCCTGGCATCTCAGAACTACTACTTAGAAAACTGGTGTTACTTTTGTTCATCAGTGTGAGTTTCTGGGACTGTGAAATAAATGACCCTCACGTGCTATTCCTTCTGCTTTGCAAAATAGCCAGAGCATAACATAACACCAAAAATTCACATCGTGATACTCAAAAAATTCCCCTTCAGGTCCATCTATTGTGTCATCTGTGGAGGAGTCAGCAAGATATGAGAGTTGTGCTATGTTTGGTCATTACCTCATTTATTTTCCTTCTTTTCAACCATGTGCTGTCTTCTGTCTCTTGGAGCTTCATATGTCAGGAGCAGGAAGTAAGTGGGGTGTAGGATTTTCCTTTCAGCATTGTTTAGTCAATGACAGGATGCTGCACAGATGGAAGAGAATCTTGTTTATGCTGAATGAGTTGGAGTTATTGATAAAGGACAGTTTCATCCCTCTGTGAACAACACCCTCTGTCCTGGCATCTTGAACAGGTGTCGTGAGCTCCAAAATCAGCCCTATCCTGCAGGGAAACAATATCTGGAACAATCACTTTGAAATGAAAGTCCTGACTTTTCTTTTTTTTTTTTCTTTCTTTCTTTCACTCTTAATCTCCCTTTATTTATTTATTTAGTTCTTTTTCTCTTTTTTTCCTTTCACCTTTTTATCTTTTTCTCCTTCTTTCTTTCTTTCCTTCCGTTCTTCCTTCTTTCCTTGCTTGTATTAGATTCAGTCACAGTCATGCTACACATCTTTCAAAATCATGGTTTTCTTAGAGATGTCCACATTTGAGGAATTTATGGATCCACATTCAGCATGAACTCTAAACAGAAACTTCTTCTCTGGGCAAAGAAATGGTCTATCTGGACTGATAACATACACTTAGATCTGTATTCTGTTACAGCTGTACATGCTGTTACACAAAAATTTTATGAGATGGACACTTTTCTTTCTTCATATAGATTAAAAAAACCCAAATCTGTTGTTTGATAGAATACAATTGAAGTTTCGTCCTAGCACAGACTCACTGCTGCAGTTCTTGAAAACATCTTCCTAGTGCAGATGGAAAGGCAAGTAAAACAGGAGTGGTTATAGGAAAAGGCACTGAACAAAAGTTAAAACATTGTTATGCTACTCTGTAAAACCTCAATACTCTTTCATGTTACTGCATGCTACATCACAAAATAAATGGATATATTGGTACTAGAAAAAATACAGAGAAGGGAAAAAGGAAAAACCAGAAATCAACCATGTTCTATCTGAAAAGATATTCAAAAGCAGATTATATGTTTGTCTGGATAAGAGATGATGAAGGGATATTATAGCAGAAAACAGAAGATTTGATAATCCTGGAGAAAAGAAATTGGCAGTGATCATGCAATACTTCTCACAACCCAAGAATACGTGGGAGTAGGGACAGAAGTGAAATTATGAGGTAGGTATTTGGCAACCACCAAACAGATTCGTATTTTCATATAGTGCCCAAGGACATAGTGGAACTCACTGAAACACAATTTCAGTGGTGCCAAAATCTGATCTGACACATTCTAGGAAACAAAGCCCATCAACAACTATTAAACATAAATACATAGATTCAGTGCCCAGCTAGGGAATTTCAACAAAAATGCTTATTTCCAGGAGTTAAGAAGGTATATTAGGAGAAATGTCACTCTTTTCTTTTTTTCTCTCCTTCAACATCTTTCAGGAACAAGTTATTGTTCTAATGAGCTATAGTCTGACCAAGGAGAGACATTTTTTCGTGTACTTAGAATGCGTGTAATGACATTAGTGATTACATCAGTATCACTATATTTATAACGACACTGAAATACAATCCTCGGTGCTACTTGCTTTCACAAAAGACATGTTAAGGATGCAGCAATTCAAATGAGTCCAACCCACGTATATCAATAGCAGCTACTTAAGTGACTGCATCTTGATCAGGAAATAACTGCACAGTCTGGAGTTGAGGCAACAGAGAGTGACAGTTCTGAGCTATAGCTTTTTTTTTTTTTCCTTAGAAATCCAACTCTGAGTGCTGTCACCTTTTGCAGAACTCCTGCTGACTTGCATTGGTGTTCTGCAATATGCAGCAGTCTTTCCCTAGCTATCTCTGCCTACCACTGTGCTCAGTTTATTTGAAGACCTTTAAAAGCTCCCTGCAACCCACCATCACCATGTGCACAATAGCAAGCATAGGAAAGTCTGTGGTTATACCAAGAGTAATGTATGGATCTAGGAGTAGAGCTGAAGGTGGATTTTCCAGCATATCTGCAATAAAATAAATAAATAAATAAATGTGACAGATAGATGTGCTGGCTCTGAGTGGCAGACTTTAATTTAATAAACCTTACTGAGGAATCCTATAATGAGTGTTCACACCCTAGCAGAAATTGAAGAGCTGATTGGCTCCCAGGAAAAAAAAAATCTGATCTTAGCTCTTTGTCTTCTTTTCTGCTGCCAACACGTAAAAAGGTTCAAAAGTAAAACCGTAATCATGGCAGTAAGAGCAATCTGTCTTCCTCTTTTGGAGATAAGTGACAAAGAGGCATAGGAAAAGGAGCAGAAGCTGAGAAACCCTGGTCAGATCTGCTGCTGACAACAGAAACAATTTTAAAGCAGATTAATCTTCAGCACTCTCTGTTCTTTGGCCATGGAACCTCTCAGACTCGAAGTACCACAGAAAATAATTTAACCTTCATTGCCTTTCTTATGCCTTGCTTGGTTCAACCTCTTGCCTGGTCAAGTGTGCAGAAGCAGAAGCTAACTGGCCCATAGGTTTTTGCACTTAACAAACCATTAGCAAACTTGGTGAATGGTTGCCTTCCTGACATCATTTCTACTTTCTTCCTTCTCCGCAGATCCAGAATATGCTAAAGTCAAGAATGTACTATATTAGATGGAAGGCTTTCTACTTATTCCTCATGCTATATGTCTGAAGCTACAGAGATTTCAATTTTTAATAATTAACATAGGAGAAAGGAAACAGTTGTGATGGAAATAAGGGAAAAAATGCATTGCTTTTTCTCCATCCTATTCTCTTGGCAAAGAGGTTTTTACTTCTCCATATCTCTTTCTGTTCTAAATGTTGGCATCTCTTTAAAACTTCTGCTTTGAAACATTTTTGGGCATAAGTACAAGAAGATAAAGGAAAATGAACATGGAATAGAAAAATAAAAGCCATCAGGGAGATTGGCAAAAAACAATGGCATTATCGAATTTTTATTGTTCCCAGAAGGCTCAAGAGAAGTGAAATTTTGAGTGCAATCATGAGGCATGTGTGGGACAACCAGGTCTAGCCAGCTTGGATTCACAAAAAGTACAGCCTCACTGATCAAGCTCAACTCCTTCTATGACCCATCACCCATCTGGTGAATGATGGAAAGGCTGTTGACAAAGCCTACCTGGACTTCAGCAAAGCCTTTGACACTGTCTTACACAGTATTCTCCCGGAGGAGCTGACAGCCCATGGACTGGACAGGTATACTCTTCGTCGGTTAAAGAACTGCTTGGATGGCCAAGCTCAGAGAGTGGCAGGGCATGCAACTAAATCCAACTGGTGACTGGTCATGAGTGGTGTACCCCAGAGGCTGATACTGGAACCCATCCTGTTCAGTATGTTTATTGATGATTTGGATGAGGGATTGAGTGTATCTTCAGTAAGTTTGCAGATGCCACCAAGCTTGAGGGGAAGTGTCTATTTGCCTGGAGGGAGGAAGGCCCTTCAGAGAGACCTGCATGTTTTGGATCAATGAGCTGAGAACAGTGGGATGAAGTTCAACAATACAAATGTCAGGTCCTGTTCTTTGGTCACAACAACCACAGGCATTGCTACAGGCTTGGGGCAGAATGTCTTGAAAGCTTCTCAGAGGGAGAAGATCTGGGAGTGTTGGTTGATTCTTGGCTGAATATGATCCTGCAACATGCCCAGGGGGCCAAAACAGGCAGTGGCATCCTGGCTTTTAGAGTGAAGCCAGCAGGAGCAGGGAGGAGATCTGGGGAGGACAGAAAGGATCTGAGTGGGTCTTGGGGGCAGGAAGAAGGGATCTGGGAAGTTCCTGGGGGACAAAGGGAAATTGCTGTTGATAAATACACTGTCTATAAAGCATGGGAGGTTAAACCAAGAACATGGATAGCCAACTACAGTTGCATTAAAGTAAGGAATAACACCAAAGAGACTTCTGAGTTTCCTGGTGCAAGCACTTCATACAACTAAATGTGTGAATCTTACTCAGTTGCTGTTCCTTTAGAGAGGGAAGACAGGCTCTACCCATCAGCTGGCCCCAGAAACCAGAGGTTTTATCCCAGCTTGTCTGCAATGGAATCTTCCCTTTGTCTATGATGACATCCTTCCTCTCCAAATTCCAACTCTCTTAGATATTTTTAGGTGAAGCTTGAGTGACTCTAGTCAAACTTTCTTCTGTTTTGCAAAGTTTACCTGAAAACTCATTTTTGGCAGAAACATGAAAAACTTCTAGCGTGCAACTGGCTCAGAAAAACAAGATATTTCATCAGTTTCAACAGGATCATGAATTTTCCATCCCTGCCGGATGATCACAGGGTTTGCTAGTTAGGTTTGCTAAGGACAGGTTTGCTTCATAATTCACACTGCAAACATGCAAACGTGGGAACAAGCATCTACTGTTTTTCTGAAGACTGCACTTTGAAACTGAAGGACTCCTTAAATCAGAAGGCTGAGAAAATTCCCAAGCCTCTTGCCTTGAATATACCACACAAATTAAATATGTTTGCATAGGGGAAATATAAAGCAAAAAACTTACACAGCCTTAATTGTTTGAAAGAATCCTCAGGGTATAAAGCCTTGTATATGCAGAGAGAGACTAGACTTGCTTTTTCTGCTCTCAAATATTTCTCTGAGTTGGAGGGGCAGAGTTCAAATAATTTGGCTAGGCATGGCATCTTACAGTAAATAGATATACTTATCTCACATATGGACACAATTTTAGGTAAAATGGGTAAAAATAAATAAAAAGCTGCCTATTTCTTTTTAGAAATATATGTCTCTCCCCAGTAAAAGACTATACATTACAATTTTCCTAGCTTTGATGAGAGGTATGAGGCTCCAGGGCCCAGTTCAACAAGAGATGGTTATAGTCGCTTTAAAAGACTGCTGCTCCAAATGGAAAACAGAGATCAATGACAACACTCTGAATGTTTTCTGAACAGCTGCTGTTTGCTGCCTCCAAATTACTTAGTGTATGTTGAATTTGTAGAATTCTCTTTTGAATACAGGTTTAGCTTCTGCTGCAGATAGCTAAGCAAGACAGAGCACTTAGTCTTATTCTTAGTTCAGCAAATGCCAGACAAGGAATGGCTGTGCTGGAGAAGCAGGACAAATCTCATCATTCATTCAGGAAATAAAGGCGGTCCTGTAATGTGAGATATGGGAGCAACAAGAAGTTGAATGTATACATGTACATTACATTTTAAGTTTTTTCTCTTTCCATCCATCTTTAGAGGCATTTGAAGTCTGTAAATATGACTACTTTAATTCCCAAATACCTCTCAAGCCCATAAGATTTGAGGAAGTGGATAAGAGCTTTCTCTTATGCTGAGCAGTCTGTTGAGCAGTTCAGTATCTGATTAAGAAGCAAGCTTCACTGGGATTTGAAAATCAGATATTTTTCCTGTGGGGGTTTCTTGCAAGAAGTGTTCTCAGAGCACAACCAATACATCAGATATGAGTGACACTTAAAAAAAAAATTGCAGCTGGAGGAAATATCACATTGTTGTAAAATGGTCACACTGTCGTAAAATGAGCACATGGTTTCCTAGCCCTTGGGACGCTTGGTTTCAATTTGTTCTTCAGGAGAATGACCCTCTGAGCTATAACCCAGCAAACGTTCTGTCTCCCAGGAATAGAGTATGCTGTAGGGTATTGGCACTGAGAGTCTGCAACATTACAGGAAAAAAAATATAGAATTTTAAATCTAAATTAGTGGGAATAGCACTAGCACTGTCCAACTCAATAGTTAGGAAAGGGAAAGAGAAGTTACAGAAGTGAGAGAAGTGTATTTTCTCTTCTCCTCTTTTTCTGAAAAGGGGAGAAAGTTGGAATATCTTGTCCATTCTGCAATATCAAAGAAAATTGGCCAAGATCAGCCATCTGCCTACAAAATTACAGTGTACATCCATGGAGAGAGAAAAGTCTCCTTCCAGAACTCGATGGCATCATCAGAGCAATCTTCTGAGAGAAGTCACTGGCTTATGCTGTTCCCCATGACATATCTGAGCATCATCCAAAAGAGTTTTAGATACACCAAAGATAATTCAGAGAAAGTTATATCAGTTAAACATGAATAAATGTATGTTTCTTCATGAGAGCATTCCCTGGTCTTGTGCAATTTACTCTCCATTGCCAGAAATGGTTGGCATTCAGAACATCTTGTTCCCTGGACAAAAAAATAAAAAAGCAAAATTTACATAGCCAAAAATTATATAGCCAAAAATCATATAGCCAAAGAATGTCCATCGGCATTTCTAGATTTCCATAAGGGGAAACTGAGCTTTCTGAAATGTATCTGTGGTAGGACTTACTTTATTGGAGGTAAGGTTTATGTATGGAAGCACTGGCATTAATTCCTACGCACAATCCAGCTGTGGATAGGAAAACAAAGTCGAGTTAGAAAGAAGGCTCCTCCTTAAAGATTGTTCTTTTGTTTAGCTCAGTAGCTTTTTCAGCATTAACTCTCATTTGGCAGAGGAAAGTGCCTTCTCACAGATGTGCATTTTATAATAAGCATTTCAAAAATGCAAGGACTAAAGGAAGGCATTTCTGACTTAAGTACACTCATCTCTCAAATGACCAGTCAGCATATGTAGACAGAATATTCAGTTACTGTAATTTAGTACACCACAGAACATAGAGTACTGAGAAGCAGAAGTCAATAAGAATATTTAATAAACAGAAGCAGAACAGGAAGACTACACTGAATTATCACCAGCTTGTTATCCTTATGGGTCCTATTCTATCCAATTTACTCTCCTTAAAAACTAATTTTCCTTTATTTCAGTTAGGCACTCAACCTTCTCCACCATTCACAACAATTGCCTCTTCAGAAAATAGACGGGAAATACAGAAAAACTTAGTCAAGCTGAGGAAGAGTAATGTAACTGAAGCAAAGACTGCAATTGCAAGAGTAGATGTAGAGCTACTTAGCTTTACAAAAGGGCCTGCTGTTAAAATCTTTCCAGGGCTTGCAGCATTCTGTGTTTTGCAAAATTTACTGAGGGGTCTGTAGCAATAAATATCTCCTCCTGTTCCTTTTGCTTCCTCTCTTTTTCTGGTTATAACTGACCTTTTCCCATGCAGTAGAGTACTGGCCTTTAAATATATTGTTTTAATTGCTAAGGGTTGAGGAGTACCAGGAAGGACAATCTTAACAACATAGAATAATATATTATTCCCTCCAAAAGCAAAGGATAATGATTTGTGTTAGCTCAGGATCACAATGTCAGCATGACTCAGTTTCTTGGTTATGTTCTCCCTTGGGAGTCAACATTCATAACAGATGAGGACAGAGGAACTTGCTAGTAATTGCAGTGGGGATTTCCAATCTCAGTGACAGCACAGGAGGTCAAGAAACATACCTCAGAAACCATCTGTTAAGTCTGAGTTTAGGTTAGAAAAACAGACAGAAAAGTATTGTGAATTCAAAAACAACTCTATGTCTTGAATGCCTGACTTGCTTCCCCTGAGGAATTGCCCATCTTGGCCTTTGGAGGGCTGCTCAGACATTTGCACTGCAAAAAATATCCCTGTAAGTTTGAAGCAAGAGTCACAAACATCAGAGAAACATTTCCTCGCTCACCAAGAGACCCAGTCAGTAAGGTCACTTCTTCTGTTGCTCTGGAGTATTCAATATATTTAACCACAAACATGTGCTTATCTTCCACAGCACATTAAATATATACAGGAAAAGAATGTTCCATGCAAAAAGTAAGTCACCCACATGATTTTAACCAGCTGCTCAAAAATATATAGATCTAACTCAGCCACACATTTGCACCCACACTGAGGAACTGCGTGAATAAATATGGATTTGTACTGACAAGTGTCTCTGAATTAACTTGGATTTCTATAAAACTGGAAACTGAGTGCATGGTTTCAGCTGATCTCTTTAAGATTCATGCAAGCTGGGCTCCCTCTCAGAGCTGACTCCTGATCACCCTAGAGAGAAAAAAGAATCTGGTTAGGAAACAAGAGGATCATATTAGACTCCTGTGCTCTGGGTAGAAACTGATAAAACCTAACCACACCACCCCAAGGTGTCTTCTAGGGATTACCATCCCACTCACAGCACAGAGATGTTCCTAATAACCTATTGACCAAAAAGAACGGAACCAGCAACAAGAGTTGGAGTTGGAGGACATTTTACACGCCAGGCAAAATTTGACCATAAGACTGTTCCTCATCACAAAAATTTCATTGTATAGAAGGATGGAGATCTAATTATTCAGATGTAGTTTCTAAAAAGAGTGATCTCCTTTTGGCTGCAGGAACTCAATTAGTAGGCCCACAGGATCAAGATGAGAAAGCATGAACATCCAAAAGAGACAGATCCTAGAACTGCCCTGAGTTTCTAGATGTGCAGTCACTGATCAAGGATAAACATGAAATGATGTGCTATATATAGACACAGTCAATCCCTTAGCTTTTGTGTGTGGGAAGAGATGAGGACTGGGATGAAAAACATGTGTGATAAGAAAATCCTTACCTTACCCTTACTCATTTCAGATCCCTGGGCTACACCACTAGTGAACAGTAAATGTGTTTTCTTATTGTTTTTTTTCTCCCGTACCCTTCCTTCTCTGTCTCTCTTTTTACCTTTGCCTTTTTTGTGTCACACTGCATTGTCGGTTATGTTACACAAAAGTTTTCACAGAGGCTTTTCTGACCTGGTGCCCTGACTGATCTGAGCTGAAAAGTGAGCTTGGTTATACTTCAGGACACTGACTGCTAACTGAGAAACAAGAGAAGTCAGTTCACACCAAATTGAACTTTTAACCCAAAAGTAAACTTGTTGCAGACTTTTTTCATTCTCTAATCTCTGCCTTTTTATTAACTCTGGTCAAAACCACACCTAGGTGCAAGGCAACCTGAGCACACATCTAAAATGGAGGTGTACCATCTCATATCCAAGATGATTTTGAATGGAAGTATCTCATTAAGTGAAAGACTCATCTTTTGCAGTTCTAGACTTTGTTTGGCAACAGTGAAGTTTGCTTTATAAAAAAATTCAGCTTTGGGGCTGAAATGCATCCCTGCAGATCGATGATTAGCAGCAAGGAGCATTTTCTCCATGGTTTGTTGTGGAAAGAGGCACTCTAATGCTCACATGGTATGGAAAGGCACAGCATTTAAATAAACCTACATGTAATAGTACCAGTTATTGGTTAAATAGCATCTGTTCTCAATACATTACCCTTATTACAGCTAACAGGAAATACACATGCATGTGATTATGGAATAGATACATCATATAAGAACCAACGGGTTTGATCTCCCATCATCAGTGCCAAAGGTTTTCTAATTTAGATCCAATAAGGCAGACATCTCCATGAAGGAAAAAGCAACACAGCTCTTCATTTCAGTATTTTCACAGCACTGCAGAATCACAGAACTGAAACTGGAAGAGACATCTGGGTCAATCTGGTTCAACTCCTGCTCAAGCAGAGACATGCAGAGGATGGTGCCCAGGACCATGCTCAGGCAGCTTCTGAAGATCGTCAAGGAGAAGACTCCAAACAAAGCCTCTATGGGCAACCTATGCCAGTGCTTCATCACCCAAACAGTACTCAAGTGCTTCTGTCAATGGTTTGATAAAAATCATAAAACCATAACAGCTTCCTAATGGACAAACAGAACCTCTTGTGCTTCCATTTGTGCCCACTGCCTCTTGCCCTGGCAGAGCCTGGCTTCATCTTTGCATCCCCCCTTCACATACTTACGGATGTGATCCCCCACCACCCCAAGCATCCTCTTCTGCAGTATGAGCAGTCACAGATGTCAACATCCCAGAGGTTTACCATCCTTTCCTGTTAAAGGATGAGCATAGGGATGCTCATGCTATTCCCAGTGGTCTTGGAACCACTTACTGGACCATGGCTCATCATTGTTACTACCATATGAGAGCAGCTTGCAATCCATGTGGCCAAATATAGATATATATATTCAAAATAGAACAGAACTTTTTAAAAAATAGAAAAAAAAGAACTTATTCTTTCAAAGGCTAATCTTTTACTTGCAGTAGGGCTTCATTCACTGACAGTCATACAAATGGAAAAACAATCAACAGACTTCAACAGGATCGGATATAAAACAGTATATATATATAAGCAATATATCGGATATAAAACAGTATATATATATAAGCAATACAGTGATTGTCTTACAGGTGGGAGAAATACAGTTTTAAAGTCTGCCATTTCCCCTTTGCTGGATGAGGTTGGCTCCACCTACACAGTCTGAGATGCCTGTAACCCCCTCATTACCATGCTTCTGCAGAAGATTCAATACATCTGTGTTCCTAGATATACAATATACATATGGGAAGTTTCTCTTTACGTATGTTTTACATTGAGAAGGAGGAAAATCACAGTTTTTATAAACCTCTTCACTTGGCACATCCTTTATAGGCAATGAAGTTGTGTATCTCTGCTAGTTGAAGTTTGAATCTTTTCTTACTTTTTTTTTTTCTGGTTAGTTCCTCAGCATTGGTTTTTGTTCTAGAGGAAATTTTTATTTTTATTTTTATTAGAGGAGGATTTTACTGTCACATTTCAGGCAACAATGAAAGACCTCGAGCTGCCTATGAAAATGCATCAAACAGGGCTGTGCCTTCTGAGAAGAATGACTAACTTTGCTTTGAAAGGCTGACCTAAATTTAAGAATGCAAAAAAGGGAGAGAAATATAGATCAGTGAATATTCAGAAACCTGAGCAGTTGTTTATACTGTGATAAAAGTGCCAAAATAATGACTTTGATGACCTTTTTTTCTCCTATCATATTTTTTCATGCTGTCTAGGAGTCAGAGAGAGGCTGTAATTCTGTGGCCTGATTTACTCAGCTCTCGAACTTTGTTATAAACTACTGCACAAGGAAACTCATTTCTGTTAGAAGTCCACCATCAGAGAACAAGGATTTTAGTACAGTTAATTGATTCTGATATAATCAGACTAGATTTTTCCCTCCCTTTCCTAATCCCTCAAGGCTTTATTAAAATCCTTTGCATCAGCAGCATAAGGTGTACAGCACTAACAAACAAGAAACTTTATCTTCTAACCTCTCATTGTGTATGTCTGAAAGACAACAGCGTTTAGTGGTATCTGAAGGACTCTAATGCTGAGTTCACAAGTTTTCTTGGGCAGTTCCCAATGCAGTATTTGTTAATCCAAAGAACTAAAGAAATAGTGACAGACACACACACACACAGACACAAGAATGAGATAGACTTAAAAAGCTACTTGCAAACCAAGGCTTAACTATGAACAAGTGGAAAAATATCTACTGGCATGAAAGACAATCTGGCAGTTTTATATTGGATGGAAGATGAGATTAGCTCTGCAGAAATACAGCTAGATGCACACAAATTGCTAGTCGGCTGTGTAGTGCTATATATCGATACAGACATATTTTCAAATCCATACACTTTATGAAGCCAGACACAGGATTATTATGACTTGCTTGCAACAGGAAATAATAAATGTCAGTATATGTAGGTATATAAAGCATAAATAAATGTGATCTTTGCACAGTTATACTCTGACTTCTTCATTACAACCCTTTATTTTAAAAACAATTAACTGTGGAAAAGCCTTAAGTCACTACCAGCCTGTGGCTGTCTCCAGTTCCTATCCATCTGAGGCCATCTTGCAAAACTATGAGCACCATTTGCAAAAATATTAAAAGAATAAGTGACTTCAATTCCATTCTTATAAGTATTTTTGCCTCCACAGTCTTAATGCTACTAACATAATTAAGCCAACACATAACCTCCATATAACCAATCACTGAGTTCTGAAACCTCAGGAGCCCTCTCTGATACTCCACCTCATCAGCAGAATACCTACTGCCTCCCTCACACACACTGTTTTGGGGCCCTCTGAGGACCAAGTGTGAATGATTTTAGAAGAATTAGCCAAAAAACATTGCAACCCCTTTCCATTGCTCCTTAAAGAGTTTCATTAAAACCCACAGTTCTCGCTCTTTCTAATTTTACTCTTTTTCCCACTGAGAAATTATTTAATAATCCGATGAGAATGTTTTAATTTATAAGAGAGTTCTTTCCCTCCCTTAGGACAAAGACTTTCACTTTTAAGCAGTTAGCACATTAAATTGTTTCATTTTTATATGTGATCTGCTGTCCCATAAGAAACACTGTGGTTTTTAAAACATGATGTGCCCCTGTCCCCTCACTGTTGTGTATTTGCCTCCACTGCAATAACTGGGGTTTTACTTCCACAGAAGATATATTTTCTTGGAACTGGACAAATGACAATTTTAAATATAAAAATAACATATTCTGATTCAAGCAAGGCACAGTGACTCTTTAGGTGCGCCTCCTATTGTACAAATCATGAAGGCAGATTATATTCAAATGTCATATTAAATTCATTTTTTCCTTCCAGATAAGCAGTATACCTGAATTTTCTCAGCTTCACCTAAAATAATGCAACATGTCAAGTGAAAACGTGTTTGTTTGTTTGTTTGTTTTTTCTCCTAGAAAAACAAAGGTTTGTAAGTTTATAAACATTATTGAATTATTGTTCTCTCTTCAAAGAATCATAGAATCATTCAGTTTGGAAAAGAACACTAAGACTGTCTAGTCCAACCATCTATCTATCCCCACCATACCCACCAAACCATGTCTGTCAATGCCACATTTATACATTTTTAGAATACTTCCTTAGGCAATGACTCTACCACCTCCCAGGGCAGCCTGTTCCCATGCCTCACTACTAGTTCTGAGATGAAATTTTGTTTCATACCTCATAGTAGTTCTTATCCATTTACCCTCTACTACCATGATAGTGCTGCAGAAAGCAGATTTGGTATCTACAGAGGTCTTTCCAAATTGCCTTCTCAAACCCTCACACACCACTTTTTTCACCAGTTAATAAAGATAGTTTCACTAAGAATCAAAAGTCAGCTCACAGCAATGTGCTGGGAAAAAAATATATACATCAGGAATTTTTCAGCCCAGATCTCTGGCAACTTAAGCTCACTTAATTTCAGCTAAGTTTCACCAAAAATCCTGATGGTTAAATGGAACCTCCTGTGTTTCATTTTATCCCAGTTGCCGCTTGCCATTGACACCACTTAAAAGAGCCTGGCTTCATCCACTCTCAGTCTTCCCTTCAGGTATTCAGTGACATTGATGGGATTCCCCTGTGCCTCCTCTTCTCCAGGCTGAACAGTCTCATCTCTCAGACATTCCATATGTCTATGCCTCTCTTGTAGGGAGTCCAGAACTGGAAACAGTTTTCCGTGAGTGTCCTCTCCAGCACTAAGTGAAAAGATCACCTTACTCAATATGTTGCCAAAAACACTGTGATTTAATTCCTGATTCAATCTTTCTGGAAACTCAGAGGCAAGATCCCAGATACAGAAATGTCCGTTGGAGCTTTGTGATTAAATGCCATAGAGAGAGGCTTCCCTGAAAATTCTGAGAGGATCACACTGGAACAGTTTTACTGAGTCCCCACACAACGGTGAAGAGCAGTGGTAGGAAAGTGTGCAACCAGCTAGCTGTGATAATTCAATGGTGCCATTGCTTAGCTACCTTGAAAACCTCTATGTTTTCTGATTAAAAAATGTGCAGGTATCACTAAGTGTGAGAAAAGTTATATGAGCTCCTTCAAAAGAGTGTGCTAGAGGCACTCTTTAATTACTACCCTATTACTGCTCCTAGCTCATCGCTTTGTTAAAGCAGTTATTGCAAGCTCTACTTCACTCTCCACATGATAATAAATGAGATTAAATCCAGCAAATCCAATCTGCCCAGTGTATGCAGCTGAGAGAAGAATTTGGTCTGTTTTTATTGCTCTTTTTTTTTTTTAATATATGTACATTCCTCTTAATTTTTAATTAGAGTGTAAAAAATAGATTTTTTTCATTAAATTCTTATTTATGAAAACTGCTGCGAAACCATGCACAGAAAAGCTCTGAGTGATTCTTCATTTTACTGTGATTATAAATACAGGATTAAATTAAATATGACACAGAGAATAGTCAGAAATTTTTAAAAGTGATTTTTAAAACAGGCAGGAAAGGCAATAGAAATGATAGAGGAGGTATGTGTATGCGTTTATGTTTGTATGCAGACAAAATCCAAAAAGTAGTGCAGAAAATTAAACATTTAAGATTTGAAGAACAAAGCCCTGTGGTGACTTCACCCTGATGTGCAGCTGAACCTCACCACACCACTCTCAGTCCCCTTATCAAAGGAAGAGAGGTGGAAAACACAGTGAAAAAAAGGCTCAAGGGCAGAGATAAGAACAGGGACATAGCTCACTGATCACTGTCACAGGCAAAACAAACTGAGCATAGGGAGATTAATGTAATTTATTGCCCATTTCTAACAGACCAGAGAAGTAAAAAAACTAAAAGCAAAATAAAAACACCTTCTTCTCATCCACTCTTCTCTGCCTTTTCTCCCTGATCAGCTCAGGGTAACGGGGAATGGTTGCTGCAGTCTGTCCATAACACTTTGTCTGTCTGGTGTCTTCATGGTTCTCTGCCCATACTCCACGGGTTCCTCTCACAGGATGCCATGTTTCCTGAACTGATCCTGTGAGGATTTCCTACAGGCTGCAGCTCTCCAAGCACTGCTCCAACATGGGGCTGTACCACAGGGCCTATCCTTCAGGAACTGCTCTAGCACAGGTTCACAAAGGTGGCAGCTCACCCAGCCCACCTGCCCCTCTGCAAGGCTCCTCTCCATGGCTGCGGTTTCAGGCTGGGGCTGCTCTTGCAGGGGATTTCCATGGCTGTGGCCTCATCCACTGCTGCACTGTGGCCCTCTCCATGGCTGCACGTGGAGATCTGCTCTGTGTGGTGTCCATGGGCTGCAGGAGGACAGCTTGCTCCACACCATGGTCCTCTCCTGGGCTGCAGGAAACTTCTGCTCTGCAAATGGAGCACCTGCTGCCCTCCTCCTGCTCTCACCTTGCTGCCTGCAGGGCTGCTTCTCTCTCATTTCTCACTCCTCTCTCCCAGCTGTTGCTGCGAAGCAGTTTTCCTCTTAAATCTGCTCTCCCAGAGCACACTCAGCATCGCTTATGGCTCAGCTCTGCCCAATGTTGTGTTCCTTTGGAACAGTTGGAGCTGGCTCTGATCTGATACGGTGCAGTGCTGGGCTGCGCTCACAGAGGTCTCCTCTGCAGCCCCCCACCACCAAAATCTTGCCATCTAAACCCAATACAAGCTTAAATCTAATATAATGTTCAGCATTTATTTTCCTATTCTCTTCCATCCTAGAGTCTCAAAGCACAACACAGCTAAAGAATCAATAAAAACAAACCCTGCACATATTCCAAAAGAGAAATATATGAAATAAAGAGTCTTGTGCAGCTCACCTTTAGGTTTAGAAAGACATTCTCTATGTGGAAACTTTGAAAATCCTTCCTGAGAGCAATAAAGCAGGTGAAGATATAGACAATGGCTGTTCCATGCAAATTTTTGGCAGCTGTTTACAAACCAGCTGTCTTCAAAGGCTGTCAAATCTTTGGGGATATTTTGCAGTCATCTTTTCATTTATGACTCTGCTAGTGGATAGTCTGCCCTATACTGGAAAATAAGTAATAATCGCATGAAAAAAAATTGAAAATAAAAATAAAAATGCATCAAGGTGTATGTATTAGAAAGAAACCATTCAGCCTCTGTGGATTCTCTCTTTTGTTCTTTCCATAGTGAATGCATACATAAGAGGCCTCTATTTCCCTCATCATTGTTGACAAAAGCACAAAAACACAAGTCACGCAAGCAATTTACAACCATAAATGCTGAATAGGTCAGTTTCTTCTTGACCCAGGTATTAATTTATAATTTTGCAGCCTCTAATAGAAGAAAAAAAATCCTCTTCTTCTGGTAATTAAATGTTAACCGCATACTCTGCTGACAAATGGTATTCAGCATGACAGGACAAAGGGTTAAGAAATAAGTGACAAAAGACATATGAAGCCTTCCAGAAAATTAAATTGAATCCCTTTTTGGAAGAAAAGTAAGAGGATGACATCATTTCTGAATGCCCCTTAGAAGCACAGGAACTGAGTTAGAGCCAGTATTAATCAACATCGCTAATGCATAGAAAGGTAGAAAACTTGATGCAAAACAGTTTCAGGTTTGTTACCTCGTTTCTGGTAGAATTTATCCATCACATGGGCTTTATCCCACATAACAATTGTTGAAGTGTGAGGTTTTTAACAAGAATTTCAATACAAAAAAAAAAAAATCAATTCTTTTCAGATTATATAGGTGCAACTCTAGATGTTTCTCAGCTGTGGGAAGCTGCACAGACAACATACAGTGTGTGTGAATAACATGAAGCAAGCTGCCTGACTTTGCAAAATCAAGACTTCTTTGCAGAAAGTGAAGCATGAAGTATATTCTTGTCTGATATGCATTTACATATACATATATTTATACTTACATGAAACTTGATAAAAAAATCCACTGACATTTTTTTCCTTTGCTGCCCCAACCAAACATCAGCTATTGCAAAATGTCACTCTGGTAAAAATACGAGCATACGTATGAAATTGATTTAATGCCATCTAAAGGGACATTAATCTAGCTGCAAATTTTCACTGCGAGGACACAGTGCAGTAAATTTTTGCTAGTCTAACACTACAGTTGATATTGCATGATATATGACACTTCCATTTGGAAAAGAAAAGAAAAGAAAAGAAAAGAAAAGAAAAGAAAAGAAAAGAAAAGAAAAGAAAAGAAAAGAAAAGAAAAGAAAAGAAAAGAAAAGAAAAGAAAAGAAAAGAAAAGAAAAGAAAAGAAAAGAAAAGAAAACTTTTCTTGAAAACCTTAACTGACTTTCATGTATTTCTGGTAACAAATTGTACAGATAATAAAGGCTATAGGTACATCAAGCAAGCCCATGTTTTTCAAACACTTTGAAAGATGTACAATTAAGCTATTCAGTTCACTGTATTCTCTTCATTCTGTTTATAACATCTGGGAATTAACAACCTTAATTGATACCATTTTCCTATTCGATTTGTTGGTTAATATAGAGGAAAAAGTAGTCATTCTTATTCTCCTTATAAATCCTTAATGGTGAGGTTAAGAATCAGACTGCTTCATTAGGAAGTTCTGTAGTGATTCCAAGTAAGGAAAGAACCTGGGATTGCATTAATATTCCTTAGCAAGAGCCTAATTGGGAGTGATTTTCTTTGACTTTGCTTACTTGAAGCTAAATAGTTTCATGTTAGCACAGAGATTGATGAGAGTGATTTCATATGCTCCAGATACATGAAGGAATAAGTATTTTATATAAAACAGTTCACCAAAAAATGTGTTGGTTCCATCACCACTGCACTCCACAGAGATCAGGTCTTTGGATCAGTCGATGGCAGCACATTGCTGTTCTACCAGAGCACACCACCAGGCAGGTCTCACTGCCAGAAGGTGACAGTATAGCTCACAGCAGAGATGGTTAAGAACAGCCCAGGGACCCTTTTTTTTTTTTTGGCTCCACTATGCTGGCAAGCATATGAATTTATCGAGGGCTCACTTTGAGGGTGGGACATCAAGGGTAAAAGTCTTCTCCTGCCTAGATCAGACCAGGGATCACTGATCTGAATTTGAATGTTTTCTTATATCCCTAGGTAGTCGCAGCCCTATTTTCTTCATCAGGCTATTTTTCTTACTGCAAAAAATAATTGTTCTGTACCGCATCATATTCCTTTTATACACAGATAGGAAAAAGCAAACATCTGCAAGAGAAGCCTCTCATGCTAAAAGATACTTAATGTTTTTAGAAAATGTACTTACTGTTTGGTCTGAGATTGCTTTAGATCTCTGTGACGGTGTAGCTAATGACCCTTATACACAATAATTCTCCAGTTTCTATCAGTGTTTGAGCCATTCTGGCATGAGTTCTGCCTTTCTCTGCATTATGTGTACATGTACGTACACGCACCAGACACCTAAACTTAGAGATGAGACATTTACAGCCAGCCAGGCTTGCAACAAGACATGTTTTATTCATCCAGACTAGTAACATAAAAGAGAGCTCCTGCAGCCTCGCTCTCTGTTTTTGCAGCTCTTAGTCACATCTTCAGCTGGTGCAGCCTGAGTGAAAGGTCCTTCTTCCTTCTAATGACTCATTGAGTCTTATGTGGGAAGGCTTTTTTTCACCTTCTTAATGAATTCTTGATGGCAAGTCACTCTTTGGATCTGACATATGTTAGGTTGAGCAATTGGGTTGGCTGCAAAGATACCTTGAAATTTACAGAGGTAGAAGATTTTTGTGAAGAACACCCAACACAATGACTGTCTCCCAAGCCTGACATGCCTTCTACAATCCTGACATGCTGCATAATTGAATATTTTTACCCTGTCTCTTCAGATGAAACAGCTGATACGGGGTTTTTCAGTATTCCCGGTGGTAGCCATAAAGAGCCTGATGCTTTTCTGCAGGAAGGGGACGTGGCCATGCCAACCATACAAATAAAATGTAAGAGCTGTGGTGTTTTTTAACAGAGACATTATTGCAAACTATAAAAGTGATCCCCTTTGCATTTGCTAATAAAAGCAGACCCATCTGCAGTCTCCATTCAGCCATTCCAAAGTAATCTGTCCCACGGATTACCTGAGGTCCTGCATATGCCACCTCACGAACCAGTGATGGATGTTACAAATTGTTGAGCCCTTAGGTATTTTTAGGACTCTGCTGGGAGCAGTCCATTCTGAAATCTAAACTACACAAATTGTCTTGCAGGGATCAGAAGTATATTTTAGCAAGATCTGAAAATGAAAAGCTCAGAGGCAACATAAATAGAAACTAATTGGCCTTAGCTTAATGGAAAAAGGATAATAAAATATAAAATAAAAATGTCTAATTTCAATATAAGAATTGCACAATTGTCTGTGTAGATTAAATCAAATGTTTTTATAATGTCAAAACAATGTCTAAAGGAAGTGAAAATTGTTAAAAGGAGTGTGGAGTTATCACACAATCCTCATTTTGTACACCTAAAGATCTGAACTTTCTTAAGCAACCCACAAACTGTGACCTTCTGGAGAAGGATATACCTGAAAATTTCACTCTAAGGATGGAGATTTAGAAGATAACAAGTGGCTGTAACCAACAATGAACAAAAAAGCAACATCAGTGCTCATTTCTCTCACTCTACTCGGTTGCTCAGTACACCTCTGACGGTTCGAGGTGATTCTCTTTTCAGAGATCCCTGTGCACTCTCTCTAGCCAATTATCCTGTTATAATGAAAAATTTATTCTACCTCGCATTTACAGATTATTGCTGACATTATGGATTAGATGGAGATAAAGAATGGAGCCAAAGTAGTTTCTCTTTGAAGACCAAAAAACTGAATTCTAAGTCACATTTCATATTTTGAAGTGTAAAGTGTCAAACAATTTCACTTTGATGTTTCCTGAAGAAGTTTTCAATGACTTTATATGCTTTCAAAATAATTTAAAGATGGTATTTTTGCTTGTGTTTGGCACACTTTTGTTTCTTTTTCTTGTCCATGAAATGTTTGTTAGTGGATTCCATTAACTGGTCGTTAGTTTTTAGCCATTAATTTAACTTTAGCTAAAACTGTTTTTCTCCTTAACTTTTTACAAAGACATAAAAAAAGATTTGTGGCAAGAGTTTCTACTAGATAATCTCTGGACTAAGAATTCCAGCTGGTGAAGAGTCATAACAGAGGTTGGAAATGACATCTGCAGGCCAACTGGCCTAACCTCTTGCTTAAAGAAAGCTAAAATCAGATTGCTCAACACTTCATCCTTCTGTCTTTTGAATTCATTAAGATGAGATTTCACAGCCTCTTCGTGGCCCTGTTCAACAATTTGACTATCTTGTAATTTTTTTCTTAATAACCAGTCCAAACATCTGTCATCTGCAAGCCTTTCCCTGTACATTCTAAGGAATAATCTGTCTCCGTATTCCCTGTAACTTCCCATTAAAATGTCCTCTCAGCCTTCTTAGCTGAACAACCGAGCTGCCTCATCCTCTGCTCAATGGGCAAGTGCTCCAACCTATCACCTTTGTTGCCCTCTGCTGAACTCCATGCAGTTTTCTGATGTCTTTCACGTACTGGAGATCCTGCACAGGACACAGCACTGTGGATGCGTTCTTGAAAGAAAATCCAGGCCAAGACTATTTGCAGAATGATCATCTTCAATTTGCTTTTCACATAACAGCAGGCAAAGGTATTCAATACCTTCCAGGCTCAGTTTTTTTACCCTGATGGATCAGGAGTTGCGCATGCATTTCTTATGACAAGTGACCCTCAGATTTCTGGCAGCTTGAGTTGCCAGCTTTCCAGTGTTGTAGTTTTCTAAGTTTCAAGACTATCAGGCTGTCAACACCATGGGCTGCTGACCTAACAGAATTGTCAGCAGATGTCCCCACTGAATGCCTCCCAATCATTTTGACTTTCTATCACATTTTTCTTTGGCTTCAGGATGCTTAACTGAACTGCAGAAAACTTCTCCAAATAACACAGGTAACAATGTCAGTAACAACAGCAGCAGAAGGAAAAAAGACTCATGCAATCAGTCAGGGAGGAAATTAGGACACTGATGTTGGGAATAGAAGGTAAGAAGGGACGTTGCAAGTGACAGGAAAGTAGATTAAGTTTGAAAATATTTTTTTATGTGTGTATAAAGAGGACGGCAAAGATATCCCACCTGAGACTATCTTTGTGCTCACCTTCTGAGATGGCTTCACTGTCAGCACAAAACAGACAATGCTTTGTCAAAACTAAGATGACAAAAAAATTCTTGGTTACCTGATCTGGCAGAATTCTGACTAAAAGAGAAAGAAAAAAATATTTATTAGATTATTTAGAAGCATTAAGAAGAGCTAAGTGAAGTCCCTGCAATTTAGATGTAAGCCATTGCAACCTAGATATTAAGAACTGGATAAAACCGATGTAGAACTGCACAGTACTGATGGAGATAAATGGATTGGGAATTGCTAAGCCAAATTTCAGTTTCTGCATGAGGCACATATCTAACACAGACAGAAGTGTGAGAATTCCTAAATAGTAAATTGGGATTTGTCTTTAGCGTTATCTTTCCAAGCTCTAGTATCTTGGAATCTCCCTGAACAATGGAAGAATTTTGTGTTTTTTTGATAGTTTTGTTTCACACTGAGATTTGACCTCCCCGTAACAGCATGCTATTGCTATGCACAAAGCTAGCAAGCCATATGGCAATCTGGAAGCAGGAGATCAGAATTATTTTTCTTATTCTACTAGTGACTTGGATTTGGAATTTGTTACAGTATCTTTCTGAGCTTGTTTCTGTTTTGATGTGTGAGTAGCAGGTATATGCTAGCTCCAAGAATGCTCATCAGATCTTGTTTTCATCTGAGACCTCTAGATACTACTCCAACATAGCTGAACCAGAGCCTACACTTGCTATAAGATTGATACTGTTTGGCTACATCCAGACAACGAAATACAATCAGAAAAAAAGTGCCAGCACTGTCTGTAACTACACATTCCTTTAATTATCTGCAAACTCTCTAGCACCTTTGCAGATCAGTCATGATAGTCCAGGTGTAGCATAGTACAGAGCCATTCTCATGGGCAGTTTGGAGAAGGGAATTTAGCCATATAAAGATAATGTAAAGCCATATAATGTTTAGCCATATAAAGATTCTGAAATGTGCAGCCTTTCCCCAAGGCCACATTGCTGGTAGAGACAGAGCCTTCCAGGTTTCACCTTGCATTCTAAAAGCATTAGTAATATGTTCTATTGTAAGAATGCTGCTGCCTAGTTCTGACAGTCATGGAAGAGATTACTGTGAAGGAAGAGAAGGGTTTCTTAGAACTTCTGTCTAGGAGACAAAACCCTTATAGAAAAGAACCTGAAATTCCAAATAGCAGGAGAGGTGAATGGACACCACTTCTCAGAGAAATCTTACTCTCAGATCTTCTAGGCACATCTAAAAAGCACATTTGATCTCTCCATGAGATCTTTCCTGTGATTAATTGGGGGCTGTCACAGACTGAATTTAAAGATCTTGAAAATAAGTATGCAAAAGCAAAATATAATTATTATTATACAGCATTCAGACATTCCTTTACATTCTTGGCTCTTTTAGTAAAAAAGGTGGTGGGAGGGAGGAGTGCTACATTAACACTGCACAGAAAGGACTTACACTGACTTTGCATCAGCGCTTCTCCACTGAATTTTGCTGATCTACTTACAAAAGTAAGAGAGAAGATCCTAGCTTAGAGATTCTGACAAAAACAAAACCAGTTTACTTGGGAGAAAATTGTCATTTTCTTTTTCACTGGCTGTCCCAATTTTTTTCTTAATAAAACTTCAGAAAATCAAATCACAATAAATACAAATAACATAGTAAGAAGTCCTCCTTCGTTCAATTCCAGACAATTACATTCTTAAAGTCATTTTGGATTCTCACCTCTCTTTACAGTGATACACTACATAACTAGTTTGTGTCAAATCTATGTACAAACTATCAAAAAAGGCCGTAAATCAATATTACATATTAAAATATGAATTCAGTTCAGGAACATAAACCAGACTATGGGAAAAATCCTCTATATATTTTCTCTTAAAATATCTGAAAGTCTTTACTGACAAGCATATTTTTTCTCCAATGACTTTACTGACAACCAATTTTGATAGGTTCTCTTTTTTACTAGTTTTCAATATTTTATGAGAGTTAGCAAGCCAGTGTTGACACAGTGATAGGATTTGATATGACCGCCAATACTTAAAAGTAAAATTTATTTTAAAAGCAATAGCTCCCTTTAGTTCGGAGAGAAGTGCAGTTCTGCTACTTTATACCTACCTTGTATTTGAGAAGAATATGATGTTGAGTAGCCACTGAAATTTTTTCATGTTTTCACTTGGGTCCCAAAGCAACTATTCCTTTCCTTTCTTTGCTATATACTTACTTATATGTTTCTCCAGCACTACCATAAGAGGATAGACATTAAATAATATGGCTGAAAACAATGTCTCATAGGAAGATTTTAGATGTTGCACAGTATCAGGGACTCAGGTAAGACAAAGTAGGAGCCATCTGAAAGCAGTGTCTTCATGTTATTCATGTCCTGAGATCCTTGTGGGGCACAAGAACTAAAAACTCCTAACCACAGAAAGCCGCACACTATGTCTGAGAGAATCACCCCATGCAGGCCCAGTTTCCATTGCTGTGCTTAAGGAAATGAAAATACATTCTGGCACTCCTATGTGGAAATTGTGCCTTCTCCCCTCACACCCTCATTTTATAAATGGAAAAATGCCATTTAACAGAGATGATACCATCTGCCAAATGCCAAAAAGAAAGTCTGTGTTTGATTTGAGAACCAGAACAAGAGTGTTCAAGACATGAAGTCCTTGTATTTACATTCTTCAGGGACCACCAGCAAGAAACAGGATTTCCATGAACAGAGCAAATACTGGGCTGCTCTACGCAAGCCTTTGCTCTTCCAGCCCTTTAAAATTGCTGTGGCAGAGAGACAATGAAGAAGGGATACTTCTGAAAAGGAACAAAGGTATCCTTGGAAACAGATCTTCTGAACTATGTTACACTATAGGTGGAGTTCCCAAATACTGAACAAAATTTTGGATAATTATCCTATAATTACTGTGCTCTACTGCTTCAGATTCCAGAATAGTTTCAGTTTTAGAAGAATACAGTCCTATCCCTTCATAAAATTTTTGAAAAACACAGAATTTTATTCCAAGAATACAGAATCTCAGTTAAAAGTAAGACTAGAGAAAATCAGAAATCTACAGCATAGTACAAATGTATTCAATATCTTGTCTAATCCAGGCAAATTTCCCACACTATATAAAGAATTTCATACAGTCAAACTGTGGGATGATGT
This sequence comes from Cyrtonyx montezumae, assembly GCF_038088225.1. Lineage (NCBI taxonomy): Eukaryota > Metazoa > Chordata > Aves > Galliformes > Odontophoridae > Cyrtonyx > Cyrtonyx montezumae. The sequence goes on from NW_027072089.1 coordinate 5,828,632, forward strand.
GTGTTCCTAGGGGTAGAACTTAAGATCATTTTATCATGTTTCTTTGCACTCTGTCATTGAAGTTCTTTACTGCCCATACCAATGACAATAGGAAAGAGCAGATAAGCAACAATATTAAATTTTATTTTAAGTACATCTATTTCAAATTAAAACAGAGTTCAGATTCTCCCCTTACTTTCACTCTTAGTGATAGAAAGACCCATCTCTTCCACTTTACTCCACTAGATTAATCTAAAGAATCTCATAATCCCAGAATTATTAAGGTAGAAAGAGAACTCTGGGTCCATCTAGTTCAACTCCTGCTCAAGCAGGGACATCCAGAGCAGAGTGCCCTAGACCACGTTGAGGCAGCTTTTGAAGATCTTCAAGGAGAGAAACTCCATAATCTCTCTGGGATACCTGTGCCAGTGTTCCCACACAGCACAGGAGTGCTCTGGATGTTCAGAGAGAACCTTCAGTATTCCAGTTTGTGCCTATTGCCTCTCATCCTGGCACTGGGCACCACAGGAAATAATCTGACCTTGTTTTCTGCATACTCCTAACTGCCATGTATGTACACTGATCTGACTCTCTCTGAGCCTTTTCTAGGCTGAACAGTCCCAGTTCTCTCAGCCTCTCCTCATAGGAAGTATGTTCCATCACCTTGGTAGACCTCTGTTGGACTCTCCAGTATGTGCATGTTTCTCTTATGCTAGGGAACCCAGAATTGGATTTCTGATTTGGCCTCATCAGTGCTGCATAGAGGGAATGTGGTGATTTTGCAATGGGACATAACAACTGTCTTGAGTGTTGAGCTCTGTTAAGGTTTGAAAATCCAGCTAGCCCCATGGAATTTAGTTGTTGCAAAATCAAACTAGAAAACAGTACCTGTCTTTCACACTTGGCTAGTGCTATCTCTTTAAGGCCATGTTCACTGCCCACCCCTTGCATGGTCAGCAATTTCCTGTGCCAATAATCTCTTTAATGTTCCTCATTTCATTACCATGCAAGTGTAATCCCTGGTGAGTTAAAAACCCTCATTTCTGTGATTTTTATGAGATACCCATTAAGAAGAGGTCATGGGAAGGGGTTCTGATGTTTATTATTAGTAACTGGAAATATTATTTTACTTCTGCTTTACCTACTTTTGCAGCTCTTACCTTAAGTTTAACACAGCTGCTCTGGGAGGTCGTCAGTTGTGTGAATTATAACCTGACTTTGAGAAGGAGGTTTAAGTACATAATGTGAATCGTTTGATTGATGACCTGTTTGATCAACTTTGCAAGCAGGGTCCTTGCTCTGCTGAAAACCTGACTATACAACCAGTACTGCAGCATCCCAGGTTGGCACAAAGATCAGGATCACTTGCCTTACTGTAGTAAAATCTGCATTACAGTATAGCTGGTATCCTCTATCTTCCCTTCAGCTGTCTTTAATTGTTCTTGTAACAGATGCAGATCTGGGGTCTTTCATCTGTTCTCCATCCCTTGGCTCAGGCCAGTCTGTCACTCTGTAATTTGCAAGAATTCCTGTGATCTCTTGTATACACTCAGTTAACCAAGTAAAAGGTCTTTGTTGCATGGTTTCATTTTCACAGGAGCAGTTCAGAGTTCAGGGAAAAAATTATCTTGAATGAAAGGGACCGAAGAGTCAGTGAGAAGTCTACTTTTGCTTTTGTTGTTCTTTTAATTCTTTTTTATTGAAAGACTAAACCTGAGACATATTCTTTTTTTTTATTATATTATTTCAAAAAGCAAAACTTCCTGTGTTCACAGAAAGGTCATGTGTATTTGGGAAGATTCTTGATGCCTGGGAGAGGGCAGACATCACATCACCTTCAAGGAAAGTCAGGAGGATGGGCTCAGGGGACCTCCAGATTTTCCATCCTCACCACAGTCCCCATGGAGTACATCATTCTGGAAGCTATACCCAGGCACACGAAGAATAAGAATGTGATCAGAAACAGCCAGCATGGACTCACCACAGGCAAATAATGCTTGACAAAGCTGTTATATGTCTTATATGAAGAGAACAGCTGTGTGAATAAGGGAGACGGATGTTTGTGGGCTGCCTGTGCCAGGGTGCTGTCCGAGGTCCTGCAGGGCCTCTATGGGCAGCAGCCTGGTCTGCCCTGCGCAGCTGATTCCTGCCAGTTCCAGCTGGCTTCAAAAGCCTGACGGCAGGGCTCGAGCTGGTGGTGCCTCGTGGAGAATAGATTTCAGCATGGCCAAGGAGGAATCCTTGAATCATATAATGGCTTCCGTTGGAAGAGATCTTAAAAGATCACCTAGCTCCAACCTTCTGCAGTAGGCAGGTTTGCCACCCACCAGCTCAGGCTGCCCAGGGCCCCATCCAACCTGGCCTTGAACACTTCCAAGGATGGGGCATACACAGCTTCTCAGGGCAGCCTGTGCCAGAGTCTCACCACCCTCTGAGTAAAATATTTCCTCCTGATATCTAATCTAAATCTCTCTATCAGTTTAAAACCAATCCCCTTGTCTTAGAAATGTAGAATCATGTGATTTGAGAGAGACCTTAGAGGTAATCTAGTCCAACTCTGCTGTAGTGGAATAAGTTGCTCAGAGTCCCATCCTTTCAGACAACATACAGTGTTGGTCTCACTCCTGTTTAAAAGCTCCCTTTAGGTACTGGTGGGCCACTGCAAGGTCTCCCTGTAACTTTCTCTTCTCCAGTCTTTACAACACCAATTCTCTCATCCTGTATTCATAAGTGTGGTGCTCCAGTCCTCTGATTACCCTGGAGAGCCTCCTCTGGACCTACTCCAACAACTTCACATTTTTCTTGTGTTACAGGTCCCAGACCTGGATGCAGTACTCCATATGGGGCCTCATGAGACCAGAGCAGAGGTGAACAATCCTATCCCTCTTTCTTCTTGTCACCCCTCTTTTGATGCAGTCCAGGATAATGTTGGCCTTCTGAACTGTCAGGACACACTGCTGGCTCATGCCCAGCTTTTCATCCACTCATCCACTAGAACCCCCAAGTCCTTCTCCACAGGGCTGATTTCAATTGTTTTTTCTCCCATTGTTTATGTATATCTGGGGTTGCTCTGACCCAAGTGCAACACCATGCCCTTGGGTCAGAGCAATTCCTTGCTGAATCTCATTAGGTTCACATAAGCCCACTTCCCAAGCTCATCCAAGTCCTTTCAGATGGCATCATTTCTTCTGTTCTGATAGCTGCACCACACAGCTTAGAGTCATCAGCAAAGTTGTTGATGGTGCACTCAATCCCACTATCTAGGTCATATTCTTTGATAAATGACAATGTTGAAGAGTACTGGTCCCAAGATGGATGCCTGAATGACACCACTCAGCACAGGCCTCCAGCTGGACATAGAGCCATTGATAGCAACCCTTTGGTTGTGACAATACAGTGGAGCAGGGCAGTGTGTGAGGAGGAAGGAGCAGTCAAGAGGGACTAGGGTTGGATGAACAAAACCCCCATCCCACTCCCTACAATTCTTAGGGGACAAGGGTTGGGAATAATGGGGGAACACTGGGCATAGGAAAGGAGTAGAAAGGTATGGTCCCCCACCACATCCTTATCTCCAAATTGGAGAGATGTGGATTTGATGAGTGGACCACTCGATGGATGAGAAATTGGTTCAAAGGCCACGGACAGAGACCACTGATTTATGGATCTATGTCCAGGTGGAGGCTGGTAACGAGCGGTGTCCCCTAGGGGTCTGTCTTGGAACTAGTGCTATTTAACATCTTTATCAATGACATCAACAATGGAATCGAGTGCACCCTCAGCAAGTTTGCTGATAACACCAAGCTGAGTGGTGGGGTTGAAATGGTGGAAGGAAGGGATGCCATCCAAAGGGACCTCAACAGACTTGAAAGGTGGGCCAGAGTGAACCTAATGAGGTTCAACACAGTAAAGTGCAAGGTTCTGCACTTGGACTGGAGGAATCCCAGGCATCTATACAGACTGGAAGGAGCAGTCCTTGAGAGCAACCCTGCAGAGAAGGACCCGGGGGTCCTGATGGATGAAAAACTTAACATGAACCAGCAGTGTGCTCTTGCAACTCGAAAAGCAAATGGTATCCTGGGCTCCATCAGGAGAGGGGTGACCAGCAGGACAGGGAGGTGATTGTCCCTCTCTACTCTGCTCTTGTGAGGCCCCATCTGAGGTACCGTGTCCAGGTCTGGAGCTCCCAGTACAAGAAAGACAGATTGCTGTTGGAGAGGGTCCAGAGGAGAGCCACGAAGATGATCAGGGGGATGGAGCACCTCCCCTATGAAGACAGGCTGAGGGAGCTGGGCTTGTTCAGCCTGGAGAAAAGAAGGCTGCAGGGTGACCTAAGTGCAGCCATTCAGTACCTAGAGGGAGCCTATAAACAGGAGGAGAGTAAACTCTTTGAAAGGGTAGATAACAGCAGGACAAGGGGAAATGGTTTTAAGTTGAAGGAGGGAAGACTTAGGTTGGATATCAGGGGGAAGTTGTTTATGATGAGAGTGGTGAGGTGCTGGAACGGGCTGCCAAAGAGGTTGTGGATGTCCCATTCCTAGAGGTGTTCAAGGCCAGATTGGAAGGGGCCCTAGGCAGCCTGGTCTAGTATTAAATGTGGAGGCTGATGGCGCTGCATGTGGCAGGTGGAGTTGGAGATTCATGATCCTTGAGGTCTCTTCCATCTTGGGCCATTCTGTGATTCTGCAATTCTGCATGGTTTTAATGTTCTCCTTTGTTTCTCATCTTTTGTTGTTGTTGCTTGTTTGTTTTTAATTGTCATTAAATTGAATTAGTTTTCTCCAGGTTTAATCATTTTCTTCCTTGATTGTTACTTGGTGAATTATCTCCATGTCCTTATCTAGACCCATGAGTTTTTTCATTGTATTTTTTCTTCCCTTTCCTTTTCAGCTGTGCGGAGTGAGTATCTGAGTGGGCATCGAGCCACAGTGCAAAGTCAATTCACCACAGAGTTGTATATCTTGGCTTTCACAAGGCCTTTATCATTGTCTCTCTATACTGTACTTTTAGCCAAATAGGTAAGATATAGGATGGATAAATGGATGGTGAAGTTGACAGTATATTGGCAAGATCTTCAGCCTCAAATAGCAATGATAAGTGCCATAAAGTCTAACTGGCAGCCTGTAACTAGTAGCTTTCCTCAAGGAACAGTACTGTTACATTATCTATTCAAAATCTAATCACAATATATAATTTTCCTTCAAGAACTGGAATTTCTGTTTATCAGTTGTCAATGTAAAATTCAGACTAGACATCACGTATTCTAAAAACCAGCTACTTCTGGAAGAGCTTAAAAGATGATATCTACCTATTGCTTTCTGTTTTATACCAGCTTCAGGACTTATTTGCACCTCTTTCAATATATTTATCTGATACACCCTATGCATTTTGGACTATATATGTTTTTGTTTGGTTTTGTGTTTGTTTGGTTTTGTATCTTTATAGCATTGAGGATATTCTTTCGAGGTTTATTCTTGACATATACTCAAACAAGTAGAGCCATCACTCTGTAGCACCATTATGTCTTACCCTAGTTTTAACCTTATTACTTCTTTTGTTCTCTGCAGTCTTGAAACTCTGTACCTCCAGCCAACTCTTTTTTATAGTCAATATCTGTCATCATCAAGTTTTGCTGTTCTCCAGCATTTCTATCCATATAACAATATAATACTATAGGTAGCCCATATATGCTGATTTCATTGTTATTCCTGCAGATGCACAGAGCAGTATTCAGAAAAGAGGAAAATAAATCTCCCAAATGCATTAGATTCAGAGATGGAGGAGGCTGAAAGAATTGTGAGGGCTTAGTTCCCAGCAACAGTCTGTGGGGAAGAGCCTGCAAGAGAAAATGCTTCTGAATTTTTCATAGTAAAAAAACTGCTGTGGAAGAAAAATTACAAAATAGACCACATCCATCTCCTTCTCTACTTCCCACACCTTTGAAGGCAAAGGTGTCTGTTGTTTGCATGGTCTCTGTCTGGTGAAATTACTGTTTATGTCTGTGTAGTAAGTAGCTCAGCTTCAACAGGGATCTGAAGTTTGTCACTACTGTGTCCGCTTCTCTGCATTTCCATCATGGAGAGGACAGATCACACTTGAAGGCACAGACTGGATACTTGAGTCCTAGGCAAAATCTGCTTTATCGATGTATCTTCAAATGAGTAGAGTTTTTAAAGGTTTTATATTATAGAGAACATACATATATAAATATTGTGATTTTTACACAATTGCACAGAGTAGTGGATATAGTTTGTTTTGAATGATGCCTCACATGTATTGTGTTCTATGCATTGATGGATGTTCCTTGAAATTCATACTAATTTATATTTATACACTGCAGAGAATGTTTTTTATAGGTATCAATAATTGTGATAATGAAGTTGGGTATTACATAAAACTACCACCAACAGCTTCTTTAGGAACCCAGTTCTGTCACTGCCTGTTAGGTAAGAGCTGAAACACTGTGTGGAGATCCTCAGGAAGCACCAGCCTCACTCTGCCTTGTTTCTGCTTCTGTATCACTTTTAGACAGGAGGTAGTGGTTCAAAGGAAAGGATACCTTGAATGGTGCCTGAAAAAGTGTTGTAGGAGTATGATTTTGGAGCTAGATGCATCATTCTCACTTAGATTTTGTGCTAGTTGTTTGCATCCATGTCTGGATCAGGTCCCAAGGCCGGGAACAATTGTTTTGTTCCTAAATCTTTCACTGATGCATTGTTCCCAGGACTGGTCCCATAATTTGAAGATTTGCATTTTTCCCAATAGTACCTAACAGGCATTTCTCACGTCTCAAGTCAACTCTCTGTAAGCATCTTCCTATGTAGCTTGGTGATGTCAATGGATTAAATATCTATTTCCAGAAATAACGTTTGCACCAAATCTCATTGTAATCAATAGAATCTGTCCCTCTTGTTAATGCAGAACAGGGATGTCTGAGTAACAGGGAAAATCTCTTAATATAACAGATTATTGCTCCATGGGGCAAGTTGTCAGTAGGAGTTGGAAAGGCTGTGATCCACACTCACTCCTGCACAATCACAGCAAGGGAAGGAACAAGAGACAGCAATTTCTGGAATGAGGAGCACGGAAGGGTGCAAAGAGCAGGATAAGCAATTGTCAGAAGCTCTTTGGAAAAATATAAACAATCTGTTAAGGAGGAGGAGGTGTGGGAGCTGAACAGAAGCAAATTAAAATGATAATTAGAAGAAAAAAAATACCAAGTAGATGAGTACATTTTAGCTGGTAAAGCCAGGGATTTCAGATGTATTCACAGCAGACAGATGGTAAAAAAGGAAAAAAAAAAAAAAAACCTAACAGTATACCCTATAATCAGTTCCTTAACATGAATATTTGGGATTTGGTTAGGGGTGGGAAGTAGGGAGCTGGCAGCTTTATACACAATTACTGTGTTTTGTATCTTTGCAGCAGTGGAAAAAGGATCAGAGAAACCAGGGGCAAAAGCCCCAGCCCTGGTTCATTGTGACCATGAGCTGGAACAGTCAAATAATCCTCACCATTCATATGAACTGATTTTAAACTGTAATTTTCTCATTTCCTCATGTAAAAGGTTTGGACTTCCTGTTTGCTCAGACACCAAAATCCTTGGGCACCTGGAAGTTTAATTAAAGAACATATGGTTTAAATAGATAAGTCATTTTGCCATGTAAATTATTGATACATCCTAAAGAAGAATGAATGAAAAAGAACACTAACACCCCATTCCCCAACCTCTGATAACATCAAATAACAGCTGCTGCAGTAAGCAAAACATGAAAGAATGGGAATAATTTTCCCAGTTCGATAAAGCAGGGCACGTCTTCCCAATGCATCAGAGGTGAAGTGCAGAGATTCCCATAGTAACTGACTGCTCAGTGCACCCTTGAGGCATAGAGCAGAGAGCAGTGCAGTGAATTGCTTCAGCTCAGTACCAAAACTGTTATCTATTGTCTTCCTTAGGGTGCACAAATGGCCCATACAAACAATCTCTGTGCAGTGTGCTCTAGAGCCTGGGATCTACATCTCAGTCCTCTGGGAGCAAGCTGGGATGTCCCTGTGACAGACTCTGGCAGGCATGCTTGCATTTGGTTTGGTTCTGTTTTTCAGTAGTTAAACAGAGATACTTTACAGGGTAACAGCTTTCTTGGGCAATGTAGTTGTTTCGCCTGTCTAGTCTAAAACTAAGCTCAACCTATTGCCATGGTGAAGTCATCCCACAGATTTGGAGATCCCCTAGATATACAGAAAATTTCACTAAAAATTTCCATTCCATCTGAAATTACTGACAGAGCTTCCACTGATTCAGTTAAGAGAAGAATCACAGTGTTTATAGCCCCCAAACCTGCAAATCTGACATCTGACTCTTGAGGAGAATAACCAGAGGCAAGCTATTCACACTCTTTATTATTTATGGAATCATGACTTTGGATAGCATAACTGTGACCAAATTGATTTTAAATAGAGAAGCATTTTTATAGGAGACCCAAACTTTTGGATATTTTTTGCTGATTTCATAAATCTTTTAAAATTGTACTGCTTTGCTAATTTGGGTGGTTTACAACAGAGGAGTTAATTTAAGGAAAATGAGTAAATGTTTGGGCTTTTTGATGTTTGCTTTCAAAATGAAATGGAAATTAAACAGAAATGAAAGAAAAGAAAAACCTTTGATTTCCCAAAGCAGTTTTTCCTACGAAGCTGACGGTTAAGATTCTGAAGTGTTGCACTGTGAGCATCTTTGGCTCTTGTCTGAGAATTACATTGTTTTTTGTTTCTTTCGTTGCTGCTGAAATACTGTTTCCCTCATATATGGAATAAAAAGGATTTTCATAAGTGCATAAATCACAGATAGATGTGAGATCATGAGAAAGAGTTCCTACCCACAATCACCCATATCTTCCCTTAATCCATGCTCCAGCAGTGAGTCTTTGGACACAGTCATGGCCACAAAGACCACTAAGAGAGGGATGTAGACCTTCTGGCCCTGTCCGAGGGGCATGCAGAGGCCTAACTGTTCCTTTCTCTGTGATCACTGTAGGCAAAATAAGTCTCTTCATTGTGCTGCCTGAAGTAAGGAGTAAAACAGCCTGGAGGATCTAGCACAGTAAAGACAGAATATGGTGGGCACCATGTCATTCACCGCAGGAAGAAGATTACTTTCAGAAGAATCTTTGAGGAAAATGAAGGCTTCAATTTCCCCTTGGTATCAGGCCGGGTTCTGCAACAGCCATTTCCATGTTTCGCTTGTTTCAGCTTAGAGGATGTGATTCCTTGATAGATCAGAACTTGCATCATTTCATCTCCCACTTAACTAATTTGATGAGGAAAATGGAACTGCTACAGTGGCAATTTGAGTGTATTAAAGAAAAAAGCTAATGCAAAATTTTGATTCACCAAATTTAAAGTCCATTTCCATTACGTTTAATAAGTTCATCCTCTCTTAGTTCATCTGTACTTATCTTTAAGTCTGCATGGCTGGGTGGCATTAGAAATAAGAAGATTATTCATAGTAGGGTGCTCTGCCTATGAACTTTTTTTAGCTCTCAGTAGAGATAAAGAATTTTTACTCAACTGTACATCATTCCATAATCACACATGTGGTCAGCTTTTCTGTTCTTATAAAATCACACCTCACACCATCAGCCACAGACCTTTCAAAAATACCGAAAGGACTATAGTTAATTCAAATAGAGTGATCATTAAAGTAAGAGGATAGTCTGGCACATTTTTTATTTCCATACAAGAATACAGTTATGAAATCCAAACCATAGGTCTTATTCATGTATGTAATAAGATGACAGTGAAGAGAACTTGCTACCAGAATTTTCACCCTGTTGCTGCAAATCCATACACAAATAATTTGGGCTGAAGGCCCAAGTCATGATGTATTATACCAGATAAAAGTAAAGGCAGCAAGGAAGCAAGCCTGAAGGAAAAAATCTCTTAACAATTGAGATTCACATTTGGGGGGGAAGTGAAGTAAAAGACTTCTGGCAACTGGAGCCTAAATTTAAGGACTAATTGGGTAAAAAATTAAAAGAGATATTAAAAATAAATAAATAAACTTGCAGTCAATCCTGCAGCAGCAGCTGGTGCTTCTCTGTCTGAGGAGTCAAGGAGAGGGAGCAGAGCCCTTGGAGCTGGCACTGAGCAGGTGGGAAGGTGCTGCAGTTCTTTGCAGCAGATGTTCCCTAGCAACAACCTTGAGCAGATGGGAGTTGAGTACCACCATGCTCAGCTGGTGGCAGCAGCTCCTGTTCCCCTCATGTCCTGCCTGGGGCAGAGGAAGGTAAGGAAGGACAGCAGAGTCTACAAGAAAGCTTTTATCCAGGTGAGATGAAAGGAATAAGGAGGTCATCATTCTCTTATACTTAGTTGAATCCCAAAGAGACTTAAAAAATTACAGTAAACAAGTTTGATAAACAGCAACAACAGTGTTGTAATTACATCTATACTAATTATAAGTAATTATAGGGGTATTATCACATATCCATCCATCCATCCAGTCTTTTATTTTCTGTGGCTGAGTTAAGCATGTTATCTGAAAATGGACAGTTCACAGATGCAGAGGATTTCAAAGAAAGTATACCTTGATGGATGTGTTATCAAATTAAAGAAAATAGGTACCTTCTAGAGGACAACTAATTAAACTAGCACAGGGAGAACATGAATAATCATCCAAGTTGAACATAGCTAAAAGCAGCAATGGCTGTAGACAATGTCCGTAACACTGCAACAAACACCACCAAGTTACAGTCACCTCTTTTATTCAGAAAGGTATGCGGGAACTAGCACTCTGATTATGTTACTGCTTATGTAAGCATTGTCTTATTATTAAGGGAAAATAAATTATACTTCTGTGTTTGATCTGGCACCATGCCCTTGAGCCTTGGTTGTAATCTGCATTCAGAAGTGAGGGGAAATAAAAAAACAGAAGGGCCATAAAACTTCATGGTCAATAAAGCACCATAACTGTCTCTTGGGGGAGGGAGAAAAGCCATCTTATGAGAGTTTGTATGTAATAAGAAGTGGTTGGTTTTCTTGCACCTTCGCAGGGTCAATATTTTGTTTGAAACACATCTGTGTCCAAATTAGGATTGTGTAAATTTGAACTTGTGTCCTCAGTGCCTCTATTCTATGAATGTCACTACTTATAAAAGTCTGACTAATTATCTTAGCTGAAGACCTTGATTAATCAGGATCTAGGTGAATGTCTTAAAGACTCAGAGATAGTTTTGTAGACATGAAAAACAGATCAACACTTGATTATATATTCTGGTGAGTCAAGCACACCCATATGGGATCTCATCTCCTGTGTCTCTACTTCCCTTCTGCTAATCTAACCTCTTAGCAACGTTTTAGCAATTCCTGTGGGTGAAACAAGCAGTGAATAGAAATTGGAAAACTACAGATGAATCTGAACTTAATTCCATCAAAGCTGATGGGTGCTTTAATCCAGTAACTTAAAGGACACCAGCTCAGCTGATAATGATATTTAATATGAAGGCTGATTCAGAAGTAATGCCTCCAATTTTATTGTGTTGGCCCATGACAGAGGTGGATGTTGGTGGTATGGCAGTAGAGAATGAACCATCCCACCAATATTCCACTACATTATATTGCCATCCATGTGACAGATGACAGCAGAGGTGCAGTCTGACAAAATGGTGTCTGATATGAAAGTGCATATGATACAAAGGTGTGTAACTGAATTCTTCCATGCAGCAAAAATTGCACCTATTGATATTCATCAACACTTACTGAACTTTTATGGAGATCAAACAGTGGATATGAGCACAGTGAGGTGCTGGGTGGAACATTTCAGCAGTGGCAACAGTGGGTCACCTCAACTGTTGCAAATTTTTACAAGCACAGCATACAGGCCCCTGTTCATTGCTGGCAAAAATGCATAGTTAAAGGTGGTGGCTATGTTGAAGAATAGTTTTCAGAAGCTGAGAATTTTCTCTATCAAATGATGTTATTGTGCTCTTTGTATCTGTTGTAGCTTTCATGGAAAGAAATAGGAGGCATTACTTTTGGAGTAACCTACATGCAAATGGTAGTTTAGTCCACTCTCCCTCATACTGCATAGAAATGGATCTAATGAGACAGTAACAGGAAACTGGGAAATGGCCCCATCTGAAATCTTGTGAGAACACTTCCCTTGCAACATGCTGAAGAAAATACCACCTTGCCCATCTGTCTGACCTGGTTCAGCCAACTACTGGATGTTGGACTAAGGTACGTGAGCAGGAAAGTCCTTCACAGAAGATCTCACATTTAGAGTTTATTCTTGCTTTTCAGAGGAGAAATAGCAAATTTATCTTGAAAGAGGATTGATTTTTCTCTTTGAATGAGATCAACAGGAGTGATCTACAGAGACCCTGACTGCATGGCAACCTGCTAGCTAGCAGGCAGAGTTTTGTTTTCTGAGGATCTAAAAGATCACTCCTGTCCTTATACTGTCCCACAGAGCAGGAGTAGTGTCAAGAAACTGAACAATCAGAAACTTTTGTAATCGGTTGACCACTGAGTGGGATGTAATGTTTGAGATAGGCAAAGTGTTAGGGAGCACATGAGAAACATTAAATTAACCACCACCTCGAAACTGCACAATTCTGCTGAATTGGTCAATTCTGATAAGAAAGAAAGCTTCAGTCTGCTGCTGGTTATACTTTTTTGTTTGTTTGTTTTTCACCTACATGAATGCAAGAAAAAGGAGTTCTCATTTTGCCAAAGATATAATACTCTCTGAAAGTAATGCCTCCTATTTACTTGCATAGAAGTTACAACAGATACAAAGAGCACAAAAACACTATTTGATAGAGCAAATTCTCACATACAAAACACTACTTTTCAACTTTATCACCACTGTTAGCTGTTCATTTTCACCTGTGATGAACAAGAGACTGCATGCCCTGCTTGTAAAATCTGCATGGACATCTTGTCTTTCACATTGCTGTTGCCACAGCTGAAATACATCACCCACCACTCCACTGTGCTCACATCCACTGTTTGGTCTCCATAAATGTTCAGTAATCATTGTCAGTACGTGCAATACCACCATCTGCCTCTGACATTGTGGGCTAAAATAATACAGTAGGAGGCACTACTTCCAGAGCAGCCCTTGTGCCTACATTGACTTCTTCACTGTAAAGTAAAACAGCAGTAATTGCATTGCACTAAAGATTATTCCTAGCTGCCTCAATGGGAAATAAGTCTGGTTTAAACTGATTTAGAAGCATCCAAGTAGGAATTTGCAGTGCTTTTCTTCTGTTAATTAATATCACTTATTCACTTAAACAATAGCAACAGTTCTCTAAATGCATTATGGGCAGGGGCTGGGGATAGCAGGCAATATCTTTGTCTCACAGCAGCATGCCTGTTTTCTTCAGTTGGGTAATTTAATATAGCTTCTTTCACTCCTCTTCACACCCACAAAGCAAAAGCCACTATACTGACATTTCCAAGGCAAAAACATGTAATTTCTTTTCTTCATCATTTTATACTCCATCGGGGTGATCCTTTTAACTAGTAGGAGAGCCAGCTTCACGTTTCATAGAATATGCCCTTTTTAATGCAAAGTGTTAGCTAGAATGACATTTCAGTGCTGATCTTGAGAAAAGGACGTTGCAAAGTGAGATAAATCCAGTGTAGCATGAATAAAAAAATTTCCAGTGCATTTCCATTCAGATTACACATCTTCTTGGAAAACTAGATGTCTTGTTTAAATCATCAGTCTGTTGGATTCGCTGCCATGGAAATTGCAAAGAAGCTGTTTAGCAGGACCTTCCATACTGGATCCATTGAACAAATGCAAACGTCCCAACATACAGAGGAGAGAAAGTTCATTGTGACACACCTCTGTATGGATCGTGTCACTCTTCATACTAAACTTTCTTTTCCAAGTCTTCTGTTCAGCAGGTCATGTCACTCGAAAACGCTGCAGTTATTTTGAAAAAGATTTATTTTTCATTCATTACTTTTATTTTTCATTCATTCCATTACTTCAATAGGAAATCTATTCTGTTTTGGTTACTGTTTTCTCCATTTTGCTTGTTTGCTTGAAGGATTAATAGAATCCTTTTTTTTAAAGGAGCTTTATATTCCATTATATGCTACAGTAGCCTTATTGTGCAAATAATATTATTACTTCTATTTTCTACTAGTAAAAGCAATAACATGGCAAACTTAACTACTTACTTCATTTTGTGAAGATTCTTCTTTTCCTAGAAATTAAATTCCAAACAATACTTAAAGAGGATTTTTTATTTATTTATTTTTTAACATTGCAGTCACCAAATGGAAAATCTTATTTGTGGTGCAGTTATTGTTACTGTCACCAAGCAAACAGATGGCGATCTGTGGGACAGGGAAAGTCTTGGTGCACATCTTTCTTTGAGCAATCCTTTGGTTTACAGGTTACTTTCCTTTCAGTGTTCTTCAAATATTACACGATGTTGCACTCATTGCATGACATGCATATGCAATGCTGGGGCTGAAAGGAAGAATTACAGTACAACCTTGAAAACTTTTTACATTTCATTCTGATCTAGAGCAAGGAAGGAATATGATTACAGAATTACAGTTTAAGAAAGACTGTCACAAGAAAAGCAAGTCAAAAACAGAAGAGGTCATTACTAGACAGCTTAATTCTTTTTTTTTCCTTTTTTTCTGTGATTCTGACATTACGTATTTATTTCAGTCCCTTATGGTTTTGACAATGTACAATCTCATTATGTGAACTTCCCAGTATTTCACTTACCCCTTAGGGTATGTAAAAATAGCAGAATTTTTTGTATTTCTTCTGTTTCTTTTGATGTAACTTTTCTCCAGTTTTACTTTTAGATGTTGTCTAATTCTAAATATTTTGGATGTTCTGACACGGTCTTACTTCAAGCTTCCTCACCCATCTGCAGAATCACCTCCTGCAGGAGTGAAGTGCATCTTTAATGCCAGACTGCTCTACAGTTTACCAGAGATTACTGTCCCTCTTTCTGCTTACCTTTCTGAAGTGAGTGTAATACCACCATCACTGGAATCAAAATTATTTAACAGAAGATTCCTAAATCCTTGTGTGATAGCATCACAGAATCATAGAATCCTTAGAGCTGGAAGGGACCTCTGAAGGCCATCTAGTCAAACTCCACTGCAATGAACAGGAATACCACATCTAGGTCAGGTTGCCAAGAGCCTAATCCAGCCTCACCTTGAAAGTCTCAAGGTATGGGGCATCATATCTTGTGTAAGGTAGAGAGAAGGACCACCATACAGTCAGCCTGTGGCACAGCCTGGAAGGAAAACTGCACATGAACATGGGATTCTCAGAAATTGCTGTGGTACCACCAATGGCTGGAGATCCATTCTCAGTTCTGTTCTGGACTGCGTGTGGAAGAGACAGCTCTCCATATTCTCTACCCACATATTAGCACATGCTACTTATCTCTTCAGGCAAAGCTCCATATCTGTGTTTAAACCTCCAATCATATCAGACCTAGACACGTGCTCTAATGAACATGTATCTACAGTGATCATTTCCATCACATTATTTTTCCCACATGTACTTGAAGAAAAAAGAATTAAATGCTCCATGCTTCACCCTTCCTTAGCATTTATTTCCCATCCATGCTCCCTGATATTAATGGCCAAGCAGGTATTTAGAAGGAGGTGCATGGGTTCTCATTCTTCACCTCGTGTATCTCTTTGAAGAAGCCATCAGGAGTAACTGCCTTCTTCCTTGTATATTTGCTTCTGTACTATCAATGGTATACACACCCCGGGAGATAAACTCTTCCACACTCTTGAACTGCTCTTCACTAGCAGTAAGTTCACTCTTGAAGTAAAGAAATAAAACTCCTTATAAGTAGAATGAAATGACCTTTATTTGTTGTATGTCTAAGTAAACTGCATAAAAATAACGTGAAGATTGTGCCATGAGGTAAGCAAAGATGGTAAATTTAGGCTGACACTGTGTCCTCAATTTGAACTTTTCAACAGAAAAGTGTACAATAAAAGCAAAGAGTTGGCATTAACTCAGGTTCTCCTGGAATTCTCATTCTACTATATGTTTAATATATCTTCAGATACTTACAGAGCTGTCTATTATATGAGACAGAATTACTGAGAAAGCAGGAATGCTGAAAGACTGTCATTGGGGATCAGAGCCCCTTAGAATTAGATGCTAAAAAGTGAAATCACAGTAGAATCCTTGCCCAGACAACTCAGAAGTTAAATGCCAGAAGGGCTTCAATAGATGAGCCATTCAGACAGATGAAGGAAGGGAAAAGGAGAAGAGGCACTGGCTGAGTAGATCTGAGAATAAAAAGAACAAAGGTTATGAATTCCAATATTGAGGGGGTTTTTTCCACATATGGGAGTTAAAGTTAGAAAAGCATTTGTAAGCTTTAAAAAGAGTGAGGCAAGTGAAAAACATGCATGTGGGCCTTAGTGGTTCTTAGTCTGGAACGGACATTTGGGTGATTGTGGGTTTATGTAGTCCATCCAATTTTAAGCTAAGCATTCTGATATTAAAACAATTAAACAAAACCTTAAAATAGTGGGATCAAATAAACCTGAGAGATTGATGGTGGCCCCAGTGATACTGTAAGAGGGATACAGTTATAGGTTAATATACCCAAATGATGTGTCAATCTTAGCAATATTGCTCAGTGTTGTCAGTACAAAGTACAGAGAGCTAGAGATTGATTCAGTTGCCTTAAAAATAGGCATCTCCATTTGTTTAAGAAACTATAGAGCACCTTACTTTTCCCCTAGATTCAGGAACACAATATTGGTCTCCCAGCATAAGTTGTGTGCTAGATCTACTAATCTCATTCAGATGTCTTGACACTAAACACCTATGCTTAAGCAACTGAATAAAGAAACAGACAAATTCATTGGAGCCTAGGGAGAGCTTACAATCTCTAAAGTTGCCCACATTGGATAACCACACTTGACAGCTACCCAGCCTCCAGCTATTGCTGTAGATGGATGTAGAGCTCTAGCCAATGCTATGTCATGGACATTTAGATTAGATGTGGGGGAGAATTTTCATTAAGAGAGTAATGAATTGCTGGAACAGGCTGTCCAAAGAAGTTGTGGATGCCCTGTTCCTCGAGGTATCCAAGGAGACATTGAATGAGGTCCTGGGCAATTTGACCAAGTGCCTGATTTACTAGTTGGCAGCCCTACCAGCAGCAGGGGCGGAGGAACTAAATGATCTTTGAGTTTCTTTCCAAGCCAAGACATTTTATAATTCTTTAGTTCTCTATCATATAGATGTGTGAGATACTATAGGGCACCAAAGCAAGGACTAGCCATCTTTGGGACATCATCTGAACAGATCCTCTTATGCTGTTCAAAAAGGCATTAGGTCTCTCTGACATGACTTTAGTCTGGATTTAATTGCCTACAGAGAAGCATCTACTTATGGCCTGAGATTCCACACACTGCTCTTCCCTGTCATTTAGTGGCCTAGAACCTACCTGGCCTAGATAAGGCTAGAACATCTTAAATGCTCTATGCTTTTGAGATGCTTAAGTGATCTTAGTCACCACAGATGACAGTGAGAAATCCAGCGCATCTGTAAGTGAACATCCACATTTAAACTAATAAATATTTTCATTATTTGTAGAAATATGTAAAGGTGGGGCTAAATGAATGTACTCCCTTAGGAAAAGTTAACCCTAGTCTTTGCTGTAATTTAAACATGAAAGTCTCTGCATATGAGGGGAATATTACAAATTTTCCATCCATAGAAATAAAGTATAATGGAGATCAATTATGCTGACATGAGATTCCACAGCAGCAGACATCCCACTATGCAACTTTTTTTGCTGCTCAAATCTTTTTAGAAAATAATAGAATTATATCCATCATTATCATTTGAAGTGTATTTGTATTCTTGTTAAAGCAGAAGAGAAGGTAACAGAAGCAAACAAACAATACCCTATTGCAGTCAATGCTTTTAATTACAATTCTCTGTTAGGGATGACTAGTGACTGTGAGTTGCTGTGGGATTTTTTTTTTATGCTTCATGGCTGCATGACTGTTTCACTGCTATTCTCCTAACCTAATTGTGCTCTCAGCAGAATGAGTCCTGTCTGAAAAGCCAAACATCTCTGATGAGAATTCACAAAACACCTCATGACTTCCTCCCAGCATCAGTAAGAAGAAAAAATCTGAATTATCTTTTAAGTTGACTGAATTTCCTTTTTATCTTATTTGGAGTATGGAAAAAAAAATACTATACTGAGTAAATGCTTTATTAAAGTCATTTTGGTAAGTGCATTTTAACAGTGTAAAAACTATTGACAGCTTAAACTTCCGTGTTAAAAAACTACACAAACTAAGCTTTAGATAAATTCCCTTAAGCTTACTAACACATAAAGGTTTTTTTAACTTTTTGTTTTTATTTATTATTCAATTTTAAGAAATTTTAGCATCTAGTTTTCCATCCATTTAGGCCCAGCTCCAATTTCAAGGTAAGATGTTGGGAAATACAATGCCATTGTGTAAAAAATATCAAAACTAAGTAGTAGTTCAGCATGACAAGACAACATATTACTGCCCAGCTAGGATGCCAAGAAGAAAATCAAAGCAAGCACTGGTGTTTGTAGGCTCCTACACAACATGACAAATACATGCTGTGATCTCAAAGGAAAGGAGGACGAGCTCAGGAAGTGTGTAGTGAATGGTACTTTGTCTTTGAGAGTCAGCAGGACTGGGAGCAACCGCAGTTCCAGTAAAGCTCCACTTCCTAGGATGCTTTTATATCGAGCTGTTGGTAATCAATAGCAAAAAGAACTCCTATTCCTATCTCTTCTACTGGAAAGACTCAACATGGATCTTTTACAACTTGTAAGTGGGTGATAGAGTCTTGGAGCCCCTTCTGGGAGCAAGCGAGGAAAAGCAGAACTTACAGGTGGGAATCCATCTTTCCTCATCTGCTAAGGAAATGCTGTATATTCTGCAGCTTCATGATAAATGATCCACCATTTCCAGCAGAGGAAAGAAAGTGACATTTGGTGGCTGGCTAGTTTCAACTAAGGCGACTCCTAAGGGTACTGCTGAGACTGAGCACACCAGAGGGATGCAACTGTGGGTGACAAGGGGAAGAGTACAGGAAAGGGATGTATAGCGAAAAGATAGAGATAGGAATATGGTGGCACAGTAGGTACATATCACCTTGTTGAAATACAGATAGATGACATCAGTGGGTCTTGCCTTGTCCACAGACAGTTATGCACTCATAAAAGGCCACTAGATTGGTCAAACAGGACTTACCCTTGGTGAAATCACGCTGCTTACTCAGATGATGAACAGGAAGGAGCCTGAGGAGGCTAACATTGAGATTTACCCCAGAAAGAGGCTGAGGAGGTGGAGAATTAGGTTGTACCTATCTAACAGTTGAATTGGTAAACCTTATTCTATGAGGCATAGCGCTAACTCCTGTGATTAAATGGTGACCTACGTACAAATATAAATAAATAAATACATAAACACCTTTAGCACAAATGTGAAAGCTGAGAGTGTTTAATTCAGGCTTGGTTGTTACTTTTTTCCCTACATAAGGACTGTGCAGAGCGAGGACCACTGTGAGATATGAAGAAGCATTGACTCTATTAGCTTCTAGCTACTCACCGTATTAATCATAATCCACCTCACCTTTCAAAAAGTAAATAACATCTTTAAGATTATCAGAGTCAGTTTCAAGCAACATTTTTCTTATTAAGCAAGCACACAGGACGGGGAAAAATCAATAGGAGAGTTAGACTAGCTTCTGCGTAGAGGGTGTTTGTGATCACCTGTAAGTCACTGTAAAAGATGACAAAGCTGCCACATCATGGAGAAAAGTAATTTTACAGAGCTCAGGTGAGTTGAAGTTCCTGTCTTCTCCAGTCCTCTAATTCAGTGCACCATGTGTCTCCACTAGCTAACTGAATCTGTGAGCCTGCCAGAGACAGATGGTCACCACAGTGACAGAGTACAGCGTGCTAATTTCCACTTTATGGGCCATGACTCCTTCCAGTTTCTTGTCAGCGATAAACAAAGGAATCCTAACTCTTTCTGGACTCTGCAAGACTGTGTGTTTGGGCTGCAACAGCTCAATGTTGCAGGTGGTTGGCTGACTACATCCACCTGGGGAAAGTTTCAGCTGGTAGGAGGAGACTTAAGAGATCTCCACCACTTTCATTATCTGTCTGACACAGACCACCTCCCTTGCTTTCCCAGTCTTCTCAAATAACTGCAAACAACAATGGAAATTCAGTGAATTTGATATAACTTAGAGTGAAGTTATCATGCACAAAAGTATTTTAGTTTCCAGTATGATTTTTTATGTAATTTCATAAATATGAGACTTTAAAAATTAATTACTTATACCAAGATTTCAGGTGATTTTGAGAGGGTTTACTTTGTTGTTTGTTGTTAAGGAAGGAAATTGATTTTTATCAAAAGAGTAGTGAATCTTGAATTTTCTTAGTAGGTGTGTTATTCATTTGTATTTCAAAAGAGCTTTCTTTAGAGGTTGCAGATGAAGACCAGTGGTTCTGAATAAGGAAAGGTAAGTGGCTATTCCAGGAAATTATTTGCAGTGCAAAGGAAAGGTGATAAAAGGAACAACAGAAGCAGAGAAGTATAAAACAAGCTGCCTCTGGATTTACAGCCAATCTGCATCAGAGAATCCCTCCATTTGCCTTCCATTTAGTGTTTTGCTTGTAGTAGAAGTACATAAATCAAAACAAAAATATGTGTTTGATGCTACGGACACTAAAAGAAATGTTTCTAATCATGAAACAATGTGGGTATGTGGTAGTATCAGTTGTGATACCAACCTCAAATGTGTAGGAAAGCCACTACTCTTCCTTCTTCCTTCTATAACTATTATGTGAATAGAACAAAAGTGTTCTACCAGTGACTTTCAAATGGATGCCAAACTTCACCTAGATTAATGGGCTGATATTTTCTGTGTTTGTCTTTCTACTATTGTTAATTCTGACATGAAGTGTAGCAATAGGGTCTCTAATATGCAAGCCTTTACGTTAGTATAAGTGATTATATGCTTAGAACACAGCATAGCTGAGACTTCACTTTGTTAGATGTGTTCACCAGACAATTCCATAACCTTCCTCTGTCCTCTGGTAGCTAGCATCAAGTGACTATCTAAAGTAAATGCTGTATCCTTTATTGTGAAATTAGTTAATATTACTTGCTACCATTTGTATTAAATTCTGAAGATATTTAATTGTATATCTTTGGAGAACAAAAATAAAATTCTATTCCATTTTTAGTGGTATAAAACTTGGTCATGCAGTGTAAGAACTTCATCCAGATCTATGCATTCCATGAAAAGAGAATTATTTTAGAATCTTCCCAAATTTGAACTAAAATTCTAAGTATTGCTGCAAATTTCCTGCTAGTGAATTGAAACAAGGATAGCATGCAATTAGAATAAGATTATTTTAAGCCAACTTCTGCATTTGCTGTAATCTGTATAATTGGTTCAAGATCAATTTTTCAAGGCAGCGAAGCACTTTCAGTACAAAGTCCTGATTCATCAGTGAAATGTGCCCAGTATATATGTAATGACATCCTGGCTTGCATTAGACATACTGTTGCCAGCAAGAAAAGGGAAGTGATTGTTCCACTGTACTTGGCTCTGGTGAGGCTGTACCTCAATTACTGTGCTCAGTTTAGGGGTTCTGAGTACAGGAAAGACACTGGGGCCCTGAAGCATGTCCAGAGAAGAGAAGCAAAGCTGGTGAGGGGTTTGAAGCTCAAATCTTACGAGGAGAGGCTAAGGGAACTGAGATTGTTTAGCCTCGAGAAGAGAAGACTCAGGGGTGACATTACTGCTCTCTACAAATCCCTGAAAGGAGGCTGTGGTGAGGTGTGAGTCAGCTGCTTCTCCCAGATAACAAGAAGTAACGCAAAATTGCATTGGAGAGGCTCAGATATAATAAAAAAAATTCTTATCAAAAGAGTGGTCAGGTGCTGAAACAGACTGCCCAGGGAGGTGTAGAGTCACCATCCCTGGAGGTGTTCAATAATTATTTAAATGTTGTACAGAGGGACATTATTTAGTGGGAAATATCGTTGGTAGGTGGACAGTTGGACTAGATGATGTTGAAGGTCTTTTCCAACCTTGGTGATTATATGATTTTTTAATTCTATGTAAAGTATAACATATAATATATAATACATATCGTATTAACACATTAATTTATATTATATATAATAGAAATGTGCATATATTCATGTAACCGATGTCTGGAAGATAGTATTTATGAAAGACACCAATTTCAGTAGCGAGTAGCACAGACATTTTTTCTTCTAATGTTTCCTATGCTACTTGTTAAATATTAAAAAAAAACCAAAAAACTTTTACAGTTTTTATGAACTATCAGCAATCAGAATTGTTTTTAGTGAAAGACTTTGCTTTCGGGTTGCAATATGGTCTGACAGTTATGCTAGAAATGTGTGTATTCCTGGGATCATTCTTTGGCACAGACTGCTCTGTGTTTGGACCATTAAACTCTTCAAGCCTGCAAAACTGGGTGAGCACATCCAAACTGCTAACTGGAAATGGTCTCTGGTCTGTGCTGATTCCAGGATGTGTCCGGGAGAGCACCAGTTGGCTGCAGTGAAAACCTTAACAGAATCTGTTTAACATTTAACACAACTGGCGATCAAGTTCTCATCCCTGCAAATGTTCCCTGGCACTGTTCAATTAGCTAGGGTAGATGTAGTCCAAAAGTCTTAACTAATTACTGTAGAAAGAGACAGTAATTCAGTGGTGGTGTTTCACTGCCATATGCTGACACCTTTGGGGTTTGAAAAGGAAATAAAACCATCCTAAAGAAAGCTTTGTTAAATGAATGCTCTGAAATACAATTGTAATGGGGAAACAATTTCAGGCATCACTTGTGACACAGCAAGTTCATAGGTTCATAAGGTTGGAAAGGACCTACAAGACCATCTAGTCCAACCATCCTCCTATCACCATCCCTACCCAACTACTAAATCAAATCCCTTAGCACCTCATTTAAACGCTTCTTAACAGCACTAGAGACGGTGCCTCAACCACCTCCCTAGGCAGGCCATTCCAGTGCCTGACCACTCTTTCAGAAAAAAAATGTTTCCTCAAATCTAATCTAAATCTTCCCCGGCGCAACTTGTGGCCATTCCCTCTCATCTTGTCATTATTTATCAGGGAGAAGAGGCCCACCCCCTCCTCACCACAACCCCCCTTCAGGAAGTGGTAGAGTGCAATAAGGTCTCCTCTGAGCCTCCTCTTCTCCAGACTAAACAATCCCAGCTCCCTCAGCCGCTCCTCATAAGACTTGTGCTCCAGACCCCTCACCAGTTTTGTTGCCCTTCTCTGAACACGCTCCAGGGCCTCAATGTCCTTCTTGTAGTGAGGGGCCCAAAACTGAACACAGTACTCGAGGCAACATGAACATGAGCAAAGGACAAAAAGATGAGCCCAAAGGAATGTCATGATAAAACTATGGTTCCCTTATGTCCTCTCCTACTATTTCAATAGAAGGAAATCATGTTAAAGAGTTGAAGAAAGAAAATAGTTTCTTACAAAGATGAGCTGTTTCCTTTAAAATAAACCCTTTGGATGATGTATTGTCATTACTGGAGTATAAAGTTAACCACATCCTGCTCCATAGGAAGAGTTCAATTCAGCTTCCAGTTAAAGCAGACTTCTGGATCTGTTATACTGAGACTCTGTCCAGGACACAGTAGTTGTGAGGAACATTACAAGAAACAGGAACACAATACCTGGGGGAACCTTACCAGGTAAGGCAAGTGTGCTGCATACATGCTGAGGCCTTGTAAAAGCCAAGATTTCCCAGTAAAGAAGGCAATTGTAAATGATAAATCCTTCTTCAGATTGAACTACTCTCCTTACACGCACCCTTAAATGTATGTGGTTTAAAATGAAATGTCAGCTAGTCCTATCCTCACCGTGGATATGCAAATGTAGAACGTAAGACAGTTTAAACTATCTTCTTATCATTGTTGCTTTAGAGTAGCACATGCACTGGATTATAGGAAGAAACTGTACTGGCACGCTTTATTTTGGTACTGGTATTGCATCCTTATCTGCCAGACATCTAGGGACAGCAAATGTCTTGATCAGGAGAAGATATTGCAACAGCAAGGAGGTAAACAACTTGTGAAGACTATTACTTGCACTACACCTCTCTAAGCTACCAAGACTGAATGTCCTTTGAAAATAGACAGGTCTGCAAAGATGGAGGCAGAGGGTAAACTCTTTTCATGTTTACCGGGACACAAGCCGGGGCATGACAAATATATTACCCTTCATGTGTTAAATAGAACAACAAAGTTTATTGAATTTCCTCCAACACAGCTCAGCATCGAAGAGAGGACTAGTTTTATAACTTTCTCACTGGATGGAAAACATACATGTAGGCCATGATGCACACAAAAGTAACTTGTGAGTGCATCTCAACAAGTTCTCCCTTACCAGGACAAATTCAAAATGTGCTTAAAATGACTACATCTCAGACGTGCCTCACTGCCCACTTGTGTATTGTTATAAGGAGAAGTTGTCAGAACATGATCTATGTACCCCGTTAGCTTTAACCAACTTCCATTCACTAAATTGCGGGAGATGGATAAAGGTCAATTGGTGGCTGAGAAAATTGAGTTTAATCACAAGCCACCTAAATGAGGGAAGACATTATCATCTGGTATTATATAGTAAATTAAATGGACTCTTCTCTGGCCTGTAAAGGTCATTACAGATTGTAAGGCAAAGGTTGTACTGTGGAAATGCTAATTGATTTTTAATATTGGCTTCTGACTTTCCTGTAGAGGGTGTCGAGTGCCTCTTGGGTATACTTGCTGATGCTCATTCCCAATTCAGTCATAATTCCCAATCCATACCAGTAAAATCAGATAGATTTTTGAGGTTTAGTCCAGCAAAGCTGAGAAAGAACTAAAGACCCTGGTAATAAGAATGACTCTGGCAATGACAAACTATTAAACCTCTGTACATGATGAGTGATACCATTGAATCTCACCTAGAAAGCAAGATAATTCCTTCCTCTTGCCCACGCATTCAGAGACAGAAAGGGCAAGTTACTATCCACTCCAGAATTAGGCTGAGCACTTAGTGTCAAGTCCACAGTGTTTTACATTTTTAACTCACATTACATTTCAAAACACTTAAATGTGAATGAAATAGCTCAATCAAGAAAAGTCAACAAAGTAGAACAAGTTCAGTGGAGGCCACTGAGATTGTCAGGGCTACAACACTAGCTCAGGAAGGAGAGACTGACAGATAAAGGTTGTTCAGTTTGGACAAAGGAGGAAAACGATCTGCAGGTGTTGGTCAGTGCTCATCTGAACACAAGTCAGCAGTGTGCTCAGGTGGCCAAGAAGCCAATGGCATAGTGTCTTACATCAGAAATAGCGTTGCCAGCAGGAGCAGAGAGGTGATAGACCCTCTGTACTCATCTCTGGTGAGGCTGCACCTTGAGTACTGTGTTCAGATTTGGATTACTAGCAACAGCAGGATTACTAGCGCAACAACACATCATCAGTAGGGTATAACTAACCTGTCTCACGACGGTCTAATCCCAGCTCACGTTCCCTATTAGTGGGTGAACAATCCAATGCTTGGTGAATTCTGCTTCACAATGATAGGAAGAGCTGACATAGAAGGATCAAAAAGCCCCTCACTACAAGAAAGACACTGAGGCCTTGGAGTGTGTCCTGAGTATGGCAACAAAGCTGGGAAGGGTCTGCAGTGCAAGTCTTATGGGGAGTAGCTGAGAGAACTCAGACTGTTTAGTCTGGAGAAGGCTCAGGGGAAATCTTATTACTCTCTACAGCTCTACAAAAAGAAGCTGTGGCAAGGTGGAGTTTGGCCTCCTCTCCCACGTAACTAGTGATATTACAAAAGGGAATGGCCTCAAGTTGCACCAGGAGAGGTTCAGATTGAATGTTAGGAAAAACTTCTCCAAAGGAGTGGTTGGGCATTGGAACAGGCTGCTTAGGGAAGACGTGGAGTCACTGTCCCTGGAGCTATTTAAGGAAATGGTTGATGTACTGAGGGACATCGTTTAGCTGGCAGTACTGGCTGTAGGTAGATAATTGGACTAGATGATCTTAGAGCTCTTTTCCAACATTAACGATTCTATGACGAGGTTTCTTTGGAGGAATCTTACAGCAGGTCTTGATGCCTGTGGGGAGATTGTCAATGAGATGATACTACATATCTCACAGTGATATGTAGTAAGAGAAAACAGTAGGTTCAGAGCAGATATAAGAAGCATGTTGTGTTTTGTTGCTGCCTTTTTTTCCCAATGAAGACAGTCATCAGGCAATGGAACACACTGTTGAGGGACATTGTTTTATTTCCATCCTTGGATATTTTCCAGATCTGAATGAATATGGTCCTGAGAGATGTTGATGTATCCCACTGCTGGCCCTGCTTACAGAAGGAGTTCGCAATAGAGACCGAGGTCAAAGCAAACTCTGTCTAGACAGTGATGTATTCCCTTCTGTAAAGAAGACAGTTGATAAACTTATTAAGTATTTGCATGTATCCAATAGCCTGCTTCCGATTGTCATCTTCAAGAGCATGAAATGCTTTCAGAGCATATACGGTTACTGAGAGCATGCAAAGCCCCAAAATTCCCAAAGTTATTTTAGTCAGCTCCCTTTCAAGGAAAACCTGAACAACAAAGTACATTATTTGGAAGGATGTGTTCACAAGGGCTCTGGTAAGGCAGACTGCTGGGCTCATGGGCATGGACTGCAATGACAGAGGAAACCTCTGGCAAAGCACTGCCAAATTCAGCTCTAAAATGAATTCTGAAAGACTAATCATCATTTGCATTAGATTACTAGCATGTAGAAATAATCTGTGAAAGAAGGAGGACAGAAGTTAATGATGAAGTCACTTGGACAAAAAATAACAAAAATACAAAAAAAACCTCTGCTGTTTTAGAAGTGTGTATTTCTAGGGCAATAAAAAAATTAAAAAAATAGGAGTGTTTCAGCTTTTGAACAGGGACTTTTTTAAGAGACACTTCCTGTACTTTAGACAACATTACCATTTATGTTCAACTTGTCACAGCTTTGTACAAACGCTCAATATGAGGAAAAAATAAAAAAATAAAACACTACCAGGGCTTAAAAGGAAGAGGGGAGAACAAAAGACAGTTTATTCCCAGTGCAATTCAGGCTCCTTTTTGTCAGATTTAAAGAATTTTATCCAGTTTCCCCATTAATCAGCCAATACAGGGGACCCACATTCTGACAAGAAGCATAAGATAATGTCAACATTATTTGCAAACTGCTACATTACAGTGACAGCCTAATGTTTATTACTGTCAAATTACTGTCATTTTATTAAAAGGACAAAAAGAGCTGGCTTTGCTGAGCACAGCTCTCAGTCCCACTAGACTAGTGAAGCTGCTCCCTCTTCCCCCTTGCTGTTCACTGTGATGGAGCACAGTATAAACATTCCTCTGTACAGACAGCACTGTGAACATGCAAGTTAATGAACAATGCAGGGATTTTTAAATACCATGAAACCTTTTTATCTGAATCACCCTTTGTTTTTTGATTTTTTTTCCTCTCTCTCCTGAAATACTAATGTGTATTATCACTACAGTTTATTATCATAATAGGTATTCTCTCTGTAGCATTTGTACTGTTAGGGCTAGATTCTGCAAGCCTTACACCATTTGAAGAAACATTTTCCTGCTATGTCAGTTCTGGCTCTTGTGAAGAGGCATGCTTCACAATTTTAGGAAGTATATCCATGAAGTGCTGGAATGCCTTGGAGGCATTCAAGGCCATGTTGGATGGAGCCTGGAGCAGTCTGATTCAGTGTTTGATTTAGTGGTCATCAATCTTGCCCACAGCAGGGGGTTTAGAAATGGATGAGTTTCTGAGGTCCCTTCCAACTCAAGCCATTATGTGATTCTACAATAACCTTCTAGATTTGTGTCTACTACTGAAATATTGTCATTATCTCATTACCAACAATTTTCTAGTACAAAATGATAACACATGGTAACAAATCTGGGCTAATTCATTCTGTAGGCTTGTATGAAAACACATTATTTTGACTGTGTTAACAAGAGTGTAGGAGGAACTGGAAGCTGGAGATAGTAAAATACAACCTCAGAATCAGTAGTAATTTTGTGGAAGTCTTATTGTTAAGAACTGATACAATGCTTACTTAAGGAAAGGAAGAGCAGGTACTGTCTCCTCTGGCCTTTTTAAAAAGGTTTGAGATCCCTCTATCCAGCTTTGAGAAGAATCATTGGATTTGCATTTTCTGAGAAAGAAAGGACAGATGAGCCTCCTCTGCTGAATAGCCATGGGCACTGCTGGCAGGAAGGGAATTTCTTATGCTGCCCTCACTGTATTTATAACAATACTTTAGCTAATATTTATTTCTTGCAGTTGAACTTCATGTC
Source organism: Cyrtonyx montezumae (assembly GCF_038088225.1). NCBI lineage: Eukaryota > Metazoa > Chordata > Aves > Galliformes > Odontophoridae > Cyrtonyx > Cyrtonyx montezumae. The sequence goes on from NW_027072089.1 coordinate 5,857,080, forward strand.
AGATAACCACTTATATAGGTCAGAAGAACTTTTTTTTTCATTCAACTACATACTTCAATAAAGAAGTAAAAAAGTATCAGTAATACATCTTGTTCTGTGCTTCACTGGTTTGTGCCCACAGAACCAGTCTGCTTGGTGTGACCCTTGGCTCCAACATGTGCTTTCATAGCTAATAATAAGCAGACTGCAATTAGAATTGGTTCAAATGATATTTAGGATGGTTAGTTAAAAATTTCAGGACAAAGAAAATAAACTTAGGACATGCCTCACTACACACAGGTGAATACTATGCAGAAATACATGTTAAATAGCAAGTCACACACTCAGAGACTTTAACATGACAGGTGAGAAAGAGAAAGCATAGACATGAGCAGAGAGTTAACAGCAATTGGCTTTGGCTGTCACTCTGCCACTGGGAAGTGAGTTAAGAAAGAAGAGGACAAACTCTTTTGCAGGGACAAGATGAAATGCTTTCAAAATAAACAAGGGAGATTTAGATTGGATGGAAGGTGGTGAAGCAGAGGAACAGGTTGCCCAGGGAGGTGGTGGATGCCTCATCCCTGGAGACACTCGAAGTCAGGCTGGATGGAGCTGTGAGCAACATGGTCTAGCTGTAGGCGTACCTGTTCATTGAAGGGCAGTTGAACTAGATCATCTTCAAGGATCCCTTCCAACTCAAATGATTCTATAATTTTATGATTCTATGAAGTATTCCTAAGAGAAAATACTCTCAACCTCCATTCCAGATGACTGTCCAAACCAGGCATTATTCATCTCAAAGGGTTTCAGTAGCTCATTTACTGATGAAGTTACGTTTGTGGAATTACCACAGAAAAACGGAAGCAAAAGAGACTTAAATACTTGCAGATACTGGTTAGATTCTTGCATATAAGCAATTCTTGCCACTTTCGACCACTTCTTCAAGCCTGTTGCATTCTGAATCAGGATCCACACTGTGGAGATGCTAAAAAAGTAAGGCTGGTGAGATAATAGAGGCTATGGAGAAAACAGAATGTGAAAGAGAGTCTCATATGCATGGAGATTCTCTGTGTGAAGGACTTTATAAAATGAGTTGTGCGTACATACAAAGCAATCCTGGGGGCTGATACCAAAAATTAGAACCAGCTCAGGTGGATTTTCCTCTGTTCCAAGGAGTTACCTTTTATACTTCACATGGATAATCTGGAATGAGTTATCTGAATTAAGAGGACTTCTCTGTTGTCTTCATTCTGTGTTATGGGAAATGGCCAAGATGGTGGTTCTGCCTTCTTGAGGAAAATTTTTTTTTACCATCTCATTTACATCACAGATAGCTTGCTTATTGCCTAGTTTTGCCAAAACATTTAGGTTAGATAGTTTTCTGGTCTAAACTGGGAGTCACTTTAAAAGTTACAGCAGGAATAAGCATAAACTCAAAACTAAATTTAACTAATGCCAGGAAAAGGCAAGGAGGTACACCTGACAAAACTTTGAGAGTTCTTTTTTTATCAGTAACAAATACAAATGAACTCCAGAACAATGGAATTTAATTACAAACATTTAAATCTGTATCTTTCAGGGGATCAGCGGAGATGAAAAGAACCAGTCCTCTTCTCAGGGTTATAGTAATTTAAGGGCCAATATCCCTATCAATATCTGAATCATTGCTCCTAAATTTGCAGATGCCTGAAAAAAGATGTTAAAGTGAAACAAGGCAAAAGAGTAGGAGCTCCTTACTTCCAGGGAATTTCTCATTCTTGAAGAACAGCAGTTGCTTTGCCTTCTGCTGAAATGCATCTCTCTCTGGGGTAGAGAGAAGCAGCTGTGTAATAACATAAAGCAGTGCCACACAGGAATTTGTCAGGAAAGGAAAAATTGCACATGAAAGTACAGCAGGATAAGGAAGTTTGCTAGATAAATTGTTCTGTCATTACCCATTCAGATTATCAGATTACTGGGACAGAGAAGGGGATTAAGTTTCCTATACCAAAGGGCCTTTAAATGCTCCTGTGTGGCAAAGCTGGAAGTTTGATATCTTATTTGAAGGTTGGCAACCACCAGCTCATAGGGCCCTTTGCTCTGATACTGCTGCTCTGCTGCTGCTCGTGCTGTACAAGTGTCATAACTGCAAATATATTTTCACTGAGGAGCAACATTTGGTTACAGTCTGAGAATGCCGGTGCTAATAACTTGGGCTGTTTCCAAAAAGGTTAAAAAAAAGAAAAAAAAACTCGGAAAAAAAAAAAAAAGGAAAGGCAACAATCCAAATATGTATCAAAAGCTGCACAACCCACTGAGTCAATAGGGACCTGAACTGGGATAATAAATAACTAGCTCTGGGTGGGCATTAGAGGACTTAGCAATAAGCTAACAGGAATAATACATTCATAGACACATTAAATAAGGCAGAGCTGCTCTAAAGAAAGTAAATAATAAATTGCAATTCGCTAGGGTTTTTTTTTTGTTTGTTTGTTTGTTTTTAATATGTACTAGGAAACTCTTTGAAAAACAAATGCCTGAGAACGTTGCCTGCTCTTGAGATGTATCCGTAGCAGAACAAAAGATCTGCAGGGATGATTAATAAGTAGCTCTGTTTCTCAAGCACTATCTGATTAACAGCATTCCCACTTACACAATACTCCACTTGAATTAGCAGAACAGGATTGTCAGTGAATGGCACTAATGGGACTGGTAGCAGAGCAGCATAAGGAAGTCAATTCTTTCATGCGAGCATATTCTGATTATCAGGAACTTATTTGTAATCATCTCACTTACAGTCTGCATTTGTACAAGCAAGAAGGCAGAAGAGGGAACACAGACTTCATGTTAAGAGTGATTATTCATTATTATATTAACTGCTATATTAACAACTGCAATTATTTCAACAGCAGTACATATGGGTTGATAAGGAGCTGTCAGCTAACCCCAGACAACCAAATGAGGGCTCTAGCATAAGGAGAAGTGCTCTCACATTCCTTTGGGCAAGTCATACCTGGCAGGCATGCCTCATCCTCTCTTCCACTGCTCTCTCTCACAGCTGTCCATAGAGGAAGCAATAACAACCACAGATCCAGACTTAAGAACACATTATGTGGGTTCAAAACCACCCAAAGCACATAAACCTTTTATATAAAGTAAAGGAATTTACTTCCCCTGACTCTGTAAATATCTTTGAAAACCTTGAAGATTCTGGTAGCATCCTACAAGAATCTATCAGAGGTGCACTGACCAAAACTCTTATGATGGTCTTATGCCTGTTGGATGAGGGAATAAAAAAGACGTGACTGTTAATGACTTGATAAGGAAAAGCAACAAAAAAACATGCTGTAAAATTTTAACCTTCTTATGTACCTTCACAAGGGAAAGAAGGAAGGACGTTGCTTGTTTTAGATTGCTCTGAACTACCTTGGTTCGGGAAAAGTTGAACAATTAGCCCAGTGTACTAGCTAATGAAGGACAGAGGAATATTTGAGTGAAGATGCAATTTCCCATCCCTCCCATTTTCTTTTTCCTGCCATATACAGAATCAGAAATACAAAGTAAAAGGCAAATTTCATGTCCATCATCAAGAATCACAGAACGGCCTGGATTGAAAAGGACCTTGAAGATCATTGAAGAAGGAATATCTGGGGAACTGCTGGGAAGGTTACAGAGGAAATCCATGCAAAGGCACATCTTCACAGAAGGATGTGATGGACAGCAAGGTGACTGGCAAGAGCCAATACAAATGTACTAAGGACAAATCACTTGCGACCAACCTGGTTGCCTTCTGGGTAAGATGACTGTCATGGTAGACTTGGGAAGGGCAGTTGATGTCATGCGCTTTGACAAGATCAGGAAATTTGCACTCAAACTGGAGACAGAGTGGTTGAGTGGACTCCACAATGGTTGGAAAACTTGGCTGCACTGAAAACCAGCTGGTCATCTGAAGATCAGGGATACTAGACACTGGGTTTAAGTTTTGGTGACAGCTAATTTCTCATGTCACATCTCAGTGGTGTGCCACACCACAGCCAACAACAGACAGAAGCACAGAGTGCACTGTGAGCATACTGTTTTAGAATAAATTTGTGGGTTGGGATGGGGACCACCTCTTCAGGTGGATCTTACAATGACATTGCTACAATACTGAATCACAGAATGGTTCAGTTTGGACAGAAACTCTGTAAGTTATATTGTCCAACACATGTGTTCAAGCAAACTCACCCACAGCAGGTTGCCTAGGAGCGCGTTAATACAGAGAACTACAGTTTGTGTAAACATTTGGGAGTTGTGAGTCAGTGTCAAGATTTATTGTTTCTACATATTTTTCCTTTCTGTTTTTAATCAGATGATTTTTTTTTTAATTGGTCTAGAAACACCAGGCTTGTCCTGAGAGAAAAAGCATACTTTCACACTTTTTTTTTTTGGAAAAAGACTTTGGAATAAGCTTTTTTGAAATGAAATAGTAACTGAAGCTCTGAAATAACTGCTTTTCTGGGAAAGGTTAGGTTTCTGAAGAATATCTAAATTAAAAAGTTCAATAAAAATAAAGACTTACTGGCACATACAGGATTATCCAGTGCAAAACTTCAATGATGAAAAATTTTAAGCTTGTTTTGGCTCTTTTTCTGTGCAGCACTAAATGATCTATGCATGTTACCTCTTCCTTAACACAATTTGAAAGTCTGCAAATTCCTCAGATGTTAAGAACCATAGGAATATAAAGCCTCAGATTTCCATTAGTGGAAGTGCTGCATGTTTTCTGTTTTTAGTTAAAGAAGTATTTCCTACCCATATTCCAAAGGAGAACTAATCTTGTTTATACAGCTCTGGATAACTGGAGAAGTACAATGAAGGCTTTTATTTTCTTTCTGTGGGGCATCTAATGGTTATTACTGGGGCTAGATACTAATATTTTATCTACTAAGCTGAAATAAGAAATAATTTACTTTCTTTTTGCTAAGTTTTTATGCATAGAAATTCAGCTACATTTTCTAGTCTCCAGTCTTTCCTGTAGCCAATCCCATTTAAATCTTTCCTTTAAGCAGCAACTAACATTTATACATAACCATAAATTTCCTCTAGTATGAGATGATTCAGCCAATGTTGAAGTTAATCCTTAGATTTAAAGTGCATAAGAGCAAAGAAAAGTATGTAGCAATGTTTAACAGAAGGCTCTGGAAACACACACTGGGTACGGAAACATCTTGATAAACACACAAGCCAAAAAGGCCACGTCCTAAGAACATCTGAAGTAGAAGCCGTCGAAAGGTAAGTCTTTTTCCACTAAACCTTGGATAGAAGGAAGGTAGGCAATAGACATGGTTATATACACCTCTCTCACCTACTCCTAATCTGTAAAATCCCCTCTATAGTGTGTACCAAACCATGACTTCCACAAATTACGATGAGAGCTGTTTTCTGTGAATTTTCACAAGTTTCTACTTATTTCCAAGCCATATCAATTGCTATTATTTTCACTATATCAACAAACTTTGATTTGGAACTGAAATGTAAGTGGGAATCACCATGCCTCACTTCAGACATCTAAAGTTTAAACATCCAAATGAGTCTAATCACCCACAAAATCATGGGGAAAGAGCCTGTTGCTTTCAGAGGATGAGACACCTGATCCCAATGTACTTCTGTCTCAAATATGATGAGTTATCATTTGAGCTGGTTTCTCTTGGTTGACTATGACAGGAGTCTAGGCAACCAGTCTAGAGTTTGCCATCTGAGTTTTAAATGCATAAATTTGAACAGAAAAACCTTACAGATTTTTTTTCTTTGACCAAATGTACAGAGACTTCTGTTAAAACAACTAGATTCATTAAAAAAAATAATTAAAAGCATTATTCATAGTTAATAATAATTCTAAATATTTCTTGTATGGGGAACAGCAGCTGTGTTCACATATTAATATCAGTAAATACTGGCTTAACGTGGCTTTTACTATTTGAAAAAACAGTGTGAGACATGTAGAATTACTATTTTTTTAGCATACTGAAATAGAGAATTCTTGTTAATAAAATGTATTTTTACCATCTCAAACCTTGGATTACTCCATCATGTTGCAAATCAGAAAAAAAGCTTTCTTGTGATGGTTCGGATTTTTATACAATCATCACAGATCCAGAACTTCAGTTCAGATGCAGTTATTAGATCATTCAATCTATTCTCTTATGTAGAAAAACACAGAGAAGCTCATTCTCCTTTATATAGCTTGCTGCTGTGGCTTACCACTCTCGTGAGAGCCTAACTTCTCATTTAAGACTGCAGAGCTTTTACACCAGCATTAGTTCTTAGTTTTTTTCCACTACTAGATTAGAGTTATTTAGTCCTTTTTGTTATCCCTGTGCAAGCAATTATAAACCACAATCAAGTTCTTCAAGTTATTCACAGTCTGTCCTTTGAATTCTTTTTCTGAAGAGAAATTACCAAGTACTTTAAATTATGTACACATGCCTGTAAATATTATCCAGAAGTACATATTACCTTTCAGTGGTGAGGTACTGACTGTAGAATTACGAATTACAAAGAATTATCTGCTTATACCTTTGAAGGCTACCACCAAAAGTTTATGAGGTTACTACTGCTATACGACAGATTCCAATGCCAGACTAGCTAGTACAGATAGCACAGTTATCAGAGATCATGTTCAGGACACACATTTTGCTCTTACAGGAGACCCTGCTGACCTAGGACAGATCATTTTGACTTCTTAACATCAGATGTACCTAATTCAAAAGCAAACCCCATGGAATCATGTAGGAAATATTGTGTTCCAAAAAGACGTGGTTTTTTTGAAGATTGGCAGCTATTAAATGGCCTCCCAAACTGGATCAGGAAAGCTGTGCTCTAGAACAGAGAGGCTTTCTTCTTCCATTCCAGAACTGGAAATAAAAATGGCTTTTAGTATTTAGATTGCTTTTTTAACCACCTATTTTTTCCCATCCAGAGTTTCCCATTAATTTATATGCTTATTCTAACTTCAATTTTCTCCTGTTTTTACCAAATATAATACAAAAAGTAAACACAATTGGTGATCACCACCATAAAATATATCAAGAAACTCTGCTGCAGTTCCTTAGACATTGCAGCTCTTTCAAGAGGAAAATTGCCAGAGGATCCTCTGCTTTTTTAACTTTTACTGAAGCATATCAAGCTGCTGATAGAACAATAAGAGAATAAGTGAATCATGAAGAAGTACACACTTATTAATACGCTGCATAACAGAGAATGTCATCCTAGTATATTTCAAATGCCTAATTAAAGTTTCTGTTCAAACCATTGTAAGTTAAGAGGCTTAAGTGCAGTATAAAAGGAAATTATAAACAGAATATGGTTAATTTTTGCATTTGGAAAATTCCCAACAGTAAAGCCAGACAACTTCCAAAATGCATGCAGACAGTATTCACCATAGCTAATATACACTTGGTCCTCTCATTGGCTTTTAAGCCTGTGATCAACTATCCTGAAGGGTCTAATGAGTTTTTGAATCAGTAAATATTCATATTGCAATATAAACATTGCAAAATTGTCTAGCAGAAGCCCAAAGTTCATGAGAAGTATGTTTAGCAGTGCAATTCTGTAGCAGTCTGTTGACACTGGAGGCAAAAGAGTCTGTATCTGTGGATTTACGAGCTGGTAATTGAATTATTAGGAGAATTAATTTCAAAACAGATGCTTCTTTCAAATACATCCTCAATGACAGCAGTGACTTCTATAGAGGTGGAGTCTGTGTCTTTTCTTTCGGTAAGAGATACACAAGAAACAGCCACTCCAAATTAAGAAGAAAAGGAAACCACTCAGAAGAACAAGGAAACAAGACAATACCAAATCAAGTTGCTTGATGGGAGAGGGGCAGATTTTTCACAGGCAGATAAACAGCATTAGCACAAGTTACCACTTTAATCTTTTGCCTTAGGAAGCAGTGAACAACTGAGTTTGTAGGCTGATGCCTGAGTCAGCATTTGAATGTTTTCCATTGGCAGGGAAAATCAGTCTTGGGTCAGTAAAACAGCCTTCCCATTGACTCCATGAAGGGAGGGGCCAGCATTTCACTTCAGGTGAAACTCTTCTCTCCCAGTTTTATACTTTATATAAAGAGAAGGTCATTTACGGTATATTACACCAAATTGTTCTTGGCATAATGAACTGTGGATAACTGTTTAGTTTTGCAAAAGCAGAACCTGACTCCATGGACGGGATTTCTCTCAGGGAGGTAGGAACAGAAACTTGATTAGTCAGGAACAGCACAGTAGCTTTCTATATTGAAATAGCACAAGTTATTCTGATATCTGGATGTAAACATTTCCCATACCCTAATTAAATCTAAATTATTTTCATTTCACAAATCACAAGTATGATGAAAGCTGGAAATTTCCATGAAGCCTCTTCCCTCATTTTCTATTCTTAGTAATGTCACCATTTCATACTCTCTTAATACTTTCCAGTAAGGAGACTAAAAAAGAACTATACAGCAAAGCAGCTTTATTTCTGCCCTTGGCTAAAGTTTCTGAGTATTTTAAAGATCCAAGTTAACAGAGATGTGCTCTCAGCTTGTGATCGTAGAGACAGCCTGCCTGAAGACAAGCACCAATGCACTGCAAACTCATTCAAGGCTGCACAAACATTTATCATCTTAGCAGTATGTGCTTTAACACTAACTACCTTCAATAATTTCCTTTACCATAGGGTTTTTTTTCCCCCCCATTAAGCAAAATGCAGCTGTCTTGGAAAAAAAATTGCTGAGATAGTGAAAATAATTCTCAGCCCCTTCAACCAATTAATCTTTTTCATAAACTTGAAGTCAAAGATACCCTAGATTCTTGGTGTGCATTTGCTCAGTTGTTAGAGCATTATGGTTGTTGGACATGGTTACTTGGAAATTTTGCCACTCAAGGGGAGATTCGGTACCATTTATCAGCACAGTAAGTATATTTTTAGCTTGTATAATTCTATATTTATATCTTAAAGTTTCCGTTCTTTTACCCAGAAGGATGAGCAGTTCCAGCTTGGAAAGTACACTCAGCAACACTGTTTAGAAAGATGGATAACCAAGGTTTGTTCCAACTCATTCTGTCACAGGCTGTTTCCTAAATATACGTGCCCAAATGTGCTGATACTTCTATCATTAGACATTGAAATACACTATTTGAAAGACCAGGATGCACACTGAAGCAGCAGGCTCATATCCTTGCTCCGAGCCTTTAGGTAATGCAACATTATGACCTGGTGACACAGACCCATTGGGGTTGCTCTATCACAGTAAAGGTGAGAGTCATCAGGCAGGATGCACTCCTCTCGTGCAACAGGACCAAGATTTCACATAAAAGAGATCACAAAAAAATACATGACTCTACTTCCTAAGAATAAAACCCAGCAGTAATGAAGATCAAGACTCACAGCACAAGTCTTTAGTTCAATCAGGCAAACTGCTTTTCATACAGCATAGATAGCTTGCAGGCAACCCACTTTCACTTGACCCTATCAGTTCCCATGTTAGGCTACTCAGTAATTAGAAAATATATCAAAATTACTGGCAATGCTAGATAGCTTTGATAGTGCCATATATTAAAATAAGTCATACTAGCAAAACATTTCAGTATCAATGCTAGGAAACTTGTTATTGACTCTGGGGTGAATACCTTACTCATTAAATAGTTCATAACATTCCTCAAATGAGATGGTGCCAGTAATCCTACTGTGCAAGTGAAATTACATTCTGTTTATCAAAGTTTCAGTCCCCCCAACCCCTCTCCAGGATCTACAGACAATTTTTATCCTTGGCCAGCGCTTAAAATCTCAGGTGCTGCTGAGGCTCCTGTCTGTCAGTGTGAAGAGAATCCATTATAATCCATCTCTGGTTTCAAAACTCAAATCTCAAAACTCAGATAGTTTTGGATTTTGCTTTTGAAGTACGTTATTCATTACCCTTTTTACTTATTGCTTGCTGTGGAAAACACTGCAAAAAATGCAGCTGTAATATAGTGAGAGATGATGGCAGGAAAATGATTTCCCAATTTTGAGAGTGATTGGTAATATCAACTTAAAGATTCAAACATTAAAGTGGACATTTTTTAGAGTACGATCAACGTGTTTTTTGTTTGCTTTTTCTTCCCAATTTATTATTGAAGACATTTGCATCCGTGTAAAGGTTAACATGAAATCTTAATATTCACCAGACACCCAATAAATTTCTAATCCATTCTTTAATAGTCAGTATTAGAAAATAATCTATGCTGAAGAGGAGCCACTTGGTGTAAAGATTTTACCTGACACTGCTTATTCGAAATAAATAAAGATGGGCTGAAGTTGTATTTTTTTTTTGTGAATGAGACTCAGTGCATAGAAAATAAAACACCTGATGGACGTGTAACAAGAATGGGATACTCATCCTTTTGCAAGCAATATTGTGAGAAAAAAAAAAACAAAACAAAACAACAACACAAGGACTTGAATTATTGGAATTTTATTTCTTTTACAAATTATCACAACCACAATTAATATAAAACAGAAAGTGTTGAGTAAACAGAACTGTAAGTAAGATAAAAGATCAAGGTGTAAAAACCTCACCCAAGACTACTACTAGAAAACTAGTGATTGGGTATCAGATAAAATTATATGCAAACACCAAGTGAAAGAGAATAAGCAGCATAATACAACTGACAGGAATTAAAACACCATGTTATACAAGTTTCTGAAGGAAACTGGATTATCACTACTACCCATGAGTTATGTTTAGTGTTTATGATTATCTAATACATAAATTTCCAGAAGAAACACTGATCCTCAGATTAATTTATCCGTGTTGTTCATATATCAGACAACCTATTTCCAAAAGCATATTTAAACTCTAGTCATGAGAATTCACACACACTTAAGTTGCAGCATAAGGCTAAAAAGAGTCGCTAAAGGAATGTCAACTTGCATTATTGCTTTGTAACAGGAACTGAAATGAAAATTTTTTATTGAGATCCAAGTAGAACATTTTGAGTCACTAAATGAATAAGGGTTCATATATACAATTATTTTAAAAAGTATATAACATTATACACTTTAAGGCTTTAATACAAGAAATACAGAAACAGAGTTTTCATACTCCGAAGCCTGTCTCACTGTTGCCTAGGCACATGGACAAGTACAATGTTCTAAGCCGTCTGTAATTAACATGGCAGAAGTTCCTGAAAAAGAGCAAAACAGAATTTATTTGTACACAACCTGAGAGTGGCAACTACTAGTTTTCTGAAGATTGTCAGACTACAAGCTGAAGGATCCGGCAATAACGTGTACAATATGTATAAGTAGACTTAGGGAAAACATTGCAAAGACTGCTGTCATTGAATTCAATGCAAGTGTGATAATAGGTTCAATAAAAGCAACTAATTATGTCACTATAATCATATTATTTGATCAATAACAAAGCAACTGACCTGCACAACTATATAAAATCCTACTAGAATAAGTCAGTGAGTAAATGGTGCTTGATTAAATTTTGCCCTAATACAAGAAAGGCTGTCTTCTCTCCCTCTAACTTTGATTTAGGTCCCTTTTTAGATTATTTTTCTCTTTGGTCTAAACTTAAGAAATTTCAATTCATGGATTAGTCAAAAACAAAGAAAACAAGCAGAAATACAACAGCTGAATGTTATACTGCTGCATGTTCTCTCAAACTGACAAGAAAAGTTTCATACCATAAATCTGTAGTTTCTATGAGTATCTAGAATTTCAGTTTTAAGTTTAGTGATGCAAACAAATTTTCATTGGAGAAATAAAATGTATCAACGTGAAGCACTGAAAGAAGGAAGACTTACTGGATTTAATCTGAACTACTATTATGCCCTACATACAAATACTTTTTTTCTGAAATGTATTTCAAGCTTCACTTCTCCATAACAGAGCAAATAAAAAAGGACTCAAAGGTTGACCTTTCTGTCAAGGTGGGACACACATACATGGTGAGAATTCAATCTGGTTGGGGATGACTACATCTGTCAGATCCAGATCTGGCACATGATGAAGGCCAACATTTCTGACTATAGAATGAGTGTGCTTTTTTGTCATGAGATTAGCTTACTAACATGACCTACAACATCAGTGCCATCACATCACACAGTGGTGGCTGCAAACATCCTCTGTGGTAGAAGCCTTGTCTCTGGAAAGATTCGAGGCCAGGCTGGATAGGGCTCTGAGCAACCTGGTCTAGCTATAGGTATCCCTGTTCACTGCAGAGGAGCTGAATTAGATGACCTTAAAGGGTCCCTTCAAACTCAAACAATTTTGATTATATGATGTTGAAGGTATTAATAGAGATTTGAAAAATTTCATTATATGTATTTTAAAGAGATATTCAGCTTTCCTGTAGCAGTTCTAGCAACTACCTTTTCTCTCAGTTATTGAATCTTTGTCCTTCAAACCCCAGTGGGCAGAAATCTCCAAGCTTTCCTAACCATTATAAGGTCTTCTGCTTTAAATCTTTGTTCTAAAGCCATACTTAGTGATGCAAAAAATTCCTTAAGCCTGTGACAGTGCAGTTCTGCACAATACAATGTATAAAATATTTTGCAATATGGAGCTCTAAGTCATGAATGCAGGAGGTTAGCAGTAAGAATAACCACTCCAAACAGAAAACAACAGCAACAAAAAATCTCTGCAGAATACAGTTAAATTACTTCTTACTTTATGCACTGAATTAATCAGAAACAGCACAGCCAGCTATTCTATAGCTAATGTTTCTCAATGACTTGTCTTCCATTTGTGCCAAAATCCACTTTGCTTCTTGTGCAGAAATGCTCAACTTTAAATCTTTCTACAAAATGCTTGATTCAGCCTTATAAAACCAATTGAGACATGCCTGCTGACCAGATCAGGATTTTAAGTTCCCATTTGAACATCACTAGCCTAGAATTACATTCACTTTCATTCACCTCCTGTGAATTCTTAATTAGCTGAAATGCTGTCAAAGGTAAGTATACCTTTAATTTCCCAGTCTCAGATACATTTACACAACCAGCAAACAGCCAGAGGACAGTGTCTGCACATCAGTACAGTTCTGTGTCCTGTTTAATGACAATTTAAAATTATGACTTTTCCCAGAGGAATTGAAAATAGACAGTGATTTTGACTGTATTCTATTTCAGTACATGTAACCATTATGTAATTAAAGCCTTATGTATACAAAAAGTAAGGACCTGATCAGAAGCTCCATTATTTAACTAATAACTTCGGAGATGAGTAAAGATACCTACCAAAGCATCAGAAGATTAAGGTTTTTGTTTTAGTCTTGGCTGTCCAAGGAGTTGAGTTTCCTGACAAGAGAAAAGAAAATCTATTTACTAAATCTGAAATATTTTCAAACAAAAAAAATAAAGAAAACAATATAAATTAAACTATAATAGAGACTTAATGATTAACAAAGCTTTAGATAACATTTGCAATGTTTAAGTTACTAGAATTTATGGAAAAATAATATATTACGAACTACTGGTTATGAGGTTTTACAGTTGTTTAATAGGGAATAGTTTGTCCACATTTAACTATCTAAGCTAAGGATTTTAGATCACTAACACAAATTAAACGTTTTAAAATGAGAATTTAGGTGTTCTTAAAACCTTTCCTACAATCTGAAATCAAACTTTCTAAGTTGTAGTCTCCCTGCTTTTATTGGTTATACTAAAATAAATTAGTGAGATTAAAATCTTATTGGATTTATTTACCTTTGCAAATGAAGACCGTTTTAAGGGTTACACATCCTCTGCCTCTGACGAAAGCGACCTCAATTAGTCAAGTCAGAAAGTCTTTAAAAGCTTTGTGTTTATGCTTCCAGCACGGAGCGAGGTGATCATTAACGTACCAAAATTCTCATAAAAATTCCAAAGTTGCACTAGTGAAAAAACGCTCAACAAGGTGAAAACTAGTCACATCGTTTTCAGAAAATTCATTAGCTATTTTAACCCATTTTTTTTTTTTTTTTTACAAAAAAAAGTATTTTGATTTAATGTGGCACTCAAGCAGATCCAGACCATTTGGATACTTTAAACAGCATTTATAGCTACGGTGAGTACATAGACGTACATTTAGGTTTATACCTTGTTTTAAAGAAGAAAAAGTTGTGCAATGTTTAATATGAGCCTTTTATGCTGATCGCTGTTAAACGGATTTCTCCCTGTTTACTACTATTTATGAAGTTTTATTATAAGATAGAGCATAAAATTAATCTCACACACACTGATTTTCTTTCAAAAGTTTATTTAGTATCAAGCAAGGGTAAAACTTTGCTTAACACTACAGAACATTTCAAGACTTGAGTTACAAAATACCACATTATTTGCATTTGTAATTTGCTTCCCTTTTTACGCATGTTTGCAAAGAGAAAAACTAGCAAATGGCTGAAAATAAAAACTAAAAACTAAGTTGTTGAAAACCTTTAAAATAAAAGGTTACGCTTATGTTAAAAGAACGGACTAACATATTTAGTAAACCTAGTTTAACACTAGTTAATCAAAGGTTATTTTTTTGATCACCTATTTTTCAAATACAGTTTGGAAATAACAAAGTTCCTCGTTTTACATATCTTTCTGTCCATGTTGTTCTTTCAACAAAATGTTTTAAGCTCAGTCCATCCATTCAGATTTTTAAGCGCTTTGATTTAATAAAAAGGGATTGTTCATAGAAAAAATTACTTTGAACAGTATACAGGACTGGTGGAGATTGGATATTTCACAACATCAGACAGTACAATCAGTATCTCGCATATGGCTGGTCTCTGTAGACTCCTTTTGTAGTCCTTGCAGAAGGTGCCTTGTGTCTTGAGTTGGTCCATTCTTCTTGCCCTACAAGATGGGAAAACACAGTTAGATCCCTTTCAATATTCTGCAATGCTGTATGTTTTTCTTTGTTCTGAAATTAAAGGTAACACTATTTACTGAAAACAAGGTATACAAACTGAAGTTTAACACTTGGTCAAAAAAGTGTTGATGCAACATATCTAAGTAAGCTACCCTAGTCTTTCATCCCATAACAGCATGCAGTCTGACGAGACTTAGGGTGAAACTATTTAAGGCTCTAGCATTCAGCTGAGTCTGCACAGTGCAAATGCAAAGAAATGCCAGCTCCATGAACAGACTAATAATTATGCTAGAATGAAATAATTGAAGGATTTGAGTTAAATTTATTTCTGAGTCACTTAAATATATTTTGATCAGTACCAATTTAGGCTTAATTCATATATGCAATCTGATAGTGAAAAGCCACAACTTCACTGCAAACCCTTGTGGCTTCTAAAAATGTCAAGGCAACATTAGTCTTCATTGAACATGCATTTCCTTTAACTCACAAGGAATAAGGAGGTGGGCTAAGGAGCAAGTTATGTCACTTGTTTGAATTTTGACAGCAAAATAAATTTGTCAAAAGTATGTGCTATACTTAATGTTTCATACCATTTTCGTGGTCATAGACATTAAGAAAAAGTAGCAACATATCTTATTAAATAAGAATCAGAAGGTGATGTCAGGCATACATTACAAGAGTAAGATTCAGGACCAAATGCAGAGTTTAACAAAACATGACAGGTATGCTTTAAAATGTAACCACAAATCATATTACCATATAATCCCTGAGAAAAAAAGAAATCCTGAAAACAACCACACATCTTCTAGATCTGTCTTCTGAGAATTGCTCAGCCCTAAGCATAAAGGTGTACAACTGAATCCAGTGCTATCCCAAAAATAAATGTGAAATCTAAACGAGCAGATATAGTAATCTAAAATGCAGGAACAACTGCCTCGTGTTCGAGTCAACAGAACAAAAACATTACTGTCAACAAAAGAAGAACCTCTACTTCTTTGAATGATAAAACTTCCTCTGATGGCAGAAATCTGCTATCAGCTGACACAATTAGGAAACCTATAAATTCATGAGTTTAATTTCATCATTTCTTTATAATAGTCTAATTCCAGCTACTTTATTAAAAATAAAAAATAAAAAAAAAAAAAAAACAGGAATTTGTCAGCAGTTCTTAAGCTACACATCACACTGAGGTGGGTGGAACAATTGGAATAGTAAGTAAAAGGCACAAGTTCAAATTTCACTGTAAGGCTGGAAGAATTAAACTTTACCTTAGGCATGTACCCCAGCCATCTGGTAACAGAGTAATATGCATGAAAAGCAACCTCCAGGGCTTATTCATTACAGTGAAAGCAAGGCTCATATTAAGAAACATGGCCACACAGTAAAGGCAGCTGGCTAAGGTATAAGAAATGAAAAATATGCTAAGTACTTCTGCAAAGAACAGTTTACATATAAAAAGCAGTGCTATTTAGTAGTAAGAACAGTCTGAGGGGACTACATTGTCCTTTTCAAGCATCTGGCCAACCGAGTACGGTACTTTTCATCATGAAAAAATGTTCTTTCATCACGGGAAGTAATGTGCTTCTGTATTCTTGAAATACTCTTAGAAATATCAATACTTGCTTTGGCAAAGAGTTTCTTTTAATGAAAAAATAACAATTTAACTTAGTATATCTATGTATCTGTATATTAACACCAACTCTGAGATAAAGAATTTTCAAATTAGCACTTCTTTTGATGAATTAACTTTTCTCTTAAGCAAAAAGAACTAGACTAATCAGATGACACTGTGGAAACTAATATATTAGATATATTTACAGAATCATAGATTGGTTTGGGTTGGAAGGGACCTTTAGGATCAGCTTGATCGGACCCCCTTGCTATAGGCAGGGACATCTCCATTTAGACCAGGTTTATCAAGACAAAGATCTTTGTTGAGGTTATTTTTGTTTTCCACAGGAAATGTTTTAAAACACAATTCAAGAAATAGTCATGGAATTCTTTTAAGTTCTAAAATCCTGTAACATGCACTACTCGGAATCACAACTCTCAATCTATGTACTAGCAATCCTCAAATGTTTGATATTTGAGTGATCTAGATTTTAATTTCTCTGATCTCTAGCCAGAGATTTAATATTTATCCCTTAAGCAAAGGTGCCTTTTAACATGCTTTATGCTTCTAATCCGTAACAGATTTCTTTAATTAAACCTGTCACTAACACACTTCTACCTCAAAATATGTGATCTTTACCACTGGCATATGGTTTTTGCTTCATTACACATTGTTTTGTCTCCAGATGAGTAACTCACTGCCCTCATGTCTATTAGCTACCTAAAGTACTTCCACAACCTTTACCTAATGACTCTGTGCTTGATTTCACAGGACTGACGCATGACAATGAAATAATGCAATAAGACCACAAAAGTTTAAAATGCACTCAGTTTGGCTCTGTGTCAGAGAAGTTCAGCATACTCTTTGCTGGTACTGAGTTCAATACCAGTTATGCCATACTAGAAACATTCACTTTCAACAGCAAACAGCTGCTGAACTAAGGACCTGCACTCATTTTTTTTCTTTAAATCTCACTGAACGAGACATGAAAATGGTATTTGCAGCACAATTTAGACTATTCTCTTTTAGTTTATTTCTTTGATTTCAGATTCACATGAGTACACTAGCTAATAGACCACAGAAGCCTCCTGCAGTGTTTTTCTCAATAACCACATGTGGAGCTCTGTGACAATGCAGGAATTCCTAACATCTGTTAGCCAGTGCAGAACTGAAGTTGGCCTTATGGAAATTCTCCATCTTTGATTATATTTTTGGATATCTTTACTACTGTATTCAGCTCAAAGCTACTCACCATATGATTCATATGTTTCTTCACTCAGTCCATGGCCGTAGTCATAGTAATCTGCTCCACTGTACAGGAGGGAAGCAGGGAGGAAAACAAGAAATAAAGCAGTTACATTTCAAGAAGCAGTGCTTACCACTACACATTCTGACATCAAAAAGGAGAATCTAGAATGTAGATGTGTCCTAAGCTAAAGAAAATAAGCATTCAAGTGACAGTGTAGCTGAGGTCCTCATTGTTCATTAATGAGAAAGAAAACTAAACTGTTATTTATACCTTTTAAGGTTGATTTTTCCATCACTGAGACCCTAGTTCACAGTGCTAAAATGTTGATGTGGGAATTTTACATTTATCATTACACCAATGGATGGGAAAGTTGAAGATCCTAACAGTGACAATGAAAAGAGTAGTAGGTAATGTTCTGAATCCAATTCCCTTGCTATCATTGTCTATTACTTCCTAGTGGTTTGCACTTGAATCTTTGAAGTCACAGAAAAAAACAGTGAAGGATAAGGGGGGGGTTATACACCTCCTAGCATCTTCAAAACAAGACAGATGTGCACAAATACAAAGAGTATCACTTGAACAAGCAGAAAAGAAATGACAATCGGAACTGCAAAGCTCAAAGCAGAAGTCTGCAGTCATCAGCATTCAAATATCTGTAACACTATAACCAAATATGTGAAACACTATAACCACGTCTAAAACAGTCCTCCGTTTCATAATGACATTTTCTATTCACATTAAGATCATTGAATGGAACTTTGAGGACAAGCACTAGTAAAAGCAACATTTCCATCATCCTTTCATATTCTGTAGAAGTGTAGATATGCATACTCTGTTACATAATGGATGGAATGGGCAGTATGTAACAGAAGTCTATTAGACACTTTTGCAGGACATCAATAACAAGTGTCTCATTTTCTTTCCTTTTCTTTCTAACCACAGGTAGACAACAAAAATGATAGCTGGAAAATAAGTACTCCACAAACTGATATCACCAAATCCTTACCTGCTGGGTAAGGAAATCCTTGTAAAATATGATCACTAACAAGTAATTTCAAATATTGACAAAAGTGTTTCCAAAATTAGATGTATGGCAAACAAAATAAAAACCAGAATGAAAAGGCAATTTATATCCTTAACATGAACTAGCAGATAGAACATTATAATACAAATAATTCTTAAGTTACAATCACTTCTAAGCTGAAAAAGATCACTACAGATTTTGTTTTTTAACCAGCAACTTCAAAATTCCACAAAACCCAAACCAAAACAGTAAAAACCCTGATGTGTGCAAATACTTATCTGAAAACTGTAGCTGAGTGATTTTTAATTGCTAATGTAAAACTTCCTGAACAAGAACATTAAGAATGAACTATGAAAACCCACACATCTGTACACAACAGAAATATTATACCTGGTTTGTCAACCCATGCGATGCACAACACAGAAACAAAGTAGAAGTTTGAAGCCTAAAAAATAAAATAATTCTTTCCCTGCAGCAGCCAGTGATAGAACAGTCTTTACTCTGACAACCAACCTGAAATTGACAGTCGCTATCCTTCCACAGAGTACGTGATTATTTATTTTAAAACTGTCAAGTTTAGAGGCCTGTAGCAGCTGAGCCCTATTCCCGTATCTGTCAATCCTGTCAGAATGACTTCTACAGAGTTTCATTTCATAGACCTAAATATCTATTAAACAAAAAGTGACTCATTTAACATTATGTAAACTGGAAAACAAATGCACATCTGAAAGGGAAAATCTTCTACTTGCACTAAAAGTTTACCATGACTTATCTATATTAATTGACAGATTCTTCAGAATTAATAATCTATATAAAAATAGAAATAATAATGGGAAGTAACGTTGCCCAGTGAAATTCAATACTTTTTACAAACAGCATTTTTTTTATTTTATATCTGTGATGCTTGCTAGGGAAAAAAAATCTTTTTTCTGCTTTTCAATTTTACACATGGATATCAGAAGTAATTTTGGAACTGATGGAAAGCAGAATGTTTTCAGAAAACAACCAAAGAAAACTTCAAAACAGGGAAGGCCTTTTAATAGCAGCTTCACAAATGTCATCTTTGTCCTACAGAAATCACACATGACAGCAAGTAGAAAGAACAGGTAAAGATCTTTCTAGCAAGATGTCCTACATGATAAATCCTGAGTAGTAAGATTATATCTGAACAGAACTTATCCACGAGGACAAGCCTCTTTCTAGCCCTCCTCTCAGATCTTCACACACATCTGCCTCTGATATCAAAATCCATCTGTCGACAGCAAATAAGAACAAGTGTGTCCTAAATATTATTGTTAAGACAATGATCACCATAGCGAATCTGCTTATTTCCTTGACTCTCTTGAACATTAAATTGAGTGTATGTTCTTAACTCTTTTGTGGATCACTAAAAGAGATTCTAATTCAGCCTACAGTAGGGTAGCATCAAGAGAAGACTCAAGTCCTTTCTTGGATCTTACAGATAGATTTTTTATTTACTGCACAGCTATATCACTTCTTGGCAGAAGTTTCTTTGGCTCATATTCTCAGCCTGAATCTCAGCTTATGTCTAATAAAGAGATAACGACTTCAGAAAGCAGTTGAGATCTACATGTGCAAGTTCTATAAAATACGAGAAAATGACACAATCATTCTTAAACTACATCCCATTTTAATCTCAAAATACGAATAGCAAATCTATTTCCTATAATCCAAAAAGATGACCACAGTGCCCTCTCAAGGATTCTCTTAGCTATCACGATTTAGAAATTACTTTTATGGTAGGAAATTTAATATTTTTCACTTCTGTTGAAGAATAGTGAAATACCTTCACAAACCTCTGCATTCTGAAGTTATCTACCAGGCACAAAACTAGGTCTACATATTTTTAGCAGAACTGTTTCTCCCTAAAGCAGTTTTACTATGTGAAATGTCCGGTTACTGCTATCTATAAACTCATTCAAGTCATATAACCTTCAACTCCACTCTCCTCATGTATCATCTCTCAAAAAGGGAAACACAAAGGTCAAGTACAGGGGTACCTGAGGTACACAAGGCAAGTAAGACTTCTTCTCAGGAATAGCAGTAGTAGAAACTTATATAAACAGACTACAGTAATAGTCCATTCCTAAACATAGGGAATGGACTAAACAAAATGCCAACACCAAACCAAAAACCACGAGTAAAGAAACTAACAAGCTGAGCTACTGGTATTTTGGTTTATCCTGTGAATTAGAACCAAACTCTAACCAACCCCACGTCACATCTGTCTGGCTTGCAAAGCAGCCTGAGGGTGAGCAAGCAAGAATATTATCAAAAGAAACCAAACTGGAAGTCCTGAACAATCCATGTGTGTACCAATGTGTTTCAACAGCTAAATGAAAACTGAAATATGAACCAACATGAACATTAATGCTAAAGAATGTGTTTTTTTTCCCCTCACTTCCAAACAGACAGGAATACTCAGCACAATGGGAGCAGTGGGGATAATGAAGACCTGCATGTTATTAGACTTTGTAGAGTATGGTAACACAGTCCTTTTCATCTTGCATTACGAAGATGAATCCACTTAACTGCAAAGGCTTGTTCGTCGACTTTCTCTGGGTCTGTGTGGTGTGTTCCAACTGCATTACACATTGCTCTCATCTGACATAATTATATCACAATAAAATTTAAATTCTGATGAGAACTAACTGATCGTTTTTCACTATACGGCATCTGGTGCCATAACTGTAGAACTTCCATCTCCCAGTTATTTTTTCTAAAGTAAAACTCAGGAAGGAGCAAAAAATAGGTCTAAATTTAATGTTTTCCTGCAACCTTCTTCCTTTCCTAAGATTTGCCCAATTAAATAGATTTCCCACCAATGGAAACAAGTAATATTTTTCTTCTCTTGCAAGAAAAACAAATACTTCCGTGTAGTCCCTAAAAGATAAAGCAGTACTCAGTTACTGCTTGAAGCATACGTTCTGTAACATAAAACGGTATCCCGAACTTATGAAGACTGGTTTCTCATGCCTCAGTCATTTGAATACTTTTCACTAGCTTCCAAGAAGTGTGAGCTCCCAGTGAAGTTCCTTCCCCACATAACATCCGGGAAATCAATCTTAACGTATGCATATTTTTGGGTCTACTGTGAGTGTGAAATTACAATGCCATACTTTTTCTAGCTTTGAAAAGGTGATGAAGACTCCATTCCTTCCCGTTCAATAAAACTGGTTACTACACACGACAACTTTAAAGTTATTTCCAAGTGAAAAATTTGTAAATCCTGGAAGCCCGATCATCCAGCTTTTGTCTCCAAAGATCACGCACCTGGGATCCCTGCTGCTGCATACAGAGGCTTAGCAACTAGGTATTTCCAAATTCATTTAATCTCACTAACCGTAACATATTTGTAGTATTCAATATTGAAGCTTAAGTCATCATCTTTGGCCCAGCAACTCTGTATTCCCAGATTTATTTTACCTTATTCAATGTAAGGTCTTATAATCTTCATTATCGAATCTTAAACTACCTTATTTTTTAAAACATATGCTAATTAAATTTAAACACTAAAATTAACATATTATTAATTTGTAACTAATTCCAGAAGTAGCCATTAATATCTTTGTAGCCTTCTATATTCAATAAATATTCACTGTTAATCATTTCCTTTTTTATTAAGTATTTCTTACAAAGATCCTATTTATCCCTACCATTTTCTCACACAGTTTCACCTCTATAATCAGACAAGGAAAAATTTCCTAAGACTTATCCTCTCTAATTATACTGTGCCTATTCAATCATACTGTTTATAAAATGCTGTGCAGGCATCTAAGTAAAATTAAATCAATCACATAGAATGAAAAAATTAAGTCTGCCATCAAATTCCATTTTTAGGTTTCTCAAGTGCTTACAATTTTACACTATTTCATTGTACACCTTTAAAACCACTAGAAGATTTTTCCAAGGTGTCTGAATTATTATTATGTGCACATCATATGTTTCCTAAAGACTGAGGAACAGTCACAATAAATTTAAACAGAAAAGCCAGGACAAACTAAAATTAGTTTTGGTGAAATTTACTAATGCATACAAAAAGATTCTGAAAAACTTCCCCATTTTTTGGAACATACAACGTGAAATACTTGTGTTATGACTTTTTTCCCCATCTGAAGTTTTCTTCCATTGTTATGCATAATTGGCTTAGTTATATTCCTATATACTGAGGTTTCAGATCAGCAATCTTTGTATATATATACAAATGCATATATATATAACTAAATTGAAATGCACAATTAAAAGTAACTGTGCCATTGAGATTCTAATATTTTATCTTCTCAAACCTTCACAGATGACAGTGAAAAGCCTATCTGGATAGGCTGAACAGCTGGGCTGAGCTCAATGGGATGAGGTTCAATAAGGCCAAGTGCTGGGTCCTGCACTTCGGCCACAATAACCCCATGCAATGCTATAGGCTTGGGGCAGAATGGCTTGAAGAATGTAGAGAGGAAAAGGACCTGGGGGTGTTGGTTGATGCTCGGCTTAACATGAGCCAGCAGTGTACCCAGGAGGTCAAGAAGGCCAACAGCATCCTGGCCTGTATTAGAAATAGTGTAGCCAGCAGGAGCAGGGAGGTGATCATCCCCCTGTACTCAGCTCTGGTACGGCCGCACCTCGAGTACTGTGTTCAGTTTTGGGCCCCTCACTACAAGAAGGACATTGAGGCCCTGGAGCGTGTTCAGAGAAGGGCAACAAAACTGGTGAGGGGCCTGGAGCACAAGTCTTATGAGGAGCGGCTGAGGGAGCTGGGATTGTTTAGTCTGGAGAAGAGGAGGCTCAGAGGAGACCTTATTGCACTCTACCACTTCCTGAAGGGGGGTTGTGGTGAGGAGGGGGTGGGCCTCTTCTCCCTGATAAATAACGACAGGACGAGAGGGAATGGCCACAAGTTGCGCCGGGGAAGATTTAGATTAGACTTGAGGAAACATTTTTTTTCTGAAAGAGTGGTCAGGCACTGGAATGGCCTGCCTAGGGAGGTGGTTGAGGCACCATCCCTAGCGCTGTTCAAGAAGCGTTTAGATGAGGTGCTAAAGGATTTGGTTTAGTGGTTTAGTGGGTAGGGATGGTGTTAGGAGGATGGTTGAACTAGATGATCTTGTAAGGTCCTTTCCAACCTAATTCATCTATGAATCTATGACAAAAGAAGGAAACACGTAGAAAGTAATCTCTAACAAAAATATGAGCCTAAAAATTAAACAGGAAGCCACGTGGCAGGGATTTTCAGTTAAAAGATATATTAGCTTGTTTATGCTAATTCTGTTGAAGCTTTATTTGTGCAGAACTATAGCCTACTACAAGCTCCTAAGTACCAGGTGCTCATAAGCAACAGTAAAGAAATTGCAAAATAGTGTCCATTCTCACTATCCCTACACTGCTGTGAATGAATTTTAAGTCAGAGCATAAAATACTGCTAGTAGCATTAAAATCCAGAGAATCACATTTTGAAAAGCTACAGTAACATTCACTGTTTTGCATATAATGCATATTTATAGACCCTGGAAATGCTTGACTGCTGACAAAGTTAACTTAATGTAAATTTAAAACACCGAGCATCACAAACAAAATGATAGCAATTAAGTTGGAAATGCCAACAGCAACACCCAAATAAGATGCTTCAAATCCATCTACTCAACTCTTTGTTTAATTCCTCCTTTCATAAACAGCAATGTTCACGGAATCACAGAATTGTAGGGGTTGGGAGGGTCCTCTAAAGAGCATTCGTCCAACCCCCTTGCCAAAGCAGCTTCCTGGACCAGGCTGCACCCAGCAGGCAGGTCTTGAATGCCTCCAAGAGAAGGAGACTCCACAACCTCTCTGGGCAACCTGCCTGCTCTCTGTAACTACTAAGCACGGTTTAAGAATATAACTGATAATTTGAGCTCCTCATTGAAAATGTGGAGGAGAGCATATCTCTGGGCCTGGGTGAAAAAGAAATCTTCAAAATCAGTTTGTTGAAATGAAGGTGCCTCTTGGTGGCACCTAAATGAGAGACTGAAAAATGTGGAGAACTTAACCCAATCAATTTACCTATATTAGTTCAGCATCAGTTGAGCAACACCATTATTTGATTTTATATCTTTGTTTTCTTTTCTTGATTTGACATTAATTTTTTCATTACCTACCACAAGCTATTAACCATAAACTTCCTCAAACGTTTCCAACCAGAGTCCTTGCACGTAGCCCTCTGCATAAAAATTGTGTTGAATCAGTCACTTCATGAACAGTGAAGAATAAGGCTTCACTGTATGGCATCCATAACACTGAGTTTTTGACACTCTTAGCAATTGCCACATGTTTCTCAAGCTCTTAGAGAAATGATTTAGAGTTGCAAGCAGTGTTCCTTCAACACATTAAGGAATAAGCACACTGAAATAGATGCATTGAAAGGTGGACTGAAGAGAATTTAGTAAATCCCCTCAAAAAGTTCAGATTAGCTTGACAGGATGGCTCTAAAGCTTGCAGGCAAATTGCAGTTATTTGAATGCATTTCATTTTGGTGTAATTTGAAGTGGTAGTAATTGTTGTTCAATATGTAAGAAAAGTGACTGAGAAACACTGCTTGAGGCAACAGTACAATGGTTGTTGCTGAGAGAAATCTGGAGGATTAAGAAGGAAATGCAGAAAGCAGAGAACAGCATAGGAAACTAGACAAAGCCAGTAATTATTTTAAGTGCTAACCTTTCCCTTTTTTTTAATCAGTGTTTAGATTAAATTCTCCTGCAATGGAGTCAAGATCACTCAGACTAAAGATCTAAAGCAACTTTAAAATAACTGCTTTAAATTAAACACCAAATGACTACATTACTACAGGAATGTCTTACCGTTTTTGCCCTTGAACAGGCACAGGTATGCACTTACACAAACCATTTCTTTTACAGTACAGAATGCTGACCTCCATTGTAGTAAAAATAATGAAAGTAGTATCTTTTTTTTTTTCCCTGAGGAAAAGTTTTAAATGCTAGCAGAAAAGCCTGAAGAGTTACCAGAAACTTCTGAGTGGCACAAATAGACAGATGGGGTTTTCTAATTTTTTTTTCTTTGTGCTACAGTAGCAGCATTATCCATTCTCTTGATAGCAAACTTAAAAGCAAACAGTAAACCTTTAATGCTGTTGGAGAGGTAACAAACCCACCCCCTTTCTCAGCAACCTTATCACATAATCTGAATTTTAGTAACAAACCTCATTCTCTGGCATGTTAACTCTCTGCAGCATCTGTCACTGCTATGAATGGTTGATCATAAGTACCTCTGTAGTCATCTCAGTGCTATTAAGCAGATGGCAACGCTAAATCCGAATGATGTAGTACATCTCCCTAGTGGACTTTGTTTCCATACACTACCATTATTCTGCAATTCCTCAGTGATAAATCTTATGTATTCTAGAGAACATTTAACAGTGAACTGACAGTGCCAATTGATTTATTAGCAACCGTTTCTCTTTGCCCTATTATCGTCTTCACAAACACTTGTGCAGATCATGTATGGAGCCACTAAGGGACAACAGCACACTTGCTCAATTTACAACGTATTTCAGAGATTTAAAATTAACAATTTTTTTTTCTTCATATGAAAACTGAATAGTAGATTGATCTACCAGCTAAAAATTAAGACCTCATTACATATTCTGGTATCCTCCACAATATTGTTATCTACATGTTCATAATTTAATTGTTCTAACACTAATTTCAGACCAACAAAATGCCTGCTAATTTCTGCAATAAATCTGAGCCAAAGACTGGAGTACTAGATGGATCTGGGAAGTCAGCTGCATTGTGGGAGCACACAAAGATAGTAAGGGGGCTGTCAAATCTACATGTATCTGACATACATGAGAATCTGAACCAAGAGCCCCACAAGAAGATGCCACCGTAGTATCACAAACTTACAACTCACATTCTACTGTAGGATCCTCACTTTTTTAACATAGCTCTTCAGTATTTAATTACTCTATGCTTTTATATGACAGATTTCCTGAAGGAATTACTGACTGCATAACATGGAATCTGCCCTGCATGGCCAACTATCTTCAGTTCTACTTTTGCTGCATTCTTTATTCATCTCTCATAAATGATCATAGCTTCTGATCAGTTTTCATTGCTCTACAGGAAAGTTCTTGGCTGCTTCAACTGTTTGATTTTCATATGTTTAGAAATTTGTGTTAAATACATTTTAGATTGTTTAAGTTTTTATGAAAGCACTGAACTGTCTTTTAACAACAGTACTAGTTTGCGCTGCTATAAATTTTATCTAAGGATCCTCTGCAAAAAACTAGAGCAGTTTAGTCACATCTCTTCTAAAAATCAGTTAAGATAACCAGTCAAGCTCAGAGCAGCTCCAAGGGATATCTTTTTAAAGTTTCTTTAACCATAACAAATAATTCTGATTAAAAAAAAACAACAACAAAAAAACACATCCTCAAGCACTACAATCTGGGGCTTTGTCGCATGAACAAACAACTATGGATAAGGAAATGTTTTAAATTAAGTAACCTCTACAGGATTACAGGGCATTAAGATGGATCAGAACTTAGAAAGAACTCTGATGTTTCTCTCCTTATTAATGCTATGACAAGCTTTAACTAAAGCCTCACATTGTGTACAACTTACATACTTTCCTGTACTTGAAAACATTAAATAAAACACCACTGAAATTTAAACAAACAATGTGGCAACATCAAACAAGTTTTAGGAATGAAGGATTGTTTGCAAACAAATGCAAATTCTGAGCTACCCCCATGCACATGGAAATACACAGTATGCTGTTCTTCATATACTACCCCATCCGTGTCCATCTCAAATTCAGCCATTTTTAAATTAAAAAGAATACTGGAGAGCACAGCTGTCCTGTATGGCACAATTTGAAGAACATATGCTCCTGCATGCAGACATCTCAAAAACACAAAGAACAATTTAGAGATATTTCAATTCTAGTGCATATTTTCACTTTTAAAAAAAGAAATGCTGTAATAAGGAAAATCTATAAAAACAAAAATAGTATTCAAACCATCTCAACTTTATCACACAAGAAAATACATCTGTAAACATTAACCAGTTCTAATGAGGTGCACGAACAGCATCCATATGCTGCTGATGATAATGATTTACTTAATAAAACTCATTTTTTCAACCTATCAGTCATTTCCCAAATTTTCTTGTTAATATAAAATATCTTTAATATCAGAATATTCTGGAGAAATTATTATCTGGATATACACTAAAATACTATTATTTCTTAAAAATATTACTGCTTTCAACATATAAATGAAATAAGAATATGTTTGTCACTATGTCTTTAAAACGTGAATGCTCTCTACGCATGAACATCTTTTCTATCCACGTATCACAAGGAAGGCAAAATATCAAGAATGATATAAGTTTAAACTATGACAACAGTTCTACTTTCCATCATTTCCTTCACAGAAAGAACACTGTAATGCAACTAAATATGATAAAGCATCTCTTAGTGTTAAAAAATGCCATTTTGCAATATGGGCTACTATTGATATTCAAATTAAAGCCAGCAATGCTATTATTCTAGGTAGCTCAGATGGCTGTTGATAGTTACTACTTGTTGCCTGCCAAGACAATCCTAGCAATTTTTTTGCCAAGCCAGAAAACATGCAGAGAATGAACAACCATACCCCAAGAGAAATGTAAAAATGAACCATTTTTTGTTTTCTTTTATCTACTTAACAAAATTACGGGAAAAAAATGAAGCAATACTTCAAGAGATGAACTCAGAAATTAACTGTATATAGTACTTAGAAATTACATGGAAAACACACAATTATACATTTGTGAAGCATCTCCTTCCATAACGAGTTTAAACATATATACATAAGAATATATAATATCCATACATATACATATCACTGTTAGTTCTTTACATGAGTAATTTCATCTCTAGGGAAAAAAATTGCTAATTTTAGCTCAGAGGAAAAGAAATCTTAATGAAATTCTTATCATGGAAAAGAAGCAAATACTAGAAATGTTTTCAGTTTTGGCTCAGTCAAATGACTTGGTAATGAAACCTGATTGCTGTGTGCAATAAACCCCATTACCCAACACTAGAAGCAGTAAAATAGTATAGAATTACCAACATAAAAGTTGAGGACTATTTTGGTAATTTTCTTTCTGGAAAAAAGAAAAAATCTATTACCAGCAGCTGGTCTCTAAATGCCTACAGAGCATTGTATTTTGGAGGTCCTACACTGCTGGTGTTGTGTCTTTTAATTTTTTAAATCCATTTTTAGTAGCTTACAACACTCTGTAGGAATCAAGTACCATATATAAAAAGGGAGTATCTCCCTTGCGTCAGTTCTCAACAATAAGGACATTGGAACTTTCCACAAAGATTTTTCACATAAAGCGGATGGGCACAGGGATATATTTATAAATACAACAACATTTAACTTGGGTGCATCCACACTAAAGTAAAGCAGATGCTGGTTATAAACAGCTTTGATTTCAATATTGCTGTGAACTGTTCTGTAGTCTGAAAGACTGAAAAAAGCAAACATTGCTGAAGCTATTTCTCTGATTCTTCCATTAACACTTGTCCAGCAGCATCTCCTTTTGTCTTGCTTCCAGTGGGCATGGTTTGAAGCTTTCATTATTCCAGCTAACCAAATTACCCCTCAGTAAGCCATGCACAAGATTCTCTCTCATTTTTCATATGGATTCACTATGAACGCCTCATAATGGGGATGAACAACCAAACTGCTTGCCAGGTGATTTTTGCTGTTAATTCCAACTGCTACTTAATAATACAAGTAGCTGGTACTTCATAGCTTTTTTTTTTCCACCACTGGGAATCTGGACACAATATTTTTTCTATTTCATTCATGGAATTTTCAAGTAACTTCTTTAAGCAAAAATCAAAGAAAAAAATCACTTTCAAGATATCACTTCTGTTTCTTTTCAACCACTCAGTAACCGACTTTCATACTGGTGGTACTAGAGACAAAACACAGCAGGCTATTTCTAATAAGCCTTTTATTATATTTTTGTTGTCTAAAATGAATCTAAAAAAGAAATATTAACTTTCCAACTGTACAGTATTACACCTGTAGGTACTACAGAACTTGAAACTTACCTTTGTGCTTGAGTACTATAGCTGTTATCATAGGAATCATAGCTTTGCTCATCATAAGCAGTTCCATAGCCATCATCATACTCCTGAAAGGATATAAAAAGAAGCATAAAGCATTAACCCCTCAAATACTTCACAAGCAAGATAGTAAGTCAGTCCTAAATATGAAAGATTATACTCTCCACAAATAGATATGATATATGTACACACTAAACTGGCAAAATCTTGATATTCATAGACAAAAATTCCACACATATCTAAGATTGTACAGCTTTGAAATTATCACGAGCTACAGACAGCAACATGCTTCAAAACACAACTTTTAGTTAAACATACTGGCTTGTGCAGAGAACAGTACAATTGCTTCATGTTTCCACATACTTGAATTTGAAGCATGAGAGGTACAGAGCTTCAAGAGTTCTGGTAAGTACCTCAGATAGGAACCAAAACATCTCAGTAAAAGATTGCAGACTTATATAACAGACTCTCTTTTCTGGACACCAAATTCAATATTCCTATGTAGATATAAGGGATAGCACTAGTAAGAAACACAGCTTTACTTCAAATGCCTTCTGTATACTCTTCAACCTGTGGGAGTTTAGCAACCATTATTTAAAACACTGAAAATAAGGAATGTAATATTGTTCCTTTTGAAGTTTAAGAATACAGTGCAATAGTGATCCTCCCCAAATAGCACTGCATTTCAAGATGAAAAAATAAGTTCCAGCTACGTGCCATTCAGAAATTTAATATGAAAATGGGTGACAGCAATGCTGGGCTTTCCTTAAAAGATGAAATGTGGAAAAGTAAAGAACTGCCACTTATTTACCACTGGATAACACAATAAGCTGAACTAAGCTAAGCTAATGATCAGTAAAAATGGCACTTCCTTTGTTGTGATCCCTCATAAGGGAGAATTAAGAAATCCTATCGAAATATCCCAAAAGCCACAGTGAATATTTAGAAGTATCTGGTCCAAGAAAGCCCTTCGACAATAATGGAAGCCAGAAAAATGAAAATTGTGTAATACCATATAAATTATGATTCCTGAGAAAGTGTGTAGCAACCCTGCCAATAAGAATAAAGTATCAAGAAAGAACAACCTATCTCCTAGATAATGAAACCTTCTAAAGAATCTTTCAGTAATAACCAAAAACAATAAAAACTACTTGTACAAATTAGATAAAGATTGTCCAATGCCAGTACAAAACACCTCCAGTGATCTCAAGCTGACAGTCTGCTGTATACTGGAAGGAAAGCCTTCTATAGCAGAGTCAATTACATCCTCAGATCAAACAGGAGCTGTGAAATTGCTGTCTATGAGGCCTTCTAGAATTTTCCCTGTCGTCAGCCCATCAGTACTGCTTCACCACTGCTAGGTCACTGACTGTTATTGCTTCCCAGCAGCGATTAGTAGAAAGATGTCAATGAACATTTGCAGGTAGAGATGAGTAAGAGCCAATTCCTATGTCTGGAAGAGGAAACAAGGATTCCTCCAATTGTGTAGTGAAAAGAAATGCGTGCCTAAAATGAAAAGGAAATTAATGAATTATCCTGAAAATGAATATGAGTCTTAGCATTTTATTTGCCCATCTGACAAGGATATGAATTTTCTTTGATGCACCACACACTAAGCCCACAAAACTATTGCCTCTTGGCACTTAGTTATGAACAAGCACATTATTACTTATTGATGTAATGCACATACATCTGTTAACAATACAATCATTGGTAAACAGTAGAAGCTGTCTGAGCCAGTGTATCTGCTCTGTTCAAGAGCACTTAACTGACATTTGGGCTTCCCTCATAGCATCTACCAACTATGAAAGCTCCTGAGTAAGAGGGACTCTCAAATTTCAAACCATGTGCACATATCATTGAAAACAAATGAAAGCAGAAGGCCGAAATTAACCTTTTGACATTTAATGAGAATTGGCCCTATTCTTCGTTTATATCAACTATTTCAGTAAAAATAGGCATGGAAGAAAAGGGGAAAGCGAGACTATTCTGAAGCTGTGGAGTGCCTACAACTTCTAGCAGCCATAAGAAAAAAGTAAAAAGGAACGGACTTATCGTGTCAACAAAGTGTGCACCAAAATGAAAGCGGAATTTTGGGGAAGCCTATTTCTTGTATTAGACTTGTCTGTTATTACTTTTGCCTTTCACAGAAAATTTGCACAGAATTCATTATTGCAGACTATTGCACATGCTAATTTCTACAGTTGTGAATCTAATATCATTTTCATTATTATTATTTTGCTGTAGGTGACTAAGTTTTGATTGAAAAATAGCTATATTCTACTTTTTATATGCAGGACTCCTATCACTTAAGCATGATGCTGCTATTACCATAATCTGCTTAAATAGATCAATTTTAATTCTGCATTTACATTTATAAAAATCACAAATTTGCATAAAAAATAAACATCCAGTGCTACATGCTGAAAAAATAGATTTTTTTTATAAAGCTGCTGACAACATCTTGTGAACAGAAAATATTTGAATTTCAAAATATTTTTATACTGTGCATTTGAAATATTAAGGGCACAGGGGCAACTGAAGTCTCTTTTGGAGCATTCCATGAACTAGGTCTGACATCTTATTTTCTGTCATTTGAAAACTTTCCCTTTCAGGAAATCATTAACAAGGCTGGGCAAAGTAGAGTATTTTAATGCAATCAAAGCCACGGTATGTTTTTATTTTTATTTCTGAAAAAGATCTCTTGTGACTTCAATAAATTTTTTGCCTATGTGAAGGATCCTCAGCCACCTGATGTGTTTCAGGTAATATAAAACACGCAAACATGAATATTTATATTTATATAAATATAAAACATTATAATATATATATATATACATATATATACATATATATATAACATTATGTATTCTAATATAATAAGAATAGACTATTGGTGTATATTTAAGAATATCAGAGTCACTGGCCAACACTGCTGCAAGTGAGTACAAAAAAATTAACTTCATAAAAATATTCCACTACATTTTTATGCCTTATTTTTGGAATGTTTCAGTTATTTCTAAAATATTATTTTTCTATTTAAAGCCATTATTACACTTCATGTAACAGACAGCATTTGTACTCTGACTACCTATCAAATGCAGCACTTCCCCTGTACTCCAAGTAATCATAGAATTATAGAACCATAAAGATTGGAAAAGGCTGCTAAGATCTCTAGTGAAACCATCAATTCATCAACACCATGCCCACTAAACCGTGTCCCTTGGTGCCACATCTCCACCTTTCTTGAACACCCCTAGGGACAGTGACTCCACCAACTCACTGGGCAGCTTGTTCCAATGCACTGCCACTCGTTCTGAGAATTTTTTTCTTGATATTCAACCTGACCCTCCCTTGGCGTAACTTAAAGCCGTTACCTCTTGTCCTTTCACTAGGAACAGACCCCCATCTCATCACACTCACCTTTCAGGAGGTAGTAGACAGTGACAAGGTATCCCCTGATCTCTCCAGATCAAACAATCCCAGTTCCCTCAGATGATCCCCATAGCACTTGTGCTACAGACCCTTCACGGCTTTGTTACCAATGAATTCACATTTGCTTCCCAAAAACAAAATCACAAGCAAGAACATTTTATCTATGAATTGGAGCATGCTGTTTCTATGATTCACCATCCTGCTTCTCAGAACAACCTAGAAAACCAACCCTGAAATTTACTCTGATGAAAAAGCAGCAAATGTGCTGCACAGTTTCTGCTTACAATACAAAAATGTAAAAAATATTGAGCTGAAAATGCTACAACTGAATTAAAAGTTTAAATATTTTCCACAGGACAATTGAAATATGGCATCATGAGTTACTGTCCTGATTTATATCCTGATCTTAAGAATTTATTTTCAAAGTGAACAAGTAGAATTATAAGGCAGATGTTCTGAAAAGACATGAAACTGTTCTGTAAAATCTTAAACCTTCTTAATAGCTACTCTATTAAGCCAGCATCACATTACATTTAAAGAAAACTTCTGCCTGCAGCTGTCTTAATGACAGTGCCTGAAACTGATGTAAATCCAGAGAGTGGAGAGCAGCACAGAAATTTTTCATGGACAGAACCAATAGCAATGTGTAAGTATTCATCATTCATGTAGACTAAATACTAAGTTACAGTTACAGATCAAATGGTAATGAAACTAATGAAAGTGATCTTCGTCAAAAATTCACCAATTTTCAAAGAAAGCATGGCAGGAGAAAAAAATAAAAAACAGGCAAAATTTTCATTTTAGCAAGAAGGTCATTTGCAGTGATGAAAAAAATCAATAAGAAATCAAATTCCCAGCTCTCTCTCAATAAGAAAATCTACCCAAGGGGGAAAAAAAAAATAAGGCTGGTATCATCTACAATGTAAAGGTTTCTGTTTCCTTTCCTCATCGTTCTCAGAAATTAATACTCTCACCAGTACTTTATCACCAAATGTTGGTGGAGTGCCTACCTTTCAGATAAGAACTATCACATTGAGAAGAATACTGAGCTGGATTTGATGCAGAAAGCACATGAGGTAATATCAGCATAAAGCGATGAAGAATTTTTTAGGCAAATTGGAATGGTAAAAGGAAGCAACTGTCATTTTACCATGTAAAAATGACATCACCCCACTATATAAACAACAGGGAATTCTGGACTATCAGGACAAACATGGGCAGCGAGTACCATCTGACATCTGACTGATAACATTAAGAACATTTCAGCAAACAGGCACAGGCTCTAAATTCTTAGTTTGCAAATTTACATTTGTTTTCATTTAGGAGCCCATATTCAACCAGAAAAAGCAAGGTATTTCTAAAACGGGAGAGATATAGTGGTGGGTTCTGTTTCATACACAATAAAATAATAAAGTAAATTAGAGAATTTGCTAAATAATATAGGCAGCAGCAATTAAGTCAAGGCCCAAATAGATATATATATATATATTTTTCTGTATACAATGGCAGGAGCCAGAGTCAGTATCACAAAGACTCACACTTACATAATTACATCAAGTCACAGAGGTCAAAATTAAGATTATCAGCTTGAACTCTGAAATCAGTGAGAGAAATATTTTACATACACAATTGAGGTCCCTTCCAACCCAAGCCATTCTATGATTCTGAATTGATATTTTCCTTCTAACTTGTAATCTACTTAATCAAATTAATTTCAGATGTTCTTATTTACTTAGTTTTTGGAGTGAAGCATTCAGTTCCTGGAAAAGAATTTGTCATAACTTCATCCTCTAGGGATTACAGAAATACTCTTCTTGACTTTTCTGTTTCTGTTCCCTTTTGTGTATAATGTTGTGGTTTACACTGAAAACTCACTTGAGTTTTAAAGCAGTGTGTTTACTGAGTTGTGGCTTTTCAGAAGTACTTCAAGTAAATTCTGGTAAGGCTTTTGAAAAGGAAGTTCAGAACATAAAAACATCATTTCTTGCCTTTTTTTTAATATTTCACTGTTCTTTTACTTGCTAAGTAGGTCAAGCAAAAATAAATGTTTAAAAAAAAGATGTTTTAAAGATGCTAAATCCCACAGGTCGTTGCTTGTTTTATTTCTTTTTGTTTGTTTATCTTTACTGTTAGGATTTTCAGGATGGGCCAAAGAGACAATACAAAACCTTCTGGTTTTTGTCAGGAACTCAAGTATGTTTTTTGACTGCGGAAACGGTTGAATATTTTGGAGAATGGCTTGGGTTGGAAGAGATCTCAAAGATGTATTTTCTATCCCCACTGCCACAGGCAGGGTTGAATACCCAGATAAATCAGAACATGGTGTAATTCTTGCAAAGTGATATAAAAATTCCATTGGAACTGAATTCAGGTAAAATTTCAATCCTTTACAAAATCTTATGACTTCTGTGTTAGCCCTTTGCTTAATATTTTGCCCTTCATCCCAAGAAATGTTCACTTAAATATAAAGACTTGATGTTTTTCCATACGGTACACAAAGATTTTGCTCCCACTCCTGACCGATCTTTCCTTTTCAACAAGAAACAGTAAGTGAACAAATGAATGTTAATGAGAAGGAAGTCTGCTTTAAAAGCAGTCTGCCCTGCAAATCCAACATAGCTCCAAGAAATTCCTTCCACACTATGCTCTGTGTAATCCTCACTTTCAGTTTTTTGACACCTTCCAAACCATGTGTGATCTCAGTGAAGAGAATGTTAAACAGGTGAATGTCAGAACTTATCAGCTAGACTCCATATAGCCTCTTAACACCATATAGAGTGATATTAAGACACCTAGTAGGTACATGAAGACACCTAACTCAAGATTAGTGGTAAAAAAAGAAGGCATGAAAAACATTTATTGTAGTCTCAATCTGTTGGTATTAAAGAAGCATTTAGAAACAATCTTAGATACGTGGTTTAACTCTCAAATTGCACTATGTGGAGCCAGGAATTGGACTCATGACCTTCATAGGTCCCTTCCAACTTCGGATATTTTATGGTTCTATGACTGCATATAAACAGTTCTTTAGCAATTGACACATACTCTCCTACACTCATTGCTCTAAACTCATCACCATTACATCTGGCATTTTCCACAGAGGAAAAAATACTTGATGTTACAACCAACACTCAGCATCTGCAGAATTAAAGTTGAATGCTGAAGATTAAGCCTGAGAGCATTTGAATAAACTTTCTAAGAAGATGCACTAAAATAATAGGTTGATCAGCTGAATGGGCTCTCACCTGGAAACATTAAGGCTGTGCATTCATTCCTTTCACTAATGGATACATACACATTTAATAATCATCATTGGGCTGTGAAATGGAGTCCAGACTTTTGTTCTAAGCCATCCACCCAAACATCACTTGTAAACAAACCATCCCCACCTCCTCCTTCCCCTTAATCTTCCCACAGAGTCCTTAGAATTCCTTCCAAAATGGAAAAGAAGGAAACCACAGCTTGTGACACCGAGAATGCAAGGACAGCCAGCAGCACAGTGATGAGCACATGCTCCCCTGAGATAACTGTAGAAATGTGAATACTTGCAACAGGAATCTCAACTGAAGACTTTCCACTGCTTTCAGTGGAACCAAACTTATGTTAAGTGAGACTTATTAAGCGAGCATTAGTGTAGGATCTTGCTATCCAGAATGTTACTATGTCCTTTGAGTTCTTCTCATTTCTTACAGGGAACAGTATGAGCACAGCCCCACACTACTGTAGTGCATATGACTTGTCGTATGAGTACAGCCTTGTAAAACAGACTTAGCGTGATAATTAAAAGCTTAAGTCTGAATTCAGTATGAAGCACTGCTTTGTCCACCAGTAAAAACAACATATTTCTGGAAGTACCCACAAGTGTGTGCCTCAGAAACTATAAAATTCAGCAATTTCTAAGCTTTAGAATCTTCCACAATCAGATGATGACTGAACACAGATTATAAAATTTCAATTTTGAATGAAGTTTGTTATTTCAGTATCTATTACACATCAAAGCGTTCTATAAATTCTTTGAAGAAGGCTGCATCTTCAAATTAAAAAAAAATCATGTAACTGTAAGTTGTTCACAGCATTCTTTTTCAAGTTACAATTTATTAAACATCTAGAAAGGCTCCCTAGGTCTCTTAATGTTAGATGTTCCATCTTAACTGCTTTTCTTATTACAGAATGTTTCAAGGAGATTGCATTCCACTTGAAACACTAACTGCTAAACATTGTAAATGTGGCATTAGGAAAGTCTGCCATAAAGTAACCCTTGTCTGAACACAAGAAAGCTTCAATTAACTGCCGGAAACAGGACTACAGCTATGCCACCACTCCCATACACAAGGCAGAGCATTTAAACTGTTTTCCAAAGTAGAGCTCAAGCAAGTTTCGTCCATAACCTGCTAGATTGTAAAGTCATTTTTTGGTTCCACAAACAATGCGCTTTAAATCATGTTTAAAGTTCAGTATTTAATGCCTAAAAACAAATTATCAGCACAGGTAAATCTTACATTTCATTTAACACATTTAAGCACTCAGAAAAAGAACTTGACATAGCATCATAACAAATATATTCAAACAGTAGAGAACTGAAATACTTGGAGAATATTTGCAAAACATTTTTGTGAAACAAGAACAGCAGGAAAAAAATCTGACCTTGAACAGCTTCAGCCACACTGCTGCATTACTCATTTGGAAAGAAGTCTCAAAGTTTTAAAGCTGGTGGGATAATAACAACAAAAAGTGCAGAGCAGAAATTGTTACTGGACAGTACTTGGGATTGAACAGTTAAGTTCTTATCCTATGTTTGTCTGAATATTAAGGAATTAACACTAGAAAAAAACCAACAACGTAGTACTGTTACTTATTTCCTACTTATTGGAAATTATGGAAAAGATTAAAATCTCCAGGGAGTAAAAAGCAATTTATATTCCTTATCTTCACAGAATAAATAGCCAGCTTAGAAATACACAACAAATATTTTGACTTATCCATTACACACGTTTGGTTCTGTAAATACAGCAACTCACAATTAAGAGAACAGCATCCCTAAGTCTATCTGCAAGTGCTTCAATAAAGCTAGCCAACATCTAGAATTTATACTCTTATCCAAGTATTATAAATATAATCCTGGACATGGTTCTACCTCATACTAGGCTTTCTCCTGACCCAGGCATATGAGGATTTAGAAACAGGATGTTTCCGAGGAAGTTTATCATGCCAGAGCAGAGAGATTAGAACAGCCATTATAAAGTTGGTTGGCTGCAGAGCCCTGAATTTCTCCTATCGCACAAACTGATGCTACAGCTATTAAAAAGACAATGTTAACAGAAGACGATAAGGAGCTGTGTTTCAGTAGCTTCCAAAACTTAATCATGTTACTAGCAATACGGTGAAGTCCAAGACGAATGGGTCTTGGGGTTGAATGTGATATCTGAGTGAGACTTGCAAAAATGGAAAAAAACTATACTGAATTGGAAAAATGTGCAGGTATTGCTGCTATTCCAGCACTTGTGTGACATCAGCAGATAAGGCCACATCCAGCACCCAAGAGTGTTGCAGGCCTCTGGGAAAGCGGACTGAGGGATGAAGGTGGTCTACCTCTGTGTAGAGCCTTCTGGAACAGTTGAATTCTGTGCTCCAAACATGGGACAGATAACCTATTCCTGTTGATTTTGAGCCCATGTTAAATACCATCTCTGTCAAAATCAAAGAGTTTTTGCTGCTGGCATCACTTCCATAGTGTAAAATACTACCTCTGAAGTTAACCCTTCCTATTTTTCAGACTACTGTAGGTATTTTCAATTTTGATTTTATTTATTTTTACAAATAGTTTCTTAAATAATACAAGACTGGAGAGAATTTAGGATAGACAGGAGGCAGAAATGAGTAAATTACTGTTAGATGTTAAAGGTTCACTGGTCTTATGTGTTAAGGACTATGAAATAAGTCAGTAAAGAGAGCGATAAAGAGGAAACTGTTTATGTGATTCAATGATGGCCTCATTTTCTGTCACACCATGTACATAACAGTATGGCAGAGAAAAGGGCAAAGATTTTATGCACTGAAAGCTCTGCATCATCTTAGATTACGGAATTACAGAATCAATGTTTGAATATAGCTTGCTTCCTTCCAAACTTGCATAGTTTCACACTGTTTTAAAGAGTACAAAGTAGAGATCTGATAGCCTATAGAAACAAAAACCTTCAAAAATCTTTGCAGATATTCCAGTCCAAAAGGGAAATGTTTCAAAGGTCGCTCTGTAAATTCCACAGATATCCCAGTCTGTGGGATTCAGGAACTGCATGCCACAGATGCTGCTTAAATAGCTTCTTATTGATACTCACAAACTCTTGTCCTCTCAGCAAACTGTGACACCTTACCCAGCTTGGATTTGCAAGATTTGCAAAACAGCACTTAATACTTATCAGCAATTAGTAAGCAACGATTGAAATAAGACTCTTATCTTGTTACCTCACTCACTAAAATATTGATTCTAGAATATATAGTTATGGCCCTTTGATTATATGCTAAAATTGGAAAGGTGGATAAAGTATCATGCTTTGAACACATACTATGCTTTGACACAATATACAGCACTCTAATGGTTCACATTTTCATAAGACTTTTCTAAAAAAGCTCGATTTTAACAAAGGAGATGCAAAATATGATGATTTTAAAATGAATCTGCTTGCACTGCTTCATCAGTTACAGCATAATACATTTACCCTTCCTCAGATATTTGGAAAATAAGTGATCTAGTTTTAATGAATGCTCTTTTTTTTTAGCAGTTATATGAGATAGCACTGTTTTTATTTATATTTCCTAGTCACTCTCTCAAAGGAAACATACATCAGGATACCAATTCCAAGGCTGTTACTTACATGTCATACACATGCTACAAATGGGTATTTAAAATAAGAAATAAATCAGGTTTACTAACTACCAAACCACTACCCAGTCCACCACATATGCTCTGGAAATAGGCAGAATTGATACAAAAGGACTATCATGACTAACTGATTTCAAAGTCTCATGAAATAACCACCTACTTGCATTACCCACCTTGAACAGTCAGGTATAACCTATCCAAATGTCCCTTGGCAAAGTACAAGTTTCCATAATAATAAACAACACTAGTTTATCCTTCATTGTTCAGGCACGTGAAAAAACATTCATGCTAGCAATATTGAACTTGACCTCCTCAAAGCAATGGTACATAGAATCTCACATTTCTGGCTGACAGACAACAGTTAAGATTTTACACGACGCTTCTGTGGTAAGATAGAAGGTAGGCAGAAGTAAGGTCTTCATAAAATGGAGAAGACATATGAAAGGAAAGAAACATTGTCTAGAACTTGTAAACTGTTTTAGTAAGCTTGAATACAGAGATACAGAGTCTGGACAACAGACTGCACTGTAAAAAGGGCACACAGAGTTTCAAGAATATGTAACATCAAAAGTATTGTCCTTGAAAATGTTTTCTATAAGACAACCCATTTTTGTTACTATAGTTTTGATTTAATAACCTCTTTTCTTCATCCTGCTTTTCTGTAAGTTCAGTACAAATTAGATTTACACTTGCAGTTTACAGCTAATTTTCAATCACATACAAAGTCTTCCGCTATGTTTAATTTTTACTGCAATGAAATCGAGGCAAACCTGTAAAGGCCAACTGAGGTGCACTGGGTGATTACTAAAGTTCTTTGGACCAATTCTGAAGCATTCATAAAACTATTTTAATTATCTAATCTCTGAGCAATTACTATGGCTATAAATATGGCTCTGGGCTAAGGAATAGAACATTACTCTAAGTTCAGAATTAAACATCTACTAAGAACGTGAGTTTTCAGACTTCTTAAAGCACAAACCTAATACATTCCAGAACTACATAAATATTTTGGTGGATGCATTGTAAATGCCTATATGATAGTACATAAAACCTGAAGTCTTAGCAATATGAAACAGTTCAAGCCTAAGAGGGTGATAAGATTATCACATTCCCCATAGATTCTGGGTGTAAGACTTCCTTATGTACTAACTGAAGAGGTTCTGTTGGATTCTCAAGCAGTAGTTAGGCCCATCTCTTCAAAAATCCAAACACCTCAAGTTAATGGCTCTGAAAACAGCTCAACTTACATATTCACCGTACGTCTCCTGTGCTGGAGGTGGTGGAAGAGGCCGGTAGCCTGCAGGTGGAG
The DNA here is from genome assembly GCF_038088225.1 of Cyrtonyx montezumae. Taxonomy (NCBI): domain Eukaryota; kingdom Metazoa; phylum Chordata; class Aves; order Galliformes; family Odontophoridae; genus Cyrtonyx; species Cyrtonyx montezumae. The sequence goes on from NW_027072089.1 coordinate 5,898,533, forward strand.
GTACTCCTCTTGCTCTGGGTGCTAGAAGTCCACGACTACGACTGACTGGTCCTCTACTTGGAGGCACCCCTCTGGGTGCTGGTGCTCCTCGTGGTACTCCTGCAGGTGGTGGAGGCACTCCTCCACGGCCCCTGTGAATACATGGATTACTTACACAAATACCCTCCTTGGTATCCCTCTCAGTAGCTCCCTCCCACAACAGCATGACAACTGGGCTTTGCTACAGACAAAAACTACGAAAGAGCCATTTTAGTTTGATATTTTTCTGTACACTTTAACTCAATTAAATGCATTATGCATTAAATGCTGGAAGATTAAAAACTAGACATATGATTCAGTGATTAACTCAGTAGCTCGAGCCATTCTTATTGCTGATCACATACAAAGAAACAACTCAGTTTGCTGAAATCAATTATCTTCACTAAAATTTAGAGCATGTGAAATCACAAACAGAATATCAAGATAATCTGAATCTGTCAAGCTATTTCATACTCAGATCCTGCACAGAGGAATCAGTCCCATCCCCCTTCTCATCCTGAGCAAGCTCCGAAACGCAATGTGAAGATCACATTGCATGCAAAAGTTTGAATGGGACAGAATAAACTTTTTCTTCTGGTTCTAAAGAGGTGATTTTCCAGGTGTTGCAGGAAACTTTCAGACTTGTAATAAACGTGAAAAGTGTTTAACTGGACATAACCTATAGATGTAGTCAAGGACAAGAAATAATAGCATATACATATACTTTTAAAAAAATTCTGAAAGAGTAATAGAAGTTAGCTTGCAGCCCATTAATTTCAACAATTCAATATTTGAATTATTTCTATATTTCCATACTGAAGTAAATAATCAGTGATGTAAACAGGGACACTTTGCAGAAGTATTTGACCCATTTACAGGTAGAGATCCCTCCTGCCTTCCTATAGTAAAGGCAGACCCCTAGAAGCACAACTTGCAAGGTTTGCATTAATTATCCACTTTTCAACAGGATGCCTAAAATATTGCTAATAGACATCTCCTTTATAAAGGAGTCAATTTTCCCCCATTTACTATAATTGAGTTTAAATGACTGCTCTGTATTCATATAGTCTTAAGACACCATTATTGTCTAATGTAACAATTACACAGAAGAAAATGAACAAAAATTCTTCACTACTTTCTCCACACATCAAACCATTACCTAATTTCTAGAGCAGTAATTGGATAAAAATATTCTGCCCTGATTCAGTAGCTATTTCCAACTTAACCAATATTGTAGAATAAGATTGAGATCTAGTTTTGAGATTTCTTATTCAATTCAATTAAATTACATAAATAAAAATCATTGGAAGTAGATCTGTAAGGTCCCTTCCAACCCAAACCATACTAGGTTTGTTTGCTTTGTTGTAGTTGTTTTTATTTGTGTTTTTGATAAATTTATCAGAAAAAAATAGAATATTTTAACACAAAATTCATATTTTAAAAACTACAAATGGTGAAAGAATGCAGAAATGTAAACACTTGCTAAAATCAGCATCTAATTGCTTTTAATTACTGATCAAGTCACAGAGAGTAAATGATTTAAAACTGTGCTTATTACTTGTTTTTGGCTAATCTGTAGAATGCCTCCTCAGGACAGGGTACCAGCTGCTTATTTGACTTCAATGAAGTGGGGACAGGGGTGAGCAGTGATGTTCCCAGACACAGCCTGCTGAAGTAATATAAAGAAATAGCAAATGTGACACTTTCCATTTGAAGCCAAAGAAAGGGAAATGAGTCTACTGGCATAGACAAAAGTCAATACCAAGTTAAAAAAAAATCAGTCAAAAAACCCAAGACAACATTCTTCATTGCATCCTTTAGGTTGGGTACAAGTGAAAGAAGGAAGAAATTGGATATGCTGAGAAACATGGAAAAACATTGAAGGAAGAAAAAAGTACAATTTTTAGAGCCTGCACAGGTTTATTCTTGGATAGGTATTGTAAGACCAGATACATGATTAAAAGATATCCTCTGCATTTCAAAAAAGTCAACGGGATTTGTGCAGTGTGGGTGGGAAATCATACTTATCTCACATTAGATATTCATACATAGCTTTTTGGGTTCTTGAGAGGTGTCTGAACAATCTGAGAAGTATAGTACTGATGTATACCACTTGAATGTCAACTGCACCACTCTGGGAAAGACTATAAAAAGGTGCAGAGATGGGAAACCCAATAACTGGAGAGTTCAATTACAACCATGCAGAATGAGCCAACGTCCTACCAGGGTATGACACGAAGAGCTAACTTCAGGAAACTAAAGATGATATCAGGAACTAATGTTTGACTGACAGGAGCAATAACAGAAACTCATATATAATAGAGTATTAACACTTCAACATTTCCTTACAGGAAAGAACACGAGTTCTGTTATTGCTTAATTTGAAAAAAATGAAAGTATATAAATTATGTTTGAAAAGACTAAAAATATGTAAGAGCAGCATGGGAAGCAATTCCAGAACATCCCATGTTAAGTCACACCAAATACACGATTGTCATAAAAATAGATTTTGAGAGGGCGAAAGGAGTTCAGTAAGGCTAGCAGTGCAAAGGAAGGAGAGATATTTAAACCGATGTCACTTGAATAGCTGAAACTAATCCTTGAAATTGAAGGACAAAGACCAATAAATAAGTTCAAAATACTGAAAAGCATGTCAGGGTAAGGCATTTTTGAAAAGCCTAAAACAGCTACAAATCTTTCAAACACTCTGGAATCAGGAGAGCTACCAGGAGTGTGAAAACATCAGTAAAGTATGTGGAGATATTTGTCTGTAACATCCATTAAGTTTTTCACAATACAACCAAGAAAGAATGCATTAGGTTCTAACACTAGAGACTTTTCTTATTGGGAAGGCATTGGATGCAGCAACCAACTGTCTTAGAAACAAGTTACAGAACATGTAAAGCAAGTACAGTATTGTACTGTCTTTGTACACAGCATAAAATGAGTTCAGATCCTTAGCTCCTTAACCTGGAGCTGAATGTCAAACTGAATGTGAAGAAAAACTGCAACCAAAATTCAAACCAGAAAACTAAGGAGGTACAATACTGTGTGTGTATGTGTATGAGTCATAGCTGTACATCTCCTAATATCACATCTCCAAAGGTTTTGAGTTATTCCTATCCATGAAGCATTTGTATTTAATAGACCCAGTGTTCAATGACCTAGTGCAAAAAAACAAGCTATATTTTAGAAAATATAGATAGAGAATAAGTAGAACTGTAACACTACTATGTTTATTTACCATTCTGTTTTCTCATTTGGAAAGGACAGTACAGAGCAACTTAAATAAAGGAAACAATTAAGGGACTTGAGAGTACAAATGGTACCTGGGAACAACATGACAGAATCTAATGGAAACCGACAATGGAATGGAAGTTATATAAAGAAATATTTACCCATCATTCTCAAGGTAAGAACGAGGGGACAGCGATTAAGAAGGATTGTTCATTAAACCAGATTGCCTTAAGGTTTAAATTGCTATGACCGCTCCTACAAATTGTGTTTAAATCCTCTAAAAATCCGCTAAAATTCAAGGAATGCATGAGGTTGGTAGAAACCTCTGGGTCCATCTGATCCACCCTCTGCTCAAGCGGGGACACACAGAGCAGGGGACTTAGGATCAAGTCAAGGCAGCTTCTCAAGATCTCCAAAAAGGAGACCCCAAAGCCTCTGGGCCATGTGTGCTGGTGTTCAGCCACAAACAGTGAAAAGATTTCCCTGACTTTCAGGGGGAAGACTCTGAAATAAAACAGTTATTGTCTGTGATTCCTCAGATTTAGGATACTGCTAACATGCAAGTACATGAACACTACGAGAGGCAAAAGTTTGCCTATTTTGCCAAATTTATGAGAAAAAACTACTCCTGAATCTCACATTACTATGCTGACCAGAATCCCCTGTGTTTCTCTGGATGAAGAAAATTCTACTCCGTAAGTACATATATATACACGCATATATAAACTGAACTATCTACTAAACAGTCTGCAACAATTAAAAATAGTACTTCAGCACACACCAAAACTTAGCCTGTAGCCAGGTGCTATGAACATGACTTCCAGTCATATTTTAAAGAAAAAGTGATGGTCTATGCATTAGAGCATGCAAAGTCACGTAATCAAAGAAATACTGCCCCAAAACATCACTACAGTCAAAAACTTTAATGTTCCACTTTTATTACCAGCTTGGTTTAGACTTTCCAGACTGTACTAGTCAGGCAGCGGTGAATCCAGTGAAAAAAAAATGGTAGATTTAAAGAGGATGTAAATTTAGGTGTTCAAAGTAAAAACTGATTTTATTCCTTGAGCTTGGTAAATTAACTTGGAAATTCTGCAGTGAAAAAAAGTCTTTAAGTTCTATTCCCAGGGCCTAAACCAAGCAGAGCATCACACATGTATAAATTCGTTACACTAATCTGTACTCCAGAATAGAGTGTGAAAGTAACATAATCTGCTCATTATGTCATTAAAAATATTTGGTTGGAATCTGAATAATAACCCATAATACCTTTCTAAAAATCGTTAATATTAGCAACTTAGAGCAAGAAAAGAATTACAAGTAAAAAATAATTTCTACCTGCAATTTTCTTAATCTGCTGTTATGAATGTATAGAAGAATGAAAGAATAGGCCTTTCAGAAAATCATTCCAGTATGCTACAGCACTGTTTTTACAGATAGTATAGTAATTATATAACTTTACGAAAATCACAAAGTGCACCTCACTGTGTTCAGATAAAAATAACTTGACCACTGAATTTGTAATTTATTCTCTTTTACTTTTTGACTCAAGAATTTGACATGTGGAAAAGCACTCTAACAAAACTCATGCTATTCAGAGCCAAGTTATACTGCTATTAGACTTGAGATGTGAACATTTAGAAGTAATTCGCAGGTAGTAGTATAATTTTTGACTGCCAATGAAGTAACATTTTACCAGCTCATGCAACTATAGACTCACACAACTATTAAAACACTTCTCTTTTGTCTTCATAAGTAATAATTTTTATAATCACTACTACTTTACAGTAGTCTTATATAATTTCTATGATTTATTTACAAAAAACTAATTATTGCCCTTGACCATAACAGACATAGCTTCTATATAGCATGCCCTACCAGTTTCCCCCGGCAACAGCCCTGCAGTCTCATCTTTTCACTTAACATTTTTTTTTCCTCTAATTACATATTGGGTGCCATTACAAGCTTCTCCTTTCTTTCAAAGACTGTATGAGTTAGTAACTCTGATTATAAAATCACAGCTCAAGTTTGTAACTTTTTGTATAAATTAAATTAGTACCTGCTATATGAAGCTCCTTTTCAGTATCTGCTCAAAAGTGGAAGTATATACAAGAATGGATCCAATATGAAAATCCTTGTGAAATTTAAGACCAGTATCTTCAAACGTTATTAGTCAGAGAGTAAATGCTTGGAATTCTTTAATTTTAACATTCAGAATTCTATGCATCTCCAATATCTCAAATATAAGTCAGTGCAGCATTATTTTGTTAAAAGACACTGAAATATTTCCTGATTTGAGCATAAGCAGCTACAGTCAATGCTCCTCAAATGGGTAATTTTGTCTAGGTTTTACAGTTGACATCTGAAAAGTATGAGTTCCAAGAGTCCCATTATATTATTTTTAAGTGTAAGCACCAAATTACTGAACACTTCAGTACCCAGCTCCCCACCACAAAGAGCCAGGCTTCCTGCCTTTTCATCTTTACACCATTTTTCTGGCTGAGGGTAGAAAAGCTTTGCAAAGGCATCTGGATAGATTAGGTAGATGGGCTGAGTACAATTGCATGACATTCAACAGGGCTAAGTGTCAGGTGCTGACCTAGATCACAACAATCCCATGCAGCAGTATAGGCTTTGTAGTCACCAAATAAAAAATCAAGGCAAGAAAACCTGGAACTATCCAGAAAATGTGAAACACAAAGCATTAGGAAATGACTTACCATATTCAGGAATACCTGTGCACAAGCTAGAATTTTATATGAAAGGACAAGACATTAATTTCTACAAAGAGAAATTTGTGTATGGTGCTAAACATACATGTAACAAATTGTCATAAAAGAAGGCACTTGAGAAGATACATAATCTCCAGTTTCAAGATGTCTGATAAGAAGTAAAAACAGCAAAAATTAGTATTCAAGTGAAACTATTCATGAAAAAGGTATTGGAAAAGTCTTAATAAATTGGGAACTTTAACACAGTTATCATGTCCTCAATTAGGATATTGTAAAGTATTAAGACTGATGTAAAAATATTCTGCAGATTATGAAGAGAGGTTAGAACTGAATTTTTAAACTTAATTTTAGAAGTTTTCTCAGGCTGTCTACTACTTTGAAGATATGCAAGTAAAATTTCTTATCCTGAAAGCTTTGCTTCAGCCTCTCTTGGAGGTCTCACACATGCTTTTTACTCAAACTGTCTCATCATCGAAAGGCAAAGCCTTTAACAAAGTCTTAGTTCAGTGAAAATATTACTAACTGAAGTCAATTTGTGCTAAAAGGGATCACAGCATTACACAACTGAGTTTGAGATCTAGAACTCAGTGGCTATAGAACCATTTCTACTGAGATATTGTAAGTCTCACTCAAGTGATATTTTCTGCTAAACCAAAGCTTCAATTTCTGAGGGGAAAAACAGGAACGAAAGTTTAAGACAAGTCTTAAACAAAAGAACAAAAAAAAACAACAACAATCTTTCAGTTTTGTTTAGATCATATAAAAAATGGAGAAGACATACATTTTTAGCTGCCATCTCCAAATCGTATGCTAATAAAATTTCCATTCACCCTAAAGCCACTTCAAGAGCATGCCAATTCAATGAATTACAAAGAATGAAGAGCTAGATAGCAGTGTGTATGTCATGCATAAAAAAGGAGTTTTGAAAAAATAATTTACTGAAATCCAGAAGATGGAAGTAGCGTAACTTTTTATTGTACTGAAATTCTCAGATAATTATGTACTAGGTACTTCACAGTGGAAATTATGAGGAACATCAGTGAGAAAGATGGACGATCAGAATAAACTACTCATATTCTGTATGACAGAAACAGTAGCTTAACACTACGTTAGGAATAGGAAAACATTCAAGAGAACTGCATTTGTCTGTACTGAGCCCTCAGTATTTGAAAAAGAGTTCTGGTAGAGCTCTATAGAAAAGATGAAAACAAAGACTTTTAATTGAAGTAAATCATAAAACTGAAATCATCAGATTCATATAAGATCTGATTTGCAATACTTTTTTTATGGCTGATTACAGTGCTAAAGACAGAATCCTCGAGATATAATTACCACTACTTTGACTAACATTAAAATAAAAACAAGGAGGATAGATTAACGTTACTCAACTAAGAATAAATCAACAAATTTGTGTTCTTAAATGGAAGGCAGTTATATTCTTACGAGATGCATCCAATTGTAATAAGGTCTATTCTGTATTGTGTTAACAATCATTGTCAGGACACACAGAACTATAAACACATTTTTTTTTTTAAGTGCAATAATTCCTCAGCATTTCTTGTAACATGCTAAATTAAAATAGAACACTTCAAAACACTATTTTAAACTTATTTTAGAAGCTACAATGCAAGTTTCAAGCTTACTGTAATGAAGATCCATAGCAGCTAAGGAAAACTGATCACCACAGAAAACTGCTACACTTAACTGTGGCAGCCACAATCTACTGTAAAATAAACTGTTATGGAGTTTATTTAGTTTTGTTTTCACACTTCAGGACTCAGAGGATTTAAAGCTGTCATCCCAATATTTCAACAAGGACAGGGGGTTTCCAGAGTAAAAACAAAACATCTCCTGTGTCAAAGAAAAAAATTAAAAATAAAGCAAAAGCAGCAGTAAACTTGCCTATTCTTAGATCAAGCAAAAGATAGGTTTTATGAAAAACATTCCAATAAGAGAAGCCAACGTCCAAGTTCTACCTCCACAATGTTTCTATATGACTACTTTATAAAAAACCTGAAAATTGACTGTGAGACAGTAAAGAAAAGGAATGTGTATATTCTAGAAATTAGAAAAAAAAAATTAAATTTATAAGTCAAAGCAGGACACTTCAGAAAGCTGTGAGCTCCACAGGGCCAATACATCACCCCAATGTGTGCGTAAGGAACAGCTGAAAGTTAATGGTTAAGCAAACAACCACAGTAAGGCTGAATGTCTTGTATGATGCAGTGTTTCTTAAAGTGTGTCATTCAAGTTTCGTAAGATAAATTTTATCACCACTGTTAATTCAGTCTAAACTGATTAGATGATCTTTAAGAGTCAAGATTATTTCTCTTTATTTTTGGGTGCTATTGGACATCGAGAAGCTTGTTTTGTTTTGTTCTTCACATGTTTGAAAGGATCAGCTTAAAATATACACATTGAAATGAAATTCCATTGCAGCTGAGACATCTACCTGGTCAAAGCAGGAACAGGTACTCCCCGTGCTCGAATAGATGGCTTCCCACGAACTACTGGAACCTCTGCATTCTCTGAACCACCATTCAAGTACGTTAACTCTTGAAGCTGTGCCTGTCTGATTTCATCATTGTAGTCCTGAAACAAGGGAGGGAAAAGAGGGAAAAAGCAAACTGTTTCAACCACCATACCAAGTTACACAGAGCAAAACAAAGCTCCTAAAAGGACTTCCTCTTAAATGAAAACATTGAACTTCCCACTGAAAAGTTTAATACACAGAAGAACGCTATAAGCATATTTCTAGAAGAATTCTATGCATTAACTGCAATTTGTGCTCAGGTCATGTTTATCTTTCCTACTGCATATTACCTCTAGGTAGCTTTATCACTTAAAATGCGAACGTTAAAATGCTGCAGACGACAGGTGAAAATAAAATAGAAAAAAATGAAGGTCTCATAGTCTGAGCTGAGATCTAGTCTGTAGTTATTTAAGATGGATAGCTCATTAAAAGCGGGACAACTACCTAGTGTTGCAATGTGGTACAGAAGAAATGCACTGTTGAGAACAGCCCCCGCGAACAAGGAATAGAGCAGCCACCTATGCTTTTAAAATCAGGAGTTGAGGAGAGAATAAAAAATGAAATTCAATCAAAAACGTTCACTGTTCTCTCAAAGAAAGAGCTCTAAAATCTTCAGTTCTACAAGCAAAGGTGAATAAACTGAAGATAAATTATTTGTTTCTTATTCAGTACTAATCTTCACTCAAGGTCTACAGAAAAGAAAGCTGAAGTCATTTGCATGGAATTAATATGGTATTTCTCAAACTCACAAGAACCTTTTCAAGGAACTTTGTGCCAACCTCCAAAACTGGCACATCACAGGAATAAAAGAGATAGCACAATGAACTCTTTCGAACTGAACATATTTTTCTGTCGAGCCAAAGAATGAATATGTCAAGGTGAATCAAGAGAACACTTTATTCAGCATCTATACATACACACTAAGCATCAAAATATTTATAGGTTCTCCAAGAAGAATGAAGTGATGCTTCTGATAAAAATTGCCCTTAACTTCTGCAACATTTTTTCACTTCAAAGGAAGGTTTATCAAAATACTACCGATTTTACAATTCAGTTATGAAATCAAAAGTTCTTCATCTCTTACCAGAAATCTGATTTTTGTTACATTTATGTACTATGCAGATACTAAAAGAACATTTGGCAGCCTTTCACTGGAGAACTTCTTTTGATTAATACTTCTGTGAATTCAAAGGTCTCAATTATCCTTGAAACATTCTCCTTCCCTTAAACTTGCACAAAGAAAATACAGAAGTTTTTCTTTACACACCATTTATGAAGATAACTACTAAAGTGAGAAATCTATGGCACTACACAAGCATTTTGTCTATCTACTGTGTTATAATAGGATCTGAAATTTAAATCAGAACTGCACCTTAGAGATCGTTCTCTAACTAGCATGAGAAACCAGCTGGAAGAGGATATGGAATAACTGGAAGATTGAATCAACTGAATTGTTTCAAGAAGTGCATATTTGAAGCATTTGAAATATAGATTCCATGGTAAAACAAAGCTTGGGATGCAACAAAGTCATACTACCTCAAGGAAGGCGCAACAATCTCTGCTCCGATAATATCCGAACAGAAATCCAGAATGAATTCTGGGATAGATTAGCAACAAGGACAACATCCACAAGTCCAGCAAACCAAAAAGGTTATTGACCACAAAGGCTGACAAGAACAAAGGAACTAGTAATTTAAAGGAAAGAAAGAGAAAAAAGGCTGTTAAGAGTCAAGGCAACTTGAGCACAGTCGAAAGAAATGATGTCAGGAGCTTTCATGTCTTACTTTCAGTCATTCTGAAAAAGTTACATACTGCTGCAGGTGCTGAAGGCTCACCTTCAATGTAAAGGTGCTTGTCTGTGGATCTGAAAAGAGTTGTGAAATAAGCCCATAGCATTTTACCTTACAAGGATATTTTGTATTTTACACTCTAGCACCAACTGTGATTGCATATTCAGACCTGATCTGGAAACCAAAAAACTTTCATAAATCAGGATCAGCATCTAATTTTGGAATGCATAGTCAGCTGGCACTGTTCAGAACAAAAACTAAGGTCATATATTGAAAGTAGTTCTTTCTCTGGAAGAAAACTGATAGTTTGCCTAGAAGTCACAGCAGATCTTATAGGAAATAAAATCAAATAGCATTTGGCAGCAGTTAACCCAATATTTATTACTTCTAGAAGTCCTTACTGCTTCATGGGGTTACTGCTTCATGGGGTTACTACTCCAAGCAGTTGGGGAACTGAGATTACACCTTTTAGAATCACTGTGATAGGATTACATTTGAAAAGCCAAAGGGAAATTACAACATGATCTCACATTTCATAAGAGATCACGCAGTTCAGCTCAGTACAATCACGGCAGTGATCAAAATGTAAGTAGAAACGTCTAATCAATAAATGGAATTGCTCGTTATCAGTCCAATTTTGCTGTTTTAATGGCAGTAAAGACTATAATTTTCTAAGTATATTTATTATGACATTAGGAAAATTAAGCTCAATGAGAAAAGAAAGAAGATTTGCACGGGAATCAGACATACACTCTCAATTCCAGTGAATGGAAAAGGCATTTCTTATCAAATCGTGGGCATTTTCATCTAAAAACAGCTGCTTGCCCACTACACTACAGCAGACAATCTTCTCACATTTTAGTGAAAAGATATTTAAGCCTTCACACAAACTTGAATCATGCAAATAGAGTAACCTTCTACATTAAAGCAGCTCAGCATTCCTACAGATATTCTGCCAGGTTTCCCCTGCCTCATCAGTTAGTTTGTCTCAACAGAAGTATATGAAAAGAGGTAAATATATATAAAAAAATCTACTCTGAACCCTTAAACACATTTCTGATGGGGTGCTTACTTATTTAGAAACAACTCATACTGGAAACACAGAATGGCTTAGGTTAGATGCACCTCTGGGTCCATCTGCCCAACCCCTGCTCAAGTATGGACACCCAAAGCAGGGTGACTAAGCCCACATTCAGGCAGCTTTTGGAGATCTCCAAGGAGACTCCATAGCCTATCTGGCCAACCTGTGCCAGTGCCATTCTCACAGTGCAGAAGTGCTTCCTTATGTTCACATGATTTAGTAGTTTAGTGGGTAGGGATGGTGATAGGAGGATGGTTGGGCTAGATCTTGTAGGTCCTTTCCAACCTAATGTATCTATGAATCTATGAAACCTGCTTTGGTTTGTGTCACAGAGTAGTACTGGAGCATATGAACTACTTTTCATTAAGAAAGGTGCATGTCAGAAGAGCCAAAGAGCACACAGTCAACTCAAGTCACCAGTGGAATTCCAGTTTCATGGATCTAGATGGATGCAAAACACATACGGTAGCATTCTCAGGTCATCATCAACTGCTTCACCCTAGAGCAGAACCTGCAGTTCTACTCAAGCTGTAGTAGCCATACAGAACAGGCATCCAACAGGTTCTTATACTATTACACTGACTATACACAAGTATCTGTACTGCTATCACTTCAAGATATGCACCTTTTAAAAGTCTTCTTACCTAAATCTCTCCTGTTTCCAAGATCTTATACTAATCAAGAACAAAATTTAGCAACGTTATCAGCACTGTTTAAACAGAAAGTGAAATCAATATACATTGAACAAATACAGAAGCCAAAGCACACTCATTCGATAAAACTGATGTCTCTGGTCAAGTGTAGCACACTTGAAAAGAAAAGAATTGCCTTGTACATTAATTAAATACTATTTCTTTTGGATTATCAAAACACTAGGGTAATAAGTTAAAAGAATATAAAGATGAAATACCTTACAAATTGATTATTCTGCAAAATTTTATTACTTTGATCGAAGTCTAAGAAGGAAATATAGAAAAAATACTAACAGGGATGAGAAACTTCTTGATTTCTTCTAATGCATGTCCCATTCTGGCATATGCTTCTGCTGGTGGAGCAAAAACTTCAATTAAAACATGCAGGTCATCATTCAGGTGGAAGTATTTTGCCTCTCCACTTTTTCTTAATTCTTCCTCCTAAGAAAACAGGAAAAGGTGCTTTTTTCACTTTACCATTTTAAATATTTTAAATGTAAATAAATATTTTTAATGTAGGTGTTAGAATTGCTTTGGATCCATTTATGTTTACTGTCTGTTCACATTTAGATATCAATAACTAAAGAGCCTAGAATTTTATACTTTTCTGATACACTTCAAACAAGCTTGCTGCCAAATATCAGAATATTAACAAATTGCTTATTAACACTAGAAGCCCAGTAACCCAGAATATGACCCAGCAGCTCCTTCTTATATACAGAAATGGTAATACAGGGGAGAAAGCTTTCAGTTTTCCCCAAGTGCACTGGTTTTATGCAGAAAACACAAAAAGAAATAAATAAGATAAAATGGAAAGCTTCTTTTTTCAAAGGTAATGTCTTTAGAATTAGATTTGTTCCAACATTCCACAATATTAGGATGTTTGCTATTATTATTTCCATCCCTTAGTTTTAATGCAATTCTCAAATGCATCTCATTTATATTCTGTTCTCGCTGAGACAGTGTGATGAGTGAGTTCCCAAAGAATAAAGCAGAAGTGTGGCCAACAGGTTGAGAGAAGTGGTTCTCCTCCTTTTTTCTGCTCTCGTTGAGATCTCACCTGTAATACTCTATCCAGCTCTGAGATGCCAGGCACAAAAACACAAGTTTTGAGCAATCTGACTAGACTGAGGTGTTCCAGCCCATGGCAACTAGATTTTTAACGGTCCCTTCCAACCCAAACCACTACTGCTTTGAGCACTGTCCAGGCAGCAACAATTAAATTGTTTTGGTACCTGCATTTCCATCTGTCAGAAAAAGATGTGTTGTCTGTTTCTCTGCAGGAACAAATAAAGTTTCTCTCCTCATTTTAAGGATTATATCACACAGAATGATGTACTTCATTATTTGTCAAATATCACATTAAAGTTTCAATTAGAATTCTATGATTTTCTAGGAAATGCATGCATTAGTCACATCTGAGAACTTGCCAGACTCTCTGAACTTGTTAATCAGTAATTAGACTGATAGACTGATGGTCTAGGCAGGGACACCTCCCTCTAGGCCATGTTGCTCAAAGTGTCATCCAGCCTGGTCCTGAATTCTTCCAGGGAGGGGGCATCCACAATCTCACTGGGCAACCTGTTCCAGTATCTCACAAATCTGGCACAGCAGTAAGAGTGAAGCTGGTTTGTACAGATATATATGAAGCTAGAGATCTCTGCTGTGTGCTTCGGCTTCTTGTAATAGACACTGTCACCATAACCAAATATCTTCCATTAAAACAACTGCAATTGGACATTGGCTTAAGCTGTATACAGCATCCAAATCAGAGCTGTGATTTTTTTTCCTACATGTACTTTATTTGCTTTCATCACGTGTTACTCTTTGTCTATAAAGACAAATGTTAAGTGCTCTTTTCTGTCAAAAATCTCTCTGAATTTATCTGTAAGTCTTTCAAAGGTAAAAACATTGTGACATTCTCATGGACATTATACTTTATAAGCAGTATAGAACCGATCTACAACGAGCCACTGCTAATGCCACAGTTACTTTCCCAGGAAGTCTAGTTTTAGGATTATACATACAGCTTGTAGCAGCCTCAACACAGATTATGACAACAGGCTCCTTAAAGAAAAAAAGACTCCATCTGAATCTAATTAATACAAATAATCCAATGTGTTTTGCTTGCTTCCTGACTTTTTTTTTTTCCACAGGATTTGTTCACCTCTCCAAAAATTTTAGGAAGAAATTCAGGTACCTTAACCACTCTCTACTAAAATATCCAAGTCTTACCTTTGTCTTATCCCTCATAGAACCTTTTCCCAAAATAGACATTTTTGTCAGCGTTTCTTCCTGCAAGCGCTTCAGAGAATTGCCACGTGGACCCAAAAGCTTTCCGACAAAGTTGAACTGTAAAGAAACAAAAAGACATTGTGATCATTGGATTTCTAAGCACAGAAACGAGCAAAATTTGCTGAATCAACTTTTTGTTCCAGGTTCAAAAAAAGCAACAAGTGTTAAATTATACATGACAGTCACTAAGTACAAAGTACAAGTATATAGGACAGTTAACAGCATGTTAGGGACTACCAGATGCCAACTGAAACCTAGAAGTATCTGAACTCAAAGAACTCTCAAACAACATAGATAAATGACACATTCAAGGCTGAGACCAGATGTGCTCTAAATGCAATTCAGTTCAACAGTTGTTAGCAGATATATATCCATAAAAACAAAGCTGGCAGCAATCCCTCACAGATGCAGTAGCACCCAACAAAAGTTTTGAAAATGAAAAAAAATCTGAATTGCCTTATGCTGCCTGTGAGATTTATGAAGTAATATAGAAACTCATATAATATACCCTATACTAAAACACAGAAACAAACAGGGAATTAAATCCAGAAAATATAAGCATATAAATTCTGTCTCAAACCAAAATGAACAGTCTTTAAGACATTCTCAACCCCTGTTATCACTGAAGCTTACCAGAACCAGCTGTAGTTCAAAACCAGGACAAAACACTATTAAGGTAACTAAGGAGAAGGTAGTGGTGCACCATGAATATAAAGGAACAATATTACTTGGCAAAAACCCAAACACCTCCATTTTCACAAAGCATCAAAACAGGCTACTGTGAATACTTGCTGCTCCTTCAGCCCAGAAGGTGATTCAAAGGGAAGATGCATCAAAGACATAAATTCAAAACCCCTCCCAGTGCAGAGAAATAACAAAAAAGAATCTGTCTGCTGTCATTTAAGGATACAAAATTGGGTTCAGTAGAGCCAGGAGGCATGAGAGATCTACAGAGCATATATATTCCCAGGTGCATACTGAGAGAAAAGCTATGTAAATTCAATAGTTTGCTTTTGCACATCTCTACGTGGCATTTTGGAAGGTAAATGAAATTTGAAGGATATTTAGAGAATATTTTAAGATTAATTTAAAATAAACAGACACCTGTTTTGATTTTGTTTGCATACTAAAATGAGCCAGTAAACATGAGATATACTTTGAAATTTGTATGGAACAGCATTTGCTTAAAGCACTGATTTATTCTAATATAAATAATACCCAGATTTGGAGATTACTATTCAGGTATATTTACTATCCCCTATAAAGCTTTATAAAATCATAATATTCACAAACTGTCGCAATCTAAGGTGACCCACTTATGGTAACAGAGTTTTAGGTTTAAGAAATATACAGCAACATTATAACACAAATACCTTCAAACTACTTGTTTTTCTGGCCTCATTGATGCAACTGCTTTTCAGTCATCTCTTCCTCTACTACTGTATCATTAGAAGGCTACAATGAGCTCATTTGATCTCCCTGTTCCACCAGATGAATCTAATAGTAGTGCACAATCAGGCAGTAGCAGCTCTATGAAACTCCATTCCATACAATGGAAGTGCTGATGGAAAAATAAGTCCAGCTCCGGTTCTCCTACAATGAAGAAAGTCTACAGCTCCAGTTCATCTACTTCAATTTGAGACAAAAAGAAACACAAGCAATAAAAAAAAGGCTATTAAAAATGAAAACGTAATTCTTCTCTCTTTAGTACCTGTGAGCTCAATTCCTGACTTAGAAACAGGATACAACTGAATGAATGGCTATGGGTGACTGGCCCACACAAGCTATTGAATAAGGCCTTTCATGACCTAGTCTTTTCTGTAACTAGCAGATCAAATCTCAAAAAAAAACAAACACTGAACTTTCAAGTCAGTAACGCTTTGTAAATTTTCTTAAATAAATGATCACTGCTTAGGGACTTATATTTAAACTCAAATGGAAGCCTTCATGTAATGGAATATTACATCAATTTTTCAAGCATATCAGGTTACTCATGTTTTCAGTAAACCAGCCTTGTAAATTAGGAAAACCAGTGCTACATACATTTTTAAAAGAAATTTTTCCATTTACAGTAGACTATGCTAAAAATATTTCTGAATGTTGAGTAGCTGTAGTCTGATATAGGCTACTTTTAATCTATTTTACTACGTTTTCAAATGGAATTTCATTTTAAAATGATTCCAATTTAGGAATAGGTAATTACGTATTTAACTACTCAATGCATAGCACTGAACATTTAATCGAAACAAAATACTAGACATTTAAAACTAAAAATCCTAACACACAAATAGAAATGCACGCTTCCAAGAACAGAAATTAGTACTATTTTCAGGTGTCATTTTCAGAAAAAAAAAAGAAAAAAAAGAAAAAATAACTAGAAGGCTTTGGAGCTCTGAGAAGAGTTTTGTTCTGTTCATTACTGCTGTTAAATACCAAATAGCATGTGCGTGTGTATCAAGTGTACCAAGTGCTTGCTTGACTTAGAAAACTAATACCAAACATTGTTGTCTTTTCTGCAAATAGAAGAAAATCTCTAGTATGGTCACTATACAAGTAGCCACTCAGCTAGACATTCTAGACAGCACATTTAATAAACATGAAAGATATTAACTGTATCCTGACAATCCTGAAAAAAATTTCTGTTCACTCAGGCTCCAAATATTAGACTTGACTCCTTCGAAGCATGAGAAATATGTGCTGCGAGAGTGAAATTCAGCTGATCTGAAGTACAGTACTTTTAGATATAGCTAGACATTACTAGAAGTTACTAGAAAAGACTTACTACATAGTCTTACTACTCCCAAATAAGAAAGCTAGGAAAGGACTGACTTTCCATAAATAAAACCCATCTGAGATTGCATGCAATCTTTCAGTAAAAAGAAAAATCACTTTGAACAGTTACTGGATTTCCTGAACTGATGAACATTTTTTCTGAACAGCAAAAACCTGTTCAGAAAAAGCTCTGCATAAGATATCTCACTAAGATACTAAAAAAGATAACCACTAAATCACCTTCACTATACAGAGTATATTATCCCCAGTAATTAACAACTGGGTCTGGAATCTAAGGTAAAAAAAAAACACAAAAGGCATATTTTCATTACAAAATTAACCAATCCAGCCTAGCTGCAGGTGGAACATAGGGAAGTAAGCCTGGCAAATCCAAGATAGTTCTTACAGAAGTTCCTCACATACAAGGTTCACAGCTGCTTCCCATGCCTCACATTCCTGAAGTTCTTTTGTCATTCTGAACACAAAAAAAAACCCCAAATTCTGATCTGGTACTGAACTCAAGCTTATAAACTCCCTGAATATGGCAGTGAATAGTAAAAACAAGATATTTCTGCAGGTGTGGACAAGCAAGATCAGATCATTCATTTGTTATCTCTGTCTCAAAATCCAAGCTGCTAGATTTTTCTCTTCATTGTCTTCACAGTAACAGCACGATCATAACTGAATTGCATACTATTAGTCAAAATTGTACTCAAGTTTGAAAGTTTCAGCTTAACATTGTACTAAACACTCTGCTTTCCACTATTAACAAGCATCATCCATGCATGTTATTCTGTAGCGTAGATAAATCTGTGGTAAAACAAGAGCTATCTATACAGCTATCTAAACAGCTTCCAGGATCTTAGGTAAGAATTAGGATCTTAGTATGCATTATAGTATATAAACCTGAATGTAAAGCCATCAAAAGTGCTTTCAAAAGGGTTTGGAAGGCTATGCCAGGTACAGTAATTTAGGAAACCAGGTAATAGCAAGAAAAAGTTGAGACTTTTAAGCAAAAAGTATCAAGATTGAGAGTAACAGACTTAGTAAGAGTGAACTGGAGAAGACGGTAGATATTGCTAAGTTAATGCCAAAAAACACTCTCCAGTAGTGATTGGATATATGGTACTCTCTGAAATCTCACATCAGTACTACTAAATTCAACAAAAACTCCTCTAATTCCTTAGGTCCGAGATTCTGTCTGTTGGCCATGATGTCTACTAGCCCCAAATATAGACTGTCTATACTGAAAGCATGAATTTGTCTCCCATGCACAGATTACCTTTAAATGCTACATAACTAAAGAATTCCAATGTGTTTTTTTTAACACAGTAAGAAGATTTTACACTGATGGATAAAAAATAGTAAGGGTTTTTTTTGTTTGTTCGTTTGGGTTTTTTTTGCTTGAAGATTGTTTTCTTTCTAGATACCTCTAAGTCTTCCTTTTAAGTATTTTTGCAAAATAAAATGCAGTGGAGATTATGGACATCATTGCTTAGGTTTTAGTTCCTTCAGAACCCTCACATCAAAATATGTCTCTAACAGTTACCTAGATACATATTTCCTTGAAGCTATTTCCAGAAAACAGTTGTGGGGAAAAAAAAAACCAAAAAAACACTTCTACAAAAATTACAAATACGAATGAAGATATTTTCTTTGTCAACGTTTAATCTTCTGTATGAATTTCAGGAATAAAAAGGAATTAATGCCAATGCTGCAACATGCAAGATGTTAAAGTGTATATATTACAGGAAGTAGGATATAATAGAAAGAGTAATCCTCATTTATCCCCATCAAGACAAGTCTGCCGAGACTGGTTCATCCAGATTAAAATACTTAGTGAAAATACAAATATCAGACCAAATGCTTTGCTGTAAAGCACTAGGAAGCCAATGCCAAAGCTGTAGAAAGTTTTCTTGGCATATTAGTTTTCTGCAATGGCTCATACGTGTTAGATTCACTAGGAGAAAAAGTATTTAAGTTATGATTCAGTGCACTTTCCCTTACAATGACCTGAAATCAGGAAGAGTTCAAGATTTTCCTTACTCATTCCAGGAGAATATGGTTTCTATAGGAAGGTAAGTGCTTCAGTCATTTATGTTGTACCAGACTGCTCTGTTCTCTCCTCTGCACAGCTCTCAGAACAGTAATTGATCTTTAAACATCTATTCAACTTGAAACTTGGTTGATTACAGTAAAGTTATTCAACAGTTCTCTAGTGTTAAATCTAAGGCTTATTCTTTCATGTCACTTCAGGTTATATGCTTTTATTCTCCCTATTTTTCATTCCTACTGAGTTTTGTTCAAAAAATTTATTATAAAAATGTGCATTCTAAATAGTCACAAAATTAGAAGGGCTGCTCTGAAAGTAATGCCTTCTGTTTTATTATGTTGGATCAGAATTTCAGAGGTAGATGTTGGTGAAATAGTAGTAGAGGCTGATATATTTCAATGTTACATTTTGCTGCCATGCAACAGATGGTGGCAGAGGGGCAGCCTGATTAAATGGCACTTGACATAGAGGTTGCACATGAAGCAAAAGCATGGAACTGAATTCCTCCATGTGGAAAGAACAGTATCCACCAACATTCATCACCACTCGCAGAACATTTATGGAGACCTAACACAGTGAGGTGGTGGCTGGCACATTTCAGCAGTGGTAACAGCAACATGAAAGATAAGCCATGTTCTGGATGGTAATAACACAGCTTTCACACCATGAAATGAGCAGCATCTCCCTATAAGCGGAAATCAGCAGATTACAACAAGGAAACAGTGTACGGAGCTGAATATTGGCTTCAGTACATTGGAAACAATGGTGGCAATGCTGACAATTGCGGAGTTCGCACCAAGTGAGTCCCACCAGTGCTCACACAGGAAAAGAAAAGAGACTGTATGTAATGTCAAAATCTATTGAATCAGGCTGAGGGTGACAGTTTCCTGACTGCATCACTACTGGTGACAAGATAACATATCACCACTATGAGCTGGACTCAAAAATGACAGTCCATGAAGTGGGGACATGTGAATTCCCCCTCAAAGAAAAAGTGGTGATCCTTTTGGACTTCTTGGAACCCAGACAAACTATCACCTCTG
The DNA here is from genome assembly GCF_038088225.1 of Cyrtonyx montezumae. Lineage (NCBI taxonomy): Eukaryota > Metazoa > Chordata > Aves > Galliformes > Odontophoridae > Cyrtonyx > Cyrtonyx montezumae. The sequence goes on from NW_027072089.1 coordinate 5,918,779, forward strand.
ACCACATCACGACACTGAAAAAGCCAAAGGCTCCAACCTCCAGTCAGGACAAAGATGATGATTTTGCTCTTGCAACACAACAATGTCATGCTCCATATCAGTTGAAGACCATGGAGCACACTGTCAGCCTTGGCTGGGCTGTCCTACCACACCCACCATGTACTCTTGATTTTGGTGCCTTCTGACTTCTATCTGCTCAGTACAATGAAAGATGAACTGATGAGGAACATTTTCCTAACAGTGATGCCATCGCAGCAGTGATAAAACTGCGTGTCACTTCCAGTGGTGCAGCTGAAAATTCTGATCTATCAAATAGTTCTATTGTGCTCTTTGTATCTGTTGTAGTTTCCACGGAAAGATATAGGAGGCACTAATTTTGGAGCCACTTATGTAAAATATGAATCCCTTCACCACTATGTAGATACTTCATCTACATTAGACATAAAGTCAGTTTTGAACATGTACTCTAATTGTAAATGTTGAGTTAAAATGCTATAAGGAAGTAACTTTTGAGAATATAGAGTATGACTTCAGGAAACAGTAAAGGTCTCTTCTTAGGAAATTTCAATATCTACCATATATCAGTATATATCATAATAATATATCAGTATAATATATCAGTATTTAAATATAGTTCTGTAAGCAGTTTTCAAAATGGTAGCTTGTCAAAAGATGCAATTTTAATTGATTCCATGGAAAACCATCATTATTCTATTTATCATTAAAGCTATTTCTCAGAAGTCAGAACACTTGATTTACTAAGTTGGAAAAACAAAATTACAGACTATTTCACAATGCGTATTTGTCAGATGTGTGTGCTTGGGGGGATAATACCCTCCTGCCTCATCTGTACATATGTAGGCTATGAAGATTTTCAGAAGTTCAGGTATTTCATAGAAGCAGTAGGAAAGATTTAGAGCCCCCTCACTCTCATACTGCCACATCATGATCTTCCACTGCCAGCTCTCTTTATTACTGCCATTATGTCTGTGCAAGTTTAGAGATTCACTTTTCAAGCATGACATCCAACAGAAGTTATAGGCTTGCATTTTATACACTTGACCTACAATCAGCAAAGATATTCAGCTGACGAAATAGTGAAATATATTAAATTACCCTAAACTTCAATGCCTAACTTAACCAAATTGCACTAAACTAACAGCAAGTTAGGCATCCAGCATTCATATGGTCTCCTACATATAGTTAACAACTTGGAATGGAATCCTACCTCAAAAAGTTGTACCTTTTCCATTGAGGCTGCTTTCCCACTTACCCTTGCTCATCATACATGTCTCAGAATAGGACTGCAGAAAATATTAGCAGAACATACAGAAGTCCCACCTAAATATTTCAGATTAATTCCCATATCTCAGCAATTCAAAACTTTCAAAGGAATCCATCAAGCTAGACCAACATTAATTACTTCTAGTAAGACTGTATACAATGAGATTTTGAAAAGACTTGCCAGGGCCTGTAGCCTAGGGGAGTTCCCACACAGTTTTGTATCACCAAGTAACACTGTCATCCCACTGAGATGCAATTGTTGCATTTTTTTAATGGCACAAGTGTTTCCAAGGAAAATAAACAAAAATAATTCAAATGCACAGCCAACCTTGAGATAAAACCTGAACAGAGTGCCTTCAAGTCTCTTAAATTATTTCATAGAAATGACAAAATTCAGGCTATTCTGGTTATTCTATCACCCCCCGTGAAGATTCAGATAGAAATCAGAGAATCATAGCATCATTAAGGTTTGAAAACATCCCCAAGACTATCTAGTTGAACTGCCCACATACCACCAACACTGCCCACTAAAACCACACAACACGAACTTTGTGACTCAGTTCTTCTTGGACTTAATTGCAGAAGAAGTAAAATGAATAGCATACTACAGTGTTAACATATATTATCTATTTGATCACAACCATCTTCTTCTGTACAGGAAAATAGTTTGGCAATAACTACAAAATCTCTTTGCCATGTGTACAGATATTTCTTGAGTGAGACTAAATGCTACTGTACTGTTGGCAATTAATATATGAAAGATAGAAAAACTGAGTTAAGGACAGGCTGCTCAGAGAGGTGTGTGGGGGGGCTCCTTCTTTAGAGATATTCAAGACCCATCTGGGCACCTTCCTCGGTGACCTACTGTAAGGAACCTGCTTTAGGAGGTTGTTGGACTCTATGATCTCCAGAGGACCCTTCCAAGCCCTACAGTTCTGTGAACTATCTCTACAACGAGAAATTACAGTCAGGAAACTTAATAAATCCCCTTTGATACTCAACTGTTGAGCTACTAAGCAAAAGACCAAGAACAAGGAGATTTTTTTTCGGGGAGACCAACAATATCCAAACAAAGGTAAATGGGAGATTACTTTTCAACCTGAGGTCTACCAGATTTTCCCTTCAGAGATAAAACCAGGAGCTCTGAACCTCAGCTGAATAGCTTTCTGCTGCAGTTAACCTGTCACCTTTAGGTATGTCAGAGGTAATGAGGCTGAGTATGCAGAGGACCCAGCCATGATCCTGTGAGAATACATCTGACAGGACAGGTAATGTGAGCAGTCATTACAATGATGCGTTGATCAGATCAGAGCTAGAACTGTCTGACCTATGTTGAGACTATTATGATTTATTCAAGGAATCAGAGTAGAAGAGGTTTAAAAGAGGGAAAGCACAATGAAATACTTAAAGGGAACTACTCAGTTAACTCTGTGTCAGCTTTAGTGAGATGTTTGAATGATGAGTAGTGCAGTGGCGGGCTGATTTGGTGCAGGGAATTCAAAAACCAACTAGTATTTCATTGATCCAATCTATGTAAATAAAAAGAAACATCATTACTTAACAGAGAATCACTGGAAAACATTAGCAGATAGTTTTCACTAGCAAAATCATTCATAGTTAGTAACATTTTTCAATACTGTATCATCTTAAGGATTTAATAACTTCAATAATCCATTTCTCTGTTCCCATTTAAGTTGAAAAAGCTCCCATCATTTCAGAGTTGAAACAAGTTTCTTTTCTTATCACTGTCTGGATACCTATGTTTGTCAGAGTCAAACTGGCACTCTCTATGCTTGATGGATTTATCAATTAATGCAGTACCTTTGTCAGCTCTAATCAACACATTCTCACTTCATTAACAGGCTATATCTGAAATACTAGAGGTATCCTTGTCCAGGATTTGAGTGCTAACTGACAGCTCTAGTATGGACTGCTGCCATACAGAGAGAAGAAAAATTGTGAGGAGAACAGCTCTAGAGTTAATATTTACGTGCTGAAGAGCTTTTTACACAGCTGTCATCCATATTTATCTGTCTTACATTCCATGTTTCTCAAACATTTGTCACTAATACTGATCAGCAGAAAGGAGAAAATTACTCAGAAATCAGAATCAACCTTCAACCATTTTTGTAAGTTACTATTAATTTAGCACCCTCTTCAAATGATGTATTTGCATTAACTCTAACACCTCTTGCAGGCAAAACGGTCTGGCAAACCACACACAAGCACAGAAAAGCATGTCCCAGAGGCATAAATCATCATTTCAGGTTTTTTAAGAACTACACTACATCTACTGCTTAAATTCTGCACCATCTGAATGGATAATAAATGTGTTCAAAGAACAGCTAACCAAAGTGTCTGGAATCACTTCATATCTACCCTGACAGACCTGATAAAGCATTCCTAATTCAACCCTGCTCTGAATGTATCTAACAGGAATAGAATTAGTATTTAGACTTCTTGTATTGTAATGTTTGCTCTTTCTTCTCCCATGTACAAAGTATTCATAGATTCATAGGTACATTAGGTTGGAAAGGACCTACAAGATCATCTAGTCCAACCATCCTCCTATCACCAACCCTACCCACTAAACTACTAAATCAAATCCCTTAGCACCTTATCTAAACGCTTCTTGAACAGCGCTAGGGATGGTGCCTCAACCACCTCCCTAGGCAGGCCATTCCAGTGCCTGACCACTCTTTCAGAGGAAAAAATGTTTCCTCAAATCTAATCTAAATCTTCCCCAGAGCAACTTGTGGCCATTCCCTCTCCTCCTGTCATTATTTATCAGGGAGAAGAGGCCCATCCCCTCCTCACCACAACCCCCCTTCAGGAAGTGGTAGAGTGCAATAAGGTCTCCTCTGAGCCTCCTCTTCTCCAGACTAAACAATCCCAGCTCCCTCAGCCGCTCCTCATAAGACTTGTGCTCCAGACCCCTCACCAGTTTTGTTGCCCTTCTCTGAACACGCTCCAGGGCCTCAATGTCCTTCTTGTAGTGAGGGGCCCAAAACTGAACACAGTACTCGAGGTGCGGCCGTACCAGAGCTGAGTACAGGGGGATGATCACCTCCCTGCTCCTGCTGGCTACACTATTTCTAATACAGGCCAGGATGCTGTTGGCCTTCTTGGCCACCTGGGCACACTTCTGGCTCATGTTAAGCTGAGCATCAACCAACACCCCCAGGTCCTTTTCCTCTCTACATTCTTCAAGCCATTCTGCCCAAAGCCTATAGCACTGCATGCAGTTATTGCGGCCAAAGTGCAGGACCCGGCACTTGGCCTTATCCGATCCCATTGAGCTCAGCCCAGCTATTCAGCCTATCCAGATCCCTCTGTAGGGCCTCCCTACCCTCTGGCAGATTGACACATCCTCCCAACTTGGTGTCATCTGCAAACTTACTGAGGGTACACTCAATCCCCTTGTCTAGGTCATCAATAAAGATATTAAACAAGATGGGTCCCAATACTGACCCTTGGGGGACACCAACCGTAACGGGACGCCAGCTGGACTTAAAAAAGCTCATCATTCACTGCAGACAACAGTACATCAGAATAAGCTCTCAGTTTGTCATGTTGAAGCTATGCCACCTTGTACAAAGTATTTAAATGTATTGCATTTCCACAATAAGGCAGCAATCCTAATTCTAGTAAACAAGATGACACACAATTACAACAACTGCTTGTGTTTTGGGTCTCATTCAGAGAAGAACAAGAGTCCCTGTGACAAGCCTGAATCTATGCACACCTTCCAGACTACTCCCACAGTAAGAAATTTAATACCATTTGACAATATTTAATCTGTAATGAGCAGGCTTTTAGACAATTATCCTACTACAATTATATGTAGTAAAATTGAACTTCCTAAAATAAATATTCAGCATCTCCTTACTCATAAATTACCAAAAATGCTTTTCAACTAGAAAATACTTATGAAGAGATATGTCTGAGAGGAGTTGCCAGCATTCTCCATTCTGCGGATAAAGTAAAAGTAGAAAGATACAAACTCACATGAGAAGTTTCTTAGGCACAGCAGCTATATTGTCCCTTAGATGCAACTCCTCGAAACAGACATACAGGATTATAAAATCATATCTTTTGGATATAAATTCAGGTTCCTTCCCGTAGCACATATGAGGCTTGACTCCAGCTCAGACACTCAAAAAAAAAAAAGTCCATGGACCAGACCTACTACCACAGCACACAGCAGAGCATCCCTGTTCTTTCAAAAGGACACCATGGGCTTTCCCAATAGCTATTCTAAACAATGATTTCAGTATTTAGATCTTTAAATAAAGTTGACACTAAAGATAATCTTTCAAAAGGCACTTTTTGTCTTCTTCATGTCACTTTTCCCTTCTCTCCTTTCAAATTCAACTGCCTACACATCTCAACATTTAAATGAAGAAAAACATCTTGATTAGAAATACCATCCAGTTAAGCTTCCCTTATTCATTACCTTCCCTTCTTTGCAATTCTTTATGTGGTATTTATAAGATTGGTTCTTCCTAATCATTAGATAAACATGGAATTCTATGTCAGAATTCCAAAATGTTACCCAAGTCTAAAGGGTATGCAAGCATACAAATCATTGAAGATTTCACTAAAGTTCATAGATTCATAGATACATTAGGTTGGAAAGGACCTACAAGATCATCTAGTCCAACCATCCTCCTACCACCAACCCTACCCACTAAACTACTAAATCAAATCCCTTAGCACCTCATCTAAATGCTTCTTGAACAGCACTAGGGATGGTGCCTCAACCACCTCCCTAGGCAGTTTAAGTTTGTTTAAAGTCAAACCCCCTGCAAATTACCTGGCACGGTCTAAGAGAAAAACATTGCTAGTGCAAATAAAACTATTTAGAAAGAAGTCTTCCAAGCAAAATGGAGGAAATTAACGAAGATACAAGCAGAAACAAAAGCAGCCTTGAAATTTCCAATGAAAGCTATCTCAAGGAAATAAGAAATTACAGAATCATATAACAATAGAATAGCTTGGGTTGGAAGGGATTTAAAGATCAAGTTCCAACCTTCCTGCTGTGGGCAGTTTTGGTTACCACTATATCAGGCACTAGATCAGGTTGCACAGCTCCCCATCCAACCTGACAAATTCTACCAATTTTCTGTTTTTGTTCTTTTTTTAAACATTAGCATTTACATTTTTGGAGACACAAAAGTATCAAGTTCCATGGAACACTGAATACCTTTTATGCTGCAGTATTTTATTAACTTTTTGTTATGATCAGGTATTAATTGAAAAATCAACAAAATAATTTCTACTTCCCCTAGAATACACTGCCTAATTTCAGAGTGTGCATATACTCAGTTCAAGACTAACACTGCCTGAAACTGAAGACAAGAAGACAGAAATTTACACAGCAAGATTGGCAGTGCATTTTAAGTTGGTTTTATTTTTTTATTTTTTATTTTTATTTTTTGCATCAAGTATGTGTTTAAGCCCAGAATCAGCATTAATTTAAATGTAATTATATCTTCCTTCTATTCCAAAAAAGATTCTACTGTTCTGAAGATTTATCATTTGTTTTCAACACGCTTTTTGCGTGCTTAGCAACATTCTTCTGTGCATGCATTCCAAGAAACATTCCTACCTTAGAATTCCCATAGAATAGATTAGAGGACAGCACTGATACACATGGAAAATACTACCTTATATGCAAGAGTCACCTCATTAAGATATACCACCAATATCCTTCTATAAACACTTGGTTATAGACTATGAAAACTTCACTTACCTTAGGGAACTGCTTTACTGGAATCAAAACTTTTTGCCCCAACTTCATATTTTTATTGATGACTACATCAATATATTTTTCTTCCTCCTTTCCTTCTCCTTTCTGGTATTTTTCAATTTCTGTTAAAAGAAAAATGTTTGTTATTTTCTTAGTTTAATACTTCCATTTGAAAGCTGAGAATTGTCAACATCAATATAAATTAAAAATAATAACTTCAGAAATAATACTGTATAGCATTACACTATTACACAATGGACATTATATATAAAACAATGGAATAAACCATGTTTTTCATTTACAGCATTTTTAATATTTCTTTTCAGATCAATATCTTAAACTATAACTGCAATCATTTTTAATATTTTTAACTTATTTTTTAGGATACATTTATTATCATATGGCTCAAGCAAGGAAAAAACTACTTTGCCTTAACTATTTTACTTTTTAAATTCAAAAATTTACTGTGTAGTTTAATACTTATATGTTATAATGTATTTTATATATATATATATATATATATATATATATACATATAATGTATGTAAAGCTATATAAAGTACATTGTCGTAATGGTGGTTGCCCAGTGCAAAAGTGTCAATTTAAGTTCTCAAAATTTCCCAATTGCAACTAAATCGCATTGGAATAACACTCATCTGAGATCTTTAGGCACAAACCAAGATAATAATTAGGAATGAGATTTAAAAGTAATGAGATGAGAAGAAACTGAGGCCTCCTCTTCTGCAGAATAAATAACTCAATTTCTGTCACAGCTGCTCCTCCTAAGTTTGCTCTCTAGTTCTTTCACCTAACCTGAAGGTTTCTGAAAGAATAGGCCTTCCTAGCTGGACTTTGAATTCTGATTGGCAAATCCCTATAATATTCAATCATATCAATTCCAACAGTGTAAACATTTGGGAAGATCCATATTCTGTAAAGCAACCCTCTTCTAGCTCCCTTTATACTGCAGAACATTCATGAAAAACTCTGAATCTCTGTACACAGCCATGAAAAATGATGACAAATGAGAAATATTATTTCAACAGCTGAGTCTCAGCAACAATGGAATTTACATGGGTTTTGCAAATGCCACTTTTGTGGACTGGAGAATTATAACCAATAAGACAGATGTAAAGTGATATCAAAATTCATTTCCAGACAAAATTAAGACTGAAATTTTACAGATCATGATGTTCCCACTCACAGAAAGCAGGTGACAGAAGTGTTAAGAATTCTGGATTCATGCAGACCTGAAGTGCAGTACTACTGCAGTACTCTGAAATATAAATGAACTACTTCCAATACCTCTGCTTCCTCATATAACAAGGAGAACAAGGGTAAGGCTCTGACTTTTTTGGATAACAAGATCAGACACTCAAAGTTTTATGTTTTAAGAGTGCAAAGCAAACTATTACATCGATTTTTATGCCGCAGTTTATACTGTGCTAAGTATAAATACTCAAAGTTTAGAAATACACAATCAGAAGGATGAAGATCTTTAGCAAGATTTTATACCAATATTTACCAAAAACTAAAAGTTTTAATAAAGAGATCTACTCCTACGAAGCAAATACAACTATAATGAAATTTAGTAAGAGGACTAGAAGTTGTTTAGAAAAGCAGAATAACATAATCTGACTACGTTCAAGATCCAAATACTACAAGACAGTGCATTAATTTCATTTTGAAACAGATCAGTGCACAGAAGACTCCCAGTAGTTAGATACAAAACCTTTAGACATTTTCAGTAGCTGTAATTACTGATAAGTCATCTTTCTACAGTAATCTAAGCTCACAGAGTAGAAGTTCCTTTAAGATTCAAATTCAGAAGTTCACAGTGCTTTTATCAATGGGTATATAAAGTAAAAACAAAATACATTTTCTCCTGCAGAGAACACAACATTACAGTATGGTACATATTGCAATCCTACCCTGTCCAACACAAAGAAATTCATAGAAGTTGCATTTGTAGATCTAAGAAACTCCACATTAGAACTGGGAACTTGCAGATTAATCCCTGTTAAAGGACATTCATGGAACATGCTAAGAAGTGTGACAGAACTGAATGCTTCAGGAACTTTCTGAGGTCTCAGACTTGTAAGCATTTAAATGTTACAAGGTCCTAAAAGCATCTAAGTAACATTCCTCAAATGACCAACTGCATAAATTCCTTCACAGCTCAGTACAATGTTACTTGAATTTCCTAAATGCTCATATTATCATTTGAGTTTGGTATTAGAAGAACTCATTGATGGCAACCTCAATGTAGTATTTATTCATTATTTTGATTTATTTAAGACAATTAGACTAAACATAGAAACAGCATCTTCTTGTACTAATAATCATCCAACATGAAGCAACCAGTAAGTTTTGAAAAAAAATTCATTCAGTTGTCTGAAGAACTGTTTCAGTACCTCCAACAAGTATTTGGCTATGTTAAGAATAGTCATTTCCGTATATACTAATTCCCATTGCTTTAAAAAGCTTCCATTTGATTGAAGAAGCAACTGAAACTCATGAGATTGACTCATTTGATTGTTAGTAAAATGGATTACATTTTCATGTATTTTTCTTCAGATTCTTCTGAGCAGACAAGAGATGCACTGACATAACATTACAAAAGAAGAATTTACTCGTATTATTAAGTTAATCAAACCAAACTAAGACTTCTTGAATGTTCACTGAACTACTGACAAAAGTTATCTTAAGAGCAAAAAATGTTACCGCAGATGTGGTAACAAAACTAAGATGAACATGAAATAAAATTAAGCATTAGAATTAAGCATCAAATCAGATTTGCACAAGTCATTTGCTATTTATCATCCATGTACATGAAGCTCTAGATAATTAGGGAAAAATCATGCCAGATAACATAGAAAATCCAATCAGATTTCCAAGGTCAAGTGAAAAGGAAGATTTGTTTTTAATCCTTAGATTACATTCACTGCTGCTTAGTTACATGAAATAATGACATCTGAGATCACAAATAGTAAATGAACATGTGATTAAAGCTTTTCCTAATACTAGATATTAAAATCCCATGTTCTCAGATCAAGGATACAACTAATGCCATAGTAGAGGAATTTAGCTAGATGAAGAAATAACTACATGGTTTTGTTTTGCTTTGTTTTTTATTTTTTTTTCTGCTTTACATTTAATCATAGCAGAGATCTAAGCAATGATTACTTCTCAGTTAATTCACCAAACAACACTGCTAGATACATTAGATAATGACAAAGTAGAATTGCTTCATGCTAATCTCAAGGTAGAATTAATCTTCCTATAGAAGAACTACAAGCTAGGATTCCAGGCCCCGCTTCTAAGCCAATCTAAGTAACTAAGTGTAATGCAGAATGATGTAATAGTGTGTACTTGTGTCTCGTAAATCAATTTGTGAATTAATGCAAGACAAAATGCCAAACTCAAAGTAAACAAGTGTGTATTGCATTTATACTTAATGTAGTGTTTATGAAACCACAGAAACAAGAATCAACTATGCCTGGAAATCCTTAAGGAAGAATACAGCTTTTCCTCTGACTCAGATGTTTTATTAGAGATCTTATTAAATTCAAGTGATTTAATTAAGTTTCCTATTGCAGATCAAAAGTAGGTGAAGAATACAAGGTTAAACTTCTAGGACATTGAAATGTCTTCAGAAAACAGGGTGCTGACAAAAGTGCACTGTGGTTCTACTAGAAATACAATTCACGTTCATTTCCCAAATCAAAATACTGTTAAGAGTATTATCATTTCTGAATGCTCTTAAATAAGGGGTGATTGCAAAGTACGCCAAAGATGTTTTGTAACAGCACAATAGCATACTACTGCATATTCCCAGCAAACCTAGTTATGTACTCATCACAAGAGGGACATGGACATACTGGGTAGAACTGTTTTGCCTAGAGAAAGTTGGGAGTGATTTCAGTGTTCATAAAATGAGAATGCAAGGATGGAGCTGGACTCTCTTCAGTAGTGTCCAGCGTGAAGACATAAGGCAATGAGCACAAATGGGAACAGTAGAAGTTCCCCCTTAATCTTCAAAAAGCTGTGTGGATGACAGCACTAGCACAGGCTGTCCAGATAGGCTGCAGAGTCTCCTCTGAAATTTGCTCTGGGTGTCTGTACGGGAGGGAGGAAGGAAAAAAAATAGTACTAGACTTTGGCTCACCTCCGCAACTAGGTTGCATTTCTATACAGATCTACATTAAAGAATACACATAAGCTTTGAGAAAAGCAAGTTTCCAAAGGAAGAAAAGAATAGTCTCAGTAGCAGCAGAATTTCAGAATAGTTTAATGGAGAAAGAACACGGACAGTATCATCTGCCCAGTTTCAAATTTCTACCCATTATGAATGAGTATAAAACACATGAAAGAAAAATACTGTAAAATTGTAAATATTCAATGCAGCTGCTCTACTTCTGTACCCATCAACATTCATTATTTCACAAATTCCACCCATATTCTTCAGTCATCATTTCAGTACTTCAAAAAAGAAAAAAAAAAAGTGACTTTTAACATGAATTTAGACTCAACAGTAGGTCATAATTTGGAATTGTCATAAAATGAAATATTTCAATCATGAACAGTGTGTAAGAAACAGGAATTATAACAAATGTAGATTATTACAATAGTTGAAATCAGAACAATTATTTTTTATATGCCGTTGCCTTTCTAAAAACAGTTGACAATGAATCTGATTTAAATGTATAATAAAATGAGTGGTTTGTGCGAGAATGATGTCTGCAAAATTCAACATACCCAAATTAGTAACATCCACATTGAAGGACTTAAACCAGTCCTAACAATAAAATGCATTCACAGGCATTTTAAGTTCTCTTTTCCAGTATGAATACCACTGCCTGCACTGATCTGAAAATACATTTCAGTCACCAATATGACAAATTTGAATAGGCTTTTTATTTAACCAGTTCAAAACTAATTGAACACCTATTACCTTCACACCAAAAATGTGTATAGTAAGTATACATAACAATATAGTGTAATAATAATATATATACATAATGCGTATAGTAAGTATAGTAAATGTGTATAGTATATATAAAATGTGTATATAGTATATATTCAGACTTATTATGTTGAAACTGTTGTAAGAGAAGTAACAACTAAGATATTACCAGATGTTCATTCATTCTCAGCTCAGGAAAACAAGCTGTAAACATAGGCTTCAGCCCCATATTCCCACACCACGTCACTAAAAATTATTTTATCCCATTGTGAGTAGAGCTTTGGAACTCATCTGTATACTAAAGAAGTAGAAGTTCCCAAATGATTCACCTAATATTGACAATTTTCTTCAAAGAAGAAAGCTTGTACATACCTAGTTCAGGAATCCACTAACTACAAAAACATCAACTCCTTTGTTCCATAATTTCATAACAAATTCCAAAGGCAACTGAAATATACACACCCCATGTGGACCACTTTGAAAGTAATGCCTCCTATTATTTCCATGGAAACTACAACAAAGAGTGCAATAAGACTACTTAGTAGAGTAAATTCTCAGCTACAAAACTCTACATTTCAATGTCCCTCCCTCCTTCAAAAAAGCCTCACATTGCTTCTTAAATATTTGAAATAACATTGGTACTCGTGTAGCACATTGGACCTTCTGAAGTTTCATAAAGCCTCAAGTATTCTGTGATTTTATCTTTCATAGTATCACAGAATCATTAAGGTTGGAAAAGACCTCTATGATCATCCAGTCCAACCATTAACATGTTTGTGACTGCTGTAGACCATGTCACCCAGCACAAGACCTACCCTTCTCTTGAACACCTTCAGGGAGGCTGGGTAAAGAGCTGTCTAGATAACCAGGCCCAGAGAGTGACAGTGAATGACACCACCCTTCCTGTGCAGACTGTTCCAATACCTCACCACTCTGAGAAGAAATTTACAGAATCAAAGAATGGCCTGGGTTGAAAAGAACCTCGAAGATGATCTGGTTTCAACCCCTCTGCTGTGGGCAGCATCATCAACCACAGGCTGCCCAGATACACAACCAGCCTTGCCTTGAATGCCTTCAGGGATGTGGCTTCCACAACCTCTGGGCAACCTGTTCCAGTGCATCACCACCCTCTGATTAAAAAACATCCACCTAATATCTAACCCAAATCTTCCATCTTAGTTTAAAACCATTCCCCCTTGTCTTATCACTATCAACCCAAGTAAACAGTTGTTTTCCCTCCTGTTTATATGCTCCCATCAAGTACTGGAAGGCCACAGTGAGATCTTCCTGGAGCCTTCTCCAAGCTAAACAAGCCGAGCTCCTTCAATTTTTCTTCATAGAAAAGATGTCTCACCTCTCTGATCATCTTAATGACTTCTGTTGCCTTGTGTTTACCTACTACATTTACTGTACAACAGACTATACAATTCTCTCAGCAAATATATACGTATATATATTTATGCTTTCATATGATGGCAGAGGTTGGCCACGAGTAACTACTGACAATAGGCAAAGCTCTGTGAGCACTTGGAACTATCTAGACAATACAGTAAGAACAAAATGAGGGTATTAATACTGGTGATCATTATGTTTAGAAGACTTGTGCAATTTAAACAAACATCCTAGTCTAATTCCCTCCAAAAGCAGCGTGTGCAAACGTGACAATTTGCAGTAGATATAAAGCTACTTCATGTGCAGACTTCTAATGTAAACTCATAACTATTTTAACTCATAAAGGGATCAGATATACAGATAATCTTATTACTTGGGGCATAGTATTTAGACAAAATGAAGTTATTATTTTATATTAAGAGTTCTTACAGAAAACTTTTCCACCTCTACATTTATATGCATGAACATGATAATGTAACCTTTGGACAAGATTTTACTTGCCATCTTGGTGAGTCATCAAGGACCAATATTCCTTCTTCCTAATTATGTATATCACACTTCAGTTGAATGAACTTTTTTTACTGACTCCTTTGACACCATTCACAAGAAAGGAAAGCATAAAATAGACCTCATCTGTAAAATGGATACAATGTGCAGCTCCTAACATGCATAAACAACAAATAAAACATTGGTAAGTTGAAACAGTTACCATTCAGCTATATCACATCTGTTTAATTAATTTCAAAAGGAAGTGTAAGTCCCATACTCAGGGAGGAAGAGCCCCATGCACCATGACAAAATGGTAATCAATCATACAGAAAGCAAGTTTACAGAACAACTGACATGGGAACCTATTGAATGAGCCAAATGTGCACTTGCAAAAGCCACCATCACCCTAGGCTGCACTAGAATAGTAATGCCAAGAGGTCGAGGGAGGTGATCCTTCCCTTCTACATCAGCACTGGTAAGCCACATTTAGAATAGAGTGTTCTGTGCTGGGCTACTGATAGAGAGAGAGAGAGAGACATACCAGATCAAGTCTGTTCAGTATTATACAATAAGCACTTTTAAAATGATCTGATACAACTCGTTATTGAGAGACGCTTAAAACCCAGCTGAAAAACCTGCACTAATTGCTGATACTCTGAGATGACAGAGGGGCTCTCATCTCTGCTTATAAAGTGTGGGAATCAAAAGGATGGGGCCAGGCTCTTCTCAGTTGTAATGCAGTGACAGAACAAGGGGAAAAAGGAAAAAAATGGGAACGCAGGAAGTTCTGTAAAAACACAAGGAAGAACTTATTTACTCAGATGGCGACAGAGCACTGGAACAAGCGGTCCCAAAAGGTCCCAAAGTCTTCTTTCCTGAAGGCTTTCAAGACCAAAGAAGTAGGCATCCAGACTGACGTACTACAGGGAACCTGCTTTAGCAGGGAAGTTGGACACAACAATCTCCACAGTTCCTCTCCAACCCCTACAATTCTGGGATTTGTTGGATGGTTGCAATCAAAGTGCTGTGAGCACTGTCCAAGTGGAAACCAGTGAGAAGCGACATCCCTCTAAGGTCTGTACTGGGAGTGGCATTACTAAACATACTTTCCAAAAGCATAGCAGTGGGATTGAGTGCTCCCTGAACAAGTTTGCCAGCAACACCGGTGTGGTATGGCTGATACACTGGAGGGATAGCATGCAGAGGGGCCTGGAAAGGCTTGAGAGTTGGGCTTGCACAGACCTCATGAAGATGCAAATAACCTTGATTTAATCACATGGCATGCACAGGACAACCAGGACATAAGGCCCAACCAACACAGGTTCATGAAAGGCAGGTCATGCATGAACAGTGTCATCTTCTGGGGCTAGCTGACTCACCTGGTAGATGATGGGAAGACTGTTGAAGCAGACCATCTAGACTTCACTAAAGTCTTTGCCACTGTCGCCCCATGGCTTAAACAGCTGCACTCTGCTGGGTAAAGAGCTGTCTAGATAACCAGGCCCAGAGAGTGACAGTGAATGAGCTGGTGACTGGTTAAGAGTGATGATCGCCATGGGTCAGTAGTAGAGCCCATCCTACTTAATATCTTTATTGATAATTTGGACAAGTGAATTGTGTGCACCTTGAAGCACGTGAAGAAAAAGCACCACAAATACTGGTCAAAGCTCAGCTGAACATGAGCTAACAGTGTGCACAGGCAACTAAGGAGACCAAGAACATGTTTAGTTATATCAGAAACAGTGTAGCCAACAGAAGCAGGGAAGTTAGTCATCACACCTGGAGACCATTAAGGAAAGGATAGATGCAGTACTTGAGGACATGGTTTAGTAGGCAATAGGGGTTTTACCAACGTTAATGATTCTATGATTTAAGTTCAGCAAGGCTAAGTACAAGGCTCTATACTTTAGCTGAAGTAAATCAGCATATACTTCATAAAGTAAATTTTGAAATACTATAGTTTTAGTGGATTCATGGTTGATTGTATGTGCCACAGGAAACAGTTGCTGGTTGTTTTATTTAAAAAAAAGATATGAAACCATACATCAAGAGTGATGTTTCAATTTTACCATTGTTTCAGAAACCACATTATCTTTTATAATCAAGTAATTTATTTAAGAAATGTCACTATTTCAGTTTAATGAAGCTGAACAGTAAATATAGACTTCTACAGAAAACTAACATTTTCCCCATTGATGATTTTAACTTAATGGTTTAAATTTCCACTGTTGGAACACAAGGTCAGTTGATATGCATCCCAGGGTTCTGAGAGAAATGGCTGATGTGGTTGCCAAGCTGCTGTCCATCATACCTGAAAAATCACGGCTGTCCATTGAAATCCTGTGGCTGGAAAAGGAAACATTACTCCCATTTCAAGAAAGGGAAAAAGGATGACCTGGGAAACTACAGGCCAGTGAGCATCACCTCTTTGCCTGGGAAGATCATGGAGCAGATCCTCCTGGTTACCACTGTTAAGGCACATACAAGACAAAGAGGTGGTCCAAGAAAGTCAGCATGGCTTCATCAAAGGCAGATCCTGCCTGACCAAACTGGTGGCCTTCTATGATGGAGTGATGACATCAGTGGATAGGGGAAAGGCAATGGATGTCATCTACACAGACTTCTGGAAAGCCTTTGACATGGTCCCTTACTACAACCTTCTCTCTAAATTGAAGAGGTATGGAATTGAAAGATGGACTGTTCAATGGATTAAGAACTGGTTGGCTGGTTGCAGGCAAAGGGTTGTGATCAATAGTTCTATGTCTGGGTGGAGGAATGACCCTAGGGTTGGGTCTTTGGACTGGTGCTCATCAACATCTTCATCAATGACAGACAAAAGGTTCAAGTGCACCCCCAGCAAGTTTGTAGGCACCAAGCTGAGTAGTGCAGTCAATACACAGGAGGGAAGGGAAGACATCCAGAGGGACTTGGACAGGCCAGAAAAATGGGTCAACAAGGTCAAGTGCAAGGTGTTGCACTTGGGCCAGGGCATTCCCCAGGTATTATACAGATTGAGGGAAGGAACTCCTGGAAATCAGTCCTGTGGAGAGAGACTTAGGGGTCCTGGTGGATGAAAAGCTGGACATAAGTCAGCAGTGTGCTCTTGCAACCTGGAAGGCCAACTATATTCCAGGCTGCCTTAAAAAGGGGGATGGCCAGCAGGGAGATGGAGGTGACTGTCCCCCTCTACTCTGCTCTTGTGAGGCCCCATCTGGATTACTGTGTCCAGGCCTGGGACACCCAGCACAAGAAAGACAGTTCTTCAAACAGGTCTGGAAGGGGGCCACTAAATGATCAAAGTGTCACTGGTTTGTGGGACAGTTTGACCCAGTACCGTGACAATTGAGGCAGGGGACCCACAGGCCCACACCCCAGGGAAGGGGGAAAGGGAAAAAGGAGAAGGGAGATGGGCCTAGGAACAAAACAGCAGCAATGATCTGAGGAGGAAAGCTAATTTTCTAAATAAGATATCGGAAAGGAAAATAACACAATATAATAGGAATTGAGGCAAATGAATCAAATAAAATGAGCAAGAGAGAGTGTCAGATAAACCAAAGGCCTTACACTAACGCTGAAGGCGGACGGCTGCAACAAACACCCACTGCTGAGCTCCACCCCAAAGGGAAGAGAGAGTCCCGTGACCGCAGACAGTTTTTATCTTTCTCTCTGGGCAGAAACACGTAAAAACACAAAGCATCACGCAGTCCTCTGGGGAAAGTAGTCCTTCTCTTCTGAGACAGGTACACCCAGAATTATCGATGATCCACAGAGCTGGAACATTAACTCCTTAACTTCCAATACACCACATGATGTTATGATGTGGAATACCAATAATACAACAGTAATCATAAAACCATACCACAAAGGGCTGGAGCACCTCTCCTATTAAGAAAGGTTGAGGGAACTGGGCTTGTTTAGCCTGGAGAAGAGAAGGCTCCAGGGAGACACCACTGTGGCCTTCCAGTACTTGAAGGAACTTATAAACAGGAGGGGGAATGCTGGCTTACACAGGTTGATAGTGATAAGACAAGGGGGAATGGTTTTAAACTAAGACAGAGGAGATTTAGGTTGGATGTTAAGAGGAAGTTTTTCCACTCAAAGGTCAGTGATTCACTGGAACAGGTTGTCCAGAGAGACTGAGGATGCCCCATCCCTGGAGGCATTCAAGACAAGGCTGCATGTGGTTCTGGGCAGCCTGCTCTAGTGGTTGGGGACCCCACCCACAGCAACGGGATTGAAACCAAATTACCTTTGAGGTCCTTCTCAACCCAGGCAGTTCCACGGTCCTTAACACACTGAGATTTAGTGGAGTAATTTGTGTTAAGTACACCTACATTCAAGGTGAGACAAAACTAAAGCTGAACACATCATATTGAGTTGACATATCAAGGATATACCAGAACATATCAAGGTAATACCAGAAAATGGCAAAGCTACCACTGACCACAGCCACCTGCCCTGCCTACATAAACCCACAGATTCAAGTTCCTGTTCTATCACTGCCTGCCACAAAACAATAAGACAAGCATGAACATCAAGAACCTAAGCCTCATGACTTGGTGATTCAGTTGTTTAAACTCCAGAACTAGAAAGGAAAATTCTGATGCTCTTTCCAAAAAGAGTAAGGTACATCCTAGATGAAGTAGGAAAAAGAAGCTGCAAAAAACAAATGCCTCTATTCAAGAAATGCAAGGCCTGGCCTCCCAGAGGAGGAAGGTTAGCTGAGAAGAAACTCAGTATGCTGTGCTTCACTGCTACAGAAGGGAAACAGAACAGTCTAAGAGTGATTTTGGAAACAAAAGATTAAGTACACGTTATGATTGCTTTATTGTCCCATAAATGCATCTGTAATTGATGACTCATTCAGATACACACATTAACATATAAATCAAACTAAGTTTCACACCTCACTTACTCTAAAAATACTGTCAGTGAATTAAGGTAAGTGCAGGCAAAGTTGACCTAGTTAAACAAAACAGTAACTAAAATGCTTGAATGTGCTGCTTAATACAAAGCTAATAAATAGAAGTTCTTAAATGACCTGAATAGGATCAGACTGCCCATTAACAAAAAAACATGAGAAAGAACATTTAACCAAGAAAAGTTTAATTTCTCACCAAGGCGTAAGCAAAATCGCAACAAGAATGCTGACATGAGGGTAGAAAGACTTAGTATTTCTGAGAAGAAAAATAAATGTTAGTCTAATTCTCCACTGGAAACATGTGTAAATGAAATGACATTCTCAGAATTATTTTTTATGATAGCATCCATTTCTGAAGCTAAGCTTCTAAACAGGTTATTATTCCCATTTACTATAGCTCAAAAATATGAACGCTAAATTCTTAGTAAGAGCAGACAGGAAAAGGTTTTCATTAATTTCATATAGCTTCTATTTTACCCCTTGCATAATAACTCTATTGGCAGTACCCCTTGACAAGAAGCAAGGGATTAACTCTTGTAGCTGGCCAGAAGCATCTATTCTCTTTAATCTATTCTTTCTGAAGGGGCCATCTGCTCTTATTTCTTCATTTCATGTCCTAGCTTGAAAATGCATTCACTATTCTGTTAGTATTTCAATTAGTCGCATGTAAAAGTTTCTACCATGTCAGGATGGATGTCTTGAGGATGAAATGCTCTAAGGTAGAAAGGGGAAAAGGGGTTATTAGCAAAAGCTGATTGACTGTAATTTATACATCTCAAATAGCTAATTAGTCATCACTGGAGTGAAAGGAAAATAACCCACTCCAGCATTTGCTTTACTACAATGCAGCCTGACATCCAATACTGACAAGTGTGTACAGCCAAGTTATAAGGTGCTGAACTTGAACAGAAAAAGGATCACAGTTGTTCTTTCACAGCTCCTTTCAGATGATTGCTCAAGGACTTCAAACCTGCTTTGGTAATGGCACCAAAACTTCCAAATGATGCACCAAAACCACCTCATAGAAATGCTGACATGCCATCTCCGCATTAGCACCATTCACATGGATGTATGAATAAATAGCAGCTTCAGAAGAATTTACTTGCTGTAAACTACAGGTTTGAGATCTAGATATCACTAATAGCCTTCTAGCCATGGCAGACAGCAGAGGCCCTGGTCATTGACTTGAGCACACAAGGCAAAAGGGAACAACACCCTGAGGATCTACTACTTAAGTACAGCAAATGTTAACAATGCTGAGCGTATCCAATGAAGTCTAGAGAAACTATGATTTACTTGTTGAAAGCAGATTATAACATTTGTCTTTATCAGATGCATTATTTTAGTAATGATTTGTTTAGAGTTCTTCATAGACCTCATCTCAACCAGCTACTTGCTACTTATGTGATAATGAAATACACATCAGCATTTTTAATTAACCTTACACTGAACTGTGAACTATTACTTGGTGTTCCAAACAAGGCCCACTATTTCAGATGTCTAAATTTTTAAGCACATCTATGAACATATAATTTATAAATAACAATATAGTTGCCCTGCACTCTCCATTTAATCAGTGATAATTATGTGATATCCTAAGAGCTTACAGACAAAAGGTTTGGTGAAGTGCTCTTAAATCTCAATTTAACACTTACCAAATTGGCCTGAGCTTTACTAGTTAAAGCATACATGAAGAGAACAGCACAGGTCAAAGCTATTTCAGTTCCTATCTACAACTTAACCGCATTTGGAAACCCTGAGTCCCAAGTAAAGTAGCTCTATTACAACTACAGCACACAGTCCACTGGTAAGTCTGTACTTGCCATCAGTGAGCAGCAAAGAGAACCTATGGAAGAGCAGAGCATTCAGATGCAGGTAATACTTTTACCTAGGAGGCCAACTAGAAGTTAAATCCTCTGTACCCTAAACACCCACTATTCACATTTACATAGTTAAACTGAGTCATATTAACAAAATTATCTAAGCACTGAAGTCTCAGATTACCATTCTTCAGGAGTGGCCCATATTTTCATAAGTAGACTAGTTCAGCTACAAAAATCACTGTGACAGATGAACACCGATGGTATGCAGCACTCAGGTTCAGCTCCTGCTTTCTTTCGATAGAACCAACATCACTTTCCCAGTTTCGTTCCAACATAGCAGCAGCGGATGCTCGTTAGGCTAAATGCCGGCTCCCCCTGCTGACACAATGTCAGTACGAGAGTTACAGCACTGCTGTCACGCCGAAGATGCAAGCTACATTTCAGGAAATCTCAAAACGTTATTGAGAAAAATAACTTATGTTATGGTTTTATGATTTTTGTTGGTAAAAACGTGGTAAAAACTGCATGACGGCTCTAACACCTGGTGACTGACTGCTAGCAATACTGTTTCTTGACACAGGTATAGCAACCAAAGAAGTCCCCTATATTCAAAACTCTTACAATACTTTTCACTTACCCTATAGCAAATCCTATTGCAGAACACTTCTTTCCATACTTCTCATAGTAACATTTTATAATTACCTGAGAACCCCAAATTCAAAGAAAAAAGGCTGTTAGAAGTCTTCAAAATACATTATTCCCCCCAAGCATTTTACTGTATTCATGAATTCCTGTTAAGCACTTCACATGAACTTAACAGGTTTCTGTGAAGTCTTCAAGACAGGCTGCAGTAAAAACATTTCAAAAGCACAAGCATTAAGTTTTAAGATATAAATCCTCTGTCCCATGCTTTTCGGTAGTAGGCTACTAAAAACTCTGATCTTTTTCCAGACCAGGGTATAATAAGTATGGGTAAGCCAAGAGAATCTTTAGAAAAAATAAGACAACATTTCATATTCCAGACTCAAAGATATCAGTAGGACATCAAATAGAGCTGGGGTTATCACTGCAAATGCAACCTGTCTGCTGTAGATCCTCCACTGAAAGTAAAGTAGATTAGCTTCAACAATCAGGATCTAAACAGAGGAATGGAGCCAAACTATTCAGAAGAACTTTTTCCTTCCAGAAACTTCTCTAACCCTCACAGAAAGTTTGGGAAACCCTTGTCAGACATACATGGAACTCAACACTGATACTCTCCATTGAAACCAAGAAAACTTGCTCCTAAAACCAAAGCAGGACAGAAGAAAGCACAAAACTATCAGAATTAATACAGTGAAAAACCACTCTAGCTTTCTGAACATCTTTAACTGTAATAGAGTGGGGTTGGGTTGGAAAGGACCTTAAAGATCATCTAGTTCAACCCCCCATGCTGTGGACTGTGGATTGACAATAACATTTAGTTGTATTTAATATGTAGTGATTGCAAAATGGTTATGACAGTTCACTTAAATAAAATGGACCAAACTTCTCCCTATTTCTGTGCACACATCTATATCAGTGGAGATTTCTGACATAGAGAAGAAAGCAGCCTTAACTTACATTATATGCGAGGAAACTGGTCTAATCTGCAATGGCAAAAATCACAGGGAAAAAAAAAAGACCAAAACATGCTTGCAGCAGCTTTAGATCAGAAGCCCTGAGGATGCAGAGGGGTGACAAGTCCTGTCACACTAGGGACAAGCTAACCAAAAAGCCATTAACAAAAATTCCTTTGGTTTCTGTATTTTTTTTAATACTGCTACTATCCCAAAACAGGAGAAAAATACAGCTGAAAACATTAAACATCTGCTTTCAAAAGAATCTGCTTTCAAGAGTACATGTACTGTTTCAGTGATCAGGAGCACTTCACTACAAATGCAAATACACTGAGCAGTCAATGAAAGCAGCTGAATACTCAGTGTCAGAGCAACAGCAATTTTGATTTCATTCTAGATATGTCCAACATGTGGACAGGAGTCTCTCCCTACTGATTATTCCTTTTGTGTAGCCCAAAATGGATTGATAAAATTGAAGAAAATTAGCAAACCCTCAAAGGGTTTGAAGTTCAAATTCTTCCACTATCACTATGCTACCCCCAGGATCAGTACCGTAGATCTATCATGAAAGGAAATTAAAGTGCAAGAGCAACAGGTTTATCTAAATGACTCCTAGTTGTTTCATGTACATCTTGATAATGACAGATCTGTAATAAACCTAAAAATCTAGACAAGATTGAATGTCCAGAAGTGTATCTATTTTGAAACAAAGATGTTAAGAAACCATTTATTTTTAATGCCTTATTTAACAACTAGGCACCCCAAGTTAAAATATTCAGTGCTTCAGCTTTCATTATTTTTTGCTACATATGTCACGACTCTGAAGGGCCTTCTCATGTCTCATTCAAGTGGTAAAATGATGAAATTCTAGACCATATTACCTTCTCAAAGACATAACTGTAACTTCAAAATTAACTATGTACTTGGTACTTTTACTCAGAGTATCTAACTTAAGTCATTCTCAGAATGACAATCACTGCTACGCAGCACCCAATTTGCAGAATACTTTGAATCAGCATCCTTAGAGTTGGAAGGGTCATCTAATCCAACTCCTCTGCAGGTTGCTCAGACCTTGATCCCACCTGACCTTGAACATCTCCGAGATGGGACACCCACCAAATCTGGGCAACCCACCCAATGGGGCAACTTTGTCCAGTGCCTCACCACCCTCCCCATAAAAGGCTTTTTCTTGTGTCCAACCTAAATCTCCCCTCTTTATGTTTAAAACAGTTTCCCCTTGTAACACAACAGACCCTGTTAAAGGGAGTGTCTGCTTTCCTATAGCTCCCTCTTAAACATTGAAAGTGGTAGAGAACAATGAGGTTCCAACTCCCCCCTCCCCAGAGGAAACAACCCCATTTCCCTCATCCATTTCTCAAATCTTGATTTCTAATCCCTTTCATCGGCTTTGTTGCTCTTATCTGCAGACACTAAGTCCACATCCTTCTTGTAGTGAGGGGCTCAGAACTGAGCAAAATATTTAAAGTATCTTCTTACTAGTGCCACTTAAAATGAAACAATCCCCTCCCTAGTACTGCTGGCCACCCCATTTCTGATGGGGGCCAGGACATATTTTGCCTTCTTGACCACCTGGATACACTGCTGGCCTGTGTTCAGACAGCTGCTGCCTCTAGGTCTTCTTTATTGGGCAAATTTCCAACCACTCTTCTCCAAGCCTGTATCACTCTCCGCATGGGATTGTTCTGACCCAAGTGAAGAACCTGACCTTTGGCCTTGTTGAATGCCATGCAATCGGATCACTGGACAGAGTCCAACCTATCCAGATTCCTCCACAAATCCTTCCTACCCTCAAACAAATACAAACCTACACAAGCAGATCAGTTCCCTACTTTATCAAGATACACCATTCGCCCAGTGCATATATCCTTAATTTTCTATCACTATTAATAACAAACATTAAGCTCAATTCTGAACAGTCAGCCCATTTACCATAAGCTATTAGTTACATCAGTTAACAGCTAATCCATTTAAGCATGCTTTTTACTGAAATTGCTTAGTGTTAATTAGAAGTCATGCAGTACCAAAGACTGCTCAGCCTTGACCTTTAATACCTAACTCCTCCAAAGAGGGGCATGACTTTATTTCTTAATTATACCCCCAATTTGAAATGAGATGTAGGGAACTCAACAGTCACAAATATCACATACATAGACTTTAAGTACATGCAAGAAGAGTTGAGCAGGCCATGGGCCACAGAAGCAGCCATTCAGTGTTGTGACTTTCCTGATTTCTGCAGTAAATAAGTGCTCAGAAGGTTACCATTTTAATTTGCATGGGTAGTGTCAAAAAGGATTGAAAGTGACAAACCATGTCAGCTTAAATTTGAAACCTTTAAATTTGATCTCTCTCATTGACTGCCAAAGTAAGTGTGCAAGTGAATTAGAAGTCAGCTTCGGTCTCAATGTGATCATGGGTGAGCAGCTGCAGGCTAGAGTCATGCTTCAGAGCAGATGAGCCCAGGGTAAAGTATGTATGATTATCTTTAGCTGCATTTCCCAGCTTCACTGTTAACATGACTGGAATATCTGATAAATCAATTCCCCTGCCGTTTAAGAGACTAAGACTCAAACCTAATTGTTAACAAGCTACAACTTTCTCAGGGCAGTTTAACTGCAGAAAAAGCAATGAGCCAACCACAACAAATGTCTGCTCCTGAAGTGTTACAGCGTAGAGAAGGTACAGTTTGGATGAAACGAGACCACTGATGGCTTCTTCAAGTTCTTACTACTTTTTAAGCTATGTTAAAAACAGAACCTAAGCCAGCCTTACTTGCTTTTATGGGGTTGCCATCAAGGCATGTCCATTCATACTTCTGACACAAATTTCCTCTGCATTATGCCTGCCAAGTAACCCCTGTAAGCTTTCACAAACTATTGTTTCAAAGTCTGATCACTAGAACGTAACAGCAGAGTTTCTGCTTTCTAGTTAACCCCCAGGAACAACAACTTATGCGGCCTTGGTCTGAACAAAAATCTTTCAGTCTGAAGTGTGTATTAAAAAATTAACTCATTCAAGATTACTCAGAACAAAATCCTATCAGCTTTTTCATTTGCTTCACAAAATGCCTTCAAAGAGCACTTTGCCAGCCTCCAAGAGCAAAATACTCAAAATGAGTTACTTCTTAGCTTGTGGAGGCTACAATGAGAAACAAATACAATATAAGGCTATACAGCAAAGAAGGATGTGTAACACCATGAGGGACTGGAACTGAAGTTACCATGCATGTTTTTCCTCATGCCTCATTTGTCTTGAAAGCAGGAGGCTGATTCACCAGCAAACAGATTATTTATATCACAAAGTAGGCATATCAGTTCACTAAAAGGTGTGCTAGATGACACAGAATTCTAATTTTTCATAGCTTTATTTGTAAAAAAAAACCAAAATTAAATAAAATCCTTCATAAGCACCCATAAGCTCACATTCCTAGATTGATTTACTCCAAATCATTAACATCTACAGAAGTGCAATAAATTAAGCTCCTGCTCTAACAATTTTTAGAATGCAGGCATAGAATAGCTATAAACATAGGACAGGTTAATATTCTCTACAATGCAGGAAGCCAGTACACCACACACAATCAATCCTCCTTGATTTTTTTGCAAGGCACTGGTCTTAAGAGATGTCAATTTGATCACTGAACTCATGAAGCTTTGGATACAAGTCAGCAAGCCTGTGTTGATCACAGTCACGTGGCTCAGCACAGTGATCCTGCATACAGCTAGCACACACAGCCATCTACTGATCAGAAGGCTTGTTATTCCTGTATATCCTGTTCTTAACAGGAGTTTAAAGGTAGCCTTGCCAACTGAAGCAATACCTTAAGTCTCAATATAGCTCAAGTAAGACCTTAAGGAAGAATTCCTCAAGTCCAGCCTACGTAGAAATAAAAGCTGTCTTTCAGACACGGCACTGGAACTCATTACCTCTTAATATAAGTATTTCAGCTGCCCTAACTTTAATTACTGGGTTCCTTCCACCTACACATTTAACATTATATAAAACAAGCACCAGACATCAGTTTTAATGTATTCCCATTACAAAACATGCCCTATATCATGTTTTTACAGTGAGCTGCTGGCAGCATGAAATCTCACATCCCTTACCCAACATTCACAGAATTCTTGCCAGGTCAGCACAGGTCTACAGGAAGATGACAAAAATAAAGCAACTCTTTTCTCATCTTTCACATTCTTACAGCACCATTTGTGAAGTTCAAATGTAGCGTTGATTGCAATAACATTTACAAACACTTGCATGCAATGTGAATAGCTTTCAAAAAAAACTTTGAGGTACAGCCACATAAAGAACTACTTTAGAAGTATCACCTTAACCCTTAAAAAAAATTTCCAGTTTTTGCATATGTAGTAGCTGACAGCTGTAACTTAGAATAATACAAATACCTACACCAGATTTTCGCTCTTTCGCAGAATTGTATCTTACCCAAGGTCCTTTACTTATAGAACCTATAAGGCAAAAACCAGGCAATATCCCATTTCATGGTACCACAACAAATTAATCTTATTACAATGTACAGTTATAAATGAGAAACATGCCTTCTTCCAACCTATAGCAAGCTTAAAGGTTAACAAAAATCACTTTTAAAGAGACTTAAATATTCAAGCATACAAGTAAATCATATTCAAAGTGAAAAAAATAGTCCAATCTCCTTCAAATGATTCCTACTACACTCAAATCTAAGCAGAATGTCAGTATTCTTCAAAGAAAAAATCATTAATAGATTGCGTTCCAAAACAGACAGTCACAAACACCTGAACAGTGTTCAGCACCTATCAAAAATTCAGTACTGCAACAGTACTACAATATACAACTAAGGAACAATGAAAAATACTACCTTCAATTTTTAATACTTTCAAAATGCTGAAGGTTTTTCTTAGGGTAAGAGGAGACAGTCATCTCAATTCTGAGATATCAGCAACACTGCCAATAGAAGTATTCTGACAGCAACCTAGTCATCTCAATATTGTTTTTCAAGTGACTCCTCTGAAACAAGAAAGCATGTCAAGCCCTTTCTGTATCATTTACAATTACGTAATCCATATGTAACTAAATTATAGTTCATAATTATAACTATAACTTCTGTGCAGGATCCGTAATTAACAGATTTTCAGACGTTTATACACAGACCACTTTCCCTTAGCCTAGAAGCTGAGTTTCAACGGGGGTAGTTATTTCACAGATTTCACTCTTTCATCCATGCTGAAGCAACTCAAGTGCAGGTGCAGCATCTCAGATTTGCGAGTTCAACCACAGAATTCTTACACATCATCCCTGAGTTTATGAAGAAAGTTGGCTTATTTGCAGTATTTCAGTTAAAGCAAATGCAAATCCTAAATGCAATGCTATTAAGACACCCAAACACCATTATGTAATTAAGCTAGTTATTTTAAGCACTTAAAGCCGCTGCTAAGATGTTCTCACACACCTAGGCTAAGCTAAACTCTGAATCATGCTTCATTCTAAACAGAGAAACCAAAGCAACTTCAGGTTTTTTTTTTTTAAAGAGAAGCCACTTCATTTGCCCTACTGAATGATCTCAAAGAACTCACTGGACCTGACATATGAAGACCAAGAAAAAATTGCACACAACCACTAAAAACTGCATTCACCTAACTGTGAGTATCAATTGAAATAAATAATCAGCCACTGAAAGTTTTGTTAAACATCTCTTCTCAAAATCGTGAGTTTCCCAATTCTATTAGACATCCAAATCCCTTTACTTGGTTTTTCGACCCTACAAGTGCCTAAAAGGGGTTTTAGATGTAGTTATATGCATTTTAACCTACAGTTGATAGTTGTCTTGCTTATTTTTTTAAGCAACATGAAGTGCTGCAATTGGATTTAATGCAAGATTTCCAATGTACACAGAAAATCCAATAAGGCTAAAATTGAGAGTTCAGAACCACATCCACTTTTTTCTATGGAACACATCACTTGTTTTTGGAGCTACAGGTACTCAGGTACCAAGTGTTACACAATAGAAGGCAGAAACATCTGCTTTTAATTGCTCATTCAAATGAGAACTACAAAAACTATCCTAAAGAAGTGATGTTTCTACAGTAATAACTGAAGAACCATATGCAGTTCCATAAATAGTATTTGAAATAACTTGCATACTTCAGTAACTTACATCTGATTGTATGAATCAAGTAAAGGTTCTGCCATCATTAACTTAAAATAACTTCACTAACTCACAGCTACTGAGCTAGCTTTTAGCATTTCTTTAATAGGAAATGTGGAAATAGGTAACTATGTTAACAGAGCTTTCTCTCACTCCCAGTAGCACGTCTACTAATTCAGAATTGGTAAAAACAGGCAAAATGTCAACAGCCCAAGGGCAGACAGCTGCAAGTCACACAGTATACGCATTCCACAGCTGAAACTAACAGTAACTCCAGAACATTTTGGACAGCAGTTGTGTCGCCTTCAGATTTAGAGATTGGCATTTGCAGCCCATTACACATCAAGCAGCATGTCAATGCACTGAATGAAGCCACACTGATTTAGCCCTGTCCCTGTAACATGTAGTGCATCGTACAGCTTGTCAATCGCTCCAATTGAAGCAGAAAACACTTTGTTGCCATTCAGTTACACTGAAAGATCAGTTCTTAACTTGCCTCACCTGTGCACCATCCCAAACACCCAGTGTTTATCTACAGAGCAGCACTTGTTAATTTGGGGATGTGCAACGGGCAGGTGATCTACATGAAGCCACACAGCCCAAAGTCACATGGCACTGCTTTTCCACTCAGCATTATTGAAACAAAGAGCCAGCACGATCTGACATGACAGAAGCAGAGGGATCACTGCTGATTATCAGGAGCTGTATATTTGGTAAAGAGCATATTCGCTGCTTTGGGAAAAAGCAACCAAAGGCATTGCTGGCTTTTTAATATTGGAGTTACAGAGGCACCGGATCCGAGACAAAGATGTAGGTCCCAGCCAACTGTCACGCATCCCCAACCAGCAAGCTACCACGCTGGAGCACTTCGGGTTAAAAGAGGGATACACCAAAAGGTTTTGGAGACGGTTAAACTTCAAACCACCCTAGGCAACAGCTCAACTTGAAATATCCTACAAATTAAAACAACGGAACGTTATCTTCAAACACCCCGGACCGGAGCTCGGGCTACGGGAAGCTGGCTCTCAGCTTCCCGAGGGCAGGACGGGGATCGGGAGCCGGGCAAGAGACGGGAGAGAGAAAAAAGCCACGCAGCACCCCTCCGCGGATGGGAAGATGGATGGAAGGAAGGATGAAAGGATGGATGGGAGGGAAGGGGCCGCCGCACCCCTCACCTTGGTTGACCAACCGCAGGGTGTGCGTGAAGGACGGGTCCAGCGAGTCCTTCTCTGCCATCAACTCGGGCAGATATCTCTCGTCCATTACGGCGGTAGAGGTCCCGAACGGCAACGGAGAGCCCGCGGGGAAGGAGACGGAGCGGGGCTGGGTCCCGAACGGCGGTAAATCCTCGGAGGCAGCGCTTCCCTCCGGCCGCCTCCCGCCTGGGGCTGCGGGGACGCATCCAGAGGGAAGCGCCGCGAGCCCCCGG
This sequence comes from Cyrtonyx montezumae, assembly GCF_038088225.1. NCBI lineage: Eukaryota > Metazoa > Chordata > Aves > Galliformes > Odontophoridae > Cyrtonyx > Cyrtonyx montezumae. The sequence goes on from NW_027072089.1 coordinate 5,948,593, forward strand.
CCGAGAGCGGGTAGGGAAGGGGACGGGCCCCCCTCAGGCGTGGGACGGGAAGAAATCCCTCAGCGGACGAGCACGGGAGCGGATAAAAACACGCTCCGAGAGCCGCCGAGCCCAGTAGGGACGCGCCCCTCGCGCGTACACGCACGCCTAAGAAAAGCGTGTAAAAAAAAAAGCAAACAAACAGAGACTGAGCACACAGAGTAAAGCGACACAAACCCTACGCGGCGCTGCGCCGACTGAGCGAGCGAATCCCCTAGCACCAGGTTTAAATAAGCCCGGCGAGGCCACGCCCCTCAGCCTCCCGAAGCCACGCCCTTACACTCTTAGCCACGCCCTTGCATTTAACTCCGCCCCTTCCCCTCCCTATGGGCGGTGCTGCTTCAGCCCCCTTCTCTGTAGCCCCGCCTACGCCGGTGACGACTCCCATTGGGTACACTCAGTTGTCAGTCAGGACGCGGTCACGGATTGCGATTGGTGGATACTGCGAAGCCGCGCCCCCTCTCCTCCCCCCTCCGCACAGCGGGTGAGCTGCGGTGGCGGCCCCTCACGGGGCGGGGTGGGGTCCCTGTGAAAAAGATAGCTTTTTAAATGAGAACGAGAACCACGATTTTAACTCTTTTCTCCCTCCAACAGTGCTCATTCTGTTTATGCAGTGTCAGAAGCCCGTGGGAAGCGGGGGCATCCATTCCCCTCTGTAACATGGCACAAAAGTACCAAAGCACGGTTCTGTATTTTGAAATCGCTTTCATCCGATTAGCTGCGGTGAAAAGAGTGCTGAAAGTGCTTTTTTTTCTCCGTGGAGATAATCAAATCATCTCACGCTGGCTTTTGCATTTCATGCAAAATAGGTTTGCAATGCGTTTTAGTCATATCCTGCAAGATGGGGAGAGAAAGCTGTGAAAAAAACATGTGAGAAATGATTGCGAGTTAAAATCAGAGGTTAACGCTCCTTCCTGACAGCTACATGTGCTCTTTCACCCTTAAAGCAGAAGATATTTTGCTTCTTGTTATATTGTATGGACTGGAATTCCTCGTCAAACAATGTTTGCTGTGCTGCGGTATATAACATCGGCTTGATTTACGTTCTCCTTCTGACCCTTCCAAATAAATCTGACCCAGCAGTAACAAGAACCAGAAATAGATGTAGGAAAATATATTCTTGAAAATTCTCCTGCATGGCATCAAACTTGACTGACATACAAGCATATACAACAAACATACGAGCAACTGCAGAAAGTTGGGAGTGTTTTATTTCAATCTTCCATCTACATCTTCTATATAAAAACCTCCTGAAATGCAGCCATCTGTTGTGAAAGAGGCAGACACACACGAAGGTGACACAGGACAATATGTAGGAGTGTAATGTTCATTGAGTGACCCGGAGCAAAATAATCCTTACCTTTGCTAGTAAATCCAAAAATGTATTTACAGCCCCTCTACAGCAAACAGAACCTCAGAAAGAAAAGTAGATATATTATAGAAATGGCATAAAACACAGTGTGCTTTTCTTGGTGAAAGTCATATTCCTCCTGGTAACTGATTAAATAAACATTTGATGTTTCAGAAAAAAGCACAGTATTTCACCCCAAAGTATAACCATTCTCCCTCGCTTAAAATTCAAGTTTGCAGGCTTGTTTTTCATCAGGTCTATAGTAATGTATGAAGTGTAAAATTACTACATTTTATCCTGCAGTTGAAACTCAAAAATTGCACATAAGGAGTATGCTACATTGTTTTCTCAAGTGAAATTTGCTAGGATATATTACAAATAAAAACTCACTGAAAAGATGGGAAATTCAAGCTAGAGAAAGAAGTTTAGGATATGGTTACCTGGAAAGCCTCTTCACTGTCGATCTTACTGTCCAAAAAAAAAAAAAAAAAGGCAAAAACAGGAGGCACAAAATCCTTAAGGGTTGATTGATTCCTGCCTCAGAAACCTATAAAAAACACGAAAACCACCTTTATTAAGACTCTGCCCAGTAAATATTAGCTTTGCTTTTCACAAAATCATAGAATGGCTTGGGTTGGGAGGGACCTCAAAGACCATTTGGTTCCAACCAAGTTCCAGTTGCACAAATGTGTTTAAGACATGAGTCTGAATTTTCAAAATTCACAAATCAAGTGTTTTTACAACTGCTCTCCAACAGTAAAATAAATAAGTTTTTTATGCTTTATTACTTTGCTGTCTGTATATGCACATGGTAGTTTCAGAAAGTTAGTTCTATAGGTGTGTACTGGTCAGGAACCAGCAGCAGAGAAACATTTCTTAAATCACCAGTTATCTGACCATGCAGTGTGTCTTCACATCCAAAAATGGCAGAAGCCATAATTAATATCCACATGTAACATTAAGACATTTTAGTACCCTTGCTATCTGCAATGCAGTTCACTTCCCTATTCCTTGTACATTTGTCACAGACAAGAGGACGTGTGAGAACAGTGATGTGTGTGAAAAGGCTCTAACTGTGTTGCAACCTCTCTCTGGTACCTAAGACTTTCAGCATAACTTCTTGCAGGTACATTTTTCATATTTGCTGGGTCAGCAAAATAAGCAGTATATTCAGGATTAGGTCTTTGTTCCTAATATTCTAAGCACACCTAAATATTCATGATCCTCTCAAAGTTACTGTCCACTCATTTTTATTTCATGACTGTTGTTGTTTCATTAATTCAGTGATCTTATCAATCTGCTGCTGACCACAATAGATGTTACAAGGCTTTAATATAGCTCTTACTTCTGATTTACCAATTTAAAGCTCAAACCTAAGCAGACTGCTAAGAAATTATTATTTGAGCCTTCAGCTCGTTGAAATGCATACAGCTGAAGACCTATAGAAGCAGGGTTTATTTTAGGAATAGTTTGTCACAAATATCTAGTGAATATGTCCTTGATATGACTCACTACAGTTCTGATTAGCATGTTGCTAAGTAGGTGCTGGCTTCCTTAGTATTCCAATGTATCAATTGTCAATTTCTATTAGGCATGTTGAAGTGATAAATACATGGCTAAGAGGCTGGTATCACCGCAATAATTTTGTCTTTTTCTACCATGAGGCAGTTTACTTGGCACCTTGGCTGCGAATGGGATCCACATGGGTCAAAAGAATTCTGGCCATGACCTATCATAGCTCATTGACAGGGCTTTAAACTAGGTTTGAAGAGGAAATGATAGCTAGCCTGCCTAAGACAAGGTGTGGGATGGTTTTGCTAAGTTAGAGGGACAAGGTGCTAGCAGAGGCCTTCAATCTACTGCATCAGGGAGACTAAAAGTAAATAATTGAATGGCATTTAGGAGTTATCTTCCAAGAAAGAGACAAGGCCAGCTAACCAGCTAAAGTGCCTCTACCCCAATGCACGCAACATGAAGAGTTGGAAGCCATTGTGCTACTGGGAAAAAATGATGTAGTTCTCATCACTGAAACCTGGAGGGATGATTCCCATGATTAGAATATGACTGTTGATGACCTTTCAGAAAGAACAGGTAAGAGAAGAGGGAAGAAGTTATTGACCTCTTCACCAAGGAAAGAATAGAGTGTGAACAGCTGTCCCTGAAGAATGGCAACAAGTGAATCAAAAGCTTGTGAGTCAGAGACTGAAGCAACAAAGAGAGCCTTGTAGTTGGGGTCTACTGCAGGCCGCCTGATCAAGTGGAGGCTGTTGATGAAGCCTTCTTCCTTCAGCTACAGGAAACATCGTGATCACAGGCTCTTGTCCTGTGGGGGACTTCAGCCACCCTGACATCTGCTGGAAAAGTAGCACAGCAAGCACAGGAGGCTCCTGGAATGTATTGAGGATAACTTCCCGAGGCAGGCTGGACTTGCTCACCAGCATAAGGGAACTGATTTGTGACATCAGGACTGGAGGCTTCCTGCACTGTAGTGACACACTGCAGTGGTGGAGTTTACAATCTTCAGGGGCATCAGACAGGCAAAGAATAAAATCAGAAAGTTTAATTTCTGGGAAGCCAACTTCCAGCCCTTCAGGGACTTACTCAACAAAATCCCCTAGGAATCTGTCCTCAAAAACAAGACAGGGGAGCAGAGCTGTCAGATCTTTAAAGAAGCTTTCCTTAGGGCATGAGAGGTCTCCAATTTGAGGTGTAGGAAGTCAGGAAAGGGAGGCAAGAGACCTGAAGAACCTGAACATCCATAAGCCTGTGGATCCCAGTGAGATACACTGCAGAGTCCTGAGGAAGTCGGCTGGCATAGTCGCCATACCACTCTCTGATATTTGAAAAGTCATGGCAGACAGATGAAGTCCCTAGTGACTGGAAGAAAGGCAATATAGCATTCATTTACAAGAAGAATATTTTATTACACATATTCTAAAAAATAATCATATGCTTCTTTCATGTTCTGTGTCTTCATTGTTGTTGTAGAGTCAGCATGGAGAGATCTAAGGATTTTTTAGTATTTTTGTTGAATCAGAATCATTTTTTAATTTCTGCTTTTCGTGTGTACCCATATCTGCTACATTAAAGAAAAAAAAAAAGTAAATTTTTTTCTTTATATGTTGGACAACATCTGTGAGTTCATCCTGAATGTGATCCCAGTACTATTTTCTTCTTTCTCAGTTGCTCTACATTTCTGCTGGTCTAAGTTATCATCCTCATTATGTTCTTCAAGTCTTATAAAAAGGAACACATTTTTAATTGCTTTAAGCACTAACTCTGGAGAGTTTGATACCCCCTCTATTCTTGGATGTAATTAAAATGATTAATACAGCCACACCTGCTTTCTATTAACTATGATCCAATTTTAGACTGTACCACCTAGTATTTTTTCCTGACGTTGTAATGCTGCCATAATTTTGTAGTTTTTTCAGTACCCATTGATAATGGCTAATTCCAAACAGTTCTTCTAGTCTATCGTTTAGCTTTCCTTAAAAATCCTGTGTGCAAAAGTTAATGATAAAAATCATTTCCTTTATTTCTGTCTTCCAGAGAGCTGAAAAATGTGTCACTACTCTCTGCTTGGGCTGACCTGCTGGTATTCATGTTGAATGCCTCATACGTGCGATGTACGAGAACTGGAGAGATGACAGATGACATCGACTCCAGGAGGTAAATTATAGCATTCCTCCTTATTTTTCTTAGAACCATTTTAAATGATAATACACTGTATCACAACATCCTTCTCATTTCTTGTGCAGTAATTGAGACGAAACACCACAGTGAGTTCATCACCTTTTTCATTATACTTGTGTAAGCCGTGATCTATGGGGCTTTTCTCTTTTGTTTACACATCAGTGCTAATGGTGGTTGTAACAGTCCAAATAGTCCTGGAACTGCTGCACATATACCTTGGGCATATGATCTGCCTGCAACATAATGAAGAACTTCATATTCTCCGTTATGAAGTATCTCATAAGATTAAAGACTCCTATTTTTTAATTAAGGTGCAATTATTTTACATCTTCTGTCCCAATATTGGTTTTGTACATGTTTGTATTAAATATCTAGATTCTGACGTTTTTCTTTATATACTTGCTAATATTTCATGTAGTTTTTCAAAAGCTATCTACATCAACATGGTGATAAGACTTTCTGTATACTTTTTCTCTCGTTTCATATTTTAATTCTATATACACTTTTAAAATCATTTTATACATAAAGAAAAATACTTCATTGATACTCCTTTCTTGATCCTGTACTGTAGCTTTAAGAAACGTATTATTGCTAAATTTCTCTGCTAGGAGCTTTTGCTAAATTGTGTTTTGCTTTCCTATTTTCCTGTGTGGAGTTTCTGTAAACATGGTTGCCTTTGTATACTTTGTAACTGCCTTATCTACTGCTGAACAATCAACATGTCCTACAAATCTGGTCTTTCCACAAACCTCTTTTATTACACTGAACACGGGTGATGCCAAATCCACTGCACCTTTATCTTATGTGTGCTGTTTTCCTGGTCCACCTCTTTTTGCACATTATGTTGTGTGCTAATGGATATTTTCTTTTGCTTTTCCACTGTGAAAGTGTTATTTTTTTCTCTTATGTAATCTCATTAATGTCTTTCACAGACAGTCTTTCCTATGTACTACGGCCTCATAAACCATAACAGTTGTCTCACTAAGACCTTGATATATCTCAAAACATTTGTTGTTGTGTGGAGATGTTTTCTTCAAAAAAAGAAATAGTCCTCAATTCAGGACGTTAATCTGTTGCTTTGTTTTTTTTTTTTTTTTGTTTGTTTTTTTCCTGTCTCTTCTTATAAGTTTACTGTATAGCTGAGATTTTAAAATAATTCTTGCCTAAAAAGTACCCTATTAGAGAAGATAAATGTCATGAACCCTAAACCTTGAAATAAATCTGCTGCATTAGTATGTCTTCTACCTACCACTGTTTTCCTCAGTAATTCTTGCTGATCTACTCTTAGACTGTTTCTTTCATTATTCTGCATAAAAATTGTAGTTCACTTTTTCCTTCTCATAATGTATCAGAAAAATATTACTGCTGAGACTGCTCAGATCCTCAGAGAGGCAGGGTAAACTAAAGTTATATAATAGAGATCATTTGGTGATATTAGTTTATTGAATTTGCCTTTAAACAGAGTTACCTTAGACACAGTATTCGTGAACAATTTATAAAAAGCTATTCTCAAGCTCCTGGTAAGGGGAGAATGGATAACAGTAAATTGTCCATTTTTCTTTTGGAAAAAAAAAATGTACCAAGTAGTGTTGTTTTTTCCTTTTGTCCAGATACTCAGCTACACTAGCTACTACTAGCATGAACCAGAGAAAGCTCTGTGATGAATTTGCAGGCTGTGGTGAGACCAGAATGCACTTATGAGGCTTATGACTGACTTTTAAGAGTCTGCATATGTAAAGCGAAAATTTGAAGAAAAGTGCAGTCGTAGGAGAGCTCCAAAGGAGTCAAAGAAAAGGAAATCAAATTTATACACAATGCACTGTAAGCAGTTTATCTTCTGTTTGTGGATGGGAAGCATGCTCTTTCTGAACTTTGTACAGGGAACAAGATGAAAGGAGATGAACTCACTATGAAAGACAGCAAGGTTTTAGCTTCTACTCAAAGTATTCAAGCAAATCAGTATGTGAAACATTGATTTTATAAGTGCTCTCACTCTGTCAGGCATGTGTGCTACAATGAAAGTAAGAAGCAGTGGAAAATGTTTTCACAATTGTATGTTCCTGGTAGCTTTTGTGATTCAGAGGGGAAAGGAAGAGAAACAACCATCATGCATACGTAGTCAGATTTGCTCAGTTTAATAGCAATTGCTGAACAGGCTAGCATGATTTCATATCCATTTCCAAACAGTGGCATTTGCATTGTTAAGAGAAAGTAGTTGTGTTTTCCAAGACCCAATTACTGATACCAGGTCTTCCATGAAACATTGATGTAAGCATCTGTGTGTCTCATTTTAGAATATCATGGAATAGGCAGACAATATTGACAAGAAAAAGCTGTTTAAGTTCTGTATATATTGATAATGTTTATGTAGGTCGCTCTTGAAAGTAATACCTCCTATTTATTTCCATAAAAGCACCAGCAGATTCAAAGAACACAGTAGCACTATTTGACAAATTCACAGCTACAAAATGCTATTTTTTCAACATAGTCACTACCATTAGCTGTGTGTTTTTATCAGCAATGAATAATAGCCTGCATGCAGGGCTTGTAAACAACCACACCACTGGTGCTGTCATCTCTGCTGAAACAACACCCACCGTGTCTGTACACACAGGCATTGTTTGGTCCCCAATAATGTTTAGCAAGTGTTGATGAAGGTCACTGCGTGCCATTTTTTTCCAGAAGGAGGAATTCAATTCCACATCTTAGCTTCATGCAAACTTCTATGACAGAAGATATTTTTTCAGACTTCTACTCTGTTGCTGTCACATGGCAATAAAATGTAATGGAATATTGCTGCTGTACCACCAACGTTCACCTCTGATGTCATGGACCAACATAATAAAATAGGAGTCATTACTTTCAGAGCATCATTGCATACTGGCAAAAAAGGTCTATGGTAGAAAGACAGTTTTGAAAATACTATGTATGAAATTATTCTCACAATAAAATCATCGTTTAAATCTAATACGTGACAAGCTTAATTTCAGGATTAATGCAACTTCTGTTCATTGTGTTTTTGTCTTCTACTTTGAAATTACAAAGTATCTGTACTTTTTTTTTTTTTCCTAAATTTTTGAATTAAGCAAATTGAATGTTATCCCTGTATGAGATTTTCTTGCTTTATAGTCTAAAGTTTATACAGTAAATAGATTACCAAAGTTCCATTTCAGTGCCAGTCTGATTTCATTGGTAGATTTTCTTTCATATCAGACATGAGCTGAAATTTAATGCTCTGCAGTGTAGTAGTAAATTAGAACAGAAATCTTGAGTTACATTTTGTAATAATTATATGAAATATAGAGCATTATATATATTTCCCTATTTAAGGTAAATTAATCTGGGTAGAAGAGTCAATATATATTGTTTATCAGGATTCATCTGTCATTAGTTGTCTCACTGCTGGAGAAGAGTAATGTTTATATCACGCACTGTTTAAATTCTGAATGGTCAGTACGTCAGGTAGCATTACATGGAGATAGGGTGAAAGGGAGAAGGAGTTGTTCTGACTTGTTGCAACCATTAGCTTTACAAGTACAAAGCGTTATCTTGTTAGCTATCTTACAGTCTCCTACTATGTGCAATGCTATGTATTCAGGTAAGTTAGGTAATGGACCAACATCTTTGGAGAAAAATTAAAGGGAAAAATAGGTTTGGGAATGTGCTCTAGCAGTAGTATATTAAAAGATTGGCTTTAGGGTCTCAAAAAAAAAAAAAAAAAAAAAGTCTAGTGTCTGTCCCAGATCTGTGAGTCCTAACTGTGTTGTGGAAGCAAGACAAAACACACAGAATGCAGTAATATGAGCTGAGAGTGCTGTGTGTCTTTGAGGGCTGGTAAAAGGAAATGTGTCTCGGAGAAGACAAAAAGGAGTCACTGAGCAAAATAAAGGTACCTGCTTCTACAACTAATTCCAAGAATTCAGTGGATAAGAATTATATATTTTTTTAATTTAGAAATCAATTGGAAAACAATAGTCCTGACCATTAGCTCACAAATAAATGAGTAAATGAGTAAACAAGTAAATGTTCTGTCAACATGCTACTTTTTAGCAAAGTAAGGGAGCATGAGATGTAGGACTATTTCATTGCAGTTCAATATGTAAAGTGAAATCTTAAGAAAAAAATATGCCATTGCTTCCCTGCTTAAAGGCTTTAATTAGGTGTAGCATATCCCCCTCACTCAGTCATTTTCCTTCGTAATTTAGAATATTGACTTATTGAAATTCTGTGACTTAAATTGAGAAATACATTTTTGTCAGAAGAAAAACAAGTTACTAGAAATCAATAGCTTGTTTTATTATTTTAGCAATGAAGAACAAGGAATGTTAGCTTTGGTAAAAAATAAAAAATAAAAAAATGGAAGTGCTTAGTAAGGCTTAAAATTTATCCAAGCACAAATTTCTGTAAAAGTTACATATCTACATACTGAATTCTGGTTTTATTCACAGGCTTCTGGGTGGATTTTTTTTTTTTTTTAATTAGAAGAGAATTAGAACATAATACTTTCCAAGGAAATAACCTCTGTTTTCTTAATGAAACTGTGTAGTTCTATTGACTTTTGGAGAGTTCACCTCTTAAACAGTTCAAGTAAAAGTGCAGTGTGTGAAAAATGGGGTATAAATAGGTCTTTTATATTACCTTGAGAAGCTAAGGATATCTTTATAGCATTAGTGTTTAGTAATTGATGCATTCATCCTAAATCTCAACTTTGCTGCTGCAGCAAGTCACAAAAATTAGCATAACAATTCTAATGAACAAATGAGTCCCTTGCTGTAAGTTTCTTGGCTACTGATATTTTCATTTATTACAGTGATGTTTTTCTGGTGTTTTGCCACAGATCTTTTGTTCACATGACATAAAATGCAGTTAAAATTGCCTCATTCTCTATCTGTTTTTCAGTAACTAGAATAAGTTACACAAATATACAGTGTTCTTAGCTGTAATGCAGTATTCTAAATGACAAAGATTATTTGACTTTTAATATCCATAATTTTGTTTTGGTGTTTTTTTTACATTATAATGTCCTATATTATAGCTATAAGCATAATAACATGATTTCTTCAGGTCTATATTGCATTAGATTTCCACAGCAAATTAGGAAACAATCCTAAAAATATCCAATCCTAAATGTACCCAGATACATTTTTATCTCATTTTTTATAGCACATAAATAGAACAGCTGAAATTTTATTCGGGTAACAGATCTAATTTGAGTGAAAACACTTCAGGTAGGCTGGGAAAATTTAAAGCATAAAAGTGGGAATGTGTGAAAGAAACATATGCTTCCATTCCAAGATTTGTGGTATTTAGCCACAACAGTGCCAATGTCCTGCTGGTTCTTGGATTTTTGTTTTTTACTTTTTTTTTTTTCATAAAGAGGAATATACGAGAAGTCAAATTTTGTTAACGAGATGAGCCAGTAGATCATTAAAGCTTTATATGAATGTATTGACAGATGCAGTTGTATTCCACACACAGAAAAAATATCCATGTGTATTTTCTTTTTGACAACAGTCTTACAGTGGATTGTTTGATGTGGGATGGTAGAAAAACAGCGTGGATCAGACCCTACAAGGACATGTAATCCAGCTGTTTGGCCAAGGAAAGAATCCAAGAGACACCAGTATCAGCCAGACTACCTTGACAAAAATTTAGATGTAAGACTCCAATGATGGGCCATTCCTTATACCTACAGTTTCATTTGAAGTAAGGCATGCCTGCACAGGGCTCAGTGTAGTGCTTGAGCCTTTGCCCTAAATTTATGAAGCAGTGTATATAACATTTATCCCACTTGCTTTAAGTGTGGAGGTTGTTCTTATGCACCCTACGCATGTTCATTAATATTCACCTATGCCAAAGAATGCGAATAATTACATTTTCTTTTAGAACACAGGACTCTATTCAACTTCCTAACTACCCTTCTTTGTATGAAATGTACAATATAAAAGCCTGTCTTTACAACATGTGTTTCTGATTCAGTCTTCAGCAAGTCTGGTTGTGAAAATAATACTTGCAATACTGTTTGCCATTTAACCCCTTTTTAGCCAAAAATGTTTCTCTATTTCTTAGAATAGTTTAACCTTAAAACCTAATGCAATAAAATATCTGCAGACTAATAGTCTTCAATATCCCATTAAATGTAAAGGCCAGACTTTTGAAAGGTTAACAAAAAAGTTATGGGCTTTTGAAGAATAAATTCTGAATAAAAATTTTGTAATTAAAATTTTATGCTTCAGCTGTGTTACTTAAGTTGCTATGCACTGGAATATGGGATGGTTGAAGTTCAGAAACAATATTTAGTCATAAAACTGCCCCAAATCTAAAGGACTCAGGAAATCTATTTAATAATAAGTGTCAAGACTATTATTGCTACAGACGTGGTAAGACAAAATATATTAATTCAGTGAAAGAGGTGAAGTCAAAGTAAGTATGTTTCTTTAGTTTTTCTTTTCTATTGTAAAGGAAACGTGATGTCAGATGAAAAAAAAATCTGAACACTTTAATTTGAGGAACAAGAAACTGCTTCCTTCTTAGTGAGGGGAATCAATCTGCCCATTGAACTTACAGGATAGTTCGTTCTTACCCAGCAGCTTACAGGATCTAGACTGATTGTCTTTCCTTAATGTGACTGTTCTGTGATTAACAGTATGAATATTTGTATCCTTCTGTAGGAAAAACAAAACAAAACAAAACAAAAAAAAACTATTAAAGATATTGTTAATTAAATAAGAAAGGCTAGTCCACATCTACATTTTAGAGACATGAAGTTACATTGAATATCAAATGTAATATCAAGTTAGCACACAAGACACTGGAAGGAAAAATAATTATAAGCTAGTAAGTGTTCATATAATCTTGATCACTGGTAGATTTTTCTTTCTTACACTGAGCTCTCAATTTTTACTTGTCTTGTTTTTGTTACAGCATAAGAAATCCATACATCATTTTACACACTTTACTTTTGTCCAGATATACTGATACAGCAGGATTCTTTACTAGAATAATTTCTGGCCTGATTTTATAAAAGCCATCAGACTCTACCCTTAAAACCCACAAAGCCCATAAATCTTCGTACCACTGCTGATATTTGTAAAGTGTTTCTTTATTCAAATGGAGAAAGGAGAAGATCTGGAATACTGAATCCATTTCTCTTAGTCCATGGTCTTACAAGTAACCCACCAAATTGAGGGTTTGGCTCTGGTTAAGTATGAAAGAAATAGAAAACAGCATGGACTAATAATATAAAAGATCATATTATCTTTCATTAACAATGAGAGATATTGTTTTTAAGACTGTTTAAAACCCCAGAATGGAAGTCCTCAATATAGCCTTAGGTTTTTCCTGTACTACATGACAGTATTGATGAAATCCTTAGAAAATTTTGTTCCCATTCCAAACTTTGTTGTAAATACATTAGTTGTAATATGCAACAGTTTACAGATGCTACAGTATAGTAAGCTCAGACTTATCAAAAGATAAGTTTTCCATAATACATTAATCTTTCCTTTTTATTAAAAAATAACTGCAGATGCCACGGTGAGAAAAGCTGTAGTGCCAATTTCTGTAGTGGCTGATTTGACTGGCTTTTAAAATCCAGTCCCTAACAGAGGTTCAAGAATGAGGTTTCCTTTTATGTGGGTCTTGAGAGCTATTAGAAGTAACTGCTTTGCAGAACAGGCTGGGAAATGTAGTTCTACTGAAAGTGATTACTTTGGCAATTATCCCCTAAGCACACTGCTAAACAGGGATGAAGAGCTGGAGTGCTTGATTAAACTGTGTGTCACAGGTAAAGACAACTTTACAGTATGCAACACAATGTCAGGGGGTAATAAGAGTCTGTCAATTTATTTGTGCTGTGTTTTGTATAGATTGTCTGAGATCCCGTGCTGTGATGGCTTTATTTAAAGTAGTAAGATTCTTTCTATGAGCTCAATGTAGGACTCTTGGTTTTATATTATTTGTTTATCAAAAGACTGTGTGAGCAACATGCAGTAAATCACCTGTTGTAACCTGTTAATAAATTTTTATGGTGAAAGCTGAAATCTTGAATTCTATGACACTTTTTCAGTATTCAGACAAAGAGGTGATACCTTTTGCTTACAGCCATCTGCTACCTGTATGATGTAATCAGTAGTTTTACACACCCTAGAATTTGGTTTCCCACAACCCTGATGCTGTAGTTTTCCTGTAGACAGGTACAGCTATACTGCCTGAGAAGATTTTTAGTCCCTCACATGTGAAAGACACAGAATTTGAGAAAATGAGATCAGAAAATGAGATCATCCAGTCTTTGATACACAATCTCTTACATTTTTAAAAAGAGGGTTACCTGAATGAATAATATATTTCAGAAATTCTTAGTGAATGCTTTTTGTTTTCAATCTGAACCAGCCAATGGATATTTAAAACAAAATACTTACTACTAAATTTAATCTTGCATGAAATCTAAGCAATAAAAATGTATAGCTTGTTTTGTATGTGAAAAACAATTGACTCTCAATGAGATTTTAGCATGAATTTTAGAGTGGAAGGAGAGAGAGAAAAGAGGGTGAGTTAGAAGTGCTGACAACCATAACTGTAGTTTCTGACTTCTTTATTTTCATTACAAACATGGCAGTGATGCTGCCACCAGTGATTCAACACAGAAAGCTCACCGACAGTTATGCTCCTTTTCAGCATGAAGGTGACACAGAATTCATTTGGGTGGAAGGCTGGTACCAAACAGCTCTCTAATGCAACTTGACATGTCTAGTTTAGCAGATTTGACCTCCAGCTACTGTTGCAGATGTACGCGGATCACCTATAGATCTTGTGTCATATTGCTTCTCCCTGTATAAATGAAACTCTATTCTCCAACTCAAGGAGTCTAAGGAAACAGCAGATGTTCACGCATTGGCAGTTGAACTGAATGCTTCCCATTCTTGGAAAATTTATTTCTAGCTTATGAAAAAAACAATGAAGAGACACTGTCTTCTTTGACGGATAATCATGGGAGAAATGACTGGTATTTCTCATCCCAGTTAAGAAAACAGTTGTATTGACTTCAGACTGTGTTTACTTTCCTGAATGGACGAAATGTGTCCAGTGACAGCATCCTATTTCTTTGATGTTAACCCTGATGAAGTCTGTCATTAGCCGATTTGTTTTCACCAACCAGGTCTGCTCTGTAAGGTTAGTGACAATTAAAAAGACATGTTTAAATAAGAATGTAAATGCTTGCTCCTCTGTACTTCTACTAGGCTTACTAGGGAAATTAAAATTCTTCACCAAGCTTTTCATATTCTGACAATATTTAATGATCCTATGATGTTTTGGTAACCTCTTTAAAGAATACAGAACAGGCTAGCATGAGAAAAGATGAAAATGTCTACCAATATAACTGCTAATTGCTATGGTCACATTGTGCCAAAGGTTATGCAAGTGTTTAACTTCAAACATACACACAGACCTGCTATGATGGCCTCTAATGAGCATGTTTATAATGGGGACAGAGAGACACAGAAATCTTAGACAGAATGAGCCTTCTGCATCTTATAACTTTTCCATGGTCCTGCTTCTGCGATGAAAGATTTTCTGAGAACAGCTTTAATGCTCAGCTTTTTTTCTATAGCAGTTTTTCAGTGAAGTAGGCCTCCTTTCATTCTAGCAACTTAGACTGAAATTCTCTCACACAACCACTAAAGACAGATGGGTAAAGAATTGCAGTGATTTTTTGAAATAGTGATTTTTTTTTTAGGTGTCTGATCCTAAAAATGGAAGCCAAACCTCACAGTGTGCTTTCAGTGCAATGCAGTGGGGACAGCTAGTTTCCTCCGAAATTTAATTCAAAGATACTCAGATTCAACAGGGAACTGCTAGTACTTTCAGCAGTTACCAGTGGAAACATAATTTTTATGTGCTGTTTATGTACGTACCACTGTCAGTTCTGTAATGGAGTAGTTACTCAACTTCCTCAAAATCCAGAGTCAGAACCTGCTCTTGAGGGATGATGCTTAATCTGAACGAACAGAAAAAATGCGCTAAAAGCATTGCAATGTCCTCCTTTTTCAAAATGACCTACTAATTTTAACACTTAATCAGAAATGATTTCACAGTAGTTCCTAATGCACTAACTTGAGTGTCAAATCCAGAAGTCTGCCCTTTCCCTCAAGATTCTTCTTTTATTTTTATTTATTTTTTTTTTTATTTTTTTGAGGCATGGACTGTTGAATGAAAATGATAGTAGCCTGTAGGCACATTCACTGTGTTCTCCTGTGCTGAAAATGAAAGATTCATGAAAGCAGGAGGAGAAACCATGGAAGTGTAAATTTCTAACAGGCTGGAGTAGATTTCTGAGAGAATTTTCCCAAAGCATGCAAGTTAGTTCTCAGTAGTTCCTGTGTAAATACTGTGACTACTGGGGCATTACAATAGGTTCATAGGTTCATAGGTACATTAGGTTGGAAAGGACCTACAAGATCATCTAGTTCAACCATCCTCCTATCACCAACCCTACCCACTAAACCACTAAACCAAATCCCTTAGTGCCTCATCTAAATGCTTCTTGAACAGCGCTAGGGATGGTGCCTCAACCACCTCCCTAGGCAGGCCATTCCAGTGCCTGACCACTCTTTCAGAGGAAAAAATGTTTCCTCAAATCTAATCTAAATCTTCCCCGGCGCAACTTGTGGCCATTCCCTCTCGTCCTGTCGTTATTTATAAGGGAGAAGAGGCCCATCCCCTCCTCACCACAACCCCCCTTCAGGAGGTGGTAGAGTGCAATAAGGTCTCCTCTGAGCCTCCTCTTCTCCAGACTAAACAATCCCAGCTCCCTCAGCCACTCCTCATAAGACCTGTGCTCCAGACCCCTCACCAGTTTTGTTGCCCTTCTCTGAACACACTCCAGGGCCTCAATGTCCTTCTTGTAGTGAGGGGCCCAAAACTGAACACAGTACTCGAGGTGCGGCCATACTAGAAGTCATAGAAGGAGATGAGGTTGGACAAGCACGACCTGCCCCTGGTGAACCCATGCTGGCTGGGTCTGATCCCCTGGTTGCCATGGACGTGTCATGTGATCTCCCTCATGATCATCTGCTCCATAACTTTCTTTGATACCGAGGTCAGGCTGACAGGCCTGTAGTTCCCTGGGTCTTCCTTACGGCCTTTCTTGTAGATGAGAGTCACATCGGCAAGCCTCCAATCTTGTGGGACCTCTCCAGATAACCAGGAATGCTGATAGATGGTAGAAAGCAGCTTGGCAATCACTTCTGCCAGCTCCCCCAGCACCCTTGGGTGCATCTCATCTGGCCCCATGGACTTGTGGCAGTTCAGATGGAGGAGCAGGTCTCTGACCATCTCTGCTTGGATCACAGGGGGTATATTTTGCCCCTGATATATATAATGATAGATACTGCTACAGGTGGTTGGGTTTTGGCGTGTATGTGCTTCTGTTTTTGTTTTGTGGAATGGAGAGTGTTGTTGTGGTTTGATTTCTGTAGAAACTGTAAGTGCATTTTGGCAGCATTTGTCTTTTTGAGCATGCATCTCCACTAGGCTCAGCAGACATTTTCCAGACTGAGTTTCTTGGCAGTTAGGCATTGCACTACCTGTTTTCTGGGTCCTGACAGAGCTTGTGTTTTGGGCTCTTGTGAAAACAAAGCAAAACTGCATCTGCTTGGAAAAAAATGCCGTATTTGTGTACGTAAGTGAGTTACATACAAATATTCTCAAGTTGTTTTTTATAAGTACTTAGCTTTATGATTGGACATGATTATTCCTAAATTCTGCAATGAATTTAGTTGTAAAAGTAACTTAAATACTTAGAGAGTCTGTTGTAGAAGTGCAGCAAATCTCACAATCAATCCTGCAGGAAAGTAAACATTCTTGTTCCATTTCCTCCACAAGTGAAGAAGAGGCAGAGACAGCAACACACAGCATCTCAGCATCTCCAGATTAATAATAATTGTAATAATGTTACAGGATTTTTTTATCTAGATTTTTATTTTTAATTTTTTTTGAAGGTGGATAAAGTGTTGAGGTTTAGATAAAGATTTTTCATAAAAAAAAAAAAAAAAGAAAACAACAAACACGACGCACAAAATCAACATGAAAAGCATTTACAGAGAAGCCCTCAGAGCCCTGGTTATTACAACAGAAATTCCACAACATGCAAACAGACAATAAACAGCCCATCTGTATAATTCATTTTTATTTAAGAGAAAATGTGGGAAAAAACAAATATATTGAATAGCACTTTTGTTTTTATTAAACAAAGTGCATCCTTTGAGATTCCTTTTTCCATTTATTAACCAAGGTACAGAGCCAAGCTCTGTAAGTGTGTTTCTGTGTGTGTATTTCTGGTGTCTAGAACAACACATCATCATCACATTAGGGTTTACATACAGCTACTTTTCTTTCTTTTCTTGCGTTGTCTTTTCACAATTGTTGCTTTTTTCTATATAGAGTTGTATTTTAAGGATACTGCGTAATTGAAACAGAAGAAAAGAACAACAAATTCCAGACACAGTGCATATTTTCTCACCTTATTTTTGTACAGAAATATTTATTTCTGTACCTTGGTAAAAGCAATGTAATCTTCTGTTTTAATGTAATTTTAAGCAATTACATTTTAAGGAATTTTCTGATTTTTTTTTCTCATCAAGCCAGAAACAAGATTTCCTTGTCAATTAAATGATACTAATACCAGGAGTTATATAGATCTGAACAAATGCTCTCATAGAAAAACAAATCTATCAAAAAAGGAGGAGGTTAATTAATTATAGATTAAGCTTCTACCAGGTCATGACATTGTAAAGAATTTTACTAGGTTAATAAATATGATTTTTACTTTGTTCATCTGCAAAAGGGTCCAAATTTGCAACCAAACAGCTGTTGTTTATAAACTTCCACCACCTTTAGTAGAAACAATATTTTTCTTTGGAAAAAAAACCCACGCACAGAGTACTATACAAATTCACACTCCCAATAAATATGGGAGGTAAGTTTCATGTGGTCATAATAAGGATTTCTCTGTAATTGTACAGGTTTGTCTCCCCCGGATGGTTATCATTGAGAATTTGATGCACTGTATGCTTTTTGATAGACAGGTTCAAGAAACCTGGTCTGAACTTTGCCTGTAAACCCATAAATCTGAAGCTTTGTGAAAAAACAGGTTGTGCAGTTAAATCAATGAAACAACCTGCAGGTTTGCCTCTGACATCAAGTTCAGAATTGTCAGTTTTAAAAAATGATTTTTGTCTGTAATTCTTTTAAGTCTCATCAGTAAAGGAATGAATACACACACCCATGTCATCACAGGTCCCCAGGTAGACTCCTCAGGCCTCATGGCACTGCTCCTAGACAGCAAGCAGTATGCAGGTAGAGCTGCTCTGTAAACACTGACAGAGTAATTCGCTAGGGGGTCTGAATCCTACATTTAACTTTACTTCATCATTTCTCACGTTGCGTTTAATAAAGATTCTCTCTGGAATAGAACTAAGAACTGGTCTTTGTTCCTTCTGTTCAGCAATAAGAAATAAACAAATCATATGAACAAATATTTCTCCTCTTCCTGAAAATGCTGATTATCTCATGACAGTGGCATATAAATAATGCCTGTCTAGCTTTACTGTATTTTCATAGAAGATAGCTCTACAGATGTCTTGTTTGAGCTGAGCCTCATTACATCAAAACCAAAAAGCTCATGGCAGTCAGATGATTTATCTTTTAAATTCTGTGATAATTAGAGAATCTTTTGCAGATGAGGATCCAAAGCACAGAAATATTTCTAAGATAAGCTGTAACAGTGCACAGAGTGGATTAGGTTTCAGCTAGATACCCCATAAAGCAAACTGTCCTCTATTGCTCTGATGTGTCACCATGGGCACATACTGCTCACATTGGAGGATGGCTGAGTGCAAGCCAAGTATAAAAGCAAAACTGTTTAATGTCATTGGCTCAGGTTTCTGCTCATACTCATCATCTCAGGTGACACACTGTCACATGAGTCCAGAAACCAGACCTGGAGCTGATTCGCAATTTGCTGGCTTTGAGTAGAAGCAGGATTAAAGCCAGATGTTTCCACATGCCTGAGCACACACTCATGGCACAGGCAGATACACCAGACATCTCATATTCCTATGAATTAACCTAGTAAATTCTCCTTGACATTAAAACCTTTATACTGAAGAGAAGTTACAGTTGAGATGTGTATTGTGTTTCTCTCAATTTATTCTGTGTAGGGAGCTAAATATTCAGTGTATAATGTGCCTTGAAATTGTCCACTTTCAGTTCTTTACACTATAAATGTTTCTATACACTGTCAGCAAATCTTTGACTTAATTGTTGTTGGGCAGCCAAAGGAGATGATAGCACATTTATCAGTCATGAGAAGTGTGTGCAGCTATCTTCACATGGAAAAGATATTTGCTTAAGAAATATTGTGGAAAACAGTGGAAAAGGAAAATGGCATATATGTGATGACCTTCCAGAATTAAACTCTCACACATGTGGATAAATAGAGATCATTAAGAATATTTGAAAATATCAGTTTTTATGTAATTATTATTATAACATAAAAATAAATGCTAAGTAATATATTTTCCCAAGTTTACGTCAGCTTATAAAAATCTAATAATTGCTTAAAGCAAACTTATTAGGTTATGCTTGCTCTGACTATGATCCTTTGTAAGTGAGGGTCACATTTTTCATAAAGTTCCTTCAGAATCAATGAATATAGGGATGAAAAGACATACAGTGTTCCTCAATTTGCCCAAGAGTTATTCATTGAAAAACAGAAAAATAAGGAAGGGAAAGGGAAAGGGAAAGGGAAAGGG
The DNA here is from genome assembly GCF_038088225.1 of Cyrtonyx montezumae. Lineage (NCBI taxonomy): Eukaryota > Metazoa > Chordata > Aves > Galliformes > Odontophoridae > Cyrtonyx > Cyrtonyx montezumae. The sequence continues at coordinate 5,968,492 of NW_027072089.1, forward strand.
AAAGGGAAAGGGAAAGGGAAAGGGAAAGGGAAAGGGAAAGGGAAAGGGAAAGGGAAAGGGAAGAAAGGAGGGAGGAAGGGAGGGAGGAAGGGAGGGAGGGAGGAAGGGAGGAAGGAGGGAAGGGAGGGAGGGAGGGAGGAAGGGAGGAAGGGAGGGAGGAAGAGAAGGAAAGGCAAGGAAGGAAAGGAAGGAAAGGAAGGAAGGAAGGAAGGAAAGGAAGGTAGGAAGGAAAGGAAGGAAGGTTTTACTTACATATAATGGAAGAAAAATGTTGAATTTTCAGAACTTTTACACTGACTATAGATATTACATCAGCAGCATATTTCAGGCTTTTGCAGAGTATCACCTGTACCACACCCAGTTTTGTTTATTTTTGTGAGGGTATTATCAAAGAGATTGATACCATGGAAAATTAATAAAACACAGATATAAGTGTTTTTGGCAGCCGAGAAGTGAGTCATATTAACTCATCACTTTTGTTTTTTTTTGAGGCGTAGCAGCTTGTGAAAGAGAAATACTCACAGTGTAGATAATCCCTAAGTTCTTGGATAGAAAGAAGTTCTTTCTGAGTATATTATGTTTTATTTCATATATAATGCTCATTATAACCTCCACTATTTTTATATCCAGTCTTTTCATGATAAAGGCATAGGATAGATGATGTTACACCAAATGATCAAAAATAGAATTAAAAAAGAAAAGAAAACAAGCTTTAGCCTCAGTTAACATTTACAACTCTATTGCAGATATTTTTAGTCCTATTCAAGGCAGGTACAAATGCATTTATATATCTGTCAGCGATGTGTTTTCTGCAGGTTGGTGCTCCTGCTTGGGAGCTGTTACTCTGCGCTTCACAGTGCTAGGGTCACAGCAAAAGGGAGAAGTCTTTGACACTAAGTTTGCAAAGTGACAATGCTGCCTCCCGGTGGCTTCTTCTGTCATTCTTTTTTGATGCCTGTACATTTAAAGCCGTATTTTGGCTGAAATACATTACGTTATTTCTTTTCTTTTTTGATGCTGGATGCACATGAGCGAGCAGACTTCATATATATATATGTATGTATATATATGTATGTATATATATGTATGTATGTACGTATATATATAATACATTGGATGTGCACTGATAGGGTGTTTTTTTTTTTTTTTTTGTATGATTGATTACTACATTTGCACCAATTGTGACTCAGAAAGAAAACCCCAACACCTTGTTCTCCTTTCATTCTGACTTGGCAAGGGTTTTTAGGGAGACGCACAGAGCACTGTATTCCTTAAGTCATATCTGAGCCCAGAGCAATTTCTTCCTCAGCATAGTGAGCTATCTAGCTGCTAGCAACTTCTTATCATTTTTGGAGAAAGTAGGCTTTTTTCATGATGTAACGAGTTTGTGTGCTTCAACCCAATTATATGCATTAATTTCTTTGTGTTGCCTGAGGCTTCCAAGAGCCTCCAAGGTCCACCTGACCCATCTGCACAAAGACTCAGGGTGCAGTTGTGTGGCAAGGCTTTCTGAAGCTGAAAATCAATGTGAAGAATGGTCAACCTCTTAAAAGTTTTGGGCAGCTTCCACTGTCACATTTATAGTAGCCTTCTTTTTAATCCTTCATACGCTAAGAAGCTGAATATCTGAGACGTGATCACATTATAGACTTATTATGTGACATGTAATTTATATATGAGATAAGGCATGTAGCTCTGAGTATAGACAAGATGGATGAGAAACTTAATTCTTTACCATGAGGGCTAAAGAAGTCTGCTAGCCATATCTCTTCACCCAAAACGCAGAAAGAAAGAGGAAAGGAGTTTAAATGAGTGAATATACAACTATTTATGAATGTCCTTCTATTAAAGTTTCTGTTTTAAACAATGCACTTCTGCTTGGTCAAGCCATAGCCATTGCTTATGGAGTGCATGCTGTATTAAGTCAAATAATAGCGTAGGATGAGTTGAGATGTATGTGCTGTTTTACATGTATTTTATTCAATTATACATGAGTTAGAAAACCTAATTAAATATCTACTATTTTGAATGTGAAACAATTCCTTTTTTCTTGTTTTATCTTTATCTAAAGATAAAATAAACAGGAAAACTAAATTAACTGTCTAAATGCAACATTATGGCTGTAAAGTTAATATTGAATGTTCATTTCAATACTTTAGTTTTCTTGTTGAAGTCACAGTCTTTTAGTTTGGGGATGTAGTCTCAAGGGATTGCTATCTTGTGTTTGTTTGTAATTTGGTTGTTTGGTTTGGTTTGTATTTTTTCTCACACTCCTTTTGATCATGCTAAGGATTTCATCCAGTGATGTCAGAGCATCTGCACTGGGTGCCCAGACCCCGTCAATGTTGCAGTCTCCTTTTTTGAAAATAACTACTAATTTTAGGCAACCATTTCCTAGCTATGACTTTAAGTAGGAAAACCTAAACTTTAGACTCTCAAGGCTGGCATTCATCTATACATTCTTGACTACACCTTCTGCTCATTGAACATGTACCTAAACCCTGCTTTGATGTGTAAAACACAGACATGGCTGTGCCTGCTCTGCAAGCTCCTTGTGTCTTCAAATCAGCAGAGATTTCCAGAGAAAAGTAGAGGTGTTGTAAGTTGGTCAGTGCTTCTCATGTTGGGTACCAGAATCTGAAGAGCCCAGAAAAGCTAGTAACTTAGTAGATGACTCATGATATATGTCAAGTGGGAAAGCTGGATTTAGACAAAGCACTAAAAACAGAAAATAGTTCTGTCCTGGAGCATGACCAGAGAAGGGCAACAAAGCTGTTGAGGGGTCTGGAGCACAGGCCTTATGGGAAATGGCTGAGGGAGCTGGGATTGTTCAGTCTGGAGAAGAGGAGGCTCAGGGAGACCTTATTGCTCTCTGTAAGTACCTGAAGAGAGGCTGTAGTGAGCTGAGGGTTGACCTTTTTCTCTTCTAACTAGTGACAGGACTAGAGGGAATGACTTCAAGTTGCACCAGGGGAAATTCAGACTGGATGTTAGGAAATACTTCTCCTAAAGAGTGGTCAGGCACTGGAATGGCCTGTCTAGGGAGGTGGTGGAGTCACTGACCCTGAAGGTGTTTAAGGAATGTTTAGACATTGTGTTGAGGAGCATGGTTTAGAGAGAACTATTGGTGATAGGTGGATGGTTGGACTGGATGATCTTTTTCAAACTTGGTAATTCTATGATTCTATGATCTATTGTGAATCTACATTAGCAGTTGTCTCAGTGGTAGACAGGAGTTGCTGGTATAGAAATTCAGGCATCCCAATGTATTTGCACTGTTCTAAAGATGCTGCAGGTGTGGAGATGTGTCTATACTGTGCAATAAACATGTCCTGATATTGCCATGCAAAAATGACTTATTGCATTTTGGAGCAATCCCCAAGGACAGCTTTTCCATCGTGCTAAATTCACGTAGCTGGATAATGATACTTGTGTCATGTAACTAAGCTTACAAGTGCTGCCATAAGGCAGCTTCTCAGCCAATTTGTACTCTCAGCTTTCTGCATACAACGTTTGAGTAGTGCTGCTCTCAACCCTGACAGACAGAATTAGTTTTTCCAACTCCACTTTGCAGAAAAAGAGGGAGAGACAGGTTCACCAGGGGCCAGGTTACCAAAGCAGTTTGGTTCCAAGTTTTCATGTTATTACTGAAACAGCATTTACCAAATAAATTACAAATTGTCATGTTCAGCAGCGTTTTTCTACATCCTTACTTAGTGTGATTTTTCTAAAACATAATTTCTTACCTACATTTTCCATGCTAGCCAAGTTCGTTGAGAGAGCAGAAGCAATCCCTGTCATGCAGCAACAGGTTTTATTTATTACAGACTTTGTGTCCCTTGCACATTCAATTCACTAGTGCCCTAAAGATAAGAACATATTGTATGACAAGGTAGTGCTGATTAATAAGTGGTTAAGTTTTTCAATGTTCTGGGTAACCTAGCTCCGAGGGAGGTAAAGGGAGGATATTAAATGCTTTCAGTTACAAGCAGGTACTTGTAGGGCAGTTGTTGACACTGTACTTTGGTAGCACAGACAGTTCAGGTGCAATAAGGATGCTGTACACAGTGATTGCACAGTTCTTTTGGTTTAGGAAAGCACGCTGCTTTTAGTTTTTGGCAAGTTTTAGTATACAACAGTATGTATGTTTTTTGTTTTTTTAAATTTTGTTATATTTTTTTTTTAGGAGTCCAGGTAAATTATGGCTTTTTCTTTCTTTTCCTTTTGAACATCTGAGCCTCTAGGGCAGTATTTGGATGCAATACTCTTCTCCTCCTGGCTCAAAAGCTTCGTAGAATTGCTGTTATCAGTTTTCTGTCCTGTGCTGGTACATTTGAACAGCAGGGAATGCTGCAGCCCAGAAGCCTGCACCTGTAATGGCTCTGCACGTTTGTGATGTTTATGACATATTGTCTGGAGCACAGCAGAATTCTTGTAAGCATCTTGGGTTAACAAATATACATTCAGCAACAAAAGCAATATTCTGTTGAAGAGATTGCTGTAAGTAAGAAAACCTCTGCCAAAGGTTTTCTCTTCTAAGCAGTTCTAAATTAATTTACGATGCTGAGCTGGTCTGTGAGTGCTTGCTATGGCTTTCTGGGAGCTGGTTGCTCCGATGATTTAGTCTAGATTTTTTTTTTCTTCATCAGCTTCTCCATGTGTCTCCATTCTTTTTCGGAAATGACAGCTCTGAGACACGTTAAAGCCCCTAAATGGCAAGCAGAGAATCTCACTGCCACTGGCAAGAATGTTAAAACAAGGAAGAGCCACTCTCAAGGTGCTGCTTCCAGTGCTGTTGTTTTCTGCAAAAAGGGGAAAAATAAAGTCTCATGCAGGAGGTCTGGAGGCAGCCAGGCAGTGAATACTGAGGGTGATAGTGAAGAGGGATTCAGGGAAATAATGTAGGATGTCCCATGGAAAGGGACCATCTAACTTTGCAGCCTAAAGGAAAAGAAATAAACACAAAATATGAAAGTAAGCACAGGAATAAAAAAGGAGATGAGGACAGGGGTGTGGAGAAGCATTATCAGAGGAGCAGAGAAAGAAAGAAGTGATGAACAAATGGATTCGGGCAGTATTGTATTGAAAACATTTCTATGAATGCAGCTATAGCTGTAAATATTTACATATATGCACATATATGTAGGTTGCACCAAAAGTAATGCTTCCTATTTATTTCCATGGAAACTACAACAGCTACAAAGAACACAATAACATTGTGTGATAAAGCAAATTCTTAGCTACTAAACATTATTTTTCAACATTGTCACCACCATTAGCTATGCACGGCTGTCTGGGTGTGACTTGTCTTTCGTATCACTGTTGCCTCTGCTGAAACAGACCACCCACTGCCTCACTGTACTCATATCCACTGTTTGGTCTCTATAAATCTTCAGCAAGCACTAATGAATGTCAATGTATGCAATATTTTTTCCACATGGAGGGATTCACTGACTACTTTTTGCTTCAGATGTGCTTCCATGGCAGAGACCACTTTGTCAGACTGCCCTCTGCTGCCATCTGTCCCATGGCAACAAAATGTAACAGAATATTGGTGGGAAGGTTCAACCTGTGCTGCCTTAATACCAGCCTCAGATGTTATGGGCCAACACAATGAAATAGGAGGTATTACTTTCGGAGATGTCCTCATAAATAAAATACAGAACCAGGACAGCTCACCCAGACTGGCCAAGAGGGGTCCCATACCATATAGCATCACAACTAACAGTGAAAGTGGAGGAGTTGTTGGAGGACTGCCAGTGCTCAGGGTCTGTCTGGCCATTGGTCAGCTGGTATTGAGTTGAGTATTGTGCATCTCTTGGGTTTTTAATCTTTTCTTTGTTTGCTTCTTTTTTTTTTTTTTTGTTTTTCTTATTTAACTTTCTGCATCTCAACCCATGAGTTCTCACACTTGCACCCTTCCTATTCTCTCTCCCGTTCCACTGTGAGGTGAATGAGCAGCTGTGTGGGGCTCATCTGCCCACAGGTTAGTCCACAACAGAGAGAGAGCTCCTGTATTTCTCAACAGAGTGAGTATTCCAAAGCCTTTTGATATCATTACCTTAGTCTAGTCCCTCTGTAATTCTGTGAAGTGAATGTAGAGACTGGGATAATTCAAATGTATGAGTTAATAAATTACAGTTAGAGTATACCCAGTTACCATAATGGCTCTTAAATAATTGAACAAAGCAATCTTAAATAGGATACTGCTGCACTGCACTAACTAGAAAGGTGTCATCAGAGTTACTAAAAGCCTATCCCTTAAGGTCCCATTCCATTGTGTACGTAAGTACAATTAGTGGCTGCTTTGTGGGTCTGGAAGAATTGAGTATAAATCAAAGAAATAGAGAATTTGTTGGGAATCAAGTGGAAAATAATGTTGAGATTTGTGAGAGTTATGCAGAATGTGGCTCAGTCACTGAAGATGATCTATTAGATGAACCACCTAACTCTGTTCTGACTTGTTTTAACTGTCTGCAGATCATCCATGGCCCCCTTCCACCCCCCTGCAGAGATGAATGTTTATAAAAATCTTTCTCATTCTTCAAAGAGGAAAATACTTTCTAATCAACATCTGGAATCAAAATGGTATTGATACACAGCAGTGTATATTGACCATGCCTCTGTCAGGCCTTGAAGTCCTGACAGAAGCAGAAAGCATTGCTCTTGTAATTAGTTCCACTAACACCTGACAATTTACTTACCTAAGTGAAGGACACAAGATTAGTCCTTTGTTAGGACTCTTACAGGAGCTAAATTTGCAATGAGGCACTAATGGGCTAATTGATCCTTTGTGAAGATCTTAATGAAAGTATTAAAGAAAGAAGTCTAAAACAAAAGGAATATATATATATATATATATATTCTCATGCTCATAAAAATGGAATGGTGACGTAAGCACACTTCTTTGCCATGGAAAACTAGAGATATCATCTGAAAACTGAGTAAAGGATATAGAGCATATCAGAAGGCTCTGTGGAAGAACTTTACTTGAAGGCTTTTTACTATTTGTAGCATTTCAGATATTCTCACAGCAGGTGTGCAATATATTGTGTTACTTTCTTTGAGAAATTGCAGGAAAGCAGCTGGTGATACACAAGGTGTCATCCAACACTGCTTTCATATACAGTAAAGCAAATGAGTAATGAGGGTTTTCTATGATTTATCAATAAACAGCCAAACCACATACTGGAGTGGGCTCTATACAACTCACTCAGTGTTCTTTCAGTAGTAACAGCTAAGATTTACGTAGCTCCTTTCATACTCCAAAGATCCCAAAGCGTTTTACGAATTCTATAAAGAACAGTTTCTGAGAGGAAATATGGGCTCATGAAGAAAAGGTGACCACTGTTTGGGCAAGAGAAATAGTCTGACAAAATTTGTAATACCATAATACTACAGGACTTTAAGCCAGGAAGTGAACTTAAGACAGAATAGCAGACAGAATTTAACCAGACATTATGAATAAATGCAGTTTATCTAAGTACACTGAAAGTGGAATCTAGCTGTGATACTGCAGGGGCTTCACTTTCTATAGGGGATACATTTGTACTTTTTGAAATCAATACAAAACTTCATGCTGAAATACTGTCCTATGCGTACAACTGCAATGAGAATGTATTTTTATCACTGGTGGTTACACTGTCATAGCATCCAAATATAAATCAGGCTCTGTACGCTTGCTGCAGATATAGAGCTAGTACTGAAAAAAAAAATGACAGGGCGAAAAGTGATGGATATATAAGAAATTGCAAGCATGAAACTGCAGCTTGCTCTTCTTCTCTCACACCTTGTATTTATCTTGATCATCAAATCTGTTTTTACAGAATCACAGAATTGTAGGAGTTGGAAGGGATCTCTGGAGATCATAGTCCAATTCACCTGTAAAGCAGCTTCCCTACACTAGATTGCAGAGGAAGGCACCCAGGTGGGTTTTGTGTATCTCCATAGAGGGAGACTCCACAATCTCTCTGGGCAGTTGTTTAGCCATTTTCATTTTCAAAAACAACACTTTTCCTCCTTCATGTCAGCTGAGAGGCTCTTTTCACCTTTATCTTAATCAATGGGAATTAACACGGGTGTATTCTTACAATCAAATGGAGCTCATAGCTGATTTAACTTGAATCCCATGTAAATCAGTAGGGTTTTATTCAGTATAAACAGGATAACCTGTGACCTGCTGTTCTGTTTGTTTGTTTTTAATAAATATTATGAGTGTGTGGGAGCAGGCTGCTGTATTTTTTGAATTCCTTGCCTTGCCCTTCTGAATCTTCAGAAGACCTGAAGGGGAAGCCTATGGGAATTATTTATTTGCAGAAAAGTGAAGAGAGGTTTATTGAGTAGTGAAAAAAATCATCTTATTTTGTTGCTGTATGTTCCACTTCTGTTCTGAGAGATTAACCTGTACAAGAAAAATACTTTAATAGAATATAACCATTCTATGAAGAGGGCCTGAAAAGATATCTGTGCAGTATTTTTACTCTGTCTCAATTACTACTGCAAAATAGTTTGATGATTCAGCAAGGGGCCCTAGCAGTATCTTCAATAACAACTTTCCCTTTAGGTCTCTCTAGAAGAACCAAATATATGCTATTGCTCGGTCTTTTATTCCCTTTAGGTGTCATATTTTTGTACAGAAGTTACGTACGCAATACTTGCGAGCAGGAAATGCAGATGAACCAGACAGCAAGTGAGCTGAATGGCAGGCTGAGATTTTGTGACAATGCAAGCTGCTCTTTTCCAGGTACTGTGCAAGTAACATGCCTGGCTTCCAGATACACGGAAAAAAATAGAAAAAACACATTGAGGATATATCACTTACAGTATTCTCAACAAAACACACACAAAGTGTTCTGTGATGAAGGCAGCGTGTTACACTGAATTGTTTGTGTAGTTGGTGTGCAATGTGGAATGATAAATTTTCATTGTCTACAGAGGCAAAAGCCCAGGAGTTAACACAAATGAAGAAACCAAGAGCAGAAGTTGGGAAGGTTTGGTGTACAGCGCCATGTGGGAGATGCTGTAAAGAAGGTGTTTTTCTAACAATGTCAGAAACCACATCAGGGGAGCTGGTAGCAAGTGCTGGTCACACAGGAATACGTGCAGAACTGTTAAGAACATTGCGACAAGTTATATGGAGCACCAAGGGAAACTCCAGACTTTATCAAGAGTGAGGCAATCATTCTCACTGCCATAAAAGTATCTTGGCAGGCAAAGACTATAAATGTAATAAAAGAGGAGGGTTGGGGGGAAATGTTGTCTATGCCCATAAAGGAGGACTGTGATTGTGCAGTTATAGTGCTTCATAAAAACTTTCAAGTTAAAAGGAAGGGAAGAAATTGGGCTAAAAGACCAGCACAAAGCAACCTATGACATTTTTGCAGTGAGCTGGTAGAGATAAGGGAAAATATCATTGGATCCTTAGTGTGATTTTATGCCTTTCTATAAACAGCTACTACACTTCTCTATTGGAGACAGGACACAGCAAGATGGACTTTTTTTCCATTTTTAGCTAAAATAAAATATGTTAGTAAGATTGAGAGAAGCAAAATTATTTAATTAATTAAGTACTCCATGTGTTTTTACACACTTAAACAAAGAACTAGTTATACAAAGTACAGAGAGGAAGCTGGAAATTAGGTGAGACCTTATTGATGGATTTTTGGCACAAAAGCAAAAACTGATTACAATTTTTTCCTGACCTAAATTATCACATCCACTGAATGATGCAGATTAGATCACTAATAATCATAATAATAATAACAACAACAACAATATATTGAAACAAAACAGTTCTATCAGTTAAGAAGGAATATTTTGTGAAAATGATCATTTCCTTGAAGAACTCTTTGAGAATTAAATATTATGTTCAGTATGTCTTGTATATGTCCTAAACAGTAAATGAAACAGTGCAGAAGATTTCTGGTTCACCCTAATTTATTTAGTCTTTACTCTGCTTCTGTAAGACAAGACATGATAACAGGTAAAGTTTCAGGCATGCAAATACATGCCTTCGGAACAGCAGACTTGCTTCATCTGTTTAGATATAGTGATTAGTGAGAGTTTTGATAGCTCTCCAGAGATACATAAAAGACTGCTAATGACTGGTTCATTTATAAGTGATGCAGATCTCTCAAGATCAAAACCCTTCAAAAATACGATAAATGAAGAGCTGTGAACTTGCAGGGATCTTGATAGTAGTACATTGTCATTGTCACCCCACTGCTGAGATTTCTTCAATGCTCAATTTTTAAAGGAATTACTTTTCATTTACAATATCTTTTAAGCCATTTAATTTACTTTCTTCTGCTTTGCACTTCAGTTTTGCAGAGCCAAATGGCTTATGGTTGCCACAGGTCTAGATTTTCCCCATCACATCTTTTTTTTTGTCTGAAAGTTTGAGTTGAGACAGAGGATGTTGAATGATTCTGTACAGCTGCGATGTGCTCACAACCTCCATTGCTTGGATGACAAACCTGCTTGAGAAATTTCAGAATGCTGTGCAAATCAGATCAGCTGGACAATATCATCTGTGCAGCCTGTTTTACCCTTGCTGAAATTTCAATACAACTCTACATTTCTACCTGGAAAATTTTATCAAAATAGTAGAGCCCTTAGAGATGAATATTTGAATTTCATGGGACTGCAAGGGTATATGTCAACATGCGATCAGTGTCACTATTTATTTATCTTTTTGCAGATCTTCATGTTACCTGTATGCCAATAATTGCTTAAATTGGATCACATAAATATAAATGATAAAAAATTAAGTGTTTTTATGTTTATTGGATAAATAAAATAAATAACTATTTCAGGGAATAATTATTTCCAGATTTTTTTCTTCAATGCTATTGATAAACAAATACCCTGATGATTATCTGGAGCCTTGAATTTAGCAAAGGTTAATCAATTCCTCCCACAGGGGTTTATCTGAATTACTGGGAAAGTTAGTTGGATGCAAAGTACAGGACTATGCAATTTGTGAAGTACTTTTTATTGTGTATAAAATCTCTTCTATAAATACAATTTTACTTTTATTTCTTAGTTCCCATGTTCAGTGCAATCGTAAATATATACATATACATCTGCATATAGAAATCTTTACATATGACTCCCTCTTGACCCAATGGAAAGACTGCAATTTACTCTTAACATTGACAATCAAATCCATGTTCTGAAACTGAACTGAAATTAGAGCAGAGAGCGGCAGTGATTCAGTGGCTAGAGAAGCAGGAGTTGACTTGTGACCTCAAAAGGAGCAAACATCTATATCTTCCACTGAAGTCAAATGTTAAGTGCTTGACCCCTCCCAATGCTTGTCCCACTAATCTGAAATATAGATTATGACTAGAAGAGATAAGACAGCAATTTAAGCCAGAATAATTTGTCATAGTAAGTAATCCATCAGGTAAACTGTGCTAAGATGGATGGAGCAGATCTCTTAATCCCCAATCCAAAATTTTAAGATATTCAGAATGGATGAAAAGGATTTTGACAATTATGTCAGAATGAAAATTAATAGTTGGGCAGAAAGAAACCAGATGAGGTTTAACAAGACCAAGTGTAAAGTCTTGCACCTAGGGAGAAATAACCACATGCACCGGTACAGGTTGGAGGATGACCTTCTGGAGAGGAGTTCTGAGGAGAGGGACCTGAGTGTCCTGGTGGATGACAGGTTGGCCATGAGCCAGCAGTGTGCCCTGGTGGCCAAGAATGCCAATGGGATCCTGGGGTGCATTAAAAAGAGTGTGGTCAGCAGGTCAAGAGAGGTGATCCTCCTCCTCTACTCTGCCCTGGTCAAAGTATTGTGTCCAGTTCTGGGCTCCCAGGTACAAAAAAGACGGGGATCTCCTCAAAAGAGTTCAGTGGAGGGCTACAAAGATGATAAAGCACGTGGAACACTTTCCTTATGGGTCTGTTCAGCCTTGAGAAAAGAAGACTCAGAGGGGATCTGATCCATGTCTGTAAACATCTAAGGAGTGGGAGGCAAAGGGAAGAGGCTGGACTCTTCTAAGCAGTGTGTGGTGATACAGCAAGGGGAAATCACCACAAACTGATGCATAGGAAGTTCTGCACAAATGTGTGTGGGAACTTCTTCATAGTGCAGGTGATGGAGCACTGGCACAGCTGCACAGAGAGGTGGTGGAGTCTCCTTCTCTGGAGATGTTCAAGACCCACCTGGACGCTGACCTGTGCAACCTGGGCTAGGGAGCTGCTTTGGTAGGGGGGTTGGACTAGATCTCTAGAGGCCCCTTCCAACCCCTATAATTCTGTGATTCTGTGACTCTGTAATACAGCTGTGAATAATAAGAAGAATGCATTGCAATAACATTAATATTTATATAATGTCAAAATTTGATAATGGTTAAGTCAGGGAAGTATTGCAGTTGCTGTTGTTGATTAATTCTAAATGATGCACATTGGTGACTTATACTGAAACAGTATTCTGTTTTGAGAATCCACTCTTCCACTTTTGTTTACCACTTTTTTTTCTCGTTCAGATCTCCAGTGTTTCCTTTCAGTTTTTCTGCTCATGAGGACAGAGATTCTTACCTCTTCTGGCTTCTCCTTTAGGCATTACCATAATGAGAGCAAACAACAATTACCATTCAATTTATATTTAAGCATAAAATCCCTGCAATTCCAATCTGGCTTAATCTTGGTCACATAAAGCAAATAAAATCCTAGATTAATATTGTTGCCTACAGAAAGAATAATAAAATAAAAGTGTTAAATAAATATATGATTTCCTATGATGTTAAATTATTCATTATAATATCTTTTTTATGAGGTCAGGTGCTGTTTTCTTTATTCCAGATTTACACAAGAGCTTCTTAAAAAAAAAAAAAAAAAAAGAAAAAAGAAAAAATCAATGATGCTAATAGTTTTCACTTATCAAGAAAAATGCCCATTTCTGAAGGGATTCCTGAATTGTTTTGAGCATGCTAAGAAATATAATTGTCTCTATATTACTGACTGTCTCTGATTAATGGAGGAAAAGAAAATTTAACTTACCCAAAGGATCATTAAAAAAGGTGCAATAGAACTCAGATCTACTGTCTGGTATTTGACCTGTAGTTACTGGGCCTTGAGATTTTTTGAACAGTAGCATATTGAATGTTGAATTTATACTTAACGGGTGGAGTTCCCTTGATACTCGGGGTCACATCCAGGTCTCTGAGTTTTGACTTTCTGTCTGGTGTACAGGAAGATTTAGGCAGAGAAAGCAATTTAATAGTGTGTAGCCTGAGGGTATTTTTGTGGGAAAGGCTAAACTGAGCCAGAGGTGGTTTTGTCCCTTCTCCTCTCTCTCTGTTCCCTCTTTTATATTAAATGAAAACTACCCTGCATAGAAAAAAATGAAGTTTTCTGCTGTACTTGTGAGTTGCAGGGTGCCTGATGAATGTAAGATGCAATGAGAAAATGTAACCATAAGTAAGACACTCTTCTGATTAGCAAGATCTATTAGATCAACTCAACCACTTCAGAACTCAGGTTGATCTTTCCATATTCCCTATTGAATTTGTTAAGCATGGAGTTGTGTTCCCAGCTCTAACCCTCTTCCAGAAATAAGAAGTCAATAAAGTTGTTCTAGACTTAGCTATTTAGAAGCAAAAGTTTAAGTCCTTGCTTTAGGGTAAGGCCCTACAGTGGTTCTCCCAAGGAGATTGTGTAATGATTATTTGCTCTTCTAAAAGTAGATGGAACAGTAGTCATGACAGTCCTCAACTTTCAAGACAAGTGGTTAGAAGCTCTTTTCTATGAAACGAGACCTTTGTCCAATGCCTTTCTCAGCCACAACAGTTTCAAAGAAGCCACCCTTATATGCTTGAACACCATCCTAGCATCCAAGAGGGAAGGGAATCCTCTTCCAAAGCCAACTTGGTCTGCTGTCATGGAGGAGTGTGCTAAGTGATACACGAATAGGAGAAGCTGGTAGTACCATCAGATAGCACTGAAATAAACACATAATATACACATAGCCTACACTTCCCAGAGAGCTCTTGGTTGGAGCTGGTTGCACTGGTTAATTTGTCAAAGGCATTGTGAACCTACATTATATTTTTATCCCATCATGACCCAGTTAGTAAACAGGAGGCAGAGGTCTATCTCCTGGGGTAAATTAAAAAAACAAAAAACAGAAAAAAAAACACCAAAAAACATGGCAAATCCAAACATGAATTCAGGGCCAAGAAGACAAACCTGTTTTATGTGTACTCTTTCACTGTTATGTATCACCAGACCCAAGCCCCATGTTGAGTTTACTTCTTCCATTTCTGTTTTGCTTGCCAACACTTTTCTCACCCTTGATATTATTTTAATTCCTCTTATATCAATCATTTAATGAGCAGTGACCTCCCTGAAGTCCTGGCCCAGTTTCAATGGTTAGAACTGTTGCTCTCCCTAGAACTAGCAGTTGCTTTAGTGTCCAAAGGCACTTCAAAAATATCCATGAATATATTTTATAAAACTTGATGAAATAAATATTTTACTAATAGGGTAGAAATCTTTCTAATTAATTTTTGAGAAAAGTTTGATGACTCTAATCCATAAGTTATTTAGAGAGAATAACATGACACATCTAATGAGGAGGAGATGGTATAGTCAAGCTTTTCAACCTCCCAACCTTCTGAGAAGAGAGACTTAAGGATGCAATAGCATTCTTTAAGCTGTAAAATATTAAAGGGACATCTCAAATATTCCCTTTGCATACTTTACCTAAATTTGAATTATTTGTGGTTTAACACTCAGGTACTTTCACTAAATAAAATTACAGAAGTGGCTATATTTCTGCATTGATAAGCCTGATGTATTATGGGATCTGGGACCTTTTATCCTGTATCCTGTGGTCAAAAATGAGTGCAGTGATATCAACCCTGTTTCTAGTGGCCAGACATTCACTTAGTTACCCTAATTGTTGGCCTCTTCTGTTCTTTCGGATGGCAGGATGACAGCTTGCTTGTTATGGAGACTTTTGTCCAGAATAAATAGGCTTAATAACATACTTGTCAATCTATGATAAAAGAATTTTTCTTTCTTCTTTCCTGTGTTTTTCCTTGTCTGTTCAGATGCTGAACAATTCATTGCCTTTTTTAAGAAATATATTCTACATTTTAAGGAAAGTTTCATTGCTGCTTGAGTTAGTACTGGGGTCTGACATTTTATCACCACAAGGGAACGGCAGCAGTAACTTTTCTTCTTTTTTTTTCAGGTCTTATCTCACCAGTCCACCAGTCCCATTCTCCCTTTTCTGTGTACAGTTACATAGGAACTCATCCTGAAGCAGAATATCTTCATGAATCAAGCTTCTTCTTGCAGGAAGCTGCCTTATGCAGCTAAGACACTTAATTGTTACAGAACAGTCTAGAAAAACTCTTATCATCTTCTTTGTGGCCTTTGACACTACTGAAACAGAAGAGTTTATATTATTTTTCTTCATTAAAATCACAGAATCTCAGGATGGCTGAGATTACAAGGGACCTAAGGAAGTCGTCTGGTCCAAATTATCTGTTCAAGTAGGGTCACCTAGATTAGGTTTCTCAGGATGTTGTCCACACAATTTTTCATAGAATCAGATGATCATAGGTTCATAGAATCACAGAATGGCTTAAGTTGGAAGAGAGCTTAAAGATCATTGAGCTCTAACCACTTTTGATGAACAGGGCTGCCATCCATTGTATCAGATGTCCTAGGACCATATCCAGGCTGGCCTTGAACACCTCCAGGGATTGGACATCCATAAATTCTCAGAGCAGCCTGTTCCAGCATCTCAACACCCTTACATTGGGCTATGTATGGGAATGGAGACTTCACAACCCCTCTGGAAAACCTGTGCCAGTGCTGCGTCATCCTCACAGTACACTGAACCTATTGGCTATCTTTCCTGGACTTGTCTTCCTGCCCTGTGTCCTTTATTTTCATAAGTTGCCTTAACAGAATTGCTGACTACTGCAATGGAAACGTTCTTTCTGTACTTTATGACTATTATAAATTTCACCTTTTTGTTTTTGTGCATCATGTTTCTTAGTATCACAGAATTGTGAAGACTGGAAAAGACCACTAAGACCACCTAGTCCAACCATCAACCTATCACCACCATGACCACTAAATCATGTCCCTCAGTACCACATCATTATGTTTCTTGAACACCTCCATGGATGGTGACTCCACCACCTCCCTGGCTGGTCTGTTCCAATACCTCACGACTCCTGAGAATTTTTTCCTGATATCCAACCTGAACCTCTCCTGGTGCAACATAAAGGCCATTCCCTCTCCTATTGCTGTTACCTGGGAAAAGAAGCCAACCCCCACCTTGTCACAACCTCCTTTCAGGGAGCTGTAGAGACCTTTAAGTTCTCCCCCAGTCCTCTTCTTCTTCAGACTAAACAATCTGGGTTCCTTCGGCTGCTCTCCATAAGACCTGTACTCCAGACCTTTCACAGCTTTGTAGCCCTTCTCTGGATATTCTCCAGGGTCTGTATGTCTTTCTTGTAATGAGAAACCCAAAACTGAACAAGGTGCAGCCTCAGCAGAGCAGAGTACAGGGGGATGATCACCAGCTGCTCTTGCTGGCATAGCTATTTATTATACAAGCTAGGATGCCATTGGCCTTCTTGGCCACCTGGGTACACTGCTGGCTCATGTTCAGTCAAGCGTTAACAAATATCCCCAGATCTATTTCCTCTACACAGCTTTCAAGCCACTCTGCCTCAAACCTGTAGTGATTCCTGGGGTTTTTGTGATTGAAGTGCTAGACTTGGAACTTGATCTTGTCGAAGCTCACATAATTGGCCTTATCCCATCAATCTAGCCTCTTCAGATCCCACTGTAGCGTTTTCTACTTTTTAGGCTTCCTCTCCAGCTTGGTGTCATATGCCAACTTAATGAGGGTGCACTCAATCCTCTTGCTGAGGTCATCCATGAAGATATATAACAGAATGGGCCCCAGTACTTACACCTGGGGAGCACCACTCATGACCGATCACCAACTGGATTTAACTTCACTCTCCATCATTCTCTGAGCCTGGCCCTCTAGCCAGTTTTTTAGCCAGCAGAGTGTACCTGTCCAAGCCATGGGCTGCCAGCCTCTCCAGGAGAATACTAACATACTATTACTGAATAACAGACTATTCTTATTTAAATTAAGAGTCACTAAGACCATCATCCGCCAAGTTAATGGCTGGTGTAAGCAACTTACTAAACAGGGTGGCTGCCTCCACTTCTTAGGAGTGATCCCAGGTCTGTGTTAACTCTCAGATCATGCTTGGGTATTGTTTTAGGGACTGCTGTTTGGCATGGGCAAAAACAGTAATAAAGACCACTGTAATGATTTAGCAGTGCAGATGGAAATTCCAATCTGTGTGCAAGAATGTTTCCTGGTACTGTTTTTATGTACGTTAATATGGCTTTTAGGTAAATAGGAAGACATTTTTGACCTTATAAAAAAAAGTACTTGGTGCTTCTTTGTCATTGGAAGTCTGGATCTTATACATAGTAATGAGAACTATGTACTTGGTGAGAAATCAGCCAACTTGCAGCTGTATCACTGCAAGTGACACTGAGGGGTTATGGTGAAAGGGGAAAAGTGCCAGTGCAAAACCTCTAACTAAATTTTATCTCAGAGCTGACTTAACTTGATTCATATCAAAGTAAGTCAGAATTTCAGGTACACTGAGAATCTCAGCACAGAGAAATATTTCCCCCATTTCACACAGTCTTATTATTTCCCTTCCAGGGCTTCAAAAGGGAAGGAAGCCGTCTCTGCACACTGGGCTTTGAAAGTGAGCTGCTTTGTGAAAACTCCCTGCAGTGCTGTGTTGCTGAAGAGAACAGTTTGAAAATCTAAGCTGTGATTAGCAATACCCCAACTTTTGAGTGGCTGTAAATGTAAATGCAAATCAAGCAGATCCTTGAGCTATATCTAAAAAAATAAAAATAAAATAATAGCAATCTCAGTTGTTTTTCTTAGCTCCTGTATTCGGTTTCAGATCCTGTTCACATTTGCCTTTATGTCCTCATGAGACCTAGACACCTTCTTCTTCCCTTCATCCATGAGCTGGTGGTTCCTAAGACCCAGAAAAGAAGCTCTTCAGGGGTCTGGAGCACAGTTCTTATGGGGAGCAGCTGAGAGAGCTGGGATGGTTCAGAAGGAGGCTCAGGGGAGACCTTATCACTTTCTCCAACTCTCTGAAAGGAGGCTGTGGCCTCTTCTTCCCAGGTAACAGTGATAGGATAAGAGGGAATGGTCTTAAGTTGCTTCTGGGGAGGTTCATGTTGGATATTAGGAAAAGTTTCTTCTGAGAAAGAGTGGTGAGGCACTGGAACAGGCTGCCCAGGGAGCTGGGTATCCCTGGAGGTTTTCAAGAAAAGCAACATTCTTTGGTGGTGATGAGTTGATGATTGGAATAGAAAATCTTAGTGATCTTTTCCAATTTTCATGATTCTAAGTTTCCCAGCCTGGAAATTCAAGGCCTGCATAACACCCTCCCAAAGGGATAGGAAGACAACTCTCATTACTCAGATTACTTAGCCATGTTTCACTTATTGAGCATGAATATGAATATCAATAGATGTGTTTTTGCAGGGGTCGATGTTTTCACAGGATTTACTCTCCTGGTGTGTCAGTATTGAGTTTCTGTTTATTGTGTCCAAAACATTTTTGACTTCTTTTTGATGCACGGTCCTATATTTGTGTTAGTGTTGTGCACTTATTCATGCTGGAAAAGTTCTTTTACTGTCTTATAGGAAGCATGTAGAAATGATATTATATAAATTGTTTCATACTGTTCCTTACTTGTACTGTATTATTTGAATAACATTAAAGCTATCTTCTGTTTATCTTAATTTCCTTTTAAGAATTGCAGGTAAATTATAAAGATTTATCCAATGCTCACTTAAGTCAATGGGATATGTGAAATCTTTTAACAACAAATTAATTTTTCTTCTGGATTAAGTGTCTTTAGGTAAAAGGCAAATTAAGTAATGTAAAACATAATTAGTCTAAAATGTTATTCTAATATTATTAGTTTTATTACAGCTTACAGGCTAAGGTCTGATTGTCATTATGCTGGTGTGAATGCAAATAACTGTTGACTTAGAGCTACTAAGCATTTTCTGTATCCTTACTAATGTAAAAATCAGAATCTGAATAATTTGTCCTTTCTGATAGAACTATTTCTTTTGCTACTTTTACTGCTGATATTTCTTGTGCCTTCGACAAAAGTAAAACCCAGTATTCTTTATCAGACTTTCTTGCCAGACCTTTTTGTTTCTTTTTTCTACTTTTTCCTTTTTGTGTTCTTTCTGTGGAGAAGAAAAAGTGATGCGAGTGCGCAGTTAATAGCTTTTTACCACAGTACTGATTTAAGTCCTTGCTTTCTTTAAGTTGCTTAATAAATAAATAAATAAAAGGCTAGCATCTATTGAAAAAGTATGAGAAAAACGTAATTTCTATCACTCTGGAATGTCAGTACTTTAATGTTTGTGTCCCTAACAAAATTTAGGGGAAGTTTATTTTCCCTAGGTAGCCTTGTATGTGCATAAATAACAGGGTTTATAAACATATGTCCAAATCCATACAGTCACCCATATGGTGGTAAAAGTTCCCAAGGGAGATAACCAATTAGTGGAAGCACAAATCTAATGTTAGGAGATCTACAAAGACTAGGTTATTTGTATAGTTTGCAGATGATAAATCCCATTATCACTGTGATAACTAATACATTTCTGAAGTGTCTTTCATCTTGAACAATCCTGCTGGTACTTTCCAAGCAGGATTACTGCAGACATAATTATGTGATGAATCTTTGATATACAGAGGAATTCAAAATTAAAGGAGCACAGATTTTACAGAATGATCACCTACATGGCTGGTCCCTGGAGGTGGTCAAATCCAGGCTAGATAAGGCTCTGGGCAGCTTGTTCTACTGCTTAATCTTGCTGTTGGCAACCCCGCCTGTGGCAGGGGGCTTAGATCTAGATAATCTTTGAAGTCTCTTCCAACACAAGACATTCTTTGATTCTATGATTCTGCTATTAAAGACATGCCTCCTTCTCCCTAAGTTCACAGCCTTGACTCAGACACATAGCTGACCTTGTGTGAATGGTAACAAATGGAACTATGTGCCACATGTAAGTGGATGCCTCTTATCCAACCTGCAAGTCACAGAGCTATTTGTCATAGAATCACAGAATGGTTGAGGTTGGAATGGGAAATCATTTAGTCCAACTGCTGCTTGAGCAGGACCACCTGGAGAAGGTTGCACTGCCCAGTTACATTTCTACCTTTCATCTGACAACAGATGGTCGAGGGAGGATGTAAGGTCAGTACAGGCACTCTGCAAACACAAAATTCACCCTCATCTTGCAATCTTGGGTTTGGCAAGAGTTGAATTTTACAAAATATTTGGTGTTTGACTGCTATTTGCCAGTGTTCTCACAGAGAGTCGGTGAATGTATTCTGACAACCTGTTCTTAGACCTGTCTGCACTTATATCTTTAGATTCTGAGTATTTCTGGAAAGGAACAAGATTAAGAGCCAGAGCAGAGGTGTTTTAAAACCATGTCTTGAATTATCCCATCAGTGTTTTGTTTTGTTTTTTTTATTGACAACACCTAGGTGGCTGCACTCTAAGCATAAATACTCTTGGCAGCTTTCTGCTCAACACTGTAGCTGCCCTGAGTCTTGTTTTGTGGTGTGTTATCCTCTGTGTCTCATATCCAGGCACTCAGCAAAGAGTTCTTGATTCTGCCCAGGGGGAATCAGTACTCTAAATGTCATGTATTAGCTTCCAGGCACAGGATTCACTGGATCTAGCTTAGAAAGCAGAAACTACATTAAGGGGAATAAACATCTTTGGTGAGGAAGTATTCATGTCTTTTTCAATGGCAAGTGTAGGATACTGCTACTGATCATTTCTGCCAATTTTCATTACTCAGACGCTATTTGAGTGTGATTTGGGGAAATTAACTAACTAAAAGACCCTCCACTGAATATTTCTGAACGCAGAATGATTAATCTTCCAGTAAGATCTGAAGGAATTTCAGATGTGCAGAGTTTTTTGATTGGTAGTCATGGGGAAGATTTTCAAAGGTCAAGAGAGAAGAGGAATGAAGAATTTATCCATGGAAAATTGGAGTTTGCTATATAAGCAAGTTAAATTTACATCAAGCCTAAAGAGAGGTTAACATTATTCAAACTTCCAGTGCTGAAAAACAAATGTCTGTAATGTACAGTATTTAACACAGTGGTGCACTATATATGCAATAAAGATCATGGAACTCAGGCCATTATTGTAGGTATGTATGGTCACTACAAAACTTTGGTTCAGAAATTCATTGGACAGTATTTTTGTCAGGTGGGTATTTGGACTAGATGATCCTAGAAGTTTTCCAACTTTAATGATTCTATGATTCTGTGATTTTCTTAGTGTAGTTAGCTGATTGCCAGATGTTGGCAATAAAAAACAAAAGTTATAGCAAATCATGTTTCTTTTTTGATTAGCAACTAGGCAGTGTGTAACTTATCATTCCAAATGCACAGCATTTCAGGAACTTTGAGTCAAATGTGATCACTTTAGCAGCCAAAAGATGTGTACTCGTTTCTTTCCTTAGCTGTCAAAGCTGGTAGCTCAGTTTGGAGAATGGTGGTCAAACCATGTTTTTCTTGGCTGGCACTTCATTGGCAACAGTAACAATTCTGTAACCCCTTCATAACCCTCTCACCCTTTCTTTGTCCCAAAGTTACAACAAGAAAAAACTATTCTGCAGAAAATGGTCTTTCAGAGATGGAAATTAGCATCATATGGAGAGCAATGGGACATAACCTGAAGACATATGGGTAAACCTGTGATGCCACCTTTATTGCCAGTAGTGATATAAAAGAAAAGAAGTATCTGAGCCTTGTGTGTCCAGCAGTCAGAAACTGGGCATATAAATGCGTGTAGAAGTCCTGGAGCACCCCTCCAGATCCTTCGAGGGTACATCTGTGTGAAGCTTTCTGTGGAAAACCTCAGCTCTGCTTAGCACTGCATAGGCACAGGTTTGACTTTGTGGAGTGAAGGAAAACCCCCTCAAGTTTTAAACTGAGCATATTTGATATGAAAATCACTGGTGTGCAATGCTTACGGAGCCCCACTGTCATCTGAAGAGCATAAGTACATTGTAAATAGCTATCAGAAAGAATTCACGGGGCTAAAATCATCTGCAGCAAAAATAGGTATAATGAGATACTGAAGAAGAGAGAAATCTGTGCTTGAATTGTCAGGATGGTTGAAGGATATGGATCTGTGTCTATGACGAGCATGTTATTACTTACCAGCATGAAAGACATCTCAAGATATCTCAGTTGTTATGATTCCCCTATTTCACATATGTACTTAATATAATTTCTCATCTAAATGAGTTATTTATTTTTGTTACATTTTCATTTGATCTTTTAATTCTTCTGACTAAAGTATGACTATTTCATATTTGTTTGTAATGATTATACATGCCGACTTTCTTTATACACATTGTATTCTCAGAATTGGTCTAAAAATGTGAAAGTGAAACATGGAATTTAAACTTGCAGGTAACGAAGGCGTCATTGGTGGATGAAGAGAAAGGTTTATGAGAAATCCAGTTCTACAAATGAGCCAAATAAAATCAACTTCCATGCAACAACAGAAACTTACTGAGCTGGAAACTGTTTGCCTATTATATATGTTGCATTTTGAGACATGTTTATTAAATAAAGAAGCTGTTAATTGCAGTTCACTATAAATACAAAAGAAAATCATGCCAGATTTGAGTTAGCTGTTTTTTTTTTTTTTCTTTCTTCCTCTAAAAGGGCTGGTTTGCAGGAAAGACATCAATGTGAGTCTTTATAATATTTATTTTTCTCTGGAGAACTGTGAGGAGTGAGAAAGAGTGAGGAGGACATTAGCTAATAAGGACCTCAAATTATTTGAGACTGGCAACCTAACTGAAAGACTCCAATGTAAGACCCATTTATGACCAGAGACCATAGGAGAGCACTCACACTTCAATTTCAAAGCTAAACTTACTGGTGTATATCTATCTTCCAAGACAAGTGATTTTCAGGACTGTTACTGGTCCTACACTGATTATTCTCCAATTGTATCATATGAAGTTGTGTCACAGTTTCCCTATCTGGAGATAAAAATGCCAACTAATACACTGTATAGTCTCATCAACTATTATTTGACATCTTTGAATTCAGAATACTACAGATATATAGTAGATTGGTGTTAAAGGGATACTGGGCAAAGGGCCTATTGATATTCTTCTGTAAAACCATAAAATAACAAACCATGTTCTCCAGACTTTAAATGGTGTAAGCCATGCAGCTTCTAGAAGAAATCAGATTGCCTCATGATTGCCCTTCTGACTTTTTGGGCTGGAAGGGAGCACCACAAGGAGGCCACGGCAAGAACCTCTCACCCCTGGAACAGCTTTATGCTGTGACTCTGCTCCTCACTCCATGCCTGCCTGCATTCCTGCTTGTGTCTGACTGGAGGCACAGCTGAAACAGGTCCCAACCCTGAACCATGAGCTGATATCTTGGCCTGACCTTGTCCATCTTCATCCACACAGAGATACTAAATGTCTTGTGAACAAGGTTGTGCCATCTCCATCTTTGAAGGTATTCAAGACCCAATTGGATAAAGCCCTGAGATGTCTGGACTGATTCTAGAGCTGCCCATACAGGATACTGGATTGGAGACTATGGGTTCCTTTCAACCTGAATTATTCCAGGATATTCTGATACTAAGTTGCTATCAGTCAGAAATGTTTGTAACAGGAATAATTAAAAATGAGCCTATTCTAAACAGAGCACAGCACAAGAGCCACGTGATAGACATTGGTTTGACTGCTGCCTTTTTTTCTCGATGCTCCCTTTGTCTTCTGTCGTACTGTGATGGAATATTGCATTCCTCAACCATGGGACATTCTTGACGTAAAAGCATATGACAAGAATGGCATGTATCTCTCCAAAACTGAAGAAAAGTGCAAATATTTTCCTACTGATAGCAACCTCAAAATTGGCTTTGGTTACTCAAAACCTTCTGCTCTGGACCTCATTGAAGATTATTCTTTGGAGAGATGTGCCGTTATATTATGTCATGTAGCATGTCATTCCTCTGAGAAGTGCTATTTATTTAACAGACCAAAAATACAGTTTGTACTTGTGATATATAAACTTATACAAGTATTTATTAGCATAAATCAATCTAATTCTTTGATATCTGTGGAGGTATATTAGAATGTAAGGAAGTGATGTGACTACTACATATCATCTTCACATACCTATGTGAACTTTATCTTAGCCACATACAAAATCTTATTTAAGACCTCCTTTCACAGAGGTAATTTAATAGTTGCCAAACTCAAATGTCATTCACTTCACTTCATAAAGATTTTGTACTTAAGCACCCTACTGAATCATGATAAGAAAAATAAGTAAAGGATGTAAAGAAGGATAATTTTAAATACTGAAATCTGCCTACCAGCTTAATAAAATGATCTGAAATGTATATGACTCTTTTTTTTTTTTTTTTTTCCCCAAACTAACTTCTCTGCAGGTTCCCTGCTGAAGGATTTGAAGAGTCAGCAAATTCCTTTGGTATTTACTTTGCATTGCAGTACCTTCACTTTTCAGTTGCTTTCCCTGTAACATAGACCTGTTCTTTGTCACTTGACCTCCTCTGTTTCTCCTTTTACAAATTGCTCTTTTTAAAAAAGCCCTGCTACTCAAAAGATTGTCAAGTGCTGTGGTTTCTATTTTCAGCTTGCTGTTATAAGATCTTTGTTATTTTCACAATCCTCCCTTCTTGTGACTTTTACACTACACAAAGGTTATCTAATCTCTATCACAAGAATCCTTGCAAAAATTCTCATCAAATTAGGTCAACTGAATATAAGAACAAATCCTATCATGTCTTAGATTGCATTTGGATTAATATGCTTGAGGAAATAAAGAAGTATAAAAGAACTGTTAAAAAATAAGCACTTATAAAATGTTGCAATATAATGCTGTCCTTGCAGAGTTGTGACACAGTACAATGTTCTAGTTGAAGAGCACCAAAGGAAGAAGCATGAGCCAGCAAAACGGTCATTAAATAAATATGGAACCACCTAGGGAAAAATACTGTACCAGATCAAGAAACTGAAAAGTATAAACATAGACTAAGCATATTATTGGATCATAGAATGGTCTGGGTTGGAAAGGACCTTAATGGTCATCACTTAGTTTCAACTGCCCTAATGTAAGTGAACCCTTTCTGATAGATCAGCTTGCTCAAAACCCCATGCAATCTGGCCTTGATAACCTCCAGGGATGGGGCATCCACAGCTTCTCCAGGTTGCCTGTGTCAGGGCTTCAGCACCCTCATAGTGAAGAATTTCTTCCTTATATCTAATCCAAATCCACTCTCTTTTATTTTAAATCCATTTCCACTTACCCTATCACTACATGCTCTTCCAAGAAGTCCCTCCACAGCTTTCCTGTAGCCCCATTTTAGGTACTGGAAGACTACTATAAGGTCTCCCCAGAGCCTTCTCTGAACAACCCTACCTCTCTCAGCCTGTGTTCAGAGGAAAGGTCCTATAGCCACCTGATATCTATGTGGCACCCTCTGGACAAGTTCAAGTCCTTCTCATGTTGCACACCTCAGAGATGAACACAGCTCACTCTAGAATCACAGAATCACCAAGGTTAGAAAAGACCCACAGGATCACCCAGTCCAACCATCCACCCATCACCAATAGTTCTCACTAAACCACGATAGAATAGTAGAATTAAAGTATGTGGTAAATATAACCTTATCAGAGAAGGCATACAGGGACAGATATACAGGCAGGTGAACAAAAGTCAGAGTGCATGATGTTATTTTGCAGCATTTTATTTCCATTAGAAAATGACCAACAGATTACTTTGCATATAAGCTAATGAATCAGTTGTGCTGGAGTTATGTGTCCTGGAAGCTTCATTGTGTCAAGTCAAGCTTGCTCTGTCACCTCAGTTGGGCTTTTGGGTTTAACTCAGTGGAGAGGGTGGCATTTGTCCAAAAAACATGCTTAACCAAATCTTTATACTTCAAATATCTTATAATTTTTGTTATTATAGTTTTGTAATAATATTATACCTTGTCCATCTGATAATTGTTACATTTTCTCTTTCCAGCTGTGTAATTCAATAAAAGCAGAAAAAGTTGTAAACTGATTGCCTATGATTCACTTTTCACTCAAGTTACTCTTTAAAACATATACTTTACATAAATCTATGAAGTCTTTTTTCCAACTTTAGATGGGTTTATATTATAAAATATGGTGTGAGCCAGTATCTGTGACACAGATGGGAATTGAGACTGGACTCAATACTTTGTTCTGCACTAGATACTGCCAATATCCTTTACATCGTGTAATTTCTTTCCAGCTAAACTCCACCTTAGGGATGGGAAATAATTAACCCTATCTACATCTGCTATGCTGGTTGTTGCTATTGCTGAGCAATTTTCAGTAAATATATGCAGCTCAAACAACCTCCAATCTAAATAGCCTCACTCATCAATGATCAAACTGCTCAGTAGATAATGCCAATACTGTATTATGAAGAGAAAATATGTAGCAAAAATAATACTAATTTATACCTTTCATCCAGACCACACTTGCAAGAATATTCTTTCAGAGGATCTGTCATTAATATTAATCTCTCCCCTTCTGACTACTATTTTTTTCTCTTTACATTTATGTAATGTCAGCACTTCAGCCAGAAAGTGAAGAAAAATATTTACTCTGTTTGCTACATCCATTCTGCTCCCGATTGGCAGCAGATCTGCTTGATTCGCTTTTCAATTCAGAGGTGTGTGAGAGCACATTCATGTTAGGCTAAAGGCGAGACTCAGCTCCCTGCTGAACAAATTGCTGTGCTTGCTGACAATGGTATCTGCTTGTGAATGCATGTAGGAATAAAATTGGTATTAAGATTACAAGATTTATGGGTCAGGGAAGATGTCTTTTTATCTACTAGAACATGTGTCTGAACCAAATGGTTCCATTCACTTACAGGGCTGTAATAAGACCAGCAATGAAGCTTGTAGTTGTAGGATATTGGAAGGAGTTCAGCAATTTTTATAAGGGCAGGTAGCAAGAGGATGAGTGGAAATGGTATAAACTGGAAGAGGGCAGATTCAGACTACATATCGGGAAGAAAATCTTTACTGTGAGGGTGGTGAGACACTGGGACAGGTTGCCCAGTGAGGTTATGGATGCCCCCTCCCTGGTAGCGTTTGGGGCCAGGCTGGAGGGGGCTTTGAGCAACCTGGTCTAGAGGGAGGTGTCCCTGCCTATAGCTGGGGGTTGGAACTAGATGATCTTAAAGGTCCATTCCAGTCCGAACTAATCTAAGATTCTATTATTCTATTTTCTTTTCTTATTGTTATTAGAAAGTAGTTTGAAGCCATCGTTTCAGTTGTAAAGAATAGAACTCATGGGAAAAAGTTTTGGAATGTTGAGGAACTGGATTTCAGGGAAAACACTACACTGAAAAATTTTTGGGGAATCAACTTATTGTAACCTATTGTGTGTGTGAGGGGGGGGAAGGGGAGCTTGTTTTTATTGTTTTAATGTTATTTTGCTAGAAATGATTAAAAAACAATGTCTTTGGACTCACTGTAGTGTATCAAGCAGAAAAACAATAAAATGAAACCAACTGATAATTTCTTAAAATATGTCTGATTCCTCATCCACAAGGCAGACATTTCCATAAAACAAACATTTGAATTTTTTCACTTGAATTGAAGCTGATGGAGCAAACCTCTGACCACAAATGTACTCAGTCTAAATCTCTCTGTTTTGGAGGAGGGATGTTTGAAGATGAGTATTTTGAAAGTCAATAAAGCCCCAATATGGAGCTTCAAAATTAGAGGTGACACTCTGGAAGAAAATCATGTCTGCTAGAGGAATAGATCTTAGATTAATAGAATCATAGAACGGTTTGGGTTGGGAAGGACCTTAAAGGTCATCAAGTTTCAGTGTCCCTGCCATGGGCACTTGTCAACTGCTAGATCAAGAACCAGGGCAGGTTGCCCATTGGCCCCATCCCACCTTGCCTTGAGCACTTCTAGGGACAGGACATCCACAGCCTTTCTGAGAACCTTTTCCAGCACCTCAATAACCTCTCAGTGAAAAACTTTCTGACATCTGATCTAAGTCTTCCCTCCTTTAGTTCAAAGCCATTTATCAGTATTCACAGAAAAAAGTTTTGTTTTCTGTCCTGTTTATAATCTCCCTTTAAATACTGGAAGGCAATAATGAGGTCTCCCCGCAACATTCTACTCTCCACAATTTCTTGTGCAGGGAGCCCCAGATCAGGATGCAGTACTCCAGATGTGTCCTCATTAGGGTAGAGGGGGACAGTCACCTCCCTTGCCTTACTGACCACCTCTCTTCTGATGCAGCCCAGGATTCCAAGGCCAACTTCCAAGCTGCACATACACACTGCTGGCTCATGTTAAGTTTTTCATCAACAAGGACCCCTAAGTC
Source organism: Cyrtonyx montezumae (assembly GCF_038088225.1). Classification (NCBI taxonomy): domain Eukaryota; kingdom Metazoa; phylum Chordata; class Aves; order Galliformes; family Odontophoridae; genus Cyrtonyx; species Cyrtonyx montezumae. Next base: position 5,997,037 of record NW_027072089.1, read on the forward strand.
CTTCTCGACAGGGCTTCTTTCAAAGAGTTTTCCCAGTTTATACTCATGTCTGGGGTTGCCCTGACCCAACTGCAACACTTTGTTGAACCTCGTTCGGTTTACACAGGCCCACTTTTTCAAGTTTTGGCCCATGAAGATGTGACACTGAGGGACATGGTTTACTGAGTGTGCTGGTGATGGGTTGTTGGTTGGTCTAGATGACCTTAGTGATTTTTTCCAACCTTAATGATTCTATGATGAAGCAAACCTCTTGCCACAAATGTGCTAATAGCCTAAATCTCCCTCTTTTGATCTACTGGGAATTGGATGATTTAACTCAATGTGTACTTTGAAAGTTAATAAAGTATCTTGCACAGGGCTTCATAATTAGAGATGATGCTTCTGAAAGAGATTCATATCTTCTGGAGAAGGATAATTCCTCTGATCAGAAAGTATTATGCACTTACTAAAATCAGATATCTGACCATGCACTTTTTTGGCAAAAGCATGTGAGAATGATTGATGGATCTAAGTCCAGCACATACACAAGGGCCAGCCAGTGCCATGGGTTCCTCTGTTATCTGTACACTCAGGTGAAATCCCCGCTACTGTTCAAGCAGCTGCTGAACCAATCGTGGGTTTGCAGGAACAGCAAACTGATATAGACTAAATATTCTTGACAAAATGAAATGCATAGCACTGCTGAGAGAATTAAGATGAGGGCTTTCAGAAAATCTAACGAAGTGAAAAATATAACGTGGATTCCAGAGGAGAAAAATTTAAATGGAAACACTAAGGAAAATAATTTTAAATATTACGTGCATATGCCCTGATATCTTCATATTTTTCACACATAATCTGGGTTGTCTGTTGCTTGTAGTCTGGGCAAAGGTATGCCTGAGAAATAATGATGAAAATAGAAAGCTTTCAAAGACTTAACCATGCAGTAAAGGAGAGAAAACACCCTTCAGGGTTTTTGTTGTTGTTGTTGATGGTGGTTTTGTTTGCTTTCAGTAATACAATCCTGAGAAACACAAAGTGACAGAGAAAGGGAAGGGAAATGTGCAGTAATTACCCAGGCTTTGAGGTTCCAAAGAGAATTTTTGCAGGGCCAAGTTCTCCAGTTTCACTGTGATTAAAAATGAAATCTATCCTTAAATATCAGTGATTCCAGTGTGGCAACCACTCTTGTCTCTGATTTCCTAATTGTTTTCTCCCTAACCAGAAACTGTTCCATCAGTAAATCCCTTAACAAAAGCTTCTCAGGAAGGGAAATCCAAACAGATAATTATTTTTTTTTCACTGATGTCATTTGTTTGGAAGAATATTGTGACATGTAGCTTTTCCCCCTGAGATTCATTGGAAAAATATGAAACTCGCATTTAATGAAGTAAAATTTCACTTAGTGTAAGCAACTCCACCTCTAGTGCAGCCTGCTATTGCCAAGTTTAGCAATAAAACAGTTGTCTTCACCTGGCTTTTATTTCCTGAATAAAATAATACTTAAAATTGTTATGTTTTCACGTCGATGGTTAGCAATCTTAAAACTGGTAGAAAAATTTGGCCTATAGTAACACAGAATTTATTAACAAGACCAAGATAGGACAAAAAAATCCCATACGTGTATTTCTTTGACTTAAGGGGATTATTGTAACAGAGCACCTGGTGCTTTAAAATGCAGAGTGCAAAGTCATTGTGCTGCATCATTTTAATACCTGTAAGTAAATGCTCCCTTCCTTTCCTGTATTGGTTATTTTCCTGCTTGCTGTCCTTGGATATAGGAAGAACGAACCCAAGGACAAAATGTAGAGAATTGATTTGATTTTGCACGCACTTTGTCAGGCTGTATCCCCAGAAGTTGTAAAGAAGTGGGAGAGGAGTGAGGCTGTGCTGTATGGCTAAATCACATGCTTTAACATCTCAGCGTCAGTTCAACATGACATGACTTCAGGCAGACCCAGATTTTCATATGGGAACAGTTTAATAACTGAGAACATCTAAAGCAGAGCAGAACTAAATCAGGCAGTGAGGGGTAAATGCCTACAGGCAGTCCAAATCTATGGAATAAAATAACAAAGATATGTATTCTGAGTAACAAAAGAAATGTAGTTATGGTGAAGGCTGGCTAAACTTAACCTAGTTTTGGTTCGACAATAACAATGATTGCCATTGTAATCTCAGACAATTCATTAGTATAATTATCAGCCTCAACAAAGTTTGATAGAAATGTGGTGGCTGGAAATTTGTGAAGTTTGGGTATTTGCTTGTCTCTGCATCGGGGTTGTGTACCGCTTCTGCTGTTCTGTTGACCTGTTATTTTGAAAAGCAGATTACATACATTTTAAATTTCAAAGAGCATTCTTCAGCAGAGATAAAAATCTTACTCCATGCGTCTAGTCCATATCTGTGTCTGCAAATATCTGTTCCGAGTATTACTGAAAAACAAAGTGATGTTTATGATACTTACAACTGCATTCCTAAATATTTGTTCTACTGGGCACACTTTTGCTGTGTAAAAGAACAGCCATCTGTGAATAGTGGAATTTCATTAAACAGATGATAAGTGTTCAGTGATAATCATTTCATTAAACAAATGTTAGTAAGTATTTTGTTTTCCACAGGATTAATACATTTCATACATAAGAATTATCATAAATTAGTACTGGCTTAAACAATTTTCAAACAGGAAATAGTCCCAAAACTACATAAATTCTTTAGTCGATTCTAATTAATTCCAAAAAAGCAGGTTACAAATCATAATTATTATTATTAAAAATTCCTCTGAAATTAAAAAGAGGCAAACGTAGAGCTTTCATAATTTTTGTATTTTGGAAATTGCTAGCACTGCTTTTTAACATTGCTTTGTGTGACTGCAATATTTTTGTAAACACAACTTCTTTCTCTCAAGTATTTAAATGAAAGATTTATTTATATTGTTCAGGGAAATATTTCAGCAGAAAGGCTTTCAAAGTGTGACAACCATTCCGAAGCAGAGTTAAAGCCAAATGATTGCTATGCCTTTGCTTATTGTGGCTGTTTGGGTGACAGAGTGAGTCCGACTGCAGTGTTAGATCTAAGTCACAGAATCACAGAATTGTAGGGGTTGGAAGGGACCTCTAGAGATCATCTAGTCCAACCTCCTGCCAAAGCAGCTCCCTAGCCCAGGTTGCACAGGTAGGTGTCCAGGCGGGTCTTGAACATCTCCAGAGAAGGAAACTGAACCACCTCTCTGTGCAGCTGTGCTAGTGCTCCATCACTGCACTGTGAAGAAGTTCCCACACACATTTGTGCAGAGCTTCCTATACTTCAGTTTGTGGCTATTTCCCCTTGTTGTATCACCACACAATGTTGAGAAGAGTCCAGCCTTGTCCCTTTGCCTCCTGCAGCTTAGATATTTATAGATGTGGATCAGATCCTGTCTGTGTCTTCTTTTCTCAAGGCTGAACAGACCCAGGTCTCTTAGCCTTTCCTCATAAGGGAGGTGCTCCAGGCCCTTTATCATCTTCGTGGCCCTCCATTGAACTCTTTCAAGGAGATCCTTGTCTTTTTTGTACCAGGGAGCCCAGAAGTGGACACAACACTCTAGGTGAGGCCTGACCAGGGTAGAGTAGAGGGAGAGGATCACCTCCCTCTACCTGTTGGCCATGCTCTTCTTAATGCACCCCAGGATCCCATTGGCCTTCTTGGCCAATCAGGAATGGCTCATGGACAACCAGTGGTCCACCAGGACACCCATGTCCCTCTCCTTAGAGCGCCTCTCCAGCAGGTTATTCCCCACAGCAAGTCATCCCCCAGAGGGGGATCACATCAGATGTACCCACATGAGCAGCACTCAGGGTGGGCACTGTCAGCTTCAAGTGGAGATGGGAGAGCAGGCAAGAAGTATCATCCAACAATGGTGAAGGGCACCATAAAGGCTTGAACAGTTTTCTGCTGGTTTCTGCAGAAAACAACCCAAAAATGAACAACTCGTGCAGAACCCACTTCTCCTACATTCACAACATAGTTGCTGCGAGCAGTTGTGACAATTTGACATGACTTTTTTCCTTTCCTTCAGCCCCCAGCTCTTCTCTCATTCGCAAAAGTATGAGTCAGAAATAGCAAGGTGCTTACCCACCATTGCACTGGCCTTCTGAGAGCACTTCTCTAAAAAGAACTGATGGATAAAACATCTGTAAAATCTGGAAACCCTCTTTTCCTGCAGTTTCCAACTGATTCCAACTTTACCTCCATTTTACAGTGCAAATGTTTGGTATTCACCAGTACTTTACGATCTTGCTTTCAGTACAAGGGAATGTCACACTATCAGGAGTTGGACTTGATGATCCTTCTGTCTTGGGATATTCTGTTATTCTAAGATTCTATGGATTGTACTGGGACAAGACAGACCAACCACATCTACTCTGGATCCACATTCCTGATCTGTGTACATATTCCAAATTTAGGTAATGGAGAATTTTGATATGTATGCTGTGTTTGGTAATTAAAATATTCATAGAATCATAGAATCATAGATATTGACATACTGAGAATGGTAAATCCGAAGGAACTCTGGAGCACTTCCCTAATTGCTTCTTTTTAGCCTGACACTTCTCTGCTGGAGCATAGCTGGTTATCAGCCCCCCTTAGCTTCATCTCTTCTCACTTTACAGATGTTACATTGATTCTCCATTTTTCTACCTCACTAGTGTTTTCCCACAAGGCACCATGTCTAATGCTCTAGTTAAATTCAGACAAATTTCATCTACTGTACTGCTTTTGTCTAGGTAATCAGTTTGCTATCACAGAGAGATATCTAATTATTTTGGCATAATGTTACCCTTGGTAAACTACTTTGCATTTTATCTCATTCTCTGTTTACCTCATGTCACTTCTGTTCTTAATTCAATTTTTTTTTTTAAACTTAGCATACTAGTGAAGTTTGGAGCATAAATTATTCCAGATGTTTCCTTCTCCCCTCACTGGAGTTTGAACTGCTCTCCAGATACACAGCATAACCCTTCCTAGTCCCTTCAGAAACCCTCCTGAAGCCTGGGGAAGGGAATGGCCCTGTCTCACTGCTAGTTTCCACTTTGGAAATGGGGTTTTTCTCATTCACCATGCCTCATTTACCCTCTGCCCTTTGCTCACTGCTATCTTCTCAATGGAGAAAGAAGATATGGTATTCTCAAGGGGCCAAAACCAGCTTGGAAAAATGCTCTACAGTTCACTAGAAGTAAGAGTTCCTTTTTGTTGCTTTCTCCACAGCTATTGAGGAGCACTGTGCTATTTGTGTTTATGTAAACAGACCATTCTTTACATCCAGTCAAAGGTATCAGAAACAACGCCCTGACTGCAAAAGCACAGAGGAATTTCTAGACTTAGATGAAAGTAGTTAGCTGAGGTTTATGTAATTCTTGTTTTAATTCATTATACATGCATGGATACATGAATCTTGCAAGAACTTTTCTAACTATGTATTTTGGTGCCTAAGGAATACAGTTCTGCAGAGATAAAAGCCCAAATCCAACAGACCCTTGTATCAGAAATTCTTGTCTAATTTTCAACATTTATGGAAGGATAATTACCTTCCTCCTCTCCTTTCCTCACCCCCTTTTTAACAAGGAGCTGGATAGTCTTCTTTCACTTGGAAAAAGTTTGATATCCAGTTAAAACTGAAGTATAATCCCATTTCAGTCACTGGTTCTCATCAGGTTATGTACATCAGCATTGTCCCAAGTATTAAACATGTTAGTGCCTTTGCTTCTTTCTGGCTGTCTAAATGGATAAGCCAAGAACTTGATTTCAGTGGTACATCGTCATGTTGCTATGAGGTGAAAGAGAAGGAGTTGAGCACATGTCCAGCTCCTGGCCTCCAGCTTACGCCCATCGTGGGACTTAACCACTGACAAATCCTTTGTTCATAGGTTCATAGGTGCATAAGGATGGAAAGGACCTACAAGATCATCTAGTCCAACCATCCTCCTATCACTATCCCTACCCAACTACTAAATCAAATCCCTTAGCACCTCATCTAAACACCTCTTGAACAGCGCTAGGGATGGTGCCTCAACCACCTCCCTAGGCAGGCCATTCCAGTGCCTGGCCACTGTATGCAAGCACAAAATAACACTAGTGATAGAAATTATGTGATGCACGTTTGTTTGGGGTATTGCAATTAACCATATTTTCAGGGAACAAATGAATGAAGGAAAGAAAAGGAATGATTACTCAGCAGGAATCTAAATCAATCCCTCTCCATTCTATACTAGGCCTGGAAACATTTGGCTCTTGCAAATAATCTTTAATCAGATAGGTCACACTATTAAAGTCAATGGCTCCTTCAGTGAATAAGAACTACTCAGCAGGCATTTGCTGGACTGATTTCTAAGTCTTAAAATGCTAAGATGAAACACAAAGACACAAAATGGTTTTTATAAATTCTTGTTGCTGTACTTCACTTTTTACTACAGACTGATAGTGAGTTGTCATTTATTAGGAAAAAAAAAGTAGAGAGAGATTAGAGCAGAACCCAGATGGCATTGTGCTTTCTACATAATTGCAGAATACTTACATTGCAGGCAATTTTCATTATATACTAATCAAACTCGTGTAATCCTGTCACTGCACTGTCAGTATGATTATCACATCTGTTTAACAAAAAGTTGAATAACAATCATAAAGAAAAACAGACAAATTAATGGTTGTCTCTACAGAGACACCAAACTGGAAAAAGTCCTAATACAAATGTAGTTCTCAGCATACAAGAAGTCAGGATGGATCATAACATCAATGAGAAATACTCTGGAGAAAAGGAAGTGGTATGACAACAATCAGACAAGATCACAGAAGCAGTTAAACCAGCCGGCAAAGATTTTACCACGTCCCTTGTGAATGGCTGAAAGTAGCACTCAGAACCTGATGTGCTTCCTTTCTTAGCCACGCAGAGAGCAATAAAATCTGAGTCTGTCTATGTTGTATATGATTTGTTCATGAAGAATTTCTGGGACATGAGGAAAGAATCAAAATATAACAGGAGCAGTAAGAGACAGGCAGTGTGTTCTTGCAGAATCCCAGAAAAGGACATCACTAATTTAGCAAAATGGGCTGCACAGGAAGGAAACTAGACTCACAGTTCAGCATTTGCAATAGCTAAGTAACCAACCACAGGAACTGCAACATGCCACTCTAGAATTAGTGTGCTGTGGGGCAGCAGCAGTGTCTATGGCTATGGAAGTCATAGTTCATGGACACCATACAATACCACTATGTTCACACTAATGAAAAATGATTTTGACTGCAACCTGTAGATATTTTCCTGGAGGTTTTTCTTTGAACCTTGTCCACAGACTGTCTGCAGACATCAATGACCACTTGTTGAAATCTGACTTAGGACAGGGATGACTGATAGTGAGAAGTAATGATGTCTGTCCCTGCACTTACATTGTGGGGTTTTGTAACAACTGATGAGAACAGTCTCCAGCTTTAAACTTTCAGTTCTCATCCAATCTGCTGCAAAGCCCTAAGGTGACCACTCAGGCACATAGATCCTCTACACCCTGTGACTTTGTACCCCTGGGAACTTGGAAGAACAGATCCTCAAAGCTCCCTGGGTAGATAGAGTGATGCCAGGCAGCTCTGATGCCTCAGCATGATTGCAGAAGCAAAGATGCCTCAGTTCAGATTATAATTGCCACTGCCTGTGGGTGAATACCTTCTCCAAGGCAGCAAATTTGACTGAACAGATCACAGAATCATAGAATCATTTGAGTTGGAAGGGACCCTTAAAGGTCACCTAGTCCTGCTCCCCTGAAATGAACAGGGACACTTACAACTAAAAAGATTAATTTAATCACTCCTTTGGGTACTGCTGACTTTTAAATCCAGATTACCCATGTTAACCATGTTACCATGTTAACCCTCAAAAACACTGAAGCCTAGATGGACTCAAAACACCAGCTCGTCTTTTTAAGAATTCAGGAATAAAACTCATCCACTATATAATCCCCGAGGCATCTCACTCCTGCCTGTTGACATTCACATGCTGCTCAGGTCCTTAGCTGCAGAGGAAGCCCTGAAGTAGGATTTTCAAAGGCTTTTTCTTCTAAGCACAGCTGAGATCTTACAGAAGAATCACCTGGAGCCTAGCCAACATCTGCTTTCTAGTGTGGTCATGACAGTGATTTAGACATCTTTGAATCCACTCTTTGGGCAGGGAGCTGACCACAGGACTACTGTATACTTTGGTGGTCATTTCTCATCTTTTCTTCTGGACTCATTCCACGCTTTAAAGAACGAGCATTTTTATAGTGTGATCTGATTGTTTGTGCATAGATCTGGGCTTTCTTATTTTCTGTACCTTTAGATTTTACTATTTTCAGTAATTAAAAAAGAAAGAAGCAGGAAAAAATGCATTAGAATTATCTGGAGAACTCCAGTAACTTCCTTAACATTCCCATAGGCACCTACGCTCTTCTGTTGAACTTTTGGTGGAGTTTGAGGAGTCCAGTGTTTTGTGGTTCACATGCTTTTAAAAGACTGAGTATTGATAGAAATAGCATGAAAATCTGTGCCGAAGAAAATATGATTTTTTGATAAAATATGAGGTGTTATCAACTCTCTTATTATTCTGAAAATATCCAGTCTGGCTATTCTTGATAATGTTGGAATTTGTTGAAGTCGGTACAGGAGGAAACTTTGGCAATACATAGAATTTAAAATTAAAAAAAGCAAAACCATCCTGAGAAACATCTACTGACTATGAATTCTATGTAAAGCACTTACAAATAAAGTCACAAAAGGATACCATGGCAACGAAGAAAGAAAGGAGTTCAAGCTATTCATTATAAAAGACAAAACATATACCATCCTTATTGCAAGCTTTATGCTCTCTCTTTCAGCTCTGTCCTACAGCATCATAATGCACAATCTTGGTTAAAGCACTCTGGACCTATTATTTTCCCTTCTATACACAAGCCATTGACTTGCAGGAAAATGTCATGGAGAAAATGCATTCCATATGTAAAATATTCCCTTTAAAACAGGGGGTTTGGCATAGAAACAAGCAAATAAATCTATTTAATCCATAGTCAAATGTAATATGAACACATGAAGCAACAGAGCAAAGTGTCAGAGCAGAGAAAAGCGCAGAGCCCAGCAGCATGCAGGAAATTGTAGAAATGTAAGAAGTGGAATAAATGTTACAAAATACTGGCTCATTCCTCTAAAAGTGTTGCTTCTGCTTTGTCACCTCTCTCTCGAATTACAGCTGTGTGCTAGTACCTGTGTATAAGTCATTTCTAGTTTATTACCTTTTTACTCAGAGCAACTGCCACCTTAGAGGTCTTTATGCTCTCTGGCACATGTAATACTGACTGCTGTCAAAGTCCTGTGCTTTATGATTTTGATTTTCCCAGTTACTAGAGTTGTTGCTCCTCTTCATATAGTCATTTCTATTTAGTTTCCAGTACCACGTTACAGAATATGATCCACAAATAAGAGGAGCTCCAGTTGATAAGGATTGCATGTCCTATGATATCCCATCTGATCTCCACTTGAAATTCCTTAAGGATAAGGGTCTCCCAAAATCCCCATGCCATACCTATTACTGGAGTGAGATGTCTGGGATGTTCTGATATGTCTCAAAGAAATATCAATGGTTCCTTTGTTTACACAACAGCGTCCCAATTCTACAGTGGGAGCCATCTCTTTTAGTATATAAAAAGAAATAGTCATGCAGAAATGACCAGGCTATTTGTGCATGCTCTGAATATTACAAGTCAGAAGAGAGACACATTCATAGAAAGTTTCATACTGAAGTTAGAAAATGTAATCATCTCTGTTCATTTTTCTTCATTTTTTCCTGGTTTTTTTTTTTTCACATTTGTTTTTCCAGCTATTTTGTCTCAATTAATCCCCATTATCTGTCTTTCTTTTCCTTTCTCCTTTGGCATCTGATATCAGCTTTTAGTATCATAGTTGTTGACAGAGCAAGGAATTGCTTTGCTTTTTACTGGTTTCTTTTTTTCTTTTTCTTTTTCTTTTTTTTTTAGATGTTACAGTAGTACCAATTTAAACACCATAAAAATACCAAAATTACTCTAAAATGGAATAATAATACTGCATGAAATAAAATGCCAGCCTAGATAAAAATTTGCATCTATTTTTGCCTCTGCGTGTTGATCCACTTCTAAAGCACCTGTATGTTGGTTTCTTTGGTTGTTATTCTGAGGCTAGAAAATAGACTCTGGGACTCCTGTGGAAGGAAAGTATTCTTACAAGTATTTCTATCACAACTCAGTAGTATTGAAAGGAGAAAAAGAATTCAGTTCAGAAATATTTTTTGCCCTAACCCTGTGGCTTTGCGAGAAGGTTCTACAAGATTCTAAGTTGTCTACTGAATGTGCATATCAATACATCATAAATGTGCAGCATATAGGGATGTGCAGAAAAGTGAAGAATGTTTTAAAGATATTTAATTGTATTTATTTTTTTATTTATAAAACCTTTATAGATTTATAATGAACTTTCTTTTGTTATGCTTTTTTCTATTGTTTATACGTAAAATACCATCCAGTCAGGATTGTTCCTCCATGTGAGGTACACTGCATTATCTTCATTAACTGCATCTTATTTATGAAATATTCAATGAGTAAATGGCACTATCAATACAGGTTGCAGTGGAGCAGAACTACATATTTATATTGATAACTTTATACTTAACTACTTGGATTTAATATTAGATACTTGGTATGTAATACAAATAGCAGTAGATTCTTGTCTTCTGACTGATTCTGGCAATTTGTTACAGAAAATACAGGGGGAAGAGGGCATTCCTGAACAGACTTGAAAGAGGAATTTACAAGAGTTGGACTTAAGAGATTATTTATGTGTTGTAGCCTAAATATATGGGCTTTTGATGAAAAACTTTTCAGGGAGTCTGCAGGAGAGTAATATAAACAGAAGAGACCTAAGAAGGAGATCATAAAAAAGTGCGAGGGCAGGTGGAGCTATTTTTTCCAAAGAAAGACATAGAGTTAACCTCCATCTGAAGTCAGTGACTCACAGAGGGATAGTGAATGGACTCAAGAAAATGACTGTGGTGCCTATAAAAGCTAAGAGAATATCAGGGATCAGATTTAAAAGTGGCAATCAGATCAAGAAAAACAGACATCCATTCTGCAGTGAGTATAGAAAGGATTGAGTAGATAAGAGGTCAAAGCAACCTAGTTTGCTGCATTTAGTTGCTAGCAGGGGGAGAAGCACCATAGTCAAGTGGTTGGTGGGAAAGACATGATGAAGATTGGAAGGTGTGATTTTGGCTGGCAGGAAAATAGGGTGAGTGAAATCAGTGGAGCAATACAGAGACTGACCTTCTGGGGACTGATGGAAGTAAGAAGGTGGGAAAACAAAATAATGAAATATAAAATAAAACAAAATGGAAGGAGTAAATGCATGAACAGAAAGGAGGAAGGATGAACCTGGAATCGTAACACAGAGCCAGAAAAAAAATATGATTTTAAGGAAGAACGTGGCTGACTGTGTGAAGTATCTGAGAAGTCAAGATGGATGAGATGAAAATGGACACCAGATATTTTATGATCAAGAGCTCTCTGAAGACCTTGAACTACAAAGAGAAAATAAGGAGCCACAGACAACCAGAAGCAGCCCAGAATCCAGAAGTGCTCAAAACCTTCTGTAAATACAAATAGGACTGCTTAGCGCAAGTTTTATTTATCCTTTCTGTGTTGTATAGCTCAAGAACTGTATTTCAAACACAGTATTTCATAACTGAGAAAAGCATCACAGTGGGTTCTTGTCTGAGAGTACCACTGGCTGACCTGACATTTGCAGATGTCTCAAGGTCATTTGTAGCATTCAGAAACAGGGCACTTTCGGTCTCTGCCTTTGGACTTCAGCTCTTGCTTCAGTGACAGCCTTTGATGGTGTGGGTAATGGTAAGTGGCAGACTGGCCAGGAGCTCCTGCCTCCTCCTGCACAGGGAACTCTGTGCACTTCGTCTAATTACACATCAGGGGCTTGCTACATTGTCCCTTGAAGTGAGTGTAAATCAGAAGTCAATTGTCCATTTTAATCAGATTTAGCCAGAATATATTCTACATGAAGTTTCAAGTGACTAGAATTAGCTTACACACAGTAAACATTTCAGGTCTAATCTGATCATTTTAAGGAAAAACTAGTGAGCTTTAACTGTAGGGGAGAAAAAGCCGTGCTATAATCGATAAGAAGGAATGATCTGAGAGAGGGAACCAGCATGTCCGATTAATCATCCTACCAGCTGATCAGATTTATGATATGAAACCAATTAATCACTTGCTTTCAAAAAATTGGGGTTTATATTATAAATTTCTTAACCACAGACTGTGCTGAGGTAATTTGATTTGTGAAGATTTCCTCTGAGACAGCAATTGGATTCATTTACAGCTGAAACATATACAAATATTCATCATTCTTTTCTAACAGCTACTGTATTAATTTCTTCCTGGGCACATTTGCTCTCTTGTGACTTGAAGATACATCCACTTTTTCAATGCTCCCACATGAATGAGAAAATGTAACTTGGTCTCATCGCTGGAATTTAATTTCTCAACACAAATCATATTCCCATCACAATAATAAGTACAACTTTTGATTGCAGGTTGATTTAATTTTTTTTGTTTCCTCTGTTACTACATTGTCTCTTTGCATGTGGTTTTCAGATGCATTTTTTTCTGAGATATTGATTTGTTTCATAAAGTTCTTGTTTTCATGGTATAACCCTGCCCTCTCTTCTCTTGTTAAAATGGTATTTTCAGGGAAGAGGGAAAGTGGGAAAGAAATGCCTTTTTCTAATATGTTACTATTAGTAGTAGTATTAGTATCAGTAGTTTGAAACTTGAAGTGTAGGGACCCTACTAAAGGTGTTCGTGTGTTGTTTTTTTGTGGTGGTGTTTTTGCTTTGTTTTTATACTGACCATATCTCTTTATGTATTGAGCACAGCATTCCCTTTCCACAGAAATGCCATGGCTGCATGCTGCTAAAGGGCACAGGCTGCCAGTTTGTTTGGATACTATGCATTTTGCAGAAGAAATATTTTAACAAACCTATACACAACTTTGCAATGAGCCTAAATACAATCTCTAATAGGAATCGAGAGCCAAATGCTCTGTGATTTGCTGGAGAGAGAGGGGATCTTTGTGTTCAAGTTAAGATAAGCAGAAACTTTTTTTTTTCTTAATTAAACAGCGTAACTTAATAAGGCAAATAGAAGTCAAGAAACTGAATAATTTGTTCCCTATATATAATAAACATGTCCAGTTCTCTGAGTTTTCCCAGTTAGCATACATTTCTCTAATATCCAGCCAGGGTGAAAGTCAACAAACTCCTACTCCAAAATGCCCCATAGCAATCGAAAAACAAAATTAAAATTGAACTGATAAAGCAGTGAAGCAGTTGGGATGCCTCTCAGAGGTCAGCAGCACTCATAGCAGACAGCATCTGCTTGGGGTTCTGTGCTTCACTGCTGTGACATTCAGTTCACTCCCACTGCTGCGTGTGGGGCTTCCTCAGAGATGTTGTGCAAACCTGGGGATGCTGTTCAGTTCTCAGAGCAGATCTTTCCTGTTTTCTGTTTGTTATCTCCTGTTCTTTCACATACTGCTTTAGATTTGTCAGAATCTCTTTGCAGACATTATTATTTAGTGCTGCAGTTCAAGTCCCAGTTTGATACAAGGTCAAACCACTCTTTACCAAAAAGAAAAATCTCCTATCTACAACAGTTATCTGTCACTTACAGGGACATTGCTGAGGCACAGGCAGACTAAGTGTCTATGCAAAACTGCACAACATTTCAGTGTGACAGCCAGCAACTGAACCAAAGAGATATCATGACCCAGGAATTACACATTGTAGCCAGAACAAGTTTGAACGTGCTTTCATTAACTTACACTGCATTCCCTAATCAATTTTACTTGTGTCTCTATTATGTCTCTTTTTCCATTCTTCTGTATTAATTCAAAATACTACTGTAAAACTTAAGTTCATACTGTGTGATTTTTGATCATGAAATTTTCCTCCCTCTTTCTCGAGTCTCACCCTCTTCATTGCCTCAGTCCATTTCCAAGGTGTTCTCACCTAAGAACTTGCTCATGCTCTGTGAAGTTGGCAGCTTCCTTTTCCCCTTGCCAGGCATAAGTTTCCCAGGCCTCCATGTACAGTTATAAATGTTTTGTTTCTTTGCTTCATATCCCACTTAAATCCTCTGGTTTCTGTGGCAAGCTTTGCAGTGTTGGGCTGTGGTTGTGCTGAGACCATGACCAACTATGGTGATCAGTTGGTGCATTAGCTCCTTCTGCTCTTCTGTCTGTCTTCCTCTGGAAGAATTTTGGGCACAGATAACACCTCCATCCTGTGGTGTGAGAACATCTAGAATGTGCCATGCTGTACGAGAGTAGCTCCTATTTCTGAAGCAATAGGAACATTAAGTCAGTGTCATGACACGAGCAATAGAGATGATCAGTAACACCAGAGCCAAAAGCAATAATCCCTGCCACTGAGCCCTTACCCAAGCCAATCACACTGAAAAATCTACTGAACATTTTCAATATATTTTGCACTTACATAAATTCAACCCAGCACAAGTTTTGACTTCCTGTGACAGCATTACAGTATCAGCTTGTGTTCAATGTCATATCCTCTATAACCTCCAAATGCATCTGTGTGGTATTGCTATTGCAATCACTCATTGGAGGGATGATCTATTTGGTTACTGAATATTCTAACAATCTGATAGCTTGTGGATATAGAAGCCTGGCCAAAGGATTTCTCTTCTGAATGAATGCTCTGCCAATAGGCATCAGTAAAACTTTCCAACCAGGGTAGATTCATGCATTTTGCTATTTGACTTCAATACAACTGAAATTAAGTTGCTCATTTCATTGCTATAATTTGAACTACGTACAACATTCAATTCACTGAGTAATATCATAGCTCTATAGAACACAGGACATGTCATTCCTCCATGATTTTTTCCCCAAGTCAAGCAAATAAAACCACTGAGGGTAATTTAATGAGTTGTCTTTCAGTCTCACCATGAGCTGAATTATTCTGAACATATGGAGACTCACTCTGTCTATGAAGTATGGCAGTGGATTGTAGAGATGTGGGAATGCAGACGTTTTTGGCTGAGTGAATCTTGTGCTAAATACTTCAGCACTTCATAGCACAGTTGGGATCGATATGTATATATATCTATGACAATACCAATCACTGTACTTATATCCAGCTCAGGTCTATAACAAGATAGTATGGAAGTGGGGGTTTGTATCAGATTCACAGAAATGTTTGAATTGGAAGGGAAATTTAAATATCATCCAGTCCAACTCCCCTGCAATTAACAGGGACTAATACAACTCAATCAGTATGGGAGCAGACAGAGCTTGGAATAAATACAGGCTATTATTGAAGTTTAGTAATTTCTTTTAGCAATTGTACTGGTTTTGGCAGGAATGGTTAGTTTTTTTCATGGTAGCACATATGATGCTATATTTCAGATTTGTGACCAGAACAGCACCGATGTTCTAGTTGCTTCTGAACAGTGCTTATGAAGCATCAAGGACTTTTCTTAATTCCAACCCAGTCAAATTCAGTACAGTAATAAAGGAGAACTCTCTCTGTGTCTGGGTGTATATGTGTAATTCTGAAGTCAAGGCCCACTGATCTTATATATACATAAAAATGTATAGATATGTAATTCATTTTTTTAATCAGTTTAGAGTTCTATCAATGAAAGCACTGTATTTGTAACTGTTGCTTAGTTGCTATTACAGAATTTATGCTCAACAGCAATTCTGTTCCAAATCACAAATGACCTGAAAGTCCCATTTTGATAGGAACATTTCCTAAGATCAGACACCATTTGCCCATTTGGAATAATCATTGCCTGTCTTCTCCTTGTTCTTCTTAGAATTCTCATTCAAGACAAACAGCTCTCTGTCTTTCACAGTGAAGAGAATTTCATCACCAGGGCCTGTGCTAAATCTGCCTCCTGTCTCATTGCGGACATATGTTTTCAAGCCTAACATTGCACAAGTTTTGGACTGGTTCTAAATCTGTGTCAAATAGTTCCTACTCACCAAATTTGTAAAGCAGGCAGTTTTTCTTTTAAATGTAGTGGTCACAAAGCATTACACTTTTCAGCCTTGCAAATAGATGCAATTCAATGGAGAACAGTTATTTTTTTGACAATGGTCCTGTCCCTTTACTGTTAAAAAGCACTTGAGTATCACATTGACATGGTAAATGTACAAATTTTCCTGACGCCCCTGATTTATCTTTCAGCTTACCTGATACTTTTGAAATAAAACATAAAGTGTTTCTCAAACAGTCTGCTTTCAACCAGCAGAAAGCTGGAAATCAGTGCAAGAGCTCAGGTGGGACGGGATAAAAAGCTTATAATGATCTCTTCTAAATTCTTATTCCCTGAATTTATGGAAAATTGATATAAGTTAAAGTCTTACTCATAACTGTAAATGTAAAATCAAAAGGACCATTGATTATTTTTCTTAAACACAAGGAAAGCTATTTCAGAAGTGAAGAGATAAGTCCTCTGCTTATTCACTGTAGGCTCCAACTACAAGGTAGTTAACTGATTATTTTTATTTCAGCATAGATCATAATTAGTCAGACCTTTTGTTCAGGCATGCTGAAATATAACCATTTTTATTGGTTTTGTAGGACTTGAAAAAGGTGGCCTGCACAATTTGCTATCATTTCACTACATACCAGTGAAACTACCAGTTACCTCAATGAGGAAGCTCTTAGACACATCTCTGCTGTTTGTCAGGATAATTCAATTGATGTTCCACCTAGAACCCTGCAGGACCACAGCTGCTGCACTGGGTAGACCTTCGTTAAGCCTCAAGTTACTGGTCTAACAAGCTGCACTAATGAAACAGGGTTTTAATGAGGTGCTTTATCTAGGCTCCATGCATCTTGCTCTTTATCTCAGCCCTATATTTCCTGCATTTTTTGACAATACAGCTTAGCAAATCCTTTTTGCTTTTTTTTTTTTTTTGCTTTTTTTTTGAGCAAGAAGGCCCTTCTTATCTTCTTTCTTTTATGACACAAAATATTCAGCTATTCCAATTAACCTCAACAGTGGTTGTGGCTTTTCTCAAAGCAGCAACTGCTCATCAAGCCAAGGGATGTAATCCTGGGCTGGAGGTCCTTTGGCCTAACTTACTGGTCATTCACATCTTCTCCACTCACAAATTAAGTGTGCCAAACAATTCCTTTGAGAAGTGACGTGTCTCATCTTTTACAACACTGTGTTGGTTCAAGGACACTGTGTTGCTTATTTAATGTCACATACTAAAATAATATTCTTTGTCAGTAGTTTGCCAGAAATCAACATATTTATTTATCAGCTACTCAGTTTGATCCAGATTCACTTAGTCATTAGCAGAGATAATGACAAATTACCCCATGTGACTGGAATGTGAGCTGAAATATCAAATAATAACAAAGCAGTACACAGATCACACAGAATAACTACCTTGCTCAAAAGCTACTCTAATTTTGTAAAGCAAGTTGTCAAATTGATGTCTCTGCTGTCAAACAAAAATATGTTTTTAAAGGAATGCCTCGAAAATCCATAGAAAGAACGTAAGTGTGGCATGACATTTGTTTGATTTCATTCCTCAGGCGATGCCGTAAAAATCGATCAGACCACATTAAATGAAGAAATCATTAGAAGTCTAATTCAACCAACTCCAGAAATATTTATGAAGAGCAGTTAAAGACCACTGATATGATACAGGAGGATACTTGTTGTAGTATTATTAATAGCTAGGAAGACAGAACTTCAACATATGATTTCTACAGAAAATCAGTGATGCATTTCCAGCAGCTCTTGTACAATGGGTTGTTATTAAAACAGCATAATCTTCCAAATTGCCGTTAGCTGAAGATAGGCTTTATATGACTTGATATTTATCCATTTTGACCTTTAATGCCTTTTGCAGTAATTGTTGATCCAGTAAAAATCTACTTTATCTGTCTTTCCCTGGTTGAAATATGACTGCAAGCTTTTGCTAGTCAGCCTTATGGCAATTCATTACTTAATGTCAAGTTTTTTATTTAACTCATTCCTCCTCAGTCCTCTCCAGTCTGCAGTGAACTGTGCTGAACGATGCATGTAAATTTACTGGAACAGGTTGCCCAGAGAGGGGGTACATGACGCATCCCTGGAGACATTCAGTGTCAGGCTGGATGGGGTGCTGAGCAACCTGCTCTAGCTGCAGGTGTTCCTGTTCAGTGCAGGGGAGTTGATTTAGATGGCCTTTAAAGGTCCCTTCTGACTCAAATGATTCTATGATTCTAAATGCCCAAAGGGAATTAAAGTTGTCAGACTTCCAGTTGCACCTGGACAATGCTCTCAGACACATGCTCTGATTTGTGGGGGGGACACGGGAATTAAACTCAATGATTCCTAAGGGTCCCTTCCAACTTGGGATATTCCGTGATTTTATTATTCTCTGATAAACTGGAGCAACACAAAGCTCTCTTCTTCCTCACAGCTGTGCTGACCCCAAGAAGGGGCAGAGCTGTGATTTGTTGATGCTTTCTGGTACATAACCAGTGCCAGCAGAAGCTAATCGTGGAGATAAATAAAACCTTTCTCTTAGTCCAAGGATCACAACAAAATACAGCTGTCTACAAGAAGCCTATGCACACAGACACACATGCAAGAAAGACCTGTTTCCTGACTCTTTCATGCTTCTTCATGCTCTCTTTACAGCAGCTTACCTGAAAGATGAGTATTTTGAAATAAAGGGTCAAAATATCTGAAATTTAACTATTTAGAATTTCTCTCTTGAATGTGAAGGCCACCATTAAAGTCCACTGCCCCCAGTGAGCAACAGGTGCCTACCTACACCTCATCTCCTGAGCCTGACTCCCTGCAGGACAGACATACACCTGAAGTGGAGCCCTGTAATGGAAATCCATGCTCCAAATACAGGTGTAATTCCTCAAAAGACAACAGTTGTCAGCTGAGTGTCAGAGATGGTGTTCTTACCCAAGTCCAAGATCATAAAGCCATAGAATCATAGAATCATTTGAGTTGAAAGGGATCATTAAAGGTCATCTAGTCCAACTCCCCTGCTCAGAACAGGGACTCCTACAGCTCAGAGCCCCATCCAGCCTGATCCTGTCTCCAGGGATGGGCATTGACCACTTCACTGGGCAACATGTTCCTGTGCTCAACTATCAAAATCCAGCAAATGTAGAACTTCTTGTTTTAGTGGGGAATGTGAACTTGCAAACAGGCTGTTTGTTTGTTTGGTTTACCATGTGTTATGGTGAGGGCTTCAAGCAGTGTTCTGTGAGGTCTACAAGGAATCTCAGGTATATGAGTGTGGTGCTTTCTGCCACCAACATTTCTCATATGGATATGAAATATGCATATGAAACACATTTATTTGGTAAGACAAATTAGAAGGAAATCTCTGGTCATGCAGTATTTATCCACCTTGTGGTGTCCACTTGTTTTTAGAGTAGCTGGACAATTCTGATTCTTCGGCAGAGTATATTAGGATCTTAATAATGGTCAAAATCATAGTAATGCTTGAAAGGCTGAGCAGACAAATAGAGCTGTTCCTTGCACATAAATGTGAGAACAACAGCGTCTCTGAATCTCTCTAATATGACGGAGCTTCTTCCAGGAATGTAATATAGACACCTTCTAACTTATCATGCTGTGTATATCAGAGACACCTACAAGCTTCTCTGCAGAGCTGAGAGACGGTTAGGGGTTGGATTAATGGACTGAAATTAATGTTGACATCACTTGTAAAATCAGGTTACTTAGACTGTAATTATAATCTGCAGTGTGGTTTCATGCATCCTATCTGGATAGCAGCTAACAAGGAGAAAGTGGGAGGGAAGCTCAGCTGCTGATCATGCCCATCTCTGTGATGTGCTGATGCACAAAAGGGAAATTCTTCAACAAAACACATCTCCCCGGAGCATGAAGGCACTTAAGATTTTAATACTGATTAACACTTAGAACTAACAATTTGCTGGCAACTACTGGAATAATGTTCAGTGAGGGGAGACAAAATAATTCAGAAGTTCTTGCTGGGGTTTCTTTACATTTTTTATAAATGTTTCACATTGTAAACTGCAAAGTTTTATTTTTAAATATTTTTTAAATAAACTGCAAAGTATTATTTCCAGCAACAATGATTTAAGGAGATAGATGGTAAAACTTTATGAAGAACAAATCTTTTGGAAAATCAAATCTTGTTGGAAAACTAGTACATCTGGAACAAAAAAGTAGAGGTTTTGAGCATATAAGAGCTGGAATATATTTTATAAGTTTTAGATTAAAAGAAAAGAAGAAAATGATTTTAGATATCACTTTTGTTTTACCAGTATCCAACCATTTCTTCTTCATTTTGATTCAAGTTACTTTTTACAGCTAATATCAATGTATTTCATAGTAAATGTATTTTATTCAGTTCCATACCTCCTTTAAAACTGTTATGAATTCATAAATTATTGAAAAACGGATTTTAAGAAAAACACTTGTTTGTAAACTTGAAATGCATTTTGTTGACAGTTTTAGCCAAATAAAAAAAAGGAAGAATATGAAAAGTTAAAAATACCTTATAAGAGCATTTTTAAAAATAAATAATAATTTAAAAATGACATACTGCGAAAAGCCAAACTGTTTACTTCATCTGTAGATTTTGTTAAGCACACTTAATATACATATACATATTTTTTTCCACAAGTGATGATATTCCCCAAAAGCAAGTTTTCGCAAACCATGGGGGAAGCAATAATTTTATTAACTATAGACTGATACTTTTTTATTCATTGGTGTCTGATCTGGAGCCATTCTAGATCTTTGCAGTTTAAGTATGAAGAAATTATGCGTGGGTTCATACCATGTTTCAATGAGCTTTTTCCAAAAATATTGTCTTTTTTTTCTTAATTCACTAAGGTAAGATTTTAAATAATACCTTCAGCTAACTTGTTTTCAAAACATAGGAACCCTAGATGAATCCATTACATTTGATGATTTTCTTGAGTTGTTTTAGAATAAAGTGAAGTAGAGCAGAGTGGAGCAGAAGAAAAAAGAAAAGGAAAAGAAAAGGAAAAAAAAAAAAAGACAGATGTTGCTTCAAGAACTCCAGAATTCTCTTTTTCTTCCATGGTTTCAGGGGAGGTTCCCTGTTTCTTCTGCTCCAATTGCTTCCCTTGCAGGACAATGGGACTGCCTGCTCCTGGGCTTTTAGGAGCTCTCCATGGAGAATTGCCAGCTCTTATAGAGCCCGAGACCATCTACCTCAGATTCCCAGGGGACACTGCTAAGAAGCTACCTGAGAACCTTAAAGTTTGCTCTCTCGAAGTCCAGAGATTCATCTTGGTTAACCTGTATTCTACCTATATCAAAAAACTTCGAACTCAAAGATTTCATAATCACTGTGGCCAAGGCAGCCAGCTACCATCACATATGCCACGAGGCCTTCCCAATTATCAAACAACAGGTCTAGTAAGGCATCTTTTCTAGGTGTCTCACTAAGTACTTGTGACAGGATGTTATTTTTGTAATACTTACGTTTTTTTTAGAGAAGTCAAACCAGGAAGGAATGTTCCAGCAGCCCAAAGTCATTGTTTCCTTCCAGACTGACAATGCTGAATCAAGTCCACTTTTCTTTGCAACATTTTTGATGATAAGACAAAATCAAATAACTTCAACAAGTCTATGATAATTACACACTCTCAAATGGGTTTATTTAAAGTTACAAGCTTCGTAATAATGAACTTATCATAGAATCATAAAATCATAGAATCAAAGAATGGCCTGGGTTGAAGAGAACCTTAAAGATCATCGAGTTTCAGTCCCCCCGCCACGGGCAGGTTCACCAACAACTAGACCAGGCTACCCAGAGCCAGATCCAGCCTTGCCTTGAATTCTTCCAGGGATGCGGCATCCACAACCTCTCTGGGCAACATGTTCCAGTGTATCACCACCCTCTGAGTGAAAAACGTCCTCCCAGCATCTAACTTAAATCTCCCCTGTCTTAGTTTAAAACCATTTTCCCTTGTCCTATCACTATCAACCCATGTTAACAGTTGTTCCTCCATCTGTATACTCTTTTCAAGTATTAGAAGGCCACAATGAGGGCTCCCTGGACCCTTCTCTTCTCCAAGCTAAACAAGCTTAGTTCCCTCAAATTTTCTTCATAGGAGAGGAAAAAAACTTGTCACACAAGTATTCTCTAAATTCCTGACTGATTTGCTTAAGAATTTTAAATTAATTCTTCATGCTTTTAGCAACATAGACACAAGTTTGGATGGAGAGAACTCAGTGGCCTATAGCTCAGTGTTTATTTCCTCTGAGCTGTAGAGTTTGTTTTCTCACTTCCATTTGTTTCCAAATAAATTAGGGCATTTATGCTCCTTATCTAAACTAGGTAGAGAGTTGCTAACCACTGTCAATTCTTTTATAATTAACAGAGATGAAGAAGACTGCTGCTGTTGGGAGCAGTAGAGTTTGCTTCCCTTTCTCATGAAGAGAAACAAAATGACAGGAAATGAGAAGAACTGGGAGTTGAAAAGTTAGACAGATAGTAATGTAGATATCATAGATTCAAAAACAAGTTGGGAAGTCATACTCGTCATTGAGAATAATCTGAATTGAGCTCAGTCTTAGAGAGGCAAAGAATTAGTTCTCATTCCTTGAATTTCCAAATAAAAAAATAAAAGCTACCTTCTACTAAAAAAGCTGAAATTTGTTTGCAATGAAGGAACTTCTTTGCCTGGGGGCATTTAAAGTGGTTCAGTCAAGTATCAAAGTGCACCTGAGTTGTTGCCTGCAAGTCTCAAGAAGTATGAAACATTAGTTGTTGTAGGATTAGGTCAGCAACTGAGTAGCTGAGGAAAACACTCAAAGTCCAAAAGGAATCTGGGAATATGGGAAGGTGCTAAACTGCAAGAAGTAGATCACAGAATCATTTGAGTTGGAAGGGACCTTTAAAGGCCATCTAGTCTAATTCCCCTGCGATGAACAGCGACACGCACAGCTAGACCAGGTTGCTCAGAGCCTCGTCCAGCCTGACCTTGGATGTTTCCAGGGATGGGGGCTTTGTGAATGTAGATTGTAGAGCTTGGAGATGCAAATAGAAAAGAAGGAAGAAGAGTGGCTGGAAACACATGTAGAGAGATTGAATTTTAATACACTCAGTCAGTAACAACATTATTCCTCTTGCACATTTTGCATTTTCATCCAGTTCCATTTAACACGTGCCCAAATGATGAAGGCATGTTCTAACATATGAAACAATTGACATCTTTAAAAAATAAAGAGAGTTTCAGGTAAGAAGATACATGATCTCCAGCAGGTGATTTCTGTAGAGCAGCTATTCCAGGCAGACCTCTGTAGGTATAAGTTCCCTCCATACTCATCAACCTGTAACATAGTAGTCTCAGTCTGGCACTGGAGGCAGAGTCACTGTAGTCCATGATGTGCAATACAAACTCTTCTGAATAGAAGGTGACTGTACCATGGCTTTTTTTTCTTTTTTTTTTTTTCCAGACATCTCAAGGCTTCTATGAATTTTGTTTGTTAGTGTTTACAGCTGAGGCTTGTTATGTGACTAAATAAATTTTTATAGCTCCTTCATCCCCTCTTTGCACATTATGACATAGGAAGGCTTTTGAAGAGTAAGTAGGCCATCCAAAACAAAAGCAGAATATTAAATTCAGCATCCTTAATGCTTAGTGTTTTCCAAAGCTACTGTTACTTTTATGACATTTCACCACAGCCGTTTATGTCTATGGGGACTAACAGAAAAGATCACACATTGTACAGAGAGTGTAGTGTTAAATTTATTCAAAGTGAATAAATGTGTTATCTAAAAAAATTATTTCTTAACTTTTTCCTGGAGGATTGTGCTTAGTTGCATCCTTAAGGACAACAGGGCTGTATTAGCATCAGGTTTAAAATTCTTATATTAAGAGTAACTTTTATCTGTAACTTTTATATAAAGCAGTACATCAACTTTAACATACTGCGTTGAAAGAGAGTAAACACCTTGACTGCATCAATGGCAATTCTTCAACTAGACTTAAAACCTGGAAACAAAAGAGAGCTAAAAGAAAAAAAAAAAGATGTTGAAAGGAAGCAAAAAAAAAAGCTGTACTGACTTCTTCAGTATTTTTTCGGCTTTCACATGAACTTTAATTCCTTTATAAGGGGTTTGAATAGTTACAGTGAAATTGTGATAGTTCAGAGTGCAAAGGAAAAATGTCTGTATCTACAGCAACAATAGGCTGTTAGTATGTCTTTGGATGGATCCCTCCACTTAACGTTTAAAACACTCTTGCAAAAAACCTTTTGCAGAAATGTTCAAGGACATCAAACAAATAATTTATATATTTAAAAACTGTGCTAAAAACAATCTTATCTCCAAGGATTTCTAATTACAATGTAAGTCTCATTTTAACAGTGGAATTAAGTATCAACTTGCTTTACTCTTCAGGAAAGTGTTTTGAATGTAACTCATGGTGATAGGCTGACCTGAAGTGAAGTGCTTTCCCCCCATCCTTCCAGCAAGCGTATGGATGCCAGTATTCCAATCTGATTACTAACAGTGGGAGTGTTGCTAAGTATTAGCAGGATAATTTCATTTTTATAGCCCAGATCACCTGGATGTAGGCATAATTTAATAAGAAGAAACCAAAACAATTTGAAAAATACTTGTTTGTTTATTTGTTTTTGTTTCCCACTCTTCCTGGGACTTTTTCTGACATTATATATCCCTTTATAGATATATATTCCAATAATATTATTACATGTTATCCCTTCAGTTTTCTAAATGTATGTAGAAATATGCACTGAGACCAGTCTTTCCAGTGACTTTCTTATTATAAGTCTCTAAAAGTTGGATCTTGCTTCTTACATCATGTGCCATGATTGTAAATGCACCCATCTTCATAGAAAAAATCATGCTAGGATGTTACCTATACATATAAAGGATGTCACAGAATATTAAATACATGAGTTTCTTCTGTACCATTTCTTCCTCTAATGTTCTCTTTTGTCTCAAAAGAAATTATTGTGTGCTAGCAACACCAAGATACTTTATCCCGCTTCTTCTTCTATAATGGAATAAAATTCATAGAAAAATAGGGCTGGAGAATACCTCAAGAGATCATCTAGGCAACGCAGCTTCTCTAACAGCAGGATCAACACTACCTGTATCTTTCCCAAAAGAAGATTATCTATATTTTGTTCTTCAAAAATTTGACAGGACGTGCAGGTGCCTGTCTAAGAAAATAACTTCAAACTCTAAGATTCTTCTTATTATTCAGTCTGTTCCAAAACTTCCCAGAATATCAAGCCCAATATCAAAACCAGATTCATAGATTCATAGATACATTAGGTTGGAAAGGACCTACAAGATCATCTAGTCCAACCATAATGATGTCACTCCAGCTGTATGCATATAGGAATACTCAAACACCAAGGTGTCAAAATAATGTTGGTATTCAGTCTGTCTACTGAACTACATTGTTGACATTTTTCCCCCTTCGTTTCTCTTCCCCCTCCCCTTTCCTCTTCCCCTCCTTCCCTTCCCCTTCCCCCTTCCCCTCCCCTTCCCTCTCCCCTCTGTTTACCATGAGATTTTTGTCACTTCTTGCATCTGGAAACATATCAGCTCTTCAGTCTTCATTTTTAAAGGTGATATATATTCTTTCCATCCTTTTTTTCCTGTACATTGATTTCTAAAATCTGTTTTTTAAAACAGTTTAACGAGAGGAAATATCTCCTTCTATGCTTTGTTTTAAGAGCTTCAGAAACTCAGGAATAGGATTATGCTCCCCTGTCTGTGTTTTACCTTTGTGCCTTGTTCAGTTACTAAACATTTAAGGGGAAAGATCAGCTGCCCTCCTAATGCAAACACAGACCTTTAGGAAGCACATCAATGCAAGCTGCTGCTCTCAGGGTTTGCAGAGTTGAACCCTGTCACAGTTTATCTGCTGCCAGCTTCAAACTGTGGTTTGACATTTCTGGTCAAGAGGGGTGGCCTTGTAAGTCCCAAGAGGGGATAAATCTGAAAAGACAGAGAGGAGCATATTGTCTCCCTACAGCAGTTCTCTGCCAGCCTCCACTGCAGATACCTGTTACCAGCAAGACATTGCTTTGAGGAAGCTCGTCACAGCATGATCTTACTTGTGCCTGCAGTAGCAAGCTGTCAAAGCACAGCAAGAAGGAGAGAGATGGCAGGAGGCATCAAAGGGAACTGCTAAGGACTGAATAGGAATGAAAATAAAAGCTGCAGCCAGTGTAACTCCCTTCCCAATGGGAGGGAGCAGAAGTGCAATAAGAAGGAGTGGTCATGGGAGACCTCAGGGCCAACTCACTCCCCTTGTAACCCAGCTGTTACAATAGACTGGGAACTTGAGAGAAAATCATGAGAAAATTACTGTGGTGCAGAAAGATGCTTGTAAAAGTACTGCAGTGCCTTGTCTCAAAGCTGCTGGGGAGCTATTACTTTTTTTTTTTTTTTTTTTTTTTTACTTTAAGTGATGAGCTGTGGAGCTCAAACTCTTTAGCACTGCAAAATCTACACCTGTTTTTACCCATAAGTGGATGTGGTTCTGCTCTGAGCCAGGTACACTGATCTGAAGTGGGCAAGGAGACTGCAGCTGCCATCATCCAGGTGTCATCACCTTCAAGATGGGTTTCCCTCTAGCTAGTAAAAGATTATGAGGACAATTTCTCACTGGTATAAAAAATGCAACTCTTTGTCTTCCTGTGATATAAGTATCCATGAGCAAGCTATTCCCAGGAGTATGTTCTTTAGTATTTTCAGTCCACACCAGGTGCAAGCTTGAACATTTAGATCTAACTCATAAAACAGCCAAAGATTCTCACCCCCGCTTGCATCGGCTTTCAAACCACACATATGTGTGACAGAAATTGAGCTTCACTGGGACTGTGCAGGTGATCAAGACCCAAGATCACAGTTTGATACAGTGAGACTAAATGTTCTCAGCTTGAACAAATGTCAGGTATGCTCAAAGAGTGAGTCTCAGAAAGCTCTTCACATTGGAAGTGACACACCACAGATGACCACTACAGAAGACCCTCCTAAAGATGGAGTCTTTGCTATTCTTATGGGCTATATAGGGAAAGCTGTCAAAATTTGCAATGGCAGTTCTGTTAGTCAGAGTGAAAGGGCTGCCTGCAGGGTTATGAATACCATAATACAGGTATAAGTAGCCTCAGGAAAAAATAAAAGAGGGAGCTGGATACAAGCACTTCAGCAGCAGAGGGAACCAAACAAACATTGAGATATTAAGGGAGAAATGGGAAGAAAACAGGACAGTTTAGGAAATACAGGGATTAGCTGAGAGCTCATGTTGTTTTCAGAAATGGACATAGATTCATTCAGCTGGGAAACCAGGGAGTCTCCCAAGAAGGAAAAAGGAGGACACAGCAATGCTACTTTCACAGATAAGCATCTATGTTAGAAAATCCTACTAGACAGACAAAAGAATGCATTTCATATTACTGCCACAGAAAAATGAGAGGTTTCATGCTGGAAGCTTTTGTGCATTTGCTTTGCAACACACTATATATTTATTGAATGTACTGCAAAAATAAGTCACTTGGGCTCGTGCTTGAGGTATTAGGAGTACCTCACTTTATCCTGAAGTTACAGAGAGTTAAATAGAAGCTTGATGGGCTTGACATCATTTAGCAAATATCTGTAAGTATGACTGCTGACTTGGCATGTACCCTCATAGGCTTTGGTCCTGTATTGAAATACCTGTTGTCATGTACTATGGTTTATTTTCTCTTTGCCTTCTCTACCACAGATTCACCATCGTTATATCATTCACTGATTATATCACTGAGATAATGTTCAGTCTCAGAAGAGCTTTCTAATGGACTTCTTGATTTCAAAAAGATTGTGTTATCAAGACTGTGTACAGAGGATGCTTTCTATTAGCCTTCTTCCTACCCTAACTATAGCCAGCAGCTTGGATTCCATAGTAGGGATAAGCTATTGGAATAGCAACATTTACATCCTACAAATTTGCTATTATTTCAGTAAAGAAAATATGTATTATTGACTTCAGTAAAGCTGCTTTCAGGATGAGCTGTCTTAATTAGCTGAGATCATGATTCAAAACTGTATGCCATCTGAGGAGCCTCGTAAGTACATGCTTATTTTTAAATGAATGTTTAAACTCCATTGCAGTCAACTCTTCATGTGAGCTCAAAATGCTAGGACTCTGTTTCAGGATAGATTACAGCTGAGTTCAGGATAGTGGTGATATATCCTGGCTATAGTTTTCATTCTGACCCCTTTCTTAATGAAAATCTGCAGAACTGGTTCATCTGCTCTTATAGCAGCCGTTGAAGCTCTGCAAATTTATAACCCAGTGCATTAAAGTAAATCAGCACAAGTTGTAGCCTGTGAACCCTGTTAGGTCAGTACCCCAGGCAGACTATTTGGCTATACCCCATGAACGCAGCTACCTCAGGGGTAAATGTGAGCATGAGAAGTCACAGTGGGCCTGTGCAGATCCACCCCAGGCTGTACAATTCCCACCTCACATTCTGTACACTCCCATTTTCCTTGGCTCAGTCTCGGATCAGAAACAGAAAAGTTTTATGCTTTTGCATCTAATAGGCCTGAATATGAAATCAAAATGCAGAGTTGCTTGTGAAAGAAAACTCTGGTCTTGTTAGCTCTCATCAATCTTTTCCAGCTGTCTTTCTATTGAGATCTCTCTGCTCTGATGTGCAAAAGTCAGACACAGGAAAAGGTGGATGAAAAACTGCCTCCCAAGTGCTTTTATGGCTTTGAAATCATAGTTTATTTTTCCACCTTTTTCTCCCACTTTGTGATAATCACTATTATGTCTTTTTCCTACATCTTTCTAACAGAATAGTTGAGCAAGTTTTCTGCCACCTATTATTATTCCTCTGCACTTTTTAAGGAACAACGTTCATTTAAAAATTCAAAGTGGCAACCTCCGTCTGTGGCTCTGTGGGGCTCAGGGCTATAAACACAGAAGTTTCACTTAGCTTTTCATTTCTAAGCAAGATAAAATATAGCTTATTTGGGTCACTACACTTTTTTTTTTTTTTTTTAGTTTTCCTTTCTTGTGAGGGATATAGATTCAAAACAAAACTGTTTGCCACAAATTTCAGTCTTTCATGCTGTATTACACATAAATTACAAGCTACATATCAAGGCTTTTCTAGGGCTAGCTATCACCCTTTTATATCATCTGAAAAGTTGGGAAGGGTTAGTCTGGGTCAATCTACTCAGCATGAGAAAACCTGTGATCTTATCACAAGTTAAAATAGAAATGAAAACCAAAAAGAAACAAACAGTATAAGCTTTTGTTTGGTTTTTTTCAGGATGCTTTGCAAGGGTTTTGTCATGAGTTGCTACTGCTAGTTAAAAAGCAAGTACCTTTGTCTATTCAGCTTTTTATCTGGATAACTCCAGATAAACTGGAATAAGAAGTCCATCTTTACTTGCTTGAGTATAACAGTGTGGCACACCACACCTACCTCACCAGGAACAAGGCTGAACATTGTAAGAGACAATAGCTGCATTTACTTATATTCACAGGCAAGAAAAAGTACACATCAGCTAGCACATTTAGGGAAGTTGCTGTGAGGATGAAAATTCAAACACATCAGTTTGTACTTTTACTTGGAAAGAGGCTCAGATGATGTTGGCCCTCCTTGTAGCATCCTGCAGTCTCAATGTAATTCTTGTAATCCACAAATCTCCCTCTTGCTTAGATCAGCACACCCAATTTGTGTTACAAAACCCTTAGGTATGCACAATGAAAGTAGAAACGGACTGTGGAGTCTCAAGCCATCTCATATAAGAGATGGAAGAAGAAGCAACACTGTCCGAGTCAGGTAAGAATGGCTGTTACAAGGCCATTTAAGAAGCAAGGTCCTGAAAACTTATGAAATTACATGTCTAAAGCTGCACTATTCACCAGTCCTTGAGCCTGGAGTGTGCAGAGATTTGTCACATTTCATAGAATTAGAGAAAAGACCTCTATGGTCATATAATACATTCATACACCTACCACCAATATTCTCCACTAAACCATATCCCTAAGTACCACATCTACACATTACTTGAATGCCACCAGGGACAATGACTCTCCACTTCCCTGCGCAGCCCGTTCCAGTACCTGACCACTCTTTTAGAGAATAAACTTTTCCTAATACCCTACCTGAACCTCCCCTGGCTCAACTTAAATGGCTTTACCTCTCATCCAAACACTGTCACCTAGGAGAAGAGGCCAACACCCATCCTACCACAACCTCCTTTCAGGGAGTTGTAGAGAGTGAAAAGGTTTCCCATGAGCCTCCTCTTCTCCAGACTGAACAATCCCCAGTTTCCTTTTGAAAGTTTCCTTCTATTCTTGTCTTCATTGAAATACTATTTTTCGTTAAAACTCTGCTGTTTTTCTGTACTATCATTATACTACCAAGCACTTTTTCATTGATATATGCTGGAGCTGGCCCTTATAATAGCAAGAGTTGGCGACAGCAAGCAATTCAGGAGCGACTGAATCTGTCTTGGCACACCTCTAGTTTAAAAGATACCTCACTGCAATTAATTAACTGAAATCTGAGGGCTTCCAGAAGGAAAGTTATATGAGTTTTCTCCTCTGGGAAGGAATCATTCAAGCCAAATCACTGTTAACTGACATATTCACTCTTGAATTCTTTCAACTCGGCATCCACCTAGAGTGTTTTCTCTCTTCACAGGAGAAGTGCCTGTGGAAAGTTATGCACTTTTATCAATTTCTTTCAGATTCTTTTTATTTATTTATTTATTTATTTTTCTCTGAAAAAAAAAAAAAAAGAGAGAGAAAAAAGTACATTTAATGTTGATGTCACTGTTCTTGATAGCAAAGTTTTCACTGCCTGCAGAACAGATGGAGTTACAGTGCCAGCAGGGCAAACTTCCCACACCTCACAGTGCTCTTCCTTCATTAAAGCCAGCAGAAAGAATCTCTTCTACACCAGACTCATAAAATTTGCTGGCATCACAAGCACTTCCCCACTGCCTCTTCTCTGTGCGGAACAATTTATTCCCTACAGTGAGTCCTCTCCTCAGTAACATCAACAGTAGAGGAGTGCAGTATGGTGCAGACCTCCAGCCAGCACTTCTATCAGGAAGGTTGTCTCAGCCAATGCCTCCTCTGCAGTTCTCCATCTTTGGCTCTTCTCTTTTGTAGAAAGCTTAGAGCAGGGCCTACGAAGGTGGGTTAGGCTCTAAACCTATGAATCCCACTCCTTGTCCACCTGGAAGGAGGGGAACCACCCAGGCACTCTTATCCGTCCTATGACAATTTATCCAGGACCCCATTTTAACACACCTGGAAGAGCTGCAGCCAACTCCTCCAGGAAGCGCTGACCACTCCTCAATTTTGTTTATATAATTGGATGGGAAATTGCCAGAAACCTTCCTGCTTGCTTCTGCTGATTCTCCACTGACATACCAGCAAAGGACATTGTGGCTTTCATGGTATTTCCATACTTGTTTCTCTGACCCGTGAAATGTGACTTCTGTGAAACTCTGATATTTCCTTTATCCCTCAAGGATCAGGGATAGAAACATAGAAACACTAGGTTGGAAAGGACCTACAAGATCATCTAGCCCAACCATCCTCCTATCACCATTCCTAACCACTAAGCTACTAAATCATATCCCTTTGCACCTCATCTAGAAGCTTAGATCTTTAAGTTCAAGTCTTGTAAGCCATAGTTACTGAAAGAATCATAGCCATTCTCAACAGAATGATTAATAGGGTTGACACTGCCAACGGTTCTGTTTCCTGTTGTTCCTATAGTTTCCACTAAAATCTTGCTTTGGATATAGGACAATTCTTTATCAAATCATGCTTTTTCCTCTAAACCTGGGGAGGATATGATAGCATTGCAATATAAATTTTTAAATACACCCTCTATGAAAGCAAACTGATTTCCTGTCTGACTTGCTCATCTATTACCTAGGGAGGATGAAAGTGAAGTTCTTACATGTTATGTAACCTTACCCTAATCTGATTTTTATGCATGAAACCACATTGCAAGTGCATGAGTGTGAAAAAACTTGGGAAAGAGCTATAGTAAACAAGGAGGAACTGAACACATGGGTTGGATTCCATCAGGAAATCTTAGCTTAACTATCCACAGCACATGGCACAAAATATCACACAATTAATTCCTGTTTAATTTTTGCAGCAAGTCATTATGGGTACGAGAGAATGAGAAACTCAACAGAATTAGGCAATTCCCTTGTTAATAGGTTGTTTTTTTCAAACAAGTACGGGCTGAACCACTACTCCAGAATTAAACTGATTTTTAAATTTCCTCATCTAACAGAGAAATGACTTTTTACTGTTTTTCCTCTTTTGTCTGAAGTAACTGGAAAATTTGGAAGGGTCAGAAGGCAAAGAAAACATCTTCAAGCTGAAAAGTAGTGATTTAATATGCTAAACATCAAGAGAGACCTCATTTTTCCATACTCTAGTCGGCATGCAGCTATTTACTTACCTCAGAGCTAAGAAGTGTTACTAAATGAGGGCTGGCGCAGTTCATGCTATCTTTGCACTATATGAGAGGGACAGAGAACAAGGGAAAAGTATATTTTATATTCTGCAAAAGTAGGTGTTAGAGTTTTCTCAACTTGGCTTTAGTTCTTCACTATCAGTCCCTAAAAAAAGCATGATAATGATGAACACTCTTTTCTCAGGGAATCTGTGTCCTGGCTACCATCGCTTTACAGGAGCAGTGTCTCAGATTAGATCTCACACCATATTTGAATTTAGAGCATATAAACATAACTTAATATAATTCCCCTCTACATTATTAGTCTGTGATTTCACTCAGAAGATGTTCAAAGTGAAGGATCTGCCCGCGGATCTATAGACAAAACAAGAAACAGTTTGTTTTAATTTGTCAAGAGGAAACTTCCTACTCAAAGAAATGAGGACTACCTTAGTTTTGGATGTACTCATGACTCAAAACAGGTTAAGATATCCTTCAGCTGCTTTCATACTATAGGAACTTATCAGTTTTTCATCATTTTTACACTTGCAGCTTAGGCTTCCAGTGCAGATAACTACATGTAGATGCTTTAAACTTGAGTTAAGGATTGCCCTTGAGTTGATAACAGTTATTATCCATGCTTAATGGGATAAACTAAAGCATTTGAGCCAAAAGCAACTACCAACTGCTTAAAGGGGAACCTGCACTCACAGAGAATAAACAACAGTGGTTAGAGTATTAAGAAGCTATCAAACTTTCCCAGCAAAGTGGCTATTCCATCACAGCAGTCTGCCACAAGGATCATGAGAGTGCTGGGGCATCTCCTCTGTGAATACAGGCTCAGAGAGGTGGGTTTGTTCAGCCTGAAGAAGAGAGAGTCCTGGGGGGGCCTCACTGCAGCCTTCCAGTGCCTAAAGGAAGCCTCGGGAAAGATGGGGAGGCACATTTTACAAGCACATGAAGTGAAAGCACAAGGAATAATAGCTTTAATCACAAAGGGTGTAGATTTAGGTGATATATATGGAAAAAAATATTCAATATGAGGATGGTGAGGCACTTGTCCATGACCAAGGTCTGCTGAGTGCAGAAAGGATTACAAACAGCTGGTAAGGAATCACTGACATTACAAAGCATGTTCTTAGCATTTGCGTATTAATGTATCTTTTCTTGCTTTAAAGACATCCTCTAAACTACATCTGTTCTTTTTGACAACAAATCTTTGGGTTAGAACTGGAATACACTTTCTGGAGTGCAGCAAGCCCTGTGCATATGAGTGAACTTTCAAATAGGACTCTACCCTCAGACTTTTGACTCTACAGTCAATGAGGTGAAGGTGAGGAGATAATGGATGATGTGGATGTCTAATGTGGATGTAAATGTGGATGAAACTAATGTGGATGCCTTTTCTCTGTGTTGGCTGGTGCACTTGGACATCTATCTGCTCTGTGGTTTTACATCTTTGATGTAAAAACCTCACTGCGGTTACATGACAGCCAAAAAACTGCCTGTAAAGGGCTGTGTAGGCCTCACAGCATATAAGACAATGGTGCAGCATTACAACAAAGTCATCAGTAACTGAGTAATGTGCCATCATATCAGTGCTAATTGAAATTAGCTAATGTGGATTGAATAATCAGGTGAAAATACGTACTTATTTTCACTGTTTTTTTCTGTTTCCTGTCTTCTTTAATTAGAGCTGAGAAAGACCTCAGTGAAGCATTTACTGATATAAAACTACCTCTAGGCCAGCTCTGCACTACTCTGGGAGCAAGGTGAAGAGTGTCGGTGACTGGAAACTTTGAAGACCCTCCTGGGCTCTAATAAAAACTTGGTACACTTACACTTGAGGAATGTTGCAAATTTGAATTTGGTGATTTTTCATGCTGATGAATTGCTGAGTTGAGACTTGTGAGAAAAAGGTCCAGTTCTCCATCTGTCATAAAGTTCCTGCATGATTCGGGATTAGCTGTTTGGTCTTTGTGGCTCAAAGTCTAGGCCAAAAAAATAAAAATAAAAAACAGCTAAACTCTATCTCTCATTTCTTGAGTAATTTCACAGAAAGTGTCATGAGATTGAGATGAGCTTTCACTAGTCTTTACACATCTGTTTGCACTCTGAATACATAATATATTTGTTTCCACATAGCATTGATCTTTCCTCTAATGTATATGAATAGCTGATAAACATGGAAAGGGAGGAGGCTTGGCACCTCTGAAACTGAAATTAAGAATTCAGCTGTTGAGCTGAGCCCCTGGTGCCAAAGCCTTTAGTGTGCTTTCAGGTCTACTCTACACTTGCTGTCTGTTTCCTTTTAATTCAGGCACTTTAATCCAAACCCTTACTGATGCAAGGATATATGGAATCTAAGGACATCTGGTTAAAAGCTATCAGCATAAGAGACAAAGATAACAGGCAAAGATAAGAGAAAGGGAAAACAATACATTAAACATCTAGATACACAAGCCCTGAGGACAACATGAGATAACAGACAACAGCAAAGTCTGGTCACTGGCTGAGGAGCCACTGACAAAATGATTCAAAGCCTTGAGGTGGTTCAGCCAGAACATAGTATCTGATAAGAAGATAGGAAACGTGTCCCACAGGAAAGAGACAACTGATTATAGGATATTTGAGAGGACTTGAGGGGTTACATTAAGCTGCTTATGGGATTCTTTGAAGGGATTTGGGGAATGTGTGAAAATTATAATGGGACAGTTACGTAAAAGCCAAATTAGAAAAGGGAAGGATCAGTTTAGATCATGCTGGAACATGGGAAAATGGAGAACTGCAGTCTGTCCTGTCTTCTTATTAAATCCTATTGCCACTTCCTGTGTGACTACTCTCTGAATTGTTTGATTTGCTCCTGAACTTCAAGCTAGACTAGCCAGACAGCACCTGGAAAGACATAAGGTTGAAGTTGGTGGTTAGATCAGTGGGCCTGAGTTTGTGCTTATTTACTTAAAAGTATGTATGACTATAAGAAAATCTCAATCCTGATCATCGGGAAAGGAGGATCAGGATTAAGCCATTTGCATTTTACATGTCTCTGCATGTGCTCCTGTGATGGTGATCCACACCTCCCCCAGCTTGCTCCTGTGACCTGTCTGTTACAGACAAGGTCTTGCTAAAAGAGGTATGCCCCTTAATGTTATGCTTGCACAGAGATCCCATGCATCCCTTACATCTTGATGTCAGGAGATTCCTTGCTGATACAGATCAGTAACTGGCTCATTGTTTTGTTACTTTTTCTAATATTGTATCTTAGGTCGATTGTGGCCATATGATCCCTTAGATATAAACTGATGATCAAATCTGTGAGTAGAAATGGATTCAACCATACCAGTCTTCTCTGAGAAGGAGTTTAGAAAGCACGAGGGCTCACTATGAACCTCATGACTCCAGGAGGAGGTCTCCTGGGTGCATATGTTTCACCCTGCTCTCTCTGCAGTAAATAGTCAAGTGTACTTCTCCATCTCAAATCTTGCTAAGTTTCTGTCTTAATTACAACTAAGCTTTGTTAAATCACAATATCCTATCAGTAAATATATTGCCGCTACTCTCTTATGAGTGTAGTTTCCATCTGTAACAGCTGGCAGTGTTAATGTGGATGCCTTTTCTCTGTGTTGGCTGGTGCACTTGGACATCTATCTGCTCTGTGGTTTTACATCTTTGATGTAAAAACCTCACTGCGGTTACTTGCTGGGCCTACAAATGGCAACAACAGCAGACTCACCAGTGGATGACAAAGGAGAGGGAAATCATGGCTGGGTGGGCAGCTGGCAGATACCCAACAATAATTAAGCTATAGTTTTGTGATATACTAAGTTCTGGCTATGGAACAGCAGTTTGAACAGCATTCTGTAGCAGTGTGATCCTGAGCATATCATTTTGTGCCCACAGACATCCGCTTCTGCATTAGAAGAGGTTCTGGTAGATCTGAATTCTTGCAGGTAGTATTTGAAGATCTGTTGCTGAAAAAGGCTAAATGAATGTAGGATACTAATAATATTAGTATCTTAACAGCTCTAGTTTTTCATTCTGGCTCAGCTCAGAATGGTGCAGTCGTGTGAGTAAGTGAAGAGGTGTTGTTTGGAACATTCGCGTTTCTGAAGAATTCAGGATAATGGTTAAATCAAGGACCTGTTTTATCTGAATATCACATGTCCTTGCCCAATGAAATGAGTTAAACTCAACAAAACTAATTGTGCATGAGTAATTATGCCTCAATAGGATTCAAGGTCATACAAGCCTTCATGAGTGAAGTGGCTTTCATAGCCCATGAAATGAAAGTCACCTTGAGGTTGTCTTGTTTAGGGGGAGTTTGTGATTAGTGACAGTATTTAAGTATATATAATATGTGTTTTTTCTTATAGGAAATAAGATTGCAGAGCTGAAAGGGTAGCTTGTTCTTATGTGAAAGAGCTCTGGAAAGCTATTTTAAATAGAAGGAGAACAGAAAGCGTATTTTCCTAACACCAGGTGTTATAGAAAGTTATACTCAAAATTATCTTCCTTGACACTGTGTTCACAATA
The DNA here is from genome assembly GCF_038088225.1 of Cyrtonyx montezumae. Taxonomy (NCBI): domain Eukaryota; kingdom Metazoa; phylum Chordata; class Aves; order Galliformes; family Odontophoridae; genus Cyrtonyx; species Cyrtonyx montezumae. The sequence goes on from NW_027072089.1 coordinate 6,034,155, forward strand.
CCAAAATTATAAGTTTTAATAATGGCACAAACATCATACTGATATTTCCAAGTTGACATATTAATCGGCAGAAAGTGTAAAAAATACATAGTTCATCTCTCTTTTTTTTTCCCTCTTTATCACTGCTTTTACTTTCTCCAGCTAATTTTAGTCTCTTTCTTGTCTACACATGCTTTCATGCTTCATCTTCTTGATAGTGATTCTGTTTTTTAGAACAGATGCAGCATTCGTTTTCTGTGGACAGGAACCTTTTTCATTTAAAATGACCTTGTTTCTGTCTCAGTTCATTTCATGCATCAGTTTAGAAGACAATACACAGAGTTGGATGAGCAAATGGTCAGGTGAAATACAGTAAATCTCACAGGCCTTTTCTAGTTATTATTCAATTTTTGGAAGGACATATATCCTCACCCTGTAAATGGGAAAGTCAAAGGGCTTACTCTGTTGCAAATGTGTTCTGTTCCCTTGCATACTCTGCTGCATTTCAATCCCACTACTTATTTTAGACAGCAAAAATGAGGACAAGGCTTATGGTGTCTACCCTGTAGAAAAGATGTGCAAGATTTTGTGAGATCCTTTAGATACTGTAGAAGCATGCAGCTGTTATTGTGGAAATAGACTGATTTCTGCACAGAACTCGCATTGTTATTAAGCAAATTGTTTTTTGCTGTAATCAAACAAGAACTTTAAGAGTATAGACTGTAAAACAGCCCACACCTCAGTGACAAATAGTGATACATCTAAACATTTTGGATTCAGAGGAGTCATACTTTGAAAAGTCTGTCTTCCTCTCTGCCTCCTGGAATCCCCCTAAACACAGCCCACATATGTGCTCTGTCCATCAGTTTTATCCTATCATTGTGAGACCATCGCTGGAGGGTGTTCCCCTCTCCCAGCATCAGAAATCCCTTCTATGTATGAAGCAACTGACAATGAAAATGAAAGAACAATTAATAAAAGAAGGTTTCCTATGTCTTTGTGATTCCTAGGTAGATGTCTAATAAACCAGAAGCTGTATGTAAAACTTTCCTTGCAAGATAACTGAAGATGGCAAAACTGGATTCTGAGAGGTGAACTCCATTTTCAGCTTTTTTTTTTCTTCCCCAAGAGGAGCACCATCATTTTTTTTTTCCAGTTTCAGTGAAAATAGCCAACAAGTTCAAGTGTGGTGTGCAAAGAACTGGCAGATGTCTCCAATAGGAGAACAAATCAGAAGTCCCTGCATGCAGAGGCTGCTCCGAAAGTAATGCCTCCTATTTTATTATGTGTGCCTGTGATGTCAGAGGAGGATGTTGGTGGCGTGACAGTAGAAGCTGAATCTTCCCAACAGTATTCCATTACGTTCTGTTGCTGTGTGACGGATGGTAGCAGAGGGGCAGTCTTACAAAATGGCATCTGACATGGAAGTGTGGATGACATAAATGTGTGAAATTTGATTCCTGCATGTGGAAAAAAATGCATCCGTTGACATTCATTGACACTTGCTGAATGTTTATGGAGTCCGAACAGAGGATGTGAGAATGATGAGGTGGTGAGTGATGTGTTTCAGCAGTGGCACCAGCAATGTGAAAAGATAGTCATGTACCAGATGGCCATGAAGATTTTTAAGAGCATGGCATGAAGGCTCTTGTTTATCACTGGTGAAAATTTATATATAATTATTGTGAAGGTGTTGAAAAATAGTGTTTTGTAGCTGAGAATTTTCTCTATCAAATAAAGTTATTATACTCTTTGATCTGCTGTCATTTCCATGGAAATAAATTGGAGACATTACTTTCAAAGTGACCTGTGTAGATCATAAGAAAGGAAACTCAGAAAACAACAGGAATATGAGAATTCCTCATGCGGGTCTCCTTTGCTAACTTTGTGGCCCACAACATGCATTTTTAAAACAGTCATCTACGTGTCAGTTTAAGATACAGCTATTGAAAGCCATATCCATTCCTGTGAAAGCCTCTTAGCAAGCCTTATCCTGCCACAAAAAATAAAAAATAGAAAAAAGTCAACAAAGCTACAAAGTCCTAGAATAAAGAAATCAACAAAGCTTAACTGCCTTGCAGGCCAGAAAACAACAGTCTAAAAGAAGGTCTTCTAACTAAGAGTAAGTATATTTTTTCTCTTTTTGCCTAAGGTAGCAGACCCATTGTCCAGAAAGCAGCAGGGGTCTAAATACTTGCTGCTGTCAGTAGAATGAGTTACTACTTAAAGCTGCTTGGCGGTAGTCAGACTTTTATTCCCTTTTATTATAGAGGCGAGGGATTTGTGAGGTTTTAAAAAACTCACAACTTCTTCACATACCAAAAGAAACACTCTGTTTTATGTAAGATGTGTGAGGTGTACCTTTCAGACAGTCACTGAGGCTGTATGGAATCTCTGGATATCACCTAATGCAGATCTGCCTTTCTCAAAACAGGGCCAACTGAAGTGGGTTGCTGAGGGCTGTGTCCACCTGTGTTTCAAATATCTCCAAAGGTGAAGATTCCACAACCTCTCTGTGCAATCTCCAATATTTGAGCACCTCACAGTGAAAAACTGTTGTTTTTTTTTCTTGTATTTAAATGGAACTTCACGTTTCTCACCTCACTTTGTTCCCGTTCCCCCTGTCTAGTCACTGGACATCACTGAGAAGAGTGTTTTGATCTCTTCTCCTTCCTGTTAGATATTTATGAAGAGATAAGATCCCCCGAGCCTGCTCTTCTCCAAGATAAACAGTCACATCTCTCTCAGCCACTGTTTTTATGTCAGATTCTCAGGCCCCTTATCCAGTATTTCCGTGTACCTCCTGTACTGGGAAGCACAGAGCCAAGCACAGGGAAAGGATCACCTCCCTTGACCTGCTAGCGACAATATGCCTAATGCTGCCCAGAAGGCTGGTGGCTTTTTCTGCATGGGCACATTGCTGAATTATGTGCAACTTGGCGTTCAGGGGGATGCATTGCCTTGCACATTTGTTTTCTAGCCTGTCAGCCCTCAGTATGTACTGATGCACGAGGCTGCATCTGAACTTCATGAGGTTTCTGCCAGGCCATTTCTCCAGCCTGTCCCTCAGGATGGCAGCCTAACCCTCAGGTGTATCAACTGCTCTCCCTAATTTTTTATCATCTTCAGACTTGCTTAGGGTGCATTCTGACACATCATCCTTTCCAGTACCTAAAGGAGACCTTCAGGAAAGCTAGGGAAGGACTGCTTATCAGGGAGTGTAGTGACAGGACAGGGGGAAATGGCTTAAACTAAAAGAAGATAGATTTAAATGTAAGAAAAAAATTCTTAGCTATGGGAGTGGGGTGACACTGGAACATGTCTAGAGAAGCTGTGGATACCCTGTTCCTGGAATTGTTCAAGGCCAGGTTGGATGGAGATCAGGGAAGCCTGATCTGGTGTGGAGCAAACAGCCCACAGCAGGGGGATTGGAAATAGGTTAACTTTATGGTCCCTACCAACCCAATATTTCTTTTATTCTGTCATTCTGTGGTACTTTGATTCATGAAGTTATTGAACAGTACTTAACTCAATACACATGCCAGAGATACCTCATTGATTAGCCTCTAGCTCAACTTCATGCCACTGATCAACATGCTTGCACCCAGAAGTTCAGCAATTTTTCAGTCCACCTCACCATTTATCTAGTCCTTACTTCATCAGTTTATCTATGATGATGTGAAAATCTTTGCTAATGTTGAGATAAACAATGTCAATTTCTCTCCTCTAATAAGCCAGTCAGCTCACTGTGGAGTGCTATCAGACTGGTTAAACAAGATTTCCTATTTAAAAATCCATGCTAGTTTCACATGATAACCTTGTCCTTCTTGTGCATGGATGCATTTACTAGGAGGTTTTGCTCCATTACCTTCCCAGTTATTGAGTGTAGACTTCCTGACCTAAAGTCAGGATTCCTCAAGTCCTTCTTGGAGACAGGAGTGATGACACTTGTTTTTTTCCAGTAAGCAGGAACAGTGATGTCAGGCAGGTCCCTCAGCATTTATGAATGCATTCTATCAGGTCCTTAGAAGTTTTGTAGGTCTCTTTATATCCCCTGACTTGATTTCCTCTACTGAGGACAAGCCTTCATTTTTCTAGACCTTTTTTTTTCAGAGTCCAGTTACCAGTGAAGAAAGCAATGAACTCCTCATCCTTTTCTGTGTTGTTTTCAACAGATTTCCAGTTGCATTATTACTGCTGCTGTTATATTTGTAGAATCACTTCCTGCCATCATCAACATCCCTCATCCTATTCAGCGCAGAGAGGGATTCCAGCTTTTCTGAGTATTATAGAGATAGATCATTTATTTTTAGAAGGTGTTTGGATAACTCATCCACATTTCAAAGGTAGCATGTCAAATGGTGCTTTTCCCTTTCTAAGCAAGAGGTTGATCATGCTGACTGAGACTCAGCAGAAGCTGGAAGATGTTGTCTCAAAGAGACGAGATGCTGTCAGTATTTTTATCAATAGTATATGGCCTTAAACTGTGGCAGCACTGCCTGCCAAAAGCAAAACACAGGGATGGCTGGAGATGGGAGCCATGGCACTCCAGAACATGCTCCATCTCTTAATCTGAATCTCCAAATCATCCTGAATGCTGTTGTCAGCACTTGTGGTCCAGACTGCTGGCCTGACTATTCTTCACAACATCTGGTGAAGGAGTTACCTAAGCTGTAGCAACAGCTCTGAGTCAAGTTCTCAGGCCTTACACATCAAATCATATTGTTCAACCCTGAGACTTCTCTTTTAAGAACTTCTGACTTCTTGGATCCACTTCGAAGCCTCCTCCTTATAAACATTAGCACAGTGTTTGGAACATAATGCAAACATGAACAGCTAAGGAAATAGTGCTTTAGTATGAGTGTTTAAGAACGATCATTAAGTATAAGAAAAATAAAAACGAATGGGAGTCCTTACTGTACAGGAAACAGAACACAAAACAACTGCTATGGAGTGAAAGTGATCTCAGAGCTTCATCATTTCCCACTCCCACATTCAACCATCCAAATGCTCCAATCTGAGGTGCCCTACAAGCTATACAGTATTTATACTGTGCAGTAAATTCTCTTATGTTTAAGACTGTTATGGGTAGCTTGGGTCTGAAAAAAAGTAAGGTTCCAAAGATACTTCTATTGAAAAGATCCTATTAGACCCAGCAGTAATCACAGTCCATCTCCACAGGACAAAGGAAAATGAAATACACGTAAAATCCCACACAACTTGCTGCACTAGATCCTATTGGCATTATACATTTTGCACAAGCACTAACCAGTCGTCATGTTTATGCATCATGATTTTACTTGATTTCTTTGATGAAAAGTAGATCTGATATGAAGCAGTTTCCAAACACTGTTAGAGCAGAAATACATAGCCTAACTCATGTGAAGATGTTGGAAAATAAATTGTGGATAGATCATTTGGATGATTTGATTATTAAGTTTCAATTTTTTTCTGTAACATTATCTTGCAACTCCTTCTGTCTGACGCATGGGGCTTCACTTTTTGTACTCATCATTCTTCATTTTTAAAGATTACATTATTCTTTATGAAGGAACAAAGTTATAAAAGCTGGAAGACTAAGGTTCATCCCTCTAAAGCTCAGTCATCTGCAGTGTGGCTGTCTACGTTGGAGCCAGTTGTTCACTTTTGAAGTTTATTTAAAGTAGATATCTGCTTTAGTTTGAAATCTGATACTGATTGTAAATGTAGTTGCATACTACTAATTCTCATGAGCAAATCTATCTTTCATAAATACTTTCATGAATTCTACTGTATAAATAAATAAATAAATAAACAAATAAACAAACGAATGAATAAATAAATGAATGAATAAATAAAAAATGTATGTAGAATTCCTATAAAAACAGCAAAACCTTCATAGGAAGTACCTAAGAGATATCAAGCCATTTTTAAGGACAGACTTGATTAGACTTTTCTGGAAAACAGCTGCACTTAACAGCACTGCAACATCCAAAATTCATCTGTGACATACCCAGACAGCTCTTTTCTGTAGGAGTAAAAATCCTTCCACACTGAATGCAGGTTATTGTTTCATGAGTTTATAAATTTTTCATATTCAAAGATTGGCTAAGCAAGACATAAGGGAAAGTTATCAAGCCCAAAATGATGTAACAGAAACTACATGAGAAGCTTGTTGGGATTTAAGAAGTAAGGATGAAGAGAGGGCAGAGGAGGAAAACTATGATGAGCAAGATGAATGGTAAAGTCATTACTCATTCTGAGCTACCAGAGTAGATAATTGATTCCATCTTTGACCTTGATGAGAATTTTAAGCATGTTGTCTGCTTTGGCCTTGTAAAGTTTTGGCTGATGTCAGTGAAGTTTGTCAGATTACGCAGTTGGGCTATGTTATGATAGCTTGAGATTCAGACCCATTTGTGATGATTTTAGTTCACTACCCACCTGGCATTTATTTTACTCTGAAAGTAGACACATTAATTCAGTCTGACTGCACTCGGCTGGAAGAGGAAGATGTGGATAGTAGCACTGGGAATGTTAGATTGCTAAGTTTGTGTTTTGGCTTTGTCCATAGCACTGCAAATAATTCTGATCATGACTGAGTAAGATGGAAGAGTCAGTATGATGCCCAAGAGGTGCAGTATTTGACTTGCTCCCCACTCTAGCTGTGATTGAATTGATTCCAAGAATAAATTAAAAAGAACCCTAAATACTGATAGTGATAGAGTCATTCCCCTGAAATACTCGCCAGGAATTTTTAAACAAAGATAACATTTTATTTTTATTTTTATAAGAATTATCTTAGTAAGTGGAGAGGATTATGTAGGGCATCTCCATGACACCCGAAATCTGTAAAGGATGGATATTGCATTGGTTTTGTCTAGGTAGAGTTAAGTACCATCATAGTTACGGGTAGGGTGCTATGCTGGTGCTATCACAAGCTTGTATGCTTGAGATAAAAACAAGTCACTGCTTTAGTTGCTGTTCAACAGTTCTTGCACAGAGTCAAGGACATGGGAGGGGACAGAACCAGGACAACTGATCTAGACTGGCCGTATGGTGTCATGCTCACCAATTTTCTGCAGAGAAAGAAGAGGTGGGGGATACTCATAGTATTCCTTACTAACATGATTACACATGATAAGCTCTGCTTTCCTTTGCCTGCTGATGGGAAGTACCAAATGAATTCCTTGTTTTGCTTTACTTATGTGTGTGGTTTTTGTTTAACCTAGTAAATTTCAACCCAAAGTTTTATCACTTTAACCTTTCTGTTTCTCTTTCCTATTCTGCCTGGGGAGAATGTGCAAATGGCTGTGTGCTTCTGACTTCCTGACAGGGATAAAACACAACAGACATAAACTTTGGATGCAGAATGACTGGTATACTAAATGGAAACTGCATGGTGCTAGATCAGAATTATCATTTAAAAAAAATAAATGGTTTGCCAGAGGCAGATAAAAATGGATAACAACATGCAGGGTGAATGTGTACGTGGTTGTTGATCCACATAGTACCTAGACAGGACATCACCAGTCCAAGAGTAAGGTGTAGAAGATCAGCACTAGGAAAGATTTTCATCCCAAGAAAACCTCTATGGATATTTGACTGCCACTTGGAAAGAAGTGCACACCCTGCCACACATAGGTGGTTCTGCCATCACAGGACAGCGGTTGTGCAAATGTGCTGACAGGGCTTGTGCTTGAATGATTGTGGATGTTGTGGCATACTTTATGTGGAACATTGTTTGTATGCAACAAACACTCCTAATAAGATTAGCAATATTAGTAGGAAGGTTGCTTTATGTAATAAAGGAAGATTTAACTCAGTAAATATTCTTTGTGTTTATCATCATCTCATTCACTCATTGAGCTCTTTGTGCAAATTGAGCATTCATTCCCAGAGCTGTAATAGTCAGTAACAATTAGGAAACTTGAAAAGATAACTCAATGCCTGATCAAAGCCAGAAAGTGACCCAGTCCAACAGAGAGAGGCAGGGGAAGAAACCTCTTAGGGTTCAGAAAATAAACTGAGCTTATTTCAAACCAGCGCCATCTATCTGGAGGAAGATGTTACATTCTCCAGAAAACATTACTGACCCCCTTATGGTCCCCATTTAACATTTCATTTTTCTACAGCATGACTCAACTCTAGCCAGGAGACTGACTGCTGACAGAAAATGGAGCTTGGAGATTGACTCTCATCTGGGATATTAATTCCAAATCATACAGAGAAGGTGTTTGAACCATTATTCTTGCTATGTTCACTTAAAATGATGTGTGATGGTTGTGGAAGACTACTGTAATACTCCAGTCTTGGATTACCCATCTCAACTGATTTGAGGTTCCTTGCTGACATGAACCCTTTCCAGTAAAACGAGGGCGTTCATTCTCATTGCCAACAACTGGCAAAAAGAGTAACCTTGAACTTTTATTCTGCAATTCATCCTTAACAAAACTGTCCAAATGCTCCATTATAAGTGATGCTTTATCTTCTAGAAGTTTTTATTGTGATAATTTTCCCTTGCCTGTCGTACAGTCGACACTTCTGTACCTGTCTAAAGCAATTACAGATGCCTTGTTTGACAAATGCATTGGCTGTTTATCATAGTACCTCCCATAATTGTTTTGCTTGTTGACTGTGGGTTTTAGTTTTTCTGTGCTACCATCTTAGCATAAGGAGAGTTAGACTGTGCAGGTGGTAAGCAGCACATACTTCACATATTAGATTCACAGTGAAGCCAATAAAAAGTCCATAAATATAATTTTTCTTTTTATACATTTTATAACTTGTCAGTGGTGCATTTTCAATGTCATGAGGTATTAAAATGACAAATTTCATCTACTCTATTTTTTTTTTTTTAGGTTAAGTGCAATTCATACATAAAACAATATAAACAAGGATGCCTGAGAATGAAAATGAATGACAAGAAAAGATCTTCTAAGATTGAGGTTCTCATGTATCTACCGTGTCATCAGGGATAATTACCCTAAGAGGTGTAAGGTAAAAATGTTTAGGTTTGGTTGTGGATTTTTTTCCTTGACTAGAAATTTGAAGTACTTTAAAATTTTATTAATTTGGCCCTGAAATAGTCTCCATTGTGCTTAAACAGCAACTGGAGCCCAGAGTTGAATGTCTTGACTATTTGGTTTTCCTACTGGAGTAAGTGTGAGTAGAAAATCACTGAAGCAAGAGTGGAGTAGAAATCTGACTGATGTTGTCTTAGGCTACATCATTTCAGTTTTCTGCCAGAGCCCTCAGACTAATTGCCTCAGGCTCCTTCCCTGAGTAATGGATATAATCTTCAGCTAGATGTGAAAGGCTGGTAAGGATTAACACATTAAATTTTCAAGTGTTACAGTGGTTGAAGAACTGATGTTCTGTTGAATATCAAGCCACTAGTGACTAAGATAATAGGCCTGTGAGCATGCCTGCAGTGAACTGGTTGTTTCCTAAACCTTCAGTCTTACAGGCAATTACGTGCTCTTCCTCCTGGCTCCTAGATGTATGACACATGCAACACTGAGCAGTCTTAGTTTATTTATAATCTGATCTCAGACCTCTGTCTTCAGAAATAACTTCCAAGATAGTACATACTAAATAGATCCTGAGCTTACTTTTTCAGAAAGCAGAGGCATCACCTGTTTTTCTCAGCGCAAGGCAATCGAAGTCTGGGGAATTTATGTTGGCAGACTTGGCAACTTTCTTATGCTTACACGGATTGTAAGATCATTCCAACCTGAGGCTCCATTTGTTACTAGATACAAATTAAGCTGTTATATGAAGAGGCACAGATGAGTTGAAATGATTGTTACTGGAATGTGCTATGGCTTGGTAGAATTGTAATCTGGAATTTCTCACAAAGGTTTATAACATATATGACAGATGTACTGGATTTACGCTAACAGTGCAAAATACAATGCAACCGAGAAAGGTGCAAGAGAGAACTGACTTGAACCATATAGGTTTAAATCGCTAAAGGAAAGTGTTATGAACATTAAATGATTTTTCAAATGAATGGTTCACAAAATCTCATTTTCTTTAAAGTTTACTTATGCTTTATCCTTAAGGAATAAATATTATTCCTGATAAAGGGAATGTAAAGAAGGGAAAAGGAGTTTAAAAATTGAAAAGTAAAATATTGATCTTCATCTTTTCTGAAGAAAACTTTTTTTCCCTTGTTCAACTGCAGATAGTAGAAGTGCAAGAGAAATCAGAAGTTGTTTGCTTGTTTTTCTGCACCAAACCTTACATTATAATTGGAGAAAAGCTAAATTAATAGCTTTTCATTCATGAGATACATGGTTGCATTTTAATAGGTTGGCTAAACTATACTTCATGAGCAGAATACTAAATTCACTGACAGCAAAACAAAACAACTTTGTCTGAGACTTGTGTGTTCAAAGTTCATTGATCTTTTTAACTGTATTTCTTTTGTGCTGTTCCTTCAGAGATGGATAACAGAGGTTGGGAGTGAGGATAGGAGACAAACATTCTTGTCAACTTTATAAAACTTAGGGATAATACATATTTTAATAAAGGTGATTTCTTTCTCCTTGAACTAAATCTCTTTGACAAGATTTAATTTTCTTAAAAACTCCAGATTGTTGTGAATCTTAATGACTGCTGACATTGACTGCTCTGGTATTTTTTTTTTAAATCAATGTGAAAAGAAAAACAAAACAAAACAAACAAAAAAAAAAAACACACATGCATGCGCACACGCACACACACACACACAAAACCCAACCTAACACTCTTAAGTGGCTAACCTCTTCGCTTCAGGTTACTGCTGATAATTTTTTAACACAAAAATAGGTTTAGCTTTTAGATCAAGACACACAGAGTCATAGGTGAATTAAAATTCAGGGAAAGCAAAATATGTTAGCTTAACATTTCTCTTATTTTGCATTTAATAGAAAGTAAGAAGATGTCTTAACATTAACTTCCAATGTCCAGAACACGTGTTTGCACTCATGCTTTTGCTCATTTTTTTCAACACTACACCAATCAAATTTTCAGAACTCCTGTTTTGACTGGCACTTTCCTCCAGTTAGTTATGTCTTGAGATACTATCTGTGTCAAATTTCTCACCATTTCACTTTACATATGATAAGAATATCATCAGATGTGTAACTTTCTCCATTTTAAGGATTCCCATCAACTGATAAGGAGTTGACTAGAGTAAGCTTTCTGTACCAGCCATGTTAGAGGGTTTTCCTTCAAAACATGCTGAAAGGGAGTAGACTGATGAAACAGAGATCAGTCTGTTGCATACCTTTGTCTAATTCATTCTCATTTCCTAAAATAACTGCCCCTTCTTGAAGGACACAGTGGAGCTTATGTTACAGTTAGAAGCTGTATTTGGTGAAATGGATGGTGATTTAGTCCCTTGTAGAGTACTTCGAAGTGCAAATGCTGGGATAAGACATCATATTTCAAGGAGACTTCAATAGGAAAAGCATAAGGATTCCTCCAAGGGCATCTCAACGATAAGACCATTAAATCTAAAGCATTGCAACTAGGTCACAGGGAGTAAGGTCAGAGATGCAAGGCTTTTGTATTGTACAATGAATATGAATGATAGCTGCACCACTGAAGACAGTAGTAATAAAAAGCATGTTATCAGAACTAGTTTGTTACACAAACTAGCTGACACATCTCAGGGGTCAGCATGGGTATTTCAAGCATGAAAACTTGCTGAATGGACAGTACATTGATGACAAACTACTGGATTGCAAATGATACTTAATGATGGTTGGGTTGTGTGTGCTCTCTTAATGTGTTTGGTGTTCTCAGTATGGAAGATCTATAGAGAAACATATTCATATCATGGTCAAACAAGAGAAAGAAAAGGAAGATGGTTGGAAAAAAAAAAAAGCCTTCTTTCTGTTGTTTGAAGGTATAAATGCAGTAGGAACCATGCATTTTCTCTGAAAGATGAGGATCTTCCTTCAAAGGAGCATGGAGGCAGATGAGGAAATGAAAGGGGTAAAGAAGCAGATCGTGTTCTTGTTAGTTTAATGATTTATGTCTGGATTTGTTTGTCTTTGGTGTGATTAATTACTCCCAATTATCTGCTGCCACAAAATCTTCTCTGCAGAAAAAATGCATCCCTATGGGCAGGGTCTCTAAATCTGTGGATGAATCAACCCTGAGAATGTCCCAGTGATCTTCTGTTTGACACATTTTTGCTTCTACAAAACAGAAATTAAATCATGGTAAGCAATCTAGGAAATAGAGATACAAAAGGAGTAAGACAGATTTTTATCCCAGGATCTTTTGAGTGCACTCCTTATTCATATACACCTTTTGCACATTCATCACTCTTCATTGCAGTCATTGTATGTACAAAAGTGCAATTGTCCTTTATTCAGGCACCTGATTACAAACACGGGAAAAGGAAGAGGAAGCTGAATAAACAGATGGTGAATGCTGGGCTTGAATCAGACCTCAAACAACCTGTGCTGTCCTTCTTTCAGCATGTGGGAGGACCTGTTGTAGGTGAACTCTGGAGACAAGATGGGGAAGCCAGGTGAGAATCATGCCATCCTTCCATGAAAGGTGTAGATGGCATTTCCACTCGCACAGTGAGATCAGATAGGTGTCATGCCGGGTTTTATTCTCAGGCAGACAGGAAGGAATTATTGGTGATATTCTCAAGCGTTTTATTTTTAATCAGAAATCTGTAGCCCTGTAGATACCAAGAGATGGGTTTGCAAAAATGCTACTTTATTTCTCATACAGTGCTGAGGAAAGAGGGGAAAAAGGCTGATAGAGCTGAGCTGATTTCTGCAAGTTTCTGAGATGGACTGCTTTAGGAGATGTGTTGAGGACTGATCCCTTTTGCAAGTCACTTTTACTTTATTTCTTCTGGAATTTTTTCAGTATTTCATTGTTGCTTCTGGGTTTTCCACTGACCTACATTTATTCTTGCTTTTGCCCTTCTGCTAGGCATGTAGCAATGCTTTCCCAGATGCCTTGTTTGCCTCAACAACCTTCCCTCAATGTCCTGTTCATTCAGTTGTATTTTATCAGATAATATTAACCATAGAAATTCACCATGAATTGGGGATTTTCCATTTTCTTCATATCAGGGAGGTACATCAGTAATATACAGGATTGTATGGGAGGTCTATTAAGGAGACAAGAAATTCTGTTTCACTTTCAGATGCCTTATAGGTCAACTCCTGACTCTGGTAGAATGTTACTTGAATGTAAGTCAGGGTAAAATTTAGCCTGAAGTATAACCTTCCTTTCAGAGCCAACAATTTACTGTCTAGTTTGTGGATAGCATGAAATTAAGCAGAACTACCATCCCAAAATGTAATAAAATCTATTGACATCCAAACTATGTATTATGCATATGTAGTCTATTATCCTGAGGCAAAAATGCACAGAGGTTTGACAGCAACCTAATGAAGGAATGCAAAAGAAGTAGGATTTAAGTAAAAATCTGCAAAAGGACAGAAAAGGTACCTAATAGCCAAAGGGTTTGTTCTCCTTAAAATCTATTTCAAGAAAATGTGAGTCTTGAAGCAGGAAAAGGAGTTATGAGCACGGTGAAGAAGATTAAGGGGAACGAATATGAGTGACTGGGGAGGTTGTAAAGGTGAATATTTTTGTTGGGAAATGGGTGTCAGGAGTACAGGAGATTGGGCAACCAGAGCACAAAATGAGTTTGTCTGATGACATTCCAGGGCGGAGGGAAGAAAAATGTGACATCATCTCCCAAAGTGCGATTGAGGATGAAACAGCTGAAGAAGATCTGATGATCTCTCCTTGGAGACATTCAAGGTCAGGCTAAATCAGGCTCTGAGCCACTGGATCTAGCTGTGGTGTCCCTGTTCATTGCAGGGGAGCTGGACTAGGTGGTGCTTAAGGGTCCCTTTCAATTCAAATGGTTCTATGAGTAGGACAGAGCTACTTCACCTGATTAAGGGAAGTCTGACTGGCAACTGCAGCAGCTCTGACCAACTTAAACCAGTGCAGCAGTTCCTGCTATGCCAGCTGCATGTTGCTGCATTCTGACTGGACACTGAGTTGATATAAAGGGTTGATTTAAAAAGTGCAAGCTTTAGCAGACTAGGCAATGAGAGACTAACCAGTTGCTGCAGGAATAGGGACAACAACAAATATCCAGACCTGATATATCTTTGAGTAAATATATTTGCAATCTTTCTCCAAAGTGAGGCTTGAATTTTAAGACTTTTATTTGTAGACTCTTAGCAACAGCATAAATGAAGAATTTATTGAGATCCTATTCTTAAGAGACAAGGCAAACTGTCTCAAGAAATGTCTTTTTCTGCTTTTCTTTAACATAACTCTTGCTAATCACTTTTTCTGCAATCTGACTTATGTATTTAAAAGTTAGTAGTCATCAACATTACCATCATTAATCTAAAATGTGTCAACATGCTAAATCCTACTGGGATTTTACAATTTATTTTTAATGTGTAAATTGTCTTCAAGAATTAAGTGTGCTGTGATGTTCATAAAAACCATATTCTCTCTATCACTAGAGAAATAGAGCTAAATAATAAATTAAAGCCTTTCTGCAAAAACATTAATTCTTTGCATACATTTGCTTTTAAAGCTCCCATTTGTGAGCAGTGATAAAAAAATATTCTGCACAACTTTTTTTTATAGTAATATGAGAAAAGTATAATAGGAAAGTAAAATTAAATTGTATTTCATTACTGATGACAACCTGAATAAAACATGGAGAAAGCATTATCAGGCTTCAAGAACTTCTGTCACATTGACAACAAATAGAACAAACAGAACAAATCTATATCCACTTAAAAGCTCCCACACATTAAAGTACCCCAAAATAATCCTCTCTCTTTCTCAAGCTGCAAACTAGATGAACTGGCAGTGAACAAAAGGAGAGCACTTCCTCTTGCATTTTTCATAAGAACTGTGTTTCAAAAGAAGCATATCACATAGACTTCATTACTTCATTTTATACCAGGACACGCCCCAGTGCTGCCCTTAAAAGCCTAAGAGAACCCTCTGGCAAAAAGGCTCCCTGGGAACCCAATTTCAGTCATGCACAGACTTCATCAAAACTGATTTAGATCAGCAGTAAACAACACACGAGGACATGAAGTTCTTACTGATATACCTTCTTTTTCGCGTTTTGAAAGCAATCTCATGATGCAGTTTAACATAATATTACACGTTATACAGTCTGTATTGCACTACTTGAGGAGCTCAGAACCTTGACGTGGAATTAAAAGCGTTTCCATTAAATTCCTTTTTTTCTTTTCCTTTTCCTTTTCCTTTTCCTTTTCCTTTTCCTTTTCCTTTTCCTTTTCCTTTTCCTTTTCCTTTTCCTTTGCCTTTGCCTTTGCCTTTGCCTTTGCCTTTGCCTTTGCCTTTGCCTTTGCCTTTGCCTTTGCCTTTGCCCCTTCCCTTCCCCTTCCCCTTCCCCCTCCCCTTCCCCTTCCCCTTCCCTTCCCTTCTCCCTTTCACTTTCCCTTTTCTCTTTCCTCTTTTTTAGAGCTGCCATTTCTCAGGGGCTGGGTAGGCATTTGTCTGTTAACAGTCAGCAATTGTGTCATGCATCCCACTCCCCTTTTCCTCCCTTCTCTCACATTCCCTTCCCTCCCCTCCCCCCCCCCCCCCCCATTTTTTTTTCTTATGAAACTGTCCTTATCTCAACTTATTCTTGCATCTGTCTTTTGTTTTCTCATTTCTCACTGGCAATAGTAGTGAGCAAATGGCTGTGTGGTGTTCAGCTGCCTGTCAGCTCTGCAGAAAAGGATCTGTGTGTCCTCATGGATGACAATTTGAACATAAGCTGACAGTATGCACTTGCCACAGAGAAAACTAATTGTATCCTGGGTTACATTAGGCAAAATAACACCAACAAATCAAGCGAGGTGATCCTTTCACTATGCTAAACGTTCAAGTGGCCACAATTGGAGTACTGTGTCCAGTACTAGGCCCTGCACTACAAAAGAGACCTAGACATATTGGAGAGAGTTAGATGGAGGGCCACCTAGATGATGAAGAGACTGGAGCATCTCTCCTACAAGGAGAGGCTCAGGATCTCCAGCCCAGGAAAGGTTCTAGGGGCATCTTGTCAGTGAACATAAATACCTGGAGACAGAGTACAATGAGTACAGAGCCAGGCTCTTTTCATGGTGTCCAATGTCAGAACAAAATGCAATGGGCACAAACTTGAACACAAGACGTTCCAGCTGAACATCAGGAATTTGTGGGTAATGAAGCACTGAAATAGGTTACCAAGTCAGATTGTGGAGTTTCCTCCTTGGAGATCTCCAAAAGCCACCTGTGCACCCTTACTCTGGGTGTCTCTGTTGAGCAGGAATTGGATTCAGAAGTCCCTTCCAGCCTCAGTCATTCTGTCATTCAGTGATTCTGTGGGAGCAATGATATCTCTGCTGTTTTCCATAACATTTCCAGGCAGTGCAGATTGAAAAATCCACTAAGCCGAGATCTTGTTTTGTTTTTTTAAGCTCTGCCTATTGTTCAGGGTCATGTGGGTACACACTGTGCTGTGATAAATAATGGATGGCCAGTTGAGAGACATGAAATGAACAAGAATCACAGACAAAATTTGTAACTTTCAATATCCTTGCCAGAGTGTCAGTTAGGACAAAAATAAAACAGCTCCAGCAGAGGTCAGTTAAGGAAAACTTTTGTTTTGTCAGAAGATTTGCTTCTATATAGGCTGTGTCTAGAAAGAAAAATGCTGCTTTGTTTTTAGAGTGTTTTGTGTGTGTGTGTGTGTGTGTTTAGGAGTTTCAAATATATGCATTTATTTTAAAAATCATGACACATTTTCGAAATATTAGCCACTATTTTTGCAAGTAATTTAAGAAATTTCTAAAACTGTACAACTGGGCTTAAAATATTATTACTCCATTTCATTTTTCCCAATCTGCGTTTGTTGGAAAGCTAGAGGTGTTAACAGGTTAGCTTAAGAAGTCAAGGAGAGTTGTTTCAGACTAAGAGGTTGTTCCCTTCCATTGTTTGGAAAACTAACCTATGAAGTTCCTCTCCACTCCATTCCGTGTATTAGGACCTTACAGGGTCTCATAGCTGCTGTGCAATGCTGGTTTCTTTCTTTTTCTTTCTTTCTTTCTTTCTTTCTTTCTTTCTTTCTTTCTTTCTTTCTTTCTTTCTTTCTTTCTTTCTTTCTTTCTTTCTTTCTTTCTTTCTTTCTTTCTTTCTTTCTTTCTTTCTTTCTTTCTTTCTTTCTTTCTTTCTTTCTTTCTTTCTTTCTTTCTTTCTTTCTTTCTTTCTTTCTTTCTTTCTTTCTTTTTCTTTCTTTCTTTCTTTCTTTCTTTCTTTCTTTCTTTCTTTCTTTCTTTCTTTCTTTCTTTCTTTCTTTCTTTCTTTCTTTCTTTCTTTCTTTCTTTCTTTCTTTCTTTCTTTCTTTCTTTCTTTCTTTCTTTCTTTCTTTCTTTCTTTCTTTTTTCTTTCTTTCTTTCTTTCTTTTTTCTTTCTTATCAAATCTGAGGATCCTCAATGAGACAGCACAAAAATGGATATTCATCTCCTCAGAACTGAGTATTCATGTGGAGTGCATAAAATAGTGCACAGCCAACCTCACAGCTGAAGCTTGTCAGACTTTAAACTGCAGTGTTTAAACTGTACTACATCTTTAAATCTCATCTGCATCTTCCATTGTAACTGAGGATCTGAAATCAGGAAACTTCTTCACAGCAGAAAATATGACTCACACTCATCTGTCTTCACTGCTAAATTGTTCTGAGTGCTTACACTTCTAATTTTTTTCTTTCATTTTTTCTGTGTTTTGTTTTGTTACTAGCTTAGAATGAATTTTCTTTATGTCAAGGCCTTTTTATTTTTTCATTTATATTTGCAAAATTCAGGACAATGGCAGCCTTTAAAAGCAGTAAATGACTTTTGAACATCAGAGAAAAATGTGAAAAAGGATCAAAATTACCTGAATTTAGTAATTTGGAAAGTGTGGATAGGAAGACAGAACAAAACAGGAAATACAAATTACAAAGCTATTATATAGCTATTCAATACTACATGGAATTCAATACTAACCTGGAAAATATAATTCTATGAAAGGTGACAAAAAAACAACTGTAGAAGAACTAGCAATGAGGTACGGCAGAATAAATAAGCCTGTATTTGGATAAATATCCATTGCCATCCACACTGGCTTATGTGTGAAAATGTGACTATAATTGAAAGAGTTACCCAAAAGCACATTAAAACTTGGAGAAATAAATGAACAATAAGAAAAATGAATAAACCAAAAATCTGAATCTTGGCTAAATAAGCATTATAGAGGAAATAAACAAGAAGATGAGAATGATTTTAAAGATCACTTAAAAGCACAAGTAATCAGATGAAATTGAGCTCAGGGTAGTATAAAATGAGGATAATTTAAACTAATCTTGATGAATGTTTTGAAGAACCACCTCCCCAAAGGAATGGTAAAACTATCTGAAAATTCAGGGAACGTAAATAAAAATACCACAGGGAACTTCTGTACTGTTGGAAAGATATGTGCATTTATTCATCCATACCATCTATTTATTAGAGTGCTTTGGCTGGAGAAAAATGAGGCAAAGCTTTTCTTTCCTCATGCTGAAAAGGAAGGTACCATTGTAGGCAGCATTCGTCCACCACAGGCAGATTAGCAATTGAGATATGTAGCCCAAAAAGGGGGACAGAAGTGATGGAGTTACAATGGGATTGATTTTTGAACCAATGTGTGCTTGAGGGCCTGATAGGAATAATATAAGCAGATCTGTGCTCATGAGGAATGACAAGAGAAGGATCAGTAAGTAACAGATTGAGCTCCCAGGATCAAACAATAAAGCTGTTAAATGGTCTGGCAGGCTTTCCCAGGGCAATACATCACAGTGAGAATTTAGGAAGAGTCTGGGGGTTTGACAATTTTGTGTTTTGCTTCTTTTCTTTTTCTTTTATTTGGAAATATAACATGAAACACTAAGAGAAATCTCTGTGTACATTCAAAAACATAAATTTAGCACCTTCTCTAACCAGGAAAGCATAAAGAATGGAAAGGCAGAGTGACTGTCAAGTACCTGTTCCCATACCACTGTATCTAATCTGGCTGCATTTACAATGTTATAAACAGAAAGAATATTGAATGCTGCCCACAAAGCCCCCTGGCATTCTCATCCTCTCCTTCCATCATCTATACCTCCACACAGGTTCTCTCGAGAAGCTATCAAGAGTTTGTCACTGACTTCAACTATTTTGTGATAAAACCTGTATGAAGAAATTACTTCGACGCTGAGACAGCTAGCTCTGATTTTTGGTGTTTTATTGCTCTGTGATCTGAACCCCTTCCAGGGATGCTCCCATTCTCCAAATTTGTGTTCTGTGGATTTGCTTAATGAACCAACTTCTGCAAGTGCTGGTTTGTAGAGAAGAAAAGGCAATGTCTGTTGTTGCTTTACTATATTGGAGCAGAGATAGAGATTGTGGCTTGGTAGAGATTTTCAGTCAGTAAGAGATTGTGTGCTGCCTTCTATTTGGGATTTCTACAAGGCTATGGAAGTTAAGTGTACTAGCAGCAGTAACTCACAGTACTGGGACAGACAGACTTCATTTGGAGCAACTGTTTGAATTTCAGTATGAACTCTAACCTCTAGATCTCTACAAAGCAGGGACATCACATCCTAATATTTGAGCCTCACTATGGTACATTTTAATGCTGAGCTGAGTCTAAGTTCACACACTTGAACGAGGCAGGGATGACAAATGAATCAGTATAATGTTCGCATTCTAAAAGTGTTCATTAAGAAATTAAAAAGATCATCAGTATTCTTATTCCCTTTCCTTTTCTGTGTCTAACCATTCCCCAGTCTCAGTCTCAGTCTCAGCCTTCACATCTTGCTGTGTCTTCCAATTTCTCTGAGAAATGTAATAATTTAAATTGGGATATAGATCTATCTTGATAACTCTATTGACTATATTCGATAGTACAGTGTTTTAAGGGAGATTATTTTTAAAACAAAGATTTTTTCCTCTACGAAAGCTTTTGACAGTGTCTTAAACTATCCATGAGGAATGGACTAGTTGAAACTGATACCTCCATGAAACAGAGGTATGAAATAGCTGAGCTGTTGAAGTTTCTTCCTGTCTTTCTATTATGAACTGAGCAGAATACACGTGAAAACCAGATAATTCAGCTACACCACAGAAAGGCAAATAACAAAGTGATTAACAGATAGCTTTCATGGAATTAGAGTACTGGGAGACAATAATAGAGAAAAGAAAAAGAAGATATTAGGACATAAGAAAACTGAACACGTGTATCATATGCAGCTGGGAGCTTTAAGGCTTATTAGGAAAAAAAAAACCTCTGAAAAGTGGAACAGGCTGCCCAGAGAGGTAGTGATGTCACTGTTCCTGGAGATATGTTCAAGAAATGTGAAGATGTGACACTGAGGGATGTGTTGTAGTGAGCATGGTGGGAATGGGTTGATGGTTGGACTTAATGATCTTAGTAATATTTTCCAACCCTAATGATTCTATGATTCTATTAAAAGGAATGTACCTGTGCCTACAGAAAGCTTCATTCACCTTCTTTAAGATTCTTCCTTTTGAGGCGCTTAAAGTCCTCTAGAAACTTAATTACCACTTGAGATTTTGGAAAAAGAGGGTGGTAAGTATGATGAGACCCACAGCGTTAAAGATAGATCACTCAAAGGTAATGTGATGAGATAAGGACAATGATACTCTTTTCTAAGGCTTGCTTATGACCCAAGATAAACATGTTGGTATGAATCTATTCCCAAGAGCAGAAAAGTAGAAAAGTGTCACTGAAATTCTGCTTGCTACTGAAAAAATTACAAAGTTAAATTTTAACTACTTTTAATAGAATCATATAATCTTCTGAGTTGGAAGAGACCTTTAAAGGTCACCTAGTCCAACTCCCCTGCACTGAACAGGGACACTTACAGCTAGGTCAGGTTGCTCAGAGCCCTGTCCAGCCTGACCTTGAATGTCTCCAGGGATGGGGCATTCACCACCTCTCTGTGGTATTCCTGTGCCTCACCACTCTTACTGTAAGAAACATCTTATATCCAATCTAAATCTCCTGCCCTTCAGTTTGAACCATTTCCTGTCATAGCAGACACTGCTTAAGAGTCTGTCCTCTTTTTTCTTATAGCTCCCTTTAGTCACTGAAAGGCTGCTCTCAGGTCTCCCCGAAGCCTTCTCTTCTCCAAGCTGAACAGCTGCAGTTCTCTCAGTCTGTCTTCATGGACAACCCTCATTTGGTCAAGGTTGAGTCTTATGAGGCATATGTGAAAAAGCTCCTATTGCTCCTGCATCCTACACCTGATTTTTTAAGAGGGAACTTCGGTCTTAAGGGCTGTCAGTTTGGCACCTATAATAAGCATGATATTCATTTCAAAAGAAAATCTACCAAAAACAAACAACAAAAAAAAAATGACAGGTTAAACTTTGCATCTTTACTAGCAGAACTGGTGAACTCCCATGATAGCATTCGCAGCCCACACACCCTTCACACTACCATGTTCTGTTGCTTCATTTCCTTTTTTCCCCAAGTTTCCTCATTTCATTTCCTTGGCAGAAATTCCTCTGTGGATGCTAGCAATAGACTTGCCTTGATGCTGCTCATCACAATCTCCTGTGACAGCTTAATATCTCATTATCAATATTAATAATAAACGTGTGTTTTTCTGAATATGAAATGTGAGAGTGGAATATATATATGGGACCTCACACTGCATTTATTTGAATGTGTAATGGCTGGTATAAATGCAGACTCAAAGTGTTATAAGTGAAGGACACTATTGGCATGCAGAATTGGGCTTGACTGAGAGCTATGGCATACAGTACCTATGTGCCTCAGGGTAGGATTTTTGACCCTGAACTCACCCATTTCCTTGTTCTTTAAATCCTTCTTGCACTTTCAGGGAATGTTTTAAGTTTTGTTCACCAAGTACTGCAAAGTTTAAATATATAATCTAACTGATGCTGACATCTTGGCCTTTACATGAATATTGGATAGTTACAGCTATGAACTGATAAATACAGAAATAAAAATCTGATATTTGCATTTCTGAGCGCATGTGTTTAATGGTTTACTTTTCACTTGCACACGTTTTATAATGATAAATACGTCTTCCTAAGGAAAGTATTTTATTTTTATTCTAGCATAATACTTTTTTATTTAAAAGAAACCATTTTTGAATAAATGCAAATGAAGGTATTTTAGTATATCATCAAATGCAGAATACTGGAATGCTATCAAAAACAGTTTCATAGATGAAATAAAAAGCAGTGCATTCTTGTCATAAAATAATAGCAGCATGAAAGAAGGTCTTAAAGAAACCTGAATCCCGATTTTAATTTCTGAGAATATGCTGGTTGGAAGTCCATTTTTAGTAGCCAGAGTTGTAAAGTTTTTTAAAATTGCTTATAAAAATAGTGGTCAAAAGAACCACCCCTTTAATGGATATTGGAGACTGCAGCTCATTTGGTCATACTGTGATTGAGGATGTGCTCATGGAAATACATGCATATTCATGATACAGGGTTCTGGAACTCCCCTAACCCTGTCACTGTGTTTAACTCCTTCATCCATGCTGAAGTTATACTTCACTCTGAGGAGTGTTAGCATAACCATATGTACTAGGATGAATAGCCAGCAACACATTCACACTTCAAGAGATATTTTAGAAGAAAGACCAAAATTAATAAAACCATAAAACAATTCCCTTTATTTCCAAATACAGTTTGACAGCATATTAATCTAATCAGCTCCATTCTCACCTCAGTCTATCCTGGCTGTCAAATTTGTGAAGAGAATATCCGAGTGCAAAATATATGCTTCAACTCAGGGAAAATATCTAGAAACCAACAGATTAAAACCAGGTGTCACTCTGATGGCTGTGTACCCTAAACATTTCCCAAGACAACTTCTTGTAGGAAGCAGCTCCTACATGCATTTCAAAACATGAAATTGTGAAGTATAGAGTCTAGAAAGGAGTCTAGCCCAGAAATAAATGTTTATGTGTGCTAAAAGTGCTATGAATCATCAAAATGGAATGCTAAACTTTCTAAAAAGGGAGGATATGCACACAGAATGCCAGCACCAAGAATTTTATCTGCTCTCATTTTGGAAACTTAAAAACAAGTGTTTCAAAGTACTGATTTTTTTTTTTTCAAACATGACTGCAGCATCGTTCAGTCTTTCACTGAAATAAAAACTCAGCAGCTTCAGTTTCATTTAAAACATAATGAAAACAATAGAGGTTTTTCAATTTACTGATTTAAAACATCAGGAAGGAAAAAAAATTCAAGGTTGAATGCTTTCCTTCTTAGCCCAGATCTCTTCCTCTACCCCTCCACGTTCCCTTTGAATTCACTCTAGACACAAAGCTATCATTGTTCTTTGAAACTGTGTCGTCTTCAAGATATGAAAGTTACACAATCACAACTGAATTTCATGAAGAAAAGAATGAATATAAACAAAACCTTATTTTGAAGTTGTTGTTTTCGTTACTGAACAACATTTATTCCCTAAACTGTAACTCAACTTAAAACTCTTCAGAAAAAAAAATATATTCAGAATTATGCCAGAATGAAGAATATGCAAGTTCTAATAATTTACACATAAATTTTTCAAGAAGATTAAATATGATCAAGCAAACATAGTTAGGAAGGTGACTAATACAGAAACACTTCAAAAATCTATGCTCCAGAGGCCACAGATCTGATGGGCTTGGAAGAGATTTTCAAGCAATGGGATCAGAGAAAAACTAGAAACTCAATGTACTTGGAGTTGTTCTTTGCTCACACGGACTTGCTCCTGTTTTCTCATATTCAGATTACTAAATAAGAATACAACTTATCATAGAATCATATAATATCCTGAGTTGAAAGGGACCCATAAGAATCCCTGAGTCCAACTCCTATATACATCTTACATGCCAAGTTTGTGTGGATTTTTGCTTTTAAGGGGATATTAAAAGCAGTTTTATCTGCTGTTAACTAATTTGTCATTGCAGACATATGTACATATGTGGCTGAGATACAGCTCTCCAAAGCAGAAATGTGGTGTCTACAGAACTGAACCATTCTCCTCTGGTACATAACCAGCCCCCACAGTGTTTCACCTTCTTTATTCTCTTGCTTCAGAGAACTAGAGAAATCCCAAAAAGATTTCTTTCATATTTGTATCCTTCTACTTCATTCTGATGAACTTGGAAGAGTGATTCCAAAGTTACTGTCCGTGAAACCCTGGAACATTTTGTCTGGTATAAACACATGAAAAGCATTAGGAAGTGAAATTTTTAAAACTATAAATAGAAAATAAAAGTAATCTAAAACTTTAGCTTGCTTGTCCATGGACCACACTATTTCTCCATTTATTTGTCCAGATATCTATTTAATGATTCTCTATCCTCTACCAGCGATAACTCCTGAATTTGTTTGCTATTTCCAACCTTTCTTATGAAAGTAGTCAAGCTATCCCAGATATTTGTATGATCAGACATTTTTACTGAAGAGCGGTACATCTTTACTAGAAAGAAGTTGAGTTGGCACTCAAATGAGGGAGATGATTCAAAAACGCCAATAGCTTTCTTACTGATTCAGTTTGTTTTGACAAATAAGCTTCTGTGTGTAAGACAGACAATTTGCACAGTCATAATTGTGAATCAGCTGCGGCGTATGTTCATTTTTGCACAGAAATCAATAGGTGAGTGCTGAAGGGACCTGACAGAACTTTGAAGAGGGAATGAGGCCACCAATATTATGTTAAGGAAGGGGAACCCAATATGTAGTAGACCAATTTTGTAGAGACCAGGATAAATGAACTGCAGCTTAATATCAAACCCAATTAAAGTTCAAAACCCACAACTTAACTTAATGGAGTTGAACTCCACCACTGGAGTTCAACAGTACTGGAGTTCAATATAGTGATGTGTTGGAGAACATAAGTTAATGATTTGCAAAAAGATAAAATACATCTCACACTTTTATCTTTAAATTAGTAGGTGTAGGGATATGGATTTTAGGTCTACAACACCCACTTGATCCTAATCATCTTTATCAATTAAATCAATCCTCTGGCTCTGTGAGGAGACTTGTCATGCCCAAGACATATTAACTCATATTCTTGTAGCAAGTCACATGGAATTAGGATAAGTATACTAAGGCATGGTTGGCTGAACAATATTTTAGAAGACCTTCAAATAAGTTCTTACCATGGAACTACAAAGTTTCTGAGAAAACATCAATGTTTTTCTAGTGCTAGAAAGGATTATAGTGCTAGAAAGAGGTCCCCATCCGTATAATTCTATTCCCATGCAGACAGATCATCTGCTCTTGTTTTGATGTTGATAAGCTCTATTTCTGTGTCATGGAAGAATATGGTATGTGGGCTGTAACAAGAATTAAATCAGACAAGACATTGATTCTACTGGTCACTGTAGTAAGGATAACAAACTCTGCTGTGAATAAAGAGAAAAGTAGGAAATATGTACAGTACATTATATATTTTTTCCATGTTATTGGAATAGGGAAAGAAAAAAGAATAGTTACGCTAGAATGGAATCAAGGCAAACATATTCCAGCAAAAAAAAAAAAAAGACAGAAAACAGATCACATCCAAAATGTTTCATTAAAAGGCAAACTTCAGATCATCTTAAAAGCATCATCTAAACTATTAGAGGAAACCATTTCTGTTTTGGATTGGCATCTCATGCTGCTGCACAGTTTTAATGGTGGTTACAGAGCAAACATGCTCAGCAGGTCTTTCTCTGCTGACTCTGCATTTGTTGGATCCCCCTGGATCCATAAGTGCAGTTCTTATTCATAAGTCCTCCACACAAATGATTGTGTGCAGCAGAGCTCAGCCTGCACAGAAAACAATAAATGCTTTTGAAATTGTGTTTCTTCAGTCTGAATGCTTGTTAGATAAGTCTGCTCTGGAGCCAAGGGACACTAAACAATAGCCTCACATAGGTTTGATGTTCTCTTTTAGGTATATAAAGTAAATTTTAAGTTTTGTGCAGGTCTCAAATTAACTGCTGTGGAGAATGGTGTCTTCATTCTCTCCATAGAAGTCTGTTGAGATAGCAGAACAAATTTTCTTACCATATCATATTCTGGTATGAAAAGTTTCTATCAGGTTTTCTGACTGGTTGTGGCCCCAGTAACGCTTGTATTACACTTCTCTGGTAAAAGAAATACCTATTCTGATTTTTTATCTGATTAAACTTCTCATTCAAAAGCAACTGAGCTTATGAATTTGGATAAAGTTTAATATTTGTTAGAAAATAATATTTTCTGACAGCAATAATAAAAGTCTAAATCACCTGATCTCAGGAACCTTAAAGAAAATAACAAGATCTACAGTGTGTTAGGCCATTACAGGAGGTAGAATAGAAGATCATTTGTTTCAGGCTCAACACCATTACTAATTTGTGTATAACATCCCTAACAGAAGCATGCAACCTTATGAATAACAAGTCAAGGTTTATTCTTTCTTTTACACTGATTTACTTCTTATGGAACATGGAAGTGTTTTGCTGTTTATCAGCCCTGTGTGACATAGCCCCTGCTGGAATTTCACAAGTACCAAACTCAACAATTCTGTGTGAGAAATTAACTAATTCCTCTGCACTTGCTCTGTCTATGAGTCTACTTCAGGCACTGATTCATCAGTTGCCATCATCTACGTTATTCCAACACTGATTTTTTTCTTCCAGATAATAAAGTGTTTACAGATTCTAAAGTCAATTATATCCTCACATATGGAATAGTTAACAACCATAATAACAAAACAAACAAAAAACATCAACAGATAATTTAAAGGATAGCTCTGAATATAATTTACAGCATACCTTACGTAGTTAGATTGACTGTATCTTGGGATGCTTAAATCTGAAACAGATGGTCAGGTGATTTGAAAATCAGTCAAGGAAATCTGGAAATTACCCCTGAGCCACATGGAAGAATATCTGCTAGACTGAAAAGGGAAAAATTATGAGACTGTTGATTGGACCAGGGGGTAAATGAGAATACAATAGATATTTTCTTCCACGGACTGAAACAATCATTTTCTGGGTAATGAAAATGGTATTCACCATGATATACTTAGGAAAAGAGAGATGCATTTTGACAGGCAATGCTTAGTTGCAGGCAGTATAAAATCAGTGCCAATATAGAAACAGGAAATGTATCTTATAAATAAACATGACTAAATGTATGAAGACTCCAGGAATGTGAAGTGACAGTTAAAGTCGCACCTTGTGGTTCATCATATTTGATCCCACAGTGTCAATGTCACAGTGGCAGCTGGTATCAAGAATCACTGGTGGAGAAGAGGATAATAAGCAGCTCTCCTCATCCTTGACATCTTTTCTAACCAAGTTATTCATATGTATGGGTGGTGGAAACTAGGACAGCAGTTTTGGAAAGGATGAAGCAGATAAAAGAAGAGATGCTTAGATTCACTATACTCAGATCGTGCCCTCAAGTAAAAAAGTTAAGATGTTTCAGCAGCAGGTAAAGAGGAGGAAAATAACATTTATCCATCCTTAGGGATGCCATTTCTTCTTCAAATTCCGATCTATGCTCTTCTGTTCAAAAATCACCATTTTGTATTGTAAACACAACTTAGCTGACCTGTGCAGATGGCTCTCTAGAGTGACAGGTAATGTTCACTTCAGGAAGTCTACTCTTCCCTAAGCCAGCTGAGGGCTCCAGCCATTTAGTTGTTGGGTAAAGAAAGGGAAGAGCAACAATTTCTCTTTCTCCTGTTAGGGGGTCTGAGTCTTCTCAGCCAATGTGAGGGGCACCTAATATACGTCACCTGGATGCTGAAGACCATTAGCAGAGATGCAAGAGTTTTGTGAAGCCTATTGCAGCTGGGGAAGATGGTAGTTGTCAGAAATTTCCCATTAATTCCAGTGATACCTTTTGTCCGCCACTACTGGATGAGTCAGAATTGCTTTCTTTGCTGATAAGATTTTATTTTGCTCAAGTAGATGCATGTCTCATTCAGTCTACGCACTAGTTCGTACTTTTATTTGCACTTTACAAAATAAAATCCTATGCAAGCACATCATGAATACAGATTAATATTCAGCATTAGCTTGCCAAGGCTGCACATCACTTTCAAAAGACAATGAACATGGATGACCCAAGATACTAAGGAACCTTAGTCAACAGCCACGTAGAAAGGAGATAAGCTGAAAGGACATGGCTTTCCAGCCATATCTGAAGACTGGACTTCTAAATGTATATTATCTACAGGACTTTACAGAAAGATTACCACAGGACATGAATATGGGACTAAGTGAAACATACTTCCTCTCCTTAAAGACGTTATCTCTAAAATATGCACCTTCGTATTCTGAAGTCCCAACAGTCAATTGTTTGATGTCTTTTCACATTAGTGCTTTATTTACATTATAAGTGGGACTGTATCTGTTGTAAACATCTAAACCAACTTTTTATTTCCTTCAAATATATTCATTATAATACATACATGGCATTTGTGCACATTCATCAGTTTTTGAAATGCAGTCTGTAAATTTTCCTATATATACACATATAAATATAAGTTAAATAAAAATATACCTTTTCCATGATCTTTTCTTCAGTGAAATAACCTGTGAGCAAATTACATTTTCTTTTTTACTGTTTACTCAGCACTGTGAAAGAATATATTGACTGCTAAGTTTCTATGCCCTTTTTCTTCTACAGCTTAAGAAAATGGACACCCACCTTTATTAATCCTGAGTATTTTCCTTATTGTTTTATAAATGTTAACTGCAGTTTTGACCTCTTTCAAATTTATGGCTAAAAGAATTAAGACATTTTTATTTATAGCCATTTCCAAAACAGCTGTGCATCCACATGCTCCTCTTAAGGGTTTTCTCCTCTGTGGATGTTTGAATTATGAAACCATGTGGCTGATGTATAAAAAAAAATCCGTTTCAATAGCTGTTGCTTAAAGGATGACTGGAGCTATTATTATAGTCTTATGCAGTCTATGATGTAGATCTTGTTAACCCTTTATTTGCTGTCCTTTAGCCACACAAATTGTGCCGCTGACTCCATGAAACTGTAAATATGAAAAGGCATACCATATGGTTTGTTCCTATAACATTTCTGTCTTGATCTGGTGCTGGCACGTGAAAGACCCTAGATAAACTGTAGCTTTGTTAATGAGTGAGATGTGCAGCCCTGGAAGCACTCTGATTCACTCAGTTATGTGAAATCTTGGGTTCTGACCTGGGTTCTTGGATTTCAAGACAGAACAGGTACAGATGTCTGGGTCCTCTGAAGCTTTCTCTGCTGTTCAAACCATATATGCTGAAACACACATGAGAATCTGTGGGAATACAAGGAAGAATATTCAGAACAGAAGCTGTGGAGCAGGATAAACAGCATGAGAAAGGAAGGCTGAGAACCAAGGACACTCCAGAAGAAAAGGAAAACAAGTTCAAGTAAGCTGTGTGATGGCAGACCCCAATTGATGGGAGAGTGTGTGGCTTGGAACAACTCATGACACTGACTGGAAAAGCACCTGTATGCACGGTTATGGATTTTTTGAGTATTTTGTTTACATGTAAAGGCGGGTGAGAAAGTTGCAAGAGAAAACTTGTGAGTGTATATAAGGGACGTTAAAACCTGTAATAAACAATTTGGATTGTCCACATCTGAGTCCATGCCTCAGATGCTGCAAGGAATCACGGCTGCAGTGTTTTGTTCTGGCCCCCATAGCTCAACCACGTGAGAATACTTTAGGTCCTGAAAAAAGACAAAGGGGATCTCTGTCTAGAATTTGTTTTGCAGCAATTTTTAGGTCAGATATCCAGCTAATTATATTATGGACTAGATAGCATTCCTAAACATAGAGGAGACGTTTATACAAATTAATGATACAGAACAGAAGAAAAAAAAATAAACAGTTGAACTGCTGACATTGGAAAAGAGCAATAAAAAAAAAAAAGTAAAGAAAATCAAACAAGCATTACTGTGCAGCATGACTAAGAATTGCCTGTTGCCATGAAAAAAATAAAGTGAAACATAAATGGCCTAGAGACAACAGATGTCCCACACAACAGATACTTGCACGACACCCAGAGCCACCACCTAGGGAAAGAATAAAAACAAATGACCCCAAACAACATGAGATGGAAGCTGATGTCTCTCAAATGGCAAAGTGCTGAGGATGATCTGTACCACTGAGGGCCAGGTGGTTGATACTGTGAGAACTTTACCAGTTTAACATCAAGATATCTGCCCTTTCACTATACTAACACCTCATCAAACTAAACTCAGTCTGGGTTTTGAGCATGGATTTCAAATATTTTTTTTTCTGTATTTAATGCTGACATAGGCCACAGATTCATGCTGAGATCCAAATACCACTGTTGACATTTGTTGGCACCTTAGCTAATGCCACAGAGGACGCCAGCTGGCTTGTCAGGATGGATATAGGAATGGGAGCTTTTGGTCAAGCTCATATGCCAGTGCACCAGGCAGGAGGAGCACAACTGATCTGTGGGCTTAAATCTGGGCGCAGTATCAAAAACAGCATAGCAATACTCAGTTACAAGAAGATACATGGGATTAGCTTCATGTTTAAATGACTGCCTAGAGAAAATTCTCTTGATGAAGGAGCATCACAAAATGCATCAGCTCTTCCTTGTAATGTCCATGTCTTTGCTTCAGTTTCACTTTACCTTCAGATCATTCACCTTGCTGATTCATGCTGAGGATAAAATTGCAAACTGTGAATATCAGGAGCTAGTCAGATTACTTAGTGTACTACTGGAGAACAGGCAAGCCTCACTGTGCCTCTTCTGCAATTCTTGGAGAAGAAGTTGGGCTGAGGATGGGGTGCATTACTGCATCACGCAGAAGACCACTTTAAAAGTGCATCTCAGAATTTTTTTCAAAAATCAGAGAAGAAATCTCAAATATATTTTTCAACACAATAAATACTTTTGACATAAGTAAAGGTGATGAAAGTTAAGATAAGGACAATACTTGATCTATAAAATTTGTAAAAAAAAATCAGATGGGTAGTTAGAAATCTGTACTTTTAATCCAGTATAAAAAGACAGTAGTGTACCATATTTGTATAATTACTTCAGTCTCAAATACACTCTGCCACCAACCAAAACTGTGCTTGGGTAAATTGCTCATTCTAGAGATTTCTGGCTTCCTGGCAATTAAGTAAGAAAATAATAATTATTTCTACAGTTCACAATTACTACTCCTGTTAATAATTATCATTATGCTCTGTCAGTAAAAATTGTTCTGATTTAGGCAGAAGCAAGGAATTGTCAACATGACAAAGTTTCATGAAATGAAATTAGTTTTCGAAAAAAAAATATTATTTGCTTGTGATCCAATGAAATGGAAAGAGTGTATATGCCAAACTGATGATTATGCTATAAAAAGTCTCAACAATAACTAATTCATATGTAATAACATGAATTTATTCATAAGATTACAAAGCCTGAAAAGTTCTTGGTGTCACAGACTAGATACTCGAGAGTGAACATAAGGCTGTCTGGATCACAGTGTCCTTTTAGTAACTTATGATTAAATCATGCTACAGATAACAAATAAGGCTTTTATTACTGAAGAATTATTTCATCTAGCACATAAAATTGCTGGAAAAGTCCTTTCTTAGTTACAAATTTTACATACTTCTTTAGTATTATTGTGCAAATGTTTCCACAGAAGAACAAGCATTGCCATTATAAATAAGAAAAATAACCTACAGATTTAATAACTTTAAAAAAATGTTACATTTTAGATTTTTCACAAGTGTGTTCTAAGTGGCAGTTAAGGAAAAGAAGTGAAAGATCACAGATTCAGAATGTCAGGTAGCTATCATTTGCTTCAGTGTAAAATGATCTGTTGGTTAAAAATAAACTGGGCCACATAAAGACCGTGTTCTCTCAAATGGAAGATTTGAGAGAAAATCAGAAATGGTAAGTTACAAAGCATAAGCCTGCCTCAGAACCAATGCTACTCTCCTTTAAAGAAATTATGAAATACTTTAAATAAAATCAGTGCTAGTTAGAATGGGATTAAAAATATATATATGAAAGAACATATATTTTTCAAAGTAGTGAGGAATTTTTAAAAGCTTCATCTTTTCTGTTACACATCTGAAGTTGAGAGAGTCCTAGAATGTTGAGTAGGATTAATCCCATTTCATAGAATCATAATCATAGAACCATAGAATGGTTTGGGTTGGAAAGGACCTTTAAGATCATGTAGTTCCAGCTCCCCTACTATAGGCAGGGACATCTCCCTCTAGACCAGGTTGCTCAAAGCCCCATCCAGCCTGGCCTTGAACTCTTCCAGAGTGTGGGCATTCACAATCTTGCTGGGCAAGCTGTCCCAGCATCTCATCACCCTCACAGTAAAGAATTTCTTCCTAATATCTAGTCTAAATCCACCCTGTTCCAGTTTAAAGCCATTTCCCCTCATCCTGTTGCTACGTGCCCTTATGAAAAGCCCCTCCCCAGCTTTCCTGTAGGCCTCCTTCAGGCACTGGAATGCTGCTATAAGGTTCCCCTGAATCCTTCTGTGCTCCAGGCTGTAGATCCCCAGCCCTCTCACCCTGTCCTCATAGGGGAGGTGCTCCATACACTTTCAGCTGGTAGAAATGACTTAAAGAAATAAGAAACTCCTTCTTGGTATTCTGCAACATAGCGGTAAATAAAAAAGAAGAATCATAACATTACAAAATCGTTAAGTTTGGACAAGATCTCTAAGATCCAACCATCAGCCTAACTCTCTCTAAAGATCTCTAAGGTCCAACCATCAGCCTAACAATACCATGCCCACTGTACCATGACCTTCAGTGCCATATCTACATGTTTCTTGAACACCTCCATGGACAGTGACTCCACCACCTCCCTGGGTAGCCTCTTTCAAAACTTCACTATTTATTCTGAGAATAAATTTTTCCTAATAACCAACGCGAACCTTTCCTGGTACAACTTAAGTCCATTACCTTGGATCCCCTAGAGAGAAATAGAGGTAGTTCCAACAAGATCCCG
The DNA here is from genome assembly GCF_038088225.1 of Cyrtonyx montezumae. Taxonomy (NCBI): domain Eukaryota; kingdom Metazoa; phylum Chordata; class Aves; order Galliformes; family Odontophoridae; genus Cyrtonyx; species Cyrtonyx montezumae. The sequence continues at coordinate 6,067,181 of NW_027072089.1, forward strand.
ATATAGTGGAGTGCTTCTCTAATGGAGGGAAAGGATCATTTGATTTTCCCTTGAACTGTTGCTGTTGCCATTTAATGTTTCATGGAAGTCTGCTGGGAATAATCCTGACTTCTGTCTAGGCTTATCGTCTCCCTTTTAATTTAGTTCCATCACATTTGGTTTTTCAAACATGTTCAAATGATCCTTCTGTCCACACCTTTTCACAACATCTTCATCATGTTTCCTCATGAATAAAAATAAACCCAGTTGCCATTGAGCCATAATTTGCATGAGCTAGTTTTGCCAAATTCAGGAAAATTTGCCTGGGATATATTCCAATGCAAGGATTTGAGAAAAAGCATCTCAAGGTCAGAAGAAGGAAGGAGGGTGCAAGGAAAGATGTGTAACCAGACTCATCATGAGAATGTCCTATGCTGTAACAGATGAGCAAAATCCCAGCCACTTGCAAAATCTTGTTCTATATCTCATGCTTTGGGTGACCAGTGCAGCAATGCACACTTGTTTGCATGACTGACTCATGTCCTCAAACCCACTGCTGCTGACATGGGCTCTGCCCTGGCAGCCCTGGTTAGCTGTGCCTACAGGTCAAAAGTTTGGATATTTTGTACAGTTTATGTCAACCTTCCCTATAGGTGTTCCAGGAAGTTTTCCTGCATGCCATTTTATATGTATTGTATATATCATACATATTGGTGGATGTCCCATCCTCAGAAATATTCAAGTTCAGGCTGGAAAGGGCTCTGAGCAACCTGCTCTAGCAGTAGGTGCCCCTGTTCATTGCAGAAGAGTTAGACTACATGGTCATTAAGGGTCCCATCCAACTCAAACAATTCTACAATTCTTTGATTCTATGACATCAGCTGACAGGCTGGTCACATATGTGCTGCCACTTCTGCTGCTCAAGAATGCCTTACAAGACTCTGCCTATTCTGTGCTCTTGTCAAGAAGGATTTTTTAGTGTCCTGGACTGTGCTGAATAGTTAAATGAAATGTTTCTACTTCATTTGGAGACTCCTATAGCAGTGGAAACTGACTGTACTGCAACTGTCATTCATAGCTCTTTCTTCTCAGGAAGTTATTCCATGCAGTAACAAGCCAGCAAAAAGAAATCTGTTATGGCAAATGTGCTTGGTTTCTGGTCTCCTTTCATCTGTGCATAGGGTCCTACTCTCTAGCATCCTGATATATTGATAGCTTGAAAGCATGTCTACACTCCCTCATTGGTACTGCAGAGAAGTGGTCCTCATATTGCCCAAATTAGGAGCATAAAGACAATTCATAGAATCACAGAATGGCCTGGGTTGAAGAGGACCTCCAAGATCATCTAGCTTCAACCTCCCTGCCGTGGGCAGGGTTGCCATCCACTAGACCAGGCTGCCCAGAAGCACATCCAGCCTTGCCTTGAATGCCTCCAGGAATGTGGTTTCCACAACCTCTCTGGGCAACCTGTTCCAGTGCATCACCACCCTCTGAGTGAAAAACTTCCTCCTAATATCCAGCCTAAATCTCCTGTCTTAGTTTAAAACCATTCTCCTTTGTCTTATCACTATCAACTCTTGTAAACAGTCATTCTCCCTCCTGTTTATATGCTTTCTTTCAAGAAATTGGAAGGCCACAATGAGGTCTCCCTGGAGCCTTCTCTTCTCCAAGAGAAACAAACCCAGTTCCCTCAATCTTTCCACACAGGAGAGGTGCTCCAGCTCTGATCATCTTAGTGACACTCCTCTGGACCTGTTCCAAGAGCTCTGTGTCTTTCTTGTGCTGGGGGCCCCAGGCCTGGATGCAGTACTGCAGATAGCCCAGGATATAGTTGTCCTTCGAAGCTGCAAGTGCAGACTGCTGACTTATGTCCAGCTTCTCATCCACCAGGACCCCTAAGTCCTTTTCTGTAGGGCTGTTCTCCAGGATTGCTCAACACCTTGGACTTGGCCTTGTTGAACCTCATTAGGTTCACAGCCTGTCCAGCTCCCTCTGGATGGCTTCCCTTCCCCCCAGAGCTGCATAGCTCGGATTGGTGTAACTGCATCTTACCAATGTTACGTACGTTTTCTCCCTCACCTTGGAAGTGCGAGCACTAATGCCAGCACAGCCATGATACAGATACTTAACATGGCTTCATTTTTCATTCTTTTCCTCCCATCTGATTTAGCTGTATTCACATATTTTGCTGAATCTGTTAGCTAGAAAACAACAAAAATCATTACAAGAAAACACTACCTTAATTTTGGCAACATGGAAAAAAAATAGCTTGTATTTGTTTGGTTTTTGTTTATTTGCTTGTTATTCTTTGGTTTGGTGCTGTCTTCCTCTACACTGATAGTCATTCCATAATTCTAGCTTAATAAAACATTTTATATCATACCTGCCTTTGTGTGTAAGGTGCATCTTTGATTGTTCCTTTGTACTGCTAACCCCTGGGTCTGAGAATCCAAAGTAAATCCTCTCATCTAATGTACCAAACTTAAAACTACAGAACCAGAGCTTCCCCTCACAACGGATGGAGAATGTGTCCAATTATGATCCAAGCAGTAATTCTCTCCAATAAAGTAAAAGTGGAAATGCAAAGAAGAACTTCATTTTCTGCAAAGCACTATATACCCCACATAATACCAGGTTCTGGTGCTTTCAAAGACTTTGGCTTGGTCATTTAGTTTTTACTAGTTTTCACTTTTTTTTTTTTTAACTTTTTCAGATTAGCAACACACAATTTATTAAATTTACTTCATAATGGAGCTGGTAGAAGGAAGGAAAATGTGCAATGTGATAATGGGACTCCTTGAGGGAAAAAAAAGTAGTATGATTTCAAGAAATAGATGAGCTTTCCTAATCCTAATAATCTTTACTAATTATTTCCATACCATCTTCATTCATATAAAACCTGTGGACTGCAGTCTTTAACAGAAGTATGTTGAGTATCCGAATGGACCTCTGGGGAAATTGTAGGAGCAAAAGTGATTCAAATAGAAGTGGTAGATATGGAATTTTTTGTTGGTAGTGAGTATAATTAAAAGAGGAGTACGTCTAGGTGTCTAGGTGAATTTTCTTTCTTTGCCCAAGTAATTGATGTATTATTGGCCTCAAAAAAGGATTAGGTGATTTTTTTAGCTTATTCAGAGCAACCTTGCTAATAGTTGGTTTATCTTGAAAAAAAAAATTCTCTAGTATATTTCACCACAAAAATACATAGCTGGCAGTCTTTATTGCAACCAATTGGAAGAGTGAAATCCTTGTGGAACTTTGAAGGGCAAATGTTTTGGATAGGACACTGTAGATAATTAATTTGTTTTGTTTTGTTTTCTTCACAGTTCTGTAATGTCTCAGTCAAGATCAGGCTTGCACTATAAAGATTCATAAGGAGTAATCTGCTTCTCAGAACTCAACAGAAAAGAATAATAGAAAGCTAGAGGAAAATGAGAGCGCAGAGACACCAGATGTAAAACACAGCACTAGTCACACTAGTTCCTAGGGTTCTGTCCAACTGCCATGCTCATAGAAAAAAAAATTCCATGTAACAAAAATTCAGTGATTTTAGGCTATACTCCAAAGGGATAGATGTAATATCAACTTAAGTATCCTCCTGAAATAATATTGGATAGTTATAGTCAGAAATCAGTTGGAATTTACAAGTGGGCTAAGTGAACTCTCTGGCTTTTGCTAAGCTGAATTCTGCAATTTTACTCCAAACAGATCTATCTATGTCACATGTGTAGAAATTGCATGTTTTCCTTAGAGTGAATGCTACTATGATGAAATCCTGGCCTGAATTAAAATGAGTTTTGAAAGCAATATTGAAATTGAGATTCTTATATAATGTATATCTCTGGGAATCTGGGTATACATGGGTAATGAATGTAATACAATTTTAATGAGAATTTCATTTTATGACGCAGGATACAAGAAGACATAACTTTTCCTAATATAATTATCTTTGATTAATCTGTGGGAGTTATTAATTTCAGACAAAAGTTTTGCTTTTTCAAATGTCCAGACTAATGAAATTACTCTTATTAGTTTGAGGGTAGATGATGACACAGATATAATAGGCACTGAAACAGAGATGTATTGGACAACTTACTGGAAATTGAAATTAAAGCAAATGAATATTGCACATTAACCCATGAGAACAAAGGCCACTTTTCCAACAAGGATTCTTTTATCTCCTCTCTGTTAGTATCCTAACATACACGTAGTACAATCTACTTTAAGCTACTACCAAGCACTTCTCTGAAGCACAAAACAGGAATGAGAAGGAAGGACTATTAAAAGACCATAAGTATTTCACCATTATAATTTATATTCTCTATTCTGATGATGGGCAAAGGGGCAAAAGAAAATTAGGCTCTAGTATATGAGTAGTTGTTCAGACTCTCAGGAAAATAGTTTGAGCCCAGAAGAACTCAACATCTTATTTCCAGGAAACCTAACGCTAGAATCTAAGAAACAATAGCAGAGAATCCAAAAAGAACTGATGAGGGATATAGTATTAAGGAAGGATATAGTGGCATATTACAATTGTTTAATCTGTTTGCTTTCAGTCTGCTCTGGATTACTACACCTTTCTTCTGTTGAAAAGGGTACAGAAAGAAAAGCTGCTTGTCTGTCTTAATGATGGATATTACTTGCATGAGGTGGTGCCCTCTGGACTGAGAGGGATTTATGACTTTGTGAGAGCAGTCCAAGTAATGTAGCTGGATTGCAGAGAAGGTGCAGTCCAGCAGTGAGCCTGTAGCACAGATATAGGCTGCTAAACTTCCACAGAATAAGAAAAAAGAGATATTTTCCATAGACCCAGTGCATCCTACTCTTGCAATGACTGTAGCCCATGTACTACAAATAACTGCACTGAGTCCAAAACTACAATAAAGAATCAGACTTGAACAGAACATTAGAGGAAGAATCTGATTGCAAAAAATTTTATTTCTACTATAATTTGGCCAATGAATCTTTGAGTTGAAAGTTCATTTTAAAATTCCATTTTAAAAGCTACTTCTTTTTCATGTTTTCACAAGGCCAGCTGTGATAATGAACTTATTTGTGTGCTCTCTGCCCATCTCAGAGCTCTGACTAACTTCAGATCATGGCACATCCATGCTTATACCTAAATCAACTATAAAGCAAATGTTAAGGGCTACAAATAATAAGAAACAAAATTCCAGAATGTTTGTACCATGCTCCCACCCAGTGCATGAGAAATCAAATTAATTCAGTACAATAATTTATTTCATATGCAGAAGGAGAACAATATCTGGTTAGAGAATGAAAGTCCAAATAAAAATGTTACTAAATGAATTTGTCTCTGAAAAAAAGCTTTATTTTGAACTTCACACTACTACAAAGCTTGCACTAACTTTCAACAGGTTTTTCTATAAAGGTTTAGAAGAAAATCAAGTATTACAATTTTGGATTTAGCAGTGGATGAATATTTCTCATTCTGCTACAGTAAGATTATTTGCCTTCAAAAGGGTACTAAAATAAACTATTATGAAAAATAAATGCCTATACCTAAACACCAAATACTTTCCCTATATGTTCTTACTTTGAGGCATAAACATTACAAATGTGTCTTCTCTTTCAAGCATTATTTTTCCTCCAACATGTTCACCATTACCTTTCCATGCTAGCAAAATATGTCTCCACTTGAGTCTGCTTTCCTGGATGCACTACATGCAATATATTTAGTGAAGAGTCATGTACTTGGTTTTTTCCCATACTTCATACAGGAAACTTCCCTTTAAGATCTCCTACCAAAACCACCAGTTTCTCCCTATAAATGTATTTTACTTATTTTTAAGTCAACTAACTTTCAAGTTCTTATGTAGGTGTTTGTAAGCCAACTAACTTACAAGTGAATTTCTCCTTACATTTGGTGGGAAGGGAGCCAAAACATATCTTAACTGTGTTGATGAGTGCTATGCCTTGCCCAACTGACATATCAAAGCTGAGCTCGAGAAGAAGTCTGCTCACCATGAGTGCTAGAGTATCTGGAGATGAACATAAAAGAACAGTAGAACCCTCCTGAATTTGGTTTGATTTCCGGATGCTTTCTATGATTTTCCGTATTTTTCAGCATATCCTTTAGTGACTGTGGTCCATTTGTCTCCTCTACAAAAGGGGTGCAATGCAAAACTTTTACCCCAGTCTTTAGAGTTCATTTCTCTTCAGTAGGTAATACATTCTTCACCAGAGGAACTCCACTTCCTGAATGACAGCATCTATCTTTGTGGGGATCTGTATTACTCTAAATTTTGTTATAAGACAAATAATGAACACAAAGGTCAGATAGAATGTTTCACCCTAGATTAAAGGGATGGGGAAGTCCTAGGGCCTTGATTTGTACTGTTCTCATAGGCATCTACAATAAAAAAAGGAAAATAACCATTCTACTTGTAAATTGCAAAGATCTCCCACTATTAATATTTCCCCCAATAAATACCTCACTGTTATGCCCTGACTTTTAATTATGGGTCCTTGTTAAATATTAAAACAAATAGCACTTCTTTACATAGGCAATGCTATTACCAGTGATTCACATGTATCTCTCAAATTTGTGATAAATCAGTTCTGCATTTTCCCTGTCAGCCTAGAAATAAGCATTGTATAGAACAATTCCTTTCTGATTCCCAAATTACAGAACAATAATTAGTTCCTATCATGAATGAACTTCCATATCGTGTACTTTGTTTTCTTCTCTGTTTCATTTCTATATCTGTATCTTCATTTTAAGTTAAGAGTTGAAGAGTTATTCAGCTGCAAAAGCCAACAATTTTTCTTCCCTGTAAAAATTTCTTTGCTATTTTATCTCACTGTTATAAGCACTAGAAATTATGTGCATTAAAGACAGCATATACAGGAAGCTAAATTTAAATCTATATTGCAGAATTTGTGTGTTCTTTCACCTCAGAAGACAATAGAATGGAACATATGATTCCCGAAAATAGGAGGTGAAAATCAACCAGGTGGACTTAGTTGCAAGTCATATAGATACTACAGTGCTGAAAAGCATAATAAAATATATTACCTTTAAAGTATCACACTGATAAGGATGGACCAAAGGCTGACTAATTGTAAAAAAGCAGCATTCTGTATTAGTGATCCTAATGAGCAATGAAATTAGATAGTGAAGCTCAATGGAAATGATATATGTGTAGAAATCTCATTATTTAAGTTGTATAGAATATTTAACATAGAAACAGATCTGGCAGTAAAAAGTATTAATTTATCTTGAAGTTTTTGCTTCAAATTAAAACTTTTTTCACATCTTGTTTTCTTGAAGACATCCTGAAATGTATGATTGGCATCATACCACCAAATGTGTAATGCCTCTTGTGATAAAAGGTACGTAATTTTTCATCCTACAGTGTCTCTCTGAATCATAAAATTAGCCAAGGACTATGTATTTCAAAGCAAAGGACTGAGCTCCAGTATACTGAAGCCATCTGCTGAACAAATCAGACAGAAACTGCCACAGTCACCAAACCACAAGATACTGCCAGCTTTACCTAAAAGAAAACAAAACCTGTCACACAAGTCTGACATTCCCTGTTGTCAAAGTATATGACTTGCACACAGATCCAACAACCATCTGATCAGCTTTAAGCATGGAAATAGTTTAGATTGATTTTGTCAACTGGATTGAAATTAAAAAAAAAGGCAAAGGATCTAGGATCAAAATGTTCTAGCTTCAGTTTGCAGAGCTATTTTCTCAGTAAAGACCATTCATTTTGCATGCCTGGGTTCAGACAAAAGTCTCAAAGATGAAAACCTAGAATATGTAACAAATTAATCATTTTCAAAAAAAGAAAAAGTATTATTCTGTCAAGGCAGTCATTAACAAGGGTCTGAAATGAGATCATTGTATTGTAAAGACATTGCCTGTCTTTATTATGCTAACTTTACCAAATTTTTCCTTCAGTTTTGTCTGCATTATGGAATATACAGTGCCAAGGCAGGAAAACAAAGCTGATCCATGTTCATCCATACCATTTAATGCCATAGTATTCCCATGGCAGCTAGTGCTTTTTCTCCAGTCTCAGTATACATACTCAGTATACACATATAAGGTTGCCCTGTTTGGGAGAAGTGGTCCATGTGAGCTATGTCATGCTGTCTGTCCTCTGAACCAAAAATCAGGCCATTGATTGAGCAGTAGAAATGTAGCCTTTCTGCTTATAATAGGAAGAGCTAGACAGTCCTCTATCACATCTACTGGGACTGACTTTTCTAATCTACAGATGAACCTCCCAGCCGTCAATGGAAGGTATAATGTGTAGGAGGGCAGTATCTCTGAGTTAGGGAAACTGTTTCTGAACAAAAAATATCAAAGAAAACACAGATTCCTTACAGTTCAGGAAGAAAATATTCTCTGTCTGCAAATCAGAAAAGACAGAAAAGAATTTTCTTTATGCACTGCTTCATTACTCCTACATATATACTCTGGAAAACAGTGGCAAAGTGACTAAGTCCTGAAAAACATGACTTTTCAAAGCACTGGCTTTCATTTGTAGCACAGAAGTTGGACATGTTATGTCTAAAACAGTTGTGCTGACTATGATTTCCATTCTGCAGGCAGCTGGTATTAAACTTCCCTTGTTTAGATTTACAAAGTAATAGCATGGTAGCTTTTGCTCCCTTTTATCCTGCCATGTACTCCAAAGGAAAAAAAGTGCCAAGGTGTAGAGAGGCACCACTCAGGATCACAAAGATACTGGATGCAGCACACTCCTAGCCAGGACTGCTGAATTTCAAAGACATGTTAGCAACTCTGAATGGGCCTGTCGTGCACTCTCAGAGACTCTTGACATCATACTCTGGATTTTATTTTTTTCTTTCAGCATTTCAGGATTTTTTTTCTCCTGTTAACTCCTCTCATCATGCTAGTGGAATAAAAGCATGGAGGTATCGATACAGGCCACTTGCTGCCAGCACTCTTCACTGTGCATTAAATCATTTAGTCTAATGTCTCTGTTTAGACTAAAAAAAACTTGGAACCAAGGAAACCTTCTACCACTCCATGTTTGTTGAGTGCTTAACATAAGATAGTCCCATTGTTCATTGGTTGTTAGGCATGGCTATGATAAACATAATTATTAATAATAATTTTTTTAGTAGTCCACCAATTACCAGAGATCAGAGTAAAACCCTGCAGGAAATGGGAGAGATGTCTGCTCTGGAATACTTTCTGTGCCATTCTTAGTACAAATTAAGACCAAAAGAAAATTGTTCATAATGAGGTCTAGATGAAAGTCTTTGAAGTGAGGAAAGAATGATAGCAGAACCTGGGGGAAGGATTTCTCCTGGAATCATGATTGCTACAGGCAATTGGTCTTGATATAACTGTAATATTATCTTCTAGATATTGACAATAATTGTGGCACAAGTGAAGCCAAAATGGGTTATTGTTCATGGTGAGCTTTTTCCTCTTTTCCCTAATTTGTTTGAAATTGAGATGTAATTTTTTTCCTCTGTTTGCTTATGCTTTCCATCTCTTCAAACAACTCTTGTGGTGTTCTTTACATCTTTCCTACACGTTCTACTTCTTCCTCACTTCAGTCTCTCACTCACCACCCCAAAATCATCACTCACACCCCCACATGACACACAGCTATCCTTCCCCCACTTTTTTCTCACAAAACTTCATGTATGCCTGCTCTGTGTATGTTGTTCCCAGGTGGTGGTTAATAAGAGCTCTTTCTGAAGCTAAAAGCTGTGATGAGTGTCTATATAATAACAAACATTGCTGCAGGCGAGGGAGGGAGAAGCATGTATATCTCTTCCTCAGGTTGTTGACACACTTTGTATTTCATAGCAACTGATTTAAATCGTGGTGTTCCTGGACCTCATTTCAGGCAGAGCCTCCTGAAGGCCCTGTTAAGCTTCTGAGGCTGATGATGAACTACAGAAGAGCAGTTCCCATAGGGACTCTCCTGCTTCATTATCAAGTTAACTCAACAGGGACTGAAGGTTTTCTCTCAATCTTTCCTCTTACTCTCTTACTCTTCTAATGATACAAAAGAAATGCTGAAAAGGTTTTCTCCTCTGATGATGGGACTTCTCACTTTCCCATCTTAGCTTTCCACTGGAGAAAATGTGAGGCTGTGTCCTGAGAATCTGTAGAAGACTGTTGCGATAGGATCTATCCATTAGTTTGAACCAAGAGACCTGTTGCAAACACCCTCCTGCCAGTCTGCTCTATTGATCTAATTCAGTGCATCTGCTTGCATTTCAGGCAGAAACCACTTATGTTCTATCACACTGTGCTTTGAGGAAAACTGAGAAGTATGCAAACAAAACAAGTGACATTTAATCTCTACTTCTGTGCTTTTAACCGCCAAGCTTGACAATATACCATGACTGGATAATAATACAGGGAGGATTACTGGAGAGGCAAAGTACAAAGAAAGATGTCAAAAAGGAAAAAAAACAAAAACAACCAAACTTGATCCAAACTAGGCTACTTAAAGTGACTTTTCTGCTGAGCTGGGAGAAACATTTTAAATGGTAGTGGGTCAACTACAAGGGAACAGCTGAGATCCTGGGGTGCATTAAAAAAAGTGTGGCCAGCAGGTTGAGGGAAGTGATACTCCCCCCTCTACTCTGCCCTGGTCAGGCCTCACCTGGTGTATTGTGTTCAGTTCTGGGCTCCCTGGTACAAAAAAGACAGGGATCTTCTTGAAAAAGTCCAGCGGAGGGCCACAAAGATGATAAAGGTCGTGGAACACCTCCCTTATGAGAAAAGGCTGAGAGACCTGGGGCTGTTCAGCCTTGAGAAAAGAAGACTCAGAGGGGATCTGATCCATGTCTATAAAAGGATGAGAGGCAAAGGGACGAGGCTGGACTCAGCAGTGTGTGGCGATAGGATGAGGGGAAATGGCCACAAACTGATGCATGGGAAGTTGTGCACAAATGTGCGTAGGGACTTCTTCACAGTGCAGTGATGGAGCACTGGCACAGCTGCACAGAGAGGTGGTGGAGTCTCCTTCTCTGGAGATGTTCAAGACCTGCTTGGACACCTACCTGTGCAACCTGGGCTAGGGAGCCACTTTGGCAGGGGGTTGGACTCGATGATCTCTGGAGGTCTTTTCCAATCCCTACAATTCTGTGATTCTGTGATTCTATTATCCTGTGATCCTGCATCACGAAGAAAAGTTTTCTTAAATTTGCACTGATAATAAAGACTTAAGATGAAAGTCTTGATGTCAAGAGGTATTTTCCTAATAAATATTATGGACTGTAATGAAAGAAACACATACACACACACACACACACACACACACAAATTAAATAAATAAATAAAGTGCATGGTATTTAAAACCTTCATCTTCATATAAAAAGTCAATTTATATTTTACAAATATTTGTACGTGCCATCAGAACAAGGTCCAGCATGAGCAAAAGCAGTTCCAGAGTAGACAGCAGAGTGCTTAACAAATGGGCAGATTCCATTCTGGCTGATATCCCATCCAACCCATACATAAATGAAGACAGAATGTGACTTAAAGCGCCAGCCGTTGTTCTGGATTGCCATAATTTGACTACGTTAGATCCTCTCACATCATTCCTAACCTTGTTTTCCTTTGTCTAGATTTGTCACATGTTATTGGACTCTGTAATCATTTCAGTTTGCTCCCTTCTAGCTAATCCTTCTTCCTCCTTTGCTTTCCCCACTTGTACTCACAGTTGTCGGTGGAACATGGATTTGAGATAAATGAGGAGTGAGAAGAGATCAGAACCTATTGTACTCATTAAAGAAACTTTCTGACTGCTCTGCTCTTCAAGTAAATAGTGTATAACAAGCAGCGTGATAAAAGATGAAGATCTGGGTTAATAAAAGGCCTTGTGCTGTTTGCAGTACAGTCAGCAAGATGGTGAGTCATTATTTCAGTCTCATATCAAGGGGCATGTGGGTTAGTCTTTGTCTTTATCTCACAAATCATATGCATGCAGTGCTCTACACAGGCTAATCCTTAGCACAGAGTAGGAATCAAATTATATCTTTTTTAAAGAAGAAAGTTATGAGATCACAGGGACCTGGCCTTATTATCCCAAATGTCATGTCATTTATTAATATGAATGTTTCAGGATCCATTTAGATTGCATATTTGTTCTACTCTTAATAATCCCACTAAGAAGTGATTGTAGGAAAAATCTTTCTGGAGGCTTGGGGATCAGACTTTATCTGTATAGATATATACATATGAGCTTCAGCTGTAGAGATCTGGGATTTCTCTGGTTTCTTGTCTCGAGCTTCCCAAGTATCACTCTGCTCCTTGAAAATGATCCCTTGTTATGTTAAGTTCTGCAGACTTCTAGCATCAAGATAATTGATGTAGCAAGGCATTGGCTGCAGTATCTCCAAAGGAAATGTAGAATCATATAATCATTTGAGTTGGAAGGGATCCTTAAAAGACATCTGGTCCAATTCCCCTGCATTTAACAGGGTCACCTACAGGTTGGACAAATTGATCAGAGCCTGGCCTCACCTTGAATATCTCCAAGGATGGGGCATCCACATGTCCTAGTTGGGATCTGAAGGGAAGAGGAGAAGGTGGAATTTAGGAACATCAGATAGTGCATGATCTCCTTTTCAAAAGTCACGTTTTGTCAGCTGTTGAAGGTCTGGATGTACTGAGAACTGGATCACTACCTCATGCTTCAGTCCTTTCCCCACAGTGTCATTGTGGATTGTTTATCTGGTTCATACAGAAGAAGACAGTTACAGTTTGAAAAGTATGGCCAGTCCTGAGCTGAACAAATATCCTGCCTCAGAATTCTTTTCTCTTGATTGTGTTTGAGATGCATTTTGGAATCTAAAATCATATTTCTACAACTTTTATTTGGACACACTTCTATTTAAAATTTGAAGGTAATGGAAATATTCATTTTTAGGCAGATAATTCCAAAGCTGTACTTCAGCCCAGATGGAATATTCAACTTTTCCCCACTGAGTTTCATTACTTTTTTAATAGAAATGTCATATCTGCACCTTAATTATTGCAGTACAAGAAGAAGATGTTACAATATTCATGACAGCTAGTAAAAAATAGCTAGATGTAATATATGGGAATATCTATTTTCTAAGATTATTGATCTCTGTGGTAGAAGCTTTGGCAATATCTACATCTGGAATTTTTAAGACTAAACTTCAAAGAAAAATAAATGGAAATGTGAATCCCTGTTCAGAGTCCAGTCTGGAAGAATTCAATAAGAGGTGATATCATTTCTTGCTATTTATCAGAATTGAGCAGTAAAACCTGCAAATCTCTTCCTTGGGGTTTGAACCCTGTTTTCATATGTTTCTCTTTTTACTCGAGTGCATCTCTTTGGTTAAAAAAATATCTACTTTTACGAATTCCGGTGCTTAAATTATTTTTTATTATTATCCCTTTTTCCCTTAGAGACTCAGTTAGACAATGTTATTGAATCTGTGTTGAACTGAAATATAATCATAATACTTATGAAGTTTTCTTTATACTTACAGGACAAATATTATTTTTTATTATATGAAGGCTGCTCTGAAAGTAATGCCTCCTATTTTATTAAGTTGGCCATTGACATCAGAGGCAGATGTTGGTGGGATGGCAATAGAGGTTGAACTTTACCACCAATATCCCACTACATGTTGTTGCTGTTTGACAGGTGGCAGCAGTGGGGCAGCCCGACAGAATGGCATATGACACGGAACTGCGTATGAAGCAAGAGTGTGGAACAGAATTCCCCTGTACAGAAAAAAATTACACCTATTGACATTCATCAGCCCTTGCTGAATGCTTACGGAGTCCAAAGAGTGAATGTGATCACAGTGAGACAATGAGTGGTGAGCTTTACCAGTGATGACAGCAACAGTGGGTCAAATCCACTAGTGCAGATTGTTAGGAGCTCAACGTGCAGGTAGTTGTTCATTGCTGGTGAAAATGCATAGTGAATGGTGGTGACTGTGCTGAAAAAGAGTGCTTTGTAACCGAGAATTTGCTCTATCACCTAGTGTTATTGCACTCTTTGTTGTAGTTTCCATGGAAATAAATAGGAAGAATTACTTTGTGAGCAACCTGTGTACTTCTGCATCCTTCAAACATTGCTGCATATTTTCCTTGCATCTGACTTAGTTTTTTCTTCTTGAACTTAAAGTTCAGCTTTGCTAATCTATCTTTCCTCTTTTCAGCTTTTAACATCATTATTATGCTTCTCCTCAGTATTTCATAGACAGAGCAGACTCTATACATACATCAAACTTTCCAAATCTTAGTTTAATTTGATTTTAAACTCTTTCATGTGTGGCATTGCTGTTTTTGTTGTTGTGGTTTTTTTGGTTTGTTTGTTTGTTTGTTTGTTTTTGTTTTTAAATGTCTCTTACATCCTTAAAAGTAATCTAGAAGCTGAAATAATTGACCTAGAATGAAATCACCCTGTGAAATTTCTAAAGAATCTTTAAGTTTAATTCCATTGCTGTAGGTTTCTATCTTTACTCCTGTTTTGGGTTAATTTCATTTCCAATTTGAGCATTTAAAAAAAATATATTTAAAAGCGCGTATAGTATGGAAAGTAAGAGAAAGCAGGATTAGGGATCTACATTAAATGAGTCATCTTAGCACAGTAAAAGGAAAGATGTTCCTACTTTTCTCAGTCACCTTTCTTGAACACTTTAGGAGTAGTGCATCAAAGAATTGGATTCCTCAAACTGTGGACACAGACTAGTGTGCACAGCTCATCAAACCTGAATAGTCATTCATAAGTAGATGAAACTGAGTAGTCAGCATTCATGAAAAAGTTAAAATTCTGTTTCTTTTTTTTTTTTAATCAATTTTCAAACTGTTTTTGGCAAGTGCATAACCTAAAATCTGATCTTACAGAAGGTGACAGGAAAGTAAAACATCCTTTCTCTTATCCTGTCTTCTTTGTACTTCTACCAACATTTCAGCATGTGTTTGCACTGAGAGGGCATCCAAGGTCAGCAATCAATTATCTTGTGTACTGAACACAACTCAAAAAATTAAATTCAAGCTCAGATTTAACACAGGTATAACATGAAGTGCAACAGGCTCTGAAAAGACAAAGCAGGTAGAATTCAGTAATGGTGAATAGTCAGTACCCTGCACTCATAACTTGTTTCCACATCTTGTCTGGGTGGATCTTCCAGCATTTCTAAAGCATAAGAAAACAGGATCACAGCATCTGAAGAAGTTGAATGCAGATTTAAAGATGACTTGAAGCTTAAACTTAACATAGAAGCAGAGCATAGGTCATATATATAAGCATAAACACATGAATGAATATATTTACATATGGTTCACATTGTGTTCTCCACTCATGAGTACAGAATCTGTAAAATAAAAAGTATAATGTGCAGAGGAATTAATACCAGACATAAAGTAAGTACTCAAGGAAAAGTAGTGCTCCAGTCACCTCTGTCTCTGCAATCTCAATTTATCATGTGATACAGTCATTCAAACCTATAGAGGTAGGTCCACGTTGTCATTTAATTTGGCTGTTTTGTTGTTGTTGTTGCTTGGTATTTTTTGCATTTTACTGGAGAGCAGTATACAGACACATAGTTTTTGTTGTGCTTATACCCCCTGGACTGTAGTGTCTAACCTGTTTGTTTCTGCTTGAAATGCTGACAAATTGAATCATGATGAGCTACCCTCAGGAATTTCATTGCCTGGGTCTTGACAACTGCTGGTGACATTCAAACATTGACTCTAGCAATAGGTGCTCAAATGGTTTTAAATCTCTTAACACTGCCTCCTTTCTCACTTGAAATAAAAATGATCAGCTGAACTTTAGTGTAGAGATAATCAATAGGAATCAAGCAGAAGGAAGGAGGGTATGGCAGAGTGGATAGAGACTTCAAAAGAGGTAAAGTCAATAATCTTATTTTTTCCTCACACTGCAAAAAGACCAATGTGCATCACAGATATCAAAGTATTCTCCATCATGAATAGTATCTTATACAGTATAGCTCTTCATCTATTTGCTTGCTGGATAGGACTTTCAGTCATGTTTCTTTAGGCTTTGGAAGCCAGGAGTTGTGTACCTGCTTTGTAACACTCAGCATTTCCTGAAAATATTCTGATGATATTTCAGGCCCTCTTACTGTAAACAGAATTATTCAAAACTGCAGAAAATTTTGAAGAATTAGGTATGTATAAAAAATCCAGATGAACTGCTCTTGTTCTTTATTGTCAATGTTGCACGCTTCTTAGTGTAAAAGCTATCCTTTTCTGTCAGGGAATTGTCAAGATCTCTTTCCTACTATAAAAATAAATTGATCTGTGAGAACTATTAACATGACCCTCCTCTGTGTTCAGGTATGATCACATCTGCCATATGTACAGAGGCAAGAAAGAGCAGCCTTCAGTGGTTTCTCCAGGCCAAAGTTCTTCCTGCACTGAAGGCATTAGAGAAGCTTACTTGTGAATTTTCAGGATGTACAAAAAAAGATGCAGACCAAAATAGATAATGCACAGATTTGCCATGCCCGCGATGACAGAACCTCTTTTCTGATCTGCTATATGTCCAGGAAGAATATTTTTAAACTACCTACTTTTGACAGTGATGTTTATCGATATTTCTTTCCTGTTGCTGTGGAAGCAGACTGCAAGTCCTCTTACTCTCCCAAAGGCTGTTGAAATATAAGGTATCATTGCACTGCTCCTTTCCAAGGCTAGAGTTTAAAATTCTGGCAGATAGAGATGAAAGAAAGCTAAATAGGACCTAGCTTCCAATCTGAATGCATCTACATATTAATTACAAGGGATGCTTTCACAGTACTACTGTGGTACAGAAAAGAGCCTTTCTTAGTATATCCTGTGTTTGGATATACTTGGACTGCATGTGTCTGTCTCTACTTTCAGAGATCAGGTATGAACCATTATGAACATAGAGACGAAAATTATCAGACAGAGGAAAGTGAAGGGAATAACCTATGAAAGAAAAGGTTGTATATACTCCAGAAAACATCTCTTTAGTATGAGATGATAGAATATAAAGTACTGGAGAAGAGAAAGGAATGGTCTTAACATGGTTTCCAACTTTTTCTGATCATGATTGCCTTCTGTATTTTAACTGTGTTGTGAGCTCTCTGATGTAGCTAGGTGGACAAGTTGTGAAGTTCACAAAATTGCCAGTGAAAATAGGGAATCTGATTCTTAATACTCACCTAAGGGCTGACTCCCCTTGCTTTTCAAGTAACTCAAAGATCTATTCCTATTATTTGTATTCATTTTTATTCTATTTGAAAGGAGCCTTCAGAAAAATACCCAACCTCTTCCTGCTTAATCATGTTGGCCATTCTTTCCCCTGTAATATGTAGGAAGTTAAAAGAAGGCTCTCTGGGTGATCTGCAGTCCATCTGGAGCCAGCAAGAGATGAGGCACTGATATTTCTACAGAGCATGCACACTAATGGGGAGATTCATGGTTAACTTTAAGTAAAGATAACATGAAAGTGTAGGAACTGCTCTGGGTCTTTTTGGCCCAGTATTCTCTATACAAAAGTGTCCAAGAGATGCCAAGACATGCTGGGACAATATGTTCCCCAGGACACCCTTAGAATCTTTAGCTTTTTACAGGTAAAGACTGTTGGAGCCTGTGTCTTAGCATTTCCAGTTTTACTTCTGTTAATTTCTCCAGCTGTTTGCTGAAGCAATGTTAACTCCTATAATCTAGTACAGCAAGGATCTTCCATGCTGTTGAAATAAGCTGTGTACTTTGGACTATTTCTTAATCTGCTGTTTTCTTTTGATGCCTCCTACATCACCCACAGTGAACAGTCATTTCCTATTCATCTTCTCCTGTCACTCATGATTTTACAGACTTTTATCATACTTTTGTTGTCTGTCTTCCAGCCTGAAGAACTGCATCAAGATTGTCTCTGTAAGCCACGAAAGCATTATCACTATGTGGGCCCAGATGAACAATCCTTGCAGGGAAACAGGACTGCACTATTCTTTTTGTAGAATTATAGAATCACAGAATGGCTTTCGTTGGAAGTGAGCTGAAAGATCATTGAAGTTCGACCCCCTGCCATGGGCAGGGTTGCCACCCACCAGGCTGCTCAGGGCTCCACGCAACCTGGCCTTGAACATCTCCAGGGATGGGGCACCCATGGCTTCTCTGGGCAGCCTGTGCCAGTATATCACCACCCTCTGAGTAAAAAACTTCCTCTTAATATCTAACCTAAATCTTCTCATTTTTAGTTGCAAGCCACTCCCCTCTGTCCTACCACTATCAGACTGTAAAACAGTTGGTCCACCTCCTGTGTGTAAGCTTTCTTCAAGTACTGGAAGGCAGTCAAAGAAGACCTTTTACACAAACTGTTGTAATTCTCTCCTAACGTTGTTTCCTTACTGGCTGGGTTCACTGTCAGTAAACACTGGCATGGTGCAATAACACCTGACAGCTCCCAGGGGCTGAGAGAGCTCTCCCTGACAGTTTGTCAGGGCAGAAGGAGCAAACCACGGCACAGGCTGAGGAGGAGGCCATGAGAAAGGGAGAAGATGCAGAGGGATCCCAGGCCCAAGGAGGAGGAGGGCAGGAGCTCCAGCCCTGCAGCATGAATCCCCCTGCAGCCCTGCAGAGCCTACCTGGAGCAGATCCCCACCTGCAGCCTGGGGAGGGCCCACACTACAGCAGGGGGACATCTCCTGAAGGAGCTGTAGCTGTGAATCGCATAGGAGCAGGCTGTTCCTACAGGGCTGCAGTCCTAGGCAGGGACCAGTGGAGAGGGGCAGTGAGGAGGAAGGAGCAGCTGAGAGGGGCTGGAGCTGGATGAACCCTCGTCCTGTTCCCTGCACTGCTTAGGGGAAGAGGATTGATAGCAAAGGGAGGACATTGGGACAAGGAAAGAGGTCTTTTGAGAAGTTGTTTTTTTTTCCTTTTGTGGGTTTATTATGGACACTCTTGAGGTAAACATGCTTATATTTGCCCTCAGAGTTGTTTGCATATAACCTAATCTTCTCATCTGTGGGTGGGCACAACCAAAAATGTGGATCAGATGGCCTGACCAGACATGTTCCCTTAAATTATCCTTCTGTAACAAGAGTCAGACTATATATATATATAGCTTGTTCTGAAAGTAATGCCTCCTATTTATTTCCATGGCAATGGCAACAGATTAAAAAAAACAACAACAAAACAACACTTTAATAGAGGAATTTCTCAGCTACAAAACCTTATTTTTTTGACACAGTCATCACCATTACATATTTATTTTCACCAGTGATGAACAACAGCCTACTGTGCTTGTAGCAATCTGTACCAGCAGAGGTGCACCACTGATGCTATCATCACTGATGAAACTGACCACCACCTCAGTGTGGTCACATCCACTGTTTGGTCTCCATAAGCATTCAGCAAGTGCCAGTGAATGTCAATGGGTGCAATTTTTTCTACGTTGCGGAATTAATTTCCACACCTTTTCTTCATATGCACTTCCGTGTCAAATGCCATTCTGTCAGTCTTCCTTCTTCTGCTACCTATTGCACGACAACAGCATGTAATGGATATGGGTGGCAAAGTTCAACCTCTGCTGCCATAATACCAACATCTGCCTCTGATGTCATGAGCCAGCTTAATACAGTAGGAGGTGTTAGTTTTGCAGCAGCCCTCATATTTTATCCAAGTAAATAAGCCAGTAAAAACAAGAAAGATCAGCAAATAAATAAGGAGTAAAACCAAACAAATAACAAAGAATATACCACCAAACAAAGCATTCTACACTGAGAGGCAGGATAAGCAAGTAAAGAGCATGTGAAAGATACTACTTAATGCTCCTTTGTGCATTTCTGGGAGACACTCATGAAACAGGAGAATGGTCTGGAAGCAGTGGCTAACATTCTTGCTCTCTGCAGAGGAAAAGTAAGGTAGCAATAACCCCTACTGGGGTATAATCCCTACTTGAGATGCCAAACTGGAGTACGATTCTTGATCCATGTGTTATATGAAAGTGACAAGTGACTGATAATATATTTTCACATTGCTTCTGACAGGTGTCCTGTGGAAGGAGAGATTGATCGTAGTTTATGAAATGCGGAAAGACTGCAGCACGTGATAAGAAGGCAGCAGCTTACATGAGAACATTATTTCACAGTGCAGGTCTTATAAACACCAGCTATTCTTCCCTTTGGACATTTTGCACAGCAAATGCTCTATTTTCCAAGGCATCCGATGTCCTTTGCTTTTCCCTGATGCTTCTGTGTACTCAGAGTATTGAATATCATGTCAGAATGGACCTTCAGAGGTCCATATGTTTTTTCACAGGGTTTTCCAATAATTCACAGGACTGGGCCCTCATATACATGGTATGAGAAGTTTTCCAGTCTCTTTCCCATGTAATTTTAAATGCAAAGCGCTTCTGTGTTGTTGCAGTATTCCAGTCTCCAAGACATATATAATGCTGAGCTAATTGGTGTGATAGAGGAAGGAGGGATTTTTGTGTTTGATGAATTAATCAGTGAGCACTGCAGTATATTTCCCACTAAAATCCTTAATTAGACACAAAATGCCAAAGAATGGGATTTTTGCTATATTTTTAGCCAGGAGTTTATTTTTAAATTGAAGGGATGACTTTTGATCCTCCATTAGCAAGGAGAGAAGAAAGCCCTTCAAACGGAAGCAGCACCCCAGCTGCTGCTTAGCATCTAAGAGGTTCAGCACTTCACTTCCATGAATCCCAGGAGCCTATTGATACTTAGCATAAAGACACTAAAAGGATCAAATTGACATTCACACAAACCAGAGCCCACAAAATAGCAAAAGCTTTTAATCCGAGCCTTTGTGTAAAAGGATAGCTTCTAATTAGCAGTCTAGAGCAATCATCAATGTTTAACTTATAAAAATGAAGCTATCAATAAAGAAAGCAAAATCTGAAATGTTGGTAGAGGCTGGACAAAAGCTGGAACATCAATTAGTTATTCAGTATCCATTTCTTTCTCGCTCAGTTTTTCAGTGTTTCCAGAGCTTTAGTAACCAGAGAAGACAGAAAAATCTTAGAGAATCTGCTGGTTCCAGGTTTCATAGGAAAAAAAAAATAATAACGTCAGACAAAAAGGCAACCAGGGCAACAATCAGGGCAAATGAGGATATCCTGTAAGAATCCTCTGTAGGTCTTTACTCCTGCCTTGTACTTCTCAGATGGAGCTAACGCTTAGCTGCACCCTTAGGCAATGTTATAGGGCAGCTGCAAGTCAAGGTGAAATGCCACTTATATTCTTTCATTAACCCCCCCAGGCCTGTCATTAAATATGGCAGGTTTAGCATTTTTCACTTCAGATGAAAAAGCACTGCTAATCCCAGGAGGCAGAATTTTTCAATGCCTAAACTGATGAACAAGACAAGGTCAGCAATTTTCAGTTTATTGACAGAACTCTATTTACTTTTGGAAGTATTGAAATGGTATTTCAGATGCCCTAGAGCAGAACTGTGACCAAAACAAGAAAGGAGAGGTTTATGAGAACCACTGGCATTATGCTACCTGAAATATTGTGAGTGCCTTTTGTTTAACTTGCCAGAGTAGAAGGATATATTTTGTGATTAGAAAATATTTTCATAAGAAAAGAACTTTAATAAATGTGACAGCACACAATGGATGGAGACAAACACATAGATACAGAACAATAGGAAAAGAGAAGAAATGCAGCCAACCAGCCATTTAGAGTTAAATATAGGATTGGATGCAAAAAGTGTGCGTAGGCTTTCCTCTTTGAGGTTTGTTTGCTTAGGAATGATTATCATTACCAGGCTGACTATCTGATCTAGATTTCAGTGAGGAAAACAGAGCTAACCACTTGAAATCTATTAGTCACTGTAGTAATGACAACTACTGAAAGCTACAGCTGACCTCCACTTTTGTTTATAAAGCTAAATGACATAAGTTAATTCATAATGAATAATAATAATAATAATAACATATTTCTGAGGGAGACAGGATACAGTCCATAAGAAATGGATTTTCTCCTTTAACTATTAATACTAGAATGTGCTTGTCCAAAGAGATGGATTTTCCTTGAGAGGCATTGCCTTCAGACAGAAAAATAGCTTGTTTTCAACAAAAGAAGATTGCCTCAAAGAAAACCAAAATAAGAAATTAAGAAAAATCACTAATTGTTGCTAATAAAGTGTAAAAGACCTAATTAAAACCCTGAGCCCACAGAATTCAGTTCAACACACTAAATCAGGGGCAGACAGCTCTCTTCTTCACAGAGGACCTTCAGCCATGCATCTGTAGCTGCATCTCTCCCACTAGGCTGCTTGGCAAACTGACAATCAGCATCTTTTAAAACTGCCTTAGTTTGATTGCAAGTGAGCTAATTTCTCCTAAGTCATTTGAGTGAAGAACATGCTATTGTTCCTAAGGAAGATGGAGTTTAAGTACATGTACCCCACTTTACTTCATACAGTGCATATGGTTTGCTTGGGGGAAGGAAGAGCTAGGAGCCTAATGCATGGCCAAGCTAAATCCCTCATTCTGGTGTCCTTACAGAAACAATCTGATTACAAAGCCCACGAAGTAGGTGCCATCTCTGCCCTCACAGGTGCTACATGCTGATTCAGTCCCACCATTAGGATGTCTGGAATGAAAAGACAGCAAAACCAAAAATTCTGGGGAAGGTGACTGAGGTCTCATCTGAAGCATGCTTCCAGTACTGCTTTTCAACATCTCACAAAGGATGCGAGACTGTGGAGTAAACACAAGTGGAGTTTGGAGTGAGTATGGCTGTACTCCTTATCCCTGCTTCTATGATAAGTTTTCTTGGAGCCAGTGAAATGTTTAGAGAGAAGGATATCCACTTTGATGCGTCTGATGTAGCTTTGAAAAGGCAAAGTGCTCAGAGAACAGAGTTCAGATTTCCACAAAAGCAAGTCTTTATTTTTGAAATGTGGGCATTTCTCACCCAATGAGCCAGGAAACCTGAGGGGGCATTGGAATTTTCCCCAGTTTGCACCTGAAAGACAAAGATGTGCTGAATTGATGTGTACATATGGAAAGTAGTTAGTAATTAATCTCAGAGAAATTTCTGAGAAGGAAAACACACTTTTGTCCTGAGAGACTGAGGAAAATACTGGTAAAATCTGAATTTATGAGTGATCTTTCAAAGTAAAATTCTTGTAGCTAAGCCCATCAGAATCAGATTTGTGATTTTAAAAATGTTGTCAACACTTTTAAGGGACCAGCATCTGATTTGTGTGCCATGAGCAGGGAGTAGCTTGGATTTTGTTGATGGTCTCTTCTGGGTTTCCTAATAAGGCTTTTCCTTATGTCAATTATTCTTGTCTACTTAAATAAATTCTCATTCAGTTTATCCCAGAGTACGTCTGTGGTATTAGCAAGTCCATGTTTCTTTCATGATATCTTTCACACAAGTATTTACCAGCCTACTGTTATCTGGCTGCAAATTTAACTTGCCCCTGCAATTGTTAGCCACCAAGCACTGCCCTAGGAAATACCAGAAAATGTAGCCTCCTTCTTCAGTCCTCTCTCCCTGCCATGTCAAACTGCATTCCCTATTTCTACTAGCAGCCCTCTGGGTAGGGAATGCAGAAGGCTGTGACCATGGCACCTGTGGGCACAACTTTGATACACGGAGATAGAAGGTGAAAAACATAGCAACTGTAAGGTATTGATATATGCAAACCACTGACACACAAATTAGCAACAGAGCTTCATCTCCTTCCACTGACACCCTCATCCCAACTTCCAGATGTCTTATCCACCATACTTCTTTGGATGGGTTGATGTGGCTACATTATGTTTTATGTAAAATTTAGTTTTTTGCAAATTGCTTATGGTATGCAAATCAATGCATTAAATAACAAGCATAAAATTACACATACAGAGATGTGCATAACTTGGCAGCTATAAATCTGGAATCATTCCACTGACGTCAGTGATTTCACTTCAGATAGGCTCCAGCATGGAGGTATTGAAATCTGGCCCTATGGTATTTTGAGTCAGCTTCTAAGCAAAAATGCAGGAATTAGTTTTGATCCAAAAAAGAATATGAATTATTTCAAAAATTTAATTATTATCAATGTGTTTTGGTTGTTGTTTCTTTTGGTTTGTGCAAACCCAAAATGGATTGCAGAACATAATTTAATCTCAACAGAGATGACATTGGTCATAAATAGAGAAGCTGTGGCTTATCTGCTCTCCAGGCTGTCTAAATCTGATCCCCTTCAGACCTGATCATGTAATACTGTCTCTTTTGAAATATCCTAATTTATAGCAAGGAGCTTTCAAAGGAAAATAAATACCTTGGAGGGTTTCAAATAGGTTTAGAATAGAAGTTCAGTGCTACATGCCAGGTATTTTTGAGCCCGGACTGCATGCCTAGAAGTGTGTGTACTGTCCTGTCTAACCACCCCCTGACAAGGATCTGCTGTTATCGTATCCAAGAAAAGCAGAACGCAGTAAAGGTTAATGCTGCACATGGCAGAATCACAGTACTGAGCAGGGGCACTGCTTGTTGTCTGCCTCCAGTGCTGTGCAGTCACTTACACATTTGCAAATGTCATTTTCACATGGCAGAATTTCCACCCACTTTTGCCTGAATGTAAATGTTTTCGGGAGATGTCAGGCATGGAGTGTTCTCACAACTGCCCCCAGCATCCCACTGCTCAAAACCAGCGCTTCGTAACGATTCTTGAAACAAAATATATCCATTTGTGCTTCCAAACCTTCGTGGTCAGTGATGGGGCTAAGCTCAGATTCACCAGAGTGCCAAACTGCAAGACATGTGAAATGACAACAAGGAGATTCAGCAAAGCCTGTTAATGAGAGACTGGAAGAATCAGGCTCTGCTCCTGCTGTCTCTTCGATCTATTCAACTCACCTTAAATTCTGTTGCATTTTGCATGAGAGAAAAGACAGAGGAAGTTTTATGGTATGAAGAAACTTCCAGATTTCTGATTAGTTAATTGAACTAGCATATGAATTGATGTATATAATACAGAACAATTCTAAACTGCATGAATGTCAATGTCTATCCATACATACATTGTAGCATTCATGAAGTGTAGTTGACATTTGCATCAGTATGTATCAGTATTTACTTCTTTCTTTTTTTTTAATGTCATGAGATTCATGAAATATTTGTGTTTGCATTGCTATAACTAACTTCAACTTCCAAGATGAGATCCTCTTATTATAGCTATCACTTTCAGAATATTTTGAGTTTGTTTGGGTTTTTTCTTTTTTAATCGTAACAGCCTCCTTGCAGACATGAACTGACATCAATTTACTACTATCTTGACATCTTAAAGTTGTTTCTTATAAAATTTGCATTGCTGTCATTTTGTTTCAAGCTGATATTGTGACAGTGTCTCCCTGGATTTACACTGACAATTTATTCTCATTTTGACATAATGTCATCCCCCCAGCCCTTCACTAGCATCTATCATAAGTCTGTGAATTTAAATGAAAAACGGTTTCATTCTGTAAGCTATGGTAACTAACTGAGCCTCCTCACTAGCTACATTTCTGACTTCAAGATCTAGTTGTAGATTGCACTGAAATTTTTATAGAAGTATCAGAAGTTCATTCTGTTTTAGAGCAGCTCTTTTCTACTTACCAAATGAGGAGATTAAACATAAGTACATCTCAAAAATTAAAATAGTGGCCATTTGAAAGATTTGAATAGATATTTGTAACAACAGCATAAACCAAACAGAACTAGGGAGTGTTACTGGCATTGCCTTGAACTGCTGGGACTGTTGGTTATCTTCTGCTTAATGGGCAGGGACACCTTTTGGGACTGATCACTCAAGCTGTTCCCAGATATCTCCCAGAAAACACAAAATCCTCAGTTACTATTTATTTGATTTGCTGTTGCTACTTTTTTTAAATACCCAAACTGACAATAGGCAAGATCTGAGGGGAACCAGGGTAAGGAAAGACTTTAGGAAAGTGGCAGCTATGCCTTTGAACCCTGTTTATTTACCGTCAAGAGGCAAACAGAATAGTGTGCAGTATCATAAAGTCCTTGCAATCCTTTTGCACAATGTGATTGTCTGGCATAGCTCAAATCCCCAAGGACGAGTTTGCAAATTATAAAGCAAATTCTCATCTGCGGTTGTTGAATACTCCTAGGATTATCTGTGATCCTGACACAGAGGCATGTATGTGATTTTCCAAAAGCTATCGCTTGTCAGAATACAACTGGGGGTAATGAGTTTTGCAGCAGTAAGATCGTTTATATGTTCTGGTATAAGTTGTTCAATTCCTAAGGAACTACTTATCTGGTAAACCACAGTCCAGGTAGCAGGGAAATTACAGAATCAGAACCATAGGATGGCTTTGTTTGGGAAAAGCTTGAAGATAATCAACCCCTGCCATGATTTGGTTTGTGCCCCACTTGATCAGGTTGCCCAAGGCCCCATCCAACATGGCCTTGAACACCTCCAGGGATGGGGCACCCACAGCTTCTCTGGGCAGCCTGTTCCAGTGCCTTACCGTCTTCTGAGCAAAGGATTTCTTAATAACATCTGACTTAAATTTCCCATCTTTTAGTTTAAAGCTATTTCCCATTGTCCTATCACTATCAGACTGTGTAAAAAGTCAGTCCCCCTCCTGCTTATGACCTCCCTTCACATACTGGAAAGCCACAATGAGATCTCCCTAGAGTCTTTTCTTTCTCCAATGGATTCTTCATCTGCAAAGACAACTCACTTTTAATGAATCCGCCCATCCATGTTCAGTCATTTGTTCTCATGAACTTGCCTCACCAGATTGCCTAGGTATGCAGTATACTTTGGGGTTTAGTCTAAATAAAAACACAGAAGTTTCCATGCATGTGGGAAGTTACTTATTCAGTCCTGCTTACATAAAGAAAAGTGCAATGTGATTGCCTAAGCAATCATGTAGTCATGTGTCATTTGAAAAGCTCTTCAGCTCATGTTCCAGGAGTGTGCAGGTCTCCTACAGGTCCTGTTGTCAGACCTGTCAGCCTCATGGGGATGTTTAGATATCACAGCAGTAGATCTCTATCTATAGGAAATGAGATCAAGCTCTAACCGTGACAAGATCAGGGCAGGAGGCAGTTTAACAACTGTGAAAGTGAAGAGACATCAGGGATGATGATGCGTGAAACCAATGAGAAAAGAGTATCTTAAAACTATTCATCACAAAAATGATTTGTTTAATACAAACTGAAACTGAAACTTTTAAAATTATAGTGGGACTAATTTTGAACTTTAACTTCATAATTCAAAGGGGAACATGGGGCTTGAAACAACATAGATAGAAACTGTCCACAAAGGTTGTACAAAATGTGGTTAAGCAGTGCCAGTTCCTACACAAGATTTGAATATGGAAAAATATATAGTATATAAGCCAAACAGAAAAGTGTCATCTAAATCATTAACCATTTACCAGGTATTCTTTTTGTATCCTTCCAATCCCAAAATATATCACTTATGGTAGAACTAATGCCATAGATTGTTACCGGTAAAAACTCTGTCTTTTCATCAACTTCAGCAGAGTTCTTTGCCTTAGCACTATCATCATATCATATGACAGTGAATTGCAAGACCTAATTACTTTTTGTCTGTCATTCTGAATCATTATAGAATCATAAAATGGCTTGGATTGGATTGGACCTCAAGGATCATCAAGACCCAAGTTCCCTGCTGCAGGTAGGGTTGTCAACCACTAGATCAAGTAGTAGAGCAGATTAATCAGGGCCTCATCTCCACCTGACCTTGAACATATCCAGAGATGGGACATGTTTATTTCCCTCATGTTTATAATCTCCCTTTAAATATTGGAAGGCCACAATGAGGTCTCCCAGCAGCCTGCTCTTCTCCACACCAAACAAGCCCAGTTCCTTCCACCTGTCTTCATAGGAGAGGTGCTCCAGCCCTCTGATCATCTTCGTGGTCCTCCTCTGGACCCTCTTCAAAATCTACAGATCCTTCCTGTTTTGGCCCCAGACTTGGACACAGTAATCTAGATGGAGCCATACAATGGCAGAATAGAGGGAGACTATCACTTCCCGCATCCTGCTGACCACCATCTTCTGATGGAACCCAGGATACTATTGGCCTTCCAGGCTACAAGCACACACTACCAGCTCATGTTGAGTTTGTTTTTTTTGTTAGTCAGGACCCCTAAGTCCTTCTCAGTGTAACTATTCTCAAGTTCTTCTCCTAGTGTGCATAAATATCTGGGATTACCTCAACCCAAGTGCAAAACCTTGCACTTTGCTTTCTGAATCTCAGTAGGTTCACAGGAGCCCACCTTTCAAGACTATCAAGGTCCCTCTAGATGGCATCCATTCCTACTATAATATTGACAGCACCACTCAACTTGTTGTCATCAGCAAACTTGCTGTGTTGCACTTGTCGCAGAAGGAGACCAAAGCGCTGAACACTTTCCTCATGAGAGGAAGGCAGAAATATGTTTATTGTATAAATAGATATAAAATGGTAATTTGAAATATTATAACAACTTAAGACTCAAAATTGCTAGATATCCTTGATTATTTGGTACATAGAGGGTTGGGGGTGCATAATGAATCTAAGATCAAATCTTAGCAAAGCTAATATAAATTAATAACAATAAATCAACAACCAAGAATCTGTCAGCAAGGCATCACTACGTCCTGAGTGAATCCCTGTGCACCTTGAGAGATATCTCTGCTCAAGGGGAGATTCTTACGTGCAGCCAGCTGCTGTCAATAAAAGCTCTCCAAGGGGTTCTTAGGCTGCTTGCTATTTAAGGGGTAAGATAATCGACTCATAGTTGTACAACTTAGAATTGGTTCTGTTGAACCACGTGTCTGTTAGCAGATGTCTGAGCACTGATGGTGAAACCTTGATTGCTATTGGTCCCAAGGATAAGGTCTTTGCACCTAGTATGCACTAGGCTTTGAGAAAAATGACCAGGTGAGGTGGGGGGGCAAGGAGTTCACCATCACAGGGCTCAATGCCATCACCAATTGGAATGTGTCTGTCAGTTGTTCTTGTCTAGAATGGAAACACCACCACTGAAGATAGCACTCTCTGTTGCATTAGGCATAACAATGAGCACCTATATTTGTCTTGCATTTTAACTCTTCCAAGCACTTCTCGTATGATCTTAAATGTGGTTTTATTAAGTAGATTGTTTAAAGCATTTATACACACAGTTCTGGGTTCTAAACATTTATAGCTGTATACAGGTGAGGACTGGTCTACTAATGCTCCTCACAGAAGTTTTCAGGAGTAATGTTTATTGTCCTCAAAATATACATCTGTAAATATTGCAGCTAGCTATTAATTAACTGCTCTGAACTGAGAGCCTCTCCCTCTAGGAAAGTGAATTGATAGAGAGGGTTTTCATTTATTTTCTGTAGAGAATACTTTTCTTTTTAGAGATTCAGTACTGTCCTATGGAGTGAGATGCTTAGAGTTTATGCTGATCCCCATGTTCAGACAAGTTTGACTACAGGTTTCCGCTCCACTAGGCATGAAGGATCAGTCAGCTATTAAACCAAGGGCTGTAATACCACTAGCTGTGGAGAATTGCTCGATGACAGACTTGTACAATGCTTGGATAAGAATTAAGATGTTATTCTTTCCAGCCCAAGAATCCAGTCATACACAAATACAAGCAGGCGTATGTACACTGTGCTTCTGGTAGTCACATGATAAAAGAAGAAAAATAAACTGTAAAAGAAACTGAGATAAGATTTTCTGAATATGCTGACAGCTCTGTGGATATACTGAAATATTGTATTTAAATTTAAGCATGCAATGGTAACAAAGGATGTTGTATGAGGACCTTTGAAGGTCTAATACCTACTGATTACTGTGTAAAACTCAACCATATATTTCTACCATTGTTACATTTTTATGTGCATTTGGTGTTTGCAGCCTGGTCTGTCTTCAAATGGCGATTGAGCAATATTGACACCTGTTGCTCAAGAATTCCCATATGATCATCCAGAAGTTTTAAGTTTGTAGAAATCACTTTCAAATTGTGCACAAGGTTTACATGTGATGTGCAGGAAGGAGTGTAATTGTACATAACATTACTTCAGTTTCTCTCTATCCCATTACTCACTATCTCTGCTTCAATTAAGTGTTAAGATAATAAAAATGTCTTGGACAAGAATGGAATCAACAGTAATTAATTACTTCATATTTCTCACAGTCATTCCCCCTCCACAGGAAATTAATTTCCATTCATGCTACAGACAAGATACATGAGATGAAGGGTAAAAAATTAATTTGGCTTATGTCATTCTGTAGTTTAATCCCAGCATTAATAACCTTTGTATAGTGACCAGGAATTATATCTGAGTCAAAAGCAATTCTAAAAAATTGGAGGCTTTATGGGGTTGACATTGTTCTGGAAATGAAGACATTGCAAGCTTCCTACTATATCCAAAAGTCAGTAAAATAAAAAAAATCAAATGAAAGCTTGAATGCCTACCCTTCTTTCCAAAATACATGTCATCATTTTCCACTTCCATTCTGTAATGATCAGATAGTCTTGCCAAGCTATTCATACCTGCCATTGTCTCTGTTTTGATGTACCAGAAGGCTAAGAATTGAGAAGCAGCTTCTATGTGCAGAACTTGCATTGTGCAGAGAAGAATGCAAAACTTCAGAGGTGTATCAGGGTTAGGGAAAAACTTGCTTTGACATGTACAGAGCTGCCAGGTGTCATGTCTTCAGCCAGAGCCAAGTTCACTTTCATCTCATTTTACCCAAAAGACGTACAGATAACTTCTGTACACAGTGACATGCACAGTCTGAAA